>NC_141212.1:2500-1202500 GCF_054491065.1 Syngnathus leptorhynchus | reverse complement strand
CCACTTGCTGCTTCTTCAACTCTGGCGAGCTGCGGGAGAGCTTCCAGCCTGCGAGCGTGCGTGATGCGCGCGCGCGCGCGAGCCGCTGGGAATCAGCGTGCAACGGGTGCGCGCGCACGTTTGCTTGTTTTCGTACGTGCATGAGAGCGCCACCTGCCGATTTGGACTGAATACAATGAAAGCAGTTCAAGGTTGTGAAAACGCGAGAAACTCACTTGAGTCACAGTTTAATTTTCTTTCAAGGCACTTATTTGTGGAGTTACTCAGAACTTATTTGATCAAATTTGGTTGAAGGAGAATGACACTTTGACACACTCCTTTGGACTTGATTAAATCTATCAAAGACTTGGTTGTTTATTTTCACCAAATGTGACCCTTTCTGCAAAATTTCCAAGCTGCAAAGTAAAAAAAGTTACTTTTTTAACTTGAATCTTATAATTCAACCTGCCTTTTTCCTTAGAGCCCAATAGTTTGGTCAAAAAGACCAGCGTGGTTCAAACGGGGGGCAAAAAAAAAAAATAGAAATTCCGTACATGCAGTGAGCTAGGCGCTACTCTGCTGCCCTCTAGTGTTGATTAAAGGAACAACTTGGTTGCTGTTTGCAAATAGTGAAAAGGCATCAAGACTACTTTGTTGGTGGGGGGGAAAGTACAACACAGCACATAGTCTATTCCAGTTTATTTCCTCATCAGAAAACGCAACACAATAAAATTAAGAAGGAGAACATAGGACAGAATATGTTGAAACTGCGCCACTCTATGCTAGGGTGTTAAGTAACTCAAACTGATATAAGGTTAAATAATTCTTTGCTTTAAAAAGGTCGAGAAAGATATTTGCTTCTCACACCTCTCAGCACTCCAAAACAATAACAAAACAAAAGAGATGCCACGACAAAGATCTGCATACGTTTTCTTTCTTCTCCTTTTGAGTGGCGCTGCAAATCTCCGCATGGGAGGAAGAGCTTCGGGAGGACAAGGACGAGCGGGACCGTCTGGCGAGGTGCTCGTCTTTCTTGTCGACGCTGACGGAAACGCATCCTTGTGCAAACGCGACATGGTCCCGTCGCCGATTAAAAGCGAGGACGCCACAAAGTCTCTTGAGTGGTCATGTTTGAATTTGCTACGAGAGATTTGTCCATTCGTCCGCGTCACCGGCGTCCGTTGAACGATTCGGGTCGCTTTTCAAAAGGTTGACACGTTTTGTCTGATCTCTCGTAAATGACAGACACCAAAAACTTTTTTTGTTTTTTTGTAGGCCCAATCACGCCAGCTCGGCATGACAAATCACCTTGACATGCTAACGTTAGCCCGGGTTGCGAGCGTCCATTTCAGGAAGAAAAGATTCAATGCACGCTCCGAAACAAGCAAAACACCCCCACAATCCCAAAAAGTACAAAGCACACCCCGTCGATTAATTGTAGCCACAAAACACAACCTCAAAAAAAAAAAAAAAAAGAAAAATCAAATAAATTAACAAAAGCCAAGTGATGACTTGGGGTGCTCGGCCGCCATATTTGGGTGAGAAGAAAAAAAAATTCAGTCATACTAACCCCCCCAGCTGCGTACGAGGGGGAACCATGTACCGAGCATCGTGCGCCGGGAGAGGAAGAGGAGGCTCTCGCACGTGCGCCGCCGATGGCCTTGTGTTCTCCTGGAGTCCATGCGAGTACAAGTCCAGCTCAGAAAAGGGTGGGGAACATGATGCCGCTCGCCAAACAAGTGAAGAAGAGGAGGGAGGAAGGAAGGAAGGCGGGTTTGACCTGAGAGAGAAGACGGCTAAAGTTCCTGTGGCGGGTGGGGTTTTGGGTTAAGGCTGCACAAGAGTGAACGGCATCCGGGTCCAAAGTGACGCCGCCGCCACCTCCTCTTTTTTTCCTTCTGGCCTCAGCGGCCCATCAGGAGCACTCCTCGCCGATGCGCTGGCAGGAGCGGCCCACCTTGCGTTCCAGCTTGACCATCTTGAGGATGGCCTCCTGCCGCCCGCGGCCCAGGTGGTCAAAGAGGCAGTCGTGCTGCTCGGGCAGCCGGTGCAGCATGCAGAACACGTAGCCTGCAAAACAGAGCCACGCACGCCGGTCAAAGGCACGCACGCCTGGAGGACAGCCATGTTGTTTTTTTGTGACCACGTTGCGTACGCACCACAGCGACACGAGCCCAGTTCCTGCTGCACCAGCTCCAGTTTGCTTTGGCAGCTGTAGCAGCGCCGGCGGTTCTTTTGTTTGGGCGTGTCGGCCGCCTCATCCTCGCCGCCTCCGCCGTCGTCGTCGTCTTCTTCTTCTTCGGCTTCCGGCCGCGGCCTCTTCTCCGGCGTGGCCTCGCTTTCCGAGGGCGAGGCTGTGAATGCGGCGGAAGAGAAGAGAGGAGGGCTTAGTCGGGCGTGGTTTGGCGGGCCAGAGGAGGAGAGCGTACCCGATTCTCGAGGACGTTTTGCCGCCGTGCGCAGCGTACCCTGCGCCGTCGCTGTCGACGCAGCTGAAAGTTGGAGAGAAGACATGTATTGGACGCAGGCGGGGTTTCAAATCCACTACCCACTGCACGCTTACCCTCCCTGGAGGCGGCGAACAACGGCGAGGCTTCCTCGGCGGCCGGCGGATCCGCAGCGGTGGGCGTGGACAGAGACGGCGAGACTGACGACGATATAGATGGACTCTTGTTGGCGGTGCTGTTGGCGACGGCAGCGGCGGTCTCGCCGCCGCCGCTCGCGTAGACGGCCGAGCGGCTGTCCTCGCCCGGCTGCTTCTTCTGGATGTCTGCAGCGGGCAAGCCGGGAAGAAAGAGCAACTTATCATTGAGCTTTCCATTTTCACAATCATTGACGAAACTTCTGAAGACGCTTTTGGTGATGCTGCCGTTCTGATATTGAAAGTCTTGGAATTTTTTTTTTAAAGCTCTTCAACTAGTCCCTACCATTCCGTTTTGCTGCGCGAGAAGAGCTTGCATGAACTTACCGGCAAAACACTTGGAACACAGATTCATGGTCTTACTGGACCTGCACACACAAAACACATCCATTGTGAGTGAGTGAGTGGTCATAGGTGCTCAGTTCGCCTCACTCCATATCCCCCCCCCCCCCCCTCAAAGAGTGATTGGCCTCTTTTGCAGTCATTTTCCATTTCAGGGGTGCTGGTGTTCATAGAGCAAAATTAGAAGTGATTGAAGAAAGTTAAGAAAGTCAACTGGAGGTCCTGCTTGCAACCGCTAGAGGGCACACTCGCGCTGTTTCTGGTGGGATTGCTATGACATGCTACCATGCGATTAGAACGTTGACAGCTTTTTTTTTTTTTTTTTAGGCATTATCATCATTTAAAAGCTGATTGATTCCCACACACAATTTGAATGATTCATAAAAGCGAATGAAAAGGATCAAAGTACTGCTTGGTGACGTAGGCAGGCCGTGAATCATATCCGGTATGCAACCAACAGTGCCGTTCATCATTTTTGACGTGACACATCAAAAAAGCAATCAAAGATCCATAGAAGCACAACCTCAAATCAAGTGATCATTTTTCTTCCCAAATACAAAAGGACAAGTTCGTTGTGAGAGCAGCAACAGGCCGGCCTGCCTGCCTGCCTGCCTTGAAAAGGAACCTGCTGCTGCTGCTCCTGCTGCCAATAAATCATCTTCAACATGGGCACGTCACCTGGCAAATGTCTTCAAAAGACACCCAACGGCGCCCGCACACCGAGCGGTGCCGAAAAGTTCGACAATGGCTGACATTGGCAGGCAGGAGGTTGATTTATTGGGCAACTTCCCAACCCCCCACCGCCGGCCTGCTTCAACGCAACAACAACAATGGGCGACTCGAGTCGCTAGCAAACATTTCATCGAAGCTCTTTCGTCTCACTGCGAGGTGGCCGAGTGGGCCGAACTTACCCCCAAAAGCCGCATGGACACCGGGGAGGGAGGCCGGGTGGCTTGCTTCTCTCGCTGGTGTCGCCCATAGCGGCCGGCCGCAGGAGGCTACGCGAGGACGGGGATTGGTCTGCGGCCTGCTCACTCGCCGCGTTCAACCCAAATCCGTCCAAAAACTCGCCAGCCTTCCGTTGAGGTGGACAAAAGGCCACTTAAAGAGCCCGTTGAAGCCGTGGCAGGACGTTCCGGAGAGAGCAGATCAATCGACACGGCGACGAGCCGGCCCAGGCGTCCGGGGACAACCCCTCCCCGTCGACGCGTCCACGGGCTCAACCCAGCTGGGCCGGAAACGCGACGAGCAGCACCAAAAATGTCAACAGTGGACAACAAGAGCAAAAAACAAATGAGCAAATATCAGACAACTACGATTGACTCCAAATATTTGCATTGATCCAAAATCGAGGAGCTCCCAAAGTTGGCCAAAGTTGTCACAACTCATTTCCAAAACGCACCAGATTGACTTTCTGCTCTCCAACTGGACAATAATACAAGAACCAATTGTAACATGAGTTGCAATAAATATTATTTGACACTCAGGAGGATGACAACAAAATAACGCCGAGAAATCCTTCTGCTTTGGAGAGCGTCCTTGAGGAACATCAACGGACGCTGGTGAGTGGTGAACAGTGACAGGAAAGCAAACATCAAACCCATACAGCAGAAGAAAGGCCTCTCTTCACATCCAAATGGGACAGACACAACCTCAAAAATTGCATTGTAAAAAAAAAAAAATAATAATCTCAGTGTTGTTAATAAATAGGCAAGTGGACAAATATGTGCAACAATTAACCGAATACCAATTGCTGGATAACTTTGTTGATCAATTTATCCGTTTTCCAAAAGCTGTTATGGCCCAAACCAGAAACTATTTTTGGCATTGCCAAGTTATGGCCTACTTTATAATTATTCTTTTATCAGATGAAGCAAAAACAATTCAACAATTGTTTGTAGTGACCCTCGTTGAGAACAAAAAGATGCGGAACAAAATCATATTTACAGTATATCGGTAACTCCAGAGTGAAACAACAAATAGTGACTCTCTTTTCGACACGCGCAGCCAACTTGGTTGAACTTTCTCGGAGCTCCAGTTCTTTGTCAGTCAAAAAGACCCAAGATGCAAGCTTCATTTCTGCAACTTGAGTCCAGTAAAGTGCCAATAGCAGCTGCTCGTGTTTTTGTCAAGTTGGCGCAAATGATTTGCTGCGAGCCCCTGGGGCCCCCCAACCGCCTGATTCAATTTATTGCTTTCCTTAGCAGCATTTTTTTTCTTTTGGCACGGGTTGAATCTGCAAATGCATCAGTGCGGGATGAAGTTCCGTTTTGCATACAAACTGCGTTGCAAAAATAGCTGCCTGCTTTCTTCAAAATAGATCACATTTGTTAGGAAGTCGGAGGTGAACCGGAGTCTACAAAGTCACAAAAAACGTATCAAACGAGTCAGGAAGACCGGAGGCTCGAAAAAGGTGCGTGGAGGCGACGATAGAGCAGCACGAGTTATGACGACGGCGGCGGCTGTGCAAAAACGGCAGTCCTCCCAAACGCCTCCAGCAGGAGGCGCGGCGGCGACGGCGACAGTGTTAGCGGTGATTGGCCTGCGAGGAAGCCAAAGACATGTTGGAGGGCAGCAGGCTGTGCGTGCGCGAGGGCCGCTGAGGTCGCGGCGGCTGCGCGGAGGAAGCGGACGAATCTGAACCGTCCGGGCCCGACCCGGCGCCGCTTTCTTTCACGTCCGTGTCCGACTGGGCCGGACACTCAAAGTGGACGCAGTGGAAGACCTGAGGAGGACAATGTCGGAAAGCGGCTTGAAAACTTTGGGCATTCTGTTGATGAGATTTTGACGGCAACGTGCGTTCACCTCGTTGGCGGTGTTGTGCGTGCCCACGATCCGGATAAAAGAGGCTGGCTGCTTGTCGAACTTGAGGCTCTGCCAGGACCTGCCGCACAAGGAGGTCAGCGTCAGCGAGCGCACGAAAGCCACCAGAGTCTCGCCGCCTTCCGTGGACTCACCGACACGTCACTCGGGTGCGGTCCACCACCTTGGTCCACTGCTGCTGATTGGTGGACACCTCGATGTAGTAACTGTACGAGCGCTCGTCGCAGTCCCACAGCAGGAGCCTGAGGGCAAAGTCAAAGCAGGGTGGATGGAGATCACCTTTTTCCCCATTCATTCTTCCAAACGGAAGTCACCTTAAGGAGCTGACGCAGTAGGGCTGAGCCAGCTGGATGACGATGGCGCCCGAGCCCAGCTGGTGGCAGGTGTAACCCGAGTCCCAGTCGTAGTTGCGCGTGTCGCCGTTGAGCAAAGCGTTGCGGCTGCGACTCACGCCCTCGATCACGCTGGCGCACGCCGCCACCGTGGCCACGTTGTCGCTCGGGACTGCGCTCGTGGCAGAGGAGGGGACGTGAAGCGCGGGACGTGAGGCATTTTCAGGGTGACTCACCCAGCAGTCCTTGCTCCAGGGTGAAGGTCCGGTTGGTGAACATGCACTCGAAGGCCACCAGATGGAAGACCTTGTTGACCGTGTTGTGCGTTCCCACGACGCGAACATACCTGCCGCAAAATACGTTACAAAACCAGAAGCCAGCCGCAGCAGAGATGGGCTTGCTTGCCTGCACACTCTGGGCGTGAAGAAGAGATTCTGCCAAGAGCGGCACAAATACTTGGAATGGTCCACCACGCGAACCCAGTCCAGCTCGTCCATGGAAACTTCGATGTAGTAAGAATACGAGCTGCCATCGCAACAAAACAACTTGCTGAAACTTGAGCACGGAGCAAGTTATTCCTCAAACGGGCCTTCTCACCGGCTGTCTCTGTCCCACAGCAGCAGCCGCACGTGGTTGATGATGGACGGCTGTCCCAGTTTGACTTGGATGCCGGCCCGCCCGTCCTCCTCGATGGGATGCCTGGAGAAGCCGTGGTCCAGGTCGTAGTTTTGCGTGTCCCCGTCCAGCAGCGCCGACTTCAGCTCGCCCTTCGTCACCTGGGCGCCGTGCTTCATGGTGGCGATGTTCTCCTCGGGTACTGAAAGACAACAAGAGCGCTGGCAACTCAGTCAAGGAACTCCCCAGAACCAAGACAGCGAATTCATGCTTTACACACGTCACAAGAACAAGTGCACTGACGGAGCATGCCGCGGAAGTTGAGGTCCATGTTGCGGCTCTCCGTGCGCAGCTTGATGGCGTCCAGCAGGTGGTCGGGGCTAAGGAGGCCCGAGGGCCGCACCACGTTCAGCATCTCCGTCAGCGTCATGAGCGGCAGCCGCACGGCCGCCATCACCTCCCGCGTCTCGCCGCTCTCGCCGCGTTGCCGGCACCAGCGGCACAGGGCCTGGAAGATTTCCCGCTCGCTGGCGGCAAACGAGTCGCGCCGCACCACTGTCAGCAGCGCCGTCTGTCGAGGCGGAAGAAGCGTCAGTCCCCGGCGGGCGGCCTACCCCGTCCGTCTCCTCCCTCACCTTGGAGAGCGCCAAGAAGCCATCCGAGTTGAGGATGTCGGGCGCGTGCTTGTCCATGTAGGAGCAGCAGGCGGCGCCCAGCGCGCTCAGCGAGTAGAGGCTCGCCACGTCGAAGACCAGGCACACGTTGCCCGTGTGCAGGACGGTGCGCAGGAAGTCTGAAGTGGAATCCTCCAGCGGTTGAAGCCCGTAGCGGTGAGCCAGGCCCAGGAAGTCCAGCAGCACCTCCTCGCGGGCCGAGCTGAGGCTGGCGCGGCCCGTGTACAAGTAGCGCAGCAGCATGGAGAAGGCCTCCGCCCGCGTCTCCTCCAGGCTCACCTCCGCCTGCGGCTGAGACTCCTTCATGCCGCCGTACAGCAGCGCCCTGAAAACACCAAAACAACTTTTGCAAGGACAACCCTTCACCAAATGTAGACCTTTTTTCTTTTTTTTTCTATGGGCATCAACTCCCACAACTCGGTGTTTCTTTTCGATACCTGAAATAGTGACAGCGGGCGGCCAGGATGACGCGATGCGCCGGGAACCGTTTGCCCTCCACGATGAAGGTGACATCGCTGTAGTCTTCGCCCAGTGCCAGCGCGCCCAGCTGCTCCGACAGCAAGTGGATGTGGTCGATCTCAGACACGGAGGCCGGCGGCCGCAGGGGTTGGCTGTTGTTGCTCATGCCGGTGACCGCCTGCCGATGGTGAAGCAGAAGCTAAGGAACAGCAAGCAAGCTGCTTCCATTTTAGTCATTCATTTGAGTTGTTGAAAAAGCAAGCAAGCGTTCAGTGGGCCTTCGTAGTTCAAAGCTGATCTTGCACTTCCCTTTCTACATGATCTGTATAGAAACATATTTCTTCCTCATCTTTCCGTCGATTTTAATCATTGCATATTTGATGCCAGAAGGAAATCATGCAAATGTGGAAGAAAACAAAATCGCTTTTGACAGCATTCATGTCACCGTTAGCTTTTTCTCAAAGCGAAGTGGGCGTTTCGATCGAAAATCAGATTCTTGAGGAAACGAAGCGGTGATTTAATGTGGAGCCCACATCGCTCGGCTTGCCTTTAAAAATAAATGCGATTGATGGAGTTGAAGCACAATCTGTCTCTTGACGGATATTTGACAGGCCGACGATCTGACGTGCGCCGAAAACCCTTTCCCGCCCATTCCCGTGAGTTTGACTCACCAAGCAGCTCGGAAACAAACTCCCGGGGTCCTCAAGTCGCTTCGAAGGGGACAAAACGAAAAAAAAAACAACGTTTGCTTAGTCTCCCTGTTGAAAAGAGAAAAGCCTCGACACTAGCAAGGGATCCAGCATCACAGCAGCACAAGCACTTCCGGGTCATGGGCAACTACTTCCGCCCAAAATATTTGGAAATAATCTTTTTTGTATACTCTTCTTTTTATTTCTTACTAAGAAGTAAATGTACCTTGTATAATATTAATGTATTGGCATGCCATCACATACAATGTATCTTTTTTATATAAAAATAGTCAAAGTTTCAAGAGAAAAAAAAACGTGTCCATTGTATGACATGTTTTAAATAGGCTCAACAAAATAAATACCCTCAAATAAATTATCTGAATAAACGAGGATGCTGAAGAAAATACTTTAGTCATCCTGAATGAGCAATAGCTGCCTTAGTGGAGGGGGGGGGGACACTGAATCGAATGCTGAGTTGACTGGCGTTGTTTGATTATCTGAAGCCGTGTTTTGTGCTGCTTGAACAAGCTGCTTCTGCGCTCAGGCTGGATCTTGAACCTTCAAAAGCGACTTCAAGTGGTCGCTCATTAGCTTTCGACTTTTGAGTTTTGGACTTTGGTTCTTTCGGACCCAGTGGACAGGCGGTTTGGGGAGAAGGCTGGGCGAGGGCGGTTCGCTGAACCTGGCGCCGGCGTAGACTTTCTCGCCGTCGTCAAGGTGTTCGGGCGCGCCTTCTTTGAGGCCATCGGTTGCGTTTGTAGCTTTGAGGTGCTCCAAACGAGGTTTAGTGCAAAGGTCGTTCCTGCCGGGTTTGGGAACGTGTCGGCAGGATTGCCCGTGGAGGACGGTGCCATTGAGTTGCTCTTGTTTCAGGAGCATGTGGGCCGCCAGACACGCTGGTGGCACTGGTTCTCGCTCCAGGCGATCACATTTGGACCTCAGCAGCTATCAGAAAGAAAAAAAAAAAAAAACTCTGTAGCATGGCCTTTACTTTCTGGACCTGAACTGGACTCCTCTGGTGACCTCTGGTGGCCACCTCTGGTGACCAGTCCCGGGTCCTTCACACCCTAATAACATGACGTTACCCGAGACGGGCGTGCCAAGTGGATTTACCTCTTTCTTGCTGATGATGGTTGATGTCCGGCAGGGCTGCTCCGAAACACTAGTCTGCTGTTGTTCCTGCTGGGTCTTGTTGTGGTCAAACAAGCGGGAGATTCTCGGCGGGTTCTTCTTCTTCCTCCTCCTCCTCCTCCTCCCGTTCGTCGTTTTCTTCTTTTTCTTCTTGATGTTCATCAGCTTCGTCGCCCCACTGGCATCTCCTTTCCCGGTCGCTGCCGCCGGGTTCTTGTCGGCGTCGCCAGCCTGAGTTTGGTCACTGCGCATCCAGTCCATCATTGTCAGCAACTGCTAGGGGAACTTCGAGTCGTCCCGCTTCCGCTATCATGACGTCACGATCGAGCGGCAGTTGACAAATCCACAGAAATCAAGAAATTGATAGAAAGTAATTTCAATGTCTTTGGCATTCTTGATATTAAACTCTGACCTGAGCAATACCTTTAGTCCGGGAGAAAAAAAACGTTCATACGGTACCACAATAACCTGCTTTAATAAAAACTACGAAACCCGTTTTCACTTCCGCGTTACCTTTCAAAATTAAAGCTAAGTTAAATTTGTCAAGACACTGAAGTGTGAACATCGCTGCTTCCGGGATGAGCTCGATTGTGCTCTCTCCTGCACCACATTTTCCTGTCTCTTTCAATGGAAAAGAACACATAATTCAAAAATGTTGACTTTTACTCCCTGCTCATTGATACCACTCTCACTATGAATAATTCCTTAGGCCTATAATAGTTTTAGAGTGACTAGTTATTATCACCAAGTCAGCCCTTTGCCCTTGTTGTCCTCAGCTGATGGCATCGGCAATATCCATATTGGATGATGGTGAGTGTTCTCTCTAGGGCGCAACGACATCTTTGCGGCCCAGCTGCCAGGTAACAATTCCCTGTTCCCCCCGCCCCATCCGTTTCTCATCCCCCGGGGCTTGTGCAGGGGTATTTTGGCTAGAAGACAATACAGACAAGGACAACATAACAATCATTTGTCTTCATATTTGATGGACAGCATCCACTCTTCAAACAGACGAACTCAAACAGGACCCAAATAAGCACTGGAAAATCCCAAAGCTGCACTTTGGACACCCTTGCAATAAATGTCCAATGATGATGATGATGATGGCGAGCAAGTTTCCAGTGTCTCTGTGGTCCAATTACGCCGCCACTGCCATAACTCCATCCTGCCTTCATTAGTGTTGCCAGGGCGTACAATGTCTCCAGTGTGTGTGGAGTGCTACTGTGCGAACACACACACATACACACAATCAGCATTGGCATGTTTAAACATGTACAGTATGAATATACTAAAGTGTAAAGGCTTTGCTTGTTTACTGCTCGAGCATGGGGACAAACCAGGACATAAAGCAAACAGGGAGAGGAAGCCCATCCCTGATTGGAGGATTGGATGATGGTGCACAAATCATGACGAGGACGCAGACAAAATCACAAACGAGTCAGATCAATCATTCGGCGGTGACGGAATGAGCAAGAAGCGGAATCAATGTTCATCAGTTGTCATCGGGCCTCGGTCGCTATGGCGACGGACCGTTGACAAGTGGCTCAGGTGGCCCTTCTAATAAGACACCTTCGCTGCCCCAACCCCCTTTGCAGGGGTCACTTCTGGTGATTGGTCTTGAGGGAGAGGCAGGAGGGGGTCGATGTGACGATGACTCAAGTTGAAATGAAAAGAAGCTCAAACCAACAAGCTGGTGCTTTTTAATTAGCTTTGACACGGAGAAGGCGATTAAGCTTTTGCTAATCGGAGCTGTGATCTGCAGCACATGGCGGCGGGTGACCCGATCATCTGCCGCACCACGATACTTTTATAATCATATTTTCCGCCATCCCAGCGCAGCTGCTAGGCGGATTACACGAGCAAGCACTCCTGAAACAATTGAACCTCATGAAGATGGCGAGTCAGCTCACTATTTTTTTCTACTAGCCCAAAATATTTTCGTTTCCATAAGGTCACAACGGCAGCAGCAACGGTTGTAGTCATTTTTTATTCTTTTTGGACATTTAGCAAAGAGTGCAAAACACTCACGGCATAATATCAGCTACCGATCACAAAAAGAAAAACAATCCATTGAAGTCATGATTGTATCCCGGTCAGAGTTGATTGCTAAAAAGCCACGGTAAACATATCGTCCACACACAGTCATAATTTATGTGAATAAATACGCACATCAATAAAGACATAAATAGGAGCAGAATATACTGAGTAGTGGTGACACAAACCTTCGAGATAATCGATAAGGCGGTATTACAGCAGTTTCTAGTCCAAAGGCATTAGTGGCTAAGCTAGTCACTTTCTTTTGTTACCTTCTGATCCGAAGAGGCAAATGCTCATTAAAGCTAAAGAAGCATCAGCGTGCTAACAGCACACGTGCAGGAACGGGGCTGACTCCAAACTGTCAAAGACGTAAAACAAAATGGCCTCCTGGGGGCAAAAGGCACTGAGAACCACCAAGAGCCCCTTTTAGTTGATTGCCTCAGTGGGCTTGCGGCTGCAGCTGGACTGGTCGCCGCCCAATCATGGGGGAAGCAAACTGGTCGCCTGTCGACGTGAGGCGGCGGGTGAGCGCGGGCGAGCTGCGGAGGACGTCCGGGCAGGTTTTGCAGCAGAGGTCGTGCGGGGGTCGGAGGTGCCGCTGGCGCGCCTCGGCGCCGGGCAACACCTCCCCGCACTTGGGGCACGCCTGCGCTCCGGGCGCTCCACTCAGGTCAACGGGAGCGTGCCGCGCGGCCACGTGTTTACGCAGGCAGGCGTGACGCTTGAACTTTTTGGCGCACTGAGCGCACTCGTGCGGCTCCTCCCCATCGGAACCGGACTCCGGCGGGCCGGGTTGCGCTCGCCCGTCCTCCGGGCGGACTCTCTGCTCCGCTTTGGGCTTGTGCCAGCGGCGATGCGACGCTAGGTTGGCAGGGCAGCTGAACACCTTGTCGCACTCAGGGCAGCGGTACTCCACCCGCACGATTCTGGAGCAGCGGTGCTGGGCCAGGCCCAGCGGGTCGGCGTACGCTTCCCCGCACAGCTGACACACAAAGTCACCCACGGCCGGGGAGCGGCGCTCTGGTGCCGGAACGGCCCGGATCTTCAGCCCCAGAACGGGCGAGATGGTGACGTGGTCCTGCAGGTGCAACTTCCGTATGTTTTTGGCTCTCTTGGCGCCTGATTTGACTTTCCGCTCGGACTCGGTGGCCCTCTTGGGGGCGGCGGTATTGGAGCCCATGTCGAAGAGGTGTCCCAGAGCGGTGAGCGCAGCGGCGGCGGTGGGGAAGGCCTCGGCCGACACCGGCGAGCCCAAACCCAAAGTTGGCTGCCTCTCGGCTTCCCGTTCTCCGCTCGTCGGCCGGGTCGGGCTGCGGAGCGCTCGGTACGCCCCCTCCGGGATGCCGAAGCGGATGCCTTCGGTCCCGCGCTCCGGCGCCGCCACGAATGGCGACGGCGGCGGCCAGCGGCTGCGCATGGACGCGGGTGCGCCCTCTCGCCACGCATCTCCGAAAGGCTTCCGGTCCTCCGCCTGGAAGCGTGAGCGGTACGACACCATGTTGGGCCTCTTGCTCCTCTTGACCAGGAAGCCTCTGGGCATGTTGAGCAGCTTCAAGGCACTTTTGTGGGTGTGTGGGAAGGGGTGGGGTAGGACTCAACACGGTCTCAGCGGGTTTCTGCTGCTCCTCAACAACTGTCCTCTTTTTAAGGCCGCATTGAATCCCTCCCTCCTCCCTGTTGCTTCATCTGCGACCAATCAGAGGGGCGTTCCCTCCTCCCCCATTCTCCCTCATGGATTTGGATGAGGAGGGTGTGTGTGCAGGGGGGGGGGGTTGTTTATGAGGGGCAGATTGCAAAGCAGATGTACCTGAGGGCTTTCATGTGCGTGTGTTGGTGACACACACAGAGACATACACAGCCGCCCCTTCGACCCACAACGCCACGTGACCTCTGACCCTTTATGCACTTAGCTTATGACACCAGTGAAGTCAAGCAAAAAAAAAACCATCTTCATTCAAGATCGCTAAATGATTTTCATCATAAAAAATAACAACGAAGCTAAACACATTTGTGATGCTAATGTGATTGATTTGTAGAAGTGAAAGCGAGTCACCTGCGATGATGTCACAAGTCATCGGGGCAAGGGAACATGGGCAGCAGGTTGCGATTGAACGCCAAATATTTGGCCACGTTCATCCTCAGTGCCGCTTTGCTGCCGGGGTCCTTCATCAGGTCTCGAGGGGAAACATCCTCGCCGTCGACCTGCGGGAAGTCAGTGGGTTCGGCGCATGTTGACAAGGTTTGCGATTGAGCTGGACCCACCTTAGCGTAGTCTTGAAGAAGCTCCTCCTCAAAGTAGTTGAAACGGTCGTGAAAGATGGCTAAACACCAACTCTGCCTAAAGAAGCTGAAAAAAGTTCATTCAGTCACTATCAGAAGTCTGATGCAATAAATCTGCGTATGTGTGTGACCTGCTTCTGATATTTCGACACTAGCGACCCCCCCCCCCGTACCTAGGAGCCCACCAGACATGCCCCCCCTATTGTCCCCCGCCTCCTAATCTGTTTATGCAGCCCCTAAACTGTGTTTGTGGATTGGGCAGACGGGCAAAAACAAAAGCCCCCCCCCCTCCAATCTACCCCCCACCACTTGTTACCCCCCCAAAACCACACAACAACGCCGCCTGTCCTCGCCAAAGACGAGTCAAGTGTGTGTGTGTGTGTGTGTGTGTGTACCTGTAGAGGTCGTCGATCTGCCGCAGTTGCAGTCTGACCAGCAGCTGTCCGAGGAGTTGTTGGTGCTTTCCGTAGAGACACATGAGGTTGCTTACGAGGAGCGGCTTGAAGGACAAGCAGATGATGGTCTCCACCACCTGGTTGTGGTCCAAATGCAAGCAGAAGTAGTCGCCGCTCTCCGGATGACCCGTCGCAATCCGTCGAGCCTGCCGTAAAAACATCGAATGGGGACCTCCGAGGAACAAGGCCAACCTAGTCAATGCGGTCGACGTACGAGTCCCGCGGAAGGTCCGTGCGGGCCGGTGGCGGCCGGTTTGGTGACGTGGAGATAGTTTAGTCGTCCTGGTAGCTTGCCACCTGCGCACGTCAAATATAAAATGCCTGGATTTCTTGAAATTCCATCATTTTGCTTCCCGTATCCGACTTCACTATGCGTTGACGCCCACCTTGGATCTTGGGCTGCTTGTAAATGGGAACGAGGCGGTCCGCGGGGCTGGGTGTCGGGCAGGGGGTCTCCAGCGTGGGGTCAAAGTGCGTCAGCAACACGGCCGCCAGCTCCTGACCCACCTCCTTGGAGTTGAAGTTGCTGTGCGACCACTCGTCGCTGTAGTACGAACGGGAGAACTTGGTAAGCGGGCCGGCGCCCCAGATGGCGGCGTCGTTGGTTCGGAAGGCTGAGTCGATAACCAGCCGGCCGTCGAACACCAGGAAAGAGCTGTTGATGCTGCTGAAGGCGTCGTAGTCCACACCTCGGTTGGACAGGTTGATGAACACCTGACACGAGAAAGTTCCACAAGCACGACATCATCAGAAGATGCCAAGTTGGCGTCGGGGCTTGATGCGATGCTGGACTTACGCCGCAGGCCAGGTGGAGAGGTTCCGAGTCGGTGCTGAAGGAAACGGACGTGAGAGGATCAGGAGGGTCGCCATTGTTCATCTGTATCAGGAGGCAGTCGCGGTGGATCTGCACCTGAGCCTTCTTCATGGCCTCCATCACCGCCTTCTCCACCCCCGCGTCGGAAAAGTACAAACCGTTTGGCTCCGAGGGAAGCTCATTGGGGAGCGAGTCGTTGGCCAGATCGGGTTCTGATGGCGGCTCGTTGGTGACGCTGCCATCGAGAGGCGGGTCTGAACAAGTGCCATTCTCCCGAGCCGGGCCACCGGTGACATCAGTCTCAGGAGCCGAATCGGCGACAACGTCACTCTCGGGAGGGGACTCATTGATGACGTCGGGAGGTAAATCGTTTGTGACGTCGACCTCGCGGGGCGAATCAATCTCTGGAGGTGAATTAGCATCGTCGATTTCAGGGGTCGAATCGCTGGGGGAGTCAATTTCAGGGGGCGAATCGCTGGGTGGGTCGATTAGAGGGGGTGATTCATTGGCATCGTCGATTTCAGGGGGCGAATCGCTGGGCGAGTAGATTTCAGGGGGCGAATCGCTGGGTGGGTCGATTTCAGGGGGCGAATCGCTGGGCGAGTAGATTTCAAGGGGCGAATCGCTGTGTGGGTCGATTTCAGGGGGCGAATCGCTGGGCGAGTAGATTTCAGGGGGCGAATCGCTGGGTGGGTCGATTTCAGGGGGCGAATCGCTGGGTGAGTCGATTTCAGGGGGTGAATCGCTGGGCGGATCAATCACAGGGGGCGATTCATTAGTGTTATCGATTTCAGGGGGCGAATCAGTGGGCGAGTCAACTTTAAGCGGTGAATCATTGGCGATGTCACTCTCAGGAGGCAGGTCATCCATGACCTCACTTTCCTGAGGTGACTCTTTGGTGATGTCACCATCAGGAGATGGGTCATTGGTGACGTCACGCTCAGGAGACGGGTCATTGGTGGCGTTACCCTCAGGAGACGCTTCGTTGCCGAGGTCACCCTCGGGAGACGGGTCATTGGTGATGTCACGCTCAGGAGGCGGGTCAACGGTGATGTCATTCTCAGGAGATGGGTCATTGGGGACGTCAGGCTCACGAGGTGATTCATTCGTAAAGTCACTCTCACGAGGCAAATCATTGGTGTCATTGATCTCAGGAGGTGAATCATTGGGGTCATTGATCTGGGGAGGGAAATCTATGCTGACATCACTTTCAAGGGGCGGGTCGTTTGTGACGTCACTTTCAACGGGCAGGTCATCGGTGACATCGCTCTCAAGAGGATGGTGATTTGTGACATCGCTTGCGACATCACTTGCGGGCGGCGAATCTTTGGCTGAGGTGCGTTGGGTTGGAGTCAGCACCAGGTGGATGCAGGAGCCGCGAACTCCGACCCGGAGCAGCATCTCCACGGCGGTGAAGACGTCGAGGCTGTTCCCATAGACGATGGCGTTCGCTGTAAGGTGGCCACACTGAGTGACCTCTCATTTTTCTGCTCTTACAACCTTTCTCCAGATGATTGTGTACCTTTCCCCTTCACAAAGTTCTCCAGCAGCCAACGTTGAGCCGAGTTGCAGTCGTGCTGGTCGTTGAGGGTGAACAGATTGGAGGGCACGGTATCCGTGTACCTGGGGGGGAAGGACGATTCCTCCCGGCCCTCATTTGCGGCGGGGCGGTCCTGATCCACTTTGGTTGGACACGGCATCTACACAGACAAGCGCCGACTCATCAAGCCTGAAGATGGACTCTTCCCGTTCCAGACGTACCTGGTACTGCACGCCGGTACAGAGGATGAGGTAATCGTAGGGAATCTTGGCCCCGTTGGACACCACCACGTGTTTGGATTTCCTGTTGATGGCCACTATCTTCTCAGCCACCTCGGTCACGCACGAACGCAGCGGCAGTTGCGCCATGTCTCGGGTGCTGTAGGCGTGGCTGCGGGGAGCCCGACCGCCCGATCGGATCACTAAAAAAAAAAACCACGGTGGCGACCGCATTTACCTGGTGGACAGGAACTCGTCGCCGGCCTGGTCGCAATCGGCGGGGAAACCGTGCGTGGAGATGAGGGTGAGGTTGTTGAATCTCAGATGAGGGCTGCAATCATAATAAATCACCCGGCTAATCTGATCATGCTAGCCCGAGCGCAAAGTGTTAATCTGCAGCAGGAGGAGGATTGAGGCGCAGGACGGCCGCTGGCATGCAAATGAGGCGGCTCGGCGTTATCAGCCGCTAACAGAGGGCCGGCGGTGACCCCGCAAGCTTGCTCTTTATCCGTCTGACCTTGTCCCGGAGAAGAGAGGAGCGGGTCGGAATGGTGAGGTCGGGGGGGGGGGGGAGATTTACAATAGTATGTCCTGCCCTAAATAATTTGGCCTACTCATTTCCTCGTCCTCAATCTTTGTATCCGGATACTTTTGATATATAGTGGACCTAAATAGTTCCCACTAAAAACCGTCGCGGTTGGTTGGGGCCATTTTGGCACGAGGCCCCGGTAGGCTCACATCATTCAACCCGGCAGACATTAACGGCCTCATTCGTCAAACGGTTAGCGGCGGCAAACACGGGGGCGCTGACAGCCACACAGTGGAGGCTAATTAAAGGCGGAACAAGAAGTGCTAATGACTTTTCAGAATAAATTTGTAGCATTTGGTGGAACAAATCCTTTGGGTTGTAAATGTAGGTCAGTGCTTTTAATCTTGCTTCTTAAAGGGCGGCGTTGACTGAGCGACCAGTCGGGATTAAAAACGGCGTGTTTACGCTAGTGGTGCATTGTGGGAGATGTTGTTGCTCACACGACATGAACATCACTGTCACTTTATGCACACCAGCACAGTGAGCCACAGATGGTGTGTGGGTTTGTTGGGGAGGGGGGGGGGGGGGGTGCGCCTAACAGGGTTAATGGCCAGTAAATCTTTGCCTGGGGCGTCCAATCAGACTTCGGAGGACCACTCCAGCCACGAGCGGAAAAGATTCTCCGGACAAATAATGAGGTAAATGTGCTTTGGAGGCTCACGCACCAGAAACAAAGCACCTCCAGGAAGGACAGGCCCGTGTCCGACGCTCCCACCAGGACGATCCTGGCGTTGACCGTGATCTTGGGCTCCATGGTCAGTTTGCGGCTGATGAGGTTTAGAGCAAACGGAGCCTGAGGGAGAAAACAATGACATCAAATTGGTGGTGGTGGGAGTGCAACAGGGATCCGCTCTAAGCCCCTTCCTTTTTGCAAAAAAGTGCTTGAGAGGAGCAGCCCTTTCCGCTCTTGCTTGTGTCGTGACACAATAGCGTGCTGACAAGCTTTGCTTTGATTCAATGACACAAGCGCTTAGCATTTCTTATCTGCACACCGGCAGGGCAGGCGGCCATTGTTGGGCCGTTGGACAAAACATGCATTCAAAGTGCACGGCGAGCTAAATATTTACTTCACATTAAAGTCAATCACACCACACAAACAAATCGGACCCCCGTCTTTATTTCTGTTGCTTCTTCCTGGACGTGACAAAGATTTTCTAAAAGCAGACTGATTCTCATCGTGGTGACATTCGCTAACATCCGATCAATCGATCGATCGGAAATTATTTTAGAGCCCACCTGTTTGTCAGTGATGCACCTGGCAGGCGCGTTGGCGCCGAGCTCGTCGAGCGGGTAGATAATCTGACGTCGGGGACGCACGGGAACGCCGCAGTCCAGGATGAAGTCCAGATGATCCACGCAGGACTCCTGACACCACAAAGGGGGTTCAGCCCAGCTCTGACCCAAACCCGACGTCGTGCCAGCGCACCTCCTGGCCCAGGCCGAGCGGGTAGACGCGGTGGTAGATGTTGGACTTGCGGGTCAGCCGAAGCGTCTCCTTGAACAAATGTCGGCTGAAGTGCTGGAAACAGCGTCGGAGCACAAAGTGGCGCAGCTCGGCGTGCTCGTGGACGTCGTGATGGCTGTAGTAGATGAAGTTCTCGATATTGTAGCGGGCCCGGATGTACTCCAGGTCCTGTGAGCGGACGCCATCACGTGACACGCAATTCTAACGGTTTCGAGGAAACAAGCGTACCATCTCGTCTCGGATGATCAACGTCCCCACCACGGCGCCCTCCACGTCCACCACGAAGGCTTGCAAAGAACACTCGGCCTACGATGACACTCGGGTCAGGTTGGCGAGCATGTTCGGAGCAGCGGTGGTGTGTGTGTACCAACCGCGTCCGTTTTCTTGTTGAAGATGAGGTCCAGATCCCGTCGCAAAGACTTTCGGCCCTTCTTCACACGGTTCACCAAGGCGGTGAGGTCGTCCCGGTCCGACTCCAGCGCCGGTCGCACTTTGACGCTCCTGCGGGAACATCGTTGAGACTACGCCGGCCCCGTTCCACGAGAGGTCACCCCCCCCAGGCTCGGCCCACCTCAGTCCATCGCGGTGCAGGATGCAAAGATCAGAGGGCAAAAGGCTGCCAGGTCGCGGAGGAACTCGCAGGAAGTTCTGCAGGAGCGGGAAGTCCGGCGACAGCGTGGGGACAGTGATGATGCAGAAGTCCAGATCCTGAAGGACCGGGTTACATTCATCTTACGTCTTGGCTGCACAAAAGCATCACGTTTGGGTTTCATGACGATCCTGGATTGCGTAACGCTTCTGTTTGTGTGACACGTGTTACCTTTACGTGACATGACTGGTGTTTGCGTTACAGACGAGGAGCGCACTCACCGGGAAGAGTTGGAATATGTATGGAATCAAGTCCAGTGATCTGGAAGAGGAGAGAAAGCGAGCTACTGGTTACCATGGCAACTGTCATGTGACAGTGGCAGATGTAGAAGAAGTTTGGACCTCACCTCATCTCGTAGTTTTTCTCTGAGAAGAAGAACTGGATACAGAAGACGTTGGGTTCTGGTGCGGTTTCTTCAGATGTTGCAGAGAGAACCTCCTCCTCTTCCTCCTCCTGAGGACAACAATTACTCATCCAAATCCAAATAAATGGACCAAAATCTTTTTTTTTTATACCTGAGATTCTTGTTCCGCTTCCGAATCGGGTTCCTCGAGCGGTTCTTGCATCGGTATCTCAGCTTGGTCAAGTTGAGGCTCATCTTCATCCTCGTCATCTTCGTCGTCCTGCTGGCCTTTGCACAAACCGGCAAAATGCTTGAGGTCAAAATGTTCCTGCAGTCGCCTCACGTCCACCTCTGCCGTCACGCTGATGAAACCGGTGATGGTGACGTCGCACTGTCGGGACCATGATGACATCCTCAGTTGCCAGCAGGGGAAGGAAAAAAGGCAGGATTGGGACGGCAACGGCGCACCTCGCACACGGCGGCGTGGTTGTTCTCATCCTGGGCCTCGATGAGCTCCGACAGGAAGTACGGCCGGCGCATGGACGACAGAATCTTCGTCTGCTGGGCCACAATGTGCATGACGTCATCGTGGTCTTCAACCCTGACGTACGCAATGCTCGATTTAAACAATGGACAGTCCGTGGAATGTGGCGCAACCGAAACAATTTTGCTCGTGTCAAGCGGAACGACCTGGCGGGTCGAACGTAAAGTCTCGGACAAAGTCTTCGCCTGTGACACACAGATGCCGTCAGTTCGGCCGCTCGGTCATCTTCTTCGGTCAGACCCTCCAGAGGCTCCAACATTTTTTTCAAGGCCGCTTCTGCACACCACACAAAAGTCGTGTTACCCGCTAGGACACGGCGCCATCTTTGAATGAGATTGACCTAAGCGGACGGATGTTGAGCTCAGCAAGCACACAAAGTCCAGTTCAGCGGTGGTGTTGAACACAGCACTGTGGGAGAAACAAAACACAAGATGGATATCACCGCAATTGCGCAAGCCGCCCTTGCTGGGATTGCACCTGAGGATGTGCTGAAAGCATGCGGTGGAGAAGACGGTCTTGGACACAAACAGATGAAGGAACAGAGTATTCCATGTCTGGGGAAGACAACGAGAAGGTCACAAATCACACAGAGCGCGAGGTGTGTTTTTCAACAATGGACACACCGTCATGGCGTCGGCTTTGAAGTGTTTTTGGATGAAAGATTCCCAGTGAAGCGGGTCAACCAGCGTTGCGGCGGGATGGTCAAAGAACGCCGCGTGGGCCATCACCTCGCCCTCCTCGCCAGCCACGGTCACTGCCAGGTTGGCCTTCTCCCTATGCCGAAGAAGAGCAGAGTCATCACGGCCATTCGGAGCACCGACGTATGGTTTGCACTCACAAGATTTGAAGGACATCAATGGGTCCAAAAAGCTCCAAGTCCTCAGGGCTGACGAGGCGTTCAATTTCCTCGGCATCCGCACATTCGCTCCTCCTGACGGTCACTCTCGCCACTTCACCCATGCTTGATATGATTGCGTTCTTCATCTTGTCATCAAACAACTACTTGCTCACCTCCACCTACTTTGTAGTTTTAAATTGATTAAACTTGTCTTGTGTGACGTCAGCAGTTAAGTTCAAAGATAAATCAGTGAGAAAACAATAGAAAGAAAATCCAACATGATTTATCCTACCTCTCTAACAGCTAATGAGTCAATTAGCACCGAGTCTGTACGTTTCTAATATTTGGGACGCAAACGTCGTTGTTATGGTAACCGGAGGTCGCAACGCATTCTGGGTACAGTAGTGAGAAATAGCTGAATATTTTTTTTTTAACTAGTGAGGAACAATCCCAAAAATACAATATAACTAGTAATCTGAATAATATCTAAGACTTTGTGTTTTTTAAAAATAAAAAAAATTGAGAATCTGGTAAACGGAAGTTGCAATGCATTCTGGGAACTGTCATGGTGACTCGCGTGAGCCCTCCGTAACGTATTGGCGCTTCTCTGATTTTTTATTGACTTTTGGCGGGGGGAATTGTAAGATTATAATTGACTAGTTCCCTAAACTTTAGCTTGGTAAAATGGCTTCGACGGCGGCTGGCAAGCAGCGAATACCGAAGGTGGCAAAGGTAAAATAAAAGGCAAACAAAAGAAGCAGCGCGGCTGCTCTCTGAGCTCATGCTAATGCTAACGATAACAAGCAGCTCGTGACATACATCCACGAAATGGTTGTTAAATGTTTTTGTGTTTCAGGTGAAGAACAAAGCTCCGGCGGAGGTGCAGATCACCGCCGAGCAGCTCCTCAGGGAAGCCAAAGAACGAGAATTGGAACTTCTCCCGCCGCCGCCCAAACAAAAGATCACCGACAAGGAAGAGCTCAACGACTACAAGCTAAGGAAGAGAAAGGTGTGCAGCCACACACACCACGTGACTCCAAAATCTTGTTTTCGTTTTTCCCAACATCCTTTTCTTACTTTGCAGGCATTTGAGGACAACATTCGAAAGAACCGCACTGTTATCAGTAACTGGATCAAATACGCACAATGGGAAGAAAGCCTGACGGAGGTCCAGAGGTAGTTTACCCAAACATTTTTCAAACGTGTGTTCTTAGCTTTAGATGAAGAACTTTTCTGTGAGCGGAGAAAGGACAGCCCGACCTGTCATTGACTTTCTCCACCCTGCACTCACTTTTAGGGCTCGCTCCATTTACGAGCGGGCGCTCGACGTGGACCACCGCAACGTGACCCTGTGGCTGAAGTACGCCGAGATGGAGATGAAGAGTCGGCAGGTGAACCACGCCCGCAACATCTGGGACCGAGCCATCACCATCCTCCCCCGCGTCAACCAATTCTGGTAAACCTAAAAGCAAAAGCTGGCTCCCGCTGAGCGACATTTTTAATCGGGGACCTTGCTGACCGGCAGGTACAAGTACACCTACATGGAGGAGATGCTGGGCAACGTGGCGGGCTGCAGGCAGGCCTTTGAGCGCTGGATGGAGTGGGAGCCAGAAGAGCAGGCCTGGCACTCCTTCATCAACTTTGAGCTGCGCTACAAAGAGGTGGACAAAGCCCGCAGCATCTACGAGCGATATATCCTTCTCATGCTGAACAATTTAACGTGGCCTGCTGGGGGTAAAAACAAACAAACAAACAAACAATCCTTAACTGGTGCGCACTCGTCATGGTTCACCCCGAGGTGAAGAACTGGATCAAGTACGCTCGCTTTGAAGAGAAGCACGGCTACATCGCTCACAGCAGAAAGGTGTACGAGCGCGCCGTGGAGTTCTTCGGCGAGGAGCACGTGGACGAGCACCTCTTTGTTGCCTTCGGCAAGTTTGAGGAGACCCAGAAGGAGGTCGGTCACCTCTGGTTTCACACACACACACACACACACACACACACGTAGCATTGTAGCAAAAAAAAACTTTGTCTGGACTGACACCGAGTGTTCCTGATGTTTGTCCTCGTCCAGTTTGAGCGTGTGCGCGTGATCTACAAGTACGCCTTGGACCGAATCCCCAAGCATCAGGCCCAGGAGCTCTTTAAGAACTACACCATGTTTGAGAAGAAATTCGGAGACCGGCGGGGCATCGAGGACGTCATCGTCAGCAAAAGAAGGTTCCAGTACGAGGAGGAAGTCAAGGTAAGCGGCGGCAGCGGCGGCCCCAATTTGACTGCTCGGACAGCTGGCTCTCACTTGGGCGCATCTGTCTGACGCAGGCCAACCCGCACAACTACGACGCCTGGTTCGATTATCTGCGGCTGGTGGAGAGCGACGCCGACCCCGACACGGTGCGAGAGGTTTACGAGCGCGCCATCGCTAACGTGCCGCCCATCCAGGAAAAGCGCCACTGGAGGCGCTACATCTACTTGTGGATCAACTACGCCCTCTACGAAGAACTGGAGGTCATGGTGAGTTCCGAGCGGAGAGCCCGTCAGTCAAACAAAAAGATGGCCGGTGAATCAGTCGGCCGCTTGTTGTCACCATTGAGATGCTCCGTTTGTGTTTTCCGACAGGACGAGGAGAGGACGAGGCAGGTGTATCAAGCCTGTTTGGATCTGATCCCTCACAAAAAGGTAAGCGCTCAAACGACCGGGACGAAACGGATTATGTTGACTTGACGACCGTCTCGTGTGTCTCAGTTCACATTCGCAAAGATCTGGCTGCTCTACGGTCAGTTTGAGATCAGACAGAAGAACCTGCAGGCCGCCAGGAAGGTCATGGTAAGACTCGTACGTGATCTAGCATCGCATCGTCGTGGTAACTTTGGGACTCGACAGGGCACGGCCATCGGCAAATGTCCAAGGAACAAACTGCTGAAGGGCTACATCGAGCTGGAGCTTCAGCTACGCGAGTTCGACCGCTGCCGGAAGCTGTACGAGAAATACCTGGAGTTCACGCCGGAGAACTGCACCACCTGGATCAAGTTTGCAGAGCTGGAGACTATCCTGGGCGACGTGGAACGGGCCCGCGCCATCTTCGAGCTCGCCATCGGCCAGCCGCGGCTGGACATGCCTGAGGTACTGAACCATCGCAAGCATTAAAAAAACAAAAAAATCCTACAACCGTCCTGATGTCCTTCAGGTTTTGTGGAAGTCCTACATCGACTTTGAGATCGAGCAGGAGGAGTTTGGGAACACGAGGAACCTTTACAAAAGGCTGCTGCAGCGTACCCAGCACGTCAAGGTGAGTCGCCGTCACTTTCCATGCGCAAACGTCGTCTGTCGGCTTTTCGTGGACGGACTTTGACTCGCCGGCTCAGGTTTGGATCAGCTACGCCAAGTTCGAGCTGTCGCTGAAAGGCGACGAGCGGGCTCGCAGGTGCCGGCAAATCTTCGAGGAGGCCAACAAGGGCTTGAGGAACTGCGAGGAGAAGGAGGAGCGACTCACGCTGCTCGAGGCCTGGAAGGACTTTGAGGCCGAGTTCGGTTCCGACAGCGACAGGGAGCGCGTCGCCCAGCTGCTGCCCGAGAAGGTCAAGAAGAGGAGGAAGCTCACCGCCCAAGACGGGGTACGCCGTCTTGCCACGCTTTTGCCAGCTTTGTATTTCTTCCCGATGTTGACTTATTACGTTTGCGCCGGCAGTCGGACGCGGGCTGGGAAGAGTACTACGACTACATTTTCCCCGAAGACGCCGCCAACCAGCCTAACCTCAAACTGCTGGCCATGGCCAAGATGTGGAAGAAGCAGCAGCAGACGGCTGACGACGACGCCCAGTGCCTTCGGGAAAAGGCTTTGGGGAACGAGGAAACCTCCGCTGCGGAGAACAGCGAGGCTAGCCAAGTTACACAGGAGGAGAACGCCTTTGACGACAGAGACGACAGTAGTAGCAGTAGCGAAGAGGAGGAGGAGGAGGACAAGGAGAAGGATGGTGACAAAAAGGAGAAGGATGGTGACAAAAAGGAGAAGACAAGCGATGAGCAGCAAGATTAAGTATTTTTTCCTCCTACTGTTGTTTGATAACCTCACTTTTTTTTTTTTTTTTTTTACAATAGTTTATTGAGAATGTACAGCAATTAAAGACCATTTGAAGCTTTTTTTGCTCTGTGGCTCCCTGGCATTGATCAAAAAATAGTCGCTTTTAATCATGACATCCGCCAGCGAGCCACAAGCGTTATTCAATGTCCTCAGGCCTGACAGGATGTGGCAGCGGGATGATGGACTTCTTCTCCGTGTCTCTGGACAGCGCTTTCCTCATGTCTGTGCGGGGAAAGCAGTGTCACAAGACCGCCAACGTGGTCACAAAGAAGATGAAGACGACCATCTGACCGTAGGCGTCCTCGTCAGGCTCGCCGTTGCTGGCCGAGTAGTACTCAATGACGGTCCTGTAGACGCTGTAGCCCAGACGCTTGTACATGCTGACCGCCACCTGGTTGGACACGCGGACAAACAAGTCCACGAAGAAGCCGCCCTTCCTGAGGGAAATTGGACTTCATCCCAAATTGTTCTCTGTCATAAGAGTTGTAGGTGAAAGCAAAATGGAACCTCTCCGAGATCTCCTCCAGCATGTCCATGAGTTTGGCGGCCAATCCCAACCGGCGGAACTCTGGCGCCACGGACAGCGCGGTGACGTGGCCGTGCCACTCCTCTCGGGCCACCGAGCCCTCCGCCTTCCCCATGACTGTGAAATGACACCGAGCATGACAATTTGCATCATTTGACCTATTGCCTAATCACGGACTGATTCGCGAACTCGGTCAGTTCGCTCGCTATTCAGAAAATTCTAAAATGATAACTGATGCAGGGTCATTGGTGACCAACTTACTGTATCCCATCAGTTCGCCTCCGGGGGCCTCGGCAACAATGAAGTACTCGGGCCAGTGAGCCAAATACTGCAGGTAGAACGGGATCCCATACTGATGTGAAAGCTCAAAGAAAACTCATGAAAAAAATGATGACAGTCACTTAGAGAGCACAGGGATTTTTGTATTTGCACCACATCAGAAGTGCTGACAAAACATTGACTTCCTAAATTGCAACAGTTGTAAATTGACAAACCCTCGAAGGATACAGTTTCTGTCAAAGGGTCCAAATTGCTGTGGAATCACAAATGAGTTTCGTTTCATTCATTCACTGTGGGCATACTGCATAGATTTATTTGTACATGATTCTTCTTAGTATGTGGATCTATTCTGCATGAGTTGACCGACTTGGAAAGTAAAAACAGCAAATGAATATTGTGAACACAAAATAAGCCTTATTGTGAAAGGAATTTCGTGTTTTTAGAACATGGCACACGATAGCAGTTGCATGCTGCTAACGTTCCCACGGCATACAAAGTATAAGATCGTGCACAACTGCAACACACGGGAAACATCACGAGATTATCTGTTAAGATGTCGAAGAGTTCGCACTTACATATTGTTGAATTTAAACAAATCGTCGCAGTTGAACGGCCGTAACGTCGTCATGTTGGCGTCCTTTAATGGAGGAAAAATCCAAGCAGCGCCCGCTGTTGGTTGGAGGGCAACGGTGCAAACTACAGCTCTTGTCGTCGTTACGTGATGACGTCAGTTAAAAAGGTGGAGTTAGGTAACATCCGGGTATTCCGTGCGTTCTCGGGCCGCGACTGATGACGTCTTGGGAAGTAGTGATGTGCATTCCAGTTCTTTTAAGTCAACAGAATCTTTAGAATCGATTCACTCAAAAGATTCGTTCAAACGAATCGCTCACTGAAAGGATACGTTCTTTTGAACGAATCGTTCACTCACGAGCCAACCCTTTGGGAAGCGCACAAGAACGTAAGGAGTGGCTAAGTTGCTAACAGCTAACAGCTGACCTGGATGAGAGCACGAGATGTCTGCCACAGATGATGATATTGAATTGAGGGATTTATTGATCCAAAATTTGGAGAACAACGGAGTTCTAAACAAGCTCAAGGTCAGCAAATGTTCCTTCTCTGCTCACGTCTTCCTCGTCTTCACGCCGGTTGTTAGCACGCTAGGCTAAAGTGGAAAACACCCAATAGACGAATGGCCAAGTAGTGGCAACCACACTTTTGTTTGTATTTTATTCAATTACATGAGCAAGTAAGGAAATTAGATACCCTAAATAGGGTATAAATAGTAAAAACATATTAAGAGCTGAGAATCCATGAATTGTTCAAATGCATTGTAAGAAATCAATTCAGGGCAGTAAATGGACATGTGTAGTTGATATAGTTGATGTCATTAAAGCAACAGAAAAATGAAGATCACATGAAGACTGCATTCCAAAGATGAATGACTGAATGACTTTGTGTTCCTGCAGGCCGAGATGAGGGCGGCCGTGTTTCTGGCTTTGGAGGAGCAGGACCGACTGGAGGTGGTGGCTGACATCCAGCGGGCTGCTTAAGCGGCCATATTGTGTCATCCTCGCCTTTCTTCACACTTTGCTTCTCTTATGTCCTCAGAACAAGACGCCACTAGTCAATGACAACCTGAAGAAATGTCTCAGCACTCAAGAAGGTCTGTCTCACATCTGGTGGTCAGGACTCCACAATAAGGGTCCTGATTCCGCTGCATTTTTCTGCAGGTCGTCTGGTGGCCAGTCTCATTGTGGACTTCATGCGTGTGTTTCACCTGGACTTCAGCCTATCTGTGTTCCAGCCGGAGATAAACACGGTAAGATGGCGTCACTTCACCGTGTCGCTTTTGCGTGAGTCCGCCGACCTTCTCGTCTTTGTCATTAGCATCCGAGCGGCTTGGAAAATCGCCAGCTGCTCTGCGATGAGCTCGGCATTTCGGAGGCGGAGCTCAACGCTAACTCGCCCGTGCTGCTGGAGCTCGTTCGACGCGGACAACGCAAGTCTGAATCCATCATGGACGCTGAGGTCTATTGAGCTCATTAGCACACAAACAGTCGAACATCTTCTCTTTTATGTCAAACAAATACACTTTGCTCTTTCAGGTGGCGTCGGAGGAGAACGGCGTCGCCGTCAACAAGGTTCCCGCCCGTCGTTATCACACCATCATGTCCGATCAAAAACCTCAAACATGTGCACGCGTGCGTGTAGGACTCTGCGCCGGCCATCGAGGAGCTGGCACAGCCGGCGCGTCTTCCCGAGAAGGTGTCACCGCTGGAGCTCCTCGCAGATTTGGAACCGCAGGACGACGACGACTCCTTTTTCGATGACCCGCTGCCTCGGCCTCAAAAGACATATGGCTCGTAAGGACCGCACGATATGACATTTGGAGCTTTTGCCCACGAAGGAGGAATTGACGTGATGTTGATCTTGTAGCCACGCGGTGGCTCGCGATAGCCAACAAAGTCCAGCGGCGCCGACACCGGGAGGAGGAGGAAGCGCCTCGGAAAAGAGCCACAGCGAAACAGGTGGGGGATTTTTTTTGCCGTGACGTTTTGAATGTACGCGTGCGTGTATTTACTTTGTCTCGATTCTCGCCAGCGTCGAGAGAGAGAGCGTCGGCCAAGCTTCAGAGCGGAACGAAGCACAGCGGCTCGCTCCATTTCGGTATGTTCCAAATCAAGGAGACTATTCGAATTCCCATCGTTTGGGCTAACGTTTGCTTGCGTTCCCGCAGACGAAGACGACGACATTGAGTACGACGACGACTTCAACAGGTACGCCCGGGCTTCCCGCGGCCTCCGTCAACAATGGCGTCTTTGATGCTAACGACGCGCCGTCCTTCCAGCCACCGCTCCGACTTGTACAAGAGCGAGCTGAGCAGCAGCCGCGAGATCGAGGAAATCTCCATCGAGGGGCCCGACCACAGCGACAAGGTCCGTGCGGCAGAAAGTCTCTCCGTGTGCGTGTGGCACCGTGTCTACAAATGCGTGTACGTGTGTCCAGCTGGAGGACACGGTGGACGTGAGCGTCTCCCAGCCCAGCGTTAGCGTGGGGGCGGACTACATGGAGGAAGTGTCCTGACGTCGGCGCCCTACGCCGATTCCCGTTCTTCCCACGTGCGCTTTGAGTGAGACAACTTTTTTTTTTTCTTTCTCTTTCGTCACATCACTTTACACAAGCGATGGCTCTAATTCGCTGCGGAAGGGGCGGAGCCTAAGACGATTGTAAAACGACTTTCTGCGTCATCGAAATAAAAGGCCCACGGAAGAGTGCTGAAAATCAACTTTTATTTTGGAACTAGGAAAACTCGGAACATTTTGGTTAGATACGGTACAGTGCATCAGATAAATACAAACACAAAAGTGGACTTTGATTGCATATCAACATTTGTTTAATAAGTGAGCACAAAAGTTTCTCGCGCCAAATGTGAATAACTTTGATTTGCGCCAAAAAATATTTCCAATTGGTAAAATTCCACGTCATTTCATTTTCATCCTCTCAAATCTTTTTCCTGCTTTAACGGAGCATACGACACTCACCGAAACCCAAAGATCCAAATCTCAGGAACGAAAAGACGAAGGCCCGTCCGGCGCTCCTCGCACGTCGACAAGCTCCCATCCGGCTCAAGTGGTCCTAAACATTTCACAAAAGCGCCTGACCACTGTTGAAGTGTCAAGAACCACTGGAGCCAGGCGGATTCCCGAGGGGGCGACCGCTCCTCTGGCGTCGAGCCTCTCCTTTTATACGGCCGTCGGGAAGCCAGCTGGTGCGACCGGTCACGCCGGACGGTCGGGCGGCGCAACCGCTCCCAACCGGAGCGTCCTGCTCAACTTGTTACTGGTGGCTTCTTCGCTTCCACTTGACATACTTTTGCAAAAGATTGAGACTCATTGGCGCCAATGCTTGTTTGTCTGACATTGGTTGGCGACCAATCCCTTTGCACAGTGATTGCCGTTCCCTCACGAACGGTCACCGTTGGCCGTTTGAGCTCATGCCTCGACATACTTTTGAAACGTCTCTTCCTGTCGTGACATTTTGTTTGTCTTTTGGTTGAAGGTTCTTCCCGTCGGAGGCAGACGACAAGTGACAGGAAGTGCCTTGCCCACATCGCGGCCGGCGGCTGCTTATCAGGGATAACCATGGCGGCGGCTTTTCAACACACTACCCGAGCCTCGCGCGTGCATACGTGTATGTCCCGGTGACTTACTGGCAGTTTGAACAATGTCGCCTGACCTCATTCTAGCGTGGGGTGTGTACAGGTAGGTCAAAGGTCAATGTACTGTCAAGTGGTGGAGGGGCGGGACTTCCCACGGGACTCTTCTCCATTCAGAGAAGGACCATGTGGTCAGGATTGTTTTCCTTTTTTTTTTTTTGTGTTCCTCTCTTTAACTAAAATAATGGTTTATTTGGTGACACCAAAATGAAATGTTGCAAATGTGTATCATGTTTGTCTGTAAATAAGACTTAGGGTTGATTTGAAGTTGTGACATGTTTACAACACAGAAAATAAACTTTTTCATTTGCCGCCAGTAAGTGAAATGCTTCTCGGTTGCCAATTTTTTTTTTTGACTTTCTGACCTTTTGTACACAAACACACACTGGTCAATGATTACACAGTGGAGTTGCGGTGGTCTCTCAGGTAAGACGCCACGTTGCCTTTGCTGTCTTCTCTTCCGTTTGCAATCAATACTTGTTAGCCAACAATTAGAATTGATTATGTAAAAATTGATAGCTTGCATCCAATTGGCTCGTTGACCTGCGACTTGAGGCAATGCTTCTCAAGATACCGTACACTTATTGGTTGCTACCAATAGGGGCGCTGTTGACTCGCGTAAGAAGTAACATTGGCACGATGACGCTGAGGGAAAGGAGTTCGGAACATTCAGAGCGATGATAAAATCCAATTCTGCAGTCACGAATGGTCCTAACATGTCTTCCTCCTGTCAGTCATGTTGGCTCTCTTGCGCCACCTATCTTTATCATGTTGCTATGGAGGCCGACGCTCCATAGCAACCATCATCTCTGGAAACCAAACGGCCAAGTAGGTGTCAACTCGGCATGTCTGGTGATGTTGATCTCAGTTGCTTTCAGCCCGTGTGCAACATGTCCTCAGGCTGGTGAGGGAGCGTTTGAAGAAAGAGGTGGACAAGATGAAGGTGTCCAAGGTCATCCCGAGTCTACTGGTTTTGCAGGTCACTCTCAAGGCCCGCCTCTGTTATGTGATGTCATCACGTGATCTCACCGTGCCGTGTCTCTGGTTGCCTTCAGGTAGGAAACAGAGAAGATTCCAACTTGTACATCAGCAGCAAGATGAAAGCTGCAGCTGAGGTGAATTTAAGCCACATGCAAGAGCAATGTACTGGCGCCATCTAGTGGCAGGGGTTTGAACTGCTTATATTTGACATCAGTGCTGAGTCGACACTTTTGTTTCCTCTTCAGGTGGGCATCGAAGCAACGCATGTGAGGTTGCCCGACACGGTGACACAGAACGAGGTGAGTCTGGAATTGTGCACTTGAGTGGATTTGCTGAGGTCACATTGCCCACCCCCCCAGGTGCTGCGGACCATCGCGTCCGTCAACGAGGACCCGTCCGTGCACGGCCTCATCGTGCAGCTTCCTCTGGATTCCGTCAACCACATGGACGTGGAGCTGGTCACCAACGCCGTATCGCCGCTCAAAGACGTGGACGGGTCAGAATTGAAAGAATGTCTTATCGCCATGCAGTGGCGGCGCTAGAGGGGGGGGGGGGGGGGGGGCTGCAGGGGGCACTGCCTCCATTTCAAATATGCTACAGCCCCTAAAGAGAAAATTCTAGCACCGCCATCATCGTCACCCTTGAACTGATGTGTGTGTGTGTGTGTGTGTGTGTGTGTGTGTGTGTAGTCTGAGTTGCATCAACGCAGGCAAGCTATCTCGCGGGGATCTGAACAACTGCTACATTCCGTGTACCCCCAACGGTTGCATGGAACTCATCCGACAAACAGGTCACATACAAATTTTGTTTGAGGAACTGGCTGAGGAATGTCATGAAGATGTCTGTCCCCCCCCCCAGGTGTAAGCGTGGCTGGCAAACACGCAGTGGTGATCGGTCGCAGTAAGATTGTGGGCGCGCCCATGCACGACCTGCTCTTGTGGAACCACGCCACTGTTACCACCTGTCACTCAAAGACGCACGACATTGCCAAACACGTGAGCGACGCCGCGTGATGATGTCATCGCCATCAAGCCGGAGGATGATGCCTTTGCCGTCCGTCTTCAGGTGGGCAGGGCGGACATCGTGGTGGTAGGGGCGGGGCGAGCGGAGATGGTGCAAGGCGATTGGCTGAAGGAGGGCTGCGTGCTCATCGACTGCGGGATCAATCACGTGGCGGGTGAGCGTGATCGTTTCATTTGATTGGAACGTTTCTGTTCAAGTCAACGGAATGAACATGAATGGAAATTGTGTCTTTTCTCGGGCGGCCACGGCAGACGCCGGCAAGACGAGCGGCAAGCGCGTGGTGGGCGACGTGCATTTCGCCTCGGCCTATCAAAGAGCCGGATTCATCACGCCGGTTCCGGGAGGGGTGGGGCCCATGACGGTGGCCATGTTGATGCAGGTAGGACCGCAAGCGCTAGCTGGCGTAGCGCGCAAACGCTGATGGGCGTTTTTTTGTTTTGCCGCAGAACACGGTGCTCAGCGCTCAACGCGTCCTCACCAGCGCTTCCGTTTAAGTCTCGTTACAGTCCTGTTTCAAAATAAAGAATGGCAAAGCGTGTTTGAGCAGAGCTTTTACTTTAAAAACCACAAAGAGGACAAAACGAAAAGTGTCTATCGACAAAAGTCACAGGAGTCACTCGCAACGCCCGCCGTCGCCGCTCTCCTGCGAGATTTCCGAGTCGAGCGAGTAGGCGGAGCTTCCGTTGTCCTGAGCGTCCCTGCCAACTTCCAGGAGGGTGTCGTTGGCTGAAGCCCCGCCCCCGTCCGGGCAGAAGTGGGCGGAGCTGTGGAAGAGCTGACTGTGGCGATGCAGTCTGGGTGGCTTAGCCGTGTGCGCGTACATGTGCTCCTGAAGCTGACTCTTGTGTGAGAAACGCACGCCGCACACGGCACACGCCATCTTGCGCTTGCGCGAGTGGGTGGCGGGTGCGGCGCTTAGTCCCTCCCCCTCACGGCTCCTGCGAAGCTCCGCCGCCAACTGCGCGGCCAGCGCCTGACTCTGGCGCAGCGCCTCCTCCAGGCGACCGGCGTCGACGCCGTCGTCATCCGGGCCGCCGCTGCCGCCGCCGCTTTCGTACGTCAGCCCCTCGGTGAAGAGGGCGTGGCTGAACAGGTGCTGGCGCAGCCGCTCGGGCGACGGGCAGCGATGGCCGCAGCGGGGACACGCCAGTGGCGGCGGCGGGCGTTCTTTGGACGCCGCGCCGTCCCGTGGCGGCGACCCCGGCCCCGCCCCCTCCTCATCCGGACGCTCCTGCTTAACGGCGGCCGAGACGTCGAAATTGTCCTGCGGCGAAGAGGCGCGGCCATCCGATCGCTCTCCTTCCGATCCCACGGCCAGCGACGGATGCGAGTGGGCGCGGGCTCCCCGCCCCCCGGGCTGGACGGAGGAAGCGGGGGCCTCCTTGCCGGCCAGCTGGGAAGAGATCTGAATGCCGTACAGGTTGGACATGCGCATGGCGTCGGAGCCGGTGGCGGCGTCCGCGCCGGCGGCGGGGCCGTCGCCGCTCTTGCGACACAGCTGGTGGGCGTGGAGGAATTTGATGCCTTCCTCCAGACGGGCGGGCTCCACGGCCTGCTTGGGGCACGCCCCGGTGTACATCACGTGCAGCAGGTAGCTAAACACATCGGGCTGGATGTCGGTGGGCTGGATCTTGATGCACTCGCTGACATGCACACACAAAAAAAAGCTTGGTCATCAACTGGGGAGCTAAAGTGATTTCAGAAAGGTGCGTGGTGACGATACGAATTCAACTCGTATCTCAAGACACTACTGTAGTGACTGGGGAAGGCTGCAGGTGCGCGCGCGCGCGCGCGCGTGCGTGAGACCGACCTGGTCTGGTGGATGAAGATCATCTTGAAATAGTTTGAGAAGGCGGCGAGGACGGCGCGGTGAGCTTTGAAATAGACGTTGCCGATGGCGACCGTGCAGTCGCACAAGAAACCGAACTCGCGCTGCACGTTGAGCTGCTGCAGCAGCAGCAGACTGTGAGCGGCCGACGCACACGCCGCCGCCGCACACGCAGACGCCGACGTCGCCTCCATCGCGGACCTGCGAGCATACATTTGCATACCGCTCACACCTTTTGTCAGAAAAACGCGCGCGCACCTTGGCAACGCGCATTGAGCAGAGGGTTGCGGCAATACGTGTACGTGCGCGCGCTCGTTCATGAAGGGATCGATTAATTGATGCCTTACCGCCGAAAGAATCCGAGCGAGCGAGCGAGGATGGCGATGAAGGTGAAGATGATTGTTTGTGGGCCAAGCTGCGTCACGTCTCGCGAGAGGACGAGAACCCTCACGTGAGCGCCCCCCCCCCCCGAAATAATCACACCTTGTAATTGCATTTCAATTGTGAATTACACAGAAAAAAAAACTTTTTTTTTGGAACCTGCATTTCGCTTGGAAGACGTGACGTCAGCGTTGGCATTGTGGATACATGAAGTATTGATTTGGATTCAATAAATATGCAAACTCACTTTTCACTGTAAGCACCAAATAAAATAAACAAATGCCAATATACAAAAGCAATGAGCTTTATATCACTGATTAGCTTTCCAGTTTCTTGCAACTTTATTTTGAAGGCGCCCCCCCTGCAACTGGAAGTCTTTTATTTTGTTCCTCGTGATCTACAGGCGGTTTGTGCGGAAGTTGCATCCAGCACTAGTTGAAGAACAAGAAGGAGGACGAAACGCTTCTTCTTTTTCTTTCTTTCCTTCTTCTTCTGCCCCGACCCGCAACTTTACCCCGCAGAGGAAGGGGTCGATTTCCCGCGGAGCCTCCGCCCATCTTCAGCCGACCTTCGAGCTACTCTGTCGGCCTCGGTGACTTGCGGTGAGTCGGTGCCTCCAGGAGGTGGGGCGGTGGGGGTTGTTTTGCGTGATCGTTGCGGGGGTGGCGGAGCGCTTTGGGGGAGACGTTGCCGTTTGCGTCCCAAGCTAACGCGCCGCCATACTCTTTTTTTTTTTTTTTTTTCCCCCCCTGTTTTCCTTCCAAAGTCAAACGTATTTAGGCCGGTTCGAGTGACTTCGTCTATCTGCTCGCAGCCGCTAGGTGGCGCCACAAGAACACTAGCCATTCTGTCGTTCTGTGTGATATGTTCAAGCTTTCCAAGCCGTATTTCTTCCAATCGTTTTCAGTCACGTGCTTTTATTCTGGAAGCGTAGTCGCAAAGACTTCCGGTGTTATAGCTTGTTAGCTTGTAGCTTCATTATCCGGGCCGCGAGGGGGCGTGCTGCTCTCCTTCCTTTCACACCCCCATCAAATGGCCCCAACCCCTTGTTCACCCAAACAGGAGCTGGAAAGTTTTATTAAGATAAAAGTCCCAATTGATGACGTCATCTCAAGTGTTAATTTTATTTTTATTATCAGTGTTTCTTTCTTTGACTTTGACTTTTCTTTTCCGGTTCCAATGTTTGTAGGTCACATTAACGACGTGCGTGGCGTCCCGCAGGGCGATGGCTCGGCCGAGCCACAGCGATCACGTCCTCCAGCAGCTGAACAACCAGCGCGAGTGGGGCTTTCTATGCGACTGCCTCATCGCCATCGGCGACATCTACTTCCGGGCGCACAAGGCCGTGCTGGCGGCCTGCAGCTCCTATTTCCGTATGATGTTCATCCGCGACCAGCAGGGGGCGGCGCGCCTGGACCTCAGTAACATGCAGATCAGTGCCGAGTGCTTCGACCTGATCCTGCAGCTCATGTACCTGGGACGCATCGCCGCCGGCTCCTTTGACTTCGACGACCTCAAAGCGTCCATGGTCTACCTGCAGATGTACTACATCCCCGACTCGCCGGACGACCTGCGCGACATCGGCGGCGCCTCCAACCCGATGCCGTCCTCGTCCGAGTGCTCGACGCCGGCCGCCGCCGGCGGAAAGATGTTGTTCGGGGTTCGCATGTACGAACGGCAGAGGCCGGCCGCCGCTCGAGATTCCGCCGACGACACCAAAAACGTCAGCGGCTCTGCCAGGTAGCCGCCTCGGACTCTTTTTGATTTGGAATTCCTTTGTGAACTTTTTGCTTTTGTGAACTTGATCAGCCTCGGCAGGTACTTGGGGGTGCCGCCCGCCAGCGAGGAAGCGCCGAGGGCCGCCGTCCTCCCGAGTAGTGCGGACGCGGGACACGCGTCGGAACAACCGTGCGACCTGAGGAAGCGGAGCGGAGGGAGGAGCTCGGCCCTGAGGGAACGCCCTCGCTTCGGCCGCACCTTCACCTGCGACGACTGCGGCTTCGTCTTCAGCTGCGAGAAGCTGCTGATCGAGCACATCCTCACCTGCACCAACCGCAAGACCTTCGCGCCCGCCCCAAGCCCGGACGGCGACGCCGACTCCCCCAAGGCCGAGAGCTCCGCTTCAGACAGCGCCGAAGAGCGGCGGGCGCTCGGCGACCTGCGCTCGGTCGCGGCGGGGCCGAGCGGTGGGCCCGGATCCGCCCGCCGGGTTTCCGTTAAGACGGAACCCGGGGAAGACCCGCCCCCCGAGGACCGGGAGGCGGCCGGCAGCGCCGCGGAGGATGGCGAAGCGGCGCCCGGCGTCTCCGGCGTCGAGAAGGCGGCCGAGCGCTGCTCCAGCCCCGTGTCGGGAAGCGACTCGTCGGCCGCGTCGCCTGACTTTTTTGCAGTGAAAGAGGAGAACGCGGACGGCGCCCCGTGCGAGCTGTGCGGGGCGCCGCTGAACGAGGACGACAGGTCGGCGCACTACCTGTCCAGCCACCTGGGCCACATCTGCGCCTGCGGACGCTGCGGCCAAGTGCTGATCAAAGGCCGGCAACTCCAGGAACACGCCGAGCGATGCGGCGAGTCGGACGAGGCGGACGAGCCCCCCGGCGCCGACCTGGCCTGCCCTCACTGCGGCTTGCCCTTCCAGAGCGAGAGCCTGGCGCTGGAGCACGCCCTCTCCTGCCCCCACGAGGCCGAGCCGTTTCGGCCGGGCGGCGGCGGCGGCCCCGACCACCGGCGCAAGCACTTTTGCGCCATCTGCGGCAAAGGCTTCTTCCAGCGCTGCCACCTGCGCGAGCACTACACGGTGCACACCAAGGAGAAGCAGTTCACCTGCCAGACGTGCGGCAAGCGCTTCCTGCGCGAGCGCCAGCTGCGGCTGCACACGGACATGCACCGGGGCGTGGCGCGCTACGTGTGCCCCGTGTGCGAGCAGGGCACCTTCCTCAAGCACGACCACGTGCGCCACATGATCTCGCACCTGGCGGCCGGCGAGACCATCTGCCAGGTGTGCTTCCAGATCTTCCCGGGCGGCGAGCAGCTGGAGGAGCACATGGACGTGCACCTCTACGTGTGCGGCGTATGCGGGGACAAGTTCCGCCTCCGCAAGGACATGCGCACGCACTACAACCTCCAGCACACCAAGAGGCTGTAGACCCAGCCAGCCAGCGAGCCAGCGCCGTTTGGCGGACCCTGAAAAGCACAAGGAACAAAACGCTAATTTAGCTTAGCGTTGGCTTGCGAAGCGGCTTCAGGCATGTGGGAATGTGCAGACACGCACGCACACGTTTTCCCCAGTGGAAAAGTTCCGGCTCCGCTGGCACAGCCCGAAAATCCCGTTTTTGGGTTTCATTTGATGGTTTTTTTTTTTTTCCCCTCCTGCACTTTGAACCTCGCCCTCATCACACGCCCGATCGTCTTTCGGGGACACTTTGGAGACGTGGGTCGGACAAAACGGGATTCCTGGTGGACTTGAAAGTGGCGATTCTTCACGAAAACTCGTCAAGTTGTGCTTCTGGACCCGAACGGAACCCCGAGCGAGGGTCTCCGTCGAGGGTCTTTGTGTTCTTTCTCAGCTACACACTTTGAATAAACAAGTGCACAAGTCTGATTCCTCAAGCAAACTTTGAAGATGACGAAATGGCCGGCTTTTATTCTAACTCGTGCTAATGTAACCCCGACGAGGATTTGAACAAATTTGAATTTCCCTATCTCGTGTTTGCAACCAAAGTTCAGAATCGAACCAAAAATGAAAAACTTTGCCCTTTCCTAATTTCAAATCACCCGACTGCCGTTAGGGGCAGCAGAATGAATTTTGGATGAACCCTGGTGACGACGGTTCACGACCATAACTAGAGCCACCAGACAAAATCGGATTAATGTATAATGTCTGGTCAATTCGACAAATATTTGTCACAGGGTGTAAATGCCAAAGGTCGTGTCTGCGGGGCTTTAAGTAAGGCCAGCGATCCAGATGCCGCTTCATCCGAAAATGGCTTACCAGTTGGTGATTGCTGCGTTGCTGTTGTGCGGCCCGGCTGGGCTTTGGGCTCAAGGTGAGTTGGACCGCCTTTCACATCTGGAAAGTCCTTTGAGCTTTTTCAGTCCAAAACCTCGGCTCCAGTTTTAAGATCACTTTTTTTGGTGCAGCTGGGCAACAGGTGGCATTCTCGGTGGCGTTGAGGACCGACAACCAGGCGCCGGCTGACCTCGGCCCTTTCAACACGGACACCACTCTGGTGTTCAAGAGGGTGGTCACCAACGTGGGCAACGGCTACGATGACAACACAGGTAGGACGACCACCGAAAAGAAGAAAAAAAAAAAAAACACTCCTCAGGCGTTCTTGCGCTCGGTCACCACAAGAGGGCGCTAACAAAGCGGTGATCTTCCTTACGCAGGCATCTTCACCGCCCCGACCAAGGGTCTCTACTTCGTGACTTTCACTGGCGCCGCCGGATCTGACGGGGGCCTGAACGCAGCGGTGGTGAAGGACGGCGTCAACATGTTCGCCATCTATGACAACCAGAACAAGTTCAGCAGCGCCACCAACGGCATGGCGCTGCAACTGGACGTGGGCGATAAGCTCTGGGTCACCTTGTGGGCCAACCAGAAGGTCTTTGACCAGAGCCGCCTCACCACCTTCAGTGGCTTCCTCATCAGTCCCCTCCCTTAACCGAGGTTTGCGGGAGGCCGACTTCAAGACAAGCGTAAAAATAAAATGAAATTGAAAAAAAAAAAAAAGAAATGGTCTTCTTGTGTGTTCATAAATGTGTCTTGCCAAGTTGCCGTTTAATAAGGTCAACATCAACAACACATCAAGAGGAGCACTTTTTATTTGAAACTTTCCACGGACAATTCGATATATTTATAGGTCAGCGTTGGCACAATGTCTAAAATACGAATGATTTTCGAAACCGGAACTACGACGCCGAGTCATTAAGACTTCTCCGCTGTTCGCAATTGCACTCACAAGGTAGAATGTCTCAAGATGACGTAGGAAAAAAAACAAAAAAAAAAGCTCATATTCATGCCATATTAGGAGCTGCAAATATTTGCATGCAAAGTCCACCTCGTCCAGTTGAATAACCTTTGAAGAGAGAGAGAGAGAAAGCACGGACGGGTTGGTTTCATTCAAAAAGCCTTGAGGTGAAGCCCAGAAGCCTCATCTGAGATCATCTCCGCCATGGCGTGTTCTTGCTTGACCACCGCCTTGCTAATCGTGTGCGCTGTGGGCGGCCTTCGGGCTCAGTTGTACTTTGGCAACGAGCGTGTCACGTTTGAAAACGCCGAAAGCCCCCTGCAGAAGCTGGCGGCGCGCGTGGACAAGCTGGAGAAGGACGCGGCCGAAGCAGGTCAGTTGATGAGCCACAATCCCAAAGGGGTCAGAGACTGGAGACCCTGAAGCTCATCCTTGTGACGTGTGTGTATAGCCAAGGCGCCGGTGTCCTTTGCGGCGGCGCTGGTCACCACCTCGGACTGGACCCACCTGGGCCCCTTCAATACGGAAACCACCCTGATGTTCAAGCGAGTCATCCACAACGTGGGGAACGGCTACGACTCCAACACGGGTAGGCTCCAGCTTCTTCTGCTAAAGAACCCATTGTGGCGCTAACACGGCCGTGACCCCCCCCCCCCCAACAGGGATCTTCACGGCCCCGGTCAAAGGGCTCTACTTCATCATGCTCAACGGCAACGTGGGCAACTCGGAGGCCTTGAACGCGGCCGTGATAAAGAACGGCGTCAACATGTTCGCCATCTACGACACGCAGGGCACTTTCAGTAGCGCCACCAACGGGATGCCGCTGGAACTGGAGCAGGGAGACAAGGTCTGGGTCACCTTGTGGGCCAACAATAGCGTTTTTGACCAGAGCCGACTGACAACCTTCAGCGGCTTCCTCATCCAAAAAATGTGAAAATAAAAATGGTATTCAGATGACACCAAAGCATTTTTTTTTCTTTTGTGTTGTTTCATGGCGATGATGTCATCTGTTGCTAACTCTTATTTTGAAGAGAACAAGCAGGCAGGAAGCTGTGCAAACACATGCATTTATTTCAACTTGAGTGACAGCCAAGTGATATACTCTTGGGCGCCACCTGTTGGCTTGGAGTGGAATGACAGCTGTGGCGGGACTTTGTCATTCTGCAGCTTGGTGCTGCTCACCTCAAAAACAAGCCTGTCAAAAAAAAATATCAATACTGCTCACATGTTGCTAGCTTTAGCATTCTGATTTGATGGACAGTCGGCTTACTTGTGCGTCAGTCGTCCAGGTTCTTCTTGACGCCCCCGTCTCTGGTCTTGGCCCTCAGCTTGTTGACTTGGCTCTCGGCCACGTCGGCCCTCTCCTGCGCTTCTTCCAGCTCGTGTTGCAGCTTGCGCATTTTAGCCACGTTGCCGTTAGCCGCTTCCTCGGCCTCCTCGGCGGCGCGCTTGTAGGATTTGACTTTCACCTGCAGTTTGTCCACCAAGTCCTGGAGCCGAGCTACGTTCTTGCGATCTTCTTCGGTCTGATAAGTGAGTTCTTTGATGCGGCGTTCGTACTTGCGGACGCCTTTGATGGACTCGATTCCTCTGCGCTGCTCCGCTTCCAGCTCGTTCTCCAGGTCTTTGACGCGAAGCTCCATTTTCTGGAGTTGCTTCTTGCCACCTTTCATGGCAATCTGCTCGGCCTCGTCCAGGCGGTGCTGCAGGTCTTTGATGGTCTGTTCCATGTTCTTCTTCATGCGCTCCAGATGCGCGCTGGTGTCTTGCTCCTTCTTCAGCTCCTCGGCCATCATGGCGGCGTCGGTGATGGCTTTCTTTGCCTTTTCTTCGGCGTTGCGACTCTCTTGGACCAACTCCTCCATTTCGTTGTGCAGGTGCAGGAGGTCGGCCTCGTGCTTCTTCTTCTGGTTGATCAGGCTGGTGTTCTGAGAGTGCAGGAGCTGCATGCGCTCGGTGGAGTCGCTCAGCTCCTGCTCGGCCAGCTTGCGGCTCCTGTCCGTCTGCTCCAGCGCGGCCCTCACCTCTTCCAGCTCAGCCTGGATCAAATTGTTTCGACGTTCCAGGACGGCGATGTTCTCCCTCAGGTCGTCGTTCCCGTGCTGGACGTCGTCCAGTTGCAACTGAGTGTCCTTCAAGAAGACCTGCAGGTTTTTGAGTTGTTTCTGGGCGTCGGCCGCTTGCCTGTTGGCTTGGCTCAGCTGGATCTCCATCTCGTTGAGGTCCCCCTCCATCTTCTTTTTCACTCTCAGGGCTTCGTTGCGGCTCCTGGTCTCAGACTCCAGGGAGGACTGGAGCGAGTCCACCGTGCGTTGGTAGTTTCGCTTGGCCTGTTCCATCTCCTCGTCCTTCTCAGACACTTTCCGTTCCATGTCGGCCTTCACTTGGTTGAACTCCAGTTGCGCTCGTAGGATTTTGCTCTCCTCGTGCTCCAGAGAACCTTCGGCTTCTTCCAGCGCAGACTGGAGCTCCGCCTTTTCTTGCTCTAGCTGTTTCCTCATCTTCTCAAGTTCACAAGCACTTCTGCCACCTTCCCCGAGCTGGTCGCTGAGGTCCGAGATCTCCTCCTGCAGGTTCTTGTTCTCTCTCTTGAGGGTTTCCAGGTGGTCCAGGCACTCCTCGTAAGAATTCTTCAGTTTGAAGAGTTCGGTGCTGAGGCTCCGTGCCTCCTTCTGGGAGGCTTCCAGCTCACACTGGCTCTCCTCAAACTTTTGCTTCCACTCCGCCAAGACTTTATCAAAAGCCCGTTGTTTCTTGTCCAGGCTGGCGGAAGCCGCATTGGACCTCTCCAGGTCCAGCATCAGGTCCTCAATCTCGTTTTGGAGACGGTGCTTGGTCTTCTCCAGGGAGGAACATTTGGCATTTGCCGCTTCGATGGCCTCCTCGGCCTCCTGCAGTCTCTGGACCAGCTTCTTCTTGGCTTCCTCCAGCTCCTCGGTTCTCTGGATGGCGTCGGTTTCGTACTTGTTCCTCCACGCCGAGACCTCGCTGTTGGATTTGGAGAGGGCCCTCTGCAGCTCCGCCTTGGCTTCCTGCTCTTCTTCGAACTGCTCTCGGAGCAGATCGCAGTCGTGACGGGCCGACTGCACGGCGTGGGCCAGCGCGTTCTTGGCCTTGACTTCCTCTTCCAGTTGTCTGCGGAGATCTTCCACCTGCTGGTTGTACGAGTTCTTTCCTCTGGTGAGCTGCGAGATCAAGCAGTCCTTCTCCTCCATCTGCCGACCAAACTCGCCGTTCTCGGCCAGAAGTTTGGCCCTCTGGGTGCTCAGCTCGTTGACGGAGCGTTGGGCCTCTTCGTACTTGCTCTTGTACTCGCTCATGGCGTCCTCGGTGCTTCGGCAGATCTTCTCCACGTTGGATTTGTTCTTGGCCATGTTCTCCATGCCGGAAGCCACGTCGTCCAGCTCGAGCTTCAACTCGCTTTTTTCCTTCTCCAGCTTCTGCTTGACTCGCTGGAGGTTGTCGATTTGCTCGCCCAGTTGGGCCACGCTGTCGGCGTGCTTCTTCCTGAGCGCGGCGGCGGTGGCCTCGTGCTGGAGGGTGGACTCCTCCAGCTCCCGACGGAGCTTCTGGAATTCGGCGTCCCTCCTCTTGTTGAGCTCCACCTGCGCCGACGAGGCTCCGCCCGCCTCCTCCAGACGTTCGCTGATGTCCTCCAGCTCACGGGAAAGGTCGGAGCGTTGCTTCTCCACTTTGGCTCGCGCCGCACGCTCGGCGTCCAGCTCCTCCTCCAGTTCCTCGATCCTGGCCTGGTTTTCCTTCAGCCTCTTCTGGAGCTGACCCGAGGCGACCTGCTCGTCGTCCAATTTGCCGGCGATCTGAGCTGCCTCAAAGTCTTTCTTCTTCAGCTTCTCCTCCAGTTGCTGCTTGTCGTTTTCTAAGTCCATCAAGCTCTCTTGAGTCAGCTTGACGTCTCCCTCCAGCTTCCGCTTGGAGCGCTCCAGCTCCATGCGCAACTTCTTCTCCTGTTCCAAGGAGCCTTCCAGGTCATCCACCTGCTGCTCCAGCTTGACTTTGCATTTGTTGAGGGTGTTGGCTTTGTCCTCCTCATTCTGGAGATCATCCAGCACTTGCTGGTGAGCCTCCTGCAGCGCTTTCTTCTCTTTGGTCAGCTTGAGGATGTTCTCATCCTGCGAGGCCATCTCCTCGCTCAGGTTTCTGACTTTGTTCTCCGTGGCGTGTTTCTCTTTCTCCACTTTGGCCAAAGTCAGCTCAAGGTTGTCTATGTCTTTCTTCAACTCTGAGCACTCGTCTTCCAACTTGCGTTTCTTGGCCGTGAGGTCGGCGTTCAGTTCCTCTTCGTCCTCCAGCCTCTCGTTGATCTCCTTGAGCTTTGCCTCCAGTTGTATCTTGCTCTTGATGAGCTGCTCGCATCGTTCCTCGGCGTCGGTGAGCGTGTCTTGCTCCGATTGAATCTGCAGAGTCAGATCGTTCTTCTCTTGAAGGAGACTCACTATCTTCTCCTCCAGCTCCTTCCGACGCACTTCGGATTTCTCCAGGGCTTCCTTCAGCTTGTTGAACTCGTCCTTCATGTTGGCCATCTCCTTCTCGGACTCTGCGCTCTTCAGCAGGGGCTTGATCTTGAAGAAGAGCTTCATCCAGGGCCAGTTCTTCACGCTCAGGAAGGAGCGGAGATTCCACTGGATGACCATGAGGGCATCTCTGCGCTCCACCAGCTTGGCAAACTGGGCCCTCATGAGCAGAGCACGAGCGTTGGCCTGGATTCTGGTGATGATCCGCGAGAGCTGCTCGTCTCGCATCTCCTCCAGCGTGCCGAGCAGGCCGGCTTTGAAGAACACCTTGGTGTGGCCAAATTTGTACTGCGTGTGGTCGATGTCCAGCGACGAGAGCAGCTTCTCGGCGCTCTTCTTGCAGTCCATGAACTGACCCTCGGGGATGGCGGAGGCGTTGAGGATCCTGTACCTCTGTTTGAAGTCTCCGTAGAGGACCCGGTTTGGAAAGCCCTTCCTGCAAATTCGAATACCTTCAAGAACGCCGTTGCAACGCAGCTGGTGCATGACCAGACAGTTGTCCATGACTCCCGGAGTCTTGCGCTCGTTTGGAATCAGGCAGCGGACAAAGTGGGGATGCGTGGTCTTCAGGTTGGTCATCAGCTTGTTGAGGTTCTCTCGGTGGAGGGCCGAGACGGTCTGGAAGGACGAGCCCTTCTTCTTGACTCCTTTGCCGCCTTTGTCGGTGCCGTCGGTGCCCGAGTAACTGGAAAATAACTGGCTGAGAAGCTTGAGCGAGGACTTCTGGTAGAGGCCCACCACGGTTTCGTTGAGAGGATCTTTGTTCTTCACCAGCCAGTTGGTGATGTTGTAGTCCACGGTGCCGGCGTAATGGACCAGGGCGAAATGAGCCTCCGCTTTTCCCTTGGCGGCTCGGGGCTTCTCGAACATTTTGTTCTTGCCCAGATGGTTGTCGTAGAGCTTGGACTTGAAGGTCTGGTCGCTGGCTTTGGGGAACATGCATTCTTCTTCCAGAATGGACATGATCCCCAGCGGCTTCTCGATCAGATCGATACAAGCCTGCAGGTCCATGCCGAAGTCGATGAACTCCCAGTCGATGCCTTCCTTCTTGTACTCCTCTTGCTCCAGAACAAACATGTGATGGTTGAAGAACTGTTGCAGTTTCTCGTTGGTGAAGTTGATGCACAATTGCTCAAAGGTGTTGTAGTCAAAGATTTCAAAGCCGGCAATGTCCAGCACGCCGATGAAGTACTGCCGGTGCTGCTTGGTGTCCAGGGACTGATTGATCCTGACCACCATCCAGTTGAACATCTTCTCGTACACAGACTTGGCCAAGGCGCCGATGGAGTAGTAGACCTGGTCCACGCTCTGGCCTTTGGTCACGTACTCGTTGCCGACCTTGACTCTGGGGTGGCACAAGCCTTTGATGAGGTCGGCGGAGTTGAGGCCCATCAGGTAAGCCGACTTGTCGGCCGCTTCGGTCCCGTCGGACTCGGCCTGCTCCTCCCGCTGCTTCTGCTTGAACTTCAGGTTCCCGTAGTGCATGATAGCGCCCGTCAGCTTGTAGACGCCCATCTTCTCCTCCGGGGTGAAGCCCAGCACGTCGAAGGCGCTGTCGGTGGCCATCAGCTCCTCCGAGTCGTTGATGGAGGCCACCGTCACCTCTCCCTGGGAGATGTAGCTGTAGTCGTACGGGTTGTTGGTGATGAGCAGCAGGTCCAGCAAATCCGGCTTCTGATTGGACAGGATCTGGTAGAAGATGTGGTAGTTCCTTTCGGCCTTGAGCTGAAAGGTGACCCGGGACTTCTCCAGCAGGTACGTCTCGATGTCGGCCGACGACAGCTTTCCGCTGTTCCCGAAGTGGATCCGGATGAACTTGCCAAAGCGGGACGAGTTGTCGTTCCTCAAGGTTTTGGCGTTGCCGAAAGCTTCCAGAGCTGGATTGGCTTGGATGATCTGGTCCTCCAGGGTCCCCTTACTGGGGTCCTTTTTGCCCGCCCCGCCCACGGCGGCGATGCTGGCAAAGTACTGGATGACCCTCTTGGTGTTGACGGTCTTGCCCGCCCCGGATTCTCCGGTGATGAGGACCGACTGGTTCTCCCTGTCGGTCAGCATGTACTGGTAAGCGTTGTCGGAGATGGAGAAGATGTGAGGAGGAGCTTCGGTCCTCTTCTTCCCTCTGTAGGCCGCCACCACCTCGGCGTCGTAGACGGGAAGCCACTTGTACGGGTTGACGGTGACGCAGAAGAGGCCCGAGTAGGTGTAGATCATCCAGGCGGCGTAGCGCTCCTTCAGATTGAACAACACGGCCGGCTCGTGGAGAAAAGTGAACATGGCCATGTCTTCGATTTTGTCGAATTTGGGCGGATTCTGCGGGTGCACGTCGGCTTCCTTCGCGCTCACCGTGTTCCCGTCCTCCTTCTTCACCGTGACCGTGGCGCCGTCTTTGCTCTGGATTTGTCCCTTCATGTACTCCACCTTGTCGTCCGCCACAAAACATTGTGTCTTGATGTCAAAGGGTCTGGTCTGAGCTTCCAGACGCTCCTTCTCTGACTTCCTGAGGTACGGAGCCGCCTTCCCGAACTCGGCCATCACTGCGTCGGACATTTTGAATGGGAAGAAAAAAGGCAAAGCGATACTGTGACGCCGGGGACGAGAAGGACCAGCTTTTAAAGGCACCCGCAACACCCAACAAGGAGATGAGGCAGGAAAATACAGAAAAGGGGGATGCTAAATCTGTCCGAGGAGACGCGGTAAGGTCACGGCGGTGACCTTGAGTTGTCAGGAGGCCATATTAGGAAGAGCTCAAACGCTGCTTATCAAAGTCGCCATTCAGACATCACGCTGCTTCTTTTAGAACCGGACAGCCAATGCACAATGGGAACAAATAAAGAGATAAAATGAAAGTGATTTTGTCGCAAACATGAAAACTAGCTTGTGTGCGTCTGATTGTTTGCGTGTGTGTTGGACTGAGAACGTGAGACGTGTTATCGTTACGTCTCTTTTGATCTCAGATAAAACTTTTAAAAGTGTGTTTGTGTGCGAATAAAAAGACTTAAATAAATGTAAATCAGGGTGGCTATTGCTTATTTTATCATTCATGTTTCATTTTCCATTGCGAGGGCAGGCCAAGGTGACTCATGCGCTTCCAAAAAAAAAGCCGCTAGAGGGCAGGAGAGAGCACGTCTTGAATGCGCTCTGCTAGAAATACAAGAAGAAGAAAAGCAGACGAAGAAGCGCGACAAGCGGAAGTTTCTGGCGTCCTTGTGCGAGAAAGGCGAGCACCCAAGATGAACCGAAGCTTATTTGTGAGTCCTTTTGGGATTTAGCGGCTCGTTTTGCTTTGCGAACGTTTGCCGGTGTTTCTGCGTGTCTTGGAATTCGCCAGGACGCGTTCGTTGACCTCCGCGTCGTCCAGGGGTCAAAGGCTGCTAATGCCGTTTCGCTAACTCGCTTGAATCTTTTTCATTTCGATCACATCAGGTTTTATCGTCAATTGAATCGTTATTTCCCAAGTGAACGTTCAGCTTTAGTATTTTTTGGCATTTGCTTTGTTTCTCGTCATGCCAAATGTATTTTTAGCATTTACTTGCATCAACTGCCACGGGAATCAGTTGTGATCCCTCGAATGAAATTTTACCTTTAATCAAAATATGTACTCAAACACTTGCTACGTTTGAAATGGTCAAGATTTTGATTAGGGAAATGAGCTCACGAAACTGCAACGTAACTGGACGAATGAGAGAAAAAAAACCTTTTGAGTCTACAACGGATAAAAATGCACCAAATTGTGGCCACCGAGTTTAGGTGTAACACCGAATTTAAAATGACATTTTCTAAAATGTATCTATTAAAAATGATTTCCTTTAAGTACAATCTATTCAAAACGTGCTTTAATAAACATTTCAAACACTTCAACTGCATTGCAAATGGCTGTGCGCCGTGCATTCCACTAGATGGCAGCACTGCCAAAAGTATGGCGTTCCATAGAAAGACATCGAAATCAAGATAAGCAAGCAGATCCAGGAGCTTGACCTCTATTTTCCCGAGCATGTGCTGCATGCGCTCCAGGCTTAACTGTAAACATATCCAGAACTGACATAGCCTCGTTCTGTCATTCCCAGACGCTCCAGAAGGTGGCGCGGCGGACCTTTTGCGGCTCCGCTCGGAGGTCGGTGGAGAACAAGGTCCCCAAGAACCAGAAGCTCTTCCAGGTAGCCTGCACGCCTCACATCCGCCTTTTGCCGCCGTCCAACCGAGGCCTCGCGTTCATCCGCTGCTTCTAATTTTCTTGCTGATGATGTACTGTTGGTAATTGTAACAAGATGTACACAAGTAGCAGCTCGCAGACAGCGTCGTGCTTTATATGAGTCCATGAAATGAATGTGGAACATACTTGAGGTTAGCATGTTGGCATGGCCTTCGGCGACCGTTCCACTTACTCACGTGGCCTCTTTGGAAAATTAATGACCCAGCCGTGGATTTTTTTTTTTTTTTGCTTGTTCTGACTCCCGCGATTGCTCGGTTTTCCATATAAGATGCAAGGCGTGCTCGCTTCAAGCTGTTTGTCACTCCGAGGGGAAGTTTACTGGAAAAGTGACTCGCATAATTCAGCGTTTTATATTGACATGTAAGCATACGATAATAAAATTCTGCTAGCTTAATGCTAGGACACCATGGGAATTCAATTGAGAGGCTAAGGGAAATTAGCAGTACTGTCATTAAAAAAAGGATGTGAATTAAGAATGTTGGTACAACCTTCCTGGCATATTTGTGTTTTGCTCAATGTGGAGTCATTTTGCTGTGTTATTCATTAAACAAAAAAAATCCCACCTGTTTGCACTTTAGAAACAGATTTGACTGAGGATGCTTTTGAAATGCGAGCGTCTTTGACGTACTGCCGAAATGACCCGGCGGCTTCTCGTTTTGGATTTGAACCCGGCTGTCTCGTCGCTGCAAAACAAAAGCTGAGCGAGCGTAGACGACAGCGAGGACGCCACGCTGGCCAAAACCGCCGCCGTCAATCAATGCCGCCGTGACAAGATGGAAAAAAAAAAAAAAAAGAAGCAAACATGTTGCTTGTCTTTTTTCCCCCGCACGACATTCTCAGACGACCGCTTTGCCGCTTCACCTTCCGTCGTTACCCCTGCCATCAAGTCCTAATCGTTCATTATTTATCTCCCGCTCCAGACGAGACGCGTGTTGTCATCGGGAAGCAGACCAGCACGAAATGCAATACATGTGTTTGCTTTGCTAGCTTGCTTTGGCGGCCACAAAAATCTTTGGAGGCATCAGTCAAAGGCGCCGACGCAAACGCCACTCGCTCGTTTGCGGCTCACCTTGAAAACGTGTTCCCAACGGTCCAACCTGTTGCCGTCTTTCATCTGTGCTTTTTGTTTTTTGTGTGTGTGTGTCAGGAGGACAACGGCGTCCCGGTGCATCTGAAAGGTGGCGTGGCCGACGCGGTGCTCTACCGAGCCACCATGACGCTCACCGTATTAGGTGAGGCAGCGCAAAGCACAAAATGACACTTGTCGCAAGTTGACCTTTCACACCTTATAGGTGGTCGGGCAAAAAAAAAAAAAGGACACGAACCGGTTTTCATTCTCAGTAGATGACGTGACGTTAAAAATATAGAGCTAATAAATTGTAGCGCTGGAACATGAAGCGTGGTTGAGCCTGTGATTGATTGAGCGTGATCTTGGGGACGTACGCAAAAAAAGCCAAAAGAAGATGAGACAGCATTGGCGTGGCATGGCGGAACGTCTGTTGGCCTTCTTAAATTGCACCGGGTGGGGGGATTCTGAATCCAATTAAAAACAAACAAACCAATTGTTGTGTTGCGGTGCACAGGTGTGGGTTACGTGATGTACGAGCTCCTGAAAGCTGCCAAAGCCTGGAAGTAGGCTTGACTCCACCACCTTCACGTCCTGTCGAGTGCGATAACCATGATAGTCATGTTGTTCCTGTCATGTTCATGGGATCAATATTTATTTCTGTGCGAGATCAATTAAACGTCTCATGAGCCAACTCCTGCCGCTTGCCGTCTTTTGATTTTCTTTTTTTTCCCCCTGAGAATGCCGATTCCATTCGTTGCCTCGAGCATTATGAAAGCGGCGCTCGGTAAATGTTTGCGGATGTTTCACAAACAACGTCAAGTGGGTCCCCGGAAGGAACGTGGAGGCCTCATTCCATATTTCCTGCTGGTGGAGACATCCCGGAACCGTCGTCAAGTACTGCAGACGAAGTTGGCAAGCCCCTCGCGGCGCTTCTGGCGGTGGCCACGAGAGGGCGCCCTCGCGTAGACTGGAGCAATTATTCCTCCTGACCACGTGAACGTTTGCTCTTGACAAGGTGACCACTTATAAGTGTTGACGAATGAATTTTGATGTATATTTTTTGGTGAGTAGAGGAAGTAATTTGCGAGTCGAGGAAATAATTCGCTTGATATGCTGAATCGGCACAAATAATGAGCGCATGTGAGACGTCTCAAAGTTTCCTAGAGTGACTTTGGTGCTTGTGGTCCGCTGGGTGGGCAAACCGGCCCCCTTAACCCCCTCCCCCTTTTAAATAGGGCGCGGAGGGGAGGCTCGGCCCACTTGGAGGAAAATTCGACGACGCCCGCCGCGTTGCGACCAGAAGCTCGGAACACCTCCGAGAAGCGCACGAGCTCCCCTTCCTCCTTTTCCTCCCCCCTCCTTCTTCTTCATCATCATTATCATCATCTTCTCGGTGGGTGAAAAGTTGGGAGACCGAACTTCAGGTTGGTGAGACACATCTGATCCGTTGGTCATTGATGACGTTTTCCCATATGTCTGCATGTGATGACGTCTGCTAATTCCACGTCCGCCGACTTTTCTTCTTTTCTTCATGCTGCTCTTCGTTTCTCGCGTAGGGCAAAGTTGTGTCAGCTCTTGTCGAAAAGTTGCCCTCTTCATTTTTTTTTTTCATTTGACGTCCGTCCGCGCGCAGGTACACAGAATTTCTCTTCTGCCCTTCCTTCCTTCCTTCCTTCCTTGCTTCCTTCCTTGCTCTTTTTACGTCTTCTCCTCTCGTTTCCTTTATTCTTCATCCACACAGGCAGGCACAATGTACTTTTTGGGGGGATTGGGGAAGATGAGAAAATAATGCCTAAAGATAGTTTCAGATGATCCGATAAGATCCTGTTTTCCATACCTCCTTCCTCCCTTCTCTCCTTTCCTACACCTTCTCTTTCCCTTCCTGCAATTACCTCCTTAGTCCTGTTCTTTATTCATCCCTCCTCCTCCTTCTCCTTCCAGCCCTGCTTTTGCTCCGTCCTCCTCATTTTCTCCTTCTTTCTTTTTTGCCAAAGCGCCTCCTCGGCCGTTTTGTTCTGGTGCCTCCTTCCCTCCTCCTCATCTTTCCTTTCCTATACCTCCTTGTGCTCCTCTTTCCCCTTCTCCCCCTTTGCGCTCTTTGCGGCAGCATCTCCTGCGTTCTCACATGTCGCCCTGGTCTTCCTCCTCCTCCTCACATGTCGCGGTGGTCGTCATCATCTCGGCGGTGGCGGCGGTGCTGTTGGCAGCCGTCGTCCGAGCTGTGGTGAGCCACAGGAAGCCAAAATGAAGAGTGGGCTGCCTCTGGTGGCCGCGGCGCTGCTGGCACTGGTGCTGGCCTCTTCGGCCCAGGACCAAGGTAAGACCTCCTCCTCCTCCTCTTCCCCCCTTGACCTTTCACCTCTGCCTTTCCTTGCGTGTCTCTTGGCGTTGTTGTGAACTAAAGAAAGCGATCCTTCAAGTGAGTTGGTGTGAGACTGCGTGTGTGATTGGAATATTTTTTTTTTACTGATGTTTTGTCATCTTAAGTTTGCTGATCTTGAAAAAAAAATCATGCTGTTCATATTCCAAATGTCATTCATGAATTGTCTGCTAAGAATGATGCTCTGTTTGTATTTGATGCTGCTTATTGTTTATGAATCTGATGCTTCATATTTTTTATCGTACAAGACAAGCAAAGGTGTTTTTGCAGTCGCAGATAGAAAAACTGCACATCTCCACATGGCCACTGAGAGGCGCAGTTGCGTAGAGGCTCTGTGGAGACTGCAAAAAGAAAACGAAGAAAAAGAAACAGCGGGGGGAAAAAAAAAGAAAAAGTGGCCGTCAGGCGAGCTGCCAATTTTCCTGCCGGGTAATTTCTCCTTATGGAACGTGAAGACTAAATATGACTTCGACTCATCTTTTTCCACAAGTTGAACACCAACTGGGGGGTGGGGGGGGTGAACAAAAATCAGTCTGCTTATTTTCTCCCAAAGTGTCCTTCGGGAGAGAATGAGCAGGAAAAAGAAAAAGCGCCTGTTCTGTCTGACCTCCCGCGGCCTCGGCTAATAAACTCCATCCGTGCGCGATCCACTCGACAAAACTGCTGCGCTTCATCAACATTTTTTCCACCAATTGCCACCCGAATATTATTTCTCCCCCCCCAAGTGTGAGCAGAATGAAGAAACATGAAGTAGCGTAGTAGGCCTAAGTGTTCATCCTCGCGATGGTGTGACGGAATAGCTCGAAAGAGACAATAAACAGCCTGCGGACAAGCGGCGTGCGTCTTCTGGACAATTTTGCTTTTTTTTATCCCGGGAAGCAGAAGCAACGTCTCGATGGTCAGGTTGGTGCTTCCTCCGCATCGTCCCGTGCCGTCGTGTCACCTTCTCGGTCAAGTCCGCACCTCCGTCTGGACTTCACGACAATATTTTGCTGGGATATTCTTCACCTGATGCGGTTGGCGCTGGAAAAAAAAAACAAAAAACGTAATGGAATTTGTTCTGGAACAGTTTTTTTTTTTTTTTTAGACTTGCAAAAAGCTAAGACTTGACTGCCTTTTTATCGTGTATTTGTCTACTAGCATGTTGCTAATGCTAAGTGTGGAATGTTGCATTTATGAAGTTTCATTAGCCGCTAGTTAATTTGTTTGCTAGCTCACGTTCTAGAGTCATAATTGTTTGTCGTCGTTTTAGGAGAGATTTAAAAAGTGTTAAAGAAAAAACAAAGTAGCTAGCTAGTCGCACGTGTGTACGTTCCAAGCCAACCTGAAGAATATCCCCTTAAAATATTCCACAAAGAACACGGGGTCTTTGTGTACATGAGCCTTTTTGTCTCCCAAGTTGTAGCCTGCAACTTGTCATGTACACGTGTCATGTTGTCATCACGTACATTTGTGTTGTGTGTTTGCTCACAAAAAGACACTTTTAGTCCCCCCCCTCACCGAGAACAGTTCTGCTCCTTGTCGTAGGGGTCGTGGCAGAAGGCGCCCGGACGGACGTGGACCAACGTGCCAGTTGGTCAATTCAACTCAAAAGTGTTGGATTGATGTCCGTTCTGAAAACATGAAAACATCTCGTAACCATTTTCATGTGTGACGGCAAAGAAAAGCCTCAACGTCTCATCACGCAGCAGGGGTGTCCAAAGTTTTGTTTGACAGCTGCACGCGGGAAATAGTGAGCCAGACTTGCTTTTTATTTCATGAGACAGTCACACAAATATAAAACCAGAAGGTGCCGCGGACCGCTTGATTACAAACAGCGGTCCGCTCATGGCCCACGCGCCATATGTTGGACACCCCAAATTGCTCATATCGATGTTGGCCTTTCTTTGCTCTAGCCGCCTGTCACCTCCCGGAATGCCGACTAACAACACAAAAGTACACAACGCGCGCGTGTGCCGTCCTCAACACGTTTTTGTTTTGCTCTTTTTGTGCGCAGTGGAGCCGCCGTCCGATTTGACCTTTCAAATCGCCAACGAGCGGACGGTGCAGATGTCGTGGAAAAGGCCGCGCTCGCACCTCGACGGCTACAGGATACACGTGACTTCAGACACAGGTGGGCCGGCCCGTCTCGTCCCGTCCTGTCCTGTCCTGTCCTGTCCTCACCCCGTCCCGCCTTCACCGCGCGCCGCACTAATGAGCGGGACGCACCCTGCAATTAGGCCGCCACGCACACACAAGCAAAGCATTATTCCACACGCCTCCAGGGAAAAGCAATTCCACTTTTTCTTTTTTTTTTTCTTTTACCACCACAACGCCTTCTGGCCTCAAGCGACACATCAAAGTCACCTTAAATCATTTTCATTTGACAGCATTCAAACATATTGCAGCTTGAATTATCATTGGCATCACAACAAAAGGCAGAATTACCTTTGTTTCATTTTCATTTAACATGACACGCTTCAGTCGTCTAAATTTAAACTGCCAAAAGAAACACTGGAGCCCAAAAAAAAATCATTACAAACAATATTCTGTTCATTTTGTCATTAAGAACAGAATGTCAAGAATCTAAATTCACTGCCTTCAAAACCTTCGAGGTTAAATCTTGATTTTATTGTCAATAAAGACATTTGTGACACTTTTTTTTTTTTAGGTGAACTCGTACGAGAATTTGCTCTGGCGCCGTCGGCCACGTCCACGACCATCTCAGAGCTCAGTCAAGACGTGGACTACGAAGTCAGTATCTACGCCTACGCCGGAGCGCAAGAGAGTCTTCCCGCCTCAGGACAAATCACCAGTGAGTTAGCCCGAACATCTCGTCTCGCTTTTTCCACCGCACCGTCACTCACGTCAACTTGTTTCATCCGTCAACTCTTTCCGTCCAAAGTTGAGTCCGGAGGAGGACCTTCGAGAAGACCGGACGCAGATGCCGCAAGTAAGTCGCTAAAGGTTGGTAGCCGCAAAGGTTCCTCAGGCGGTTTCTCAACTATGTGTGTTTTCTCTCCAGAATGTCCCGTGAGCGCCGTGGCGGACGTGGTCGTCCTGCTGGCCGGGTCCTGGGCCTCGGACCCGGCCGCCTTCAAAAACGCACGCGGGCTGGCGGCAGCCGTGGCCGCCGCCTTCCAGATCGGCCCGGACAAGACCCGAGTGGCCGTGCTCCAGTACGGCAGCGCCGGGCCCGCCGGCTTCTCGTTGGACCGACACATGAGCCGACCTGCCCTATTGCGAGCCATCGGGACGCTGGACATCCGCGACGGCCACGCCAGGACAGGTGCGGATTCAAAAAAAAATTTAAAAAAATCGATAGGGGCGGAGCAACGACGTTATTGGATCTTGGTGGTGTGCCTAATGTAGTGTCCAGTCAGTGCATGGAGTTCCCTTTCCATTTATGAGCTGCCTTGAAAGGAGAAGAAGTAGGTCAGCAATATGTTCTGCATCTGGTTTTGCACTTGGGCACACACACACTTATTGGCACAGCCTTGGTTTTGACTAATGAGTAAATCGAAAGCAGCGAGTCAACGCGAGAAAAGAAATATGTCGCAAGTTCCTTCGCCACCTCAAGTTGAATTGTTTTGCCAGTCGTTGGCAGCGACTCCTCAACAAAGAGTTTCACACCAAAAAGCAGAGAAAATGAAAAAAAACAAGCAGTGTTTGTAAAAAGAATTTGATGTGATTTATTTATTTGATGTTTGCTGTCTTCAGGCGCCGCGCTGGACTACCTGCTGAGCAACACCTTGAGCGAGGCGGCGGGCTCCCGCACGGCCTTCCCCAAAGTGGCGCTGATCCTCACCGACGACGGCGACTGGGACGACTCGGCCCAACGTTCGGCCAGCCGTCTGAAGAGCGAGGGCGCGGAGGTCTTTGTCGTGGGTACGCCGCCGCCGCACGCCACCTTCTCTCCTCTCCACTTCTTCCCTCTCCTTCGCGATGGCGCAATCGGATTCCTCGGGTATTACCGCGCCGTAGCTGGAATGCGAGCGGCGTCACACTTTCCGCGCGTGGACGGGACGCGGATACACAAAGGGCTGTGTCGCCGGGGCGACCGACCGGCGGGAGATCAACACTCGGCTCATCTTCAGCTGGAAGAGATAAAACAACAGGACTGCCCTCACCTCACAACACACACACGTGAAAACAATCAGGAACGCTTTCGCACCTCGTTTCGCTTAATTGCGGGATTCCGTTTTCACGTTGGCACCTTTTCCAGGCCAGCCGAGCAAGTCTTTTGCTGAAAATCTTCTTTTGAACGTTCAAATTGTAATCTCGGCAGGCTTCCGGCGGTCCGACGAGGCGCAAATGAGGGCGCTGGCGTCCGCTCCCTACTGGAGTCACGTCTTCAACGTGGCCGCCTCGATGGACATCCGCGATATTCGGGAGGACCTCGTCAGTCAGGTGTGCGCCGGCGTGGAAGAGCAGCTCAGTTCCCTCGTCAGCGGGGAAGAAGGTCAGTGTGGAAATTTCAAGTCCGTCCTCGGAGGTTTGCAAAGCGCCCGTGACGATGGCGCCCGTGCTTCCCCGCCAGCCGTGGAGCCCGCCTCCAATCTTCAGGCGGAGGAGGTGTCGTCCAAGACCATCAAGCTGCGCTGGAGCGCCTCCGGCGACGACGTTTCGGGCTACAAGTTGCAGATGATCCCCATGACGGCGGGAGCCAAGCGTCACGAGCTCTACGTGGGCCGCACGGAAACCTCGGTGGCGGCCCGAGACCTCAGCCCGGACACGGAATACCAGATCAACTTGTTTGCGCTCAAAGGCCTGACGCCTAGCCAGCCCGCCGTCCTGATGCAGAGGACGCAGCCCGTCAAAGTGTCCGTGGGTGAGTCCCCGTCTTGACTTACAAGCGTCGTCGCGGTGACACGTTCTACTCATAAGTCGAGGCAGCGGCGATCACGAGAGCTGCATTTGCGGTTATTTCACGTGAGTCCGTTTGTCCCGGCGCCGGTCAGAGTGTTCCCTGGGCGTGGACGTGCAAGCCGACGTGGTTCTCCTGGTGGACGGGTCCTACAGTATCGGCCTGGCCAACTTCGCCAAAGTCCGAGCCTTCCTGGAGGTTCTGGTCAACACCTTTGACATCGGGCCCAACAAGGTCCAGATCAGCTTGGTCCAGTACAGCCGCGACCCGCACACCGAGTTCCTGCTCAACACTCACTCGGACCTGAGCGGCGTTCTGAAGGCGGTGCGCTCCTTCCCGTACCGCGGCGGCTCCACCAACACGGGCAAGGCCATGACCTACGTGAGGGAGAAGATCTTCCAGCTGGCCAGGGGCGCCCGGCACAACGTTCCCCGCGTCACCATCCTCATCACGGACGGCAAGTCCTCGGACGCCTTCCAGCAGCCCGCCACCAACCTGAGGGACGCCGACGTGGAGATCTTCGCCGTGGGCGTGAAGGACGCCGTGCGCTCGGAGCTGGAGGCCATCGCCAACGACCCGGCCGACACGCACGTGTACACCGTGGAGGACTTTGACGCCTTCCAGAGGATCTCCAAGGAGCTGACGCAGTCCATCTGCCTGAGGATCGAGCAGGAGCTTCGCAACATCCAGCAAAAACGTGAGGCGTCTTACCTTCTTCCTCGTGGCACGACGCGGTACTGCACCTCGAGTTTAAAATGGCCGACGTAGCGGTGGAATGCCGTAGCGTGTCTGCTGACTGCGCGCGTCGCATCCATCTGGACACTCGGTTGACTTGTTCCATGTTTTCACTGCGCTGAGTGATTTTGTGCATGTTTTTTTTTAATATTTTTTTATGAGCGTCAGCCCGTTCGCACTCCCTGAAAACCAAACCCGAGTGTATCTCCGCACGCACACGTCCCTCTTAACGTTTTGCCCACATGTTGACCCGCCGGCGTGCGGAAAGGTCACGTGAGGGTCAAGCGACGCTGGCGGCCGCGTGGAGCCATCTTAGGTGCACGTCAGGGCAATAAACAACGGAGCGAGACGAGCATTCCTTCCGGGCCGCCATCTGCTCGTCAAGTTCCGACAAGCAGCGTCTGCGCTTTTGAAAGGGAAAGACAAAGTGCAGCGCTTTTCTTTTCTGCCAGGAGCCACGGTGACTCACATTCCTCCAGTGACGTCATTTTTTGGGACTTGACAGGATTTTTGCGGGACGGGCCCCCGATGTAAATCTGGCGTGTGCGACATGTGTCTGTCGACATGTATCGCGTGTAGATCCACCACATCTGTCTTCGGGACACGCCGCCTTTTTTTTTTTTCTTCTTTCTTTTCATCTGTTATTCTTTTCAGTCGTGTTTACGCGCATAGCAACGGACTTCTGTGCGATGATGTCCACGAGGGAAGCCGGGAAAAAAAAAAAAAAAAAAAAACTCGAGCTGCTCGATGGCCGCGTTTGCGAGCTTGCTGCAGGCAGCTACAAGACTTTTTGGCTTCTCGTGAGGCTGACACTTGAGCTCCTTCTCAAAGTTGCAGCTTTGCAAGTTAGCGCAGGCTAATGCTAATCTCCATTTGCTACTTCATGGCAAGATGCAGATAATGGATGCCGCGCCCTCCCAAAAATGTTGAGAAAAAGATCATCTTACAAAATGCAACAACAGATCATTTGTTTTGGAGAAAACAAAAATGGCTGCATTCTGCTCTTCAGGTCTAGTCCAGCCCAGAGACCTGTCCTTCTCCGAAGTGACTTCCAGAAGCTTCCGGACCTCGTGGCGGATGGACGCCAACGACGCCGAGTCCTTCCTGCTCCAGTTTCGACCCGCCGACATCTCCGACAGCCATTTGGTGTCCATGTCCGTCCCCGGGGACACGCTAACCGCCGTCCTGCCTTACCTCACCCCGGTCACCCGCTACCAAGTCAACGTTTCGGCTCAGTACGACCGAGGCGACAGTTTGCCCCTCGTCGGCTACGAGACCACCTTAGAGGGTTCGTCGATGAGCTGCGTCGCCTCTAGCGTTGCTCTGAATTCACGAAAACCTTCTCCTTCACTCTGGCAGAACAAAGCGCGGTTCGTAACGCCAGAGTGTCCCAGGAGACCACGGACAGCTTCCGCGTGTCCTGGCAGCCGGCCCGAGGAGCCGTGCTGCGCTACCGAGTGACCTTCCGACCCCTGGGCGAGGAAGGTCCCGAACAGGAAGCCTTCACGGTCGGCGACGAGCCCACCCTCGTGCTGAGGGGGCTTCGACCCGGGACCGCCTACCAGCTCGGCGTCAACGCCGAGTACGCGTCCGGCCTCGGACCGGCGCTGCAGACGCGAGGAAGCACCAAAGAAGGTGAGATGACGCAATTGGAGAAGTTGGCGGGAATCCGTCGGCACTTTTTTACCCGCGGCGCACCTGAGCAGTTCTCAGCTAACGCAGACCAGCCCGGACGCCTCCGCTGCTGTTAGCGCCGTTGCTAACGTTACTCGTGTCTGTTGTGTGTACACAATAAGATGAGACGCACGCACAGCTCAGCTCTGTTAGCGTTTATAGCTCACTTGCTGGATTTAGCTTTTTAGCTGCTGATTCAGGCTCTCTATTTCTTGTGGAGTTATGTCACTGGTTCTGGTTTTGGGTTGACCTCTGGCTCTGTAATTCGTTCATTCATTCAAACGCAATCGTCAGTAGCTCCTTGCCTTTTTTTTTTTTTTTTCCCCCCTCTCGGCGTCTGGGCCACCCGCACGAAAATCATCCCGGGCTGCTCGGGGTTCTTGAACCGACTGATGGAGATGGAACAAGTGTCCCGGCCAAGTTTACACAACGCAGGAGGCCAGCAGACTTTCCACTGCGGGCGGTTTTCACTGCCACCGTAATGCGCCACACAAAAACAAAACCTTTGCTAAATGAGGAGTCTTATGTCAGGATCCCAAATCAGGATTATGATGTCCTACTGTGTGCTGACCGTGCCAAGTGAAAACCCGATTCGGATGTCACTTGACCAACATTTATCGATGCCTTGACATAGGAGACGAATTTGTTCCATGGGAACGCTCGTAAGGGAAAATCATTTTTCCCCGTTGAAAGAAAGAGAGAAGCCGTCCAACGTTTGCAGCCACCGCAAAAATGTTGCAATCTGTAATCTTAGACTTTATACCAACATGTAATTCAATGCACATTGTGCTAGTCATTCTTGCGTGCAGGCCTCGGCCACTAGGGGACGGTATAACGGACAATTTAGTCCCAAATGAACCTCCACGTTATGGCGCTCTGTTAACGTTTAAAGTTTATCTCGCAACTAAATTTCTCCTCAGGGAGCCAAATGAGGTTTAGTGTGCTTCGCTGTGCTCACCGCTTGAGTTTGTGAGGAATAGCAAGTGAGTAGTTAGTGAGCAGTTAGCGGGCACTTTTCACATCCAACCCTTGAGCAACGTTGGTGTACGTTGGTGATTATTATTTTTTTGCCCAACTTGTATTCCCGCTTTAAAAAACAAACAAAAAAACTCCCGTTGTGAGGAAAACATCTGATCTGATTTAGCGGCTGAATGTTCCCCAGCTACTGGCTAACTGTGCTTAGCGGCTAATGGACTGTTTGGATTTTTGCTGCTTTGACTTAGTCAGAGCCAAAAACCACACGCATTAACCAAAACAGCCACAGTCGTTTTTTTTTTTTAATAGTCTTTGTTGTCTGAGAATCAGCGTTTTGTGTGGGACCAAACAAATGAAGTGCAAATAAGGTCAACAAGATTCACCCGACTGTAGCGAACAAAGAAAGAAATGAAAACATTGACTCTAGCTAAACGCGTATATACCGAGACATAGTCGACTTCCATTTCACAGTTTGGCGCCACAGACGAGCTTTTTCGTGCTATGTTGAATGTTTCTAAGTGGGGTTGAAGCCACAAATGGAAATTCACTTCCCATTTTGAAACAGATTCCAAATGTTTTTTTAACACCAACAAAAAAGGAGAGCAGAGCCTTTGGTCTTAATAGCATTTAAAGATGTCTCGAATTAGACGCTGGAAAAACGCCGACCCGACCCGGCCCGCCGGCGCACATCGTTCCACGTGCGCCACTTGAAGCTGATAAAAAATGGCAGGAGTGGTGGCCAAGGCCCAGCTTGTCAAAATAAAAGCCCGCCACCTGATTGAAGACGTGAAAGTCAGCATCTTTTCGTTCTTTCTGGATTTACGATTCACGGGAAGAAAGCTCATCTCTCTCTTGGGCCAGCCAGCCAGCCAGACATCTTTCATGTGTTCTTTGCACGCTTTGCGCCTTGTCCCATTTTCTGGCCTCCTCGCTGTCACGCCGTTTGAACGGCACCCAACGTGCGCTTCCATTGCCACTTTGGGACGACAAATCATTTTACGAGCGACGATAATAAGCGTCTGCCATCTTTCCGCCGATGCCGTGGGAAGGCCAGCCAGCCTGGCTTTGCTGTCATAAATCTCAACTTGCTGTGAGGTCAACTCAGGTTTCTGAACAAAAAGTGGAGGAAATAGGATTTTGGTGGGTTTTCAACTTACAAAAAAAAGAAAAGAAATTATTATCATTAACACCCTGCACTTCCCGTTTTCCAGAGGCGGTCCCTCCTCAAAACTTGCTGACCCGAGACGTGAGCGAGAGCAGTTTCCTGGCGCGCTGGACGGCCGCTCCCGGCAACGTCCGCGTGTACCGCGTCAAGTGGCAGTCGGCGTACTCCGGCGAGTCCGGAGAGAAAACGGTCCCGGGAGAGCAAACGGAAACGCTGTTGGACGGCCTGAGCCCCGAGACGCTCTACCAGGTGTCGGTGGTGGCCGTTTACGACCACAAGGACAGCGAGCCGCTCGTCGGACACGAAACCACCGACGGTACGGAAAACCTTTTCATAGAGTCATTTTTCAATTGAAATCGACGTTTTGCGGCCCCGCCCTTTTGACCCACAGCGTCGGCGGAGGCGCGGCAACTTCGCGCGAGCGACGAGACCGAGCGTAGCATGAAAGTGACGTGGGCGCCGGCGCCTGGCAAAGTTCTACACTACCGGCTGAAATACATCCCCGCCGCCGGCGGGCGAGAGGTGGTCCTCAAGGTCCCGGCGGGGGTCACCTCCACCGTTCTGAAGAGGCTCCAACCGCTCACCGCCTACCAAATCACCGTCCATCCCGTCTACAAACGCGGGGAAGGAAAAGCAAGGCAAGGCGTAGGAAGCACACGTACGTTGCTCCAGAACCGCCCTCCCAAATCTCTTTTGGAAATGAGAAAGCTTCAGTAGCATGTCACTCCTCAGCGACCACTGAAAGATCTTGATGATGGGGCTGGGTCTTGAATTCTTTCTTGTGTTTCAGTGTCACCTTACAAAGCTCCGAGGAACCTCCAGACCTCGGAACCCACCAAGACCAGCTTCAGGGTGTCGTGGGATCCGGCGCCCGGGGAGGTCCGGGGCTACAAGGTCACCTTCCACCCCGCGGGGGAGGATATCGACCTCAACGAGATGCTGGTGGGCCCTTTTGACAACACGGTGGTCCTGGAGGAGCTCAGGTGAGCGTCTCAAGTGGCCTTCTGAGAAGTACATCATCCAGGGCGCCAGTTAGAAAGCTGCGACGAGCGCCGTCGACACCTTGGCAACCGGTCGAAAACTCCATGGCAACCGCTTTCCAAAAACATAGCAGGCACTCCAGCCAGCATAAGGAGCACTTTAAACGCGGCGCCGACCGCTTCAAACGACTCCACATTAAACAGTCAAGCCGCTCTCCTCGACAGCATCACCCTCAAGTCCAAAAGTTGCCGCTAAATTGTACCGACCGTCTTAGGGAGGAGCCGTGAAGTCAAAAATGATGTCAGAGTTTAGAAAGAAAGTCCAAACGCTATCTGGCAAATTACAGAGCAAAGCAACCAAGAGCAAATGTTTGGATAAAAGTGGGTGACGGGAATCCCTTTCTGGTGTCTTTTTGGTGGCAGGGCCGGAACCAAATATTCGGTGGCCGTCTTTGGCATGTTTGACGGAGGGGAGAGTTTGCCTCTGGCGGGCGAGGAGAAGACCACGCTCTCCGACGCTCCCGAGCCGCCTCCGTTGGGTCCCTCAGGTAAAGATGCCCCGCCCCCTCCCACCCCCGCTCGCGCCATTCAAAATGAGGAGCTGCGGAAAGTAACTCGTCGCTAATTAACGCAGCGTCGAGTTCCCTCCCAGCGGCACGTACCGGCCTTGACTTCTCTCCCGGATCGGCGCCAGAAGCTTGAACTTGGCGCTGTCGGAGTCAGTTAGCATCACGGAGACGCGCACATGATCGTCATTACGGCTAATTACTGAGAGCTGTTTGGCTCGCCTCGCCCATTTCCCCCCGTCAGCGGAAACGTCGGCGCAAATGACGTTTGGAAAGCGTTGCTCGGAGGCGTGACCCCGCCGCCGCCGCACATGTTACATATTTGGAGCGTGCCGAATGTCGGCTAGCCCCGAGGGTCGGAAAACTCCGACCGTCGTCGGGCCCCGAGGACGCGTTTGACCTCTACCGCCAAATTGAAAGCAGACGCCAGCCAGCCTGCTACCGAGCCGACCCGGGAATTTTCTCACGGGAACGGACGGCACCCCCCCCCCCCGATGATTTCTTGTTTTCATCCCGCCACATCGTCGCTATGGTGACGGAATAAAACGCCAATAAGGGAAACCGCCGTGGTTAGCGGCGCCATGTGCTCCACGTCACTGTTTGCTTGTGCTGCCTTCTAACTTGTCTTCACTTGCGCCTTCCAGATGTTAAAAGGCAGGCCAGGCGGCCGGCCGCCCGCCGGCCCGCCATTTCTCAGGTCAACAGGTTCCCCGCAGCGACCGCACGGCGGAAAAATGGGAAAAATGAAAAAGATCAGTCGGCGTGGATCAGCCAAACTCGACGCTGGATGTGGGGAAAAAAAGTTGTCGGGCGTGTGAATGATGATTTCATAAAGTGCTTCTTGTCTGGTGTCTGCTGTGTTTTTATTTTTTGGCTTCTGTTTTTTCCCCCCTTGTCGTCGCGTGCACACCCAAAGGTCCGGCAGCGCTTTGAGGAGCGTCCGGCTTTGCTCAGCTCTTTCTTTTGTCGCAGACACGCAGTGCAAGACCTCCACCAAGGCCGACATCGTGCTGCTGGTGGACGGCTCCTGGAGCATCGGGCGCATCAACTTCAAAACCATTCGCAACTTCATCGCCCGCATGGTCGGCGTCTTTGACATCGGCCCGGATAAAATCCAGATCGGTAAGTGGCCGTCTCGTGAAAATCGGGAATGTGGCGCGGTGCTCACCCATCGGCTGTTTTTCCGGCCGCAGGTTTGGCTCAGTACAGCGGCGACCCCAAGACGGAGTGGCACCTGAACGCTCACGCCACCAGAGCCTCGCTGCTGGACGCCATCAGCAACCTCCCCTACAAAGGAGGCAACACCATGACAGGTGAGTGACCTCGCCTCCATTCCGGGTCGGAGTCCCGGCTCCCTCCGGTGGCTAACCTGTTGCCGTGGCGACGCAGGGATGGCGCTGAGCTACATCCTGCAGAACAATTTTAAAGCCAACGTCGGAATGCGAGATGACGCGCGCAAGATCGGCATCCTCATCACCGACGGAAAGTCTCAGGACGAAATCGTCACCAACTCGCAGAACCTGCGAGACAGCAGCATCGAGCTCTACGCCATCGGTCGGTTGCCTGCCATGTTTTTGGGGGGTTTTTTTGGGGTGGAAAAGCCAGCGCCAACTAAGCGTGTCCTTGCAGGCGTGAAGAACGCGGACGAGAACGAGTTGCGCTCCATCGCCTCCGACCCGGATGAAATTCACATGTACAACGTCAACGACTTCAAGTTCCTGCTGGACATTGTGGACGACCTCACCAACAACCTGTGCAACAGCGTCAAAGGTTCAGGTTAGGACAACGACCACGTTTGAGTCCAAATGGAAGGTTCTGAAAAAGTTTTATAAGCAAGCAGCTGTGACCCGGTCGTCCTTCTGGGCCGCTCTCGGAATGAGTCACTCAGATTTACGCCCTCTCGTAATTAACAGCACAGGTGGAAACTTCACAAAGTTTGCCTCTTGTGGAATTTGCAACATCACATTTCCCGCCCCCCAAAAATTTATTGCGCCTTTTAAAGGCACCCGAGGGGCCTTCGCTCGTCAATTCACTTGATCCCTTTTGGCTTCAAGTACACATGCAAGTCAGACAACTCGGGGTGAATCCCTCAATTGGCAACGAATAGATGATCCAATCGATCGACAACGTTTCGTGCATCGATTCACCCGTCGGAAGTTAAACAAGATCTCGAAACCATGGGTTCATCGCTGTTGATTAATTATAGAACATCTTGAGTAGGAAAGTTTTTCTAATGTGTTTCTCGCCCCCACCGACAACAACTATTTGTCCAATGGTATCTGCGCCGCCACGTCCAGCTGTAAAAGCACAATCCACTTCTCGGAGTGGAACATTCCACCCAGCCGGCGTAAATCACTTTTAAAAGCAACTATATCAAAAGAAAGTGATTTACAGCGCCCGGGCGGCCCGACGGGTGGCGGCGGCACTGCCGCTGTCAGATTTGTGGATGTCCGGACGCGTCGCGTTGACGCCGCTTGTTGTCGTTCCCCCCCCCCCCCCCCGCAGATGAAATGCCAGAGGCGCCCTCCGACCTGACCACCTCTGAGGTCACCCACCGCTCCTTCCGCGCCTCCTGGAGCGCGCCGCAAACGCCCGTCGAGAAGTTCCGGCTCGTCTACATGCAGGAAAACGGAGCGCAATTGCGCGAGGTGCGTAAACGCCACAAAACATTTCGAGGATCACAAAGTTAGCATGTACCCTAGCTAGCACGCTCATTTTACTTTATTTTTTCGAATTTTTCAAAAATGACTCCCCATCAGGCCCGACATTTCCTCTCGACTTGTCGACGTGTATTTACGTTGACCCGCCAAGCACCGAAACCTTTTGTGAACTTCTTATCTTCTCCCGGAATTTACAAGCGTTTTTTATTTCTCAGCGGCAGAATTCTGAGAGATGCGTTCAATTTTTGGCAGGCTCCATGCGAACACGTTTCAGCCGTCATAAACGCCAGCAATAAAAGCTCTCATCCTTAGGTCAGAGTTGAAGGTTTTTTTTCTTTTGGCTTTTAGCGGCTTATGTAGCAAGCCAGCATGACTCCATCCTTTGAAAATCCGACTTTTAAAGTCGCTGCACGTAACGTGCGGGGCGGGGCGCCCGCTTTGGAGACGCCTGTCCAAACACACACAAGTACACACTTTTTATAAGGTCTTTTGTCGCGGCAGGTGTTGCTGGACGGCTCGACGACATCCACGGTGTTGGACGGTCTGAACCCGCTGACGCCGTACGTGCTGAGCGTCTACTCCATGGTCGGGGAGCAGAGCAGCGAGCCGCTGGTGGGCCGGGAGACCACCCGTAAGCGCTCGGCCTCCTCCGGACTTGAAAGTTGAGCGCCGGAGCTTTAACGAGCAGCTCGCTCTCCGCCGCTCTTGACCCGACGCTCTTCCTGCTCTTAGCGCATCAAACTAGCGTCTGATCTGTGGCGGGCGACTGTCACGTAAAGCCCCCTCCCGTCACGCCACGCTGTCGGCCCGTCGTGGCCGACGGCCGACTTAAAAGCTGACTTTTATGTAAAGATGCCTGGATTGCTTTTATGGCCTTTTTTCCTGGCTCCAACGCAGCAAACCTTTTTTATGTCCACATACATCCACGCTAAAGTAAAAATCCACGCTAGCTCTTCATTTTTTTTGATCGAAATGTGGTTTCAGTGCCGCTGCCGGCCGTCGCGTCCATCAAAGTCTACGACGAGACCATGAGCGCCATGAGGGTACGCTGGCAGCCGGTGGGCGGAGCCAGCGGCTACACCGTGCTCTATCGATCCATCAACGGCACCGGGCCTCAGCCGGAAAAGAAGGTAACGCCACTCACGCGCCAAGACGCGGCGGAGCTCCAAACCGACGACCCGCCCGTCCGTTTCGCAGGTTCTGGTTCGAGCCGACGTGAGCGACATCCAGTTGCCGCAGCTGCTCCCCAACACGGCGTACTCCATCTCCGTCTTGGCTCAACACGGAGAAGACCTCAGCCAGCCGCTCAAGACCAGCGGAGTCACGCGTACGTACTCGCAAATAGGTTGAGCTCCTCTCAGGTAGACCAGCAAAGATTTCAACCGCAACATTCTTGGGGGTTGTCGAGCGGAAATAATTGAAAAAAAAAAAGCCGGAGCGCTGAATGTTCCACATGTTCCAAATTGTGCCACGGAATGTAAACTTGTGAGTGGAGTCCCCCACCTCTGCTATGGCTTTGGAAATCAAGTCCAGATGATGTTTGCGCTGTCACCTCAACAGCCAAAGCGGGACCCCCGCCTCGCAAAACGGACTCATCCCACCGGCATTTTTTTTTCTTTCATTTGCGACACAGTGCCCTTGCCGCCGTCCGGCGCCCTGAGGATCACCGGGGTGACTCACAGCAGCATGAAGCTCAACTGGGACGCGGCGCCCGGCCTGGTGCGCAAGTACATCGTCACCTACAAGGCCGAGGGCGGCGATACTAAAGAGGTGAGTTCTTACGGCCAGCTGTTCTGTTGAAGTTATTAGGAAGGAAGGAAGGAAGGAAGGAGAGAAGGAAGGAGGCGATTGCGTCTGATTAAGTTGTGGAAGGCCACCGGGGGCCCGTCTCTTCCATTTCTCTCGCCCCGCTCCTCCCCCGCCTCCCGTCATCCCGCTGCCACTCTGTCCTCCTCCTTAAATCTTTTCCAGCCGGTCCCGATGGATGACACGAAGCAGCTCCGCTCGCTCGTCTTTACTCTAAATTCCGACCTGGCTGTATAAAAAAAAAAAAAAAAAAATATGTCTGACGTAGTTCAGTCTGATTTCATGTTGGGCCTCATTAAACGTCGCCCCCAACAGCTGGAAGTCCTCGGCGACGTCACCTCCCTCAACGTGCCGGGTCTCAGCTCCCAGACGGAGTACGACGTGGCCGTGACCCCCGTGTACGACGAGGGTCCAGGGAACCCCATGCTCGGAATGGCAGTCACAGGTCTGCTCTGCTTTTTTTTTTTTTTTTTTTGCATTCCGTGACGGCGTCAGTGAGGAATGTTCTTTAACGATCCCATCTCCTGCTTTCTGTCAACAGACGTTGTTCCCCCCCCCAAGAACCTCAGGTTCTCCGACGTGGATCTGACCTCCTTCAGGGCCACGTGGGAGCACGGAGCGCCCGACGTGGCGCTCTACCGCATCAGCTGGGCCAAGAAAGGACACAGCGAATCCGATTCTGTAAGCCGCGATTCCCCCATTGTTTCATAGCATGGAGCAAAACGCATGTCTTTTCCACACAGTCCATCTTGGGCAACGATGAGACGTCCCATCTTCTGGAGAACTTGGACCCGGACACCGACTATACCGTCACGGTGACGGCCATCTACCCGGACGAGTCCGAAAGCGAAGACCTGATGGGAAACCAGCGCACGTGTGAGTCCTCGCTTCTTAGCCGCACAACACGACACTTGCGTGAACAAAATCTAGCGCCCGAAGTTCTCAATTACTTTTACAAATGAACTCAAGTTGAGCCTCTTTTTTTATTTTTTTTTACAAATGGCGTGTGAGTGTCCTGCTGTAACAAACTTATTTTTTCTTTATAGTGTTGAAGGCTGCGGACGGTACGTCAATGAAATGCTCTTGACTGTTTTTTTTTATCACCTTCACAACTGCATGTGTGTGTCCATCAAGTCAGACACATTGCTGACACGGAACACCAAATATCTATGTGTCCTATTTTTGCTCTGCGTGTTCAATTCATCTCACGTAACATCATCGCACCCCTTCAAACCAGCTGTGACATCATCATCATCACTTGCCAGCATTCATGTCATCAATTTGTGACCCATCCTTTGACAGCAAAACTCACCTTCATCCTCATCAATCATCTTCATCCCCCACCACGCCGCCGTGCTCTCGACCTTGCGCCCGCTTGACTCGCGTTTTTATGTTTGTGGCGGCTGCAGTGCGCCCGGAGCCTCCTCGCAACATGCGCGTCTACAACGCCACCGTCAGCACCCTGGCCGTCAAGTGGGACCCGGCTCCCGGACCCGTGCAGAACTACAAGATCGTCTACGCGCCGCTGGCCGGAGGCGAGCCCATCGTGGTAGGACGACGCCGCCGTTGGAGAAGAAAAAAAAAAAAAAGAATCATTTCAAAGTCAAATCACATCAATGTGTTTCTCAGACGCAAGTGGGAGGCAAGAAGACCAGCACGGTCCTGCAGAAGCTGACGCCCGATACGCCGTACCGGGTCACCATGACCGCCAACTACGCCACCGGCCCCAGCAGAGACGTTTCGGCCGATGGAAGAACCAGTGAGTGACATTTGAGCACGCCGCCCTCGCCGATGGTCTCCAACGGAACCCTTTGGCGTCTTCCGCAGAGCCTCTGGGCGGCGTGAGGAACCTTCAGGTGCTCAACCCCACCATGACCACGCTCAACGTACGCTGGGAGCCGGCCGAGGGTCGCGTCAAGGAGTACAAGGTCATCTACGCTCCAGCCGCCGGAGGCGCCGAGAGCATGGTAGGACTGGTAGGACCACCGCCACCGTTCTGTGGGGCGGGGGCCAGATCTCCTTCCGACGGGCTCACCGATGAGCTTTGAAAACGGATGGTGACGGTGGAACCGCTTTAGGAGCAAGTGTCGGCCGGCACCAGCAGCACCACCCTGAGGGGCCTGCAGCCCGACACCCGATACACCGTCTCCCTGGTGCCCGTCTACGCCGAGGGCGACGGCAAGATCATGTCGGAAAACGGAAAGACACGTAAGCGTTGCTGCTCGCTCCCGGAGGAGTCCAAACCGCGCTTGACTCTGGCGCGTTTGTGACCGACCGTCAGGGCCCCTGGGCGGCGTCAAGAACCTGCGGGTGACCGACCCCACCATGACCTCGCTCAACGTCAAGTGGGACCCGGCCGACGGCGCCGTCCGCTTGTACAAAGTCTTCTTCGTGCCGGTTGCCGGCGGGCGCGAGGAGATGGTGAGAACGCCGCTCGCCTCGGCCAAGTCTGCCGACGGCTATTTAACGGCGCGGCTTTCCGCAGGAGCAAGTCCCCGCCGCCTCCACCGACATCGTCCTCAGGAACCTTCTGCCCGACACCGCCTACGCCGTGTCGGTGTTGCCCGTGTACCCGGCCAGGGAGGGAAAACGCCAGACTGAGAACGGAAAGACTCGTGAGTCAACGTCTTCAAACGACACGCGACACTTTGTTTACACGCATGTGGAATTCCCGCAGTGCCTCTGAGCGGCGTGGGCAACATGCAGGTGACCAACCCGACCATCACCACGCTGACCGTCACCTGGAATCCCGCCGACGGGAACGTTCAAGGCTATAAGGTCATCTACACGCCGGAAGATGGCGGCCTGGAGATTGTGGTTAGTGACAACTCAAGTGCGAGTAAATCACAAGTGGTGAGGACTTTTCAATTGGCACACTGTTGTGCTTTTTTTTTTTTACAGGAGCAAGTATCTGAGAGCACCACCAGCACCGTCCTGGAGAAGCTCCTCCCCGACACCCGATATACCGTCACCGTGGTGCCCGTCTACGCCGAGGGCGACGGGCCCAGTCTGACCAACAGCGGCAAGACCAGTGAGTTTTTTTTTAACTGATCCAAATGAGCTTCAGAAACGTGGCGCAGATCGATTTGCGGTGAGTGAAGGTCGCATCGCCCGTGTGTCGTCAGGGCCTCTCGGCAAAGTGAGGAACCTTCAGGTGATCGATCCGACCACCAGCAGCCTCAACGTGCGCTGGGAGCCGGCCGAGGGCAACGTGCGCGAGTACATCGTCATCTGGGTGCCGGTGGCGGGAGGAGAACAGGATGTGGTGAGTCCACCGCCGAATCCGCTCAATACGCGAATGAGTGATCGGGAGTCGGCAGCACCGCCGAGGTCATCCCACCCGCGAGTGTCACTTAGCCGTCTCCCTCTCTAAACTAGGACCAGGTACCAGGATCCACCACATCCACGGTGCTGAAGAACCTCGACTCCGACACCGAGTACACCGTCACCGTGGTCCCAGTCTATCACGAGATGGAAGGATTGCCGGAGAGCGAAAACGGGAAAACCTGTGAGTGGGACACCTGAATAATCCCTGATGCCAAAAGTTGAGCAATCTCCATCTTGATGCCTCGGTAGATCCGGTGGGCGGCGTGAAGAACTTACAGGTGGTGGATCCCACCGTCAGCACGTTGACGGTGCGCTGGGATCCGGCGGTGGGCAACGTGCGCAATTACAGGGTCACGTACTCGGCGCAACCCGACGGAGAACCTCGCACGGTAGGAGATGTCATTCTTGGCGTGAGGAAAGTCACCACAGACACCTGGATGCATTTTTGTACTTGTTGGCAGGAGGACGTGTCCGGCGGCACCACCAGCCTGGTCCTGAGGAACCTGGTCATGGACACGATGTACAACGTGTCCGTGGTGCCCATCTACCCCGACGTGGAGGGCATCCCGCAGGCCGACGTCGGCAAGACCAGTAAGCGCCGGGCCGCTCCGCTCCGCCCTCGCCACTCAGATGATTGAATCCATTGTCAGACGTAGCGAAGGAATGTGCTCGCTAAGCCGTCCGCCTAATTAGATTTTCCGCAGGCATCCAAACAAACACAAAGAAATGCTTCAAAATCCAACTCGCCTTTATTTTTGATTTTTTTTAAGAGCCTCTGGGCGGCGTGAAGAACCTGCGCGTGAGCGACCCCACCACCAACTCGCTGCGAGTGCGCTGGGACGCGGCCGAGGGCGACGTTCGCCACTACAGGATCAGCTATCAGCCTGTCAACGGGGGAGAGACGCTCATGGTGCGCTCATTCGCACGCTTACACACCACGCACACCCAAGTGGAAATATCTCCCACGCTGCAAAAAGTCCAATATTGATGTGTTTGTCACGTGTGCAGACTCAAGAATCGGGCATGGCCACCAACAGCATGTTGAGGGAGCTGCAGCCCGACACGGAGTACACGGTGACGGTGATGCCCATCTACGCCGACATGGAGGGAAAGAGCATGTCGGACAACGGCAAGACCAGTAAGTTCATCTGCCCGCCGACAAAGGCGGCCATTTATTTTATGAGCTAGTTCAAAAATATTCAGCCAGATGGGAAATTGACCCCGTTGTGTCGCACAGAGGCGCTGGGCGGAGTCAAGAATCTGCAGGTGATCGAACCCACCACCAGCTCGCTCAAGGTCACCTGGGAGCCCGCCGAGGGAAACGTGCGCCAGTACCGACTCTTCTACGTGCCGGCGGCAGGCGGCGCCGAGGACATGGTTCGTCCCCTTCTTTCTTTTTTTTTTTTTCTCGTGTATTCCAAATATCAGCAGCAAAATCGATTTGACTGCAGGAGCAAGTATCGGGAGGAACCACCAACACCGTCCTGAGGAACCTCCTCTCCGACACCCCCTACACCGTCACCGTGGTGCCCGTCTACCCGGAAGGCGAGGGGCTGCGCCAGTCTGAGCTCGGAAAAACACGTAAGTTTGCTCTTTGTTGAAAGGCAAAGCCACGGTGTACAAGTAGAGGACCCAGGATTGAGCCCTGAGGGATGCCAACTAAAGGCCACTATTTGTTCCTTTTTAACATCTGATCTCGCGCTTCCCCGAAACATCACTTTGTGTGTGCGTGTGTCGTTGGATGGCTTGGCGTGCAGACGGCGTGTCGCGCTCGCTCAGCAAAGTCCCGTTTTATTGGAGCGCCGGGCAAAGATTCCAGCCCGAGTTCCAATGCCAAGCGCGAAGCTGATGGCTTCATCATGCGTTGCTCAACACGCTTCTTCATCAAGCAGACAATTTGGGACCAGAACAAATTGATTACTCGAAATGCGTGAAGAATCCGAGTACAGAAAGAGGAAGTAATTGTCAGCCATTAGTGGCCACGGATGAGATTGACGAGGATGAAGTCACGAGCTGGAATGCCAGCAAAGACTCCGGCGCAGACGAATGGAAATGTGATGAGGTCGTTGTGTAACTGCTGACCGCATCGTCTGCAGCCGCTTTCGCTACCTACTGCCTCCTTGCCGTTTTTTTTTCTTTTCTGCTCTTCCACGAGCTCAAGTGTCTGTGAGCGGCGCGTACGGAGCCGCTGGCGCACATCTGCTTTGCTTTAACCGGCCCGGCTTTTCCTTCATCTCGCCTGATTTTTCCTTCATTTGCAGCCTCATGCTTTCCATCAGCGATCCGCGTGACTAACTCGTTTCTCACACGTCGGCGAGCCCACTTAAAGGGACGCTTTTAAACGGCCGTGTGATAAAATTCCCATCACCGGCGGAACTTGCATTTGTCACGTGGGAGAAAATGAAAACCCCGCACAGGAAGCGCCGAGCCGAAATTCAAACCCCCAAACGTCAGAAGTGCGAGACAGACATGCTCCTTCACTCCTCCGCCACGAGTAGATCTGTAAATCACATTGAAATGGTGGACATGTGCAAAAATCATCTCGGAGCAACTCTCTCTTACCAGTCCCGGTTCCCAAGGCTTTTCAGGAATTCCTCTCGTGCTTGCCCGCCATGTTTTTTTGGGGGGAAATTGGGATTTGTGGGTGACGGGATTTGCCCCTCTTTGCAGTTCCTCGCACTCCCCCGCGCAACGTGCAGGTGTTCAACCCCACGCCCAACAGCCTCAACGTGCGCTGGGAACCGGCCACGGGTCAGGTCCAGCAGTACCGCGTGGAGTACGCCCCCTGGAATTCCGCCGCGCCGCCACACTCGGTGAGCGATGACGACGATGATGTGCGCCGGTGGCCGAGCTGATCTCAACGTGTGGTTTGACTCAGGTGCTGGTTCCGGGCAACGTCAACAACGCTTTCTTGGACGGGCTGATCCAGGACACGCCCTACCGGATCAACGTGATCGCCATGTACCCGGACGGAGAGGGCCCGTCGCTGAAGAGCGACGGCAAAACACGTAAGGACGAGGCGCCGTCTGAAAAGCCGGCCGAGGTGGCCCGACTGACAACGTTGTGGCTCCGACAGTGCCGCGCGCCGGACCTCGGAACATGCGAGTGTTTGACGCCACCACCAACTCGCTCACCATCGGGTGGGACCACGCCGAGGGTCCCGTGAGACAGTACCGCATCGCCTACGCCCCCATGAGGGGAACCCCCATCACACAATACGTGAGTAGATACCTTACAAAGCCAGAAAGAAAAGTTTGCTTAGAAGTCTGCAAACGATGCGAAGATTGAACGAGGAAAAAGTGAGGCCTCCGGGGGCGATTGTGAAGTCATCGAGCAAATTGGGTCAACTGGACCCGCTCTGGCCGCTCAGCCTCGCTTAACTATGCGATGAAGTCACACGTCATCTCGCGCGCCGTCAGCTCATAAATCACGCGCCGCTGATTGGTGGCGGTAATTACGCCGCGGCCTTCAACCAACGCCGTCAGCACGGAATTCACGAGGAGATGAAATACTGATGGCAGCTGCGGGCCTCCGCATTTGCTCACAGTGGACTATAAAAACAGATGCGCTGATTGGGGGAGGAAGAAAAGAAGGAGGGAGGGAAGGAAGGAGGGAGGGAGGGAGGCGCTCTTGTAATATTGTCGACATCTTCAGGCCGTGGTGTCGGGCAACAGAAACAACGCCCGGCTGCAGAACCTGACGCCCGACACGCCCTACAACATCACGGTGGAGGCCATCTACGCCGAGGGCCCCGGAGGACACCTCAACGGCAACGGCCGCACAAGTGAGGCCGGCCGGAGACGTCACGACCCCTCCGACGAGGCGGTGCGTCCGCGTCATCTGACGTTTCCTCTTTGTCGCCCGCAGTCGGCCTGCTGAGCCCGAGGAACCTGCGCGTGTCCGACGAGTGGTACACGCGCTTCCGAGTGGCTTGGGACCCCGTCGCGGCGCCGGTAGAAGGATACAGAGTCATTTACTCGCCCAGAGGTAAGGCGTCTGCACTGATTCCAAAATGATCTGATGAATCAATCCCATTGGGTTTAATACGCTGACTCGGCGTATTGCCTGCGGCAGGCTCCGGCGACTACGTGGACTTCTTTGCGGGCGACGTGACCTCCTACACGCTGCACAACCTCAAGCCCGGAACCACCTACGACGTCCAAGTCTTGGCGCAGTACACCAACGGCGCCAGCGCGCCTCTCGCCGGCCCGGGAACCACACGTACGTCGTCCGCCGCCCTCGCGAGTCATCAAAGGCGACCTCCGGTCACGTGACGTCTTTTGCCAGTGCCCCTGAACGTGACCAACATCGAGACGTACGACGTGGATCACGACAGGTTCTGCGTCAAGTGGACGGCCCACCGAGCGGCCACGTCCTACCGCATCCGCCTCAACCCGCTGGACCGTGAGTTGATCTCATTCATCTCGAGGAGTTTTGGATTTTCTTTCTCTGCATAGTAACTTTTTTTTTTTGCCGGGCAGCATCGAGCAGAGGTCAACAGGAGGTCACCATCCCCGCCGGCCTGCCGCAGTACTGCTTCGACGGACTTTCGCCCGACGCCCGCTACAGCGCCGTCGTCTTCATCCAGACGCCCAACCTGGAGGGACCCGGCGTCAGCACCCAGGAGCGAACCCGTGAGCGCGCCGCCGCCCAAGCGCCCTGCCGGTGAGCAACGCCTTGCTAACACTCAGCGGCTTTGCTTTGTCGCAGTGGTTAAGCCGACTCCCGCTCCGACGCTCCCACCCACCCCCAGCCCGCCGCCCACCATCCCCCCCTCCTGGGCAGGTAGGCCCTTCACTTATTCCGCCATTTTCTACATTTAAAAGCTTATGTGACCAATTAAAAGCTAAAACCTGTGATTTTTTTTTTTGTACGCTCCAGTTTGCAAAGGCGCCAAAGCGGACGTGCTGTTCCTCATCGACGGCTCGTGGAGTATCGGCGAGGAGAGCTTCGTCAAAGTCGTGCATTTCGTCTCCAGCATGATCGCGACCTTCGACGTGGTCGGACCGACCGGGATGCAGGTTTGTCTGCAGGGGAGGGGGGGGGGGGTCATCGAAGCCAGCCGCACCTCCCGACGTGATGTCTTTGCGCGCAGGTGTCCTTCGTGCAGTACAGCGACACCGCAAAGACCGAATTCAAGTTCAACTCCTACCAAGACAAAGGCATTGCCATGGCGGCGCCTCATCACATCCGCTACAGAGGCGGAAACACCAAAACAGGTCAGGCGACGGCACACGCGGCGAGCGGCGAGCGTCTTCCCGCTAACGAGGGCGCGCTGACCCCATTTAGGCGTGGCCCTCAAGCACACGTACGAGAAGGCCTTCACGGTGGAGAACGGCATGAGGAGGAACGTGCCTAAGATAGTGGTGGTCATCACGGACGGACGCTCGCAGGATGAAGTCAGGCAGCACGCCGCCCGCTTGCAACACGCAGGTGAGCACCGCCGGCGCCGCTAACACGTTGGATCAGAGTCACGTGCGGTCTCAAAATGTCTCGGCGCGCCGCCCGCCCAAGGCTACACGGTGTTCGCCGTGGGCGTGGCCGACGTGGACTTTGCGGAGCTGCAGGAGATCAGCAGCCAACCCAGCGAGAGGCACGTCTTTGTGGTGGACGACTTTGACCACTTTGACACCATCAAGGAGAACCTCATCAGCTTCATCTGCGAAACGGCCACATCCAGTAAGCGGGCGCGTTTTCCCGCCGGGGCTCCCGGACCCACGTCCCGTTCACGTGGCTTTTTTTTTGTGCCGCAGCCTGCCCGCTCATCTTTGTCAACGGCTTCACGTCGCCCGGCTTCAGGATGCTGGAAGCCTTCAACCTGACGGAGAAGACCTACGCTCAGGTGAAGGGCGTGTCCATGGAGCCTGGCTCCTTCAACAGCTTCACCGCCTACCGCCTGCACCCCAACGCCTTCCTCACCATGCCCAGCACGTGAGTCGATTGATCCAAAAAAAAAAAAAATGAAATGCATGAAAGCGCGCCGACGTGGATAATACGGATACAACGCGACTCGTATTGGTATGGAGCTATTTGAAAAATGCGCTGGGATGAATGGTGGCGGATTCATATTATGCAAAGGAGCAGATGTTTGGCGCTGTTGTGCGGCTGGAAGGTGTTTTTGTTGCCTGGCAACAAGACAGCTGGACAACAGCAGCCCGAGCAGGAAATGGCAGCTCGTCATTGTTTATTGTGCGAAGATGCGTCCCGCCGCCAGCTTCTCTCGCTTCCATTTCTTTGCCGTGACGCTGCTTTCTTGCTCACACGTGAACTTTTCCAAGTGGTGACACACTTTCAATCAATTCGCTTCCTTCCCGAGACAAATGGAAATGACAACCAACGAGTCAACGGTGGTGGCGAAAAAAATCATGTGATTCATTGGCCTCTATAATTGAGATATCATTTTGACAAAGTTCTGTGCAAGTCCAAGGGGAAGTCACGGTCTGACTTGACTTTTTTTCGTGTGGGCAGCGAGGTGCACCCCGAAGGTCTCCCCGCCGTCTACACCATCATCCTCATGCTCCGCCTCCTGCCCGACACGCCCAACGACGCCTTTGACGTGTGGCAGGTGTCCAGCGCCGACCACAAGCCCGAGACGGGAGTCACTATTGACCGTGAGTGGGCGGGCGGCGTCCGTCTCGCTCCTCGAAAATATGGTCCAATGGCTGACGACCCCCGTGGCGTCTCTCAGCCTCCAAGCAGAGCGTTTCCTTCTACAACAAGAACGAGCGCGGCGAGATCCAGCGGGTCACCTTTGACGAGGCTCCGGTCAAGCAGCTCTTCCACGGAAGCTTCCACAAGGTGAGCGTGTGAAAAAGTCAATTCGCTCATTTTTTTTAAATGGACTTGTTGGGTATAAAAATGCGTAGCCGGTTGAGAAACGACCAAATGATTCCCGAGACGGCCTTGGACTGGAAAAATGCTTGATTGTCAACAATAGTGAAGACATTCCAGAACCGCACCGTGTGGCCTCAACCCGCCTCGCTGGCGTCCCGGCCTGGAAAGTGTTGGGTCAGCGCACTCAAACAATGACATCAGGGGGAGTGGCCCGAGGGGGGGGGGGCGGGGTATCGCCTTCGCTCGCTCTGCCTTCTGGTAGCCGACTCGGGACCTCTTGCGGTCGTGTGCGCTCGAGTAGCAATTTGGAATCACAGCAGAGGCTCAGCGTGATTTAGAACCCCCCCGCCGAGCCCTCTGCCCCCCCCACCCCCTCCCTCTGGGTCTGTTGCTATTTATCTCACTCTTACTCTGGAATGAAAATGTCAGAGTCGACGTGGAAAGGAGCGCTCGCGTTGTATACGATCAACCCCAAAGTCCGTTAGGCCCTCGCGCACACACACAGCCGCCAGAAAAATACAAGTAGTAGTAGCAGCACATCACTTTCATGCGTATGAGTGATGAGGGGCCCATTTGGAAGTAGCCCAACCTTTCCGCCGGAGCCAACGAGGTGATGGAGGAAGTGCGGCGGGAGCGCAAAGCGAAGCCTTCATCGCTTTAGTGAAGACGTTTTTCAACAGCGTCCTTTTTTGGCTGGCCAAGCGGGTTAGCTTAGCAGCTGAAAGCATTCAGAGCGCTTGGCTTTTTCCACATTTTCTCATCGTTTGGCCTCACCCCAAAATGCTATACATTCGTTTTGACAAAAAAAAAAAACTCTCCAAAAAAGAGGCTTCAAGCACAGCCCATGTCATGTTGTAGTTTTTGGGGAATGCACGTTTGCGCTCGGCCACCTTGTAACCTTGCGAGAATGCTCCAAGGCAGCTTTTGCCAAGTCCAAAAACATTTGTATGCTTCGCCGTCCGTCCGTCCGTCTAGCTGCACATCCTGGTCTCGCCTACCGACGTCCAGCTCAACGTGGACTGCCAACACGTGGCCCAGAAGAGCATCAAAGCGGCTGGAAACACTTCCAGAGACGGATACCAAGTCCTGGGGAAAATGGCCAAGTCCGTCGGCTCCCGAGGAGACTCGGCAACTGTAAGTCGTTGCAAAATCGTTCTTTTTGGCTCAATGTTGAAATGAAACGAAAAAACGTTTTGCTAAACAATACTTGTTTTTGTTTAGTTTGAACCGTCATGCTTTTTTGTTGTCGTCGTAAATCCGACGTATCGGTTCTCGTCGTGCCTTTTTGGCGCCGGCGATCTCGGGCCGAAAGCGAATGAGTGTTTAGTGCGTTGGCAGCCTTCGAACATTCCCTCGCCGCAGCTGCATGCAAATCATGTGAAGTAAAGCAGACGCGCGCGTCTGAGACACCTTTTCCAGGAGTAACGTTTGCCGTATGCGACCGCCAAGTCGTGACGTCCTCGCCGTGACCCTCGTTTATTTCCGTCTGTCGCCAGCTTCTGTCACAAACGTGCGTCTTTGTATTTTTTTTTCCCCCCCTTCAGTTCCAACTCCAGATGTTCGATATTGTCTGCACGCTGGCCTGGACGAGTCGTGACCGCTGCTGCGACCTGCCCGCCCTGGTCCGTAACCGTGGAAACGCACGGACACTTACCTCATCCACTCCAACTACACACACAAACGATTCCAGCTGCTGTCAGTCATTCTCAACTCACATGCTCATCTGTTTATTTTCTGAAGTTTGCTTTGCAAACATTTTGGGTCCAGCGAGGAAAGTTAAGGAGGACCTCATTGTAATCCTGAAGTCAATTTACTCCTTGGCTGTCTGCCGTTGGTGAGCAACACAAATGGCGGGGAAGATAAATACTAACAGTGTTCCTCAAGGCTCAATACTCAGCACCCAAAGTTTTGCCACAAACTCAACACGCAGTCAGCAATTACAAGAAAGTCAAACATGATGACAAAAGTGTTTTTATGCTCAAAAGTGACTTCTTCTTCTGCCCATCAGAGAGACGAAAACAAATGTCCTTCGCTGCCCAACGCCTGCACGTGCACCACCTCGGCCACCGGACCGCAGGGACCGCAAGGACCGGTGGTGAGCAGACACGCACAATTAGCCTTTGATAGACTGAGATGAATTCAAGGTTGACATCGCTACTGAAAATCAGCTTTTCTATTCTTCATTTTTATTATGATTGGATTAGCTGCAGCCACCCTGATTGAAACTCACCAAAACGATCATTCGATATGTTTCCTCACCGTTGGCAATTAAAATTAGACGTCGCGTGAACGTGGGTGTGAAAACAGTCGAAGGTTTGAATAGTTCTGGCTGTTGCTGCTTGTTGCCAAGGATGACAGAGATGCAGATGAAGCGCAACCAGACAAACAGCAAACCTGGCCAGACGGTTGCCGCGGTAACAAAAACAAACAACTTTTAGCCCACTCAGCAGCCACATAAGCCACTTTTTTTTGGGGGATGGTACACATTTCATGGATCAAAAAAAAAAATAATTCCACTTATCGATCTTGTTCCCACTTAGGGTGCCCCCGGGAAAAAAGGACCACGAGGTGAAAGAGGAGAGAGCGGCGCGCCTGTAAGTCTCTTTCAAAGTTCGATGAAATCATCTGACGCCTCTTACTGATGTCATCTGCTTTGGCCTGCCAGGGCCCAGTGGGCCCCCGGGGTGACTTGGGAGCACCCGGCCGAATGGGCCTGCCTGGTCCGCAAGGGCCCAGCGGACGCTCCATCCCGGGAGAAGCTGTGAGTACGCACGCACCCTACACATAAATCTGAGGATGAGCAGGGATTACGCTGGAGATGTTAAAAAAAGCTTTCTTGGCGTCACACGCATTTCTACAAAGCCGTTCAGCTCATAAATTCATGACAAGTTGCGTCTCCTGGCTGCAAAGATTTTCCCATCGACTCAGAAAATAAATTGAGCTTCGTTGATTTTCATTCTTACCTTTTGGCTGGCCACGTTTTCCAACCGGATTGAGATTTTATTGCACGTCCAATCATTGCTTTAATTGACAACTGTTTTGGTTGAGGAATCATTCGGGAGACTTGTTGAACTTCAAATCTGCCAAATTTCGATCCCATCAACATTGACTGGCCTCCAATTTCTCGAGTTGTCCATTAAATCAGACTGATTGATTAGGTGTTGGATCAAAAATGAAATTTGCACGCATCTGCTTCGACTTTGGAAACGAGACGCGTACAAACGAGAAGCACCTTTGAACACCGTGCTTTTGTTTTTTCCCCCGTGCAGGGTCGGCCCGGACCCAAGGGAGATCTTGGAGATTCTGGCATGCCCGGACTCAAAGTAAGACTCGTTCGTCTTCTGCGTGTTTGTCTTGCCTTGCGGTGGACGGAGGGGCGTGCCGGTGCGCAGGTGTCCCGAGGAGCCCGCCAACAAAGCGCAGCGGCGGCGTCCTCCCGGCGGCTCAAGTCTTCATCGGACAACGTGACAGGCCAAACCAGTGTTGACGTGGGAACGGGAAACGAGCCGGGCTGCCCCCGTGAGTCCAAAGTGAGATAGTTGAAGGCGTCGGAGGACTTCTGGAAGGATTCCCGTCAGGAAACCGAGTCAAGATGATCAGGAGAGGCATGATCCGCTCTGGAATGAAATTCCTACGCAGTCAACAACCGTCGCCAGCCAAGAGCGATTTGATGGCTTACCGGAACCCGCTCGAGAGGGGGAGCCAAATGTCCAGGACGTCTCGCACTCACTATCTTGTCAGACTTGAATACCGTTGAGCTGCTTTGGAAGCCAGACAAGTGCGAAAGCAAAATCAGCCCTCAAGTGTGACGGATTCAGTGCAGCTTCTGCTCAATTTTTTGGGTTGCCACAACAAGTCCGCCCGCGATTGTCTGCCTCAGATTTTCCTTGCAGGATTTTCTTTTGCAATTGTTTATATCTGTGCTTTCATTCCATTCTACAATCAGTTTAACTGGAAAAAAAACTATCCTTACAAACAAGTGAGTTGAGGAGCTTCATAGGGGATGGAGAAAAGAAAATGTGCTTTGTCGCCATCTTGTGGTATCTGAAGGAAATTGCAGCCCTTTTTGTGGCACTTTAACAGCTTCTTTGTGATGTTTGTGTGCGTGCGCACAGGGCCCACCGGGACCCCGCGGCTCCGTCGGCCCCATCGGCCCTGCTGGAGTGAGGGTGAGTTGGGAGCAGGAAGAAAAAGGACAAAGCTTGCGCTTGAGCTGATTTCATTTGTGTGCCGTGCGTTCAGGGCCCTCAAGGAAAGGACGGCGTGTCGGGACCCCGAGGACCCGCCGGGCCCATGGTGAGTGCGGAACGCAATGTCGAAGAGTCTCGCGCGTGGTGATCTCGCTCTCATTGGCTTCTCCCCACAGGGACCCCCAGGCTCCCCTGGAGCGGCCGGTCTGGAAGGAAAACCCGGCAACACGGGTCCCAATGGAACTCCCGTGAGTGATGTCAACTGATGAACGACACGCGAGCAAACCTTCTTTGGAGTGACCGATGTGTGTGTGTGTGTGTGTGTGTGTGTGTGCGTGCGCTTTCAGGGTCCCGCGGGGGCAAAGGGAGACAAGGGAGAGCGCGTGAGTACAGTTTGACATCCGTTGGCCGTCCCATGAAGATGACTTTGAGCTTCACTTTGTCCTCGTTGGTGTCTTTGTGTTCCTCAGGGAGACTTTGCGCCTCAAAACATGATGCGCTCCATCGCCAGGCAGGTCTGTGAACAGCTTGTCAACGGTGAGTCGGACCTCTTCAACTTCATCTTGTTGGGAAAAAAAAAAAAAAATCCTTGACGACGGCGCCTTCACGGTTGGTCCCCTGCAGCCCAGATGAACCGCGTCAATAGCCTCTTGAACCAGATCCCCAGCGGTATCCACCGCAGCAACAACCCCGGCCCACGGGGGCCCTCCGGACCCCCCGGCTTGCCGGGACCGCGCGGAGAGGTGGGCCCCTCCGGAAGGAGCGGTTTCCCCGGAAACCCGGGACTGCCGGGACAGCCCGGGGAGATGGGGCCGGCCGGAGAGAAGGGCGAGCTGGGCGTGGCGGGAATCGGACAGAAAGGCCCACGAGGACCCCCGGGTAGGCTTTGAGCGGCCATCATTGTGGGTAAGGTAGACGACTTTGTAATCTTTGGTGACGTCACTCCCGCCAGGCCCACCGGGAGAAAGCAGAACGGGCCCCCCCGGGCCGACGGGCTCCACGGGATCTCGCGGCCCTCCCGGCCGTCCCGGTTACGCCGGCGCCCGCGGCCCCCCAGGGCCGGCCGGCTACTGCGACTCCACCCAGTGCGCGGGCATTCCTTATAACGGTCAAGGATACGCGGGTAAGTAGGCGGGCCCACGTCGCTGGAGTCAAAGAATTCCTTTGTAACCCAATCTCACGCGAGGGATGCGGTTTAGGACGTAGTCGGGCGCGCGTGCGTGCGTGCGTGCGTGATTCCTGACGCCGTGTGCTGTGCTGCTCGTTGCAGGTTCCGCGTAGTTTTTCTTTGCCGCCTGCGCCGCTTTCATGACTTCCCGAAAGACGTTTGAGGGAAGCGCTAACAAACTTTGCTGCACCGAAAAAAACAACAAACAACAGCAACAAACAGGAACTAACCAACAGCAAACACGGGCGGCGGCCATTTTCGCGGGCCCCTTTGCATCTCGCCGGCAAAAGACCACCAGGAGCATGCCGACCACGATGACGACCGCCACGACACCGATTACAGCCGGAACGAACGAGAACGTACTAACCGACATGGAAATGAACTGTTGATGCTTTGTTGCCTAGCGACCCTCAACCTAGTGCTTGCCAACGCAAACAACAAACGTGCTCATACAGTGAACCCCCGTCAGCGCCACCTATTTCCTCAAGTCGCAATTCGCCACAGTCTTCGCAATTGTCCCGATTCATAGTTTGAAGTTAATAGGCACGTCACTTGGATTGACCTGAAATCAATTGGCGAAGGGGTGGAGGGGGGGGGGGGGGGGTTCACTGTATTTGACAACATCCTGATGATGATGCATGTCTGATGTGACGCAAGAACTTTCAAAGGTCCTCAGGGTCCCGCCGGAGGTTCGTGCACACACGTTCGTGTTGCACTTTGCCGCCGTGCATAGCGCTGACCGAACGAATGAATGTTGACTAACACGCTTGATTGACATGCAAATTAGCAGCAGTCGCCCCGCCCTCTCCTCCAAAGCCCGCCTACTAACATCCGACTCAAATGGGAAATTGTGGACCTTGTTGCCACGACGACAACTACAACGAGGAATGCTGTGTGAGCAGGCCGCTCTCCATCGGTGCCCGACGGCCGGCCGCTGGCCCCGCATCCCGACGAGGACCAATCGGCCGAGAGGCGACGTCGGAAGCGTTCGCTAGGCGCCAACGTTCCATCTTAGACGTTCTCCATCTTCATCGTCGTTTGTTGCGACGAACACCTCCGCAACGTTTGCCTGTGTGTGAATGTGTGTGTGCATATTGATCATGTGTGTGTGCGCGCGTCAAATTTTGTAACATATTTGCTTTGTGTTTTGTATCCGCCATCACTCGCGCAATGCAGCAGCAAAAGTTCTTGCTACTTACGCTAGCGACTATTTATCAGCGCTCCTTATTAGCCACTTTCTACCTGTAAAGCTCATGTAGCCACGCCCCTCATTTGCATGTCTGATGTTAATTTTGTTTCAGATTGTCAATCAAAAAGACAACTTTTTATTTATTTCTCACACAAGGAAAAAAGCTTTTTTCAATAAAACCACTGAAAACACAGGATTCCAACCGTTTTGTGATGCTGTTTGCCTAAAATAAACGCTGAAATGGTTTTTGAAATATGATCAACGTCCCTCAGTCCCAAACGCCTGCATGAGCTGCTCAGAGGCTGCTGGCTAGCGCGCTTGACTCTAAATTAGTGGGAAAATAATTTAAAAAAATAGTTAGATCGCGGATAGAGCACGCTTCCTTTGACATTTGATTATTTATGTTGTTGTTTTTCTTCATTTGCATTCCATCAGCTGTGTCTTTTGTCAAAGGCGTCATAATACCATGAAATAAATTCATAACACTCTTTCAAAATAAAATATCCAGCTCGCACCAAGCGACGGGAGCCAGACGTTATTCATAAAATATTAAAATGGCTGACGTGATTAACGATTGGTATGTGGGAGATGTGAATAATTGGGAAAATCGTGAAATATCTCACCGGGCTGAACGACAAATAAAGGCTTAGCTCTTACTTTGTCAAGCCTAAGCGGAAATATGCGTGTCATTACCGGAGTTTGCCGTGTGGCGCGCTTATGTTGGTCAAGATGGCTGCTGCGCCTGTTGTTTGGGCTGAAGAATGAGATGAGCATCGCCTGACAAAACATCCGACCCTAATCCACCGACACTCCGACAGAAGGAAGAATTCATCGGCCAGAATAACTCCCAAGACCATCTGGATCCGAACGACGTCATTCCTTCGGTAATCATTTGTGGTCGCCTCCGAATGGCCACTAAGCATCCTTGAAACGGTTGATTGACACGTCGCCCATTAAAAGCGCTTGACAGAGTCGAACATGTGTTTTATTGGCAAGGTTTATATTTATATTTGCTTTCAGCCGTTTATTTATTGCTGCGTGACAGCGTCTTTGCCATTCCTTTTCAATGTCACCGGGAGCTCAAAGGTTATTTTCGACGACGCTTCCATGGGCGTCATCATGGCAGCTGAAATGCTAAATTCACTTTAATTTCTAGTTGCAAATGGATTATCGAGCAAATTTGCTCATATATTAAATTATTTGTCAGTATATAATTATTTTTTTTTGGGTGTAACGAGACGTTTGTGTGATGGCGCGCTGCCGCGTGTTGCCATGGTAACAGCACGTCAGTCATGATTCTATTCGACAAATCGACGTCATTTGATGCGAATAAACTTAATTCGGTTATACGTTAATTGCGTTGCTTTTCACACATTTCTATATTGATTACGTTCATGTAAAGGTGCGCCAGCGACAGGTGCATGACGGCATCACTAACGCGCCCCCTGCAGGCGGCCTTATGCGTGTCTGTCAGATGTACCTGCAGGGGGCGCAGTGACAGCTTCTTTGACGTGTGTGCGTGAGCAGGAGCTGCGTCCTTTGAGAAATTGCCAAGATGGACACCACCACTTCCATCAAGATGACCACGATGGCCATCCAGAAGCTGTTTGGCCACGTGGAGGAGGAGAATCTGACAGCATTGCGAGACCACCTGGACCGTTTCAAGGAAGTGGACGGACGAAGCGACGTAGGTGCTAATTAACGCTAAACGACTATCTCGGTCTCCTGTGTAAAACTGTCTGTTTTGCGGTGGTCAGAATGGGCAGACGCCGCTCATGCTGGCTGCCGAGCAGGGCAGCCTGGAAATCGTGCAGGAGCTCATCCGGCGAGGAGCCAATGTCAATCTGGATGACGTGGTGAGCAAAACAGATGGGGGCGGGGTTGGGGAGCAGTGCTGTTGCCAAGCAACAAGATGATGGCATGGTAACCGCGAGTTATGTTTTTCCGCGCGCACCTTTGCGTACTTTGTGTAAATCTGTGTCGCTCAGGACTGCTGGTCGGCCCTGATCTCAGCCGCCAAGGAAGGTCACGTGGAGGTGGTGAAGGAGCTTCTGGAGAACAGCGCCTACATCGAGCATCGAGACGTGGTGCGCCTCCCGTTCGTCCGTCCGGTCGGGCGCCGGCGGCGACGTGATGTCATTTAAGTGCGGCCTTTGTGTGGCAGGGAGGATGGACGGCGCTCATGTGGGCCTCGTATAAAGGTCGTGTGGATGTGGCCAAATTGCTGCTGGAGCACTGCGCGAACCCCAACACCACCGGACAGGTAGCACGTCGCACATGAAAGCATCACGCTAGAAAGAGTCCCATGGGCTACTATTTGCTCGTCCCTAGCAGTACAGCGTGTACCCCATCATCTGGGCCTCCGGGCGAGGTCACGCCGACGTGGTTAAACTCTTGCTGGACAGCGGCGCCAAAGTCAACTGCTCCGATAAGGTGACATCCCACAACAACGCACATACGTGGACACTCGCTAGGTGGCACTTTCACGCTCACATTCTGAGCGTGTGTGTTAGTACGGGACGACTTCCCTGATCTGGGCGGCGAGGAAAGGCCATTTGGACTGCGTCATGCACCTGCTGGAGAACGGCGCCGACGTGGACCAGGACGGAGCGGTAAGAAGCCGTATCGGCCGACCTGACAGCTTGACGGCTGACGCCCCGCCTCCCGGCAGAACTCGATGACGGCGCTGATCGTGGCGGTGAAAGGCGGCTTCACCGACGTGGTGAAGGAGCTGCTAAAGCGCAACCCCAACGTCAACATGACGGACAAAGACGGCAACACGGCGCTGATGATCGCTGCCAAGGAAGGCTACACCGAGATCGTGCAGGACCTTCTTGACGCCGGCACCTACGTCAACATTCCCGACCGGGTGAGGCGCCGCCGCCGCCGTCACGCGCTTTCTTTTGTTTGAGATCGTTAAATGCCCGCATGCGCACGCAGAGTGGCGACACGGTGCTGATCGGAGCGGTGAGAGGCGGTCACGTGGAGATCGTCAGAGCTCTGCTGCACAAGTACGCCGACATTGACATTCGGGGCCAGGTGAGTCATTCGTGTTGACCGCGAGCGACCACGATGATGACGATGCTGGGGTGCATCCAGGAGAGCAAGACTGCGCTGTACTGGGCGGTGGAGAAAGGCAACGCCTCCATGGTGCGCGACATCCTGCACTGCAACCCCGACACGGAGACGTGCACCAAGGTGAGACGCGGCGCCGCACACGGGCACGACCACGGGAAGTCACGCCTCCGCTTCTCCCTTTCAGGACGGCGAGACGCCTCTCATCAAAGCCACCAAGATGAGAAGCATCGAGATCGTCGAGCTGCTGCTGGATAAAGGGGCCAAGGTGTCCGCTGTCGACAAGGTCCGACGAGCTGACGCGTTTGGCCGCGCACGTGGGCCGGCGGATTTGACGGCTGAATTTGTCTCCAGAGGGGAGACACGCCCCTGCACATCGCCATCCGTGGGCGCAGCCGCCGGCTGGCCGAGCTGCTCCTGAGGAACCCCAAAGATGGCCGCCTGCTCTACCGTCCCAACAAGGCGGGCGAGACGCCCTACAACATCGACTGCAGCCACCAGAAGAGCATCCTCACGCAGATCTTCGGCGCCCGTAGGTGGCGTTAGGCCTGGCCGGCCGCCCGCCCTCGCCCGCTCACCGTCTCCGTTCCCCTCCCGCAGGTCACCTGTCGCCCACCGAGTCGGACGGCGACATGCTGGGCTACGACCTGTACAGCTCGGCCCTGGCCGACATCCTGAGCGAGCCCACCATGCAGCCGCCCATCTGCGTGGGGCTCTACGCGCAGTGGGGCAGCGGAAAGTCCTTCCTGCTCAAGAAGCTGGAAGGTGAGCATGCACTCGGGCTGGCACGCGGAGGGAGACCAGATCAGGACACGCGTGCGTGCGTGTGTTGTCCTCAGACGAGATGAAGACGTTCGCGGGCCAGCAAATGGAGCCGCTGTTGGGCCCCTCGTGGCTGGCGGCCGTCCTGACGCTGCTCCTGTGCGGCGTGGTGGCCTTGGTTCTGGGCTTCACCTTGGACCCCAAGCTGGCCGTGGCCGTCTCGCTCAGCCTGCTGGCGCTGCTCTACATCTTCTTCGGTGAGCTCCTCCCCCGCACTTCAGCGCCGCAGACCTCCGCCGCGTTTAAGCCTTCTTCTTTGCGGTGGGCAGTGGTCATCTACTTCGGGGGCCGGCGCGAGGGGGACAACTGGAACTGGGCGTGGCTCCTCAGCAACCGCTTGGCCCGCCACATCGGCTACCTGGAGCTCCTCCTCAAGCTCATGTTCGTCAACCCGCCGGAGCTCCCGGAGCAGAGCGCCCGAGCGCTGCCCGTCAGGTAACGAGCACCCGACGCCGCGCCGTTGCGCTGATGTCATCGCGATGTCACGGTCGTGTCACGCCGCAGGTTTCTCTTCACCGATTACAATCGACTGTCGAGCGTCGGCGGCGAGACGTCAATGGCCGAGATGATCGCCACGTTGTCCGACGCGTGCGAGAGGGAGTTTGGATTCCTCGCCACTCGCCTCTTCAGGGTCTTCAAGACGGACGAGGCGCCAGGTACGCGCTTGCCCGCGAGGCCCCCCTCCGAGAAGGCCCGGACGACAAGTTGTTGCGGTTGCAGGAAAGGGCAAGTGGAAGAAGACCTGCTGCGTGCCGTCCTTCATGCTGTTTGCGCTGGTGATGGGCTGCCTGGTGAGCGGCGTGGCGCTCATGGCCGTCTTTCGGGTGGGCGGCGACAACCACACGGTCAACGGCGTCCTGATGGCGCTGGGCGGCGTGGTGGGCGTGGCCCTCCTGCTCAACTGCCGCACGTGGTGGCGGGTCTCCAACTCGGTGCTCAACTCGCAGAGGAAGCGGCTGCACGGCGCCGCCAACAAGATGCACAAGCTCAAGAGCGAAGGCTTCATGAAGGTCGGAAAGGACTTCCATGTCGGGCGCGACTCGAGCGGCTGAAGCTGACTTTTCTTGCAGGTTCTGAAGTGCGAAGTGGAGCTGATGGCCAAGATGGCCAAGACCATCGACGGGTTCACTCAGCACCAGACCAGGTTGGCGGTGGTCATTGACAGCTTGGACGCGTGTGAGCAGGACAAAGTTCTGCAGATGCTCGACACGGTGAGAGCAGACCACAGCGAGGATGAAAGTTTGGGACTTTTTTTGACCCTCTCGGCATCTCCGCGCATCCCGCAGGTGCGAGTCCTGTTTTCCAAAGGTCCCTTCATCTCCATCTTCGCCAGCGACCCGCACATCATCATCAAGGCCATCAACCAGAACCTGAACAGCGTCCTGCGAGACTTTGTCAACGGACACGACTACATGCGCAACATCGTCCACCTGCCCGTCTTCCTCAACAGCAGAGGCCTGTCCAGCGCCAGGAAGATGGGCGGCGGCGGCGGCGGCGGCGGCGCACCCGCCAACGGCGACGCCGCCAACGTGGATTGCGCAGGTTGGCACGAGGAGCTGGACCGCAAGTTGTCCCAACACAGCTTGGGAGAGCTCACCAAGAGTGGCAGCAAGGCCACCCTCAGCCGTCGGGTAAGATGGCCGCCCGCCCGACATTGAAAAGAGAAAAGCCTTTTGCAACCTCGGTGGCGTGCGCAGGACACCTTCCGGAGGCGCCAGGCGCAGCGCTCGGTGACTCGCCAGATGTCCTTCGACTTGACCAAGCTTATGGTGGCCGAAGACTGGTTCACCGACATCAGCCCGCAGAGCATGAGGAGGCTCCTCAACATCGTCTCCGTCACCGGTCAGCTCGCAGCGTGCGGCTTAGCGACGTCGGGGCGCCCGCAGCCGACCGCTTCTGCTTTGACTGCGCGCAGGTCGTCTGCTGAGAGCCAATCAGATCGCTTTCAACTGGGACCGCCTGGCGTCGTGGATCAACCTGACGGAGCAGTGGCCCTACCGGACGTCCTGGCTCATCCTCTTCCTGGAGGAGAGCGACGGCGTTCCCGACCAGGCCACGCTCAAGAACATTTATGAGAGGTGAGCGCCGGCCGGCCGGTCGGTCGGCTAGCCGCTGCCGAGCGCTCGCGCCGAGCTGACTTTGGTCCGGCGCAGGGTGCTGAGGAACATCCCCACCACCAAAGACGTGGAGCCGCTGCTGGAGATCGACGGAGACGTCCGCGCCTTTGAAGTGTTCCTGTCGTCGCGGACGCCCGTCCTGACCGCCAGGGACATTCGTACCTTCCTGCCCTGCACCGTCAACCTGGACCCCAAACTGCGGGAAATCATTGCCGGTACCTTCTCCGTCATATCCTTCTTTCTCTGTTTCCTCATCATTGATTCTTCCTGCCCCACCCGCCCGCCCGCCCAGATGTGCGTGCGGCCCGTGAGCAGGTGAACCTGGGCGCCATCGGCTACCCGACCTTGCAGGAGGTCCAGCCCCGGCCCGTGTCCATGTACAGTCAGGTGTCGTCGGCGTGCTCGCCGTCCGCCTCCTTCAGCGGACCCTTCAACCCGGCGGCGGGGACCGTGGTGCCGCCGCCGCCTCACAGCAGCTACTACAGCGGCATGGGCGGACCCCAGCACCCCTTCTACAACAGGGTCAGCCCCCCCCCCCATATATTTCTTTGCTTTGATTTTTGCCAGTATATAACAATGGAGTCATTGACTCATTTCCTCGTCCTTAATGAAGACAAAGGGCTTCTTTTTTTAGGAAGTACCCAAATCCGCTCTCTAAGAATCGCCTCCATGTTCCATCGGCACCACGTCACGCAGCGGCTTCCCATCCATCGTTTGTCACGTTCGTGTTTGATTTGCGTTGTGTTGATTTTCTTTCTGTCTCAGCCATATTTCCCCCACCACCACCATCTCCACCATCCGCCACGCCCCCTGGTGGCGGCCTACCCATCACACCTCCTTCCTCGCATGCTCGTTAAGAGCACGGCCCCCCGTGACGCCCCCTCGAGCGTGAGTACATCGGCCACATCCTACCTTTGCCACCTTTCGTTGGTCATTTCAACTCTGGATGACGACGACGACGACCACGATGATGTTGAACACGGACGCCGCTTTCCCCGCCGCCTTTTAACAATCACCAATCACAAGCTGCCGTTCGTTTTGTGTCTCAGGGCTCCGCCTCGGTGGCTTCGGGGACGCCGCCCACCCTCCTGAGCGCCATGACGACGGACGGCGTGTGCGAGCGCGTCAAGCAGATCCAGGGCATCGACCAGGCCATGTTGGCCGCGTACACCGCCACCGTCAGGAAGGTGAGCGCCGCCCGTCACCGAGGTCCGACATTCTCTCATCGGACGTTCATTCCATTTCGCTCGCCTTCAGGCCAACGTGAACGGACGAGTCCTGTCGCAGTGCAACCTGGATGAGCTGAAAAAGGAGATGAACATGAACTTCGGGGACTGGCAGCTCTTTCGGGCCAGCGTGAGCGCCACGCCCAAATGGCCGGCCCGCTAAGCCGTCCGGCCGCGCGCTGACCTCACTTTCTGTCCCCGCAGGTGGTGGAAATGCGGCAGGTGGAGAGCCAAGTGCTGTACGAGGAGGCCGCCAGCGAGCAAGGCAGCGTGACGGGCGGCCAGCCCGATGCGGGCCTGCGCCGAGCCGCCGCGCAGGCCCGCGCCGGCCACGCCCCCAGCGACGTGTCCCCGATGTACAGCTTCACTCTGAGCTTCGACGACCTCAGCATGATCGGCCTGGAGGAGTCGCAGCCGCCCAGACACGCCGGCGGCGCGCATTGGATGGTCAGCAAACTCAGCCAGAAGACCCATTGGCGCTGGAAATGCATCACTTTGTGTTGGTTTGTTCCAGCAGGGCGCCCCCCAGCGGACCGGCAGCATCACGAGCCTCAACTCGCAGGAGTCCAGCAACGACATCGTCAAATTGACGGATAAGCAGCAGGCCGAGTACCGATGCGCCTACCAGGAGTACATCGCCCAGATGGCCCAGTTGGAGGGTGCCGGCGGGGGCGGCGATAGACCGGTCCAGCCTCAGCCGGGGCACTTCATGACGCCGTCTTCAGACCAGGCCGGCAAGGACGGACCCGAGCAAGACGGACGCAAGGCCTCGGCGAGCAAGAGGAGCGGCAGCAAAGCGGCCTCCGACAGCGCCGACGGCGGCGAAGCGCTGGATCCCATCACGGAAGAAGACGAGAAGGGAGAACACGGGTCGTCCAAGTCCCTGCTGGCCCGCAAGACCTCGGCCGAGCGAGGCGGCCTTTTCGCGGGCGCCAAGGCGGGCGGAGACGGTCTGCGCTACCAGAAGCTAACCAGCGATGACGAGGAGTCGGAGGAGTCCGACACCCTGCTGTTGAAAAACGCCAAGGCCAAAGCGAGCGGCTGCTCCTTGGCCCTGAAAGGGAAGGACTACCTGTCGGACGCCACCTTGGACAAGAAGGACTCGTCCGACTCGGGCGTGCGCTCCAACGAGAGCTCGCCCAACCACTCGCTGCAGGACGAGGAGGCCGACCTGTCGCAGTCGCTGACGGAACGCAGCGACTTGATCCAGCTGAGCGAGGACGGCGCCGCCCGCAAGCAAGAGCCTCCCGCCGGCCTCCCCGCCGCCTTGCGGGACGCCGCCCTGCGGGACGGCGCCGAGAGCCGCATGTCTATCTGCAGCCCCGAGGAGGCCTGGCCCGCCGCACAGACCTGGAACCTGAACCGCTCGGCCGGCAGCGTGACGCTCAACAACAACACCAACGCTCAGCAGGGCGAGCGCCCCCGCCAGACGCCCCGCCGCGACGCCCCCGCCGGCGAAGCCATCATCCCGCCCGCGACCACCGGCACCACCCGGCCCGGCCCCGACAATGAAAACGTGCGAGTGGTCCACTTGAAGAGGGGCCTGAAGCCCGGAGACCCTCCCGAGGTCTGCACCATGACGGCCGACGCCGTGGCCTTCGGAGAGGAACGCGAGAGCATCCTGTGACCTGTCGCATGCCCGCCGCATCATGTGACTTGCCATTCCGATTGATCAAACCTTTCCCGTGTTAACATTGTGGGGATTTTGCCGTTTGTGTTTGTAGATGTCAACTAGCTCGTCGTCGTGACGCATGACGTATCCCTGACCACCAGGCCCGGTCCGACCCTCCGTCCTCCATTTGGTACCCCACCACACAGCCAGACTAAGTCTCAAAAGTTTGATTTAGAAAATCAGCTGCGTCAAATTGCTCGACTCCAAATCTCGACACCCTCATCGAATTCAATTTTGCTTCAGGTGAAACGGGCCTGTGGCACACACAAAAATTTGGGGACCGCTGCTTTAGATGTTCAATATGATGCTTGCAAAACAAAACAAAAATTGTGATTGACGTCCAATGTCATGTTTGTGTCACCTTAGCTCCGCCCCCTGTGACTTGATGGATGTAATATTTCCATGTCAATAACTAGTGACGTGTTATGACGTATATGTCAAATGTGCTATTGTGCATGTTTTGGCAAAGTTGCATGAAGTTGTCACGTCATTAAAGGGAAAAAAAAACAAGACAGACTTGCATCCCATTTATTATTTGGTCACGCGTTTCCTTCCATATTTTACAAAACAGGAGCAGAAATCAAACTTTGTCACATGACCAACACAAAACCTGCCAGCACTCAAAATGTAACAAGTGCGTAAAAAAAACATTCAAACTTTTTTTTTTTAGGTTTTCGTTTTTTTAAGACAACTGAGCAAATAAAAAGTCAAGTCCCAGATTTTTATTTTATTTTTTTCCCATCCCTCTTGGCTCAGAAGGTGAAGAGAAAGTCTCCGGTTATCATCCGGCTCAGTTCGGGCGTGCAGTGGTCTGGGAAGTCAAAGTGGGAGCCGTGACCCCGCTCGGTTCCGCTCCAGTCCTTGTCCAAATCCTTGTCCACCAGAGAGAGGCTCAGGTTTGCTGGCTCCGAGGGGGCGGGGCTGAGAGGGAACAGGTCGTCCCCGCAGCACGAGGAACTGGAGCCGGAGCGGGACCGGGCTGAGGACGAAGAGTCCGGTGAGAGGGCTCCGCTGGGCTGGCGCGTGTACAACAGCCGAGAAAAATCTTCATCCGCTTCTGCGGCGGTTTCGTCCGAGTCGCTGAAGTCTCGCTTGAGCACGAAGCGAGCCCGCCGGTTCGGGTTCGGCTGCTGGCCGGCGCCCGAGGAGCCCGTCTTACTCTTTTTCTTGGGTCGGTACTTGTAGCCCGGGTGATCGGCCATGTGCTGCAGGCGGAGCCGCTCGGCCTCGCGGATAAATGGAATTTTCTCGGACTTGTCCAAAGACTTCCATCGCTTCCCGAGCCGCTTGGAGATTTCGGCGTTGTGCACTTCCGGCGACTGCTGCATGATCTTCCTGCGCTCCATTTTGGACCAAACCATGAAGGCGTTCATGGGCCGCTTGATGTGAGCTGCAGCCGCCGATTTGCCGGCGTGCCGCTGCTGCTGAACCATGGTGCCGCCGGCGTGCCGCTGCTGCTGAACCATGGTGCCGACCCGCCCAGAGTCACCGCCGACTTTCACCCTATTCATGCAGCCAGCCCGCACGGTTCCGTTTGGGGGTGCAAGCGCAAGCAGACGCACACGAACCGGCCGGCCGGCGTCTTCCAAACATCTACCGGTCTAGTGGGAGTTTAAGCCAATCGCAGCACAGCTTTCTGATCGGACGCCCGCCTTTTTATTCGTCTCGACCAATCGTAGCTCGGTTTTGTGTGATTTTTCGTCTTCCCGCTTTTGTCGCTTTCAGAGCCAATCCAAGCTCAGCTAATCTATCAACCGCTTTTCAATGGGAAATCAGGGTCATTGAATAAAAGAAAATACACAAATCATTTTCTTGTGGTTGTGGTTAATTTCAGATTTTTTTTTACTTAATTTTGTTTTCTTCATTGGTGCATTATAGACCATTTTTTAAGAATTATTGCATTATAGACAAGTTTTTTTTATTGTAATAAAAAAAATCTTATGTGCATTGCCTAGGGCATCTTTCTTTCAATATATCTTTCAAGTATTGTTTCAGTTATATTTTGATAGAATTTTTCAAACTTTAAGGGATTTGAATTGTTGGGGTGCAAAATGTGGAAGCGTTGTAAAAGGACAGTCAAACTGCATCACTGCTCAAGCGGTTCCATTGTTGTTTGGGTTGTGGACTCTCAAATGAGGCGTCCCCACGCCCCTCATCTTGTTCAGCGTGCTTTGGGGGGAGGTGAAATGATTGCTGGGCTCCATTAAGGAGGAAGCCCCCCCAGCCATACTTTTTCTTGCTGCTTCCCGATTGGGTGCAGAGAAATGGGCTGGCTTTTCAGGCCAAGCAAGTGGAGGAAGCACTTGACCTTTGAGGGTCAAACCCCTAACATGGTGGGGGAAGGGAGGACCTGATGGACCCTGACAAGGAAAAATGGGTCAAGTGTGCTAAAAAAAAAAGCAAGCGTCACAGCTGGTGGGGGGGGGGGGGGGACTAAAAGATTGGTCACCCTAATGAAATCATTTCGAGGAAATCACAATGTCCCATCACCGGTGAGCTATTTTTAGAGCAGCCCACGCTTGTGGTTTCTGAGGGCATGCGAGTTGCAGGTTGGTTTACGTCGCAAATCAAAGCAGATGACAATCCATTTTGATGCATCACGTCGTGACGTCAGTGTTCCACTTGGCGGCGCTATCACGCCGTCCAGCTACTTGGCCAACCGCCCATCGAGGCCACACGAGAAGCAGAAGTCAGCGAGTAGTCGGTGCAAAGTGCAACAGATTGAGTCGTCGCTTGCGTGCACCAAGGAAGTGCCTGGAAATCCACGCCTAGAAGTCTTTGAAAGCCTTCCACAACTTTTTTTTTTGTGTGCGAGTGTGAAGCAGGTGTGGCGCTCCTGGCCCCACCTGAGCTTGCGTGACGTCACGCCGGTGCGGTTCTTTTCCGGCTCGGGATTGTGAACTGCAGCCATGCCGGACGTGCTGAGCGTCACCGAGTTCATCGGTGAGTGCAACGACGACTACAAGGCGCCCACCACGTCCAGCTTCTCCACGCGCATGACGCACTGTAGGAACAGCGTCAACGCCCTTGAGGAGGTAACACGCACACAAGAAAAAAAAAAGGGGGGGGGGGGGGGTCGTGTCCCGGATGGACACTGTGTTTGTTGGACCAACTTTCTGAATGGGTTTACATTTGTGTGTTTGTTGGCCCCAAACACACACACAGCCTTTGAGCAAGGCACTCCTGCATCATTCTGTGTGTTTGATGAAATATGTGAATGTGTGAGACAATCAAAAGTGGTTTTGACATTGATGCAAACAGTGAGAGGAAGTGACACGTAATGACCACCAGTGGTGGTCCACCACAGTACATCACAACAGGAAGTACAACTTCTCTCTGCCACTTCTTATTTCTTCTGTCTTGTGTGGTGTGTGTTGATGATTCAGGTTCTGGACGTGGAGCGCTCTGTTCTGTCCAAACTGAAGAAAGCGGTGAAGTCCGTGTATACGTCAGGGCTGGGTGAGACACTGGCCTTCTCTTTTATTGCGCTCTTGTTGTCGTGTCAGCAGGTTCTGTAGAGCGCCGACAGATTTCACAAACACATTTCCGTACTGGCCTCGGCCCGACGTGCATTCCCGGCCGTGTCCCGGCATGCCGAGTGCACAATACCGAACGCAAATCTCCTCGTCGAGACGTGTGCGTGCTTGCATTGCAGTCCACGTGGAGCACGAGGACCAATACGTGTCGGCTATGGAGAAGCTGGGCGACAACTGCCTGAGCGGCGACGACGCCGCCGACGTGGGCGCCGCCTTCCTCAAGTTTGCCGTTTTCAGCAAAGAACTAACGGCGCTCTTCAAGAACCTGGTGAGCTTCCGGCCCCGCCCGCATCGTCCCCCACGATACCCCCCCGCCTCACTTATGTCATTTCCCGTTTGATAGATCCAGAACATGAACAATATCATCTCCTTCCCGTTGGACAGTCTACTCAAGGGGGATCTACGCGGCGTCAAGGGGGTGCGTCCTCGCTCGGCATGACGCGTGTCATGTGACGCGCCGCATCACACCTTACATGTCAGGTGACCCGTGTCATCCCCTCAGGACCTGAAGAAGCCGTTTGACAAGGCCTGGAAGGATTACGAGAGCAAACTGTAAGCACCGGGGCTTGGGCTTCTCGCGCTTTTCTCCTCAGCCTCGGTTTCGTTGACAGCTCCAAACTGGAGAAGGAGAAACGCGAGCACGCCAAGCAGCACGGGATGATTCGCACCGAGTTCAGCGGCGGCGAGATCGCCGAGGAGATGGAGAAGGAGCGGCGCGTCTTCCAGTTGAACATGTGCGAGGTGGGTCAGAGGTCGCGCGCTCTTTGACCAGAAGTGACGTCATTGTTTTTTTCCCCCCCCCCAAAGTACCTTCTCAAAGTCAACGACATCAAGGTCAAGAAGGGCGTCGACTTCCTGCAGAACCTTATCAAGTATTTCCACGCGCAGTGCAAGTGAGACCCGAGACGGACGCCGCAACGTCTTGCGCGCACACAAACGCTCACGCGCACACACGCGCTCAGTTTCTTCCAGGATGGACTGACGGCCGTCGAGAGCCTCAAACCCTCGGTGGAGAAAATGGCGTCCGAACTCACGGCGGTGAGGACGCCGACGTCACGTGGGCTTCGAATTGAACCTTTGAAAAAGTCTGAGGGGGATGTGTGTGTGTGTGTGTGTGTGTGTGTGTGGAGCAGATCAAACAGACGCAGGACGGCGAGAGGAAACAACTGACTCAGCTCCGAGACCTCCTGAAGACCTCGTTGCAGTCTGACAGCAAAGAGGTTCGGAGGAGGCCTGCTGTAGGGCAGGGGCGGAGCTTAACCCTATACACGATCGATTGACAGGAGGCTCCGGCCAAGCAGAAGCAAGGCTACAGCCTGCACCAGCTGCAAGGCAACAAGGCGCACGGGACGGAGCGCTCGGGAGTTCTGTCCAAGAGGAGCGAGGGGTGAGTGGGCGCGCCAGCCAGCGCCAACGTGTCAGCGTGCCTGCTCATGGTTGTGTGGCGCAGGTTGAGGAAAGTTTGGCAGAAGAGGAAGTGCTCGGTGAAAAACGGTTTCCTGACCATCTGCCACGCCACGGTAAGCCCCGCCCACCGGCCGCCACCCGCGCAAACGCCCGCCGTTGCGTTTTAATTCGGGTTTGTGTTGTCGTTTTGTTTTGTTTTGTTTTGCTTTTGAAGTTTTTACACCAAGAGTCAAACGACCAATCAGGACAAAGCAAGCGGGAGAGCAAGAAAATCAGGAAGAGGAGGAGGAAGAGCTTAAGGAAAAGGATGAGAGACAGAAGGGTTTTCATTTTTTGGAAGTTTTTTTTTTTTTTTATTGGCAAGACCGTTAATAACAATGACATCATCGACGTGGGGGGCGGGGTTTGCTCGTGAGGGAAAACACCTTCTTTTGTTCCCTAAATGCCTTTTTGCGTGTGTTTTCCAGACCAATCGACCACCGGCCAAACTGAACCTTCTGACGTGCCAGGTGAAGAAGAACGCCGACGACAAGAGGAACTTTGACCTCTTTTCACGTAAGCCACACCAGCAGAACCTGAGCGAAAATGTCAGGGTGGCTCGTAAGGCGCCTTTGCTCTCCCCCTCAGACGACCGGACGTATCACTTCCAGGCGGAGGACGAGGCCGAGTGCCAGATGTGAGTAGTCGCCGTCTCGCCTCGCCTGGGCCGGCCGGCCGGCGCTGATGCGAGACGTTTCTCGGCCGCAGATGGATGTCGGTCCTCCAGAACAGCAAAGAAGAAGCGCTGAGTAAAGCTTTTAAGGGCGACCAGGACGAAGGCGACAACATCGTGCAGGAGCTCACCAAAGCCATCGTCGCAGATGTCAGGAAGATGGACGGCAACCGCGTCTGCTGCGACTGTGGCGCTCCAGGTGACCCCGACGTGGCTCCTGGTCTTGCATGCGCTAACGCTAATGGGCTAACCGGGTTTGAGATGTTTGCTGTTTGCCGCCGCAGGTCCCTCCTGGTTGTCCACCAACCTCGGCGTGCTCATCTGCATCGAGTGCTCGGGGATCCACAGAGAGATCGGGGTGCACTACTCCAGAATTCAGAGTCTGGACCTGGATGTGCTGGGAACATCCGAGCTACTGGTGAGTCCGCTCGCTCGCTCGCTCGCCGACGGGAAACGGCCGCCGCCAAAACGTGCCGCTCTCGCCTCTCAGCTGGCCAAGAACGTCGGCAACGCCGCCTTCAATGACATCATGGAGGCGGAGCTTTCTGCAGAGGGCGTGGCCAAGCCTGAACCCACCAGTGACATGTGAGTGGAAACACACCCGCTAGCCGGAGCTAGACGGATGGTCGGCAGATGATCGCTCCGCTCCGTCCGTGTGTGCAGGCAGAGCCGGAAGGACTTCATCACGTCCAAGTACGTGGACAAGGCGCTGGTCCGCCGTCAGTGCGCCGACAAGGAGGGCCGCCTGCAGGCGCTGTACCAGGCGGTGCGCAACCGCGACATCCTGGCGCTCCTCCAGGTCTACGGCGAGGGCGTGGATCTCACCGAGAGCTTCCCGCAGACCCACCAGCACGTACGTCCGTCCGTCCGTCCGTCCGTCCCTCTTACATCTCCTCAGAGAAAATGCTTGACGATGGCACTTTTAGGAGCCGGATGAAACGGTCCTCCATCTCGCCGTGCGCATGGTGGACAGGAACTCTCTACACATCGTCGACTTCCTGGCGCAGAACAGGTAACGACTCTTCAGTCGTCTGAGGAAAACCACGCGTGGAGATTAATGCGTGTGTGTGTGTAGCGGCAACCTGGACAAGCAGACCAGCAAAGGAAGCACGGCGGTGCATTACTGCTGCTTGACGGACAACGGCGAGTGCCTGAAACTCCTCCTCCGAGGAAAAGCCTCCGTGACCATCGGTAAGTCCCGCATCTTCTGCCAAATATGCAAATAGGATCATATGCGACGTGTGTGTACGTGCGTAGCCAATGAGAGCGGAGAAACACCGCTGGACATTGCGAGACGACTCGGCCACACTGAATGCGAAGATCTGGTGAGAGTCCAGCAGTCCGGCAATGAAGCTCCACGGAGTGAGGCTAAACTTCCAACTATGTGTCAGCTGACTCAGGCTCAGTCGGGGAAGTTCAACGTCCACGTGCACGTGGAGTACGAGTGGCGTCTCCATAACGACGACATGGACGAGAGTGAGGACGAGTTGGATGACAAGGTGAGCGCCGCCGTCCTAACGCTGTTGGATGTCCTAACGCCCCCTCGCCCCCCCCCCCAGCCCACGCCGCACCGCCGCGAGGAGCGTGATCGACCCGTCAGCTGCTTCGTGGGCGCCGGCCTTCCCGGGCAGATTGCCAAACATCGCAGTCAGATTCCCAGCATGATGATCAGCAACGAGACGTACGGCGCCGTGCTGGACCGGCACCTGCCGCCCGGGCCCAATCCCCCGTTGCCGCCCAGGGCCCCCGCCAGAGGGCAGCCCGCTAAGACGGGCGCCATGGAAACCATCGGAAGGCAGAGGTCTTCATCCGACCCTCCGATCCTCAACGTGACCCCCGACAGAAACACCTCCATGTACGGTGAGTGGCACTTCCCGTCCATGAGCGACGCTTTGGAGCCAAGCATCACGCCACTCGTGATCCTCCAGTTCTCCCAGTGGCTCCTCCACCTCCACCTCCTCCTCCGCTTCCTAAAGACAACCACGGGCCCCGGACCTCCCTTCCCACCGTGGGCCCGCCTCCCACTACATCCTCGATTCCACCGCCTCCGCCTTCTCGCCACAAAGCGCCGCTGCCCCCGCCCGTCGCCAAATCAACGGGACCCAAATTAGCCAGCGGGTAAGTACTTCTCCATTTTGACTCCACTTAGGAATCTGAAGTGGCGTACACAAGTCTGAGCTCGACTCAACAGGTATGCACTGATCAAGGAGGATCTGAATAGAATGCGTTTTTTTTTTTTTTTTTTTTTAAATGACTTTCCACAGTGGTCTCGGAATTGAAATCGCACAATAAATGGATAATTGATTTCAGATCAGAACGATCAGTTCCACCCAGGTCGTCGCTGAGAAGGAATCCAACAGACAAGCGAGGTACACAGACGCACACGTGTGTGTGTGTGTGAGTGCGTGTCATGTTACGAACAAAGATATCTCCATTTAGCTTCTCAGGTCCAGTCCCCCCGAGACTCCTCCCCCCCAACCCCAAAACCAAGAAGCACCTTCAGCGTAAGTCCTAATGGCTGACGATGACGCCGGTTGGTCTTAATGGCCGTTGCGCACACGCAGGCGTCAAGACCCAAAAGGGTGCGGGCCATCTACAGATGTTCCGCCGACAACCCTGACGAGCTGACCTTCGACGAGGGCGAGGTGATCGTGGTGGAGGGCGAAGAGGACAGCGAGTGGTGGGTGGGTGAGCCGCCCGCCCGGCCGGCCGGCGCTTCCAACTGTTGGCGGCGCTCTCTGATTGGCCCGCTGTGCTCTCTGCTTCAGATGGGCCACGTGGAGGCGGAACCTTCGCGGCGAGGAGTCTTTCCGGTCACCTTTGTGCATTTCATCACAGAGTGACTCCTGGAGTCCTCGAGTGACGAATAAAATGAAATTGGAAGAAAGGGGATTGGAAATCGGCAGACTGGTCTTCTGGGACTCTGTCCTCCATCTTCATCAATGAGCAAGATGCCACTTGAATTCCTTCTGTGACCAGATCTTCTGTGATCGCAGATCTTTCATTATTGGAAATGCCAATAATCGTGTTATGTAATATTGTTGTTTATCAAAAACATACCTAAATGACATTAAATAGATTTTTTCCGTTCTTATGTTTTGGATCAATTGAATGGCCATTGAGCGTCTCCCCACCTTGTCCACCAGAGGGCAGTACACCACAAGCTGGAGGATCCATTGGACTTGAACTTTATCAATAATGGCTATTGAGGCCAGACATCTCAGCTTCTCACAGAGGATAAGGAATGAATAAAGTCTTATGTCTAAATCTGTTCAAATATCTGTTTAATATGCATTACCAGTTATGTGTTAGCATTAGCAAATTAGTATTAAATATACAAGATGTCAATTGTCTGTATTATTTTTTTTTTTGAGTGAACAGTCTTTTTTTGAACAATTAATTCACTGTTTGCCAAAGTGGAGTCGACTACCCGCTTGTAGGAAGCAAGTGCCTCCGGAGGTGGCGCTAAAGAGAAAGTGGCGCTGTTAAGCCTCGTCGAAGAAGAAAACCCGGAAGTAATCGGCAAGTCAACTTCAGTAAGCGCACACTGCGTTTCAATTGTCGAGCGAATGTCCCTTTTTGTGGCGTTGCACCGCTTTTCTCGAGTAGAAGATGTCAAACAAACGAAAAAGTGATGTTGCAGTTCCCGCCGAGGAAAGCGACCAACTTCTTATTCGGCCACTGTGAGTGTTTGAAAACTTCAAAGTGACGCTTTCTTTCTTGGGCCTCCCGCCAAGCGCTTTCACATCACGTTCGAATCCAGAACCTCTGTGATGATGTTCATTTCACTTTGTGTTTTCAATCTTGCTTCCCTCTCTTTTGGTTTTAATGTTGGACACCTGCTATTAGATTTCACTTCTTTTTTTGTTGTGGGTGTGTAGCGGAGCTGGCCAAGAGGTGGGACGGTCCTGTATCATCTTGGAGTTTAAAGGGCGCAAAATTATGGTAAGTAAGATCTTCTGCGCTCATTTGCTTGGTGACGGTTGTGCCATGACATCATGGTTGTGGTCTGGTAGCTGGACTGCGGCATCCATCCAGGCCTGGAGGGCATGGACGCGCTGCCGTACATCGACCTCATCGACCCGGCCGAGATCGACCTGCTCCTCATCAGCCAGTAAGTCATCTGCCGTTACTCACGATTCTTGCTCAGGCAATCACACATTCAAACCAAACATTCTTTCTTTCAGCTTCCATCTGGACCACTGCGGTGCTCTGCCCTGGTTCCTGCAGAAGACCAGCTTCAAGGGGCGCACCTTCATGACCCACGCCACCAAGGCCATCTACCGTTGGCTGCTGTCCGATTACGTCAAAGTCAGGTGGGTTCCGTCCTGGGATGCTCAGATGGCCATACTTTGATTTCCGCAGCTCTCTACGAAAGCAGACTCATCTTTGTGTGCGCCCTCAGCAACATCTCGGCCGACGACATGCTGTACACGGAGACGGACTTAGAGGAGAGCATGGAGAAAATCGAGACCATCAACTTCCACGAGGTCCGGGAAGTGGCGGGAATCAAGTTCTGGTGCTACCACGCCGGACACGTTCTGGGCGCCGCCATGTTTATGATCGAGATCGCCGGCGTCAAGGTACGGAGTCGCCAACTGTTAAAAACAAAATGGCGCTGTTGCTAGCTTGGCTGTACAAATGTTTTTAAATGTGTGTGTGTGAAGCTGTTGTACACAGGAGACTTCTCGCGTCAGGAGGACAGACACTTGATGGCGGCGGAGATCCCCAGCGTCAAACCGGACATCCTCATCACGGTCCGCTGGTTCGCCGGGCTGACTTTTGGCCGTCGTGTTCTGTTTGCCGTCCTGACGTGAAGTACGCGTGTGTGTCAGGAGTCCACGTACGGGACGCACATCCACGAGAAGCGCGAAGAGCGCGAGGCGCGCTTCTGCAACACGGTCCACGACATTGTCAACCGAGAAGGACGCTGCTTGATTCCCGTCTTTGCGCTCGGACGAGCGCAGGAGCTTCTTCTCATCCTCGGTAAGCTCCTGCTCGTGTGTGTGCGTGTGTCTGCCGAGAAATACACGTGTGAGGGTTGTGTGTGCGCGCAGACGAGTACTGGCAGAACCACCCGGAGCTGCACGACATTCCCATCTACTACGCGTCGTCGCTGGCTCGCAAGTGCATGGCCGTCTACCAGACGTACATCAACGCCATGAACGACAAGATCCGCAAGGCCATCAACGTCAACAACCCTTTTGTCTTCAAGCACATCAGCAACCTCAAGGTGACTCCACTCGCTGAAGTTTATTATTATTATTTTTTTTTTTGTGTGTAACCGTGTGCGCGTGCCCGTCGGCAGAGCATGGACCACTTTGACGACATCGGGCCGAGCGTGGTGATGGCGTCTCCCGGCATGATGCAGAGCGGTTTGTCTCGAGAACTCTTTGAGAGCTGGTGCACCGACAAGAGGAACGGCGTCATCATCGCCGGCTACTGCGTGGAGGGCACGCTCGCCAAGGTGCCGGCACGTACCGCAATCAAACTCCAAAACCTTCAGACAGATTGAGCGAAGATCCGCCGCCGATTGTGTTTCAGCACATCATGACGGAGCCGGAAGAAATCAGCACCATGTCGGGACAAAAGCTCCCGCTGAAGATGTCGGTGGACTACATCTCCTTCTCGGCTCACACCGACTACCAACAAACCAGCGAGTTCATCCGAGCGCTCAAACCGCCTCACGTGGTAAGCGTCCGACTCCGGGAGGCGTCGTCCCCGCGCCGACGTCTCCTCCTCCCGCTCGTAGATCCTGGTCCACGGCGAGCAGAACGAGATGGCCCGGCTGAAGGCGGCGCTCATCCGCGAGTACGAGGACAACGACGAGGTCCACATCGAAGTCCACAACCCCAGAAACACGGAGGCCGTCACGCTCAACTTCCGCGGAGAGAAACTGGCCAAGGTGCTTTGACGCCGTGGTTAGCGCAACCGGAAGCGCGACCGCGCCTTGACGGCGCCGCCCGCGTTTTGTCTGCAGGTGATGGGCTCGCTGGCCGACAAGGCCTGCACTCAAGGTCAGAGGGTGTCGGGCATCCTGGTCAAAAAAAACTTCAACTATCACATCCTCACGCCCGCCGATCTCTCAGGTCAGTGCGTGCGTTTGAAGAGCGCGTGTTGTGACCTCATCTAACGCGCCGGTTGCGCTTGTGCTCCAGAGTACACGGATCTGAACGTGGGCACGGTCACGCAGACGCAGGCCATCCCGTACACGGGACCCATCTCGCTGCTGGTCTCGCAACTCCGATGCCTCACCGGTAACACGTTTGCACACACGCGGGTGTGTCCGTCTGTCCGTGCAGTGTGTGTGAATGAGTTGTGCGTTTGTTTTGAGGCGACGTGGAGCAGGTGGAGCCCGCAGACAAGATCACCGTACGGATCTTCAAGAACATCACGCTGGTCCACGAGGCCGGCATGGTTCTCCTGGAGGTCAGATCCGCGCAATAACGTTGACCGGGTGTCAATCAAACAAACTTATGTGTACGTGTGGTCCTCTCAGTGGCTGGCCAACCCGCTCAACGACATGTACGCCGACGTGGTGACCACCGTGGTTCTGGAAGTCCAGTCCAACCCCAACGCTCAGAAGAGTCAGTCAAGACAGCACCGGTGAAATTCCTGACCCGGAATCCGCTTGACCGTTCACAGCCGCCTTTTTTTTTTTTTTTTTTTCCTTTTCAGTACTGGAAGCTCGGCGGGAAACTTTTGACCAGGAAGTCTTCGTTGAAAGATTGGAACTCATGCTGCAGTGAGTCCAGTCGCACTTCCAAACGCAAATAGTTCTTATTCTGAACCTGTGCGTGTGCGCGCGTAGTGATATGTTCGGTGAGGACTGCGTGGATTTCAAAGACGGCGACAAGGTGACGGTCAGCGTGGACGGCGCTTTGGCTCACGTGGACCCCGAGACCCGGGTAAGTCTCAAAGTCTTCCTCCAAAGTCCTTTCGGCCAGGCTAAGCTATCTTGACGAGCGCTCCGTTCCCCGCAGGAGGTGACGTGCGCCGAGGACGAGTCTCTCAAGGACATGCTGGAAGTCGCCGTCCATCGGCTTTACGACGCCCTCAATCCCGTCGCCTGAGACGGACAGTGCGTCGTGTCGTTTTTTAATTTTTGCTTTTGTAAAATAAATGTGAACATTTGATCACGAGACTCTGTCTTGTGTTACCATGGTAACCGCTTAGTAGAGGGCTTCCTCAGGTTTTGGGGGACACGGATGCTTTTGGTTTTATTTGTCACGCAAGAGGTCAGCAAGGTGTTGATGGTGGTCCAACAATCATCAACCATCATCTATGTGGTGGGTCGTTTCATTTCATATTTGACAACTGCCGTGTTGTTTGGTAACCTTATTGTTTCCACAGATAAGATTGCCATGAGGATGAGGAGTCAAAGATCCCGAGCCACAATGTCGTCACCATGGTCTCTCGAGTCAACATAGCGTCTCTTTGGCATCGGCGCGGCGCTGATGTCGCAATTTGGCGGGCGGCGCCACGTCGCTCGTCAACCTTTGCTCCGTCAGGTCCTCGAAGGAACGCGCCACTGTTCCCTGGGGCCGCCCGAAGGCCTCCTGCAGCGCCGCCTCGTCCACGTTGGCGTCCTCGACGATGGTGGCCATCTTGGGGCTGTCCGGGGGGGCGGGGCTGGATGCCTGGAAGCGAGCGTTCGGAGACTTGAGGATCCGCACGGAAGCCGACTCCAGGCTGCTCAGGAGTTCCGCGTTCTGGAGAAAAACATCTGGGCTGAAGGGATCTGAAGTTTGCAAGTGGACGTCGCTTACTTACACTGGGGAAGAAGAGAGACTTGGTGGTCTGCTCGTACTGGCGGTCCACCTTCTTGTCCTGAGGCGCAAAACAACGCAAGTCAACCGTCGTGTCGTCGCCATGGCGATGGCGTACGGCGGGGTCCACGCACCACACAATGGACCAGCACGCTGAAGGGGATCCAGAAGAGCAGCGAGAAGGCCACCACGGAGCCCACCATGTTGTCGGCCAGGAAGGTGGTAAAGGTGTTGATGTCCAGTTTGTCGATGAAGTCCCACAGTCTCTCCACCACGTCCTGCACCTGTTTCATGCACTTCCCCTACGGATACCACACGTCACGTACGCAGGAGCAGGCGCACGCGTACTTCCTCCTGGCAACGCTCTTACCGCGCCGTCGCAGAAGCCCACTGTGCAGGGTTTGCCCTTACGCAGGAACAAGAACTGACCGGCCGTATCTCGGTAGGGAGCGCAAATGCCGCCGCTGCCTCGACAGCAAACCTTACAGGAAGTGGTGGTTTCTGGAACGACGAGGGAAAAAAAAAAACGAGGGAGGGGTTCACGCGAGGACCGACGGTGGCGCGGCATACCATTGCAGGCGCAGGGTTCCAGCTTGAGGACGGCCAGACAAAAGGGGACACATGAGCCGTCCTGACACTCGCCGCTGTCCAAACATGGCGTTTGGTCCGCCGCGTTCTCTGGAGGTGGACAATCTTCACTGGAGCCTTAAAAAAAAAAAAGACGCCGACACACAAATAAACGTGAGTATGCAGTCCAGAGAAAGCACACGTGACTTGTCGCTGACCTGTGCAGTAAGAGCGTCCCTTGCACGTGGCTTCGATGGGCTCCTGGCAAACCTCACCCGCGGCCTCCAGCTGGCACTTCCTGCAGCACGGGCTGTTCCTGTCACTGCACCTCCGTAGCAACATGCGCTAACGTTAGCGACACGCTAGTGTTCTTTACATAGCAACAGGCGTTAGCATCAGGCTAACAGCGTCTGACCTGCATCGCGACCCCGGTGTGAGGCGGCAGTCGGCAGTACAGCAGGGGTCAGAGGTTAAGTGCAGCAGTCCGGGATCGCACTCCTCTCCGGGTTCTACCCGAGAATTCCCGCAAACGTTGACTGTACGCTCCTTGAAACATGACGACGCCTTGGAGCGGAGACGCTTCACGATGGAACGTTTGGAGCACTTGGAGAACACCTAAACAACAAGTCGGACATCAGAACCTCGGACTAGAGTTAGGCTACAACTTGGATGCACCGATCTTGTCGCTGAAGTCAAAGGTCACGGACCGACTTTGTCACCCAGCGGACTGACCTTGTTGTTGAGCTGGTCTCCGCTGACAGCGATGGGGTACATGACGTACTTCCCTCCCTGATCCTCTTGGGGGGCGCAGTCGGGGTCGTTGTCGTGCTCCGCCCCAAAGTTGTGCCCCAGCTCGTGAGTGGTCACCAAGTCGGCTTCCTGTTGGGTCGAAAGGGAGCCGGGGTCACACGCGGTGCGTCACGCGCTCTCTGTCTTGCCTTTGCTAGCACGGTGGGGCCACCTTGGTGAGGATAGTCTTGCCGTAGTTTTTGGTACTGGTGAGTCCGGTGTTTAAATAGATGAGGCGGTGCGGGTCGGCGTCGGTGCTGGCCGACGGGCAGCCTTTGGAGCAGAGTCCGCCGGGGATGTCGGCCTTGATGGGCGCCACGTAGGCCAGGCCCAGCGTGCCCTCGTCAAAATCCTGATAAGTGAACAAGTGGGCCAGGCACACGTTGGCCGCCTTCTCTGATACGTCCACGCTGAATTGCTGCAAGAGAGAGATGTTCTCGGGCGTGTGCGCCAAAGTGGAGCCGAGCGGGTTGCGGTTTTACCTCTAGGAGCTTTTTGACATCCCACACGTCTCGACCGGCTACGGGACTCCCGGCCATGTTGAAGTGAACGACTCCCGGCGCCACCTGGGTCGGCGTCTTCTCGATGATGATCTGACGTGCACGCAAAAGCACACGTCAAGAACACCTAACTGACATTCGGCCGCGCTGGCGACAAAACACCTGCTGGATTTGGACGCCGTAGCCTGAGAAGTCCTCATCCCACGACGTGTTCCTGTAGATGTCGTCTACCCGGTCCATCAGCTCGATCTGTAAGTCGAAGATTTGAGCTACTTTAGCCCGATAAATCGCTTCGGCCTTGGTCTTACCAAGTAGTTGAGGGTGGTGCTCTCGTCGCGGCGTCCCATGTGCGTAAAGAAGCGATGGTCGGCCACCAGCAGCAACGGACACGTGTTCTTACTGTGAGGGTGCACGTCACGGCGTGCACGCCAGGCGGACTCTGAAGCTTGCACGATAACAACATACCGTCACAGGTTTGCTAACAGGAAGCGACATCAGGCACAGACACTATCTGCCATACCTTCTTCTTCGTCGTCTTCGGCGGCTTGGCGAAGGCCGTCGGGGAGGAGATGGCTGGGGTGGGAGTTGACGTAGCCGCAGACGGACGGGCGCTGCGCTCGGCTGACGTTTCGGATGCGGTCCGTGCGGTAGACCAGCAGACGGCCGTCCGAGGGCCACGTGAACCTCCAAAGAGGCTGAAACCGCAACACGCTGCTTCAAATGATCATGAATTGATTTGTTGACTTATCCTTGCAACTACCTCAATGTTAAACTCCGCCTCCTGGGTGAGGATGCGGGCCGAGAAGTCGCCATCGTCCATGTGAGCTTGAACGCGTGAGTTTTCTTCTCCTGCCGAGACCCAAAGAAAAAAAGAATGAGAAAAAGGCAACCATCGACTAGTCGCTCTCACCCCGGCAGCAATAATTGAGGAGGCACCGATGACGTGTCCGGTGAAGAAGGCGTGGCGGTCCACGCTCAGGCTTCGCTCGCCATCGTCGTCCACCACCCACGCCGAAAAGTCTTCGGTGAAGATGTGCTCGTTGTTCCTCAGGTACAGACGGAAGTCCCTGTCACAGCAACTTGAGCGTCAGTCGCCCCTCCACAGGTGAGCATTTCAAAACTCCTGACCTTTGCAATGCGTGGAAGCTGATCTCTTTCTCCACATGAGTGGCCAGCAGGTCTCGGCGACGGATGGAGTGTGCGTGTACGCTGGACGGCGACAGCACGTCAAAGTCGTCCAACATTGCACTCAGAGATGCTGAGGACCACACCGAGCCATCAAAGCTCATCCCACGGAAAATGTAACAGTAGTCATGCATAACGATTGTATTGTTCTGCAAAGAACGACTATATAAAACCTTATTACACTAGTACAGACCTGTTCATAACAAGTTGATATGCAAATGTGTAGTTAATATGAACTAAACATCCAAACGTACATTTTTTTTCACCATGTAGAAGTAAATAAAAGTTTTAGTTGAGATGTTCAGTGATCTAAATGTGTTGCAGGCTATCGGTATGTGTTTATTGATGGAAAGAAAATCCAGCTCTATAAATAAAAGCACGAAGTCTGGTTTGTATGTAAAAGAGACTTACAGAGTTGCGGGTCTTGTGAGTGCGTGTAGACTTCATTTTGCGTGAAAACCAAGAAAAAAAACGGCATCAACATGTTCACTTTGTCGGGACGTCACCAAAACGCTAAACTCGGCAGTTCATTTTTGTTGTTGTTAGAAGACTTGAGGATATATTTCAAGTTTTTGGGGTGTTCTGCTTCAGATGGACTCTTTTGTCATAGAAGAAAAAAAGACGTCAAGTTGACAAAACCAGGAAGACGCTCAGCTGAGAAGTCAAGTTAGGAGAAGCACAATCAATCAAAGCGGAAGCTATTGTTTCGGCTTCATAACAAAAGTATTTCATCGAACAATAATTCACTTTTCTTACAATAAAACAACGTTGCGTCAATAATAACCCACAACTGATTTTCATTTTTACGTCATTTATTTAAATCCTCTGTTTTAATGCTAATTCCTTTTTGAAAAAGCAGCTGCTGTTCTCGTTGCTCCCTGTAGGTGGCAGTACATGTTGAGTTGTAGAAAAAGAAGAAGAAAAACAACAACAACAACAACAAGAAGAAGAACGTTTCCGAAATAATCGCGGCAGCACGTGAGGATCGTCTCCAAAAGTGTCACACTTTTATCTTTTTAAAACCTTCGCTGTGGACAAATGGACGAAGAGTTCACGGTTTAGTACCCTCTTTCATTTTGTTGTAATGAAATGTTTTAACGACGTCCATTCAAAATCTGAATCGTCCGTGTTTTTCTGGTTTATTCAGTCCGAAAATATGCGCCATCTTGACGTCTGAAGGGTTAACATTTGTTGTATTACTAATATTGAAGTCGCTTATAATTGTGTTGCAGGGTGACTACCAGGAGGCGTGTGGGCAATGCGGCTACGTGGCTTGGGCCTTGTCGGAAGAGGGTCGCTTCTTCTGCAAGTCGTGTCACAATGTCATCGAGGTGGGTGGCTTGCTTGCTTGCTTGCTTGCTGTAGATTGTCACCATGCTGCCTGCCCTGTGAACAATTCCAATTGCCCCAATTCAGAGAGAACTCGTCATGAGCAAGGTGGTGACTGCACCGGGATTGACCAAAGTCTCCACCATGGGCCGAGTAAAGCATACAGGTGGGTGCGATTGTCCTCTGCCCTCTTGTCTCTACCCTTCTTTGTTACTCCAAATTCTTCTCAATGATGAGTTCTGCAGCATCAATGTTATCAATGTGTGTGCCCAGCTGAGCGAAGACTCCATTGGGTGGCGTGCGAAGGCTTCCAGTTCATCCTGATGAAGCAAGCGGCCGCGCTGATCGCGCTGGGTGTCCCGCCGAGCTTTAAGGTGGCGCTATGGATGCGGTGGCGTGATTGCCCGTGTGGGCGTGGCGTGACTGTGCTGTGCTGTACTTTAGGACGACGTGTTGTGGCCGCTGTGGCGACGCTTCCTGCAGATGAGCAAGCAGGCGTACACGCGTGACCCCGACAAGAGCGCCAAGTTTGATATGGTAAGGCCCGCCGGCGGAGACGTCATACACTTTTGACATTGACTTTTTTTTCCTCTTCAGCAAATTGCGGAGAAGGAATCGGAAAGCGGGGCCGAGTCATCTTTCGTATCCGCCAGCGAGACGGACGGCGAGACGTGCCTGAGCAGCCCGTCCACATCGCAAGCGGGTCAGACTCAACACGCCAGCTGCAAAAAGCGCGAGCGCTGGGCTTAACGCGTGACCCTCGAACCCGCAGACACCCAAAGCGATTGGTCGATAGGCTCCCTCCCCAGCTCGACGCCTCGTCGCAAGCGGCGCCGGGGCATCATGAGCATGACCCAGACGCTGGCGCTGATCCACTTGGCGCTGGTGTGGAGTCGCCAGGCGCTGACGCTCGGCGACCTTCTCAAGTGAGCCGCGACCTACCCTGCCTTGAAGACCAAAGAGCCACCCGGTGTAATGCGTATCTGTCGTCCGCAGGCTAGCCAACGACGGACACATCCCGTACGTCCACGCCTACCAGGATCTGCCAGAGGAGATGAGACTGGACGGCATTGAAGCCCTGATCTGCACCGTGCAGGTCAGGCAGGCCCCTCCACAGCTTTTCCGTCTCTCTCGGGCCCTGACAGCTCTGCACGTGTCCCGCCCCCTGGCAGAGCGTCCCCACCCACCAGGAGCTGTACCGGAAGGCCCAGAAGCTCATCAGCTTCCTCCGACTTCCGCCTTTTCCTCCGATCCGGCGCCAGGACCCGCTGCACCCGGTCATGCTCAGCCTGCGCTATCTGGTCGACGCCAATCTCCCCGGTACGCTAATGCTAACGTGCTAACTCAGGCTGGGGAGAAAAGTCAACCTAGACCTAATGATTGATGTGTTTTTTTTTAACCATGGTACCATCCTCCTCCGCCAGACGAACTCCATCCGTGGGTGTGCATGCTGATGGAGCGCAGCGGCATGGCGGACATGATGTGCGTCACGTCGGAACCATCACGCCGCAGCGCGCTGCCCCAGTACGACATCAATGCCGCCGCCCTCATCATCGTGGCCATCAAGCTCCTCTTCGGCCTGGACGACCACACCGAATGGTGACGCCGCTTTCCGGTTCCTCCGAACGTTACCGTACTTGATTGTCGATTTGAACCTTCAGGGATTTGTCGAACGCCGCCGGCGACACCGAAGAACCGACGTCTGACGGGCCGGGAAGCGTCTTTAGCCTGAGGAGATGGTACCGTCAGGTGCAAGCCGCCAAGCTCCAAAAGCAGGGAGCGCGGGATCGCGCCACAGCCAGGTGGGACGCCGCTTGACGGGCCTCGGACCGATATCGTTGTTTTCAGCGTGTTTACTTGTGCACTGCCGACAGGAAGCAGTGGAAGGCCACGCCGCTTTACTCGAGCAGGAAGCGCAAATACGTGGTCATCAAAAAACAAAGTAAGACGAAGGAAACTGTAAATGCGGCAGTGTCAAAAAGCTCAAAAGGTATTTGTGTGCGCGCTTTGAGGAATGGCAATGCAGCTGGCTTTGTGTTTGGAGAGATTGGCACAGCGTGATCAACGCGCACCCCCCGCGGCGCCGTCCTCTTTCACATTCTGCTGGGGGGCGGCCAACGGCACCGACGGCCCGAGTCTGCGCCACGATAGGCTGGATGCCGTCGTCAGCCGGAAACAGGAAGTCCTGACCCCCGTCAAGAAGGCGTACTGGCACCTGCCGCTCACATCTTGCCACCACCCCCGGTAAGCGTTGAATTCCTTTTGCCACCACACTCCTCTACTTCATTGAAATGGATCTGTTTCCGCCTCAGTGGTCTCATATTGACCAAAACACGCAAGGAATGAAAGGAATATCCATTTTTCTTTCTGCACAGGACGTGTGGCAGAAAGTGCGCTTCGTCGCCGGCCGAGTCCACGCTGTCGCGGTCTTTCCTGTGGCTCCTGCAGTTCTTCTGCTTCCTGTTGCAAGTCAGCCAAGCCGACTTGCACCAGGAAGTGATGGAAATTGAGAGGCGTGTCCTCTCCAGCAAAACAAAAAAACAAACAAACACCAGCAGGTCGTGACGAAAAGAAGAAAGGAAAAAGGTTTGGTTTTCCATCGGCACCCCTCTATCGCCGCCTTGTGGCCAGATGAAACATGACCTCATAATGCATTCCAGACAAAAGGTGAAAATCCACAAAACAAAGGTCTTTTCATCATGGAGGTCTTATTTATCAAAGTGATAGCGACTTGAGCAAAAGAGTGTTACATCTGTGTATCTGTCTGCTTTTGCATCTATACGCACGTGTGTGTTGATTGTTGGATAAAACTGAGAATGAACTTTGACCTTGGTGTAATGTGCACACTGGATGTGTTTTTGTTGCATTTTCCACTTGACCTCCCTGGCTTTGGTCCAAATTGCAAGAGCCTAGCTCATGATTTTTTCTTGTCACGGGGCGTAGTGAAGGCACCCCCCCTGCAGCGAGCTATGGAGCAGGTTCTTTGTGTGTGTGCATCCGGATGATGTGTCAGTCCGCTCCCTTATGCCAGCCTGCTAAGAATATGTGCATCAACCACCTTCTCCAGTAATGCGCGGGCACGTGACGGGCACGCGCGGCGCGTGCACGAGTTCACCGTGTTCATCGAGTTTACCGTGACACCGCTGACTCCTTGGCCCCGCCCCTCAGACAGTCGTCCACCCCGCCCCCGACCAATGCGCCTTTCATGGCGATGACCACGCCCCGCTCGGCTGCCTATTGGTCGAAGCCTGCTACACCTTTGCTACTGATTGGCCGCGTGTGGACCGACACTTACCTTCTTTCACCCCCGCCCCCGTCTGTTTCCTGTTGTTTTTGTCTTTGGCGCGTGAGCTCAAGCGCGCGTCAGCCCGCCTGCCCGCCCGGCCGGCGGATCCACCCGAGTACCTCGTCCTTTGTCTCTCCGCGTCTCTCGCCCGCCATGCTGCTCCCCCGCCAGGTAAGTCCCAACGTCCGGGTCCAAGCAGGCCGCTCTACTCCTTCCCGCAAGTCTCCCTGCTGTCTGGGGTGGGTTCATTTCAGGTTACCTCCACCCCAGTTGTCCTCACTTGACTCATCGTCATCATCATGCACGAGACCAGGGTTTTGTTCCCCGAGGCTTAAAAATATATTCTCAGAATATGACATCCAAATGAGTAGGGAGCTAAATGACAGGGCTGATTATTGTTATTGTCATTTCAATATGTTGACAATTTGTTTGCACCAATTTGCTGGCATTTGGCGCGTTTGTTGGTATGTTGCTAATTGTGCTTCGGATCTTCTGTCGTGGTCATTTTCCTGTCAGCCGGCCACGCCTCTTCAGCTCAGTTGCATCTCTGCCCTTTCCCCCTTATGTTTATGTGTGAAGGTGGTGACATCATAAAGTCCCGTCTTTTGCTGTAAGTAACCTTTGACCTCCTGCTTGAGCTACAGGTGGACTTGGAGGCGGCCGAGGCGCTTGTCAGCATGAGCTTCTGGGGTCACAATTCGCCGGGGCCCCGCCCGCTGACTCCGAACTGCGACTCGTGTGACTCCGCCCCCTCACAGCGCACGCCCTCAGCCAATGAGATGGCGGCGTTGTCATCACTGGTGAGAGCATAACACTAGTTGATATATGCAAAATTGCGTGCTGATGACGTGATCCGTTCTTGCAGTGCATGACTCCGCCTCGCAGTCCCAGCTCGGGCGAGGCCAACATCGCCGCATCTGTCCTAAGCCGTCTTCCCGATGACTCCGCCGGCGACGCCACGGCGACCGGCGTCGTCCGTCACACCGCCGACAGTGTCGGAGCGTCGCCCGCTACTCCTCGGGTGACCCCCCGGCTTTCCTCACCGTCTCCTCCCGTCTCGCCGCCTCCCCTGGTCTCGCCGCTTCTCTGCCAGCTTTTCCCGTTGGCCAGCTTCTCCCTCCTGAGTTCGGCCGTACCACAGGGCGCTGTCGTGCTGGTGGTCCCGCCAGCCCGGACGCCGATAACCCCGGGCAGCGCCAAGCTTCTCCCCCTGGCCCCCACACCCGACGACTCTCAGACGGGGGCCGGTGGCAGCGCCGGCGGGGACTTGTTACGCCGCCGCAACTACGTGTGTGACTTCCAGGGATGCCGCAAGACCTACTTCAAGAGCTCCCACCTCAAAGCACACCTGCGCACGCACACAGGTAAGTCACATCCAGCGCTCCATTCTTGATCTACACTCTGTGTGCGCTGGGATTGACCTGTCCGTTTTTCACATGTCCATTGTGCCCTGACATAGAGTGGCGACCAGTCCGGCCCCTCTTAGACTTGATGCTAATGACGACAAGCGGTCAGGAAAACGGACGGACCGTAATCACCACCGTTGTTTGTTTCGGCAGGCGAGAAGCCCTTCAGCTGCCGCTGGGAAGGTTGCGACAAAAAGTTCGCCCGCTCCGACGAACTTTCCCGCCACCGCCGCACCCACACAGGCGAGAAGAAGTTTGTGTGCGGCGTGTGTGCACGTCGCTTCATGCGCAGCGATCACCTGACCAAACATACACGCAGACACTCCAGCGCCAAGAGGCCCGCCGCCACCGCCGCCGCCTCCTCCTGGACCCTTGCTCAAAGCTCAGGGGCAGTCCTTCCTGTCGGCCTCACAGTCACCTCAGGGTGGGTTGGGGAGCCTCACAAATCCTGAGTTGTAAGTACCTCCACCTGTTTTCTATTCCAAATCCTCATCAAAACTTTTCAACTTTGACCTCAGACAATGTTAGCAAGACTGCAGGTAGAGGTCAGAAGCGCGTGTTGCGTTCGGACGTCCAACGCAAAACTCTCCTCGCTCAGGTTTTTTTTTTTTCTTCCAAATTTGGCGGCCAGGTGGTTGTCCATAGACACAAACAACAATAACAATGTGACATTGCACTACATTTTTTTAACATTAAAACCTTGTTTTTGTACTCTTTTCTTTCACGTATGTATAAAGGATGTTTACTGTGTGTATAAATAATCTGTTGCAATTTGTGTACCAAAACATAAGTGTTGTGCTTGCTTCTTAATGACGTACATCCGTAATCCACTGTAGGTGAATGTCAGCCAATTAGATATTCTCACTGTGATACTACTACCTACTACTACTTATTACTTCATCAATATTTTGTTTATGTAGCCAGGAAGAAAATACCTCGTTATTAATGGTGTAAGAAAATAAGTTGTTTTTATAATAAATTCAAATGCAAGAAATAATGTCACTTAAGAATGGTTTACAACCAAAAGTCCATTTGTTTCTTTGATTTCCCCAAAAGACTACAATCCCAGCAGCACCTGAGAAAAGAGTATAAACCACGCCCACTTGCCTACTGACTGAATTCAAATAAGACAGCGACACTTTGAGGCCAAAATCAGCATTACATGTATTTTATTTTGTACCAACTAAAATACACATTAGACCTTTAATTCGTAAGCATGATTTCGTCGTATATAATGTATTTCTCTCCTTCGTATCCAAAAAGTGCTGTTTTTGTTTTGTCCTTTCACGATATCCACGTTTTAAGATCTGATCTTATTCATCATAAATGTGAGGTCAAACCTAAACGCGGAAGACTCTTTATTGAGTTGCCGTTTGAAGCTTTAAACGTGTCTTTCAGAATTACAATCGCAATTGACTTCGATGTAACAAGTTTTGTAAGACATTTTGTAACTTCCCGCGGAATGAGGACTGTACATTCTGATTGGTCCCTCTGTAGCGTTACGCCCAAAGAGAAAATAGAAGCTGCCCTCCCATTGGTCCGCAGAGTTCCGGGCGCCAAGGTTCTAACAAAAAGCCCAGCAACCCGCCAACATTCAGTCAGTCGCCCGCTCACTTCGAGTCTGTGTGACCTCTGCTTCAGTCGAGCTACTTTTAAGTTTTCCTTTGTTTTGTGCGTGAAAATGCAGTCTGCTCGCTCACCCCTATCCGCCCTCAAGGAGAACAAGCTGACGGCTGACGTCAACAAGATGTCGCTGGAAAAAGAAAATACGGTGAGCAAGCGCCAAGAGAGCAATTCACTAAAACTTTTTCAGTCGCTTTTGAGGCTAAAGTTTCCTTTTGTCTGGCAGCCTCCAAGCCTGAATACGGCGCGCATCTTGGCGTCTAAAACCGCGCGCAAAATCTTCGCCGAGACGCCGGTAAGTGACGTCATGGGTTAGCCAAACTAGCCATTCACGAAATTGTCCTTCACCGACATGTTTTAGGAAAATTAGACCCGGTTGTGCGTTATCGTGTTTTGACTTGCTCAAGTTGGTTAAATGCTGCATTGTTGACTTTGTTGGGCGCCAAAACCGGTTGAGGTCACTTGCTAGCTGGAGCTTAGCTGGAGCTACTTCAAGCTAAAATGGTGGCTCACATTCGTCATCGAATTCAAGTGGCGGTCGGGCTCGTGACTCTATTTAGGAGTCAAATCAAATCACCCCTTTTAAATCTCATTTGTGTTCCAGCTCAAAGACGCCAAGAAGAACAGTGGTGACCAAGTGGAGCCTCTGTTGAAGGACAACCCCAACCGCTTTGTCATTTTCCCCATCCAGTACCACGACATCTGGCGCATGTACAAGAAGGCCGAGGCGTCTTTCTGGACCGCCGAGGAGGTCCGCACCCAACCGTGCTCTCTCACCTGTAGCACTGTATGTGTCTCATGTTTTGTGTGTGCACTTAGGTGGATCTGTCCAAGGACACGCAAGACTGGGAAGTTCTGAAGGAAGACGAGAAGTTTTTCATCTCTCACGTCTTGGCCTTCTTTGCGGCAAGCGACGGCATCGTCAACGAGAACCTGGTGAGATGCCGGGTGATTTTTTTTATTTTTTTCCGAGAGCGGGTGTGGATGAGTGTGACGCTGATGTGCGGTGGTGCTGTGCGTCCACCAGGTGGAGCGCTTCATGCAGGAAGTTCAGGTGACGGAGGCGCGCTGCTTCTACGGCTTCCAAATCGCCATGGAGAACATCCACTCGGAGATGTACAGCCTCCTCATTGACACCTACATTAAAGACCCCAAAGACAGGTTAGCCGATTGTAACCATGACGTCACAGTAGCGGTTGCTCTAACGTGGCGTTTGAACCTCTTAGGGAATACCTGTTCAACGCAATCGAAACCATGCCGTGCGTCCAGAAGAAAGCCGACTGGGCGCTCAACTGGATCGGCAACAAGAACGCCAACTACGGTAAAGAGCGGGCGCTTGCCTCGCCACCTTGTCTGGTGACCGACCGATTGATTGCTTTGCATCTGTTCTGATTTTAGGAGAGCGCGTGGTTGCTTTCGCTGCCGTGGAAGGCATCTTCTTCTCCGGCTCCTTTGCCGCCATTTTCTGGCTAAAGAAACGCGGCCTGATGCCCGGACTCACCTTCTCCAACGAGCTCATCAGCAGAGACGAGGTCAGTCCGTTGTTATCCGTCTTTTTGCCTTGAGCGTAGTTTGAACAAGCTCATGCGCTTTCAGGGTCTCCACTGCGACTTTGCCTGTCTGATGTTCAAGCACCTCGTCAACAAGCCGTCGGCGGAAACGGTGACGTCCATCATTAAAAACGCAGTGGAGATCGAGCAGGTGAGCGCCGACCGTACGGCCGCCGGTCCGTCGCCGCCCATCTGATGTTCCTCTTGGCGTTTCAGGAGTTCCTGACGCAGGCATTACCCGTCAAGCTGATCGGGATGAACTGCGAGCTAATGAAGCGCTACATCGAGTTTGTGGCCGACCGCCTTATGATGGAGCTCGGTTTCTCCAAGGTAAGCCGTCGGGCAAGGTGGTCACTTGGGGACCGGGGGCGGCCGTCGTGATGAGAAGCGCAGGGGTACGGACCTCAGCCGATAATGGGGGCTGAGCGTCGCCGCCCACGTTACGTCGCTGGGCGTGTGGCCCGGCGGCGGACGGTCGGCGACGCGATATAGACGCTCGACTGAACGGTCGCTGGACCCGGTCAATCGCTTCGATTGCTCTGTCGTTTGTCTCATGTCCGTTTGTGGCTTGCCGTAGCTGTTCTGCGTGGAGAACCCGTTTGACTTCATGGAGAACATCTCCTTGGAAGGCAAGACCAACTTCTTTGAGAAGCGAGTCGGCGAGTACCAGAGGATGGGCGTCATGGCCGACAACACTGACAACACCTTCACGTTGGAGGCTGACTTTTGACACTTGCCTGTGGTCGCCATGGAAACCTCACACAGTTGTTTCCATCATCCGCTGTTCAGAACGCACAGGACTTGTCTGTACATTTGATGCAAATTTGTTTTTATGAATAATTTTGTTTATTTTAAGGATTTGTAAATGTGTCTTAAATACCCTATTTGTAAGGGTGTGTTAACATTAAACCATTTTTTTATTTTGGTGATGATACTATGGGGATTTATGAATGGCTGACTAGGCCTTCAAGATTTTTGGGTTGGTTTGTTATCATTACACTAAAACTGGGTATTTTACATTCTCATATTTTTATATTTGAATAAGAATGATTATTAAAACTAGATTTTGGAGGTATGTGAACAATTTTTAGGTTTTTTTTTTATTCATGAAAAAACCATTTCACAAGAAACGGCTATGAAGTTGTATACCCGAAAAAAAATAACTTGCCCGCGTTAAGTACAGTATAATCATGTGTCGTCGACCTATACTACCCAAAATTTAGAAAAGTTTGGAATAACGGGTCGCTTTAAACAAGTCACGTGACAGATGAGTCTCGAGGTCGAATCACGTGAGAGCGGTGACGAGAGATGTGCATTCCAGTTCTTTTAAGTGAACTGAATCTTTAGAATCAGTTCACTCAAAATATCGTTCAGACGAATCGTCCCCCTATACACAAACTGATCCGTTTTATTTTTTTTAATACTTCAATATGTAACAATTTAATAATTCATATACACGCCTAATTATTGTTATCCAATATATCTACTGCAATTTCACATTAGATTGCTGGTTTGAAATTTACTGTTATTTTATTAAACATTTATGTGAAAACTTGTCTGGTGATTTATTTATTGTTTTTATTTTTTTGTGTAATAGGTGTTGGTGTCCCCCAAAATAAAGAGCAAGTAGTCAAATACACATTCTTCACACGTACAAAAGAATGCATAAATTATTATCTACACCTGAAAATGGCGGTGTACCTAATGGAATGTCCGAGAGACGTCATAGATCAACCAGCCAATCAGAAAGTGGGGGTGAGGGGGGGGAGTGGCACTTGACCATGACGTTTCCCTAATGAAGTGACCTGTGATTAGGTACACCTGAAAATGGCAGTGTACCTAATAGAATGTCCAAGTGACGTCCCAGACCCAATAGCCAATCAGAGAGTGGGGGGTTGTTTGGGTGTGGCACTTTTCACTTTCATTTAAATTTTGACCATGATTTTTCCCTAATGAAGTGGCCTGTGATTAGGTACACCCAAAAATGGCGGTGTACCTAATGGAGTGTCCGAGTGACGTCACGGATCCAACAGCCAATCAGAAAGTGGGGGGTTGTTTGGGTGTGGCACTTTTCACTTTTTGTTAACTTTTGACCATGATTTTTCCCTAATGAAGTGGCCTTTTATTAGGTACACCCAAAAATGGCGGTGTACCTAATGGAGTGTCTGTGTGACGTCACAGATCCAACAGCCAATCAGAAAGTGGGGGGTTGTTTGGGTGTGGCACTTTTCACTTTCATTTAAATTTTGACCATGATTTTTCCCTAATGAAGTGGCCTGTGATTAGGTACACCTGAAAATGGCTGTGTACCTAATGGAGTGTCCTTGTGACGTCACGGATCAAACAGCCAATCAGAAAGTGGGGGGTTGTTTGGGTGTGGCACTTTTCACTTTCATTTAAATTTTGACCATGATTTTTCCCTAATGAAGTGGCCTGTGATTAGGTACACCTGAAAATGGCGGTGTACCTAATGGAGTGTCCTTGTGACGTCACAGATCAACCAGCCAATCAGAAAGTGGGGGGTTGTTTGGGTGTGGCACTTTTCACTTTCATTTAAATTTTGACCGTGATTTTTCCCTAATGAAGTGGCCTGTGATTAAGTACACCTGAAAATGGCGGTGTACCTAATGGAGTGTCCTTGTGACGTCACAGATCAACCAGCCAATCAGAAAGTGGGGGGTTGTTTGGGTGTGGCACTTTTCACTTTCATTTAAATTTTGACCGTGATTTTTCCCTAATGAAGTGGCCTGTGATTAGGTACACCTGAAAATGGCGGTGTACCTAATGGAGTGTCCTTGTGACGTCACAGATCAACCAGCCAATCAGAAAGTGGGGGGTTGTTTGGGTGTGGCACTTTTCACTTTCATTTAAATTTTGACCATGATTTTTCCCTAATGAAGTGGCCTGTGATTAGGTACACCTGAAAATGGCGGTGTACCTAATGGAGTGTCCTTGTGACGTCACAGATCAACCAGCCAATCAGAAAGTGGGGGGTTGTTTGGGTGTGGCACTTTTCACTTTCATTTAAATTTTGACCGTGATTTTTCCCTAATGAAGTGGCCTGTGATTAGGTACACCTGAAAATGGCGGTGTACCTAATGGAGTGTCCTTGTGACGTCACAGATCAACCAGCCAATCAGAAAGTGGGGGGTTGTTTGGGTGTGGCACTTTTCACTTTCATTTAAATTTTGACCATGATTTTTCCCTAATGAAGTGGCCTGTGATTAGGTACACCTGAAAATGGCGGTGTACCTAATGGAGTGTCCTTGTGACGTCACAGATCAACCAGCCAATCAGAAAGTGGGGGGTTGTTTGGGTGTGGCACTTTTCACTTTCATTTAAATTTTGACTATGATTTTTCCCTAATGAAGTGGCCTGTGATTAGGTACACCTGAAAATGGCGGTGTACCTAATGGAGTGTCCTTGTGACGTCACAGATCAACCAGCCAATCAGAAAGTGGGGGGTTGTTTGGGTGTGGCACTTTTCACTTTCATTTAAATTTTGACCATGATTTTTCCCTAATGAAGTGGCCTGTGATTAGGTACACCTGAAAATGGCGGTGTACCTAATGGAGTGTCCTTGTGACGTCACAGATCAAACAGCCAATCAGAAAGTGGGGGGTTGTTTGGGTGTGGCACTTTTCACTTTCATTTAAATTTTGACTATGATTTTTCCCTAATGAAGTGGCCTGTGATTAGGTACACCTGAAAATGGCGGTGTACCTAATGGAGTGTCCTTGTGACGTCACAGATCAAACAGCCAATCAGAAAGTGGGGGGTTGTTTGGGTGTGGCACTTTTCACTTTCATTTAAATTTTGACCGTGATTTTTCCCTAATGAAGTGGCCTGTGATTAGGGACACCTGAAAATGGCTGTGTACCTAATGGTGTCCGAGTGACGTCACAGATCACAACAGCCAATCAGAAAAATGTTCACTTGTCTGTAACCCACCGTAAAATGAACATGCGGTTCATCTTTATGAAGCAGTTCACGCCGTTGTTTGCACACGCATCAAGTGCAAAAAAATCATAATAATTAATATCCCGCGATCGACCAGTAGTGGCTTGATTGAGCGGTCGATCGCGATCGACGTATTCCACCCTTGCACTACAGCAATGAATGATCTGTCAGAATTTTTACCTGAACAAGTTGACATTTAACGTTCACTACCCAAATAAAAGGCCGAGCTTCGCTGGCAAAATGGGAAAGTGGTTTTTAACTCTGCCCGGTGTTCGGGAGAACATGGTTCGAGCCCCACATGAAGCAGACTTTGGGCCAAAGTTTGAATAGTGGGAGACTCGAGTTCACCCGCGCACAAGGTAAAAGCTTTGAGCACTACACCATTGAATGTTCTTTCAACATTTGGTGTAAGCAGGTTGACATTCTAAAGTACACTCCCCAATAAAATTCAGCGAGACACGCTGGCAAAATGGTAAAGTGGTTTATAACTTGGACCGGTGATCGGGAGACCAAGGTTCGAGACCCACGCAAGCAGACTTTGAACTAAAGTTTGCAACAGTGTGAGACTCGAACTCGGTTCTCCCGAACATAAGACAAAAGCTTTAACCACTACAGTACGAGTGTTCTAGAAAAGCTGTTGTAATTTAGTGATTTGACCTATTTCGTGAAACTTATACTATGAATACATAAAAGATTTCTGAAAATTTCAAAGTCAAAATGGCTGAGTGGTTTAGGTCTTGGGCTGATGTCCAGCAGCCTCGGGTTCGAGACTTGCTCTTTGCAGCTTTTGAAAATTAAATAGAAGGACTTATAAGATTCGAACCCGCCTCACCCAAACTCAAGGGAAAAGCTATAACCATTCGACCATTCGAGATCTTACACATTGAGCTTAAGTGTTTGTAATTGAAGGTTATTCAGAACCTTTCCTGAAGATCGCGTCATAATTTAGGATAATACAAATAAGTCATTGGTGACTAGCCAAGAGACAATGGTCGAGAGGATAACGCCATTGACTTTGATACTTGTAGAGCTGGTTCGAGACCAGGAACCGCCATGCATGTTGAGGTTTTTTTTTTAAAGTTTTTTTCTTTTCCTTCTGATGACGTCATCACAAAAAGACTATAAAAAGCGTCACGAACGCGACGGCGCTCATTCTTTCACTCCTCTGACAGCGAGCGGGCGCCACGCTGCTCTGGTCCACCTGCTGCACGACAGCGTTGAAAGTCACAAGGTAAGTGTTTAACGTTTGTTAACCTTTTCAAACTAACTGCTTTTGCTCTCTTTCAGCGTCAATTTGCACTTTGGGCGCGTGTGCGTGCTTCCATCTTGCAAACTAAAAAGTTTGCAGAAGCTAGCGTTAGCGGTTAGCGTCTTCAACGACCACATTTGGCGTGCAACCAAACAATTGACGGTGGGTAAGTACAGCTACATTTTGCAAACTCAAACACGCACGCACCGTGTGGAAAGAGCACTAACACTATTTTTTTTTGCCCAAACATTTAGCAACGTCTGGACGACAGCGCCGGGGGTAAGTAGACAAAGCAGCGCCTGCATAAATCCACCAGAGAATGAATGACTCCAATATTTTTGGTGCTAATTTTCTGCTTTCTGTCTGCAGGTGCCAATCGTTAAAACGACCCCCGGCATGGCCGACTGACTTTCTGTGAGTTTAAGTCAATCGACTACTCTAATTGTCTTATTTCTGTCCACAGGCCTGCATCTGGAACAGATTGACTGCAAAATGGTAAAAGTAGTTTTATTAGCAAATTGACTAAAGCAAACATTTCTTTTTCTTGTCTGCAGAATCCAAGATGGCCGCCTTGCAGTCCTCGCATGGCTTCATGAGACACTTGCAGGTAGGTCTACTCTTGCTCAACCCAATTTGCTTGTTAAAATGCAGAGTGGTTGTCACGTTACCTTGACTTTCAGAGCAGCAAGCTGTGGTTGGAGAAACGTCCAGCCGTCCGTCAGGAGCTGCCCTCCATTCCTCACTGGTGAAAGGCATGCACGCGTCCAAATGTTTGTTTGACACGTGTCAAACATTTCAGCTTGTTCTTCCTCATTCTGTCCACCAGGTGGTGCCAAAGGACCTATTTTCTGCAGCACGGATCTACAAAGTTTTGAACCTGTGGCATGATCAACTTCTTGGCCGAAGTGCTGATAGGTGACAACTCACTACAAACTTGGTATTGTTTAAAAGCGCTTACCTGGTTTTTTTTTTATGCCTCCCTCTTCCTGCAGATCACTTTCCAGTAAGAATGTAGTTGGAAATTCTGCCACCTGGTGTCCAAAGGAAAAAGCCTTACAAAACCATGCCTAGGTTCCTCGAGGCTGTCTCCATTTTCAGAGTTGATGGTCTCTCGTTTGTGTTGTGTGCAGGTGTCCACCCTGGAGAGTCTTGACAACATTTCAGGAACTGCAACAGCGACTGACCGGCTGCTTCCAGTCTACAGTTAAAAACAAAAGCAGTCAACTTAAATAGAGTTGTTGAGACACTGTTCCTTTTTCTTTCTAGGCAGAGGTGGCAAATCCTGGTCCAGAAAGTGAAAAGCCTGCCAGTTTGTCTTCAACCTCCTCTCCAAGTTTGCTCACCTGGGTCTGTGCTGCCTGAAGAGGTCTCTGTTGGTAAGAGAAGCAAAGTAATGACATTTTAGCAAACAGGTTTCAAAATCTGAATTTTTTTTTCTTTTTTTTTTGTCCAGTGTGGAGCACTATCTACTACCTGCTCGCGGCGGAAGCTGAGGACCAGAGCAAAGCTCCAGACTAACAAGTCTTCAATTTCCCTGTTACTAAGGCAACTTGAGAAGTGAGGCACTTTAAATGCTCTTTGCACAATCTTTTAATTCCACTCATTTTTTTCCCCCTATTTTCTGACAGGCAGCAAGGAACAAAATCTGCCTTCCTAGTCATGCTGCAAGGAAGAAATTCCGCTTCCTGGCCATGCAGCTCACAATACCTGTTGTAATGAACAACTCTACTTACACACTGGTATGTAACATGCCAAACTAATTTCTGGACAAAATGTTGACTTGACCCTCAATTACCAATCTTTTTGTCTTAGGTCTGGGAATGGTGTAACACTCGTCCCTCTGTCCGACCCATTGGCCACTCATCCCTCTAGCTGACCGCTTGGCCACTCGTCCCTCTGGCTGACCGCTTGACCACTCATCCCTCGAGACGACCACTTCACCACTGGGCAACAAGCAGACTGCTATCCAACTTGTTACTTTGTTGTGATTGAATGTTTACTCTGCAAAACAAATAAAGCTTTATTAAAAATAACACAAACTTTCAACTCTTCATTTTCAAACCACACAACAAAAAATGTTTTTCCGCCCAAAAAAATTCTGGATTTTTTTTTTTTTTTGAACTTTTTTGAGAAAAGGGGCGGGGTAAAACAACTGGAATACTGCTTCATGATTGGCTGAGAGCTCTAAAACTGGGCGGAGTCATGAAAATGAAAGGCTGTGATTGGTTGAAAAGTGGGCGTAGATATGCAAATGAGGTGATTTGCAATTGGTCAGGACAAAAGTGGGCGTGGTCTCATTAAAATGGAGCAATCTGATTGGTCAGATGTGCAAATGCTGCATTTTGATTGGCTGACACAAAGTGGGCGTGGCTATGCAAATTTTGAGCCGGGCCGTGATTGGCCAGGCTGAATTTGGGGAGGGGTAGGAGGCGGGCAAAGTGGCACTTAGGTTTTGGAAGGCTCTTTGCAGCTTTGAGTTGAGTGTTTGCCTTCAGCCACTGAACAGAGCCAAGTCTTTGACTGCTTCTCACTGTCTCCACAGGACTCAAAGTGACTGCAATTGCATCACTTTGACTCATGTGGAGACACACACAGAGAGAGAGAAGCAGTCAAACACTTGGCTCTGCTGCAGTGATGCTCACCTCAAGGCTGCTGAAAACATAGTAGTGAACAGACACTTAGCTTTTCAAACAGTACTTTGCAGTGACCAGCAAGCATGAAAGACATCAAATGAGCACATTTGCTCAGAAATCACAAAGACACTTGAACAATTGATTGAATAGAAAAGCAATTTGAAAAGGCCTTGCCTGCCTGCCTGCCTTCCTGCCTGGAAGCAGATGAAGTGCTTGAGGAGCTCGCTCATTTACTTCTCGTGGCAGGGGAAGGTGAGCACATGCAAACATCTCTCACTGGGACAAAAGCCAAGTGCCAGGTACTCCACAGTACCAGCACCAGCACTTTTGAGAGGTTTTTTGAGAGAAGTCAGCTGCTTGCATGTGCTCACCTTCTCCCTGGTGTGCCATGACAAGATGACATCAGCTCCTCAAGCACATAACACTACCAACTAACACCATTTTTTTCTTTAGATTCAAGTCATAATTTTAGAAGAACACAGTGGTACACTTTCACTTTTCTTGTGTGCCAACTATGATCAAAACTATACTTTTGAAGTTCAAATGCATTTTTCAAAAGTATAAGTCACTTTAACCATTGTAGAGCCATTATTTTGTTACTTTTCACTGTGGCCCAAATAATCATCAGGACATGATTCATTTGGGAAATGACCAATTCAAATGTCCTTTGATAACATTGATATTGACATTGAACATGATAACAACACAACAGCAAACAAAATGGGGAGGTAACCTACCTTTCGACGACCAGCAGCCGACGTGGAGCCTCCAGTCTTCGAGTTTGGACATGGAAAAACAACGCTTTCGTTCATTATCCATTGATTGACAGCCGAGTGAGTGCCACTTGTGGGTGGGTGCGCTCGCTAGCTAACGCTCCACCTCCTGTTTCACGAGAGCCAGCGAGTTCCACTGACCTAACGACTAACAAATCTTCTCCTTTCATGTCATTGTTTACATGTATGCGTGTACATACATACAGCAAATCGAAAGCTTGGTTAAAGTTGACATGACTCACTCGAAAGCCCAAATGGTAACAACCTGTAGAGCTAGCTGCTCGCTGAAGCGGAAGTGTACGGTAGCCGAGAAAGCTCAATTCAAGTCACACAAAAGCAAGCGCCTCTTTAGCAACGTGCACAAAAGACACTCCCACATCATGCAGACAACACAAGTTGGGATCATGAAGTAAACACGCATAAAAGATGCTCAAAAAGGAGTCAAAAAGACAAGCCTTGATAAAAATAAAAACTGTCATCTCGTTTGAGTTTCATACAAATTTATGACCGAGTTTTAATGATCTGCGCAAACGAAGATCTGCTCATATAACATGGAGCTCCCTCCGGACAGCACACGGCACTGGGTGGGTGGAAAAAATGAAGCTGATGAGGGAGACGTCAAACAAAGACTAAAACACCAGACAAGTTTGAACATCAATGTTTATTTAAACAATATTCATAAAAGTACATTAAGAACCAGTAATCTAATGTGAAATTGCAGTAGATATATTGGATAACAATATTTAGGCGTGTATATACACGTTATTAAAAAACTACAGTGTTATCAAATAAAGATGACCCAAAGAGAAGCATAAGTCCCACGGACCGCCAGCGGGTCGTAGAAGATTTACTAAGTGCCAAACCCCATTCATTTACAACGGCGTGTCCGCCAGACGGCGACATTTCCCTCATCTCCCCGCTGTTGCAAAACGGCGCATCCTTTCATGCAGTAAAGTTAGTCGTTAGCTTGGAGAAAACGAGCACAAAAAGAAGTGTGTCGTTCTTTCTTTCCTTGGCAAATCGTTGATCTCCATTCTGGATCACGTTCATTCACTGAATCGTTAATGCAAGGAGCAGCAACGAAGATACGTACGTTGATGCTCGGGCAGGAAGGAAGCTAGTTTCCTCATTGACTCGTTCGTTGACGAACGGGAAAGTCAGGACTCATTCCCTCACTGATCCGTTCGTTTTCGCGATGATCTGGAAACGCAAAACACTCACTCACTGACTCGTTCACTAACAGATCCGTTCAGTTGGTGAATGGGAAATGCAATTCATGACTCGTTCGTGAACAGGAGGTGACGTCATTTTCTTCTTCGTTTTGTTTGACGGCGTGGTGGCACCAGCTTCAATGCGCATGACTGACATCTACTGGTTGAAGTCATATTTCCCTTTAGGAAGTGATTCGTTCACTCTCGTTCACTGAAAACATTCGTTTTTTGAACGAATCGTTCACTCACGAGCCAACATTAGCGGTGACGTAGACGGAAGTACAAAGTTCGGCTGTTGCGGTTTGTAAGGAAAATAAAATGTCCATTAATGACAGCAGACAAACGTTTGTAAAGCCGGTGAGTTTTGGCTTGTTTCGTGTTTTGAGGGTTTTTTTCAAAACTTAAGTTGCGTCCACAATCTAATGAATTTGTTTTTGTCACTTTTCTCACTTTGACGTTGCGACACACCCAACTATGTTGAAATCTTCTTACGGCCAAGCACACATGGAACAATTTTGTACTTTAGATTTCCTTTCGAATTTTATAAGCGATAATGTTTGCTAAGCTGACGTCATGCCCCCCATCCCCACACACGCAGGCGATCCCATTCTCGTGGACCATCCGAGGTGGACTCCTTCAAGGCGAGATGATCCTCATCCAGGGATCGCTGCCTTCTGACGCAGACAGGTTGGAGCCCTCTTCCTGAGCCGCTTCCCGAAGTGCCTCACATAGGGCTGGAAGAGATCTTTCCTCAACGGTGTGGTCATAACATCTTGGCAGGTTCCAGGTGGACCTGACGTGCGGCAGCAGCATACAGCCGCGCGCTGACGTCATTTTCCATTTGAACCCACGCGTGACCAAAGGTCAGGTGGTGTGTAACACGCTGGAGGGGGGTCACTGGGGCAGCGAGGAGATCCTTCAGCGCATGCCCTTTGCCAGGGGCGCCCGCTTTGAGCTGCTGTTACTGGCCCTCGACGACTGCTTCAAGGTGACCGAGCGGGTCGCTTGTCGTCCCATCGGTGGGCTGTAAAGTGGAGCGCCGTGACTTTCAGGTGGCGGTCAACGGTGCTCACCTGTTGGACTACAAACATCGACTGTCGCCGGAGCGGGTCAACACCCTGGCCGTCTCGGGAAAGGTCCACGTTGACGTGGCTGCCGTTCTACCGCAATCTGTGAGCGCCCGGCCGGCCGGCTCTTTGTCCCTGACAGAAAGTCACGTGACGCCACCATGATGCTGGGCGTGTTTCGTTTGGCAGACGACGGCGTCATCGTCCGCTGGCGAGCGCTCACAAGTGTCGGATGACATCGCAAATGCCCACATGCTCGTCATGTCAGCTGATCCGGTTTGTTATTCTCCACAATGTTGCGTTCAACAATCATATGTTAATATCAACTATGAATTCTTTTGATTCTGAAATGTGATTGCGTGCAGCGCGGCGGGTTCCGAGGTGAGCTGGCCGGCGGTCTCCGTGTGGGCAGCAGCATCGTCATCCGAGGACACGCCAATCAAGGAGCAGAGTGGTACATCAGCCCCCCCCCCCAAGAAGGCGGTTACCACGACAACACATTGATGCCTTTCCTTTCCAGGTTTGCCATCAACCTATGCGTGGGCGACGGAGACGACAGGGCGCTGCACCTCAACCCTCGCTTCCAAAAGAAAATGATCGTGCTCAACTCCTTCCTGTCCGGTTCCTGGGGCACCGAGGAGCACCAAGTGGATGTTTTCCCCTTTGGACCGGGACTCTACTTTGAGGTCACAAAATCACTACACGACTGTATCAACGTCATGTTGTTGACACCCACCGTGTGTTTTTTTTTCAGATCATCATCCGGTGCGACGTGGAGTCGTTCCGCGTGGCCGTCAACGGCGTCCACCAGGTGGACTACAAATACCGAGTTCGGTGCCTGACAAGCATCACGCGGCTGCAAGTGACGGGCGACCTGTCGCTGATGGACGCCCGGCTGATGTGATGTCATCACGGCAAAGTGGGCAAAGCGCTACTTCCCTGTCTGGACGTCCGTTGGCTAACTGCACTTGCTATTTGCACTTTTACCAAATCCCCAAAACATTTTTTTAACAACAAATAACCACTCGCCTCTGAACAATAATTTCAATAATGTAAAATGACCAAAAGTCCAACATTAAAATGATGCTTTGATGACGTTGTCTAGTGTTGGCGATCATGCAATCCTTCGAGAAGACCGACAAATAACGCTGTGCTAAGAATTGATTTGATTTCATTTCATTCAACCATGAAGTGAAACTACAGGCCCAGTCGTGCAGTTTAAAGCTGCGCTCTCGTTATAAAATGACAATCTGTTGGGTGAGTGTGAAAAGCAATGAAGGAAATATGAAATTTGCATAACGGTTGTGTTGCTAAAGGTTCTTAAAAGACGTCGCATCTTTCGGACTTTTCAGAGGTAAACTGCATCAAAAGATCCTTTTTAAGACAAAGTGATTGAGGCCCACAGCAGGCCAGAAGACATTCAATGACTTCATACAGCTGCGCGTGTGCATGCGTGTGCGTGCGTGCGTACGTGCGTGTGTGCACCGAGGCACGTCGTGGAGATAATGGAAAGCTAAGAGCATGATTATGGTCCTCCACGCTGCGCTGCCTCGCTGGTGCCCCGCTGGGCCGCCGGGAAAAGATGGAGCGGAGTCGGCATGGAGCCTCGCCGGATCAGGATGGCTTTGGTTACTAACTCTTGAAAGAGTACCTTCACGTAAAGGCGAGAAGGTCAGACGTATTCCTGCCGGCTGTAACTGTCCTTCACATTCCTGCCGTCCCTTTGCGGACACCGCCTCTCCGACCGGGTGGGCACAATGTCCGTGGGGGTCGGGTAGTCCTGCGAGGCCGACCCCGGACAGGACAAACAAAAGATGACGCCTCCCGCCAAGAGGAAGCCGGCGGAGACGAAGGTGACGCAGAGCGCCCCCCCGGGCTGGTATTTGCTACCGTCGGCTTGCCGGGCGCTCATGAAGGCGGCCACCACCTCGGAAGTGAACCAGGAAGCGGGGCCCAGGCACAAGGCGGAGGCCAGGACGAAGCAGCCCCCCGCCGTCACCGCCGTGCGCCCCTTGGCTCGTTGGCCGCCCCCCCAACGGGTGCAGCGGAGCCCAAGAGAGGCCAAGCACAGACCGAAGGCGGCCAGCACGCAGGACAGGACCATGGCGGCCCGGGTGGTCTGCAGGTAGGGGGGCAGCGCCAGCGGCGGGGACTTGTTGGTGGTGCAGCTGAAGACGCCGGCCCCGTACCACACGCAGTCCATCCACAGCCCCCGCGTGTGCCACATGGGGGTCACCATGCTGGACCACACCCTGATGCTCACCTGCCAGTTGGGAAGCAGCGTGGCCACCGTGGCGCCCAGCGTGCCCAGCAGCGCCAGGACGAACGCCAGGATCTGCGCGGCGGCCGAAAGCATCGCTACGAGTCCTGAAAGGAAAGGAAGCGCGACCACTCAAGTGAGAGGAGGTAAGAGCCAAGGCCTGAGAACAAATCAAAATGTAAGAACACCTAGAGTGGTGGACAAGAGTTTTGTCATTTTTGAGTTTTGGAAGACTGAGCACAAGAGAACAAAAGGCCATCTCCAGTGAAGATTTTTGCTCCATCCCCGTGACCCCATCATGAGCATTTAGATGCGCAGTGTCCCTCGGGAGGACCCCTCCCCCTCTCAAATATGAAATCTGCCTCCGTCTCACCTGGACGCCACTGCGACGCTCTCCCAGTGCCGATTCCCCGTCTTCCGTCGCCCTGACAACCACACACGCTTACATCCTGGACGGCAAGAGCGGCTTCGTGAAAGCACTAACTGTCTCACCTGAAGGTCACCGACGACCGGACAACTTCCGGATCCCCGTCACGGGACGCTGGCTCTATGTCCTGCTCCGGTCCTGGTCCAGGTTTTTGCCCTTTGCCAAGGACCATTGAAAGGGTTTTTGGTGGCAGATCTTCTGTGGCGCGTGGCTTTCGCTGATAAAGGTGGCGTCTTTGTCCAATCAAAGTCAGGCGACCCTCTGCAAAACGCTGATAAGATCCCAGTCGTCTCCCCCACCTCCCATTATCGCTGGCGGGACCCCGCGGTAGTCAAAAGTGTCCCGCCCCTAGCGCGTTATTACGCTGTTAACATCCAAATAAGCCGGCGCCCCCCCATCACTTGCTCAAAACTGCCCGAGCGCATCGGCAGCGCCAAACGACAGACCGCCTTTCGGTTTGATGAGCCGACGGGCTCGCCGCAGTGATGTCACGCGGGCAAGACGCCGCCCCTCTGGAGGCGGAGCCATTCCAACGCCGGTCGGCGTGGGAGCGCGAAACGGCGCCGAGGTCCGAAGGCTTCAGAGTCTCACCGATGTTCTCATGTCACGGGTCGTTAGTGTCCAAATCAGGAGTTCCATTAGGAAGCCTTCAGCTCTTGGCGTTCCCGTTTTAACTCGATTCGGAAGACAGCAAGATGCTGGCTTGAAATATCTGCTAGAGAAGTGACATCATTCATTCAAAAAGGGCTTCTGTAGACATATCATAGAAATTCTCAAATATATTGCCAATGAACGTTTTACACAAAGTCGCTCATATGACATTTGAGCAGGAAAACAATGTCATTCCATTTCATCATTATGTCTTAACAACCTCCATTAGGCCCCACTTGCCCTTTCACCTCATCATTAAGGCTGTAATTGTTTAACCATCTGGCACGCATGATAACAGGCCCCGCCCCCCTCCCGCATCCGTGTCGGTCATGTCCATTTTCTCCTCCTCAGCATCCTCTCGCCAAACTAGTCAAGCGCCACGTAAAGGGAAAACGGGGGTTTTGTACTTTTAGTTTAGTTAGGACGCAGTTTAACACGGTCTAATTATATTGCAAAATAAGAATAAGAAAAAAGCTAACAAATGGATTCATCCCGACATGTACAATAAAGGAAATGTATTATTTCAAGTTTTTATTACTGCTATTTGTGTAAAAAAAATAAAGTTAACTCGATGGTGTTGAAAATGACGTGGTTATTGCTCTTCTCTGTTGGACTCATCGCGTTTTGGATCTTTTCACAGGCGGTTGAGGCTCTTTTTCGGCTTCATCGTCACTGTCGTCGTCTTCGCAGGCTTCTTCGTCATCTGCAGCACAGCGACAATTTAGCAACGTGCATGAATATTATTATCTGCTGGTTAATCGTTCAATGCGGCCAAATATTCCCTAAATGCACAATCATTTTGGGGCCTTAATGTCATTTTGTGTTGGGAAAACGGAGAAGTTTGCGTTGTGGGTGCTTACCAGCTGCGCAGCCTGCAGCGAGTTTTTCCTTGTCTACGAGCTCGCTGAGAATCCGTGAGACGTTCTCGCTCACTTTATGAAGCCCTGTGATTAAAGACGGGAGCGTGTTCTCGACCGGGACGTTTATTTGTTCCACTTTATGAGCTCGACCGTCTCTGAATTTCAGCTCAGCTGTAATTGCGGTAGCTGCCATCTTGACTACGTCATCACGCACTGTATTACGTACAGTATTCGTAAAGTTCACAACATAAAATCTCACGCCCCGTTTCATATTTATAACTCGTTCTGAATTCAATATTTATTAATCACCCACACTATTATCATCTGTAAACAAACATTTATATTTTGCCAAATTAAATTGCGGAAGTAAACCGGATGTTGTATCATAGACATCGGCGTATCATAGATATGAAATATACACAAACCATTCCCTGAGTGACTCTCAGACAATATGTTTGATACTCATTTCGAATTTCAAGTTTATATTTAGCATCTCATTCATAGTATCACCATTACAGGCTTACAGCCCATGTATGTCAACAGATTTGCCTTTACTGCGCTTACGAAGCAACATTGAGACATCCAACATGGCGTACGTGGTTAACGCGTACTCTAGCTACAAGTGATGTCTATGGCGGTAGTTCCCGCATTGGACAGACAGCACATTTCCTCCTTGTGCAAATGAGCGATTGTTTTGTCCCACTGATCTACTGTTATTTCTAACACCAGACCTCTATCGGTAAGCCCATTTTTATATTCTCTTATAACAGCCGTCTGTTTTGGCTCATGCAGCTTGATCGTTCACTGGGAAGCTAACTAACACTAGCGAGTGCATGTTGCTTGACAGCGTAACTACGACAAGGATGCTTTATTTGGATCCGTATCATATTGAAAGATGAAGTCATTCCGATCATTCTGGTATTTCAATTTGCAGAGAGTAAAACATGCATGTGATCCATGTTGTGATGACAGTTGCTCAGGAGTGGTGTGGCTAGAAGCTGCGACCTCGCTGGAGCATCTTCTAGATTGGTCAAATTCTCCACTCGAAAACAAAGGTGGGCAAAATGTCAGAGGAGCAGACCGTTTCTCTGGTGGACGTCCTGCAGGAAGATGAAGAGCTGGAAGAAGAAGCGTCCGCCGTGTTGGCTGGAAGTGACTCGGACCACTGCTCGTATCCTCAGGTAACGTGTAGCAAACGTCACGTTGGTGCATCCTGAAATATGGATGCAATTGATCCCTTCCCTGTTCTCATTCCTTGAAAAGCTTGGCGTGTGTGTGTGTGCAGGGCTATGTGAAGCGTCAGGCCCTGTACGCCTGCAACACATGCACCCCGAAAGGAGGCCAAGCAGCTGGCGTGTGTTTGGCGTGTTCCTACAAGTGTCACGAAGGTCACAACCTGTTTGAGCTCTACACCAAAAGGTGACCGCACCTTAAAGCCACTCGCTTGGCGGATGACTGAAGACCATGTTCTGTTCAGGAATTTCCGCTGTGACTGCGGAAATGGCAAGTTTGTGAACGCGCCATGTAAACTCTTTCACGTGAGTCACCAGAGACGCTTTATGTTCTCCCCTCTCACGCTCGTCCTCAAATATGCTGATCGTGCGTTTCTTACGTGAGCTAGGACAAGGATGACGTCAACAGCCTGAATAAATACAGTCACAACTTCTTCGGAGAGTACTGCACTTGTCGCCGGCCGTATCCGGACCCAGAAGATCAGGTGATGCTCATGACAGCCTGCACCCAAAAAAAAAACTTTGCTTACTTTCTCATCGGTTTTCTTGTCAGGTTGAAGACGAAATGATCCAGTGTGTGTTGTGTGAGGACTGGCTGCACGGCCGGGTAAGATCTCGCGGACCTGACGGCACGCTACACACGTGTCACGACAATGAGCTAACTGTTGTGCGTGTTCAGCACTTGGGCTGCGACGTTCCAGATTGCGTGGAGTTGCAGGAGATGATCTGCGAGTCGTGTATGAACGCAAACGACTTCTTGTGGAGCTACGCCGCTCAGCTGGCAGGTGCGTGCCGCCGTTGAAATTTCCCGCCCGCTTTCTTTGAGGATTCCAAGATTGCGCCCAGCTAACCCGCCTCTGATTCAGTTCCAGGTCCGCTTGAGTCGGAGGTGGCGAAGGAGAAGGGCGCCGACGCCGTTGCGGACGAGGCCGGCGAGCCGAGCAGTAAGCGATCTCGTCCGGAGGTCGAGCCAACTTGCAAATTAAAGGAGCTGGAGGCCGCCGGCGTCAAGCGGGCCCGCTCCGGAGCTGTCTTTTGGCCTTCGGGGTGGCGATCCAAGCTATGCCGGTGCCACGCTTGTCAGGTGCGAGCAGAGCCGGTCGCTCCCTGTTGGCGAGGACACGCCCTCACACGTCTGGCCGTGCGTTCAGGTGAGGCTGGCGGAGGCGGGGCTCTCCTTCCTGTCGGACGAGTCGGACACGGTCCTGGCCTACGAGAATAAAGGCAAGCGCGAGGAAGGCACAGCGCCGGCTCACGACCCGCTCATGTCGGCGCTGGACAACCTCAACCGCGTGCAGCAGCTAGAGATCATCCACGGTAAATGCCGCTACGTGCCGGTCGTTGGGCCGACCGGTGCGCTGACGTCGTGGTGCTTCCTGGCAGGTTACAACGACATGAAAAGCGAGCTGAAGGACTTCCTGCAAAGATTTGCCTCCGAAGGAAAGGTGAGCCTTTCACTTGAGAATCGCATTTGGATAAAAGTAATACTTGACGCGGATTTTCTGTGTCCTTAGGTGGTCACCTCCGAGGACATCCGTCAGTTCTTTGAGCGGCAGCAAAGTCGCAAAAGAAGACAAGCGGACGGCCGCTTCCATTGCGCATGACCCCTTTGACCTTGCTCTTTTTAACCACATCAACACATTTTCTTTTATTCCTTTTCACTGCCGAATAAAAGCTGTCCACGCTTTTTGGATTTTGCTTCGTTTTTGCCAGCAAAACGGGAATTGACGTCTGTATTGACAGCTAAGAAACACATACTAATGGAATTAACTTTTAAAAAAACACACTGAAATGAATTTCAAAAACAAAGCTCGGTCCAAAAGCCAAATCCCAGATGATTTTGTGTACGTGTGTTGTTGACAGCGGCATGTGTTCCTTCAAATGTCTTTCCATCACGTCTGGTCTTTTCTTCTGTGAACAAAATGTAATCAGCTGTTCTGTTGACTCTGACCCCCCCCCCTCCCTTCCGCCGTTCCCCCCCATGATGTATACAAGCAGCGAGTGAAGACAAACTGATTCGAGGGCGAGCGGCACTGGCGTGAGCATGGCGCTGAGGAAGACGGCGGCCGCGAGTTTCCTGTGCGCTCCCAAGAAGGTTTTGGCGAAGGTCAGCGTGGCCCGGGTCTTCAGCAAACCCCCCAGGCATCGCATCGGGGCCGGGGTAAGGAATTTTTCTAAAGCGTAAATCTGCTGATGTGTCACTCAATGATCTGCATAGTTACATAATAATTTGTGTAATTGTTTAATAAAGACAAAAGTGTTGGTTACCATGGCGACACACCTCCCGCAAAAATGCAGCAGAGCACCAAATAGCCAAGTGGATGCTTGTGTTTATTATTTTTCTTTTTCCGCTAGCAAACCTTTTTGGTCATGTCGGTATTTACGGTGGCCATGTTGGCGCCGGCGGCCTGGATCCTCCATCATCTGCCCGAGTATCGCCGCAAGTCCCTCTACAAGAACGCCAGATGAGCGCCCAGTGCCTGCCTGCTTCACTGCCTGCCTCCTTCGATGTTTGTATATTTTGGTGGGACGGCCCGAAATGTAGATGAGGATAAAAAAAGATCCGATTCCCTGAGCAGGAAGTTTGTGTTTAAAGAAGATTGTGTTTATTGTGATGACATCACTTCCTATTACTGAGATCTCCCATAGATCTCCTTACTTATGATCCTTTAAAGTTAACAAATAAAAGGAAATTTTATTGAGGAAAACAACACTCTACAATATCCTAATTTATACAAATATACAGCAATGAAACTAAATAACGCCGCTTTTTTTTTTTTTTTTTTACACTGCTCATCTTGCAATGTGCGCCTTGGCCACACGAGGGCAGTATAGGACAGCCAGACTTGCTTCTCAGTACAGCAGAAAATATCAAGAATATTGTCTCGTCTGTATGTCTACATGCGTTGCTGCACTCTTGGTGGTCAAGTAGTCGTTGCAAGAAGGACAGACAACACTTGATGCTATTTATGTTAGCATTAAGCAAGGTGCCGTCACCTGATAGCTATACAAGCTCTAAGTCATCTGGCAAACGATGACACGCCTCCACCGCGTCCATCATCCTCGTGGAATCTTCTCGTCACAAGTCCACATAAGCTTCCTGGTGCTGCAAAAAGCGGATCAAACTTCCGGGGAGGTCCAAGTTCTTCAAGCGCCGCCGTCCCACCAGCTGCACGATCCGAATGCGACAAAGCTGCAGAAGTGGGCGCGGCAACGCTGCGCATCAAAAGCACAAAAGGTAACTTCAACTTGTCTTCATTGCGACTTTTCCCATTTTGAAACGCACGCACGCACGTGCAAAGCGGTCGTGGGCCGGCTCAGGTAACATTTTGGGTGTCTCACCGGCTTTGTCTTTAATGACGCTCCAGTCGTCGTAGCTGTCCAAATGCTCCATGAGTCGTGAGCAGAGCGTCACGTGACCCACGTAGTCTAGCAGCACGTCGATGATCGGCCCCGCCCACCGACTGATGCTGGGCGCCGAGATCACTTCGCAGAACTGGCAGGAAAGCGCAAATATGCTTCCTGGACTCGAATGATAATACGAATCAAATGTCGACTCGGACGAAAAGTTGCCACCTGAACACCTGCCGTCACGCCGCCGCTCGGCCGCTGTCTTTCGTGGTCTTCCAGTTGACCCGGGTGCGACCTGCCGGTTTGGAGCGGCGGGTGCGGCCCGTTGCCGTAGACGCAGCGGAAGCAGGAGAGGGCGTCGCCGCCGTTGTCCAGCAGGTACTTGAACATGGGGAGGTACTTCATGGAGAACATGAAGATGGCGGGAAAGGTGGTGGGGTGGGTGGCGATGCGGGCGTTGATGTCGGCGCCGTGTTCCACCAGCAGCGTGACGCTCTCGAAGCAACCTTGCCTGGCCGCCAGCAGCAGCGGCCCGAACACGTCCAGGTTGGGATCGGCGCCGGCGTTCAGCAGCATGCGGACGTTGTCCACGTTGTAGTTGGCCACGGCAAAGTAGAGCGTTGTGCTGCGCCGGTCCTCGTACAGCCTGGAGCGCTCTTCGCACAGCTGGGCGTTGACGTCGAAACCGGCCTGGATCAGGGTCTCCAGGACTTCGTCGCGATTGTACTCGGCGGCCACGTGGAGCGGGCTGAGGCCGGTGCGCCGGACTCTCGCCTTGCTGGTGGCTGGGATCAACATGGACACGATGCTGGGAAAGAAAACAGGAAGGCGTGTCCCAACTATAGACTGGAGGGAGAGGCTGTGGGGGGGGGGGGGTAGGCCTACTTGTCGCTTCCTTTGCGGGCGGCGATGTGAAGCGGCAGCAGTCCGGCTTTTCCCGCTACGTTGGCGTCGGCTTTCTGCGAAAGCAGGAACTCCACGACGTCGGCGTGCCCGTTCTTAGCGGCTTCGTGAAGAGCCGTCGCTCCGTCGGCGGCTTGGGTATTAATGTCCGCCCCTGAGGTCAAAGAGGGTCAAGCGGAGGTCGTCGCCACAAGCGGCTCTGACTTACCGTGCTTGACCAGGAGGCGAAGGGAAGCCAATTGTCCGCTCTGAGCGGCCATCAAGAACGGCGTCATCCCGTAATTATCGGCGGGGCTGTGTTTGCCTCCGGCCTTCAGGAGCATCTGGCAGATCTCCATGTTGTTGTGGCACGTGGCCTCGTGCAGTGCCGTCCAGCCCTGGTAGCATTTTGCGTTGACGGCGGCGCCGTGATTGAGCAAGAGCGCCACCAGAGCCGGGTTGTCCCTCTCGCAGGCTGCGGGGTGACAATCCACTCAACGGCGGGCACGCGGGGGGGGGCGGACGGCGCTTTGCGTACCTTTGTACAGCGGAGTCTCGTGATCCCGGTTGGCCGCGTCGGGGTCGGCGCTGTTCTCCAGCAGAAGTTGAGCGCACGTCAGATGCTCCCTGTCCACCGCCACCAGCAGCGCCGTCTCTGCGCGCTGGGTACGCTTGTTGACCATCCCCGGTTGGGCTGAGGTGGTCACAAAAAGTCTTGTTAGCTGGCTAGCATGTTAGCATGCTTCATGCTTCTGCTTGTTAAATGCGGCGTTTTCCATTACCCGACAGGAGGACCCTGAGACACGCCTCCTGGTTGGAAGACGCCGCCTGATGGATGGCGAGCCAGCCGGGCTTGCTAGGCAGCATCAAATTGCTTTCGGATGACGCCATCAGAACTTTCAGGCGCTTCAGGTCGCCTGCGCGGATCGCTTGAAACAGAGGCTCCTCCTCCCTGAACGACACAGATGAACCGTGACCCTCGACCCCCATCTGACCTGATTAGTGCTTAAGTGGTTAGGATGCGGGAGCAGAAAGAGACTTGAGGTTATGTGTGGGACTTAGCGTGCAGGGTTAGGGGTCAGGATTTGGGGTTAGGGTACAGGAGCAAACGTACTCCTGAAGTTCTGGCGCCACGTGGAGCAAAGTGCCGTCCCATTTGCGAAAAGCCAACATCCTCTTCCCGGCGCCGGTGGTGAATTGGCTGACGGTGCCCTCAAAGGTTTTTCTGCAAGCCACACACCAGACGATAGCCAATCAGAGCACAGAGGTCTCGGTGCCAGACTATTGGACCAAAACCGGGTTTTGCCATTCAGCCGCACGTAAGCCGTCATGCGCTCTACGTGGTCAGATTTCTGCAAATGGGCTTGACAAAGAAAAGGCAAGACTCTTTTTCCGATGGATGAAAGAAAAAGATGAATTTTGTTTTGAATTCATCATTTTGCTTTGATGCCATCACGATGGCACGTATACGTACATGTCAGGCGTCTTTTGGCAGGGCGGGTTGGGCGAGCTGTAGTGGGCGGGGCCTTGCTGCTCGGTTACAAGCGCTTGAACTTTGTTGACCTTTTGCTCGGGCTGGCCCGCTAGCTTGTCTTCCAGGCTGCGCTGGATGGCGAGCTGCAGCAGGTCGTCGTCGCTCAGCTCGCCGAACGCCGAATAATCGTCCAGTTCCGCCTCCTCCGCCGCCATGACGGCGCTGAGACAAGCCGAGACGTCGGAACATGTTTTGACCTTCTCAACTCACGCGTGAGAGACAAGAGCAACGTAGAGGTGTCGGAAGTTGTCGAAAGCAGCTGTCACGTTTGACCGTGCGACAAGCGTAAACAAAATGAAGGGAAGAAAAGTTCTCACCCAACTTTGCCGTTTCCCAGTCGTGTGTCGTCTGCGAGGGGCGTCTTTCTTTTTTTAGCGGCCGCCTCTCGTCTTTCACCACGTGACCCGTATGGGCGCTTGAAGCACACTTTAGTGACCTACATTTAGCATGACAACAGCAAGCTAATGTCTGTTTGGGATCTGGGGTCAGGCTTTCAAATAATTCAGTAACTTTTTATAATGACCATAAATAGTAAGGCGTTATTTTAAAAATATTCATTATTTCTTTAAAAGGATTTTATATTTCAAAAGGATTTATTTGAAAAACTAGAAATTGTGCAATTCCTGCAGAAATGCTTGATTGCGTGAGTGAGAATTGAATAAATATACTGAATTAAAAAAAGAATACAAGAACACATGAGTTGTTAATTACAAATGAATAGTATGTATTTATATTGACAACATGAAACAATCGGGCATAGTGTGAAAGGGCGCAAAGCATGCAGACAGCGCCGCCCCTCTGGACACTTTGGCTACTGCACTGGCTAAATAACAGAGCGACGCAAAGGATGTCGAGTCGCAAAGCTTGAACGGAGGCAACTTGTCGTTGGTTGACGTTTGGGCCTCTTTGAAATTTGAAGGCGCCGAGTCTCCCTCTTTGCTCTCACCGCATCCACCACCTGTCCCCGGGAGGATGCCCCCCCCCCCTCAGGGCCTCTCCTACTTTCATGTCGTGGCCTAGCGCTGGGGTCTCGCCCATGACGTTGTCTTCGAAAAGACGTCGTCGCTACGTTAACCTGGGAGTCCAGTCGCCTCCATTCAACCTTTGCGGACGACCGGGAAGACGGAACTTATTTCTTGGTGGGGTCGCGCACTCGCCCCATCAGGAGCAGGCCGCCGCTGCTCTGATGGTAGACCAAAAAGAGGAACGGTCGGTTGATGGTCAGTCGAGGGGGAGGAGTGGAGAAGACGCCGGCTCCGTCTCCTGAGGCGGCTCCTTGGCTGCTCTCATCTACCACGGCGACGGCTTTGTGAAGAACCTGCGGACAGCGGGGCGTTAGGAGCCCGCCACGTTAGAACCCAGACGGGACGGCATCCTCACCTGTGACAATTTCAGGCCCGGAGCAGCCCCCAGCTTGCTGAGGTCGGCGTCATCCTGGAAGACTTGGACCACGTCCAGAGTGCCCAGGACGTTCTTTAGAGAGTAGGATCGATCCAAGGAGAAGCGCGGTAACTGCACCTCCAGCTTCCTGTCGGGCCAACGTGAAGAAGACACTAGTGGCAGCACTTTGAGCAGCTGCGAGTGAAGATAACTCACGTTTTCTTGAGCTGCCGGATCCAGGCCCGGATCTTCTCCGCGTTGACTGCCTCCTCCACCGAGTCAATGTCCACGTCTTGGTCGGGCAGGACCACCAAGGCGGCCGCCCCGTCCGTCATGGGCAGCTTGAGCACGCCGGCTTTGAGCGAGCGGTCGTACGCCAGGTAGTACTTGTCGGCCCGGAACATCATGGGGACCGTCACCACGTGGTAGTTGTCCACGTAGAAGCGTTCCACCTGAGTGAGGCTGGCGTTGAACGCTTGGCTGAATTGGGCTACGTGGGGGGAGAAGGCCAATTTGTTGACTTTTGAAAAGTTTTCCCATGATCAAAATGAGACGTTTTGGAAAACGAGCGTTCATTTTTCTGACCTTGGTAGGAGGCGGCGGTGGCGAGGAGCAACTTTTCCTGGGGGTCCACATCGGCGACTGCGTCCTGAACCTCCTCACCAATCTGCTGGCGGACCCACACCTTGACGGCATCGGCAGCGTCCCGCGGCGGGTCAAAGGCCACGCTCTTCACGTCGCCGCTGTAGTTGCTTTGCAGGAACTCGGTAAACGACGGGGACGCCTGCGCGCTGGGGTCGGCGAACACGGCCACGCCCTGCTTCAGGTACAGGCCGCTCGTCAACGTCGACAGCGCATCTGAGGACGATGGAGGGGACAGATGGTGGACACTGGACGGGAGGAGTCTGAATATGGACAAGAACCTGCTCCACCTGGGATGTTTTGAGGGTCCAATCCGGTGAGTCCGAGCGCCGCCAGCAGCTGCTCTCTCGTTGTACCGCCGGTACCGCCGAGCAGCGCCGCCAGGCCGCGCCACACCGACAACGTCGACACCAAAACGTTGTCGTCGCTGCGGCTCGCCAGCGCCCGGTACAAACGCGTAGAAAAGTCAAAGCTCCTGTCCATCACGTCCCGAACCGCTCCGTCGGTGGCGGCTTGACAGTTGAGCGGAACCGCCAGGACAAGAACCGCCAATGCGGTCAGAGGAATGGACGACATCGTGATGCCTAGATAAATAAACAAGTATTAAGCAGTCCAAAATATTTTTTACTCAGGCTTCCATCGCGGTGTTTGTTGATTCTTAATGACGTCATCGCAGTGGCAATCGCACGGATGATGCCATCGACTGGCGGCCGTTATCCGATAACATCCTACCGGAAGTCACAAACGAAACGAGCAACACACCTTGGAGAAGGTTCTTCTGCTTCTCGATCTTGTAGCAATAAACAACCCACGCCCACTGTCCAGTTGCTCGTCCGTCCGCTTGTTTGTCCGTCCGTCCGTCAAAAACTGCGTATCATTGTCAAGTGAGCGCTCACTAGAAATAGTCGCGTTTTCCTGCGGGCCCTTCAAAATAAGCGCCGAGCGGAAGCTCACAATTGTAAGACACTTAAACGACAGTCTATTGCACTTTTTTAATTTTAACACTAGAGGAAGCTACTGTTCTACTACTACTGGTGACCAATCAAGGACAAAACTAGACGAAGAAAATATGTACCCCAAGATACATAACATGACAGGACCAAAGAAGCAAAAGTTAGAAATGAGCATCACTACCATTTAGTATTTGCAAACATCCAGTCAGTAATCAGCAACTCTTGATCCAACTTTTTATTGGATATTATTGCAAAACAACTTAGGTTTAAACTAAAATGCACACTCAAAGTTTTTGTCCTACAAAATAAAAAAAAGTCCACAGCTCAATTGTATTTGTGATATCTAAAGACGGTGACAGTCGCATCAGCTGGGCGACTCGTCCAGTCCTCGGACGCCCTCCCTCCACACCGCGGCGTCCCGCCCGGCTCTGGCCAGGTGGGGCGCGAACACCACATCCAACCTGCGGAGGGCGCTGCCCTGCTCTCCCTTGGTCACCGTGCCCTGAAGACGCCGCATCATCAATCGAACCATCACCTGGTTGGCCCACGCCAAGCCCAACGCCGGGCACACGCTCGAGGAAGAAGGACTGACGGAAACAAGCAAATGGGTGAGTACGCCTGAAAGAGATCCAGCTTGTATGCTACAAAATGTGACTTCACCCCATAAATTCTTCTGAGTTGTTGAAGATGTCGGTCACCTGCGAGACACGTTTGTTTGCCGTTAACGCCAAAAACGTGCGCGTGTGTGTGTGTGCACGTTACCTGGTTGATGCAGAGCACAGCGGAATCAAACTGGTGGCAAAGGTGGCGCAGCACGGACGAGAGCATCAGCAGCTGTTTGTTTCTCTCCGGCCAATCGGCGAGCCCGAACTCGGACCTGAAGAGAGACGCCACCGAATCGATGGCCACAAAGCGGACCAGGCGACGAGCCAGCAGAAGCCGGACGCGACGCTTCAGGCACGATTGCAGCGACGCCTGACGATAGACAAACACGAGTGGGGGGGCGTCGTCACGTGGCAACGTTCCGGACACGGGAAGCCACCGGGACACCCACCAGATCGGCAGCGTGCTCGATGTAAACTCGATCGCCGAAGCGAAGGCCGCCGGTCACGTCCTGGGGGACGTCGGTGCGAAGATGCGGTTGTTCTCGGATCAGCTGCTGCAGACGTCTGCTGGGGAAAACATCTTCTGTGCACACAAACACAGCTCCTACAAGCACGCACGTTTGGAACAGTTGTTATTTTCTGCTCGGGCCCAAATCGAGTTCAAATCGTGAACGCAACTGACCCGAGTCCAGCCCGCCGTGACAGAGCGGGTACTGCACTGAGAGACAGAGCTGCAGAGCCAGCTGGGTCTTCCCGACGCCACTCTGTCCAGATAGCTCAGTGATGGCCCCTACGGGAAGGCCGCCTCTCAGCAAGCCGTCCAACACGGGACAGCCCAGGCTCAGTCTGTGCCCGGACTCTTCCGCCACGAGAACTGCGCACGCAAACGCACGGGTGGGTCAGCGGGTCGAGTCTTCGTCCTTTTGGGGACGAGGGTGGATGTCACCTGGTAGCGGGCGGCGGGGCCTGCAGAGCAGAGCGGCGGCCGTCAGTAGCCGCCGGACATCTGAGGCCGACAGGGAGGTGAGTCTCTGCAGGTCTGGACTCGACATGCACAGCGCGTCTCTGACGGATCGGACGCCAGCTGGAGGGGAAGCACAAGAACCAACAAGTCACCACTCTAGCTACAAAGTAGGACGGGCTGGTAGACGTCCAATCCATAACTCATTGAATTGCAAATGAATTGACAACTATTTTGAAAATCCATCCATTGTTACGTAACGTGATGAGTTGTTTTGAAATTTCACGTGATAACATGAAGTTGAAATAGGCTCCAACACCATTTTTCAATCTAGGAATCCTGACGCACGTATTCTCAAAGATAACGTCATCGAAAAATGTGCTCACCTTTCTGGAGGGCGCTGATGATCCTCGGGTGAAGCTCCAGCTGCCGCCATGACATCACGTCCCTCTTTACCAGTTATAGATTTACCATTGTTTGGGACCGCTTTTCAACTTGATCAAATTGTCACTTTTAGCTTTCCAAATTCGCGGGCTACTTCGAAGGCTGGGTCCTCGCAGCCCCTGGAAGCTCCGCCTCCCTAGACCGCATGAGCCGTGGTGAGTTTGGAATAGCTCCGTACAAATTCATAGACAGCGTCCTTTGAAGCACGACAGGGCGACGAAGTGACGTCACTTCCGGCGCGACTAGACCACACCACTGAAACGGAAACTGAAACGGGTAGGAGCAAGATGGCGGCGGTGTCGACAGCTATGAGGCGCTTTGAGCAAAATCTTTCCTCTCAAACTCAACATGTTCCAGACTGGACCGACAAGGAAGTCAGCACCGGGGTCGGTATCTTTCATGGCTACCGAATGAGTCCTAAGCTTATCCCATGCTTGTGGAGGATACTTTAATTCCGCACAACGGCTGGATGAGACAGCAAATGTGGAGTAGCTAACAATGCTACAAGCAGAGTGGAACGAACAGGGAAACTCCATTCAATAGATTTTCTTAAGCTTCTCCACTTATTAAATTAATGTCATTTGAGTTTAGGGGATACATTTACCCTCTTTAAGGCGGGAGATACTTGGTGGTTATAAACAGCAGAATAATATACTGTACATTTTATGGTCATTTTTTAAAAATAAACTTTTGTGTTCTGAGTATATTGTCTTTTACTTTTGTGTGGCAGACCACCATCATGGCGGTGGAGTATGACGGCGGAGTGGTCATCGGCGCCGACTCCCGTACCACCACCGGGTGACTGACTATCTTGTTTTTGTTTATGTTTGGTGTGCGTGCATGCGCTCGCTCTCCACAAATTGACAACTGCGTCCATCTGTGTCATTTGTCAGAGCGTACATCGCCAACAGAGTGACGGACAAACTGACGCCCATCCACGACCGCATCTTTTGCTGCAGGTTGGCTCAAACTGCTTCTTCTTCAAGGCTCCGCCCCTCTTCCTAGTCTTTTCCATTCTCTTGATGTGTGTCTTTGTGTTATAGATCTGGATCAGCCGCAGACACTCAGGCCATCGCTGACATGGTCACCTACCAGCTGGGTTTCCACAGGTCGGTAACGCTGCCGCTTCCCATGTAGAGTTCGGATGACTAGCCTAGCGCTTTCGAGTCACGACTCCTTGCTCCCGCCGCGCCCCCAGCATCGAGCTCGACGAGCCGCCCTTGGTGGAGACGGCCGCCAACCTGTTCCGAGCCAGCTGCTATCGCTACAGAGAGGATCTGAGCGCCGGCATCCTGGTGGCTGGCTGGGACCGCAGGAAGGGCGGACAGGTAACCTTGCCTGCCACCAAAGGTAAAGAAGAAGAGTTTCTCCTGGTGACATGCGTGTGCGTGTCAGGTGTACTGCGTTCCCATCGGCGGGATGCTGGTGAGGCAGGCCGTGTCGGTGGGCGGCAGCGGCAGCTCCTACATTTACGGCTTCATGGACTCCAACTACAAGGTGGGACTCAACAAGGAGCAATGTGTGGAGCTGACCGCTGCAGGTACGCTGGCCCTAAATCCATAAATGAACAATTTAGAAGATCCCCAGCATGCTAAAGGCATGTTGTTGTTGTTTTTTTTGTTCCCCAGCGTTGGCACTGGCCATGGAGCGAGACGGCTCCAGCGGCGGCGTCATCCGGATGGCCACCATTTCCGAGGAGGGCGTGGAACGACGCGTCATCCTGGGAAACCAGCTGCCGAAGTTCTCCACTCACTGAACGCACATGCATGCATATACATGTTAATTTTGGTAATAAAACTTTGATTGTGCTGTCAGTGTTGCTTTTTCTTGAGGAGGGCGGGGCGTGTGACACCTAAGTTCAACCGACTCGGGAGTTTGTTTTGTGAGCAGCGGCATACGATTTTTAAATAATTTTTTCAATATTATTTTAATATTTTTGCCATCTTTCCATTGCATGACGACCAGTCCCTTGTGTACATTGTTTGTCTATAAGCATACGATGTTGGCTGGTGACCAGTCCAGCGTCCTCTGCTGAATCTCAGCCTAATGAGGGCTAACAAACTTGTTCCAACATGAAAGAAGGGATGGAACTCCAACTGACAGGTATACTGTGGAAATGACTCACCTGTATGACGTCAAAGAGACGGGCGTGGCCAGAGTCTGGTTTCTCTTCCTGTTTATGAGCAGGTGCCAGAAACCGGAAAGTTAAAAGGCACGACGGTCGCCACTGGAATTTCGCATTTCAGACGGAAGTGGAACATGTCACCGTGGTTGCGCTTCCGCTTCTTCTTCCTTCTCTCTTTCTTCGCGGCGCGTCCTCACGGCGGCCATGCGGACTCGGGCTGCGCGGATACTTTCCGACCCGGCCACGAGGACTTTGTGGTGGACGTAGAGGACGCCGTGAAGGAGGGCGCGGTTCTCTTAGCCGTCGTGCACGCGCTCTCCATGCCCGAGTGTCGAGACGTCTGCTGCGCGCTCTCGCGATGCAACTTCGCCCAAGCGGATGCCAACCTGACGTGCGCGCTCTTCGACTGCGCGCCCAGAAACAAGTTTGTGTGCCGCTTCGTCCCCCGGCGCGGGTACCGAAGCGTCATCAGGGAATTCGAGTTTCGAAAATACCTGCAAGGCCCGCTGGAGACAGGTGGGTAGGAATGCTCGGATGCCACCTTTGTCTGGTTTTGCTGGCTTTGTCAGTTGTGCTCCAAAAATCCATAGACGAACCGGCGCCACCCATCGCCATCGCGGGTCAGGACGTCGTGGTGCAACCCGGCGCCACCATCACACTGGACGGCATTCAGAGTTTGGCCATCGGTGACGCCCAACTCAAACGCCACGTCTGGACGCTTCAAAACGGAGACCCCGGCGTCGTCATGGAGGTGACCTTGTTCATAGGGTGGCCAAGGATTCCGGAATGTCATCGTGTGCCGTCCCGTTGCAGAAGACGGCGTTGCCCGAGCAGGTGCAAGTGTCCAACCTGAAGGCGGGACTCTACAACTTCCGCCTCACCGTCACCGACTCCAACGAGCGCTCCCACCACGCCGACGTCCAAGTCCTCGTCCTGAGTCCCGAGTTGTCCGCCAGTGAGTGCTGGCTGGGATGATTCACTTTCACAACTTTTTCTGGTGCTCACGTTGTCGCGTCTTGCGTTTGAGGTTACTGCTTGGCCGAGGCCAAAGTGGGGCCGTGTCGCGCCGCCTTTCCTCGTTGGCGTTACAACGCCGCCGAGCGCCGATGCCAGCAGTTCGTCTTTGGAGGATGTAAAGGGAACCTCAACAACTTTCTCTCCCAAGACGAGTGCGACAAGGCCTGCGACGGAGTCAATGGTAACGCACACATCGCTGTCACTCATACACAATCGCACACATCCAGTAAAGTGCTGTGCTTGATCCCTGCAGCGTCATCAGAGCTCCAGCGCATCGCTCTGCCGGCTGGTGGTCAGTGTCTCAATGCACGTCTTCACATCTCCTGGACGCTCTGTTGAATGCATGCGTGTGTGTTCAGAGGTGTGCGGTTCTCCGTGTCTTCCCGGCCAGCTGAGTTGCGGCGGCCTCTGTTGCCTGGACACCAGCTTCGAGTGTGACGGGGTCACACAATGCAGCAACTCGGCCGACGAGAAGCAATGCGGCAAAAGTAACGCACGCACGCACGCTCATCTAGGTACATGCACGCACTGACCCACCCGGGTGGTTCTGCTCTTCTTCGTCTTCTTCTTTAGTCAATGAGACGTTCTCTCGTCTTCTGGAGATCGACATCAACCAGAGAAAAGGTGAGACCGATGCGTGTGTTTGTATGTGTTAGCATGCAGCTAAAAAAGCGACATGGCCCCGCCCCCAGCACGCTGCACAGAGCCCCCCCAAACGGGCCCGTGCCGCGCCAGCCACACGCGCTGGTATTACGACCCGCTCAACACCCGCTGCCAGCGCTTCACCTACGGCGGTTGCCATGGAAATGAAAACAACTTCGCCGAGGAGACTCAATGCGACGCTTCGTGCCACGGCGTCACAGGTATGCACGCCCGCGCCCACACACGCCCACACACACGATGCTGATATCACCTTCCTTCGCAGAGCACGACGTGTTTGCCAAAGGGATGTTTGAACGCTTTGAGGACCCCGATGCGGAAAAGGAAGAAAGCAGCTCAGGTAAGTTGGAGCGGCTTGACCCCGAGCGGGATAGGGTCAGGGACTGACGTGACTGCGCCGGCAGGTTCCGTGGCGGTGGCGGTGATCTTGACGGTGGCCATCTTGGCCTTGCTGGCCGTCCTGGGCTACTGCTTCGTGAAGAAGCGCAAGGAGCGCTCGGTTGCCCGCACGGAGGCCGTAGTCGCCCGACAAGTGCGGAGGTCGGAGCAGGACACGCTCGTCTATAACAGCACCACCGAACCTTTGGAAATCCCTCGACAACAATTGGCCGATACGGACAAAATTTGACATCCTTCGGTTGATGAGCTGGCGCCGTGGGGAGGAGTCAGTGACCAGGTCAAAAAGGAAGGTAAAGCAACAAGTGACTTTTGCCAGATTGGTCCGCTCAGCATCCGGAGTGTGTCTCTCATTCGATTGAGTATGTCTAGTGACTAGCTTTCAGTCAAGGACACATTTTCAACCGTTGATGGATGCCAATGGGACTGCTCAAGCCGTGCTTAAAGCAGTGACAAAATGTTTTCATTCAAATGTAATAAAATGAACAAATAAATTATGTGGTGGAACTAGTGCAGTGAAGAGGATTCAAATAAAAAGGTGTGCTCTTTTAAGTTTCACAGTATTGTCTGTTATTATTCTTAAATCACAATCATTTGTAAGGTTGCATCGCCCTCTAGCGGCGAGCACGTTGAGTGCATTTTAAACAATGCTCAGAACTTTTGAAATGTGCGCATGCGCCCGTGCACGGGCGGTGGCGCTTGAAGTCAGTCCTTCGACGTAACCAAATCTAAGCAGGGTGACTTTGACCATTTGGACTTTCTTCTTTTGGAACCTCCGTCAAGGTGAGTTCCAAACACTTATTTTGTCTTCTAAGTGATTTAAAGCAACAATATGACAAAAGAAAATCGTCGGTGACTGCTGTCAGTCAACACGGAAGTCAGGAAGTGTTGGAACTCTTGATGCTCTTGTGTCAACAAAAGTTGAACAAAGCTTCAAGCCGGAAGTTGTCACTCAAAAGTTTCCAAAAACGGTGTCCGCACACTCAAGAAGAAGAAGAAGAAGAAGAAATAACTTTGAAACATGTCTAACAGTGAAAATGCCTGTATCTTGATTTCTAATGACGTCACCAAACTGGTTTCCTGAGTTGACATGATGACGAGCTAAAAGTCCCTGTGTGCCACCGTCGCCTTTTCCCCTGTAACACAGAACGTGACGCCCGTTAACATGGCAACCGCATCTCACTGGCCGGTGGGCGTGGCCCCCCAAAATTCTAGACTTGAGTACCCAGGTTTTGCTCCAAATCACTGTCGTACCTGTGTGTGCAGGTGTGTGACCTGAAGGACGCCAGAAGTCATCTGCTGACACCCGCATGCTGCAAGGTGAGTCTGTTGATGGTCAAGTTGAACTTGTCTTGAACTTGTGTTACTATTAACATTGTGTGATCAAGGTTTCGGTGTTGTTGTTGTGGTGCGGCGAAGGCGGCCGGCCGCTGGCATTGGTGACAATACACAATGGAAGCGAGTGTCACTCTCTGTCACTCTTCCAGTCTCTGCCGATGACGCTCGGATGCGCTGACACGGACTCGGGTTGATTCTTGAAGGTGAGTATGTCAAATGTAGCACAACAAAAGAAGCTTTGCGGCTAATTTGCTTCTGTGACCGCGCCGGTCGGCAAACGGCAGGGCAAAGCAGATTTGCCGGGAAGCGCTCGTCCGGCAGGCGGCGTCTGGAGACTTAAGTGGATCAGCGTCAGGCTGCCACTTAGTCTCGCATCTGCTTTCCGTCGGTCTCTCCGACCGCCCTGAAGGTAAGAATAGCAACAAATGTTGCCGTACTGCTCCATTGTCCGTCGCTCTTGACGTTGTTGCGTGTGTGACGCGTGCGTGTGCGTTTCCACGGCGTGCCGTTCGTGCGGCTGCGTCATGTCGAAAGATTGAAAGGCGCCGGCTGGTTGAAGCTTTGGGGCGCAAATGTGGATGTTTTATCAAGCATGTTTGGATTGTTGCGCTTCTGCTGAGTGGCTGTTTGTGGGAGGGAGAACATCTTGGATGGGACATGAGTAGACTCGGTCGCCATGGAAACCATCTGACACTAAGTGGCTTACCTCACGCAAAGCTACTTTCTGCAGGAGGACGTGCACAACAGCGCCCCTCAGTGGGGCGGAGGCAGCAACAACCGCGTCATGGCGCTGACATACCTGGGCCGCGTGATCTACGAGATCATCGAGACCGAGAGGACGTACGTGAGCGATCTGCGGATGATTGTGGAGGTGAGATTGGATTTTCGAAGGCCATAAAGTTTGCAAGCAGTTCCCCACAATGTTCCGTCCCACCAGGACTACCTGGCGCACATCATCGACCAGGCGGACCTGAGCATCCGCCCGGAGCAGGTCGGCTTCCTCTTCGGGAACATCGAGGACATTTACGAGTTCAACAGGTGAGGAACGAACTGGCAGCATTTGTCGCTTGATGACACCTTTCTGGTTGGGTTTTGTCAGCGAGCTGCTTCAGGATCTGGACCTGTGCCAGCATGACGCCGTGGCACTGGCCCGCTGCTTTGTGATGAAGGTGAGGCGCCGCTGGCACGTTTCCTTCCGCCTCCATCGCCAAGGTGAATGACGTACGTGGCGGATTTGTTTTCAGAGCGACTCCTTCGACATCTACAGTCAATACTGCACCAACTACCCAAAGTAAGACCTGCGTCCGGGCCCACGTTCACCTTTGCCCCGGCTTTGACCCGTCCGTCCGCTCGTTGCAGCTCGGTGGCGGCGCTGACCGACTGCATGCAGGACAAAAGTCTGGCCGTCTTCTTCTGCGACCGCCAGGCCGCCTTGAAGCGACCGCTGCCTTTAGGTTCCTACCTGCTCAAACCCGTTCAGAGGATCCTCAAGTACCACCTGCTTCTTCAGGTGATGTCACGCACACCCCCCAAAAGCTGAGGAAGGGGACATTTTGATTTTTTAATTTTTTTCAGGAAATCGCCAAGCACTTTGACCCCGAAGAGGAAGGCTACGAGGTGGTGGAGGAGGCCATCATCACCATGACGGGCGTGGCCTGGTACATCAACGACATGAAGCGCAAACACGAGCACGCCGTCAGACTGCAGGTCAGGTTCCCGCCGGGGGCCACTTCGCCCCGGCCGGCGTGACGCTCGTGCTTTTTTTTTTGCAGGAGGTTCAGTCGCTGCTGCTGAACTGGAAAGGACCGGACCTGACCACGTACGGCGAGCTGGTCCTGGAGGGAACCTTCAAAGTCCAACGGGCCAAAACCGAGCGCACGCTCTTCCTGTTGGAGCGCGTGCTGCTCATCACCAAGCGGCGCGGCGAGCACTTTGTCTACAAATCGCACATCTCGGTGAGACGCCGTCTGGCTCGTGAAGCCCCGCCCCTTGATTAGCCGCCATGGAAACGAGCTGCCTGGTTGTTGTCGCCGCGTCAGTGCTCCACGTTGATGCTGATCGAGAGCACCAAAGACAGTTTGAGCTTCAGCGTGACTCACTACAAACAACCCAAGCAACCGCTCACCTTGCAGGTCAGCCGGCGCCGTTAGCGGGCTTCATCGCATCACATGACCCACCTCGACCTCTTTCTTAGGCCAAATCTGTGGAGGAGAAGATTATGTGGGCACAGCACATCAAACGTATCATTCTGGAAAACCACCACGCCATCATCCCGCAGAAGGTCAGGGCCGCCTTCACGTTCAGCTTTGGCGCTCGCCACTCGAGCGTAAAACCTTTGCGTTCTTCCCCCGTTGCGTGTTGTAGGCCAAAGACAACATCTTGAATTCCAGATGTGAGTTGAGATGGAACTAGGTTTGACTTCTAAAGTTTGCATATGGAGATAACGTGGTGGATGTCGCCCCCCGCAGATCCTCGCCGGTATCGTCCTGACAGGCTCAAGAAAGCTTCGTCCTGTTCGTCGGACGAGTTTCCGCTTCTGCCCTCAGCGGGTCAAAACACAGAAGTTGGTATGGTTTCCAAGGTAAGGTAGTAGAATTGTTGAGGAGACGGTTCACATGCTAGTTGAGAGCTTCTGGAGCTCTCTTGAACTTTGTTTTTTTTTTTTACTTATTGGGTCATATGACTTGTCAAAGGAGACAGACAAAAGTGACGCTTCCTTCAACGATTCCAACGAGGAAAGCGGCCTGGGAGAAGACGAGGAGCCGGGAGGACCCGAAGCGACATCTCAGCGGGTCGGTTCAAGTCCACGCCAGTTAGCGTGGCAAAAACAAACAAACAAGTCTTTCCTTTGCAGATGTCCACAGAACCCCCCGAGTCGCGTCCAATGTCTGACCGAGAGGAACTGAGACCCGCCCAACTCCTCCTGCGCGCAAAAGGCTCGCCGTCCACGACTCCAGAGTCGCAATCCAAACCCGGAAGCAGCGGAGAATCCTCCGAAGACGAGGACGGCGAAAAAGAAGCGGACGGAAACGGCAGCATCCTTCCTCCGTCCGTTTTAGATAAAGCGGGCGCCATCGCTCAGCATTTCAGTAGCGTGAAGCGAGGCGCCCCGCCCACGGACGATGTCTGCTCCCCGGGGGCGTCGCCGCGGTTACTTGTCACCGGCCGCCTCAGTTTTAACGGAAGACACGTCGGACGCTCTTCGCCGCTCAACAGCGTCTCCTCGGATCTGAGCGACACCGACCGGACGCACTTGTCTCCGCGAGGCGACGAGGAAAGAGGAAACCTGGGAAGGCGAGACTCCATCCTCTCCAGCCGCGACCAACTTCTCATCGGGAAGATCAAGACTTACTACGAGAACGCCGAGAACCAGGACGCCGGCTTCGGCCTCCGGCGCAGGGAGAGTCTAACTTACATTCCGGTAGGGGTCGTAAAAACCTCCATCAGGCGCCTCAACAGCATCCCCGACCGGGCGGACCCTTTGCCCCCATCTGTGGAGACACGGTCACTGTCGTTAAAAGGCCACATGGTCTCCACCGACCCTTCTGACGGTCCAAAAGTCACGCCAACAGATTCCGGGATGGTCGCCAATGAGTTCTCCAGCTCCGGACCGGACGGGCAACAGAACGCAGAGGACGAAGAGTTCCGACCTTCTAGCGAAATGCTCACAGTCTGGCAGGTGATGGAGCAGCAGTTCGGTGGGAGTCGATATAAAGCGGAAGGAGCCAAACTAGATCCGGACGACGTTTCTCAGGAGGCCTCCCCGACTTCACCCCTCAACAAAGCCAACAGCACGAGCTCCGCGGGAAGTCCGACCGTTCCTCCCGGCGTTCACGGAGCTCAGCTTCCTCTAGACAAGAATCTGCCGGCCGACAAAGTGGACAGCAAGGTCCGCAATCTGGCTCGTCGGTACAGCCAGCGGATCAAAACGGTCAAACCGCCCGACAGACAGCAAAGTTGCGGAAATCTAATGGGCAAAACTCTGACGTGTGTGCTGGAGGAAGAACCGTGCAGCGGTAAGAATACAAGGAAGAAATCGCTTTTAGCATTGATTGAATGTGTGCTCTTCATTGTTCGGCAGGTCCCAGTCCAAATCCGGAGCCGGTGCTATCACAGAGTCCCGAGACCAATCCAGCTAGGATTCGCTCCCACAGTCCCGCTGCCGCTCCGCAGGCCACCGAAGGCTTTAACTGGCCCGATGTGCGAGAACTTAGGTCAAAGTACTCGGTCCAGAGCGGTTCCGCCACGGTGGGCCGGAGTTCCTCCATCCCGGAGCAGATGTTTGATGTCCTGTCAAGGTCGGGTTCCTTGACCGACGCCCCGCCTCGTCGGTCCTACCCCATCTGGACCACCGGCCGTCTTAAACACCGCAACGCCATCCACAGAGCTCGTTCCCTGGACCCTTGGATGACTGGAGACCTTGCACGCGAAACCCAAGAGCAGCGGGCAGCTAACGGCGTCAGTGACCCCGTCACGGCCCCGACACCAGAAGAAAAGCTAACCGGGAAGCCGCAGCTTTCACCGGAACCAGAAGCGGGTGAGACAGTCGACGGCGGCGACGACGCTTACGTGGAGATCCGATCGCCGACGAGTCGGGAGAAAATCTCCATCCTGGCCGTCATGGACCGCTGCCGAGCCTACCAGGAGTCGGACGAGTACAAACAGAGAAGCCAACCTGCCAAGTCTCAAGACAGCTTCAAGACCACTGGAGAGCATATCCAAACCGCCGGAGACCACCTTAAAACTCCGCCGTCCAGAAAACAGAACTTAGTGAAAAATCTCAGGGAAAAGTTCCAGAAGCTCAACTCCTAAATCCACTCCAGCAGAAAATTCAGATGGAATATTGAACGCCATATCCGACTCGTGTGCTAGATTGTCCGTGTCTTTGTCCTCTTTATGTAGATGTAGATGTACTGTGAACGAAGGCCAACGGGGTCCTGTTTCCATGGAAACAGCAGACAAATACATTAACGCCATTTAAGGTCATCAATTTTATTTTCTTATCCAAATTTTTATACGGATAGATTCACCACATTAGATTAGTTTGGAGTCATATTTAAGGGTTATAACGTCATCATGGCTATTTCTTTGGTCAACTTTTGACAAATAAAACTGACTTCGCCTCCACGAGTGTCTTTCGCGCAAATGACGTCAGTCAAGCTCCGGCGCCGCTTGTCTGTCAAACTAAAGGTCACGTGAGCGTTTTGTTAGCATGTCCTGCAGCAGGTTGAAGATGCGCCAGAAATCTGCAAGCCTTCACAATAAAACGTTTTGGCCTCGGTACAATCTGCAACACGTAAAAGCCGAAAGTCCACATTTATTTCACAAGGCAAATATTTGTTGAAGATTGATTGACGTTGACGCATACGTCTATCGAAACGAAACAAAAAGACATTAGTTTTATTGTGAAGGCCACTGGCTGTTTGTTCCTGCGTGTAGCTTACACATTGCGTCTTGACACAGCGCGACTGGTGGCGTCTGCTCTGGTTCTGCTGCTGCTGCTCCTAATATTGTGCGATAGGAGGCGCGACAGATGCCATCATCATCACCGTCCTCCTCTTCATCAGCACCACCTTCTATAACTAAATACTCGCGGTTTCGTCCCGGAAGAGGAGACGAAGGTCTTCGCTGAGCATCCTGTCGATCCGAGGTGAGAGCGGCTGGGCTGGGCCAGGGCGTGGAGGAGGAGGAGGGGGGGGGGGGAGGGACGTCACGGGAGGGGCCCTGCCTGCCTGCCTGCCTGCCTGTATGCATGCATGCATGGCTGCCTGTCAGCTGTCTTTCTGCTTATTGTCACTGTGACTTTGACGACTACTGCGCCATGCAGGTTGTCTCTTGTGGGTGGGGCAATGTGGAGCTGATGTTGCCGATGCTGCTGCTGCTGATGCTGATGTTCCCTTCCAGAATGTGTCGCGCCTGACAAGATGAGCGTGACTTCGTGGTTCCTGGTGAGCAGCTCCGGCACACGTCACCGCCTCCCCAAGGAGATGATTTTCGTGGGCCGGGAGGATTGCGAGCTCATGCTGCAGGTGAGTCGACCATTCCTGAGTGTGATGATGATGATGATGATGATGATGATGATGATGATGATGATGATGATGATGATGGTGTCGGTTCTCCTGTAGTCTCGCAGCGTGGACAAGCAGCACGCCGTTATCAACTACAACAGCACTACGGACCAACACCTGGTCAAGGACTTGGGCAGCTTGAACGGGGTGAGTAGATCTCTCTGGATGTTAGGACCACCGTGATGTCACAGCTGACTTTCGATTTCTCTCAGACGTTCGTCAACGACCTGAGGATTCCCGACCAGACGTACATGACCTTGAAAGTGTCCGACATCCTGCGCTTTGGATATGATATCCTTTGCATTCTATTTGTCCAAAGCAATATTCTGCCTCTTTTCTTCCTTAACCTGCTTGCACATTCTCACGTCTACGTTCTGGAGAAAAGTCAACACAAAGTCCCCGAAGAGGCTCTGAAGGTCAGTACGGCCGAGGTGCAGCTTTTGTTTACTAATGTGGAAAGGAAATTCATAGATTTAGATAAGCTGAAAGTCCTTACTGAGTATGAGCGCCCTCTGTCGTTGCAGCATGAGAAGTACACCAGCCAACTGCAGATCAGCCTGAAGGCGTCTCAGGGCAAGAAGGCGGAGTTAGAAAAGAACTCCAGTAACAAGAATTTAACACAAGGTAAAATGAGTTACGCAATAGGCCGATGTACGTGTCGGTCATATCGACGCTTGGGCTCGCTCGCAGAGGTTCCGGCCCCACGGCCCACGCCGCTTTACGGGCAGCCGTCTTGGTGGGGAGAGGAGGATTGCGGGAGTCGGGCGGATGGCAGATACGAACCTCAGAAGGAAGACCCTCACAGGGACCACCCTCGTCCAGGTAAGCTTATGAATTTGACTACACCTGTTCGGTCCCTCTTCCACTTTGTGTTTTTGCTCAGAAGCGGCAAGAGAAGTTCCGCCCGTGGATCCGGATTTCCCCGGGTGCCTTTCCAGTCCTCAAAAGAAGAGCGTATTCCCACCGTACCAGCGCGAGTCCAGCTACTTTGAAATTCCCACCAAGGACTTACAGCTCGCCGAGGCCGTCGAGGCGGAGCTACAAGAGATCCCCACCAAGGACACGCCCCCCACCGAGACCCCTCCGGCCGTCCAGAGCCACGCCTCCTTCACCATCGAGTTTGACGATTGCACGCCGGGGAAGATCAAAATCAAAGACCACGTCACCAAGTTCTCCTCCCGCCACAGAAAGACTCCGCCCCCTGCCAAGGCGGCGGATGTGATGTCATCGCAGAGCAAAGTGGCCGATTGGCTGGTTCACAGCGACGTCAGCATGATGAGGAAGCGACCCACCTGCGATGACGTTTACAGCACCAAGAGCGACCTCGCCATTAACATCAAGTCGCTGAAAGGTGACCAGGACACGCCCACACGCAAAACCCAATCAGCACGCTGAAAGTCACACAATTATAGACGTACATTAGCATTAGCTTCGCATTTGATCGCTTGCTTGAGCACATCGGTGGTCAATGGTGCTTCCTGTTTGCAGGTCATCACCATGACGACGGAACTCAGAGCGACTCTGAGGACCCGGGGACCAAAGGACGGAGGAGTAAATCCCAGCATTGCCAAACCTGGGTTCAGCCCGACGCCGCTACCCCGGCTACCCCCGTCGCACCAGAGAGCCCCCCTCGGCCCAGATCCCCCGTCACGGAGCCATCCAAGCAGGGCGCCGCCCCGGAGCGCCTGATCCAGCAGGCCTTTGTCATCGAGTTCTTTGACGACAACCCTCGCAAGAAGCGCTCGCAGTCCTTCACTCACAACCCCGCCCACGCTGACTCCTACTCCGCCCTCAAGACCAAACTGGAGCGGCGCAAAGGCGGCGAGCGTCCAGCCTCCGTTCACGGCAACGTGGCCCCGACCCAGCAGGTCACGGTGCCGCTCAAAGGTCCCGGTGGCCACGCGCTACCGCAGAGATCCAGCTCGCTAAAGCGGGAACAGGCAGACGCGGAAACCTCTCGCTCCACTTCGGCCATCTTTGTTCGTCCTTTCGGCAGCGTGGGAAAGAAGTCCAAACTGGCTCAAGACTTTGCTCATGAGTTTGCGGCGGAGTTCCTGAAGGATTCTCGTCCGGACTCGATCCCTACCAGAGAGCAACTCCCGCCTCCGCCCATGTCAGCGCCACCGGTGATGGTGGCGCCTCCTCCTCTGTCGCTGGAACCTTCAGCCTCGTCCGTGACGGCTCCGCCTCCTTCCCATCCTCCGCCGCCCCTCAGTTTTCCCGGAGGAGACCCCAAAGGATGCCAAAGGCTGCTGAGGAACGAGGAAGAAGACAGCGTGAGCGAGGCCGGCACCTACACCATCGACACCGACGCTCACGACCAGGAAGTGGAAGACGCTCGCAACATGATCGACCAGGTGACCTCGTCTTTTCTCCTGACTGGCCGTGACATTTTCATCACAACCCGTTAACATCTCCGGCAGGTATTCGGAGTCCTGGACTCTCCGGAGTACGCTGGGCTGAGCCCTGGAACGCCGAGGCCCGTCATAGACGAATGCCAGGATGAGCATGCTAACGTCGCTAGCTGTTGCATGATGTTGCATGACTTTGGTCTGGCTGCTCGCAGTTCCTCCGCAGCAAGCTCCTTACAGGTAAACACCAGCACGCTATCAACCTGAAGATGTTTCCCAGATGACACCGAAACGTTCCTCTCCTCCCGTTAGGCTCCAGAAGGACCAAAGTGGGTTTCCCGTTGGGCCAGCCTAGCAGACGGCTGTGCTGCGCCTGGTTCCACACCACCTCGAGAAGGTGCTTTATCATTTTTTGTTTGCACGTTCATTGACTTGATGATGGTCATATTTGACATCTTTCTAGACTCGCACGTGGCAGTCCAGCCTAGCGAAGGTCGCGGCCACGAGCACTCCGAGTCGGAGTCCAGCCACAGCTCCAGGACCAGAAGGCTTCTGCCTCAGGTTCCCCCGGAAAAAGCGGACGGCGCCCTACCCAGCCTACTCGTACGTCTCGAAGACCAAGACGGAGCTCCTCGTTCTCCCCGACAGCAACGGGAATCCACTCAGTGGCTGTCTCTTGGGGAAGAAGTGGATCAAGACAGTCTGAGTGATGTCAGCCAGTTGGAGGAGGGACCTATTTCCAAACAAGGAAAGAGCCATCAAGCTGCTTTGAAATCTTCTGCTCCGTGCAAGGGTTCCCAAAAACCCTCCACCAAATCCACCATCTTCTACATCGGCTCGGAAGAAAATCCAAGCAAACCTGAAGCGGCCCGATTCCCAGCTCAGTTTCAGAAGAGCCCAGAGACCAAAACTCCCCCGACCACCGTCCTGATCCGACACCTGGGCAGCCACGAGCCGCGACGGGGAACCATCAAACCAAACAGCTCGGCACCAAACCTCCAAACGCAGAACAAAGATTGCGTCCCGACGAAAGACAACTCGTCCCTCGTACGGCAAGAGAGTTTCACCAAAGCCGCCGGGCCCAGTGAAAATGTCCAAGTCAAGAAGCTTCCTCACATTTCCAGTCACCCTTCCATCAGAGACTTGGAGGAGAGGACGGAGAAGCTTCTGGACGGGGAATCCTTCCTCCCGGAGGCCGCCAAGTTCCCGTCATCCGGTTCAGGACAGAGCTCCAAGAAAGGCGGCTCGTCCAGCCACGTGGACGATTCCTTTTCCGGAGAGTCCGACGTGGACACGGCGAGCACCGTGAGCCAGGTGAGCAGCAAGAACTTGTCGGTCACCTCCGCTTCTAAAAAACGTCCCAACGCGAGTCTCCAAAAGGACAAGATGTCCTCCGTTCAGCAGAAGGGACGGCAGCTCTCGGCTCGCGAGCGACTTTCCGAGAAACGCCGACACCAGGCCGGCGTTCCTGCGCCTGCGAACAAGGCGGAGGCCACCAAGCGCTTTCAGATGCGCCGCAGCGCCGGCAGTCGCGGCTCATTGGATCTGGCCTCCGAGGCCCAGCAGGTGTCCGGAAACGCATTTTCTGATCAAGAAACCAGCCGCGGTAAAAAGACCGTCCCGGACAACGCAAAGACACCAAACGTTCAAGTTCTGACTCGCTCAAACAGCTTGTCGGCACCGCGTCCCACGCGAGCGTCCATGTTGCGTCGAGCCCGCCTGGGAGAAGCTTCGGATAACGAAGGCGCAGAAACCGACCGGGCCTCCCAAACGTCTGACCACGGAGCGAAAGCCGCGGCGGACACGAAGAAACTATCCAGGCTGGACATCTTGGCACTGCCCAGGAAAAGGACGGGTTCTTTCACGACGCCCAGCGACAACGAGACCTCGTCCTCGGCCGGACGCTCCGCTTTCTCCAACCGTAACGTCGATCCGGTCCTCGCCGCCAGGAAGTCCTCGCAGGGCGACGCCCGACAAACCGCCGGCAGAGCTCCGGGGAAGAATACGCTGACCCGCACCCGCTCCAGTGGAGCCAAGTACCCCAACAGCGGTGAGTACCGCATCGGACTTGGAGAACCAGAATTGTCCAGTTTTGACTTTTGTCAATATTCGCAGGTGTCCATCCCAAGCACAAAAACTCCGACTTTTCTTCTTCATCGGACGAAGACTACAAAACTAGCGCTAACGCTACCAAAGCTAAACGCACCGCACAGCCTCCTCGAAGCAACAGGACGCCCGCCAGCCGCTCCAAGTCCGTCTCCCTGGAGACGGAGGAGGACGAGGACCGGAGCGACCCGTACCAGAACTGGTCCACGCACAGCGCCGAGATCGCCAAGTAAGTCGAGGTGTACGATACGCCGATGGGTCCTTCTTTAAATGATCTGTTATCTGCAGGCTCAGTCACGACTTGGCCAAAGACTTGGCCATCTTGGCCCAAGAAATCCACGACGTCGCCGGAGACGGTGACTGCCCCGCCGCCACCGCCGTCGCCGCCGTTCCCGGCGACGCGCTCGACACGTCAGCCTCCGCCGAGGAGGTGGGCGCAAAACCGCACCAACCGCCGAGCGATGATTTGGTCCGGAACCTTGCCGGCTCCCGACTGGATGCAAACATGAATCGAGCCGAGTGGGACTGTGGCGAGGTCGCTCTTTACTTCCTCTCAGGCCACGCCTACCTTGCTTCTAACCATTCACTGATCGGTTGATTGATTGATCGATCAATCGATGGATTGATTGATTGATTGATTGCTCGATTGTCGTTGCAGGACACGCAGCAGCTGAGTCCGCTGCGGCATCTGTCGCACGCCATCAGGGACAACACGGATCAGCTGGCCGCCAAGCTCAAGTAAGCCGCGTCTAACTTCCGCCGCTCTTCCTTTCTGAGCAGACATTTTGACAAGCAGGATGCCGGTGTTTGGGTTCAGGCTGATGTTCCAGAACAAAGAAGACGTGTGGGAGGAGATTGACAAGAAGATCAAGGCGGACGGAGAACCTCCGGTCCTGGAGACGTCCAATCAGGTGGGGTTGGGACTCAAACGAATGCTTTTCTGAGTAGGGCGCTAACATTAGCGTCTGACGTGTCGCAGGAGATCTCGTCCATCGTCACGGAACTCAGAAGGGTCCAAAGGCAGCTGGAAGGTAAGCGATGCAAATGACATTTCTCCACGAGCAATTGTAGTGATTGCCCGTTAATGCGTCCGCAGTCATCAACTGGGTCGTGGATCCGCCCGGGAGTCTTCAGCCCGCCCAACAAAATCCTCGGCCCGCCTCCAAGGAAAAGAAAGGCCGCGGCGGTAGCGGCGACGGCAAACAAAACGGCATGGCTCAGAAAACGCGGCGTCACGTGCTGTGAAAATGCCCTGTTCCTAATATTGCGCACAATCCTGTTCATCCAAAAGTAGCAAGAGGAATGTTCTGGCAACGGGGTCCACCGCGCCCCCTTGTGTCTTTGTGTGGAAGTACGCCGATTGTATCTGTGGTGGTGAGCCATCGTTTATTTGAAGTGACAAAAAATGCTATTTACAAAAACGAAAAGAAACGCTTTCTCATTTGGTGTCAATGTCGTCGCTACGGCGACAGCCACGCTTTGTTAGCGGGGACTTGGCATCCGGGCCACGCCCCTTAGTTGCCCATGGCTACGCTCACGTGATGTGCCGCTTGAATGCTGTGACGTCAGAATGAAATCAAAAGAATGTTCTTCAATGTCATTTACTAGAATTAAAAAGAAAAAAAAATCCACCTGTGGGACATCTTCTTGAAAAATTGTCATTGAAGTCTTTTTTTTTTCCGTACTTTCCTTATGATCAAAAACAAATATCGGCTGTCGGGACGCCTTGTTTTTGTTTCCGTTCTGAGGTTCATGTTTCAGTTACATGACTCCACCTGTAAGCCCCGCCCTCTCCGACTGTCTCTTCTTCCGAAAGGGCATTTACAGGTAAAACTTCCGAGAAGAAGCAGCTGCCTCCTCACGTGAGTTTAAAGGCTTTGTCGTCGACTTTTACCTTTGGTCATGTGTGTTTATTTTTCAGGAACAATCCTCCTAATCCGTCGGAAGACGTCGCGTCATGGAGGACAAGGTGGAAGGGGGGGGCAGAAGATGGTTGAAGTTCCCAGTTAGATTACGCAAGAACGTCAGGCCGCAGGAACACAAAACGGCTCAGAGGTCAGACAAGGTCCAGTCGAAGGACGGCAAATTGCCGGAGAAGGAGGACGAGCTGGAGGAGCTCAGCAAGAAGTTGTCGGTCCAGGAGGAGGAGCTCCTGAGTCTGGCCCAACCGAGCGAGGAGGATGTGGACCGGCTCTGGCAAGACCTGGAGGTCCTGAAGCTGCGGGTCCTGACAGTGGTTCAGGAGAGCTTGACCTCCGATGACCTCGGCGGCCGTCTGACCGGCGCCGTGGCCGCTATGCGACTTCAGGAGCAACTGGACCGGCGTTGGGCGGGCGGCGGCGGCCCGCCGTGGAGGCCTCTCAAATGTTTGGGCTCTCACAACGCGCTTCTGGCCGACGTGGTGGAGTCCAGGCTGGAGGAAGCCGCCCTAGACGGCGACCGGGACGGGGCCAGCGGGCTTTCCTCACCTGTCAAGAGGCGGGTGAGTGGCAGGGTGTGACATCACAACCCCTGACTGCAAGGTCACGTGACTGTCACGGCAGGTGTGCGGCATGGGCAAGCGCGTGAAGGCGGACCTTCTGCGCTGCGTGCGTGTGCTCCAGCCGTGTTACGAGCCTCACCTGGACCTGCTCAACCTTTACGCCGGTTTGTGTCATCGTTCCTTCTCTGCCCGATTGAGCCGCATGATCCGAGACGAACTTGAAGGGGACGACTGCGCCTACCTGCTCTTCTGGGTCAACACCTTCTACCCGAAGTGAGAAGACCCCTTGTTTGATGGCGTTCAAAACCTCCACCTGACAAATGTGACATGTAGGGAAATCCTTGAACATGAAGAACTGCGCGGGAAGTTGAAGACGGGGTGCCTGGGCGCTTTGCTCCAGCGGGATCAACGACGGCAGCTGGAGGAGCTCTTCATGAACAACAAGGAGGTGAGGACCAACATTTGAGGAATCACACAGAGACGTGGCATTTTTTTCCTGACCAGGAGCGGATCTCCGAATGGTTGCTTAAAGCCCTGCAGAGAGAAGAAGAAAAGTGGACCGGCGCCAACATGCCAGAAGTCATGGATGACTTCTTCTTCTGCCCGCTGGCCATCGACGTCATTCAGGTTGGGCTTGCTTCGCTTGTGTCTCGCGCCTTTTACATACGTCGATGTCTTTTCAGGTGATAGACGGTTCCCTCGCAGACTTGAGCGCCGTCCTCGGGGACGACGCCACCAAATCTCACAAGATCGCGACTCACCTGGAGATCTTCCTCCTCAGGTACTTCAACGCAACCACGCCCGTGACCGCGGCGCCGTTGACGGGCGTGCGTTTCAGGTACAAGAAGACCGTGGAGAAGTTGTCGCAGAGAAAAGACGAGCGTGCGGCAGCGTGGATGAAGGCTCACGTGGCTTGCGAGGAACAACTCAGGTGAGCCTCGAGGAACATTTCCGACACCAAATGATGGCTGGCTGACGGTTTGAAACATCCCCAGAGATTACATCACCAGTCAACTGGCGGGTCACGGCCATCGCTGCGAGGCCATCTTGGATACGCTGCGGGATTTTGCCTTCTCTACTTTTACTCGTCCCATCCACGGGGAGCTGAAGGTGGGAAAGCGCCGCCGTCGCCGCCGACGGTGATGACCACAGTTTGCTCGTCCGCCTTCAGGTGCACTACAAGCAGTTATGGACGGCGGGCTGGCTCGACGGTTCATTGTCGGTCATGGACCGGCTGCTGGATTCTTTGTTCCAACTCTTCAGGCTTCATCTGAGCGGCCTCAAGGCTTCCTGCAGAAAGGTCCGTGTCAGGCACGCACGCACGCCGTCTGTTTGTGTCAACCGCGTCACGTATTTGTGTCTTGCCGCAGAGCTTAGCGGGTACCTTCCAGCGCCAGTTGCTGTCGGAGTACCTGAGGAGAATGTCAAAGGGGCGTTTGAAGAGCGACGAGGAGCGGGCGGGGGCGGCCCAGAGGATGGAGGAGGATGCCGATAAGATGGACGACTTCTTCCGAGCGGCGGCGGTGAGATGGCGTCATCGCGATGTGTCTCCGAGTGTGGCGTGACGCTGGCGCGGTTCCGCTCAGGGATGCGGCGAGCGCTTCGGACCGATGCTCCGCCACCTGGCCGACGCGCTTGGCCCGCACCATCCGGGAAGCCTCCGGCAAGAAATGGTCGCCTTCGCCAGGAAGTTCCCAAACTTCAGGTGTGCTCTTCTTCTCATCGGTTATTTTGATGACCCACCTGGTTACCATGGCAACAATACCCTTCAGCGAGCCGGCGTTGTCGGCGCTGCTCGCCCTCAAGTCGGACGTCTCGGCGGCTGACGTCGGCTCCATCAGGCGCGCGGTGGAGGAGGAGCTAATCTCCAGCAATCAGAGGCCGGCGCCCATATAGGTCAGAACCACGGCTAGTTCTCGGCTTTAAATTTGACAGCACCAAACGTTTGTGATAGATGGATGGCTTTTTATTTGGATCCTTGAAGGCATTGTGCAAAATTGATGAGGTGCAGTCCATAAAGTGTGTGTGCAATAAACACTTGGAGGGATTTCACAGACTTTATTATTTATCATCATTATTGTCAGGATTATTATTAGCGTCACTTTATTATGATGGGATTTTTCACTTGCTCCAAACAGGAACTAGAAAATCAAGGAGGTGTCAGACATCTATCTACGTGGCTCACTAACATCCTGTAAGACAGGTTCTGCTTAAAGTGTGGGGGGGGGGGGGGTCGGCGTGGTTACGGACGCGAGAGTATACGTGAGAAGGGGGGTGCAAGGTGTCACAGGTGAAAGGTTCACTTTTGCTCGGGCATCAGGTCGTCGATGGCGTCTCCGGCCTCCAAGCGTTTCTCCATCTCCACCAGGAGGTTGACGCCGTCCACCACCATCTGGACCAGCTCCACTTCGGAAAAGCCCAAGCGGTCCGCGTTGGAGATGTCGAAGACTCCGCCCACCGCTGCCGTGTCCACGCCCCCTGAAGATTAAAAACAGAATCGGGCTGGAGGACTTCAGCCAGCCAAAGATTCCCCATGGAGATCCCTTCAGCAAAGTCCTACCTGTGCCTCTCTTCTGCAGCCTGAGACGTTTGAGGGTTTCACCAAACAGCTCGTGCTTGCTGAGGTTGGGAAGCTTGACGTGGACCCCGGCGCGCAGGCCCGTCCCCAGGTTGGACGGGCACGTGAGGACGTAGCCCAGGTGCTCGTTCCACATGAACTCGTGACCTCGGTCCTTGAAGAGGGACTCGATCTGCTCCACGAGACGGACGCGTGATGCGCTCGGAGTCGTACGGAATTACTCGATTGGTGGACTTTGGACTGGAGCGACTGACCTTGGTGAGTCCAGTGCAGAAGCGGTTGAAGACCTCCCTCATGTTGCCACCTTTCTGCATGCTGATGACGCGCAGGTGGTCTTCCTCGTTGACCCACACCAGGAAGGTCTTGTTATCGTTGTGCCTGCGAGCGCACGCCAACGTCACCGCCACATTTTGGACCGAGCGGGAAAAAGTCGGACGTGTTCTGACCAGATGCCGCGACCGTCGGGCCAATCGCGAGCCATGCCGGATGCCAGCAGCAGGGGCGAGACGGGTTTGTCAAACAGGAAGTGATCGTCGATCAGCTGCTGCTGTTCCTCCTCCGTCATGTTCTTCAGGGCGTAGTAGTGACCTTTCAAATCGCCGTCCAGGACGTCCAGACCTGCAGAGCGCAAACTTGGCGTTTTGCTGCAGGTGGATAGGAAAAGGTCACGTCCTACTTTGGATGGAGAGGTCCTCGATGGCGCGGCGCTCTCCCCGGCTGCAGTGAGGCGGCAAGCAGAAGCCGCGGATGCTCCGGCCGGTCCGAACCCGAGAGCTCAGAACGTAGTTTGGATCCAGGTCGTCTCCGCCCTGCAAGCAGTTGAGGCCCAACCCTCAGAGAGTCCAGACCAACCATCCCCACGCGGTTGCCCGCTTTACCTGCAGGTTCTCCGGGTCCAGGTCGGTCTTGTGCTTGTCATCGGGTTTGTAGCCCCCGTGGCGGTCTTCGATGATGGGGTCCAGGAGGTCACTGAAGACCTCGTAGGTCTCCTCGTCTCCCGCCACGCAGCCCACCGTCATGATGAACGGATGACCTGAGTGGCCAAAATGAAATTCAGTCGCTCTCCAAAGACTTTATTTCCAGCTGGATGGAGCGGAGTCCAATTAGGAAGCAGAATTAAGCGGCCGATCCAATTTAAGTTCCTAATCGGGCCAGCTCAAGCTGAATTCAGGAGTCAGGCCAGTTCATTTGGGTACCTGGATTGTCCACGCCGGTCTGGATGACGTCATCCAGGGTGAAGCCGCTGGGCGTCTCCTTGTCCCGCAGTTGGGCGTACATTTCGGGCGTGAGCACCTTGGCCATGTGGTTGTTGTGCTGGCTCAGGTCGGGGTACTCTTGCTCGGCCGAGTAGTTCATCTTCAGCTTGTTGTGCGTGTTCCCGAAAGGCATGGCGACTGCTGATGAACATTATTGATTATTATTTGTGGAGTGTGTCGCATGCAGAAATGGTTTTCATGTTTATGCAGTGATCTGTAGCGGCCTTGGCGTAGCGTGCAGAGGGCAGGGCCAACGGGGCGTCTACCTGAGGGGGGCGGGGGGGGGGGCTTGACCGATGCATATAGGGCTTGATTAAAGAATTTATAAATATATTTCATTGAGAATATTGTTTACAGTCAAATGCGTCTGGCGGGCGTCTGCCCTTCTTAGCCGCGGTGTTGCGCCACCTCTGGCGCTTTGTTGTGGAAATGTATTCTCCTCTTCACTCAAGGGCAAATTCAACAAATCAATCATCAATATAAATTGTAGATTCTGAGTGCCATTTTGCTTGGAGTGGGGCCTGCTGTTGTCCTCGATCTATCCCGAGTCGCTTGCTTGCTGGCATGCGTGATGAAGGTCACGCCAAGCTGAGCTTGTGCGCAGTGGCGCAGCGCGCGCGTGCGTGCCTGCGTGCGTTTGTGCGTGCAGGCCTCATCTTCTTCACCTTCACCTCTAACCCTTGTCACGTGTAAACGTCATGCAATATGCTGGCCCGGAACGTGCGTGCTCTCAAAGACGATTAGCGGCGATGCGCGCGGCTGGTGCACGGTGCGCTGACTGCGCAACACCTGCACAAGGACGCGAGCGAGCGCGCGCCCGACACGCGCGCCAGTTCGATGCGCGCTGCGTGAGAATTAAATTGAGGGCAATGAAATAGCAGAAAAAGAGCGTAAACAGCGGTTCTTTGTTCGGACAGCCCCCCACCCCCTACCCGTGGTGACGTAACGTGACGTGCTGAGTGGCGGGGGTGTTATCCATCGTGTGCATATGATGGATGGTCTTTTCTATTGACTGATGAGATGGTTGGATGATTGATCAGGATGATTGGCCCTTACCTGTGGTCTGTTCCGCTGGAGCGATGTGGTGCGAAGGAAGCTGGTCCGGTCCGGTTTGGTTCAGTTCTGCTGCGGCGACGGCAGATTAGAGCGCGTCCAGCTTTTTATAACCGCCCCTCGCGGCCTATTGGCTCCTATTTGCGGTCCATTCATTCCATTGGACGGGAAAGTGCTGCTGCCGCTCCTGCTGGTGGTGGTGGTGCTGTCACGTGACGTCACTTGGCGTGAAGAACCGAGGTTCCCCTCAGCTCGGTTCTTCACGCCAAGTGCGGCAAAATTCAGACGCACGTATACACAACAACGCCGCCATCCCTCTCCGGGCTGCTTCATCTTCATCCTTCATTTTTAGTGAGACAGCAAATATGTCCTCTTTTGGCCAATCAAGATTGGTTCCCCTCCTCCTCACGCTATTGGCTGGGCTTCCATCACTCTATTGCATTGATGACTTTCTCAATAGGTGACCTTTCAACTTTCAGCTGTCTGCGTTTGCCTTGAGAATCTTAACAAACTGGCAACAAAAGCGCACCACTAACAAGCAAAGCTTTGTGTGTGCGCGTGCATGTGCGCACGCAGTGTCGCTGCGCGCGCGCGTGCCTTTCTCCTGCGTGCATGCGTGCTGCACTTGTGTGTGTCTCCAGTATGTCTGTGGGTCAGCTATTTGCGCGTCTGCGTGCAGCGCGAGCTGAGTTCGTGGGCTGCTAATAGGCTGTTTGTTTACACACCAAGCTAATCTGGTTGGGTAGGAAGAGGAGGAAGGAAGGATGAAGGAGATGAAGCTCATCTAGTGAGGAGGATGATGACGACGACAAAGATGGCACTTTTGGTTGTGTATGAACTCGTAGTCAGTGTCCTTTTGCTCTGATTGGTAGCCTGGTGGTTATGTAAGTGGCTGTCAGCCAGGTGCATTGTGGGACATTTAGCCAGCATCACTCTGACCCCATTTCGTTTTTGTCGCCACGACAACCGGCCCCAAGTGCACACAGACAATCTAATGCATTCACTCAGTGACAGGTCAGGGAGGAAGGAAGGAAGGAAGGAAGGAAGGAAGGAAGGGAGGAGGAAAGGAAGAGAGGAAGGAAGGACAAAATCATCAAAAAAACAAAGGGGCGGGGTTCAAGTGTGTGTGGGGGGTAATCTGGGACAGAGCCGACCATGTGACTGTTACCATGACAACTTGCTGCTTGGTGATTGGCCGTTCATAGAGGAGCTGTCATGCTGTGTGTGTTTGTATTTGTGTGTCCGTGTGTGTGTGTGTGTGTCGCTACCTAGTGGAGAAACGAAGCTATGAGCTTCAACATAATGGACACAAAGTGGATGAGATGTCAGCAATGCTTGTCATTCTGATGTCACCAGAGGTCCTTCAGTGATGTCATGGATAATATATCATGCACTAACTTGATTGCACTTAATTCCATTGTCTGTGATTGGATGACAAGTCAAAATACACAATTGGAAAGCAAAAGAAACATTTTCAATCGTGTCATTTGCAATCTATCTGCTTCCCTCCCTTCCTCATCCCAACATGCATTTCGAACGGGGCCTTTGTGATTGTCCAAAGCTGTTTGTTGTCAGGCGTCCGTTGTGGCGACGTCACCCCCCGTGACGCCGGCTCCAGTCTCCTCCTGGCTGTGATGACGTCACGTCCCAGCCTCCTCCTAGCTCCCGAGGCCCGATGACGTGACGTCACGTCTCCATGTCGTTTCCGGCAGAGAAGGCGGGGCCTGTGATCCTGGCTGATCGCTCGCCAGCGCCAGCCGCATTCAGGAGACAACTTTCGGCCATTTTGCCTGTATCTTTCAAAACAAAAGCATTCGCGTGGAGCCACGTGATCGCAGCAGAAGATTGACATAATTGAAGTGAACTGCGTGACGTTGAGCATTCGAAGACGAGTATGCAAGTGAGAGGCGTTTTCCCCTGAGCGCTTGCCCGTTTGCGCGTGTGAAAGGAAAGCTTTAGTTTTGAAAGTGCCAAGTGGCGGAAGAGGTCCTCAGTGCTGCCACTTGCTGCCAGGGAGGCGACCTGGATCCTACCGTCGCCGTCTTCCCGCTGGGAAGATCCGAAAAACGCTCCGTAATCTTTCCCGGTTGGGGCGCCCGTCCAAAACGTCAACACCAGTCGGTCGTTCGGTCGGTGCCGGTGGTGCCGGACGAAGTCGGGAGCTGATAGGCCGCCAGGGACGAGCATGGAGCGGCGGCGGAGGCGAACGTGACGACGGGAGCAAAAGCGGACATTTGGCTCGGGATTAAAGCCGATGTGGAGCAAAACCTGACGTCTGTCGGTCCGACGGACAACAGACGGACAACAGACGGAACTGGACATACAAACACAAACACACATAGACGAGCGAGCGAGCTTGGAAACGGGCCGCCCGCCCGCTCGGGAATGTTTGGTGGGAGCTAACGAGCTAGCGGAACTTAGCAGCGACCCTATATAGCCTTTAGGCCGGGCCGGGCCAGAACCGTCCGCGAGCGAGCGAGCATGTCGGCGGCCAAGGATGCTCAGGCGGCCCCGGTCCGCCTTAAGCGTCTGGAAGAGATGCTTGTGGAGCGCACGGCCCCGGGCTGCCTGAGCGTCGAGACCCTGCTCGACCTCCTCGTCTGCGTGACCAGCGAGTGCTCCAACTGTTCGCTCAAGAGGGAGAAGCACGTCACCGACTTCCTCGACTGGGGTAAGAACCCAACCCATCGGAACCTCCACACTCCCCGGGCCGGGAAGCTGCTTGGTGAAGTGGGGCGCGGCCGGTGGAGCAGCAAGCTTCTTTTGAATCTTGACGTGCTTGCTCAAAGATGCCTGAAAGGGCACAAGAAGATGAGAGCTTGTGGATTGATCCCTTTCATGCTCATCAAAAACAAAGTCACATGACTGACTTTTGCTCGATTATTATAAGAGTCAAATCATCTGTCAATCATTTTTCACTCCATTGGTGACCCAGATAGCAAATGTGAATTTCGGTATATGCCACAACAGTATTTGATTTCAATTTTCCAATGTGAAAGCACGTTTGTCTATTATTTGCTTTCATTCATTTAAAAAATGCCAATAATTCATAATAGTTTGTTGTGTGCGCAGTAAAACCCTTCACGTCGTCCCTCAAGGACCTGCGACTGCACCGAGACGATTTTGAGATGTTGAAGGTGATTGGACGTGGAGCTTTTGGCGAGGTAACATTTCCTGTTTGGGACTTTTTCACGTCAGGAGTTTTTTTTTGTGTGCGTGCGTGCGTGTGCGCTTCCTGGACGACAGCGAGCCTTTCCAATGCATTTCCTGTTTACGGCGGGCGGCTTCCCGTCTCGGTGCGCTCGGATTTGGGCCCGCCTTCCCGACGGGGCGAGCTTGACATTCCGCAAACAAACAAACCGAGGCGGAACGATGAGCGCCGCTGCCGAGTCTAGTTTGAGGCGGTGTCCGACGCTGCCGTGTGTACTTTCTATGCATATTTTTTAGGCGGGTGCGCCGCCACCGCCGCCGCACCTTCTCATTGCCTCGGGCCACCAACACGCCCACACGTGCGGGTTGTGCAAATTGCTGGCCGACGCCTGCTGGGAGGTTTTTAGCCAAGTGCGTGACATGACAAGTTTTCTCCCAAATGAAGCCTGGGGGACTTGGACAGTTCCCTAAATTGCCCCCCTGGAAATATCAATGAGCAAATTTAAGGGGCAATCATTTTGATTATGACAGTAAACCTCTGTTTCCCGCTCAGGTTGCCGTGGTGAAGATGAAGCAGACGGAGAGGGTGTACGCCATGAAGATCCTCAACAAGTGGGAGATGTTAAAGCGGGCTGAGGTAAAAACGGCGCCGTGAGCCGCCGGCGCGTCGCGGCCGCCGCCGTTTGACGTGTCGATTTGGGCAGACGGCGTGTTTCCGTGAGGAGCGTGACGTGCTGGTGAGAGGGGACAGCCAGTGGATCACCACGCTGCATTATGCATTCCAGGATGACAACTACCTCGTGAGTACACCTTCTCCTTTTACTTTCATTGCCGCCGACTTGCAAAGTCCCAGGTACTGATGGCGCTCCGCTGGCCCCTGCAGTACCTGGTGATGGATTACTACGTGGGCGGAGACTTGTTGACGCTGCTCAGCAAGTTTGAGGATCGTCTGCCGGAGGACATGGCCAAGTTCTACGTGGCCGAGATGGTTCTGGCCGTGTACTCGGTCCACCAGCAGCGTTACATCCACAGGTAGGCCCGGTGGCTCTGTTCGTCCAGGAGATTCGGATCGAGCCTTACGTGTTTTGTGTTTTTCTTCTTCTTCCAGAGACATTAAACCTGACAACGTGCTGCTGGACGTCAACGGCCACATTCGTCTGGCTGATTTTGGATCCTGTCTGCGCATGTTGGAGGACGGCACGGTAAGACCCCCGCACGCACACGCGCGGTGTCGAACCAGGCGTGAGCGCACGCGTGCCGTGTCGAGCAGGTGCAGTCGTCGGTGGCGGTGGGCACCCCGGACTATATTTCCCCTGAGATCCTGCAGGCCATGGAGGACGGGATGGGCCGCTACGGGCCCGAGTGCGACTGGTGGTCTCTGGGCGTGTGCGTGTACGAGATGCTGTACGGCGAGACGCCCTTCTACGCCGAGTCGCTGGTGGAAACTTACGGCAAGATCATGAACCACGAGGTCAGCGACACTTCTCGCTAAGATTTATGGAGATGTTCTGGAGCAATGAAGTGAAATGGTGGCTGACCTCATCCCGTAATGTGGCAGCCCAAAAAGTAATTGGATTACACGTGAGGGGTCGCCTCCTCCGCTGCGTCCTAATTTCTTGCTTGCGTCCTCTTTTCTAAATGTGAAGCGCCGTCCCTCAGCGGCTGCCGCATCCGTCCGTCCTCCATTTTTTTTTTTTCTCCTTCGCTTGCCGTTTGGGTTTGTTCCAAGTCAAACTTCAGCTTCTGCTTTTTAAAGTCTGACACAAAATGTCAGCCGGGAGTGGCGGCAAACTGCCGCCGCGTGGTTCTTTTGTTCACAATTAGGTCTTGTCTAAAACTTAAATGTCAGGCGGGTTCACTCGAGGTCAACAAAGTCCCGTCTATCACGTTTGGAAAAAGGACGTAACGAGGTTTTCTGGGCTGCAGGAGCGGTTCCAGTTTCCGTCCCACGTGAGCGACGTGTCAGACGCGGCCAAGGATCTGATCCAACGGCTGCTGTGCTCGCGGGAGCGCCGGCTGGGCGCCAACGGCATCTCCGACTTCAAAAGCCACCCCTTCTTCAGCGCCATCGACTGGGACAACATCCGCTCGGCCGAGGCGCCCTACATTCCCGAAGTGTCCTCGCCCACCGACACGTCAAACTTTGACGTGGACGATGACGTCCTCAAGAATCCGGTGAGGGACGCTTGGCCTCCTCCAGTGTCCAAAGCTAAGGCGCTTAACGAGCTTGTTCCGCAGGACATCAACCCGCCGATGTCTCACAGCGGCTTCACCGGGCAGCACCTCCCCTTCGTGGGCTTCACCTACACCACCGACAGCAGCTTCTCGGACACCGCGCGCGGCGCCGGGCAGGCCGGCGTCGGGCAGGCCGGCGTCAGGCAGGCCGGCGTCGGGCAGGCCGGCGCCGGCTGCCAGCTGGAGGCCTTCGAGAAGAGGATCCGCAGTCTGGAGCAGGAGAAGCAGGAACTCAACCGCAGACTGCAAGGTGAGCCCACGCGATGGACATTGACGGCGCACTTTGTTGGTTGTGATCGGATCATCATTTTGGGCTTTCTCCAACCCCGCATGTGTAGAGTCAACACAGGCCTTGCAGGCTCCGCCTCCAGGAGGAGCCCCGAGTCAAGACAAAGAGGTCAAGAAGCTGAACGAGGAGATCGAGCGTCTGAAGAAAAAGCTGGCAGGTGAGACTCGTCTTTGCCGAATGACCTCGTCGCAGCGTGACACCCCCCCCCCCTCCCCTTGCTCTGCTAGATTCAGACAGGCTGGAGCACCAGCTGGAAGAGGCGGTCACCCTGCAGCAGGACTACGACAGCTCCGCCTCCAGGTTGAAGCACCTGGAAAGGCAAGTGAAGACCCTGCGGCAAGAGAAGGAAGACGTCCACAAGGTGAGCGTGCTCCAATCCACATTTGTGTGCGCTGCGCAGGAGTCGCTAACACTTAGATGGTGTGAGCAGCAAATGGTGGAGGCCCTGGAGCGCCTGAGAACGCAATCCAAGGAACTGAAGGAGGCGCATTCCCAGAGACGCTCGGCCATGCAGGAGTTCTCGGAACTGTCGGAGAGGACGGCCGAGCTGAGCTCCTCCAAGCAACGCCTGGCACGTCACCTTCGGGAAAAGGAGGAAGAGACGGACAGCCTGCTTCAGAAGATGGACGTCATGCGCCAGGACATTCGCAAGACCGACAAGAACCGCAAGGAGGTGAGGAGCGACGGAGCTCGCGAGACGGCGGGCCGGCGGCGGGCCAAATTAACGCGGCCTGTTCTTCTTCTCAGCTGGAGGCTCAGCTGGACGAAGTGACGGCGGAAGCGTCCAAGGAGAAGAAGCTGAAGGAGCACAGCGAAGTCTATGCCAAACAGCTGGAGGCTGAGCTCCAGTGCTACAAGGTCAGAGGTCGCGAGGTTACCAGTAGAGATGGCGGAATTCAAATCACTCGATTCTGAATCAGCGGTCCCGCTTTCAGTCTCAACAGGGTCGAGGAGCTTCGGCAGGGGGGGCGGAGTCCCAGCAGGAGCTGTCTCGCCTGAAGGCGGAGCTGGACAAGAAGGTTCTGTTCTACGAGGAGGAGATGCTGAGGAGGGACTCTGCGCACTCGTCCGAGGTGAAGAAGTTGCGCAAAGAGCTGCACGACTCCGAGTCCTTGCAGTTGGCCGCCAACAAGGAGATTAAGGAGCTCATGGACAAGCAGGACAAGGACAAGAGGGACAGGTGAGTCTTGGTCCCGCAGGAGATGGGCCAGCCGATGCTCACGCATTTATTCTTCCTGCGCAGACAAGCGGAGATGGACGAAGCCATCGGAGTCCTGAAGGACAAACACGAGCGGGAAAAGAACCATCTCATGGAAGAAAACAAAAAACTGCTGACAGAAAATGACAAGGTGGGTGACTGGCCGAAATCACTGTGCTTTGTCTGGCGATGGTGTTCCTGCGTTTTTGTAACGGCGTTCCTGCGCCCGCTCCGCTTAGTTGTGCTCCTTTGTGGATGAGCTGACGGCTCAGAACCGCCAGCTGGAAGACGACCTCCAGGACGCCTCGTCCAAGAAGGAGAGCGTGGCTCACTGGGAAGCTCAGATTGCCGAGATCATTCAGTGGTGAGTGCCGGGCGCCGGCCCGGCGACAGCCACCGGGGGGCGCTCTCTCACCACGCCTTTGTGTTCAGGGTGAGCGACGAGAAAGATGCCCGTGGTTACCTCCAAGCCTTGGCCACCAAGATGACGGACGAGTTGGAGACACTCCGCAGCTCCAACCTGGGCAGCAGAACTCTGGTGTGTCTAGGACACTCTTCAGTACTGACCCATGTCATCTAACGGTGTTTGAAACGCTTTCGGCAGGACCCCTTGTGGAAGGTGCGTCGCAGTCAGAAGCTGGACATGTCGGCCCGTCTGGAGCTCCAGTCGGCTCTGGACGCCGAGATCCGAGCCAAGCAGATGGTCCACCAAGAACTGCGCAAGATTAAAGCCGCCAACATGGCGCTGGAAAGGTCACGCCTCTTTATTTTGCGCGCCGGCTGGCAGTCACGCTGTCCCGTCTGCGCCGGCTAACGCTGGTTGTCTTTGTCCCGTCGGTCTCCTCGCCATCTCGCGCGTGCAGCAAGCTGAAGGATTCCGAGGAGCGCGGCACCGAGATGGCCTCCCAGATTGAGAATCTGAAGAAGGAAATGGAGGACGGCAGATCACGCTCGGACAAAGGTGAGGTCGACCCTTTGCTAGCACTAGCGCCGTCGCCGACTTTGACCTTTTGACTTTGCTTTACAGCGCTGAACCTTCCGGACTTCCAGGACTCCATCTTTGAGTACTTCAACACGTCTCCGCTGGCGCCCGACCTGACCTTCAGGGTGAGTCCGTCCGTCCGTTTGTCCGTGGTCAGACACAGTCGAACGTTGAAAATGCACCACCGTGTGTGTGCAGACCACGCCCCTCGACGCCACCCCGCTGAGATCCCAACGCACGCTGTCCACGGCCGGCTCGGAGAACGAGGTAAGTCTTTGCGATGAGCGCGATGAAGAACGCCGAGAAGGCATCTCGGCGCCTGTCGCGTGTGCCTTCAGGATTTGAAGCCGTCGTCCCTCTCAACGAGCCCCTCGCCCAGCTACCAAAGTTCATCATTGAGCGCGCTAAAGGTACGTTGCTGACCAAAGGCCCGGCGAGGCCTCGTCTCGTGTGTCATTGGTGTGACGACCTTTGCAGCCCAAAGCCCACCAGCTCAGCATCAAGACCTTCTCCAGTCCCACCCAGTGCACCCACTGCACCTCCCTCATGGTGGGCCTCATGCGACAGGGATACGCCTGCGAAGGTGAGCCCGCTCGCTGGCTGGCTCGCTGGCTGGCTCGCACGCCCCCTGGCTGGCTCCCGTGCGCTCAGCGCTGACGACGTTGCCGCTTCCGCAGTTTGCTCCTTCATCTGTCACGTGGCCTGCAAAGACTACGCCCCCCTCGTGTGCCCCATTCCGGCCGAGCAGGCCAAGAGACCGCAAGGCATCGACGTCCAAAGGGGCATCGGCACCGCCTATAAAGGATACGTCAGGGTACGGCGCAAAATCTGCAATCGAGGAAAAAAAAAAAAAAGAAGTCGTCTATTTTGAGGCTTTCTTGTCCCATCAGATTCCCAAACCCAGCGGCGTGAAGAAAGGCTGGCAGCGAGCCTTCGCCGTGGTCTCGGACTGCAAGCTTTTTCTTTACGACGTCCCAGAGGGCAAGACCACGCAGCCCGGCGTGGTGGCCAGTCTGGTGTTGGATCTCAGGTAAAGCCGCACCATCGCTGCCATTTGGTCCATGACGTGCAAACGTGTCCGTCCGCCCGCGTAGGGATGAGGAGTTCTCCGTCAGCTCCGTGCTGGCCTCCGACGTCATCCACGCTTCCAGAAAGGACATTCCGTGCATCTTCCGGGTAGGACGGCACCGCCCTGGTGAGCAAAGTGGAGCCGCCAGGTGACGCCAATGTGTGTGTGGCCCGTCCGTGTGTTCAGGTGACCACGTCGCAGCTGAGCTCGCTGCTGTGCTGCGTGTCTCTGTTGGTTCTGGCTGAGAACGAGGCGGAGAAGAGGAAGTGGGTCTGCATCCTGGAAGGTCTGCAGAGCATCGTGGCCAAAAACTCGCTGAAGAACCAGCAGGTCCACATCCTGCACGAGGCCTACGACGCCTCGCTGCCCATCATCAAGGCCACGCTCTCCGGAGCCGTGCTTGGTCCGTTTAAATTTTTTTTTTTCCCTGTTTAATGCTGCGGTGCAACTTTGAAACCCGTTTTCCATTTGCAGACCGGGAGCGAATCGCCCTGGGAACCGAGGACGGGCTGTTTGTAGTGGAGGTGACCAGAGACGGTGAGTCGGCCGCGAGCGCCTCCCGCCGCCGTGCCGGCTGACGCGTTTGCCTCGCCCGCTTTGTCTCGAAGTGATCGTGCGAGCGGCGGACAGCAGGAAAGTCTACCAGATGGAGCTCATCCCCAAGGAGAAGATGTTTGCGCTGCTGTGCGGGCGAAACCGCACGGTGCATCTCCACCCTTGGGAACTGCTGGACGGCAGCGAGGCCGCTTTTGACATCAAGCTGACGGAAACCAAAGGATGCCAGGCCCTGACGGCCGGCCTGCTCCGACCCGGCGGGCCCACCTGCCTGATGGCCGCCGTCAAACGTCAGGTCAGGGGAACGGCGAGGCGCTTCCCTGTCCTCCCGTCGGCGTCTCCTGACTCGCCCGCCGGCCGGTGTCGCCCGCAGGTGCTGTGCTTCGAGATCACCCGAGGCAAACCCCACTACAGGCGGCTGTGGGAAGTGCAGGCCCCGGGGACGGTCCAGTGGCTGGGGATGGTCCGCGAGCGCCTGTGCGTGGGCTACCCCTCGGGCTTCGCGCTGCTAGCGCTCCAGGGCGAGTCGTCGCCCATCAGCTTGGTGAGCCCGGCCGACCCGTCGCTGGCCTTCCTGGCCCAGCAGCCCCTGGACGCCCTGCACGCCCTGGAGGTGGGATCGGCCGAGGTGCTGCTGTGCTTCAGCCAGCTGGGCGTCTTCGTGGACGGGCAGGGCTGCCGCTCGCGGACGCAGGAGCTGATGTGGCCCGCCACGCCGCTCGCCTGCAGTACGCCCCTCGCCGCTCGTAAAAGTAGCAAAAAGCGAACCCGCGGGCTGAGCGACCGTCAGTCAAACTTCCTCGTGTGTAGGTTCCAACTCCTCCCACCTGACCGTCTACAGCGAGTACGGCGTAGACGTTTTCGACATCCACACGGCCGAGTGGGTGCAGACCATTTCGCTGCGCAAGGTAACGAGTTGGCGTCGGCGCTGCCGCCGCTCAACCGCCGCGTTGACCCGGGTGTCCGCCCCTCCCCCCCCCCAGATCCGACCTCTCAACGTGGAAGGGACTCTCAACCTGCTGACCTCGGAAGCCCCTCGCCTCATTTACTTCAGCAACGCGTCGTCGGGTGAGAGCGGTCGGACGCCTTTGCCCCTCTAGGCCACGCCCCTTTTTAAACCCGCTTGTCTCCCGCCGTGCCATCCTCAGAGGGTGACCTGACCATCCCGGAGATGTCGGAGCACAGCAGGAAGTTGATGGTCCGCACTCGCAGCAAGAGGAAGTTCCTCTTCAAAGTTCCCGAGGAAGAAAGACTTCAGCAGCGCAGGTGAAGCCGTCTCGCTCACCCCGACTCGCTGGCCACGACTCGACGGCACGTTGCGTGTGGTGCCTCCAGGGAAATGCGGCGAGACCCCGAGTTGAGGTCCAAGATGATCTCCAATCCCACCAACTTCAACCACGTGGCTCACATGGGACCGGGAGACGGCAAGCAAGTTCTCATGGACCTCCCCCTGGTAAGCGCCTCTTCCTGCTGGCATGTCCTCCTCGCTCGCTCGCTCTCTCCCTCCCTTCCTCGCTCCCACCTGCATGTTGTCGTCCCGGCTTGATCCTCCACCCGCCCTTCTGCATGTCGACTGACTGGTGGTCTCTTGTCCTCCTCCTCCGCTGCTCCCGTCCCTCCCTGACTTCCAGGTCGGTGATGTGCCCCCCCCCTCCCCGTCTCCCTCCCCTTCCTCGTCCACCTCCCGTCACACCCTCATCTCCTCGCCCTCCAATTTTGAACACGTGTATCACATGACGTCGTCGTCGGCCGGCGTCTTCTTGCTGAAAGACTCGGCCTCGTGCTCCTCCCAGCAGAGCCTCCTGCAGCCTTCCTCCTCCTCCTCTTCCTCTCCCTCCATCTCCTCTCTGGGAAGGGTAATAACCCGGACCCTCATACATACATACACACACACACACGCTTGACACTTGGATCCAAAGTAAAACCTGGGGCCGACCGCAAACTCAAGCATGAATTCACTTGATTTCCTTTGTGTTGGTTGATGTGCATGATATTTTTTTCAAAATGGTGGCTCAACACAGGCTGGGAAAGAAAGGCATGTCTCATGTACACAAACACCTTTCCTTCATATGTACGTGCGTCCGAGTATGTGACCAGTGTGTGTGTGTATACACGCAGGGCGTGGTCTCTTCCTCTCAAGACGATGCTATCAAAGACAAGCCCCGCCCACTTTCCAGCATCTCCCGCCATCAGAGAAGCAAAACACACATGACGCGCACGGCCTCAGGTATGTTTTTCCCCCACTGGCGCTTTTGTAAGCGCGACTATAATTTGTCTGGTTTGTTTTGTAGACTTTGGGGGAGGAGCTTCATCTAGCAGCGCTCAGGAGCCAGAGCCGGACTCGGAGCGAGACGTGACGCCCACCGTGGAGTCTTGCATCGATCTGTCCTCTGACACCTCCGCCGATTGATCGATGGATCGCAGTGGAACGCTCCGTGCCTCCCCCCCGACCCCCCCCCAACCCGGCCGGGTCCCTCACCGCAGACTCACTCTGCACTCTGAGCCTTGAAAGGAGCGCGCACACATGCATACACTAAACGGGCGTGAGGCTGCGGGTTATGGAAGCAGTAAGGCTGCCGTGTGCTTTTCCATTTTAATCCCCTTTTATTGTGGCGGTATGAGTGAGCTTCCAGCTTTTATCTGGGTTTTAAATCTTTTGTTGCTAGGAAACACAACAAATGGCCTCCGCTGACCTTTGACTCGAGGCTGTCAATCACTAATTAGTACTCATAAATCTTTTCCTGTTTGACTTTGGCGTGAACACAAAGAAAAACACTGTATTGAAGTTGCACATTGTTGTCATTTCTCCTTCCCCTTGCACCGGGTCCCGCCCCTTAACCTCTGACCTGCCAGGTCAGCTGAACACTACTGTTGAAATTTTTTTCTTCACAGAATCACCAGGAAAATAAAGACAACTTTGTAATGATGACAAACAATAAAAGAATCTACTGACGTTGTGAGTTGTTTGATTGATGGATGAAACACAGGCCGTGGATCCGGCTTAAAACTATCATCTGCCCATTGTATCTGTTCAAATGAAGCCTTTTCAAAATGACCAGAATCAGCCATTCGGACACTGCCAAGTATCCCGCAGGATAATGTATTTGTGTCATTTGTCCACAAGAGGGCACTCTGACTACATTTGAGGCAAATACCAAGTATCCCAAAAAATGATGTATTTATGCTGTTTGTCCACAAGGAGGCACTCTAACAGCATTTGAGAATGAAAATCAGAAAATGGCGGTGTACCTAATAGAGTGTCCGAGTGACTTCACAGATCCAACAGCCAATCAGAAAGTGGGGGTGAGGGCGGGTGTGGCACTTTTCACTTTTTGTTAACTTTTGACCATGATTTTTCCCTAATGAAGTGGCCTTTTATTAGGTACACCTAAAAATGGCGGTGTACCTAATGGAGTGTCTGTGTGACGTCACAGATCCAACAGCCAATCAGAAAGTGGGGGGTTGTTTGGGTGTGGCACTTTTCACTTTCATTTAAATTTTGACCATGATTTTTCCCTAATGAAGTGGCCTGTGATTAGGTACACCTGAAAATGGCGGTGTACCTAATGGAGTGTCCGAGTGACGTCACGGATCCAACAGCCAATCAGAAAGTGGGGGGTTGTTTGGGTGTGGCACTTTTCACTTTCATTTAAATTTTGACCATGATTTTTCCCTAATGAAGTGGCCTGTGATTAGGTACACCTGAAAATGGCGGTGTACCTAATGGAGTGTCCTTGTGACGTCACAGATCAACCAGCCAATCAGAAAGTGGGGGGTTGTTTGGGTGTGGCACTTTTCACTTTCATTTAAATTTTGACCATGATTTTTCCCTAATGAAGTGGCCTGTGATTAGGTACACCTGAAAATGGCGGTGTACCTAATGGAGTGTCCTTGTGACGTCACAGATCAACCAGCCAATCAGAAAGTGGGGGGTTGTTTGGGTGTGGCACTTTTCACTTTCATTTAAATTTTGACCATGATTTTTCCCTAATGAAGTGGCCTGTGATTAGGTACACCTGAAAATGGCGGTGTACCTAATGGAGTGTCCTTGTGACGTCACAGATCAACCAGCCAATCAGAAAGTGGGGGGTTGTTTGGGTGTGGCACTTTTCACTTTCATTTAAATTTTGACCATGATTTTTCCCTAATGAAGTGGCCTGTGATTAGGTACACCTGAAAATGGCGGTGTACCTAATGGAGTGTCCTTGTGACGTCACAGATCAACCAGCCAATCAGAAAGTGGGGGGTTGTTTGGGTGTGGCACTTTTCACTTTCATTTAAATTTTGACCATGATTTTTCCCTAATGAAGTGGCCTGTGATTAGGTACACCTGAAAATGGCGGTGTACCTAATGGAGTGTCCTTGTGACGTCACAGATCAACCAGCCAATCAGAAAGTGGGGGGTTGTTTGGGTGTGGCACTTTTCACTTTCATTTAAATTTTGACCATGATTTTTCCCTAATGAAGTGGCCTGTGATTAGGTACACCTGAAAATGGCGGTGTACCTAATGGAGTGTCCTTGTGACGTCACAGATCAACCAGCCAATCAGAAAGTGGGGGGTTGTTTGGGTGTGGCACTTTTCACTTTCATTTAAATTTTGACCATGATTTTTCCCTAATGAAGTGGCCTGTGATTAGGTACACCTGAAAATGGCGGTGTACCTAATGGAGTGTCCTTGTGACGTCACAGATCCAACAGCCAATCAGAAAGTGGGGGGTTGTTTGGGTGTGGCACTTTTCACTTTCATTTAAATTTTGACCATGATTTTTCCCTAATGAAGTGGCCTGTGATTAGGTACACCTGAAAATGGCGGTGTACCTAATGGAGTGTCCGTGTGACGTCACAGATCCAACAGCCAATCAGAAAGTGGGGGGTTGTTTGGGTGTGGCACTTTTCACTTTCATTTAAATTTTGACCATGATTTTTCCCTAATGAAGTGGCCTGTGATTAGGTACACCTGAAAATGGCGGTGTACCTAATGGAGTGTCCTTGTGACGTCACAGATCAACCAGCCAATCAGAAAGTGGGGGGTTGTTTGGGTGTGGCACTTTTCACTTTCATTTAAATTTTGACCATGATTTTTCCCTAATGAAGTGGCCTGTTATTAGGTACACCTGAAAATGGCGGTGTACCTAATGGAGTGTCCTTGTGACGTCACAGATCAACCAGCCAATCAGAAAGTGGGGGGTTGTTTGGGTGTGGCACTTTTCACTTTCATTTAAATTTTGACCAAAAGTTTTCCCTAATGAAGTGGCCTGTGATTAGGGACACCTGAAAATGCCGGTGTACCTAATGGAGTGTCCAAGTGACGTCACAGATCCAACAGCCAATCAGAAAAATCATTCACTTGTCTGTAACCCAGCGTAAAATGAACAAGCAGTTCAGGCTTTATGAAGCAGTTCATGTAATGATGCCAAGCTACCGCAAGATGGCAGTGCCCCCATTCACTCCTATGTAACCCAGCATAAAATGAACATGTTCTTTTTTCCGACCAGAGGTCCTCGATGAACAATACAATTTTGATATCCCGCGATCGACTAGTAGTGGCTTGGTTTGGTTCAAATGTTTTATTTTCTATTTTTCGCAGTTGATTCTCGAGTATGGAGATGTACGAGCATGGTCGGCGTTTTGAACGCACCGCAGCGATTATTTTGCGGTTTATAAACTAACTGTAACTGTCCAAAAGCTGCGGTGCGTTCAAAACGCCGACTATTGCTCGTACATCACCATACTCGAGCATCAAGTGTGGACAAAAAAAACAAAAAAACATTTTAATATCCCGCGATTGATCAGTAGTGGCTTGGGGATCAACCGGTCGATCGCGATCGACATATTGGCCACCTTGGACTAGTATTCCAGCCAGTTGGACCTATCCAGACACTCAAATGTCGAATTTATTTGGCGGTACGTAAACTCCCCCTGACTTTCCAAAAGCTGCGGTGCGTTCACAACGCCGACCATGAGTCGTTCATCGCCCTACTCGAGCTGTTTTGTCAATTGGAGGGAACTCGCGAGCTAGGTGTTTGTGTTGTTGGCGCTGTTGTTTGCACACGCATGAAGTGCAAAAAAAAAAAAAATCCCGCGATCGACCGGTAGTGGCTTGGTTTGGTTAAAATGCCCTACTCGAGCTGTTTTGACAATTGGAGGGAACTCGCGAGCTAGCGTGTTGGTGTTGTGTTGTTAGTGTAGTGTATTTTTGCCGACATATGTCTCTGCATGAGGCCCAAGGACATCTGAGCCGACTTGGTGAGGAGGACCAGGGTGATTTGCCTTGAGCAATTGTGCTTGCTTTCAAGAAGGTTGACAGGTGTCTAAGTTGAGGACCTTGTATGGGCAGAGAGCCAGCATGCACGAGGATCTCAAAGAGTAGGGATGAGATCATGAGTCTCGCCAGGTAGAAGAAAGGCGTTGCTTTTTGAACATCGTGTCTGGGGGGCGTGAGAGAACATCTTCTGACATCGGCTGAATCAACATCTTTTTCCAACCAGCATTTCCTTTTTTAAAGCCAGCATTTTTCATCAAGTGTTTTGAGAAGACCAGCGAAGCCACGAAGACAATTCACCACATTAGCGCCGTTGTTTGCACACGCATCAAGTGCAAAAATAAATAAATAATAATTAATATCCCGCGATCGACCAGTAGTGGCTTGGTGATTGAGCGGTCGATCGCGATCGACGTCTTGGCCACCCTTGCACTACACCAATGAATGATCTGTCAGCATTTTTACCTGAACAAGTTGACATTTAACGTTCACTACCCAATTAAAAGGCCGAGCTTCGCTGGCAAAATGGGAAAGTGGTTTTTAACTTTGCCCGGTGTTCGGGAGAACATGGTTCGAGCCCCACATGAAGCAGACTTTGGGCCAAAGTTTGAATAGTGGGAGACTCGAGTTCTCCCGCGCATAAGGTAAAAGCTTTGAGCACTACACCATTGAATGTTCTGTCAAGTTTTGGTTTAAGCAGGTTGACATTCTAAAGTACACTACCCCAAAAAATTGGCGAGATTCGCTGCTAAAATGGTAAAGTGGTTCTTAACTTGGACCGGTGATCGGGAGATCATGGTTCGAGACCCACACCAAGCAGACTTTAAACTAAAGTTTGCAACAGTGTGAGACTCGAACTCGGTTCTCCCGAACATAAGACAAAAGCTTTAACCACTACAGTATCGAGTGTTCTAGAAAAGCGGTTGTAATTTAGTCATTTGACCTTGATTTCGTGAGACATATACTACGAATAAATAAAAAAACTCGGTAAGGTCCAACGTCAAAATGGTTGAGTGGTTTAGGTCTTGGGTTGGTGTCCAGCAGCCTCGGGTTCGAGACTTGCTCTTTGCAGCTTTTGCAAATTAAATAGAAGCACTTATAAGATTCGAACCCGCCTCACCCAAACTCAAGGGTAAAGCTATAACCATTCGACCATTCGAGATCTTACACTGCAAGCTTAAGTGTTTGTAATTGAAGGTTACTCTGAACCTTTCCTGAACGCGTCATAATTTAGGATAATACAAATAATTCTTTGGTCACCAGCCAACGGGCAATGGTCGAGAGGATAACGCCATTGACTATCATGCTTGCAGCGCTGGTTCGAGACCAGGAAACGCCGGGCATGTTGAATTTTTTTAAAGTTTTTTTTTTTTCTTCTGATGACGTCATCACGAAAAGACTATAAAAGGCGTCACGAACGCGACGGCGCTCGTTCAGTCACTCCTCTGATGGCGAGCGGGCGCCACGCTGCTCTGGTCCACCTGCTGCACGACAGCGTTAAAAGTCACAAGTAAGTGTTCAACGTTTGTTAACCTTTTCAAACTAACTGCTTTTGCTCTCTTTCAGGGTCAACTTGCACTTTGGGCGTGTGAGCGTGCATGCAAGCTAAAAAGTTTGCAGAAGCTAGCGTTAGCAGTTAGCGTCTTCAACGACCACCAAAACGCATTCATTTGCCGTGCAACCAAACAATTGACGGTGGGTAAGTACAGCTACATTTTGCAAACTCAAGCACGCACGCACCGTGTGGAAAGAGCACTAACACTATTTTTTTTTGCCCAAACATTTAGCAACGTCTGGACGACAGCGCCGGAGGTAAGTAGACAAAGCAGCGCTTGCTTAAATCCACCAGAGAATGAATGACTCCAATATTTTTGGTGTTAATTTTCTGCTTTCTGTCTGCAGGTGCCAATCGTTAAAACTACCCCGGCATGGCCGACGGACTTTGTGAGTTTTCAAGTCAATCGACTGCTTCTAATTGCCTTCTCCTTTCTGTCCACAGGCCTGCATCTGGAACAGATTGACTGCAAAATGGTAAAAGTATTTTTATTAGCAAATTGACTTAAGCAAACATTTGTTCTTTTCCTTGTCTGCAGAGTCCAAGATGGCTGCCTTGCAGTCCTCGCATGGCTTCATGAGACACTTGCAGGTAGGTCTACTCTTGCTCAACCCAATTTGCTTGTTAAAATGCAGAGTAGTTGTAATCTTACCGTGTCTTTCAGACCAGCAAGCTGTGGTTGGAGATGCGCCGGAAGGTAAGTAGACAAAGCAGCGTTTCCATAAATCCACCAGAGAATGAATGACTCCAATATTTTTGGTGTTAATTTTCTGCTTTGTCTGCAGGTGCCACTCGTTAAAACGACCCCAGCATGGCCGACGGACTTTCTGTGAGTTTTCAAGTCAATCGACTGCTTCTAATTGCCTTCTTTCTGTTCACAGGCCTGCATCTGGAACAGAGGGAGCAGATTGACTGCAAAATGGTAAAAGTAGTTTTATTAGCAAATTGACTGAAGCAAACATTTGTGCTTTTTCTTTTCTGCAGAGTCTAAGATGGCCGCCTTGCAGTCCTTGCATGGCTTCATGAGACTCTTGCTCAACCCAATTTGCTTGTAAGGCTGCAGAATGGTTGAAACCCCACCGTGTCTTTCAGAGCAGCAAGCTGTGCTTGGAGAGATGTCCAGCCATCAGTCCGGAGCTGCCCTCCATTCCTCACTGGTGAAGCACGCACGCACGCTTCCAAATGTTTGTTTGACACGTGTCAAACATTTCAGCTTGTTCTTCCTCATTCTGTCCACCAGGTGGTGCCAAAGGACGTAGTTTCTGCAGCACAGATATACAAGGTTTTGAACCTGTGGCATGTTCAACGTCTTGTCCGACGTGCTGGCAAGGGGTAATTTACTACAAACTTGGCCTTGTTTAAAAGCACTATCCAGCTTTTTGTTTTATGCTTCCCTATTCCTGCAGAGCAGTTTCCAGTAAGGATGAAGTTGAGTAATCTGCCACCTGCTGGACAAGGAACCAAGCCTCCAAAACCATGCTGAGGTTCTTCAAGGCTGCCTCCATCTTCAGAGTAGATGCACAAATAACCTAAATGGTAGCATGATGGATCTGTCCCTCCCTCCCTCCCTCCCTCCCTCCCTCGTTTGTGTTTTGTGCAGGTGTCCACCCTGGGGAGTTTTGACAACATTTCAGAAATTGTGGACCACTGACCGACCGGCTGCTTCCAGTCTATAGCTAAAAAGAAAAGTAGTCAACTTAAATGCAGTTTTTGTGTTTTCTTTCCAGGTAGAGCTGACAAATCCTGGTCCACAATTTGTCTTGAACTTCCTGTGAGTGAATCACCTGGGTGGGTGCTGCCTGAAGAGCCCTCTGCTGGTAAGAAGCAAAGTAGTGACATTTTAGCAAACAAGTTTCAAAATTTGAATATTTGTTTATCCAGTGTTAACCACCATCTAGGACATACTCGCGGAGGTAGCTGAGGACCAGAGCAAAGCTCCAGACTAGCAAGTCTTCAATTTCCCTGTTACTAAGGCAACTTGAGAAGTGAGGCACTTTAAATGCTCATTGCACAATCTTTTTATTCCACTAATTTTTTCCCCCTATTTTCTGACAGGCAGCAAGGAAGAAAAAACTGCTTCCTGATCCTGCAGCTCACAATACCTGCTGTAAAAAACAATGTGCTTGCGCACCGGTATGTTACATGCCAAACTATTTTCTGGTCAAAATGTTGACTTAACACTTTACTTACCAATTTCTTTTTGTCTTAGGTCTGAGCATGGACTAATACTGGACAGTCTGGCAGACCACTTCACCAATCATCTCTTTAGCCGTCCACTCATCCCTCGGGCAGACCGCTTGACCACTCATCCCTCAGGCCGACTACTTACCACTGGGCAACAAGCAGACTGCCATCCAACTTGTTACTTTATTGTGATTGAATGTTTACTCTGCAAAAGAAATAAAGCTTTATTACAAATAACGCAAACTTTCAACTCTTCCTTCAAACACCACAACAAAAAAACCCCAACCCACAAATATTTCCGCCCGATAAAAAATTCAGGATTTTTTTTTTTGGGTGAATTTTTTTGAGAAAGGGGGCGGGTCAAACCTGGAATACTGCTTCATGATTGGCCGAGAACTCTAAAACTGGGCGGAGCCATGAGAATGAAAGGCTGTGATTGGTTGAAGAGTGGGCGTGGATATGCAAATGAGGTGACCTGTGATTGGTCACGTTATTAGTGGGCGTGGTCTCATTAAAATGGAGCAATGTGATTGGTCAGATGTGCAAATGCTGCATTCTGATTGGCTGACACAAAGTGGGCGTGGCTATGCAAATTTTGAGCCGGGCCGTGATTGGCCAGGCTGAATTTGGGGAGGGGTAGGAGGCGGGCAAAGTGGCACTTAGGTTTTGGAAGGCTCTTTGCAGCTTTGAGTTGAGTGTTTGCCTTCAGCCACTGAACAGAGCCAAGTCTTTGACTGCTTCTCACTGTCTCCACGAGTCAAAGTGACTGCAATTGTACAATTGCATCACTTTGACTCATGTGGAGACACACACAGAGAGAGAGAAGCAGTCAAACACTTGGCTCTGCTGCAGTGATGCTCACCTCAAGGCTGCTGAAAACATAGTAGTGGACAGACACTTAGCTTTTCAAACAGTACTTTGCAGTGACCAGCAAGCATGAAAGACATCAAATGAGCACATTTGCTCAGAAATCACAAAGACACTTGAACAATTGATTGAATAGAAAAGCAGTTTGAAAAGGCCTTGCCTGCCTGCATGGAAGCAGATGAAGTGCTTGAGGAGCTCGCTCATTTACTTCTCGTGGCAGGGGAAGGTGAGCACATGCAAACAGTGCAAACATCTCTCACTGGGACAAAAGCCAAGTGCCAGGTACTCCACAGTACCACCACCAGCACCAGCACTTGGGTTTTGTGAGAGATGTCAGCTGCTTGCATGTGCTCACCTTCTCCCTGGTGTGCCATGACAAGATGACATCAGCTCCTCAAGCACATAACACTACCAACTAACACCATTTTTTTCTTTAGATTCAAGTCATAATTTTAGAAGAACACAGTGGTACACTTTCACTTTTCTTGTGTGCCAACTATGATCAAAACTATACTTTTGAAGTTCAAATGCATTTTTCAAAAGTATATGTCACTTTAACCATTGTAGAGCAATTCTTTTGTTTCTTTTCACTGTGTCCCAAATAATCATCAGGACATGATTCATTTGGGAATGACCAATTCAAATGTCCTTTGATAACATTTGGGAATATTTGAAGTCACGACCTTCTACGTCTAAGATTAGGAGGCAAACAAAATGGGGAGGTAACCTACCTTTCGACGACCAGCAGCCGACGTGGAGCCTCCAGTCTTCAAGTTTGGACATGGAAAAACAACGCTTTCGTTCATTATCCATTGATTGACAGCCGAGTGAGTGCTACTTGTGGGTGGGTAGGCGTGCTAGCTAACGCTCCACCTCTTGTTTCACGAGAGCTAGCGAGTTCCACTGACCTAACGACTAACAAATCATCTCCTTTCATGTCATTGTTTACATGTATGCGTGTACATACATACAGCAAATCGAGAGCTTGGAAAAAGTTGACATTATTCATTCGAAAGCCCAAATGGTAACAACCTGTCGAGCTAGCTGCTCGCTGAAGCGGAAGTGTACGGTAGCCGAGAAAGCTCAATTCAAGTCACACAAAAGCGCGTATTTGGCAAATTGCACAAAAGACACTCCCACATCATGCATACATACGACATTAGATTCAAGATTCATGAGTTTTTATTCGCCATTGTTTGTATGTGTGGATGTCGCAGGACGCCTTTGAAAAGCCCGCTTTACTGTCACTTTCTTCACGTCAACACACACAGAGATCGAAATTGCATTTATAATAATTTGAGTATTCTGCGACCCTGTGGTCATTTTATTTATTCTCGATTAAGTTGACATTCTAAAATTTCCTCAGCAAAATGGCACAATGGTTTTTAACTTTATCTGGAGTTTGAGAGACCATGGTTGGAGCTGCAAATGAGTCTCAGGTTTCCCCAGGTAAGCCGACACCTGCTGGTTGTTATGGAGATCCAAAGACGAGACGAGACGAGAAGCAAAGGGCGATGCAATGGCGGAGCACACATACTCGCTAAGAGGAGTTTGTTTTTTTAAAAAGTGAAATTTGACGCATCATTTCAATGCGGCAACAGGCAGCGTACCGGAGGCCCAGCTGCTCTTCCACATTCTGATGCGCAAACCTGGACCACAACGCAAGTGAGGAGACACCTCTCAAATATGTGTGAGCAGATGTTAGGATTCACCACTACGCCTTTTGGTGCCATATGGAGATCAGAATGATGTGACATCATGTTACGCATTCATCATGTTCATCATGTCAGAAGTGTTGCAGCGGCTGTTACATGAACTTTTTTTTTTGCATTCACTACATATCCAGCGAGCCCCGGCCCTCCAGAGGGACCAATGGGAGGCGAGCGTGCAGAGGTGGACCAGGCCATGCAGCATCCGGTTTTCCAGCAGCTGTGGTTTATGGTGGCCATGGCGGCCGTCGCCCTGGCGCTGATGGCCGTGGCCCTGGCCGTGGCCCTCCACAAGGTCAGGTGGCCACTTTCGCCGCTCGCTTCCTTCGCCACCTTCCGAGACAGCCGATCAAATGTGTGGCAGGTGTTGAAGAAAGCCCCCCTGACCAGAGAGAGACCCCCCTTGGCGGCCATGCAGAAGCGACATCCCCTGGCCGTTTATCCAGCCAGCAACTCCGTTTTGGTGCGACGGGCTAGCAAAAGTAGCAAGGCAAAACAAAGATGCTAAGCCTCGTTGTTTTTTTGCAGACAGGCTAAGTAAAACTAGCATCTTTGGTGCCACTGCTACCTTAACGCACACGGAGCAACAACAGCTTGTTGGAACTACAATTTTGTGCAATTTCAGTTCGACACGGCGGGTGTGGTCAGCAGCGTGACGCTCAAGTCTTTCACCATCAAGATGGAGGTAACGTGCCACCGTCGCCTACTTGTGTCGCCACGGTAACCACCTTTCTGATGTCACTAGGAGGAGCTGGAGGCCAAATGCGCAGGTGACGAAGGAGGAGGCGAGACTTCCTTGAGGCGCAGCGTCAGCCAGGTGATGGACAAGAAGTCATTGGCGGAGGCGTGGGGACATGATAGCGGGATGGTGAGCTATCTTTCACTCTTCAAATGCTCAAAAGGCTTGGCATCACCCCAAGCCTACCTCCCTCCCTCCTTCCCTCCAGTTTATGGAAGACGAGGAGTTTGTGGACAGCGTGAAAGGCTTCAGCACCGTCAGGAAGGAGCACACCATGTTTACAGACACCAATTTGTGACTGACTGGCATCTCTTAATCAAGTGCAGCATGAAACCTGCAGACTGACTTGACAGCAACAAGAGGATAGCTTGAAAAAAAAAAAAAAAAAAAAAAGAAGTGGAGACAATGTAGTTCTTCTCATTTTAATTGAAATGAGGTGCAATGCTGCCACAAAACCATTACAGTCAATAGAATGTCACCAAAAAAATAACAAAACAAAAGAGTGACACAATAAATTAATATACTGCAGTACCACGAGAATAAACAGAACTCCCACAACTGGGGTGGAATCCTAAAAATAAAAACAGTCGAGTTAAAAAAAACAAAGATTTTACAAAGGCAGTCTTCTTTCTTTTTTGTGACTGTTGCTCATCTTGCATATAAAATATAAATTTTTAAAATTGTTCTTTAAAGTGAGCATTGATTGATGCCTCATTAAAAAACTAAATTCCTTTCTTCTCATGGGATTATAGCAAAATATTTCCACGATCTAAAATGGACCTGATTTGGATTTCACGCGTAAGACTGAGAATTTCAAAAAAATGTCTTTGAATAAAAATACGCGCCAAAGGAGAAAAGTACGTGTGGCGGTAAAGTGCAAGTGGAACGTCACAGTTTACACAGAATATTATTTCAAACGTTCAAAAGCGCACACGCAAGTCAGACGCAAGCCTTTTTGTTCTCTTTCTTGGAAAATTTGAATGCCAGGTTGACTCCGTGGACGCCTCAATACGACTGAAGATGCTGACGGTCGTACCTGAGAGTGCTAACGGACCTGATCGTAGCTCGCTTTGTAAACTACGTAGCCATTGGAATACGTTCAACTGCCGGGTGACTGTTGCTATTTAAAAAAAAAAAAAAAAAGAAAGCTGCCAGAATGTGGCCATCTCCAGCAATTCAATGTGCAAACATTTTACAGGAAAAGAAAAATACTTTGTTTATCCTTAGTTAAAGTGGGGCGAACAAAGACGACGCATGCTAACTAGCTAAAAGCGCTACAACACGACATGAGCGGATCACTACAAAGACAAGAAGTGCTAGCTACGATCTGACCGAAGCGTGCAAATAACTAAACACAGATGACACGACCTAGTTTGCTTGTTTGTCTGCCTTTCATTTTCTGCATTAGAGACAAAAATATTTCCTTGCCGCATTCGGCCGGCGGCTAGCAGAGTTTGCCGGATGCTAAGGTCAGTCAGAGACTAACTGGAGTCTTTCCCTTCTTTGGAAAAAAAAAAAGTTCATTGAAGAAAACATTGCAATGAGTAATACTGGCTAGTGTCCATGGAGAATCGGGATAATCCAAGTCAATGTCCAGGTAAAAACATAAAAAGGTTCGAAAGTCTTTGTTGAAAAGTTCCGGAAGGTTCTTTGCGACGTCGCTCCGGAGAGCTTGTGGATCATTTTGTATTTTTACGTGGGACAAAGAACTGCGGACAAAGCACAAGAGGAGATGAAAAGGCTGAGTTTGTCACGGCGGTAGCGTCAAGACTTGACGGGCGACATGAGCGTGAGGTGAGAAAACCACGACAAGCGGGGTGATCGGCTGCTAGTGCCTGCTAGCCGCTAAAGGGATGCTACGCTCTCTTGGGTGAGGTGGAAATGAAAGTGGACCAAAAATACATCTAAGAAAAGCCAACCTGAGAGCGGGCCTGGGCGATTCACCCACTTTGCCCAATTTGTATTTTGTGGCTAAAAGTGCAGAGATGTTATTTTGGCCCCAAATCGCCCAGCCCCACTGGAGAAAGCGTGGAGTCGAAGGTGAAGAGTCCGTTACAAACCTCGGGGTCTCATACCAGAGCTGGCCAAAGCGCAAAGCGGCGGCACGGGCGAGAGACAAGGAAGGCACAATTAAAGTGTGGCAAGAGCACCGACAAACGGCAAGAGTGGGCTCGGGTAGTTCCACTGGCTGACGACAGGGGGCAGTGTGACTGGAGTGGGGCCATTTCATTAGCTACTGTCCATTTTCATGTATAAAATAGTTTTTAGATTGGCTACACATAAAATGATTAACAATGACAACTTTGAAGAAAACCTTTATGATTGTTTTAAGTCGGGAATATATTTGATATGCCTCTAGCTTTGGGTGACGTGTGTATGTACCTTTGAGGATGTAATCTGTGAGCAGGGCAGGAACCTTCTCGCTGTCATCCCTCATGGCGTGTAGAACTGATGCACAACGAGTGGTGAGGATTAAAACAACTGGGCAAAAGCGGAGGTGGACACACGGACGGACTCACTCACTCTTTGTTAGAATCTGGAGGTCTTCCACTGCAGGGGAGCCCATTTTCTTCTCATAGGGGATCACCGTGGTCAGGTACTGAGGCAGAAGAACCACGAGTTACAGATTAGAAAAAGTGTGTCTTTGACCGGTGTGTGTTCTACTTCTGCCCCATTTTTCTTTTGGGGGTCTCAAAGCTCTTGAAGGAGCGTAAGCACAGTGCATGAAAAGCAAAGTTGCAAGCAGCGACGTTAAAAACAAAAAATGATGCCCGGTGCATCTGGAGGGAAAAAAAAAAAAAAGCATGCTCGGGAGGGGGGGGAATAAAATGGGAGGGAAGAGAAAGAAAGAAGGAAAGAAAGAAATAGAGGGGAGGGCACCTGTTTGTCCCCTCCTGCGGTACCAAAAGTTTGCCGGAGGCCATTTTGTATGACATTGGAGAGTCCCTCCAGAGTGAGGCGCTATGACGAGTTGAAGGAAGGAAGCAAGAGGAAAGACAGATGAGGACAGACGGCTCGCGGCCACGCCCGCTTCGGGCCCCGCCTCTCACCGTGCCCGGCACCACGCCGCGCTGGCCGTTGGCAGCGGCGGCCGCCGCGCTGCTACGGATCTTCTTCTTCTTGCGCAGCAGCTCGCGCTGCTCCTTCTGCCTGTTCTGCACGTCGATGAGCAGCGAGATGAAGCTGTTCTTCACCTGCCGCCGCAATTTGCAAATGACCACACCGTACCGAGCGGGGCCAAAAGGGGGCGCGAGCGGACGAGCGTCACCTCCTTCTCGTACTCCAGCTCGTCCCGCAGCGCCAGCGCCCGCACCAACTCCTCGCTGAAGCTTTGGATGGCCGTCTCCACCTCCTCCAGCGTCTCGCTCAGCTCCGACACGGACAGCTGACGCAGGCCTGAACGCGAGAATGGGCACGTGAATTTCACTCGTGAATTTCTTTGCCCGGTTAAGTCATCCGTGCGGAGAGCCTTGGAGCCAGCGTATTACGCAAGCGTCGCCGCCTTGCTTGCATTTAGAAGGCATTACGTAAGAAGGTCGGCCTCGTGACTCGCGGTGACCTCTGGCCTCGTTAGACCGCGCTGGAGAGCTGCCAAAAAAAGGCGCAGGTGAAACTTACGGTCCTCGCAGCTGGTGTCGGAGCCGGAGCGTTTCAGGTCCCGGGAGAGCACGGACAAGTCGGAGCGGGAAGGGCTGTCGTCGTCGTCCGGTGACTCTTGCATCATCTCTTCGATCTCCTCGATCACCTGCTCGGCGGTGAAGAGCGGCTCGTCGTCCACGCAGGAGACGATGATGGAGTGCATGTCCATCTGCTCCCGCAGCTCCTCGTCGTCCGACAGATCCAACCACTGGTTGTCGACCTTCTGCCCGAGGAGGAACAAGCAAAGCGGGTCATCCAAATGGGTCTGACTCGAGCGAACGCGGGATGACGCGAGCGAGCGTGGCTACCTGCCGCTGGTTGAGGTTGAGGGCGGGCAGGTGAAGCGAGCGCGTGTGAGACGTCTTCCAGTCCACCGGCATCACGTTGCCGTAGTTGTCCGTCAGAGTGTTCCACATCCTGCGAAAAAATTTGTTCTTTAGGTGATAAAAAAAATAAAAAGTAAAATAAGAAATAAAATACAAAATAAAATAAATATCGATAAAAACAATACAATCAAAATAAAATAAGAAATAAAATAGAAAATAAAATAAAAAATGAAATATCGCAAACGTGCGCCGTGGGGACAAGCTGACGCATTCTATCAGCATCATCGCCTGGTTCGCGCTCTCGCCGGCTCGCTTTCTATAAGCATCATCGCCTGGTTCGCGCTCTCGCCGGCTCGCTTGTTTACGTAACATCCATGCTTTTCCCCGAGGTGTCGAGCGAGCAGGCAGGCGAGCGCCGCTTCTGTATGTGGGGCAACAGCTTATTTTGCGGTGCCTTGAGCGACAAGCGCCTGCCAAAAAAATATACCCAATTAGTTTCCCTGCTTTCAACAATAATAATCAGACATTGCAAGGCAGCAGTATTTTGTCTTTTGGTACATTCATGCGGATACACGGCGGATTTGTCTTCAGCCCCCACATTTTCCTTATAAACCTCGCTGGTTCGGAAAATTTGACAAATTTGGCTTACGTCACCGCTGCTGCTTCAATTTCAAAATATACACTGAGTGGACTTCCTTCGTTTTGGGCTGAAGTCTTGCAAAATATGAGATCAAATCTGGTACTCTCATACTTGAAGGACATAAGAGCCAAAAAGCGTCTGAGCAGAATGTGGGACAGGGCTGACCTTTGAGGGTTATTAGCATGTTGCCATGTGGCGCGCCATGTCAACCAGCTATGGCAACCAACATATCCATCCATCCATCACTGGGGTGAGCTGGCATGGCAGCCATTCTCCAGGATGCATCCTGGCCCACCGCTCATGGTGTTGAGTCATTTGGGATCACGGGAAAGGACGTTACTTGGTGTGCAGATGAAAATTAATGCACTAAAGTGTCATACGCACACATTTGAGCAATGTTTGGCTCTCTGATGGACAAAAAGGTCACATCAAAAATGGGAATATTGACACGGGTCTTTCTTAATCATGTGAAAGAGGAAAGTGACACGACTACCACTTAGATGATTGTTGACATTTGACAAAAGCGTAACAGTTTGTACTCAAAATACTACTTTGGGTACTTTTAGGTAACGTGGCAGTAGTCACACATGTAATGCACAATCATGAGTTGAAAAAAAAGAGAGGCAAACTAAAGCATTTGCCTGCATTGATACGACAGATATGTTATCTTAAACGAGTGAGGTTGTGTTTGCAGTACTTTGCTTGAGGCTAAGCTAATCTACTGGCCGCTAGCTACAGGTCAAGCTAACGAGGCTAACGAGAATGTATCAAAAGGGAAATGAAATTGCCACTCACTCGTCATCTTTCAGATAATCCTCATCCGTGATGGGTTTAATGGGGGCTATGTGCTCCGTGGTGGTGTTGTAGTTACGGAAGCACACGCTCAGCTTTGCATCGAAGTCGTGGACGAGGTCCTCCATGGACTGGAAGCTGCAGATCTCCCCGGAGAAACTGTTGTCCAGGTCGGACAGATCCTCCGGGCCCTCGGCCGCGGTGATCGCCGGAGCTTCGTCGTCGGGCAGCACCAAGTTGGAGTTGAGCTGGTCCAGATCCGCGGGCGACTCCTTGAACTCGTTGAAGTCCTGCCATTCCTCGTCGAAGTGGGCTAACGGAGCCGCCGCCATGTCTGTCGCGCGCGGTGCTCGAGAGCTTACACCGGGAACGGCGGGCGGGTTGCCCTCGGCTTGCGGGCTGGCAACTTGTGTTGGCTCGTGAGTGAACGATTCGTTCAAAGGAACGACTCTTTTCAGTGAACGAGAGTGAGTTTTTTCATGATTGCATGGAAGGATGCGTCGTTATGCAAAAACGGGGAGATGATGCTTCTCTTTGGGGCATCTTTATTTTACAACACTTATAGTAGGATTGAAATAACGTGTATGCATATATACGTCGAAATATTGTTGTCCAATATATCTACTGCAATTTCACATTAGATTGCTGGTTTGAAATGTACTTTTATTATTATTATTTTAACAAACATTGATGTTAATTTTTGACCATGATTTTTTATTATTTGATTTATAAAAATAAATAAATAATAATAATAAAAAAAGGATCAGTGGGTGTGTGTAGGGGGGGGCGATTTGTTGAACGATTGGTTTGAACGAATCTTTTGAGTGAGCTGATTCTAAAGATTCAGTTCACTTAAAAGAACTGGAATCCACATCACTACAGGCAAATGAAATATGACGATAGGGGCGGGGCTTGTTGGGAGCCCAGACGTCATATATCACGTCATCTAAACTAAGAGAAGCTCCTCCCCCAAAACAAAACAAAACAAAACAAAACAAAGGCCATAAAATCTGTTTGGGTCATATTGATTTTCAAAACCCTGAATACTTTATTGAAAATAGGCATACATGACACTTTTCCTACACAACAATACAAAACAATACAATCACAATTGCAAATACCACGTGGACGCCCACACACCCCTTACACAAAAAAACAACAACACGCGTGTACGCGCACACTTCCTACCCCACGCTCAAGGAACTTAAAAGATGCTCCAGTAAGCCCTTGGTACCCCCCTCCATCCAAATGTCTAGAGTCTAAGACATGAAATCAGAATGAATCTCAATCAACAAGAGGAGACAAGAGATTGCATACAGACAGCGTATGGTGGAACTATTTCTCGCAATTATTCCTTGTCATCTGTGTTCACTTGATGTCCTCCTCACCAGTGAATCCATTCAAGGCACTAGCAGAACTTACTAGTGTGACAGTGGGGGGAAAAAAAAAAAAAAAAAGAGTACAAAAAGATACAGAATAATAGCTCCCCATTTTGAAATCCATTCTGCTGTCCAGGATTTGGAATGAGCTGTGATCAGACCCCGCTGTGAAACGTCCCTTTTCAAATGGTTTGGCTTTGACAAACATGGAGAATGGCACACAGAGACATCAGTCCGCTACACGCACGAGCAATCCATGTTTCTTTTTTTTTTTTAAAGGCGAGGGGTGGCTATTTTCAACCTGATGGGATTTTCGGGTAACACGCTTCCAAACCGGTGTTACTGTGCATATTTTTTTAGTGTCAAAACCAAACACAAAAAAAGAACAGAAAACAAAAAGAAAGAGTCCAAATATCTGGTTATACTTTAATATGATCATACAAGGGGAGGGAGATATAATATGTGGAAAAAAAAAATAATAAAATAACAAAATATTCAATAAAAACAAGACAGAAAAGCACTGTTTTGGAAACTTTTCACGTTCCTTTGAACTGTATCCCAGTCTGTGGCAAAAATCGACGTCACCGACCCTGAAAAAGGGGTCAAGAAGAAAGCTTTTGAATGGAGGCTGACCAATGGAAACGACTGGCGGACAGACAGGCAAATTTGGGGGGGGAAAATAAAAGAAGAAAAATCAGTCATTGGGGGAAGAATTCACTCAAATTAAATGGCCCACTTTACAGCAAATTAATGACTAGAAGGAAAACGGTCGATTTGTTTGTGTGCACTTGTGTCTTTTAGAAACTGCAAGTTGTTTTTTTTCCGTTCGGTATAATCGTCGACCTCAGTTTAAAAATAATAACTGTTTTTATTCCAACTTCTGTCAACAGTGCACATCCAATGCCACGTGAAGTTAGTGTAAAATAAGAATTATAAATCCCAGATTAAAAAAAAAAAAAAAAGTAATAATACAAAATGGCTCTCAAGTATTACGGTTTTGTTCCACAGATGGAGGTCCCGAGGGCTTTGGATAACTTTTGACTGTGGGATTAAGAAGGCTTGGAAGGGGGGCAAAATGTTTTGCTGGTGTGAACTGAACACACTCGAACCCACGCACACACGTAACGTTTTTTTTTTTTTTTTTTTTTGGCGGGAGGTCACAGTTTGTCGCCAAAGTGAATGGCCTCCTCCTCGGCACACGCGCACACACATGCACACTGATATGCGGCATCCTCCTCGTTTTGACGGATGCGATTGTGCAGCAGCAGCGAATGTAAAGAAAAAAAGGGGGAGGTGGGGGCGCAGTGGGTGAGGAGGGGGGGGGGGGGGGAGTTTGGCTCGGACCGTCCTTGCTTGTTTTGTCAGAAATGCTAAAGTGGATTCGAGATGAGGCTCACCCAAGGAAACAATTGACGCTTGGGCTGTTGGTTGCAAAATAAAAGAAAATAAAAACACTGTAAACGTTGCGTGCTGTAATGAGAAGGGGGGGGCCGACATAACAATATTAAACTATGTTGGGCATTTTGGGTGAAATTTCCAAAAGCAACCTAAAATGCACAACAGTGTTGCCTTGCATTCATTCAATCAATCAGCGAACACGCTCTGATCATCTCAACACATATTTTTCCATAAGAAAAATTGCACTCAACAGTATTGTACTGTACGTAACTTCCTAAGGTGGGCTCGCCAAAAAAAAAAAAAAAAAAAAAGTGAGCCCACAACACCACTGTACCTAATGTGTTGTCCTTGGTGGTTGTTCTTCTGAGGACCCATTGGCATCATGAGCTTCAGCCGAACCGCAACTTGCTTTTTGCACAATTTGCTGAACGGCAAAATTCACAACACAAGTTGTGAGAGAAGATCAACTGAAGTTCAGCCGTGAAGGTGATTGTGCATTTTAGGTTGACGGTGCAATTCCACCCAAACGGCGGCGTCATCCAATGACAAGAAGTGAGGAAGTGGGGCGGGGAGGTTGCGGGGCTCTGCTGCTGACTCGGTCGTTTGGGGGAGGGGCTATGTCCTCGCTTGACGGGGGCGGGATTTTATTTTTTAGATGAGGACACCAAATTGGCCATCATCAAGGTCCTTCGAGACACTCCTGCATCCCGGTGTCAGTCTCTTTGTTTTGTCTTGGCTTCCTTTTTTTTTTTTTTTGCCTCGACATATGTTTCGGGTGGGTGCTAAGATTGATATTTACGGAGGAGTACTGGTGGCTCTTGGGAGAGAAGTGTCCATCAACTGTCCATGGTACTGCCGTTCTCTGAGGAGACACAACATCACGTTCATATGTTTGAATGCGGCTTCCCCCCCCCCCCCTGACCCCCGTTTGTCAATACCGTTGAGCGTGTCCGCCTCTTGCGAGTCGAGAAACGGCGCCGGCCCCCAGATGCGCACCGTGCCGTCGTCCGAGGCGGACGCCATGAGCCCCGGGACGGTGGGGTTCCAGCTGACGCAGTTGACGGTGCGCGTGTGGCCCGTCAACTCGGCGATGGGAAGCTCGCCCCGCCGGTGCCAAATGTACACTTTGTGGTCTGCGGAGGAAATGCGCACAACCGGCAATGTCATCGACAACTGCCCGGTTAAGAAGCAACAGCACCACCTCGTGGAAAGAGTTGGTACTAAAGTTTTAAACAGCAAGCGGACTGCACCTTCGCTGCCGCTAGCAATAAAGTCTTCATTGTGTCCTCCGAAGCAGGAGTGGATGGTGTAGAAGCCCTGCGTGACGCCTTGGTATTTCCTGACCAGCACTCGGTCCTGTAGGTCCCACAAGTGCACTCCCTAGCGGACGGTCAAGCCTCCGTTAGCGGCCGCCGGACGACACTCGGACGAGAGCGCCAACGTCTGCTCACCTGAGTTGCTACATTTAACACAGCTAATCTTCCGTTCTTGGAAACAGTAAAAGACATGATAGGATGGTCCTCCTGGACTCTGCAAACAAATCAAATGGCAGCACAGTGAAGTGAGAGCTTACTTGGTCTAGGATCATTTCGTTTGGTCAGCTATTGTGTTTCGTAGCCGTTTGCGTACATGTTTCTGTCGGCGAGGTCCTCAAAGTTGTAGCCCCGAATACGTTGGTGGGTGTCCGAGGCCAGCACCGTCCTGCCGTCGCTCAGGCACCATAAGCACTGCACTCTCACGCCCTCCCACGAGTCCAGCAGGTTGCCGTCCAGATCCTGAGGACACACACATAGCGACAGCAAAGGGTCAAGAGACTTTTTTCTCTTCGAGGGACCCGACGTGCACGTGAGGCGGACGTACGCATTGGTAGAACTGCCCCCTCTGGCCTCCCGTGACGAAGCGTTTGCCGTCCGGGTTCCAGGCCACGCTGGTCAAACTGTCCTCGTGGGACTGCGACATCTTGGTGCGCAGCTCCCCCGTCTGGTCAAAAGGCAGAACGACGGGCGCAGGGAAGAAACAATCAAGTGTTTGGAGCTTGGGGTAAAAGCACAAACACGGGCGCTTGCTTACCTGAACATTCCAAAGCCACAGCTCGGAGCAGTCGTCCGGTCCGCAGGCAATCAGGTAGGTGTCGTCGGGGCTCCAGGCCAGGTAGGAGACCCCGTAGGCGTGACCCTCCAGAGTCCGCAGCAGCTTCAGCTGGTGGCTCTCCTGAGTGCGCAACGGCATCACAGTTAACATGGAGGCTAAAAGTGTGTGTCAACTGCTCGTCGTTTGCGTTTACGCACCGGGTCCACCTGCCAAACGATGACGGTGGTGTCTTTGGAGCCGGTGGCCAGCTTGGTGCCGTCGTTTGAGAACTTGCAGAACCAAACTTCGTTACAGTGCTCAGTCAGAATCTGCTGCGTGTAACATGGGAACTGCTTCCTGTGGGGCAACACAGAGGGGAAAAATATTTTCTTTTTTTTGCCCCTATGACAAAAGAAGGGCCGCGAGAAAGCGAGCGCGGACCTGCTACAGACGTGATCGGCGAGCAGCGACACCGAGTCCAGGCTGTCGTCCGGCTTGGTGTTGTGGTAGAGGCAGCGGTCCCTCTGCAGCTCCACCGCCTGCCGCAGGAGGTTCTGCAGCCGCCGCGGGGGCAGCATCACCGACGGCGGCAGGTACGCTACAGGCAGGACACAAACGCCAGAGCGCCGGCGGCTCTTAGGGCTCCGCTCGGGAGCGGCGAGGAGACAAAATGGCGGCGCCCTCACTTTGTAACTTGTCCAACAGTCGGCAGCGGGAGGCCGCGCCTTTGCCCTCCCACTCCGCCTTGGCCCTTAGATCCTCGGCGTGGCTGCACATGAGATACCTGGCGCGGGGGAAGAACGTCAGTGGGGTGTGCGGACTTATGTTTGAGCGCTTAAGAACAGCAGAGCGGTACCCGCTGAGCACGTGGATGCGGTCCGTGTTGTACTTGAGCGGCGTCAGCTCCCCGCGGAGCACCTGCAGAGCCTCCAGGACTTTACCATCTTCCAAGTACTCCAAATATTTCTGCTGCAGCAGCAAGAACTTCATACGCTGGAGAAAACAACAACTCTTGAAGCCTCGGCTTGTCTCTTAGGCTACTCAAATTTTCTAATTCAGTCAAGTGGACAATTGGAGCAAACTATCTTGTCATTGCACTATATGGAAAAACATTCCGGAAGCAGCAACAACAACAACAAATAGGAGCTCTGCGCGGGTCCGAATTCTTCCAGAAGCATATTCATGGAGCCCCGCTTCAGGTTTGCGAAGAGGCCGCTTACCACAATGGCGTTGGGCGAATGCATCAGTGCTCTCAGTTCATTGAGATCATTCTCAGCCTGGACCAAAACAAAAAGGAAAAACGTTGAGCACAGCAGTTTTCGCACTCGCGCTGTCAGTGGGCTGGGTGGACAGGGGGGGGGGCAAAAGGGGGGGGGGGGCGCCTCTGCTTTATGAGGGATGTCAATATGTATGTTGTGGCCTGTGAGTGTGTACAATGACAACTCGCCCCCCCTCCCCCAGATTAAGATGGTTATCCCCGGCAAACTGACCTTGTCCCACTCGCCTTCCATAACGTGATTGCGGAACTTGCTGGCCGACGAGTGCTCTAGTCTGCAGCCCGATTCCTGCATCAGCAGGTCCACCGTCTGACTGCACAGAGAAAAGGAGCCAATCGGCCAAATGAGCCAGACCTCGTAAACACTATCCTCCCCACCTTGATCTGAAGTATGCGCCATTAGTCACGCTAACTATTGTGACCATGTTTACAGAGATTGGCACTTTGCGATGAAACCTGATGATCAACTCGTGTGCTGAATTATCTGACTCATGAGGACTTTCACATGGAGAACGAAAGAAAAGGAATCAATTCATTTACAACTATATTATTTGGGGGCTGGGATTTGTCACTGATTGCTTGTAAACTGCATTTTAAAACAGACTTCTCACTCAGCCTCAGAAAGGTGACGTTATCCGCTAGTGACAAGCGAAATGTCGGAAAAGCACAACCCTAAAAGGTTCCTATTGCATAATGAGCTCAATATTGTTAAACGTTACTGACGACAGATGATGTCATGTACTCCTGACAGAAAACCCACAAAAAGTAGTGATAACCTAATAATAATAATCATAATAACAATTAAAACCTGGTTGCAATGTGTATTTCCATGCCAAGTGTTGTGTTTGCTGTGTAAACACGGCAGGTGAGGGAAGACTGGGGCTGGTTAGCATGCTAAGCGGCTAAGTGTTATTGTGCAAGATGGACCCCTTTGCCTTCTTCTTGCCTTCTTTGCGAAGAGCGAACCAGTGAAACATTTGGACCCATCCCCCCACGTTTGTGCCAGCCAAGGCGCACGAATAGCTCGCGATTGATACAAGCAGCCACCGTGTCGCACTTTGCAAAAAAAAACAACAACATGACAAGATCACGCAACTTACTTGAGCCCCAGTCCGTGGAGATGTTGCCCTATAAGCCGGATGACATCTTCCTCCGCCTGCGACAACCGCTTCTTCTTCTTCAACGAGCCCACCTCCGAGCCAGAGGAGGCCGCGGCAGAGGTCCCGCAAGCGGTGGAGGTGGACGACGAGGAGCCGTTGCTGGTGCCCACGCCGTTGCCGTTGTCCGCGGGGGAGAGAAGCAGGCGAAGCAACCCGTTGGAGTGCGCCCCACCACCATCACCGCCGCCGCCAGTCGCTGCTGCCGCCGCCGCCGTCGCCGACGAGGACTCGCTGTTCTGTGCGGCGCCCAGGCAGGAAAGCTCGGCCGATTCTCGCCCCGCTCCGTTCGCCTGCATGCTGCTGCTGCTCACGTGGCCGACGGCGCTGCGGTTAAAGTGGATGGTCGATGTGGCTCCGAGACCCAAGACGACTCCGGCAAGGCCTGGCACAACCGCTGAAGCCCCGGGCTCTCCTGCTCCCTCCGCCGCCGAGGCTCGGTGCTTCTTCCGCGGGGGCGGCGACGCTCCGCCGGTGTCCGAGTCGGAGGAGGAGGAAGCGGAGGCCAGAGTTTCCTCACCGAGAGCGGCCGTGGTTAGAAGCCGGCGGTGCTCCGGGTGGGAAAAGGAGGCTCAACTTCCAGACTGGAGGCCGCGTCGGTCGAGCTCGGAGCGGACTGTCACAGTTGGCCGCTCCGTCTCTCGGCCCCGTTTTTGTTGTTGTTGTTTCTCTCCAAACAGCTGCACTTCTAATGGAGGCCTGGCGTTCTGACGTCACCGGAAATTCCTACACCACCAAGTTTCCGGGTTGAACCAACCGTGCGTGCGCTGAGGGACTTGTCACGCTTGACTTTTCCGTACGCTATTTAAAAAGACATCACAGATATAAATAATACATTCGCATTTTTTGACACTATCAAAAATGATCACTTTTATAGCGCATTGATCATTTCCAAGTATATTCGGCAGTGGATTGTGGAACCTGTTGCTATTGGTTCCTGCTTCAAGTGATTTAATCAATGTGTTTTATTTGTTTATGCACATTTATTTGACTTTAAAACCCATGACTGTGCTTTCTTTTAAACAATAAACAAAAAAAATGCCCAGCATTACTCTTGCATGCAAACAACAACACAGTACAAACTTGTTTCATGAAACGTACAAATACACAATTGAATGAAATGTATAAATGACAACCAGGCACTTTGTAAAACAAGTGGCAGCATTTACTGTACAACTGTTTTTGTATGAAGTTGGTCTACATGTCATTATCATAGCTACAGAACATTGTGACCAACATTTTGCATGGACTGTACATCAAAAAACATGCACCACTTGGTGCGGAAGAGTGGTTTGTGGAAGAAGGTCGCTTGGGTTTTTTTCTTTGCCCTTCATGAAGAAGGTGAGCAGCTCGCCTTTCCCTTTGACATGAATAGGTCCCCTTCGCACAAAGCGGAAGCCGTAGAACTTCAGGATGTCGAAGCAGTCCTCCACCACCTGGGGAAAGCCCGAAAATATTGGGGCCTCCTACATTTAAAAAAAAAACGTGCAGACATTTTGTACCTGAATGTTCCCCATGACTCCGGTGGACTCCATCCTGCTCGCCACATTGACCGTGTTCCCCCAGATGTCGTAGTGAGGTTTACGAGCTCCGATCACGCCGGCCAGAACGGCACCTTTATTAAGTCCTGACGACGTTGGAATATGAACAGAAACGCAGATGCGCTTTTCACCCAAGTACTTCTACTGACCGATTCGTAGCATGAAGTTATTGAACGACTGCTTGTTGAGGTGGTCCAGGGTGACTTTCATGGCCAAAGCAAAGTCAGCCAGATTGGCCAGGTGCCGCCAGTGCTCCAGAAGCTCCTCCGGCTGCCCGACGACACAAATTGGTAAGGACGCCGGTCGGATCGGGACGTCGAGGCGCTCCAAACCTTGTGACGGTCGCCGTGTCCGTTTACGCTGCTTTTCGGGGTGAGGCCCGACGCTGCCATGTAGGTGCTTCCTATTGTCTTGATCTTGGTGATGGTCCGGAACTCGTCCCGGTCGAGTAGCTGTTGACGGAAATGTAGATGACGGTTTTTGAAAAGTTTGATCTCGGGACAACGGGGACTCACGCTGTCAAAATCGGAGATGATCTCGTTGAGGATCCGGAGGCACTCGATGCCTCCGTTGTTGATGCTTTCTTCTGTGTAGAAGTCAGAGAAATTGGGGATGGACGCGAACATCACGCCTACTTCTTCGTACGCCTGACTGTACAGCTCCTGGAATGATGTCATCGCGTCTGTCAGCGCAAAGACCGATCGGCGGATGGCCCAGCAGGCCGCCACACCTCATCTCTCTTTTTGGTGCCCAGGAAGTGCTTGGCCACGTGCTCGGGCAACATGTTGGTGACCAGCGCTTCGTTCCAGCGTCTCATCTCCAGCACTTTCTCTTTCTGGTCGTGCACGCCCACCTTCCACAGGAACAACTCTCTGGATTGACGCTCCAACTGTGGCAAGAAAAGAAAAGAAAAGAAACGGGTCGGCGGGCATCCGTCTGTCCAGTGGGAAGCGAAAAGCGGCTCACTCACGTGGCGGGCAAAGAGGTAGAGGCTGACCATCATCACCACGGTCATCACCGTCATCAGGTACTTGGACGGTATCATGGAGGTTCTGGAAGAAGATCAATTTATCAGAAAGGCCCCAAGGGTCTTCTCAATGAAATTTCTCACCTGTACGATGCAAAATGCACAAAGTCGTAGAGATCGTAGATGTCTCGCCAGCTGTGGATGTTTACGGCCCCCGTCGCCGTGACGACCAGCAGCATCAGGCTCAGCTTGATCACGTGGCTGACCTGAACCAGCATGGCGGCGGCCACCAGCAACATCACGCCCATAAAGCTGTAGTGCTTGGGGTTCTCGGCGCACTCGCCCAGCGCGTCCAGCGCCACGTCCGACGTGCCGTTGACCAACCGGAAGTGAGGCGGAACGCAGCTGAGCTAAAAAAAAAAAAAAAAGGATTTAATGAAGTCATTCAGTGCCATTGACAATTATAGACGTCAAAGATATTAACTGGGCTGGCAGTGAATGAGTTAAGTAGATGTTTCTCCTATTTAATCTGACAGTTTGCGAGGTTCCCTTGAGGTTCTTCTTGATTTCTGTCAGGTGGCTAAAAGGCAGCAGCGTGTTTTACACGCTCCGCCGGGGCCTCCGCAAATGAGGCTGCAGGCGCCGAGATAGACGACTAATGGAGCCCGCGGGGAGAGAAGGCAATCAAGTGAGGAAAGATGGATAGACGGACGGGTAGCCGCTCCAAATCTTACCATATCAGCCATCACGGCCATGGTGAGGACAAAAATGGCCGCCATGGCCCAGGTGTTTCTCGCCCATCGCGTGCGGTCGATCCACAAAGAGAAGGACACCAACCTCTTGGAAAAAACCTACACGTCCGTCGTGATCAGGATGACACGGCCAAATACGAAGGTCACGTGTCGCGTTTACCCTCGGGAAGATGGCGGCGAGGGAGCACGTGGTGAGGACCAGCAACAGAACTTCTCCGACGGCCAGAGTCACGTAGTTCACCACCAGTCTGCAGACATGAACAAGGAACCACCTGGAACCGGATCTGAAGGAATAAACGGCGCCAGCGGACCTACAGCGGGTCGATGAAGACCTCCATGGCGGTGATGAAGAAGAGGACGATGGCGCAGCAGCAGAAGGCCGCCCCGCTGCGCTTCTCCTTCTCCGAGGAGTAACGCGCTTCCAGCTTGCTGTCCGCAAAGCGCAGCCACACGGGATGGATCCGCTTCTTCAGTCTGGAGGAAAAAAAAAACATGGATGGAGCTGTCAAGTGACAAAGATCTGCTCCCAACCATCTCACATTTGCTGTGTTTCTCTCTCCAGGAGCTCCTGCTGAAGTCTCGCGTTGATGACTTGTTCTCCTACCAAGCGGTACCGCTGAGGAAGAACAACAAGAATCAAGCAAGAGAAGCTCATCCGCTAAGGTACCATTTACCTCCTGATGGGACTCGGAGACCGGAGACGGCGAAACCACCTTCCCGTTCGACGCGGTGTTGATCAACTGCCAGGATTTTCGGGTCGACACCACGCTTACTTTTCTCTTGGGTTCTACCGTTTTAGGAACCAGAACCAAATAAGTGTCGATGCCTTTCTCCAGCAGGTACTCGCATCTCTGGCCGCCGTTTCCCGGCTCCAGTTCAAACTCGCCGTGGAGACATTCCTTGGTGCTCTGGGAAATATGCACTCGTCTGCAGCACATGGAGGCAAAGCTGTCAGAACTTCCAAAGAAAACACCCACAGAGGTCTCCTACCCACCCGGGAACGCCCCCCGACTCCATCTTGTTGGCGACGGTGACGTCGGTGGACCAGACGTCAAACTGCCAGCGCTTCTGACCCAGCACTCCTCCCAACACGGTTCCCGTGTGGACCCCCACTCGCATGTCCACCTCCGTTTGGGTCATCTCCCGCACGTAACTGACGCAGGAGCAAAAGCTCACTCGATGTTCTTGTCTTCCGGGCCAGCAGGTGAATCTAAAAAAGAATCTAAAAGAAACTCACGAGATGGCGTCGACCATGGAGAGTCCCATCATGATGGAGCAGGCGGCGTGATCTTCTCGGAAGTCCGGAAGACCGCAGATGCAGTAGTAGCAGTCGCCCAGGATTTTGATCCGCAGCTGATGGTGACGCTTGGAGAGGACGACAAGAGAGGTCACACGGGGTCGGGTCGCCAACGGCCGGAGCGGACTCACTTCGGCCAATTTATCGAAGCGAGCGAAGAGCTCGTTGAGCAGCTTGACCAGCTCCTGAGCGCTGCAGGTGGAGGACAGCTGGGTGAAGCCCACTATGTCGGCAAACAGGATGCTGCGACGACCGGGAACAAGACTTGAAGCCCCGGCCCCGAAGAAAGAAGAAGAACCGACTCGGGGCTCACCTGACGTGCTCGTGGCGGTACATGTACATGGTGTTGAACTGCTTCTGCTGCTCCTGGACTTGGTTCTCATTGCCTTGGTTCTTCATACCCTGCAACATCTCATCGGCGATGTGCTTGGGCAGGATGGACAACAGTAGCTCCTCCTGCGTGGTTACAATCATTTCCACAATCACTCACGATGAAACGGGCGGGCACAGAGTGTTCCTGTACCTGCTGGGCGCTCTGCTCCTCCATTGTGATTTTGACCTCCAGGGACTGGCGTGCCTCCAAAAAGGCCATCCTGTACTTGCTGTCAGACATGAAGTATGACATCACCCCCACTGCGGCTGCACACAGGTACAGCATGGCGTTGGCCAGGAGCTGCCGAGTGAGATAGCCAGGTCAACCTGCACGGCGGGCTCAGCCTCATCAAACGGATGGCCCAGATTCTTCTCTGCTGCACTTACCTGCCTGACCAGCACGGGCCCTTGTAAGTGCTCCTCAAATCTCTGAGCCACAGTCAGGCCCAGGAGAAGCAGGTGGATCCCGCAGGAGAGCCCCGAGAGCAGGAGCAGGGCCGACAAGTTGAGGGGCAGAGTCAGGAAAGCCGAGACGCTAAAGAAGGCCTGCCAGCCCACCGCGTCGCTGGCGTGGGAAACGTGGCCGAAGTTGAGCCCCGTGTAGCACAGGACGTGGACGCTCACCATCAGCCACAAGACGTACGGGACGGCGCCTCGCGACACCGTCGACCCGGGCAGCTTCCGCCGCCGGTACAGCTCGTAGAAGACCACGTCGGCGGCCAGCCCCACGGCCGCCACCGCCAGCATGGCCCGCTTGCGCTCCGTGTACACGGCGGCGCACGTGACCACCACGAAGCCGTTGAAGAGGGCGGCGAAGGTCAGCAGCATCAGCATGTTCTGCTGCCTCCTCTGCCGGAAGTAATTCTGGTAAAGCCTCTCCAGGGAGTCGGGCCTGAAAACCGATCGGACGTTCCATAGCGGGCCACGGCCGGGCCCCAGCGGCGTCACATCGCGGGGGCGCTCGGCCGGCTCCTCCGTGTCTCCTTGACGGACCTTGTTAGACATCTGGACTGGGATTGAAGTTCTCCTACTGCAAGAATAATCCTTCAGGGAGTCACTGCTCGTCGATCTCCGGATGATCAAGTCTTGGCGGCGCTGGTTAGAAGTCGCGCCTGAAGTCTCAGAGGTGGCGCCATCCACGCTTCAGCATCTTCTGCCATGTTCCTTACCTTTGAAGGCAGAACTCCTCAATGTGGAAGAATCTCAGCCGTCGTGTGGAAGACGACATGATCCGCTACTTTTTTCTTTCTTTCTTTCTCTCTCTCCCTTCCTTCCTCCCTCCCTCTGGCCCTCCCCATCTTTCGCATCCTTTGTTACTGTTGCTACGATGAAACCAAAGTGACGGCCGCGTCTTGGGAAATGTGACAGCGACGGTGCGAAGAGCACGCCGCCGACGCTCATCAAGAGTTTTAACAAGCGTTGTCTCCGAGGGGCAAAACCAAAAAAGTCTGTTTGGTGTTTGGAACGTACAAGCGATGTAAAAAATGGATTGTTGATTTGGTCAATTGAAAAAGCAAAGCGCCGACTCACCCACAGAGCCACCGTGTCCCCGGTGTCCCAGGTCCAATGACTGGTCTCCATGGCGATTCCTTTCATGACATTCTCCACCAATTAGCGTTATCCAAAAATGTACATCAAAATCAAAATAGATTTGGAGTGACGCTTGGCAGAGGCTCCACGAAAGTTGTTGCCATTGATGCTAACGGCCGCTAATAATTGAATGACAGACATTTTTGTGACTTGTGGCATCATCACAAGGCGTGCGTGGTGTTTTGGGCAAGTCCACACACATAGGAGTTGGGAGTAGAGTAGCCCAGCTGTCCTAGCAGAAGTGTAAGAGAATCCCGCTGCTGTGAGGCTCCTCATCAATCTGGCTTCCACTGACGCAAACTATGTGCACCTGTTCTCTGTCCCTCATACATATAGGAAATATATATTCATTATAGAATACATGATATTTTTTTCGGTATTTATTTTCTTTTTTTTCTTTCCCTACCAAAGACGGATTTTTTTTGCTGTGCTCGTTTGTGGGATTTTCTTGGCATTGTATTTGCTGAGCCGGGATCGTTCAGCTTCGGGCAATTTTTCTTTCAAAACATTCCGACAACAGACGGACAAAATCCACACAAACACACACACACAAAGAGCCCGAGGCCCGGCGCTACCTGTTGACACTTGTGGGCAGGAAATGGGCCAAGGGTCTTGGAGGTTCGCTGTGAGGTTTGAAGGTGGGCTTGCTCTCGGGTTTCAGGTCCATCCAAAGCTTTTGTTTGTTGACGCTCAACGACTTCCTGCGGGTCTGACGTGAGTGAAATTGGGCTGCAAGTTTGAAAAAAAAAGCAAAAGATAAAAAGAAATAATTGTTTTTATATAAATATACAAATATATTAGTCCTCAACCGTCATGCAAAATAACCTCTTCTCTAAGGTTACAGGAATAAAATAATATTTTAGAGGAAGAAAAAAAATTGTTAGAGAAAAACGATTTGGAATTTCTTCAAGAAAAACAAATGGTATTTCAAACAAGATGAAAATATCGGTGCTGCTTAATTATTATTATTATTCTTTAAACATTTTTTATTTATTTTACACTAGTGATTTGAATTTTTGTTCAAAACATTTCATTTGAGTATTTCCTCTGAGATTGGCATTTTCCTAAAACAAAAAAAAAGTGAGCAGTGATTCTACTTCCCCTTCTTCATCTGTGGAAATGTGCGGAATGCGCGGGAACGCCGGCCGTCCATTGTGCGAGGCGAGTCGGGTTCCGCTCGGTCGGACCTGAAAACCTCGTTGGCGCGGCGAGAAACCCGATCGCGACGCTCGCCTCCATCCTGCGTTCATGGTCGACATCACACAAGGAAGAGGAGGATGCTTTTGAGGGGACAAGTTCATTTTGGGGGATAACAAATGTCAAATAATTCTCACAAAAATCTGCCTCATGTAATAGTTGCTTGAAAATTGGGAAGAAAAATGCTGCTTTATTTTTGTTACTTCATGCTGCTTCATTTTTTGGTGTGTGATATTAAAATAGTTCTACATTTTCCTCAATTGTAAAAATGTAATTCTCATCAAATTCAATTTTTTTTTCCATTAGAAATGATGTCAATAAAAACCAACCATGACTTGATGCTGATGAGACATTTACCTTCATTTTGGACTTCCTTCCTTCCTTCCTTCCTTTCTGGAAATGAATTGCTGGCATTAGCAACGCCGTTACCTTTGGTTGCGGCACATTAAATTTCTCTTCCCGGATTTTTTTTTTTCTTTCTTTTTTTTTTTTCCTGGCTGTCGTCACGAGCGACCTGCCTGCTTCAACTAACGCCAACTGTGACAAAAGAAATCAGATTTAGCATTCGGAATCATTTTGCTTCATTTATTGGTCAGTTTAAGCAACACAATTAAATATTTACAAGGTCGCAGCTGCACTGCACACACACACACACACACAAATTGTTTTTACCAAAGTTGCCTTACTAAATGCTTCTCCTTTCCAAAGTTGGTGTGTCGTGCGTGTGCGGTAAGTTGACGCACAGTTGTCGTTGACAGCTGCGCGGGGGGGGGGGGGGGGGGGGCAGCCAGTGGCCTCAAATAGCCGAGCGAGCGAGCGCCACCCTCCCCAAAGCCCACCCGACCCCTTTGCGTTCCAGGACCGGCGGAAACCTTGTCAATGAGTAAGGAGGTCGCGACCTTTCCCACCTGAGAGCCCGCCCCCTTTGTGCTGAAAGCGCCGTCACGGTGACATCACAAAGTACAGCTTCAATTTGTCCGTCAGAGTGAAGAAGCGAAACGAAGGCGGAAAGCGTCTTTGCTTTGGCGCCGCCGGCCGGCCCAGTCAAGTGTGTCTAGAACCAGTACAAGTCCTTGCTCTTGTCCTGCGTCTGCAGACCTGCCAGGACAGTCAAAGCGTCAAAAGCGCCGCCGCTGCCGCCGCCATTTCAAAAGTGCCTCCCTCACCTGCGTCCATGTTGAGTCCAATCTCTCCAACAGCGGAGAAAGTCCCGCTCCAGGCCGCCGACTCGCCTTTCCCGCCGGCCAGGTCGCACGGCGAGGCAGCGGCGTGCGCCGCCGAGCCTCCGCCGGTCGCCAGGCGGTGATGCGTCCTGACGGAGGGCACCAGCAGCGAGCCGTAGCGCGGATCGAAGGCGGCGCCGTACACCTCGTGCACGGCGGGCCGCGGGTACGGCGAGCCCTGCGCGCCGAGGCCGCCGCCGAACGAGTAGGGGTGATGCGGGTGGGACGGGTGCCAGGCGTCAGGCGGGCCGGGCTGGTGCAGGTGGCCGTGGAGCGCGTACGGGTCGCCCCCGGAAAAGGCCAGGTCCGAGTGGGGGGCCGACAGAGCGCTCGCCAGCGAGAACGGCGCCGACGACTGATAGGAACTATTCCAGAAAGACGGCGGGAAATTTCGCTGGCTCATCGGGAAGGAGGCATCTGAAAGGACAAGCGCGTTTTGCTAATTTTGTTTGGATGTTTTTTTACAAGCGCATACCTTTGAGGGTCTTGTGACCCCCGGGGGGGTACGAGGAGGAGGCGTAGCTGAGCGCACGGCTAAAGTGTTGGTCGACGACGGCGCTGATGTCCCCGTGGAAATAGGTGAAGAGGACGCAGCGGGAGCTCAAGTACTCGGCCCCCGGGGGCAGCTCCTTGTCCTCCTCCTTGATGGTGGGGGCGGCGAGGGGACGCCCGTCCATTTTGGAGTCCAAGGTCAGCTTCTGCCATCACAAATAAGAGAGAAAGCCGACCCTTTTTTTCTTGAATTACAATTCAAACCTTACGCACACAAAAAAAGGTCCAAAATTTGTCGATAAAGGAGATGAATAGAAAAAAAGCCATTTTAATTAAAAAAGTGGATTGTACATTTGATCTTAAATTACAATTACAAAAATAAAGCAAGCTGTTTGTTATTTGGATGAAATCAATTATAAGCATTCATGAGAATCTTCTAAGTCGTGATGTCAAAATCCAAAAGCCGCTTTCAGATGTTGCGCCGTTTCCCTTGATTATTTTTCAAGACTTAATTAATTGGCTGATGAAGGCTGGACGGCCGCCGGCGTACAACAAAAGGGACAAAAGGCATTTGAAAAATGAAAAAGTGATCCCATCCACCTCCGCCAATTTAAAAATGCAAAAATGAACGATGAACCGCCGCCGGTTGAAATTTCAAAAAGTTGAATGCGAGCGTCATTGAGTGACACTAAATGATTTTTCTTTTTTTTTTGGGAAGTATCAAACATCTTGTTAAGATGTGATTTGACTGGTCGCTCTTCCAAAATAATAAACATTTAAAAATGAAGTTTTAGTGCAATTTACTTTTCAGGAAAAGCCGAGCACGTCTTTAAAAAAACGCAATCATTTTTTATTCTTTTCATTGTGCCTAAGAAAAAGAAATCTCAGTGAAGTAAATAAATACAAATAAAAAAACGTTCTTTTTTAAAAATGCATTTTGTAGCTGTTTTGGAATCAAACAATTTGTTGTGGCGTGCGTGCATACCTGCTGGTGTTGCGTGTAGGGGCTGAAGTAAGACTGCGCGGCCAGCACCTGGTACATCACATCCAAGCAGCTCATGGCGGAGGTGTCAGCGGGTCGCCACGCCGGGCGTCATTGAAGCTCGCTCAAGGAGCTGCTCCAGAGCCGCCGCCGCCGCTTCTTCTTCTTCTTCTCCTCCAGTCCTTCAGCAAACTAAGCGGTGGCGGCCACACTTAACTCACGCCCACCCCGGAGCCCAGCCCCCCTCCAGGACCCGAGACCCAGCCCACAAAGCCAGCGGGGATCCGCCCTCCAATGGCAGGCCCGGCCGGCTCCACCTCGCTCCGCTTGCAGGCTCGCTCACAATGGCAAGACTGACAGACAGACAGACAGACAGAAGGAACAGACGCACTTCTACCGACAGACTGATCCGCCAAGATTTTAGAACCGCACAGATTTGATAAGTCAGACCTGAAAAGGATGGACGGAAGGACAGAGATCCATTTTTTTTTCACGTGTTGACCGTGACCCTCCATTTAGCAAAGCCCCACCAACGATCGCATCCCTGCCAAGGACGGCCATTCGTCTCTTCGGGTGTGTGCGTGCGTGCACTCTCAGGCGTGGAGACTGAAAACGCATTTTGACAGACAAAGAAGAAAAGCAGTGAATGACCATTTCAGTTTAGCATGCCCTCCCCCTCCCTTTTGGTTTTGACGGTCTCGTCGACTCTCGATTCAAGGGCAAGAACATATTTCTTAAGCGTCCCAATACTTTTGTCATTTCACGTGTCAAAAAAAATGCCACTTTTAGCTACGATCTTCATTTCCCTCTAAGTGATGTTGGCTGGCAGCGTTCATCAGTGCGGCGGGCGAAGATAGTCCAAATTCTTAACGGCATAGCGGGCATAGCGGGCATAGCGGGCGCAGTGCGCTCGTCACTCCGTGGTGAGGCTCGTTAAGGCCGGAGGATGCCTGGCGTGCCTCTCGCCATGTTTGTTTGAGCTCAGCCCGCTTGGCATACGACAGGAAATATTCATTAACGGATCTAATTGAACACGCACGCAACTTGAATAGCATTGACGGCATTTTATTGAGTCGTGCTTACTTCCTTGTAAGCGATAATTGCGCTCAACTATGTTGCTACATTATAAGCTGTGCACTTTGCGTCCGTGTGTGTGTGTTGACCGTGCAAAGGAGGAGACAGCTGGAGCTGTCAACAGCCACAACAGAAGGAGCAGCAGCAGCACCCAAACAAGGATAAAGAGGGACTAAAAGGGGCCAAAATGGGGACCAGAGTGAATTTAGAAGGACTGAGGGGGGCCCAAAATAGATCTGATGGGGGGACTAAAGGGCCAAAAAGGGCCAAGAAAGAGCAAAAGAGTACTCATGGGCCAGCAAATGTACAAAAAGGGGACAAAAAAATGGACAAACGCGGCCAAAGGGGGTAAAAGGTCAAAGGTCAAAAAGAAGCAATGAGGACTGAACGAGGCTAAAGGGGACAAATGAGATTTCGGCTTCTTTTGTGGAATTTAAATGAAAACAAATCAGCCAATCAGTCTTTTGTATTGTTCGCGCTTACATTGGAATTCTTAATTGGCGTCGGGATTTTCGCCACGTGCGGTACCAAAAAAAAAACCGTGATAGGTGCCCCCGAGCGGGCAGACCCTGAATCCTTTCTGGCAGAAACGTTGCTCTTTGAATAAGAAAATTGCAAAGTGGATATTGCGAGCGCTTTTGCCCTTGTGCTGGCGCCGCACCATAATACGCTTGAGCTGAGGCCAAAATTAAATGGGAAAGTAACAACAAGACAAAAAAAAAAGTCCTCAATTGACTTTGACCTTCCTTTTCTGACTGCCGCCGAGCGAAAACTTGACTCTTTGTGAGCTCGGCAAGTGTCGACATTATAAAGCCGCCCAGCCATTTTTGTTTTAATTAAATGACGGCACGCTTGCTTTGAGAAGAGAGAAAAAAAAAAAATATGACGACCCTGGCTGACCTTTTTGTGTTCCACTTTCCCTTTTTCTTCTTCTCCGCACATATTTCTCTTTATGTCTATCCAAACAGAATTGAAAGACTTTGTAAATTAATAAAACAAAATAGAGGGCAACTTTAGGTTTGAAATACAGACGACCAAGATGGCCGAAAGTGGACTGAAGGAAAAGAACGGTCCACCAAAAGATGCTAATTAGCCAGCAGCTCTGATTTGCTTTCCCGCATCGGATGATTTCTCTACGAATGAATGGATGAAAGCAAAAGGCGCATTCTCGTTGCCCGGCGCTCGTCTGGGACACAACGCCGAAAAAGCGCTCGGTCGCCGGGGATGAAAAGCGCTTGATGAACATTCCGGCCTGCGCGGACGTCGCGGTCACCTTGAATCCCCCCCCCCCGAGGGTGAGCGGGCTTCATTAGCCGAGGCTCATTATCGACGTATGCGCCGGTTTTAATTAATCACGTTAGCTGAGGGACTTGTTTTTGTAATTTTGTATTCTTATGGCAAAACAGCCTTTTTTTTTTTTTCTTACCGCCATATTAAATATGGGCGACCATTCCAAGGCGTACTAAAGTCACCCTAATGAGGACAAGCGTCAAGAAATCCGCCAGACAGACAGGCAGATGTCCCTTTGGCCAGTGTGCCTCTTTCTTTGGCGAGCGGGATGCCTCCTTCAGCTCGTCGATGAAAAGACTCGCCAAGGACCTCGCCGCTACCGGATAAATTGGCTCGTTAAGAGCCGTCGTGAGTGACATGTGGCTTGCATTCAGTGTCGGCGGCACAGGTGCAGCGCTAGTCAAAAACGCTTGTGTTAGTTCTCCCCCACCCCCCTTTCAAAAAAAACAACCTAATTAAAAAAAAAAATTGCAGAGTGAGACCTGATCGATACGCCATTTTGTTTTGCGCCGATTGTCACGCGGGCACAAACGCGCCAGCGACCGATCGATGATAAAAATGCACCGAGGAGCATAATGAGCCGTCATGTTCCATCTCAAGGCCAAAGACGTGCATGAATGAACCAGGCCGGACAATGAAAATGCTCTGAATAAAGGTGTGTGTGTGTGTGTGTGTGTGTGTGTGTGTGTGTGTGTGCGTGTGTGTGTGCATGTGTGTGTGTGTGTGTCGCCCGTTACCCCGACACCACCAAAACCGCGGCGGCGGCCATGAATAAGACAAGACAACGAGCGTGCGTTTGAGATGCGAGCCGAATAAAAGGAGGGCCCCGCCGTGAAGGGGGTAAGCCAAATAGGGAGGGGAGGGGGGTCGGAGGAGGCGGTACGACCAGGGACGAGAGTTGGGTGACCAGTCTCCAAGCAACTCACAATAGAAGGTCAGCCACAAGCAGAAAGGAAGGAAAGTGCAAGGCGCTTCTTTCTTCAAGCGCAGGTAGACGGCCGGGCCGGGCCGGGCCGGGCCGGGCGAGCGAGGCGGCAGGGCTCGGCAAACGACAATCTCATCTCCGTCGCCTGACAAGATTCACCGGATTAATTAAAAAGCCTAAAAATAAATAAGGTAAACCTCTTAAATAATGACGCCTATTCCCAAACGTTAACTGAAGCGAGCATGCTTGGCCTCTTTTTAGCAAGCTAGTGAGCATTTTGAATAGCTAGAATGAAAACAAGCACCAAGGAATGTTTTCAAAAGTATTTGTAACTAAGTTTAACAAGTGGAAGGCATCAAACTATATAAAAAAATCGTATAATTTGTCTATATTACTGATTTTGGCAGGTCGCTGTAACTTCCCAACTCACACTACTTGACTTTTTTTTTTTTGCGTGACTTGTTTGGAACATTATGCTGTTTGCCAAGGCAGAGCTTTTGTGTCCCTCAACAGGGAACAGAAGAAGTGAAGCAAGTGGAGAGGCGCTTTTGCGTGAAGGCGACGGGCGCGCCAACGGAACAGTAAACAGCAACAAGGACGAGGGCCACAATGGCGGCTAGGCGGGCGGGGAATGTTTTCGCTTTTCAAATGCATTCAGAATCATCTTTCTATGACACGACTCCAATAAACATACTTGTTACTGAATGATCATCGGCGCTTTGCGGCGGGCGGGTGGGCGGGCGGCCAAGAATTTGTTAAAAGACGCACTCGAGAAGCTTGTTTAAAGAAATTACGCGCAAGGCCGCTGAGAACTTTGCGACGCCGCCAGCCGCTCGAAACTTTGCCGCCTTCGTGGCGACGTGGGAATGCTTTTGTGGATTGTTGACACGTAGACTCGTTTGAGTTCAGGCAAGAGAACGTGTCCCGGCGATACGAGGCGGCAAACTCCATTTTACTTTGAAAGGTCAACGCTGTAGTGCTAATTTTGCTAGCCAAATCAGACATTTGCATAATATACCCCGCCTCCAATCCAATTGGAATAAATTGATTCCCGTCTGATTTTGTTTTTTGAAGCAGAACGTTCATTAATGATCAGAACTAGTGTTGGCTGCATGATGCAGGCGTGTCCTTTCTGCAAATTGTCAAAGACGCGCTTTCAACTTTGCTATTGATCAGTCAATCAATCAATCATTCAATCAATCCTGATTGTCCGTTGCAGTCTGCGCTTGTCTTGTTTGGTGGGCGATCCGAACCAGACAGTGATGAAGGTGCAGAGTAGACAGGATGAGCTCCAGCTTCCTGAGTTGTCTCAGAAAGCACAAGCTTTTTTCGATTGCTATTTTTTTTGAAGCCACAAGTCATTTTTTTCGTAAATGAAGCCTTACTCGACATGGTCATCTGGGGTGTGCTTGCGGTTAAACATTGTCCCAAAGTTTGCCTTGGGCCTTCTGTTGTTTTCACACGAGCAGCGGGCCAATTGTGGGCCACCATTATTGACCGTGTAATTAAAAGTACTTAACGGTGTAACGCGCTGTAACGCGCTGTAACACGCACACGCGTCGCCATCTGCCACCGAGGCGGCAGATAAGGAGGCGGCGGCGGCGGCGGCGGCGGTGGCCTCACCGCCTCTTTTTTTTCAAGAGCGTCATTTGGGTTACCTGATTTGAATAGTTTTCATTTGAGGTATATTCATGTTTGCAGTGTCATCAAATCTGCAGAATGTGACAGGAAATGACTGGCAAATCACAGTCCCAGATATTTTGACCTTTATCGTCAAAAGTGCAGCCCGAGGAAGAAAAAAAAAAAAAAAAAACGAGATTCTAAATGTCATGGATTTACAAGGCAAGGAATGGAAAAACATGGCCGCCGGGTCACCATGTCTAAGGCATCGTCCTTCCGCGCGCACGCCGGCAGGTGGACGAGGTCGGTGTCACGGCACGCTCGGGGCACCCATAAAGACTGTGTCGATGGGGGGCAGCGAAGAAACTGGGTCCCGCCGCTGAGACAAGGAAGCGTCCTGGGAGGTGAACTGCGCGGCGGACACGGCGTACATGCAGGGGGCCGACCCTTAAGGAGCACACGTGAGACGGTTAGCGAGACGGACGTCTTGAGAGATGCTCGCTCGCTCGCTCACTCACCCGGCGCGCTGCGGACGTCGCTGAAGAAGGTTCCGCTCTTCCTGCCGGGCCGGTCGAGGATATTGAGGGGGTCGTGGACGTCCGAGAACGGCGAGCGAAGCAGCAGGAGGGGGCTGACGCCACTGATGACCGACACGTGCTGCTCTACCGCTGGCGCCATCCGCTGGCCCTCCAGGTAGCTGCCGTTGCCGTAGTAATCTGGGGGGGAAAAAAAATATCAAAAATGATTCTATCCTTATATGCTTAAAGAAAATACGCTTGCTTACCACTTGGAGCCGCAGCAGAATACGTTTGGCCCGTGCCGCCGCCAGCGGAGTGGTTGAGTCCGAAGGCCATGCCCTCGGCGCCATCCAGGACCTGAGCCGGCTCCAGACCGGGATCGTCCGAGACGGAGCCGTAGCAAGCGGGACCCGCGGCGGACGAGGACAAATGATGGGCGTCCCCGTAGAAAAAGTCTTTGGCGGCCGGCTGCTGGTCCTCAAAGTTCGGGTAGCGACACAGCTGGTAGGCTAAGGAGGACGTCGGGACGGAAGACGAGAACGTGCTCTCTGCCTCGGGCCTCCGCACAAAATAGAAGAGTCATATGGTGACCTGAAGGGGGTGCTGTACAAAAAAAGAAAGAGTTGAAGCTGACCTGAGTCCAGGCTGGTAGGCGGATGCGGTCGGAGGGAAGTAGGCCGAGCAGGGGTACAAAGTCTCCGGGAAGGCGGCGCAGATGTTGCCCGGCGCCGAGAGGTAGGACGAGGACGACGACAAAGAGGAACAGGAAGAAGTCGGGGCTCGGCTCCCCTGGTTGATGACCGAGTTTCTGTGCACCAGCGCCGGCGGAGAAGTGGGCGGCGTCATGACAGAAGCGCAAAAGTCGGCCGAAGCGCCTGCAAGAATGTCGCTGGCTGAAACGGGCCACTTTCAGGACTTTTGCAGTTTTCCCCGCATATGTACCTGCACCGGGGAAGCCCACAGAATCCGACAGCGGCAAGATGGCGGCGGTGCCCGAGTCCAGCCTTCGCTGCCAATTCACCGCCAGAGACGCTTCTCGTCTCGAGGCCTCGCTCTTCACCGATTGGTCGACGGACGCCCCTTTGTTGCGATTGGCTAGGAAGCAGGAACTGGGAGATGCCAAGAAGGTGGCTTTGCTGGCTCCTGAGAGAAAGAAAAAGTCAGCCATCCATCCATCCATCCACGCAAACAAAGATGGCCCGGCGTGAGCTCGGCCCACCTTCTTTCTTCATGTGTTTGTCCAGAAGGTTCTGCAGGTCGTGCTCCTTGTCATTGTTGAACTGGGTTTCCAGCGCCAGCAGGATGTACTCGTCCAGAAGCATCCGGATCAGATGGAAGGAACCTGAACATCATCCACATAGTTACGTACTCAACAGCAGACTGGTGAGGCGGGAGGAGTCGACTTTAGGGAAGAACGGGAAGAATTCAAGCCGATAATACAAATAAAACAAAGAAATACAAAGAAATAACAATATATGAAGTCATCCAAACAAGTTGACTAAAATAATGTTACACGTTGATGCACGCTTGGCCCAGCAGGACGTCAGCTGTTGGTGCGCACGTGCGTGTTTATTCGCGCAGCATGTTTGAACAGCCAGCACACCATCCCGAGATAAGACTGTTTAATGATTACTATTTATGGCCGGCCGGCCGGCTGTGTAAAGAGGAGCGCAAAATAGAGCCTCGGGATGATTAGCGAGAGGTCTCAGCGACTCACCGAAGCTGGCGGCGTTGTTGAGCGTCAGGTTGTGCATCACGCGGGCGCCAAAGAAGCTCCAGCGCAGCAAAAAGTCCTGAGCTCGCTTCTTCACCGAGCGGCCGCTCTGCTTGCCCGGCTGACCAAAAGCCAAAATCAAAAAGGCGACAAGGTCAGGGCGCCCCAAAACGACCCCTTACGGAACTTGACGTGGAGTTACCCCAAAGACCTTTATGACTTTGTGCTCCACCACTGTGTCCAGCCACTCCACGAAGGACTCCACGGTGGCGTTTTTCCTCAGGAGCTCCTTCAGCTCCTGGAAGATGGCGATGGCCTCGTCTGCGGGAAACACTCGCTTGACGTCAAACGCAAAGTTCCGCTCGGTCACGCGGCGGCGACTCACAGTCGGAGTAGGCGTCGTGCAGCTGGTCGGCGTTGGCGCTGATGCTGAGCAGCGAGTGCAGGCTGATGCTGTTCAGGTCCACCTTGTCCATGTCGGCCACCATGTTGCTCACCACGCTTTGGTCAAACAGCGCCGGACGGGCGATCTGGCAAAACCGGCACGCTGTGATGCGGCCGCCATATTGGATGTGTCGGATGCGCCCGCCCTCACCTGCGCCAGGTGCAAGAAGGACGTCTGCCGCTTGAGGGAGGACACGAAGCGACGCGCGATGGGCAGCTTCTTGGCGGCGAGGCATCCAGGGAGGTTGTCCAGGGAGGAGGCCAGCCACAGTTCCCAGTGCTTGGCAAAGCTGCGGATGTCCGCTAGCAGGCTGACAAAGGTCAAAGACGCCGTTAGCGAGGAAACACGACGCCATCGCGGTGCAGGTGTTGCTAAGCAAACCTTTCGGGCATCTCTTGCATCGTGGCGGGAATGAGGACATCAGTCAAAACCTGAGCACATACACACACAAAAAAAATACTAACAAAACGTTTCATGAAATTAGTAACGTAGGCGCTCCGGCGGCTCACCTTGTACAAAATGGAGTCGCACACGCACAAGATGTCCACCAGAGGGGGATTGTCCAGCAGCGGCAGAAGGTGCTCGGGCATGCCCTGCCAGAAGTGCAGCAGGAAATTCTGGATCTGGAAGAGAAGACGCGTCAGCTGCGTCGGAGCGCTCGCCGGGCCGGGCCGTGCCGGGCCGGGCCGTGCCGGGCCGGGCCGGGCCGTGCCGTGCGTCACCTCGCCAAAGTTGACGTTGATGGCGTTGTCCAGGATGCACTGGCAGTGAGTTTTGTACATCATGATCAGCGTGTCAACCTGGAAACACATCAACATGTCACGCGGGGACTTAGCCAACAACTTTGTCTTCCCTTAACAACCTTTTCTCTGGAGATGTTGCTCCTCAGAATAAGATGCTGAGCGCTGGGGAATTCCGGCAGCAGCGTTCCTGTTTTGGAGCTGAGGGAGTATTTCCGGGTGAAGCCTCCCTGCACGCAACATCCATGTCGGCATCATTCCGTGACTGTTATTCAAAATACATCTTACTCTTCAGTGTGTGATAAAGTTGAAGCTTATGCTCCATTAAAAAAAAAAATCATAGAAGCCGCTACCTCATTCTTCATCTTACTTCCGGAAAATCTGCCAACAAGAAAAAACATTTAAAAAAATGAAATAGTGTGTGTCCCATGAAATCAGTGAGTGTAAGGCGTGTAAATACCTGGTCAAACCTTTCCCGGAATAGACGGAGTGATAGTAAGCACTGCTCTCTTTGATGCCGATGCCGTAGTAATGATACCTGTCATGTAGCACCCAGATCAATAACTAAAAACAATGATTGTAGTTTGGACATCCAAATAATGACTGAAAAATAGCAAGGTGGCAAAAGCGTCGCTTACTTGGAATGTCCCCTGGTTCCCAGTCTTCTTGTGGTGAGGAGAGGGAACTTCTGTCGGATGGTCTGATTGGGTCAACAAAAAAAAACAACAACAGTTGGACAATGATGGTCAGAATTGACACATTCCGGAAGATAAACAAAAAGTACTTTTCCAAAGGTGGCAGCACAGGCAGGCTCCAGTTTGGCTTTCCTGCAGAAGTCCAAGTAGTGAGCGTAGAGGATGAAGCGAGGGAGACACACACCCTCGCACACAATGTAGTTCTCCTCCAGCCTGGTAGGTGGCGCCACAACAATCAACATCCTCACAATGCTGATGGTTCATAAGCAACATCGGCACTCACCACTGCAACGTGAGCTGTGTCTGCTTCTTCTTGTCTTTACTCATCTTGTTGATGCTTTTCCTGGGGGAGGCCAAACTGGCTTTGGCACTCGATTCCTCGTTCTGGTCCTGGTCCACATCCTGGTCTTCCTCTGAGGACGCCATTTCGTTGCTGTCCTCAGCCTCTGTGGAAAGTAGGCATGTTGAAGCCTCTCGCACAAGTTCTGGCCCAATTTCCAACGTCATAACTGGGAAAATACACTTGGACAATGTTTTTAGCACCGCCTGGTGGCTGGTCGGCGTCATTTTTTTTCCAGACAAATCCAATATAAGACCTTGACAAGTTAGACTCCACATAACAGCAAAATAGTAGAGAATGGACCTACTGTATTTGTACAAATAACACATTGTCATTGGTTTGAACCGCAATGCAATGGGAATAATTACAATTATTTGATTTTTTTTCCTTACCTGATTTGATGGCAGACTCATCATCCTGGTGAAAGTGTCCATGGAAGGCTGCGTCGACTTGTGATTGTGAACCACACAAAGTTTGGTTGAAAGCGTGAAGAGGTGAAAGCCCGTCAGCAGCCGAAGTCTCCCGGCTGTGTTTCGTCGCCATAGTCACACCATGCACAGGGGACATTTGGATTTTTGTTGTAGAAGAATAAGAAGCTACTGATCATTTGGTTCCTAAGAAGGCCTGAAGCGGAGTAGAAGCAGCCGCTGCATCTTTTATCAGGAGGAAGGCCGAGGAGGTGTCGTGCTGTGGTGTGAGAAGGTGAGCAAGCAGGCCCAGTACATGCGCACATCATATTTACAGAAGAACTTCTTAATCATTAACAGGAAGGGGGGCAGGGGACTCATCCATCTGTCCATCCAGCACCATCAGCACCCCCGCACAACCTCCAATCAGCTGCGTCCACACTCTTATATTTTTGTATTTCTATTTTCCACACCCTGACAATAAGGCCAGGCCAGGCCAAAGTCCTGAGAAAAATATTTACCAGAATGTCTAGGTGAATGCGTGACATCTTAATGAGAATATTAGTCAGCAAGAATTCTATGCAATGCTTAACATCAGATATACTTTGTTGGAGATACGTTTAATGACCACAATCAATGAAGTGTATGTATTACGTCTACACTCAAATGAAAAAAGAGAAAAAGAATTGACCTGAAAGTTTGTCGAAAGGAGCGACGTAATTCTTGACACATAATAAATAGCAATGTGTATAAGTGCAGGTTATAAACAAAACCTATTTAGATTTTTTTTAAAAACGTGAAAACAAACATCCGAATAGGGATCGAATTACCTGATTTGATCGCGATCTTCTCGCGCATGTAAATGGAGTAGTGTTGGCTCGTGAGTGAACGATTCATTCAAAAGAACGAATGTTTTCAGTGAACGAGAGTGAACGAATCACTTCCTAAAGTGATTCGTTCTTTTTTCAGTTCATAGGACTTCAACCAGTAGATGTCAGTCATGCGCATTGAAGCTGGTGCCACCACGACGTCAAACAAAACGAAGAAGGAAATGACGTCACTTTCCGTTCACGAATTTGTCGTAAATTGCATTTACCGTTCACCAACTGAACGGATCTGTGAGTGAACGAGTCAGTGAGTTTTTTGCATTTCCAGTTCATCACGAGAACGAACGGATCAGTGAAGGAATGAGTCCTGACTTTCCCGTTCGCCAACGAACGAGTCAATGAGCAAACTAGCTTCCTTCCTTCCCGTGCATCAACGTACATCGAACGCGTTGTGGCTCCTTGCGTGAACAATTCAGTGAATGAACGTGATGCAGAATGGAGATCAACGATTTGCCAAGGAAAGAAAGAACGACAACCTTCTTTTGTGCTCGTTTTCTCCAAGCTAACGACTAACTTTACTGCATGAAAGGATGCGCCGTTATGCAAGAGCGGGGAGATTAGGGAAATGTCGCCGTCTGGCGGACACGCCGTTGTAAATGAATGGGGTTTGGCACTTAGTAAATCTTCTACGGCCCGCTGGCGGTCCGTGGGACTTAGGCTTCTCTTTGGGTCATCTTTATTTGATAACACAGTAGTTTTTTAATAACGTGTATATACACGCCAAAATATTGTTATCCAATATATCTACTGCAATTTCACATTAGATGACTGGTTGTTAATGTACTTTTATTAATATCGTTTAAATAAACATTGCTGTTCAAACTTGTCTGGTGTTTTATTCTTTGTTTGACGTCTCCCTCGTCATCTTCATTTTCTCCACCCACCCAGCGCCGTGTGCTGTCCGGAGGAAGCTCCATGTTACATGAGCAGATCTTCGTTTGCGCAGATCATTAAAACTCGGTCATAAATTTGTATGAAACTCAAACCAGATGACAGTTTTTATTTTTATCAAGGCTTGTCTTTTTGACTCCTTTTTGAGCATCTTTTATGCGTGTTTACTTCATGATCCCAACTTGCGTTGTCTGCATGGTGTGGGAGTGTCTTGTGCACGTTGCTAAAGAGGCGCTTGCTTTTGTGTGACTTGAATTGAGCTTTCTCGGCTACCGTACACTTCCGCTTCAGCGAGCAGTTAGCTCTACAGGTTATTACCATTTGGGTTTTCGAGTGAATAATATCAACTTTTTCCAAGCTCTCGATTTGCTGTATGTATGTAAATGCGTTCATGTAAACAATAACATGAAAGGAGAAGATTTGTTAGTCGTTAGGTCAGTAGAACTCGCTAGCTCTCGTGAAACAAGAGGTGGAGCGTTAGCTAGCACGCCTACCCACCCACAAGTAGCACTCACTCGGCTGTCAATCAATGGATAATGAACGAAAGCGTTGTTTTTCCATGTCCAAACTTGAAGACTGGAGGCTCCACGTCGGCTGCTGGTCGTCGAAAGGTAGGTTACCTCCCCATTTTGTTTGCCTCCTAATCTTAGACGTAGTAGAAGGTCGTGACTTCAAATATTCCAAAATGTTATCAAAGGACATTTGAATTGGTCATTCCCAAATGAATCATGTCCTGATGATTATTTGGGCCACAGTGAAAAGAAACAAAAGAATTGCTCTACAATGGTTAAAGTGACTTATACTTTTGAAAAATGCATTTGAACTTCAAAAGTATAGTTTTGATCATAGTTGGCACACAAGAAAAGTGAAAGTGTACCACTGTGTTCTTCTAAAATTATGACTTGAATCTAAAGAAAAAAATGGTGTTAGTTGGTAGTGTTATGTGCTTGAGGAGCTGATGTCATCTTGTCATGGCACACCAGGGAGAAGGTGAGCACATGCAAGCAGCTGACATCTCTCACAAAACCTCTGAAAAGTGCTGGTGCTGGTACTGTGGAGTACCTGGCACTTGGCTTTTGTCCCAGTGAGAGATGTTTGCACTGTTTGCATGTGCTCACCTTCCCCTGCCACGAGAAGTAAATGAGCGAGCTCCTCAAGCACTTCATCTGCTTCCATGCAGGCAGACAGGGCCTTTTCAAACTGCTTTTCTATTCAATCAATTGTTCAAGTGTCTTTTTGTGATTTCTGAGCAAATGTGCTCATTTGATGTCTTTCATGCTTGCTGGTCACTGCAAAGTACTGTTTGAAAAGCTAAGTGTCTGTCCACTACTATGTTTTCAGCAGCCTTGAGGTGAGCATCACTGCAGCAGAGCCAAGTGTTTGACTGCTTCTCTCTCTCTGTGTGTGTCTCCACATGAGTCAAAGTGATGCAATTGTACAATTGCAGTCACTTTGACTCGTGGAGACAGTGAGAAGCAGTCAAAGACTTGGCTCTGTTCAGTGGCTGAAGGCAAACACTCAACTCAAAGCTGCAAAGAGCCTTCCAAAACCTAAGTGCCACTTTGCCCGCCTCCTACCCCTCCCCAAATTCAGCCTGGCCAATCACGGCCCGGCTCAAAATTTGCATAGCCACGCCCACTTTGTGTCAGCCAATCAGAATGCAGCATTTGCACATCTGACCAATCACATTGCTCCATTTTAATGAGACCACGCCCACTAATAACATGACCAATCACAGGTCACCTCATTTGCATATCCACGCCCACTTTTCAACCAATCACAGCCTTTCATTCTCATGGCTCCGCCCAGTTTTAGAGTTCTCGGCCAATCATGAACCAGTATTCCAGGTTTGACCCGCCCCCTTTCTCAAAAAAATTCACCCAAAAAAAAAAAATCCTAAATTTTTTATCGGGCGGAAATATTTTTGGGTTGGGGTTTTTTTGTTGTGGTGTTTGAAGGAAGAGTTGAACGTTTGCGTTATTTGTAATAAAGCTTTATTTCTTTTGCAGAGTAAACATTCAATCACAATAAAGTAACAAGTTGGATGGCAGTCTGCTTGTTGCCCAGTGGTGAAGTAGTCGGCTTGAGGGATGAGTGGTCGGCCAGAGGGACGAGTGAACGGCTAAAGAGACAATTGGTCAAGCCGTCTGCCAGACTGACCAGTATTAGTCCATGCCCAGACCTAAGACAAAGAAATTGGTAAGTAAAGTGTTAAGTCAACATTTTGTCCAGAAAATAGTTTGGCATGTAACATACCGGTGCGCAAGCACATTGTTGTTTACAGCAGGTATTGTGAGCTGCAGGATCAGGAAGCAGTTTTTTTTTCCTTGCTGCCTGTCAGAAAATAGGGGGAAAAAATTAGTGGAATAAAAAGATTGTGCAATGAGCATTTAAAGTGCCTCACTTCTCAAGTTGCCTTAGTAACAGGGAAATTGAAGACCTGCTAGTCTGGAGCTTTGCTCTGGTCCTCAGCTTCCTCCGCGAGTAGGTCCCAGATGGTGATTCACACTGGATAAACAAATATTCAAATTTTGAAACTTGTTTGCTAAAATGTCACTACTTTGCTTCTTACCAGCAGAGGACTCTTCAGGCAGCACCTACCCAGGTGATTAACTCACAGGAGGTTTAAGACAAATTGTGGACCAGGATTTGTCAGCTCTACCTGGAAAGAAAACACAAAAACTGCATTTAAGTTGACTACTTTTCTTTTTAGCTATAGACTGGAAGCAGCCGGTCGGTCATTGGTCCACAATTCTTGAAATGTTGTCAAAACTCCCCAGGGTGGACACCTGCACATAACACAAACGAGGGAGGGAGGGAGGGAGGGACAGATCCATCATGCTACCATTTAGGTTATTTGTGCATCTACTCTGAAGATGGAGGCAGCCTTGAAGAACCTCAGCATGGTTTTGGAGGCTTGGTTCCTTGTCCAGCAGGTGGCAGATTACTCTACTTCATCCTTACTGGAAACTGCTCTGCAGGAATAGGGAAGCATAAAACAAAAAGCTGGTTAGTGCTTTTAAACAAGGCCAAGTTTGTAGTAAATTACCCCTTGCCAGCACGTCGGACAAAACGTTGAACATGCCACAAGTTCAAAACCTTGTATATCTGTGCTGCAGAAAGTACGTCCTTTGGCACCACCTGGTGGACAGAATGAGGAAGAAGCTGAAATGTTTGACACGTGTCAAACAAACATTTGGAAGCGTGCGTGCTTCACCAGTGAGGAATGGAGGGCAGCTCCGGACTGATGGCTGTACATCTCTCCAAGCACAGCTTGCTGCTCTGAAAGACACGGTAAGGTTACAACCATTCTGCAGCCTTACAAGCAAATTGGGTTGAGCAAGAGTCTCATGAAGCTATGCGAGGACTGCAAGGCAGCCATCTTAGACTCTGCAGAAAAGAAAAAGCACAAATGTTTGCTTCAGTCAATTTGCTAATAAATACTTTCACCATTTTTGCAGTCAATCTGCTCCCTTTGTTTCAGATGCAGGCCTGTGAACAGAAGGGAGAAGGCAATTAGAAGCAGTCCATTGACTTGAAAACTCACAGAAAGTCCGTCGGTCATGCTGGGGTCGTTTTAACGAGTGGCACCTGCAGACAAAGCAGAAAATTAACACCAAAAATATTGGAGTTGTTCATTCTCTGGTTGATTTATGCAAACGCTGCTTTGTCTACTTACCTTCCGGCGCATCTCCAACCACAGCTTGCAGGTCTGAAAGACACGGTAAGGTTACAACCACTCTGCAGCCTTACAAGTAAATTGGGTTGAGCAAAAGTAGACCTACCTGCAAGTGTCTCATGAAGCCATGCGAGGACTGCAAGGCGGCCATCTTAGACTCTGCAGAAAAGAAAAACACAAATGTTTGCTTCAGTCAATTTGCTATTAAATACTTTTACCATTTTTGCAGTCAATCTGCTCCCTTTGTTTCAGATGCAGGCCTGTGAACAGAAAGGAGAAGGCAATTAGAAGCAGTCCATTGACTTGAAAACTCACAGAAAGTCCGTCGGCCATGCCGAGGTCGTCTTAACGAGTGGCACCTGCAGACAGAAAGCAGAAAATTAGCGCCAAAAATATTGGAGTCATTCATTCTCTGGTGGATTTATGCAAACGCTGCTTTGTCTACTTACCTTCCGGCGCTGTCGTCCAGACGTTGCTAAATGTTTGGGCAAAAAAATAGTGTTAGTGCTCTTTCCACACGGTGCGTGCGTGCTTGCTTGAGTTTGCAAAATGTAGCTGTACTTACCCACCGTCAATTGTTTGGTTGCACGCCAAATGAATGCGTTTTGGTGGTCGTTGAAGACGCTAACTGCTAACGCTAGCTTCTGCAAACTTTTCAGCTTGCAAGATGGAAGCACGCACACGCCCAAAGTGCAAGTTGACGCTGAAAGAGAGCAAAAGCAGTTAGTTTGAAAAGGTTAACAAACGTTGAACACTTACCTTGTGACTTTCAACGCTGTCGTGCAGCAGGTGGACCAGAGCAGCGTGGCGCCCGCTCGCCGTCAGAGGAGTGAAAGAATGAGCGCCGTCGCGTTCGTGACGCCTTTTATAGTCTTTTTGTGATGACGTCATCAGAAGGAAAAAAACTTTAAAAGAAATTCAACATGTTTGGCGGTTCCTGGTCTCGAACCAGCGCTGCACGCTTCAGAGTCAATGGCGTTACCCCCTCGACCATTGTTGGTTGATCAGTGAATGAAGAATTATTTGTATTATCCTAAATTATGACGCGATCTTCAGGAAAGGTTCAGAGTAACCTTCAATTACAAACACTTGAGGTCTGTATGGAAGATCTCGAATGGTCGAATGGTTATAGCTTTACCCTTGAGTTTGGGTGAGGCGGTTTCGAATCTTATAAGTTCTTCTATTTAATTTGCAAAAGTTGCAAAGAACAAGTCTCGAACCCGAGGCTGCTGGACACCAACCCAAGACCTAAACCACTCAACCATTTTGACGTTGAACTATACCGAGTGTTTTTATGTATTCATAGCATATGTCTCACGAAATCAAGGTCAAATGACTAAATTACAACTGTTTTACTAGAACAATCAATGCTGTAGTGGTTGAAGCTTTTGTCTTATGTTCGGGAGAACCGAGTTCGAGTCTCACACTGTTGCAAACTTTAGTTTAAAGTCTGCTTGGTGTGGGTCTCGAACCATGATCTCCCGATCACCGGACCAAGTTAAGAACCACTTTACCATTTTAGCAGCGAATCTCGCCAATTTTTTGGGGTAGTGTACTTTAGAATGTCAACCTGCTTAAACCAAAACGACAGAACATTCAATGGTGTAGTGCTGAAAGCTTTTACCTTATGCGCGGGAGAACTCGAGTCTCCCAGTATTCAAACTTTGGCCCAAAGTCTGCTTCATGTGGGGCTCGAACCATGTTCTCCCGAACACCGGGCAAAGTTAAAAACCACTTTGCCATTTTGCCAGCGAAGCTCGGCCTTTTAATTGGGTAGTGAACGTTAAATGTCAACTTGTTCAGGTAAAAATTCTGACAGATCATTCATTGGTGTAGTGCAAGGGTGGCCAAGACGTCGATCGCGATCGACCGGTCAATCACCAAGCCACTACTGGTCGATCGCGGGATATGAATTATTATTATTATTATTATTTTGCACTTGATGCGTGTGCAAACAACGGCGCTAATGTGGTGAATTGTCTTCGTGGCTTCGCTGGTCTTCTCAAAACACTTGATGAAAAAGGAAATGCTTCAGGGACACACGGCTGGTTGGAAAAAGATTTGATTCAGCCGATGTCAGAAGATGTTCTCTCACGCCCCACAGACACGATGTTCAAAAAGCAACGCCTTTCTTCTACTTGGCGAGACTCATGATCATAACTACTCTTTGAGATCCTCGTGCATGCTGGCTCTCTGCCCATACAAGGTCCTCAACTTAGACACCTGTCAACCTTCTTGAAAGCAAGCACAATTGCTCAAGGCAAATCACCCTGGTCCTCCTCACCAAGTCGGCTCAGATGTCCTTGGGCCTCATGCAGAGACATACGTCGGCAAAAATACACCACACTAACAACACAACACCAACACGCTAGCTCGCGAGTTCCCTCTAATTGACAAGACAGCTCGAGTAGGGCGATGTACGACTCGTGGTTTGTGTTGTGAACGCACCGCAGCTTTTGGAAAGTCAGGGGGAGTTTATGTACCGCCAAATAAATCCGACATTTGAGTGTCTAGATAGGTCCAACTGGCTGGAATACTAGTTCAAGGTGGCCAATACGTCGATCGCGATCGTCCGGTTGATCGCCAAGCCACTACTGGTCGATTGCAGGATATTAAAACGTTTTTTTGTTTTTTTTCCCCTGCACTTAATGCACGAGTATAGCAATGTACGAGCAATGCTCGGTGTTTTGAACGCACCGCAGTTTTTGGACAGTTACAGTTAGTTTATAAACCGCAAAATAATCGCTGCGGTGCGTTCAAAACGCCGACCATGCTCGTACATCTCCATACTCGAGCATCAAGTGCGAAATAAAGAAGATAAAACATTTTAACCAAACCAAGCCACTACTAGTCGATCGCGGGATATTAAAATTGTATTGTACATCGAGGACGTCTGGTCGGAAAAAAGAACATGTTCATTTTATGCTGGGTTACATAGGAGTGAATGGGGGCACTGCCATCTTGCGGTAGCTTGGCATCATTACATGAACTGCTTCATAAAGCCTGAACTGCTTGTTCATTTTACGCTGGGTTACAGACAAGTGAATGATTTTTCTGATTGGCTGTTGGATCTGTGACGTCACTCGGACACTCCATTAGGTACACCGCCATTTTTGGGTGTACCTAATCACAGGCCACTTCATTAGGGAAAAATCATGGTCAAAATTTAAATGAAAGTGAAAAGTGCCACACCCAAACAACCCCCCACTTTCTGATTGGCTGTTGGGTCTGTGACGTCACATGGACACTCTATTAGGTACACCGCCATTTTCAGGTGTACCTAATAACAGGCCACTTCATTAGGGAAAAATCATGGTCAAAATTTAAATGAAAGTGAAAAGTGCCACACCCAAACAACCCCCCACTTTCTGATTGGCTGTTGGGTCTGTGACGTCACATGGACACTCTATTAGGTACACCGCCATTTTCAGGTGTACCTAATAACAGGCCACTTCATTAGGGAAAAATCATGGTCAAAATTTAAATGAAAGTGAAAAGTGCCACACCCAAACAACCCCCCACTTTCTGATTGGCTGTTGGGTCTGTGACGTCACATGGACACTCTATTAGGTACACCGCCATTTTCAGGTGTACCTAATAACAGGCCACTTCATTAGGGAAAAATCATGGTCAAAATTTAAATGAAAGTGAAAAGTGCCACACCCAAACAACCCCCCACTTTCTGATTGGCTGTTTGATCTGTGACGTCACAAGGACACTCCATTAGGTACACCGCCATTTTCAGGTGTACCTAATAACAGGCCACTTCATTAGGGAAAAATCATGGTCAAAATTTAAATGAAAGTGAAAAGTGCCACACCCAAACAACCCCCCACTTTCTGATTGGCTGTTGGGTCTGTGACGTCACATGGACACTCTATTAGGTACACCGCCATTTTCAGGTGTACCTAATAACAGGCCACTTCATTAAGGAAAAATCATGGTCAAAATTTAAATGAAAGTGAAAAGTGCCACACCCAAACAACCCCCCACTTTCTGATTGGCTGTTGGGTCTGTGACGTCACATGGACACTCTATTAGGTACACCGCCATTTTCAGGTGTACCTAATAACAGGCCACTTCATTAGGGAAAAATCATGGTCAAAATTTAAATGAAAGTGAAAAGTGCCACACCCAAACAACCCCCCACTTTCTGATTGGCTGTTTGATCTGTGACGTCACAAGGACACTCCATTAGGTACACCGCCATTTTCAGGTGTACCTAATCACAGGCCACTTCATTAGGGAAAAATCATGGTCAAAATTTAAATGAAAGTGAAAAGTGCCACACCCAAACAACCCCCCACTTTCTGATTGGCTGGTTGATCTGTGACGTCACAAGGACACTCCATTAGGTACACGGCCATTTTCAGGTGTACCTAATCACAGGCCACTTCATTAGGGAAAAATCCTGGTCAAAATTTAAATGAAAGTGAAAAGTGCCACACCCAAACAACCCCCCACTTTCTGATTGGCTGTTTGATCCGTGACGTCACAAGGACACTCCATTAGGTACACCGCCATTTTCAGGTGTACCTAATCACAGGCCACTTCATTAGGGAAAAATCATGGTCAAAATTTAAATGAAAGTGAAAAGTGCCACACCCAAACAACCCCCCACTTTCTGATTGGCTGGTTGATCTGTGACGTCACAAGGACACTCCATTAGGTACACCGCCATTTTCAGGTGTACCTAATCACAGGCCACTTCATTAGGGAAAAATCATGGTCAAAATTTAAATGAAAGTGAAAAGTGCCACACCCAAACAACCCCCCACTTTCTGATTGGCTGTTTGATCCGTGACGTCACAAGGACACTCCATTAGGTACACCGCCATTTTCGGGTGTACCTAATCACAGGCCACTTCATTAGGGAAAAATCATGGTCAAAATTTAAATGAAAGTGAAAAGTGCCACACCCAAACAACCCCCCACTTTCTGATTGGCTGGTTGATCTGTGACGTCACAAGGACACTCCATTAGGTACACCGCCATTTTCAGGTGTACCTAATCACAGGCCACTTCATTAGGGAAAAATCATGGTCAAGTGCCACACCCGCCCTCACCCCCACTTTCTGATTGGCTGGTTGATCTGTGACGTAACTCGGACACTCCATTAGGTACTCCACCATTTTCAGGTGTACCTAATAATTCATGCATTCTTTTGTACGTGTCAAGAATGTGTATTTGACTACTTGCTCTTTATTTTGGAGGACACTAACACCTATTACACAACGTAAAACACATACATATTGTCATATAAAACAGTTAATGTCAGATTTTCATGTATTTATGCCCCAAAAAAAACATAAAAACAAGGAATAAAACACAAGACAAGTTTTAACATAAATGTTTATTAAAATAATAAGAACAGTAAATGCAGTAGATATATTGGATAACAATAATTAGGCGTGTATATGAATTATTTAATTATTATATGTTGAAGTATTAAAAAAAAAACGGATCAGTGTGTGTGTGGGGGGACGAGTCGTTGTACGATTCGTTGGAACGAATCTTTTGAGTGAACTCATTCTAAAGATTCAGTTCACTTAAAAGAACTGGAATGCACATCAGTAAATAGAGGTCAACTCGTTGAAGGGCGTAACCCGGTAAATGAATCAAACTGACATCTGATTGGTTCAACGTAATCAACTAATTATCAGTCGGCCAATCGGGTGGCGGGTTTCGCTTACAGCGCTTGGTCGTGATCCGCTCGTTGTCTGTTTAGCATCAGCGAGTTTACAACTGTCAAATTTGCTCATGATGGACACTTAAAAAGTAAGGAAACTGACAAAAACCACGGTGAAATGATTAACTTGTTCGCATTAAACGGTCGAAGGGAATGTCATGCCAAAAGGCACCGGGTCATGAAACTTCATCAAATTAGCATTGTGGCTAACTAGGTTTGTTGCTATCCACGTTATGCTTGAGAATGCGCGTGACTTCCGGTAACATACTTTCGTTTCGAGTTTTGCTATTTGTTACACGGATTTAGTTTCACGGAGTGGTTTATTTGAAGACCAAAAAAAAAAAAAAAACACACACACACACACAGCCTTTTCTGAGCAACTTTAAGCTCCCTTTGCATTAAAAGATTTTGCATGGCTTGCACAGATTCCATGTTGGCAAAAAGCTGCTTTACCAGAAGTCACACAACTATTTCATGCAAAGGCTCAAACGGTGTAAGAATAAGGTGGCTAGTTTTCAACCGTTGAGAAAGGTCCACCTTAATGAATGGCCTCCAGGCTTATTTTGTTGAAATGTTAGGAATTTTTAATTCCGCTCTCGGTAATACTATGAAACCTTTATTTTTCCTCACAAAGAATGGTGTTTGAATGAAGTTGCGAGGCGATTGAAGTCAATAAATGTTTCCAATGAAGAGCTGCTTGTTTGGCCTTGGCATAGGTCTTCTCTTTGCTCAGTGGCATGCTGATCAATTCATCTTGCTTTGAAGCTCAGATTGTTTTGCAATTGAATGTTTCTTTTTCTTCCTAACAGGTTGTGTCTTTGGGAGGCCAGCGTCCACGATTCAGCAGCCATGCACTCGTTGTTGAACACGCAATATCACAGGTTCAGAAAAGAAATCATTTTGAAATAATCAATCAATTTGAGACACTACATATGGCGCCAAATCATCTTTTCCTATTGAATGGAATAAAAATGCAGTTTATTCATTCTTGTCTTGAGATTAAAGGTGTACACATAAAAGATTCAAATGGAATTGTTTGTGTCCAGGTCCCAGGATCCTAGTCCATCTGGACCGTGTGCCCTCATGACAGTAGACCTTAAGTTCTCCCATTTGGATTGGAACCCTGAAGCGACCCTGGTCCACTTCCAGGGCCGGTACCTGACCCTAGACGAGCTGGACTACAAAACCCTTCAGCGTGAAATCCAAAACACGCCCAAGACCAAAGCTAACGTGGACGTGGGTGAGTTTTGCCTGGTGGAAGACGCAAGAACGGCCCAGTGGTACCGAGGAAGGTTTCAGGGGCGCAAAGGCGGCGTGTCGGACGTCTTCCTCATTGACCACGGCAGCGTCTTGAGCGTGGATGCGGCCCGCATATCTTTGTGCTCCAAGGATTTGTTCAGCCGACCTGCAAAAATCGTCTGTGGCTTCCTCGCTAACGTGCTGCTGCATGGCGGGTCGTCCCATTCGTCCGGCGTGGTGGACTTCCTCTCCAGCCTGATCGGGAAGAACGTCACGGGCTACATCCAAGCCGTCCTGCCTCATCAAGTTCTCCTGCTGGACGTTCCCGACGTCAACGACGAGCTAGTCAGGCAAGGCTTCGGCAAACACGTGGACAAGGACACCTTTCTTCTCTTGGTGGAGTTGCTCACCGAGGTGCCGCTCAAGCAAAACATCAATCCGATTCCGGACCTGCTGCTCAGCGGGCAGAGCGACCGCGTCTTTGGCTACAAGTCGTGCGGGTTGAAGGTCTACCAGCAGATCCTGCCTTTTTGCGGGCCCAGGATGAGCCGCGGCACCCGCCCTCGAGTCCGACTGACGGCCGCCGTCAACCCGGGTCTCTTTTATTGTCAGATGGTGAGTAAGGAGACTGACCTTTGGCTCATGTGCAAGAAGCTGGCCGCAGTCAATGACGGCCAAAGTCAGCAGCAGAAGACTCAAGCCAACGTCGGTCTCCTCTGCTCGGCCAAAAGCAAAAACGGCAAATGGTACCGAGGCTCGGTTCAGTTCCTCCCCATGAACTCGCAGGCGCAAGTCCTCTTTGTGGATTTCGGATTCTCAGAGTTAGTCAAAGTGGAGGACGTTCGCAGCTTGCCGCCCGACTTGTACTCAACGGCCATCATGGCCTTCCCGTGCTCGCTGGCTTCTCTGAAGGCTCGGGACGAGGAGCTCGCCAGTCGCCAGTTGAGTTTCCTCAAAGCCGGCTTGCTCGGGGCCGTCTTGGATGTGCTCGTCGATGCCTTCGACGAGGAGCGCTGCCTTTACTCCATCACGCTCCTTGATGCTTTGGAGAATCGCACAGCAGAAGAGGTTCCCAGACCTCATCCGAAAAAAGAGGAGCCTCGCCCGTCCCCCCAGGACGCAAACCTGTCCTACAAGACCATCGTTGGCCGAGAGCTGGCTAAGACCCTGAAAAGGGAGGAGCTACGGGAGCGCTCGGTGTTCGAGGCCTTCCTGGAGTTCACCCAGAATCCAAACGACTTTTGGATCCGGACCACCAAACGAGACGGCGAGTTCCAGGAGATGATGAGCAAAATAGCCCATCACTTTGCCGGCATGAAACTGGAAGATGAAGTTCTGCTGAACCCGGAGCTCGGAGCGCTCTGCTGCGCGCTCTACGAGGCCGACATGCAATTCTACAGGGGCGTGGTCACCGGCAAGCTCCAGCACGGCGCCGAAGTTGTCTTCGTTGACTTTGGCAATGTCAAGAAAGTTCCCAGTGCTCTAATCAAGAAGATCCCAGAGGCGCTGGCCTCCATTCCCGCCTTTGCTCTGTGTTGCACTCTGGTCAACGTGATGCCCGTGGACGAGGTTTGGACCCGTTTCAACTCGGACTTCTTCAGAGCGACGCTATCGGGCAAGTCGATGGTCGTCCACGTGGTCCAGATCACGCCGTGCAAGTGCGTCGTGGATTTGTACGAGGCGGAAGGCGATGGCGGTCGGAGCGTCGGCGAGATCATGGTGGCTTCCAAACAAGCCGAGTATTGGAAAATCATTCCGGAGAAACATCAGAAAGATGAGACGACAAAGAAAGCCATTCAGGATTCACGTGTCAATGGAAAGGAAGACAAATGTGACCACGAGTCCTCCACATCTCCAAGCTTGGAGAAGCCAGACCCTCCCGAAGAAGAGGAGGAGGAGGAGTTCATCTACTCCCATTTCGACTTAATGCCGGAGCACCAGGAAGACGTTTACGTCACTCACATCAGCGACGAGTGCCATATCTACTGCCAACTCCACCGGAACACTCGAGCCATCCAGGAGCTTGAAGAGAACATCTCAGAGCAAATTGAGAAAACAAAGGCAGCCAGTGCACAAGATGCTCTGACAAAACGGTGCCTAGCAAAATACTTGGATGGAAATTGGTACCGGGCCCTGGTTCTGAGCTCTCCGTCTCCGCGCCATCTCAACGTCTTCTTTGTGGATTACGGCAATTGCGGCATCTCAGAGAAAGCCAACGTGGTGTCCCTTCCCGGAGACTGCCGCTGTTTGTTGTCCACGCCCATCCAAGCCTTGAAGTTCAACCTGCCTTGCGTATCCAGGAAGGAGGTCAACGCCGAGGTCAAGGAATGGCTGGAGGAAGCGCTCCTCTATAAGCGGCTGAGAGCCGTCATCCTGGCCAAGTGTCCGGATTTTTCTTTTGACGTGCGCCTCTCGGACGGAGACCTGGACATCAACAGGAAAGTCAGAGAGCTCGTCGGTAGCGTTTTGGTCTCGACTGTCAGCTTGAAACAAACCACTGAAAAGCAGCCCGTGCTTGACGTCAGCTTGAAGGAACACCACAAGAATGTGAAAAAGCACCAAGATACAAAAAAGTCCAAAAGCCAACCTTTTGCGCAACACCTAGGCAAAGTTCGAAATCCTCAAGTTAGCCATTTGCCGCACAGGAAGGAGAAAGAAGGTTCCCGCTCCATCTGTTTCGTCTCCCACGTCGACTCGCTCCGTCACTTCTTCCTGCGGCTCTCCCGAGACCAAGCGGCCATCTTGAAAATGGACGAAGACATCAAGTCCATGAGCGAGCCTTCCTCGAAGGCCGCCGTCCTGCTGCGGCGCGGCGACCTCGTCCTGGCGCGCTACAAGAAGGACGGCGCTCTCTACCGCGCCGTGGTGGGGGCCTACCAAGACCGCTCCGCTTCCAAGGTGGACTTCCTGGACTATGGAAACAGCGCGCTGGTTGAGGAGAAGGAGATCTACGCCTTGCCCAGAAAATGTCTTCTGCTGCCGCCGTTCGCCATCCCATGTTGCCTGGCCGACTCCGGCCTTTACGATGACGACGACGCCGCCTTCACCGACGCCGTCGTGGGGAAACCGCTCATGGTTCACTTTGTCCGAAAACAGGGAACTCGCTGGCAAGTGGAGATGGACGTACTCAAGGATGAAGAAACATCAAAAGCCCCGCAGCCTCCTGCAATGGACGAAAAGGCCGAGCTCCGAGATCAAGCTGTCTCGAAAGTCACCGAGAATCAACAAGGAACATTTGAGACGTGTGTGAAGGATACAAACCTGAGCTCATCTGAAAGCTTCAAAACCAAAAGAGGAAAGAGGCCCGTCACAATGAGGCTCAAACAGAAGAGGACGTCCAGCGCCAAAATTAAAGTGGACCTTGTCTTCCTAGCTCGGTTGCTGCGGCAAAACCAGAAAGTCTTTCTTCCGCCGCCGCCGCCTAAAAGCCACAATCAACAACTTCTGCCAGAATCCAGTCTCCATCACAAGCTGGTATTCACTCCAGTCTCGCTCAACAAAGAGTACTCGGGGTTCATCTGCACAGCGACGACCCCGTCAGAGTTCTACGTGGTTCTGAAGGACTCCATGGCCGTGGTGAACAAAGTGACCGTCCTGTCGGAGCGCCTCTCCGGGTCAGAGTTAGCCCTCCTTCCCAAATGTAGCCTCACACCCGGCGCCGGCTGCTTGTTCAGATCGGACCTGGACAAGTGGTGCCGCGCTGAAATTGTCCGCGTCGACGACTCGTCCGGCGGTGTCGTGAACCTGGTGGACCGCGGCCTCTCCAACCATTTTGCTGGACAAGACTTGAGGATCATCCCGGAAGATCTTCTCAAACTTCCCAAAGTGGTCTATCCTTGCGTCCTGAGGGGGGCGAGGCCCGGCGGAGAAGACGGCCACTGGAGTCAGCAGACCAACATCTACCTGCAGAAGATCCTGAACCGCAACCTGAAGGTGCTCTTTCGAGAACTTCTGTCCGATACACGCTGGGCTGTGGACATTGTGGTGGACGGCGTCGACCTCGCCCAAACGTTGGTGGCCGCCGGGCACGGCAGAAGCGCCAGCCCAGGTAAACCGCAGTCACTAGTTCCCCTCAAAAAGAAGAAAGTCTCACTTTTTTTTGGGGACGTGTTCAGGTTTCAGGAGCAGAGTCGACAGCGACGACGGAGATCCAACACCTGCGAGAATCCAAAGCAGCCAATCAGGACCCGGCGGAAGGTTCCGGTGAAGCTGCCAAGCTGGAAATGAGACAATGTAAGAAAAGAATTCAAAATGTTCTGTTTGGAGACTGAGGTTGTTGTTTTTTTGTCTCCTCTGGCTCAGGTTTTCTGCAGTGACAACAAGAAGATGAACGTTTGGTTGTTCAAAGATGAAGGCCTTCACAATCTTGGTTGGATTTTCTACAGTTTGGGTTGTCTTCTAGTAATATTCAACTAGAAAGTCGTATTAAACTATTATTTCCATTTTGACGTTCATTTCTGAGGTCACTTTGTACGAAAGCATCCACTGAAAAAGTAAAAAAGTTCAAGCACTTACCTGCTGTTTTGCGATTGTGCCGAAAAGACTCAGAGTCGAGTCAGAGTCGAGTCAGAGCCTGCGCTTGTTGCAAAATCTGTATTTATTAAGAATGATTTACAAAACAAGGCGAAACATAAAAACCGGTGTGTGATCCCGTCCGTTCCTCTGCCAAACCCAAAAATGAACATCGGCTTTAGAAAAGGGCCTACTTTTGTCTCTCGCCTGTCAAACGAACGAACCGACCAACGTCACGCAGCAGCTCGAGGGAAAAAAAACAACAAAAAACAAGACCACAGATTGAGTTAACGTTAGCTGGGGTTTTTGTTGCTCCTGCCATTCTCGTTTCGGGGGCTTGTACAGTAGTCGGAGTGGCAATTATTTACATGTGCGCTTGGAGATGATGGAGCATTTCTCTCAAATGTCCGTCCCCCAAGCAGAAAGAGCACAAAGTAACAGTGTCAGTTAAAAAGAATCAAACAGTCAAATAAAATGTCTGTCGGGTGTAAAAGCTAACCACTTAAAATCTCTGGAAGCTAGGGAAAAAAAAAAAAAAAAAATCCATTTTAAATGAGCATGAAAATTTCCCAGCCAGCCCCTCCAGCACCATTTCACCACCAACAACAACAACAACCAAAAAAATCGAATATGCTGATGGAATTTGTACAGTGCGTGCGTGCGTGTGTGGCGGGAAGGGCGGCGAGTGGTCAAAAAGTCACCGCAAACTTCTTCAACCATTCCAATTTCAAAAATGTTAAAAAAAGGTGGAAGGCGAGGGCGGTCTCACTACTTGGTGTTGAGCTCGTTCTCCAGCTCCATCAGCTTGCGTGAGGCCTTCACCTTGTTGGACACCTCCTTGCCCTGAGAGAACAGACGCTGGCGCTCCTTGAAGGTCAAACTCTCGGGGGGGGCGTCGTCGCCGCCGCCGCCGCTCGGGATGTTCTCCTGCTCCTGACTGCGCCACACCACCACAGAATAAGAATAACCGGGGGATACGAGAAGTCTCCGTCCACTCACCTCTTGGTCCATTTGTCCCTCGGGTCCTTGTAGAACTCTCCGGATCCTACAACTCCTGCCGAGTTTCCAGTGTACGAGTTGAATCCTGTCGGCGACAGCGGCGAGTCAGAAGCGTTTCCCGCCCGCGTGCGACTCGCTGAGAAGCTGCCGGACGCTGGCCTGAAATTTGGCCTTCAAGTTCTCGGAAGCAGCCAACCGGCACCTTCTCAACGCTTTGGATTTTTTGAGAAGACAGAGCAGCCCGAGCACAAAGGAAGGAAGGAAGGGAGGGAGGGAGGAAGGAAGTCAACTAAGTTCAAGAGGAAGGAAACAAACGTGTGGATGGCAGCAAACATCCACCCAGGGTTAGAGAGCCAACAAGCGGGCCGGGCTCACATGTTGTAGACGTGAAAAAGAAAAAGGATGCAGCGAGTAGTAGCAGCAGTCGCTAAAAGCAACGGACGTCCAGGTTGCACGCTATTGGCCGGCGAGGTGCCGACATGCAACGCACGCTGCCATGCGAGCGGTGGAGTTAGTGGGCGCGGGATCTCCTCGGCTGCGACTACAAGCAAAGTCGGCCTTCCAAAAAGCCAGCGGCCGCCACGCCTTTCGGGCTTCTCTTTGTCTGCGGCCTGGCATCTCGGCACACTCCCGGGAGTTCAAAAAAGAAAAGAAAAAAAAAAAAACATATTTGGGTTTCGTTCTATATTGTCTGTCCATATGTGTTGCTGCTGCATTTGTGTTCCTTCTTGCAATGTTTAAAATGGACTCCTCCGTCCGGGTATCGTTTTAAAAACAGAAAAGGCAACGAAACAAATCAATACAACTCATGGAGGCAACAAAGTGTCGCACGTCGCCATCGCAAATAGTCACCAGCGGGTGGCAGCAAAGCAGACAAAGAGAAGCGGCGGTCGGGTTTGCGGCAGGCACAAGGTGCAGGAAAAGGGCTGTGGCCCCAAGCGGCCGGGCCGGCGGGAGCGACAACACCAACAGTACTATGATTGGTCGACTGGGTGATTGCTCGGGACGGGCGTCCATCTACAGCGGAAGGAAGGAAGGAAGGAAGGTGGAGGCGAGATTATCGATTGCTTTTCTTTTTGTTGGCTGATCGGAGCTTTGGGGGGGGGGGCTTTGGCAGGTCGCGGGTGACGACGAGGAAAACCCCAAAAATATGAAGGAGGGAAAAAAAACACCCACACCGAAAGAAACCATCTGATTGGCTGGTGGACAGGGAGGGAAATTTCAACCCAAGACAAGCCCGCTGCACACACAAAAGGTTCAGCATATTCCGTTTTTTTTGGGGGGGGTGGGCAAATTTTTAGGGCTCGTTTAATTTTTAGTTATAATTTGGGAATGTTTTTTTTTTTTTTTGACAAAAAGGGTAACATTAAATTGATTTAAATTGACTGGTAGCGGTAGCAAATGTATTTTTAAAAAGAAAAATCGAAGTGTGTTTGGAGCTAAAAACAAAATACAATAAAATGCAGGGCCGCAACACTTGGTGTTTTTGTATGCGTATCGGGCTTGGTGGAGGAGGACGTACAAAGAGGACAAAAAGTGGAGGATGAGCTAGAAGAAGTTCTAGACGACGAGAAGGGCTCGAGCGTTGGAGAGGGAGGTCCGGGGCCTGCGGAGGGCGCTGTGGTGAGCCTCCCCCTCGCGCTCTTCTACCTTGCACACCTCCTGGGGGGCCCACGCCGGGCTTGGCGGGGAGGGGGGGCGGCCCTGTACTGTTGGAGTTGTTGGCGCTGGGCGGCCGGAAGGAGCTAGACAGGAAGATGCCGTCCGAGAGCGGCCGGGGTTTGCGTGCAGTGGGCGGCGGCTGCTGCTGCGGGCGTCCGCGCCGCAGCAGGGGGGCGGCGTCGCCGGCGCCCGGGAGGTCGCCGTACGACTTGCGGGTGGCCGACAGCTTGAGCTGACCTGGCTGGCCGCCGCCCTCTTCGTCATCGTCCTCGTCGCCGGCGTAGGCCACAAACTTGGCCGTGTAGAGCGTGTCGGGTGAGGCCACCTGTGTTTTGAGGTAGGAGGCGTTTCTCTGCGGGGGCGGCGGGGGCGTGTTAGTAGGGTTGTGCGGGGCGGGGGGCTGGTAGTCCCTGGGCAGCGGGGGCCGATACAGACCGGCCGGCTCGTCGGGCGACAGCAGCCTGCGCTCGGCTTCGTCGTGCTGCCGGCGCCGCTCTGCCTCCAGACGGGTGTAGTACTCCTCCTCCTGCCTCCGCTGGCGAGGGGGGGGACGACAAGCCGTTAGTGACCTTGGCCTCCGACGCCCCCCTTCTCCGGGCACCTCCCATTCGTGGGCGCGGCGTGTCAGGACACTGCTGCTTTGGCGCACGTTTGCACTCACCTCCGTCATGTGCGCGGCATGCCCCCACCCCCATTTGGGCGAACCCCCTCCTCGCGCCTCTTTTACTTTCATCATACCTGGCCTACGTCCAGCGCCGCCCAGCCCCGCCCCGCCCCGCTGTGTGCAAGTGTATGTTTTGGATTGGTGGCTCCTGGTGCTAGCGCATCGGACGGACGGACGTCACCTTCATCTTGTAGTTTTGGAATGGCTAAATGACTGCTACAACTCATCAGGTGAAGAACCTGAGCATTATTGTGGAAATGGATGATGAGGAGCAGGTGGTTGGTTGGTGGTGTGAAGATGTGCGTGTGCGTATGCGGGGAGGGCTGGCGGGTGGACAGGCGATGATAATGACCTCTTAAGAGCACCCCAAATGACTTCTGACATGACAACAAACATGCTGGAGGTGAGCACAATGTGGGGGTGGGCGAGGGGCGGGGCTTAAGGGCCATTGCGGGCGGGCGGGTGGGCGACATGCACATCATAATTCACATGAGACAATGATAAAAGGCTTTGTCCACAAATACTCAAAACCGTGCACGGGACTGAATGAGCAAATGAATTGATGTCGGTTTTTCTTGCTCCTTCCTTTGGACACCTTCGTGCTCCACATAGATTTTTTTTAAAGTCACTTCAGGTAAAAACGAACTTTGGGCAAAAAGGAAATGATTTTTTAAGATTTGAGTCCGAAAATGAAGTAAGTAAGGTGTCCAAAGTTGGAGGTGGGACAATGAATCCAACAACTTGAAATCAAGCACAAAATGAAGGAGAGTCTTTACCTTCTCCGCCGCCTCCCGCTTGACTCGCTCCTCCTCCCGCCACCGCCGTTCCTCCTCCTGTTTGGTGCGCTCGTCCGCCTCCCGCTTGCGAATTTCTTCCAGCTGCTGTTTGCGCCGCCGCTCTTCGTCCTGAAGCTGGACGAGAGAAGGGACGTCAGTGGCTCACACCCAAAGACACGCTTGTCATGTATGAAGTGATTCGGGTGGGGGGGCGCAGCAGCGTGCGCATGCAGAACATTCTTCAGATTCGTCTGAAAAATAAAATTTGACTTCAAGGCCCTAACAGACATGCACCAGAAAGTCGACACACACCTAAGTATGGATGGCCAGACCCCCCCCCCCCCCACCACACGCACAGCTCGTCATGCATGAAACACAACCTGTGATGCAGCCATGCAAGGTGCCACCTCCCTATGCACTCCAACATGTTGTCATGGTAACCCACCAGATACAGTTTGAGTAGACAAATACAAACAAAAGCACCCCCCCCCCAACACACCCACGCACAACCACAATGATGAACGATCATCCCGATTGGTCGGGTGGCTGGCGGGACATGGGCCACGTGGTCACCCCCCCCAAATTGAAAAAGTGAGGCGGGGTTAACAGGGAGGCGGGGTCATGAGCAGGAAGAAACATACCAAATCTAGAACAGAGATAGCTGGGACAGCAGTCTGCTGCTGCAGAACAAGGAGAGGAAGAAGAAGAAGAAGAAGAGTACAGCGTGAGAGGGGAGGAAAGGGGGGGGGGGGCAAGTGCAGGGGAATGTGAATTAAAAAATATTTCAAAAGGGGGGGCGGGAAGAGGAAGCTGGAAATTAGAAGGCAGGGAGGACATAGAGACAAGTCAAAACATTGGCTGCACTCTTTCTTTCACGCTGGCCCAGTGGACCGTCCGTCCGTCTTTGGACAGCTGCCGCTCCGGCCCCGCCCACCCGGCCCTCCAGCCAATCGCGTGGAAGCAGCTCAACATGGCAAAGCAATGGCAGAAGCATGTTGCAGATGCACATTCACTGGCTTTGCTTTTGGGTCCGTGAGCAGCTCCGTCCAAGGGCTCAGTGTCGGTCGGTCGGTGTGGCTCACCCTGGCTCGTTTCTCGGCCTCCAGCCTCTGCATGATCATCATGGTGTCCACGTCCTCGTCGTCCTCCTCTTCCTCGTCCTCGTCGCTCTGCTTGGACTCCTGCAGACGCTTCTGGAACTGCCACTCCAGCATCAGCTTGCGCAGACGGTCGCTCTCCTCGGCCGTGCGCTCCGGCTTGGACTGAGCGACAAGGAAGGATTTACGCCGTCCGTCCCCACGGGAGCGGAAATGATTTCTTTGCCTACCTGCAGCTCTTGGATCTCCTTGTCCAGCAGGTCGACGATGTGAAGCTGCTGTTGCTTCTCAGCCTTCTCGCGGGCGTCCCGCTTCCAAGGGTCAGGCGAGAGGCTGTCGCTGGTCAGCTCCTCCTTGCTGATGGTGATGTACTGCAGGTCTCGCCGCTCAATGGTGCGAGGCTGCTGCTGGGGCAGGAGGTCCCGGATCACCGTCTCCATACCTGCCGCCGCGCAAAGAAAACATTAGACAGGAAATGGGCCGCGATCGAGGACAGCGAGGGAACGCTGGCTACCTGGAGGGTTGGCGGCGGGAGGCACGGCCGAGCGAGGCAGGCTGGCCAGCTTCTCGGGTCTGGAAGGGGGCTGCTGGGGCGGGTACGCGTGAGGGGGCCCCATGGAAGCTGGAGGGAGGGGCTGCTGCTGCTGCTGCTGCTGCGGGTAGTGATGGGGTGGGCCAGGGGGCAAGGTGCCGCCATTGTTGTGGGGCTGGACGGGCATGACGGGGTTGGCCCGGATCTGACCCAGCTTCCTTTCCTGCTCCCTCCTCTTCCTCTCCCTGTGGAAATCAGAGACAGATCGATAAAATGGATTCTGACGCTGGGCAGATTTGAATCAATGCAGAAATGGACGGACCTCTCCTCCTCCAGACGGGCTTTCTCCTTCTCATACCAGCGTTGTTGCTCTTCGCGCTTCTTGCGGTCGGCGGCTTGCTGGGCCGTCGCCGAGCTGGCGCCGGTGGGCGGCGGCGGCAGAGGCATCTCAGCGTGGGGCTCGTACATGTCGTAGGCGTCCGGGTAGGTGGCCGGCGGCGGAGGAGGGGGCGGCGGCAGGTCCGAGCGCGACGCCGTCTGGACCGAGTGCGGCGGCGCGGCGTGCGGCGCGGCGTGCGGCGCGTTGGGAGTCTTCCAGCGGCCCGGCCCCGTCTTCTGGTTCTTGCCAGACGCCGTCGCGTAGTTGAGGTGCTCCTGACTGGACGTGGACGACTCCAGCGAGGACAAAACCTGCTGCTGAGCAACCCAGTGCTCCGCTCCCGCCAAACCTGGAAGCACACAAATTTGGTCTGGCCGTTCCAAATCTCGGTGGTCTTCGTGACACGTTGAGCTTCTTACCCGGAGGTCCCCTCTGGTAGTCCAGATCTCTGTGCTGGTAGTCCAGGTCTCTGTGTTGGTATTCCTGCTGGTAGTGCTGCTGCATGCGCTCGTCCTGCCTCAGGATCCCGGACGGAGGAGGGTACATGTCCTCCTGCGAGTGGTTGACCCGCTGCTGGGGTCGCGGGGGTTTAGTTGGGCTCAAATGTTTTGGGTTCTTGTAGCGACGACTATTTGGTACCTTCATGCTGTTGTGCATGCTGTCCACTGAGGGGAGCCGTTCCCTGTCCTCCATGGGCTGCCAGTGCTGCGAGGGTCCCGGCCCAGGGCCCACCACGCGGTCCTGGCTCTTGGACGCCGGGATGGTGAAGTACTCCCGGGCATAGGTCTGCGTGGGGATTGGGTACGCCTCTGGGCGCGGAGGTGAAGGTTCATCCTGACAGAGACAGATAGGGAAGATTATTCACAGACCACTAAATTGGTTGACTTAAAAACCCCAAAAAAACTCTCATGAGGGTGCTCTTGACATTTCAGTGTGACTTTTGCGGAATTCCTCAGGCGGGTGCAATTGGCCGCCAGAGCAAAGCGGCGGGCGACGCCACTTACGTCAGCGCACAGGTTGCCGGTGGAGACAGAGGTGATCTTGGTGCCGGGTCCAGCGGGGTAGACTGGCTTGCTCGCGGGACTCTGGCCCTGATCTGAGGAGAGAGCGCTCATTGAGGACCAGAGGACGCCGTTTCCGTGCATTAGTTTAGAGCAGCAACGCGCACGCGCTTACTGGCCACGTTGGGGCTGGAGCGGTGGTCGGCCCGGTTTTTGAGGAGCCGGTCCTCCCCGCTCATCTTCTTTGGTTCCGGGTAAGCGTCCCAACCGGCCTGCGGACTCTCCGGGGAGCCGTTGGGCACCGAGCTGTTGTACAACTCGAAGCCTTCGCTCTTGGGACGCAGTTTGCCGTTCTTCTCGCGGCTGCGGTCCGAGGCTGCGCAAAGTCACGGAGAGCCGATCGTCACTGATCTTGTCAAAAGGTATTCCGAGCCTGTCCGCCGCGTTGCTTTTGAGTCGGCGGGGCGGGTACCTCGAGGCATCATGGGGCTGGGCTGGTTGAGGAGCGTGGCGAGCCCATGGTATATGGCGCCCTGCTTGGCCACCTCCAGTGTCACCACCGATCCCGTCCTGGTCATCAACTCGGCCGCCCTGCGCCAGCACCACAAATAAAATTTAAAAAAGCTCAGTCATAACATCTTGAAACAGAATTAGACGGTCCGAGGAACATGATTCATTCATGGCAGCTCCTTCAGGCAGGTGCAAGTTGGCCACTAGGTGGTAGTATAATCCCATCATGCAATAGCAAGGGTGTGTTATTCGGACACCTGGGAGCTCTTGTGTGTGCACAAAATGTCTCCTTCGGTATGCTGTGTTTTTGGAAATGATTTTTTTTTGATGGTGTGAACGCTGCAAAACAAGATGGCCGCCTCACCTCTCTTGTGACAGGCCCACCAGGCTGCGCCCATCCACACTCAGCAACTGGTCGCCGGCTGCCAGTCGCCCGTCCTACAACCACAGAAAGAAAAAAAAAGCCTCAATGTGTGTATGTGTGCGGGCGTGCGTCTGTGCGGTACCAACCATGTCGGCGGCGCCTCCTTTGACCACCGATTTGATGTAGATGCCCAGTTTCTCCTGGCCGGCGCCCTGCAGGAGGACAAAACATCCGCAATCCAGTGAGCACCACCTGACCTGACATATTTTTACTCTTCAGTGTTTTCTTATGTAAGAAGCGTAATTTTAGCGTAAGCCAACACGAGAGTTGAAGCCAATTTTTTTTTGTGGTTATGCCCATTTTGCCTCGCATCACGCGTGTTCAAACAAGCGAGGCCCAAAGGCTCTGTCGTCTTCCGAAATATTTTGATGCTGCGAGTGGCCTCGCCCCACGCGCCAAACAAATCCACGTCCAACTTTGAAAAGGCAAATGCGCTCAAGTGGCCGTGAAGGCTGACAAAATGAGACTTGCTGGAGCACAGGAAATCAGACATCCCCCCATTGTCGGTGACCACATGGAAAGGGGGGGGGGGGCGTTCATTTCGCAAGCTATTGTTTAACTTGTTCAAATGTTCCGTCGAGCAAGCAAACAAACAAACAAACAATCACTCAAGCAGAACTTCAAAGACGCAAACTTTTGGTGCTCTCATTGTTTCAGCCCTGGATAGCCAGCCATCAAAACTCAAAGAAGATTCCTTTTATCAAGTAGGGGAGATGATTTGAGATACAAATTGTGAGCGAATTTGAATTCCAAATGAAACTAAGCGCGCCTACAACTGAACAAATGGATCGTGAAGTGCAGACGCCTGCCGTCACGTGCCGACGTGTGCGTGCTCGCCAGTTTAATCATTAGCTGAGCAAACAGTGCAGAGCGAAAAACCCCGAGGCCGGCTCGCAGCACGCGAGACTTCGTCCGACCCACCGCCACTAGCTTTGAAACCCAACGGAGCTTTTTCAACAAACATACCTGGTCTTTCCTCCCCACCACGGAGAACCACATGTCCTGCTCCAAACCGGTCCACACACGCACACACGTTTTTGCCTGTTAGCGTGCAGCGCTGAACTTCAAAAGCAGCATTGACGCTCAAACACCTGACAAAACAGGAGCCGCCCGCCAGAAATTCCAAACGGCCGAGTCTTAAAAGTTCCTGAGCGGCGGCGGGCGGAATTCCTCCCCAGAAGAGCTGCGAGCCGGGACGCCGGCTGCTTGCACTGAGGTGGAGCGCTGCTTTGCGCACGCACACACACACACACACACACGGCAGGGTTACATAAGGCGGAGCTCAGCCCGAGCAGCTGTGTGACAACCTGCCGTTCCCATCGCACACACACATGCTGAGCGATTGAGCGCGGTTTCCCAAAAAAAAAAAAAAGCGCGGCGCTGCCAGGAGGCTTCCTTTCGACGTGCTTCCTTCCCACACAGGAAAGCGGCGGGCGGCCGTGAGCAGGAAAGAGGCTTTCTATTTCAACTTCACTCGCCGCAACGACAGAGCCTTTCGAAAATTTTCTTGAGCCATTTCGTGACAGACTCAATCCAAACATTTAAAGGCGTCAAGAACATCTGGACGGCGTTTGGCTCCTCGCTCTTTGGCGTTGCGTTTCACGGGAAGCTATTTACACATGCGAGCGGTGAGCTACAGCAGCAGAACCCTAACCCTTCCTTACCTTAGCGGCCACGATGCTGAGGCCCATGCCGTTGTGCTTCTTCAGCGTCACCGTCACCACCTCCGGCTCCTTCCTCATTGGCTGACGCGGCGAGGGAGAAAAGACCAGAAAAGACAAACGACAGCGGTGAGCGACAAGAGTGGCACCTCCAGAAAAACGACTAAGTGGCGGACAGTCAGAGGAGGCGCGCAGAAAGCAGGGAGGGAGGGAGCGAGGGAGGGAGGGAGGGAGGAGAACCGCCGAAGAACTGCGGGTTGCTGGATGCCACTCATGAATGGAAACCACAGCTACACACACACACACGCACACACCCAAGCGCAGATGCGCAGGGTCGCACGTTCCCACATCAGAGGAGCAGATTTTCTCTCAAGGTGCCGAAAACGAGACGTCTGCATCCAATTTTCGTGTCGTCGCCCCGCCTCCTCTGTCGGCGCTGTGCGGCGAGCGCCAGACGAGTTAATGAGCGCGCCCGCGACAATGACTCACTTTCACTGACGCAAAGCGTGCGTCCGCATTTCCCGGACTTTGGCGCTGAAATGGACGCTTTTGTCTTTATGAGGTGGCCATTTGTGGACGGAAGGGGAGGGGACACTCCCACAATGTCAGTGAAAAGCTAAAAGTGTGTTTACGTCGTGAAATTGGATTCAAGCCAGCGAGAAAGGCGCCAATGACAGAGACGTTATGTGCGCGTTTTATAACTTCAACACTCCCTCATCACTCGTGTGTGCCGAGTGGCAATGAGACCACACGCACGCACGCACGCACGACGTGGCCCGTACCATGTCAGAGTTGTCGACGGCGGAAAAGTGGCTGTCGCAGTCGGCCCCCTCAAAGTGGACCGTCCAGGTTCCGGGCGAGCGAGGGTGCGGCGTCAGCCGGCAGAAGCCTGGCGGCCAAAACACGGGGGAGAAAAAAAAAAGTCACACAATGTTTCAAAAGCAACAAAGTTATTGACTCAACTGATTTGATCTCCGGCAGAGACAATGTCGCTTTTCCGTTGAAGTGAAATCAAAGGCGAGCAGATTTTGCGTTTGTTTCACATCAAACAATTTGAATTTTGAGCGTGTCGAACGTCAGAAGGCGGCGGCGACCTCTTTGCAGCAGCGGGTCGAGGAAGTCCTGCAGGCCGTTGGGCAGGCTGCGCACCACGTCGCACGAGTAGCCGTCCTCGGGCAGCAGGAAGGGCAGCTGCAGGTCAGGGTCCTCCTCCAGCTGCACCTCGCGCCCGTCGCTGCGCGCCAGCTCGTCCGCCGTGTTCTCCGCCACTGCTACCACGTGGTCGATCAGCTCCTGGCGAGGAGGAGGGGGGGGGGTCATTACGGGATCGGCGTTCGGTGCGGATGGCTGTCTTACGGGCGGGATGTAAGGCTCGTCGGGGGCGCAGTGGTAGTTGGTCATGAGAGCGTGCAGCTGCAGCGAGTTGAGCTTGAAGCAAGTGCTGTGGATGTTCTGGACGTCCTGCATGGAGTACTTGTCCATAGTCAGCAGGGTGGTGGCCTACACAAAGAAATCTTACAATCTCCGTTCTGTCCATTTGCCAAATCAAAGGAGACGGAGCGACCGACCGACCGACCTGCACGATGCGACTGAGGTGGCAGTCGGCGGCCAGCTCCAGGCCCTGCTTCTCGGCCCAGGCCTCGATGTGGCTGAGCTGCTGGCGCAGGATGGCGCCCCAGTAGTGGCAGCACAGGCCCGACTCGCTGTCCGTCACCAGCTTGTTGAAGAGCCACATGTTGATGAAGTGGAAGAGCTGCGAGAAGAGCTGGATGGTCAGCGCCGCGTTGACGCGGCAACGCCGCAGCAGAGACATGGCGCCCGTCAGCGTGTGCAGGACGTCCTCTGGATGGGGAGGAAAAAAGATATATATATATAAATATATAAAAATATGCACACAGTTTGGGACACTTACCTATCTTGGGTCTCTGCGGATTGTGCTCCTCGGGGTCATCCAGGAAGGCGGCCATGTAGTTGTTGAGGTCGGCCTGCAGGCAGTGCACCAGGTACCTGCCGAGGCGCATCGCACGCGGTTCGTACGCGTCGTTGGCTTTGTGCCAAGACGAAGGTGAAGTGCCACTCACTTGAAGGCCATCTGGACCAGGTGCGCCAGGACGTCCTGGGCGTCCAGCGTGACGCGGCTCAGGTCGCGGTCTTGCTTGATGAAGTTGAGCAGCTCCGACGCGTTGGCCATCCAGAAGGCCAGCGCGCCCGCGATGTTTTTCTGCTTCTGCACAGAAAGACGCGACACGTTTACGCCGTGAGCGCCAATGCCCCGTCGCTGTCAGTGGCGGTCGAGAGCTCGCGAGGTGTTACTCGAAGGATAGACACATGCCCGGCAAAACTCCGCCCCCCCTCTTCATTGCAGTCAAACAACGGTGAGCTCGGCAGTGACACGAGCGACCGGTCCGCAGGTCGAGTTCAAGTCGCCAGACGGCAGCCGCCTCCTCCACTAATGCTCAGCGGCGCCACCTTATGGCATTTCATGACTCCTCTATCCTGACCCTCAAATTGAATAACAGACTTTGGATGAAAGTCCGCCAGGTCTACAGTGATCAATAATTTCATTGAGCAACTTCTTATTTTGTTGTCCGGACGGGAGGAGGGGCTTGCTGTCTGAGGAGCCGATTGGTTAATATGATCCACCAATCACAGCGGCCACTTGTCTATCCCCACCCACCTTGGGAAACAAAAAAGTCAACTGAAGCAAAAAAGAGAAGACAAACCAATTATCGTCGGGAGCGGTTGTTGTTGTTAAGGAGCCGACCGAGCGCATCCAAAACCAAAAGTTCCAGAAAGGGAACAAGAGACAGATGAAGCGTTAAAGACTTGTGCATTCACAAGCGTCACGTCACACACAAGACGCGAGCGAGGATGCAACCGCCGCGCGGGCGGATGGGAACTCGCATTGGGCTTGGCCGCCCGCCATTCCTATTGGTTTTAGTGGCAGCCAGGCGGGTCCCGGAAGCTGAATGGAATCATTAGTCGGCCGGGGATGACGTCACCGCGTCCAGCTGTGGAAGGCTGCGTTAGCTTCTGCTACACTGGTGCCTTGACTTTCTTCCATAACTACGATAAGAACGTCATTGACTTCTTACATCAAATCGTGTGTGCCTAATGCCAAGAGTTGGACTAATCAAAGTGTTTGACACTCTTCTCTTGCAGTTTGCTGGAAGAAAAAATAAATAAATAAATAAACCAAGCGATAGGTGGTAATGTGGGAAAAACCCAGAAGTCAAGGAATCAGTGTCGATGTTTGTTTTGTTTATATTTCTGTTAGAGTGGCAGCAATAAAAAAGCAGCAGCAGTAGAAGCAGCAGCAGCAACAACCAAGTGGGAAGAAGCACAAAGACAGAAAAAACAAAGAAGAAAGAGGAAGAAAGAGAGAGAGAGAGAGAGAGAGAGAGAGAGAGCACAAGAGTGATCATGTGCTATCCTACCTGATCCCCTTCAGGACTTTCCTGCATGGACGGAGGAGGAAGAAGAAGGGACACATTCACAGGACAGAGAGAGAACACGTCAACAGCTACACTACGACACACACACACAAGTTTGTCCTTTGTCGCATTTAAAGATGAAGTGGAGCATCTCTGGCTCCAGGTCTTGGCAACAACCTCATCCAAATAGAAACTCAAAAAGCGGCCACACAAATGAGCCATCGGGCCACCACTCACTCGCACGTTAGCGCATTAGCTTTGAGCACGGACGGACGGGTTGACGAGCGCTCACCTGGATGACGCCTTCCATCATGCTCACCATCTTGTTGACGATGGCGATGACTTTGTGCGTGCGCTCCGAGGGCGACATGTCGGGCCGGTAGGCGGGAGACAGCACGAAGCGGCACGCCATGTACAGCACGTACGTGGGCGACAGCTTGAAGTGCACCGTCGAGCTGTTGGTGTAGTTGATGATGGCCGACAGGAACGTGTCTTCGGCTGCGTGCAAAAAGTCCACGCGTCAGAAGCGAGCGCGGCGGCTATGCGGAGTCAGAGTTTCGACTCACAGTTTTCCCGAAACTCGATGCTGGCCGGGAGAGTCAGGTCGGGCCGGTCCCCCGAGCCGTCCTGGGTCCGGCCGTCCTGCGGCTCGCCTCGGATCATGGGCTTCACCATCCCGCGCTCCATCTCCAACTTCCCGGAGCTCTGCCAGGAGCACGAGCACCGCTGGGACCTCGCTCGCTTTCACGGAGGTCAAGATGGCGCGTTACCTTGCTGGTGGGGATGGCGGCCACGCCGTGGATGTCACCCTGGAGGTCAAAGGTGGTGTCGGGAACGCTCCTGCAGTGGCGCACGCAAACAAACAAAAAAGCAGCGTGACTGACCGCCGGTTGTCTGACTAAACTCTTCCAGAAAGACTTTGAAGGCCGCAATCATGTGGTCAAATGTCATGTTTGAGGAGGAACCGACCCACTTGCGACCACACAATGAAGACGTGTGCAAAATGTTTGCAAAAGACGAAGATTGCCACCATTCCCTCACGTTGAAACGAAAAATGATCCTTTTCACGCTCTTGATTATATCGGTCAGGCGAGTGCGGGAGCCCAGAAGGAGGAAGATGAAGAGGCCCCACCCTGATGAGATTAGAGGCCCCGCGCAAACTTTCTCCTTTCATTTGCTCCCTTCATCTCAAACCTCATCGGCCCGAATTACAATTGAAAGCAGATCCAACACCGGCTGCTCCTTTCGCTCACCCGGACTTGTGCCTTGCGCGCATGGCGGCCGGCGGCTCCCTCTTGGCGGCCTGGTCGTACAGCGGGTCGACAAACTTGAAGACCAGCGCCGATCCGAAGCGCAGCGTGGCGCCAGAGCGCAGCGCCACCGTCTCGCCCACGCGCTGGCCGTCCACGAAGGTTTCGGCCTCGGGGCCGCGCGGCGTCACCGTCACCAGGCCCTCGCTGTGCGTCAGGTTGCAGTGGTGAGGCAACACGCCCGGGCCCAGCAGCTGGCGGGGCAAGCAAACGTCACGGGCGGCGCCACGCGGGCCGGGCCGGCGGGGGAGCCGAATTCGGCTGGCTACCTGGATGGCGCCGTCGTCGGTGCAGTCCGAGCCCACCTCGGTGACGCTGTGCTGCAGCCGGTACAGCTTGGGTTTGTCGCGGGAGTCTGATCCGTCTGCAACGCAAGGGCGGGCTTCATTAATGGAAAAAAAAAAGGCAGCAAAGTTAAAAAAAAAAAACAAGAACAACAAAAATGATCTATTCAATTTTTACTCTTCGCACCTTTCAAATGACTAATGGTGGCAATTGGCGAGCCGTTAGTGATGGTTAGTTAACGCGCAGTTTAGTACAAGCGAAAGGAAGAACAGTGAGAAGGGAAAAGTTGACGTCTGTGGTGAAAGGAAGGAAAGAGAGAAAAAAAAACGGAGGTTTTTCTGATACCCAATCATTTGCTCAGAGAGCTGCAGCTAAAAATACTGCAAAAAAAAAAAAAGCATGACGCTTCAAGTGGATCGCGTAAAATTTATTTTTAAAAAATACCTGAATTTGGGCCATTTTCATTTCACTCCTCACGCTATTTTTGCTTTGAAATGACAAACGGCGCTAACACAGTGAGAAAATGTGAGATGCACTTTTTACCTTCGTGATGCCGATAGGCGTAGTAGGCATAGTGATTCCCTCGCCCTAGCGCAGGCAGGCACAGGAAGCGGAAGACATGCACAAGGAGCGCCACACACACACACACACACACACGCACAGCAGCAGTGCCGCACCATGCCACGAGAAAGCGGGAAAGAAAAGAAAGAGACACAGCACAGGGTGAAAATGCAGCGCAACTTGGTTAGCTAAAAGATTCCCATCATTATTCGCTTCGCTTCATGTGTTAGTGGGAGCGGTGGGTTGAGGGCTAATTCAGGTCAGGAGCAAGAAACAAGCTTGTTAGGTACGTTAGGCAAAGTCGAGCTGGGAAAAAAAAAAAAAAAAAAAAAAGTCACTTTGGGATTCCCTTCATTTCCAAATGGAGCGAGCAAGCCCATACGTCCGAAATTACAGACAAGCGTTTGGCACGGACTGCGCTGGATTACGAGCTGGCCCAAAGTTCACGTGCCACATCTGTACTCGTCAACATGAGAAGACCAAATGTGCTCGGCATGCAGAGAGTGCGTACCCGGGCTCAGCTCCACCAGATAAGGCAGTTTTTCCGGGGGCAAGGGCCCGGAGCCGTCCTTCCCTTGCAGGCCCTTGTCATCTGCTTTCCTCGTCTTGCGCAAGTGATAGTCGGGCGGTCTCTTCTTCAGCTGGAAAACCAAGGCACCTGCAAAATAAAAAGAAATTCACATTGCTGTTGTAATGTTGCCAGGGCGCCACAAGGGGGCAGCAGAGACGCGCGAACGCCAACTGACCTCTGTCGGCAGGCCAGTCTCTGAAGATCTGCAAAGGACACTCGCCGTCGTCCAGGATGGCCTCTTTGCCAGATTTGTCATCTTGCTACACAATAAACAACACAAAAGGCAGCTTTTAACATTTTTGGAATGGAATCTTTTGATACCGCACAGCCGCCGCACTCTGGCTTGTCGAGCTTACTAAGCTACCCGAGTGTTTGTGCCGCCACCTCATCAGCAAATTACAATGATAAGCCGCGTGTGTGCGTGCGTGCGTGCGAGCGCGCGTGATGTTGCCGCGTGGAAGAAAGCCAAGCGTCAGCATCTGCTCTCCGCATCAAAGTCATTCCATTGAGGTTTGCATGTTGTGTGCGTTGCAAAACATTGTCGCACACCCCGCATGAGGGAATGCTGGCTTTAAAGAAGCGTTTCCATAGCTACCCGGGCGATGCAGTATTCTCGAGGGTTCTCCTTCTCCAGGCCGTACTTCTCCAAGGCTTCGGCCACGGCGAAGTCGGCCGTGTCCCGGGTGGAGAGGAGGATGGTCTTGTAGGGGATGTTGGGCTTCAGACTGTCTGCGTAGATGCGCAGCGTGCCCCCTGTGGTGGGCGACGCACACACACACACAAAAGTAGAGGTTAATGCGGCGTTCGTGACGCACGTCGGCAACTTCGCACACGAGTGAGGCATGTGGAAAGCATGTGGAAGGAAGGCCCACGAGTCGGTTGGCAAATTGCCGTCGTACCCGAGTCGGGCCGCCCGTCGCTGCTCATGAACTCCTGCATGCGCTTCTCCAGCTTCTGCTGCCTGCGCCGCTTCATCACCACCTCCGGGTTGGAGATGGTCCGGGTGAAGCTGGTCTCGGGCATGTCCTTGTAGACCTCGGCGGCCAGCCGGCTGTTCTCCCTGCGGATGGATGACAAAGCCAACACGTGAGACGGCGAGAAGCTTCTCGAGCAGCGGCGGACGTGAGCTCTACCCGTCGTCCCGATTGGGCATCTGCTCGTCGCCGTCCGTTATCCGGGAAAACTCCTTCTCCCGCTTCTTCTCCTTCTTCTTCTCCTTCTTGGACAAAGTCCTTTTGAAGTTCTGGATTACGCCGTCCTTCTCTTTCTCGGGCCCGTTGCTCTGACTCTTCTTTACGGGAAAGGAAGGAGAGGTTTTGGGTTAGATCGGTGCGCAATGGGGGTCAGCGGCCCGTTTGCAGACCTTGGGCAGAATGTCGTTCTCGTTCTTGAGGACGAATCGTCCTTCTCTGTCGTCCTTATTCCAGTTGAGCTGAACCACCAGCGGCTTCTCGTCCAGGTCCAGCTGCCGCTCTTCTAACGCGCACAATTTCCATTTCATTCTTTTTTCTTTTTTTTTTTTTAACCGAGCGTTTGTCCGAGGGCGAGGCCGCGCGCGACTCACCGCCGCTGACGTGGACCTCGTAGAGGGAGTAGCGCGGCGACGACAGCATCCTCATGTCGGGCCGGAACTTCTCGGCCAGCGTCTCGATGACGTCCTGAGTGGTGGCCGTGCTGGACACGCGGATGCACTTGGTGGCAAAGTTGCCCGCCATGCGGTCTTGGAAGTAGAAGCGCATCACGCCGTGGAACTCAAGGTCCTGCGAATCCCACACAAACACACGGAAAAACTACTGAGATCATGATAACGACGTTTAGAAATTATATATATATATTTTTTTTTATTTGTGACATTGAATGTGTGTGGCTTTAAGAGGCGGAGCCTGTCCTGGTGAGTGACACGTGTTGGCAAACAGAAGTTGCCTGTTGTTGACTTTCCTATTAAAAACAAAGTCATATGAGAAAAATGTGCTTTTAGGAGGGCGGTGTTGACACGTAGAACGAGCGCAACACGAGGAATCGCCAGACAACAATAAGATGACAAAACCTATTTGCGCTTTGGAGAGGCCACGCCCTATTTTCCCTTCTCGCGCCACATGTGACTCAATGGCGCAGAGTGGAAACACTGAGCGGCGTTTTGATAGCGAGGGCGGGGTCGGGAATGCGTGCGCGTGTTGTGATTTATCGCTGGAATGTGGGTCGCGGACGCTTGCCGTTTTCCCGGCTTGCGTAACCGGTGGCGACTGTTACCGCGGAGACTGCGGCCCGCTCGGACTGGCAAACAAAGGATAGAGCGGGTCGCGTCCCGTCAAAGGCGTTGCAGACAAGTTCAAGCGCAGGAAGTCCAGACGGTATGTTTGCTAGCCGGGACGCGCACACCCCGCGCAGACGGCGAGCTAAGGGTCAAAGTTCACCGCGCCACTCCTCCTGCGGCCTCGCTCCAATCCTGCCATTCTTCCCGTGCCAAAGTCCACTTCCTCATCTCGGCGCCTGTCACTGGAAAGCCCTCGCAACTTTTTGCGCGGCCCTTTCTTTATTTGCAAAAAGGAACGAACGCATTCCTCCACGCTACTGTGCCGACGAGCGAGTTCCAAACGTGACCTTGGCGACCTTCTTCCCTGGCAGCCTTTTTAGAACGCTGACATTTCCAAGACCCGCATAATCTTGTCTTCTGTGACAACATTAGCAACACAAGTAACAACATGGAACAGGCCGGTTTCTGACCAAAAAGTAGAGAGAAAAAAAAAAAAAAAAACTTGCGATTTTGTGACGAAGCAAAACCACACTGGCCCTCGTGTTTTGTTTTGCTCTATTAACGTGCGGGTGGCAGACAGCGTTGCCATGGTGACGCTGAGGACTTCCATTTCGATTTATTTAGCATTATAAAGATGAGCTTGAAGGGAGAAGGACTTTTTGCTTAAAACTAGAAATAGATTCCTAAAGCTGTGCGTCATCTCGCTCTCCTCCAGACACACACACAGGCTTACTAAAATGAAGTCAATATTGTTGCGGCCCCACCTGCAGCAACATTGGACCAGAAGGTCAAGGAGAGGAACGAGAGAGAGCTTTGCAGTGGGCCGTGCTCATTCGAGCTTGACGAGTCATCAGAATGTATCAATTTGTCATTATGTTTTTTATTCATGCCATTTCCATAGTTGGAAGTGGAATTGGGCAATCCGGCTTGAAGATAAAATGAGCCGCATCGGCACAAAGGAGGCGGATGAATGAAAGGGCACAAAATGTCTTTGTTTTGGGCCAGTTTCTGCTTTAGTATCGAGCGCGCTTGCACAAACACACACACTCAGCACTGATTCAAAGCAAGCCATTGTGGGAAGGGGGCAGCGTTAAATCACCTCAGGTGGGACAACGGGCCCACAAATCAGATTTGTGGTCGCTGCCTTCGTTAACGGTCAGGAAGGCTCAAGGCCGCGTGTGTGCAAGGCTAACCAGGTCTCACAAGCGAGGCAAAACGTGACCAACCAACTGAATCGAGCTAAACGTTCTGGAGCAGAATCAGAAGGCTCGTCAAATTCTTCCCAACTTGAAAGAAATTGCGGCTCTTGGTCAGCCGGCGCAGCAGTTGAAACAATGCTGGCTTGTCCAGGCCCCTCCCAGGAAGCGCAACAACATGCGAATCCAATCAATTTCAATCCTCAAGTGCAACAAGTGGGGGCGCCACAGACATCCCGGTCCTCGCCGCTCCCTTCTCTCGCCGTCCCCGTCCCAATAACCCATGAGGAGACTTTCATCAAGCGGCGAGCCGGCCGCCATGGACGAGTGGAACCCGACACCGGCGCGCCGCCATGGAGACCGTGAGGGCCGGGTGTCGGGTTTCCCGTGGAAGTGGCCCACTTCTCAGATGTCTCAGGTGGACAAACAAGGAAAGGGAAAATTGCCCGAATCACTTTGGGCAAATGTGAGTCTGCATGTTGCATTTGCTCCTTGTGTGTGTGTTTATTTTAAGTTAGGCATTTATTTACGCGTTATCGACAACGAGCCTAATTTACAACGTCCCCCCCCGCTCTTAAATTCCATGTGGAGGAGAAACGTTCGTCGTACTTGGGCTGCAATTAATCTCCCTTGCGTGGGATCGATACCGGCGCAAAAAAAGAAAAAAGGCTCCCTAAACAGTCATCCCACTCTCGTCCGACCGAGTGAGTCAGGATCTAATCGTCTCACGTGTGACGATTTGGCGCCGGCTTCCATGTGGAGTCGAAGGAATGCCTGGAATGCAAAAGGAGTTGTGAAGAAACGAGAGCTCCCGTGTGAATGGGCCCAACGCACAGAAAGAAACGCGAGCCGCTTGTGACTTGGGAAGCAACGTGGGTTGCGCTTGCATTCCTGCTCGGTGCGCTCCCTTATCTCTTCATTCCTTCCTCTTGTGCTAAAACAAGAAGTGTATTGTGTGTGCTCGGCAGAGCGGCCCGCCCCTTCCAAAGATATAGCGCTGTCACCTCGCGTCGGTACGCGGCGCCGGCGGCCCATTGGCTCCCCCGCGGGCCAATGGTGTAACCCCCCGTTGACCTGGCAGGATCCGACGGCAACGGGAGGCCGCTGACCCGTCCGATATTCAAATAAACGACAAATTAACAACACGGCTTTATTCGGCTTTCAGGCGAGCCGCCCGGCTAACTGGTGGCTAACGAGCTAAATTCCCCAATCAAAAGGACTGGGTTGCCACGGCGACGTGACAGCGAGGGGCCACACGTCAACGCCGGACAAAAAACAACTGAGACAATGCAAACGCAGATACGCGCATTCAGAGCCGCCCGTGTGCGTGCCCGCGCTATTGTCGTTGGAGCTGAGGCGAGCATATCGCTAAGCCCGAGCGTGGCTTCACCAAAAGCTCGGGGTCCTGTCCTTTTATCAGCCAATAATGTCAATAATCCCAAAGCCACCCCATCAACAACCCACCTCCACGTTTGTAGCAAAATAAATCCCAAACATGCACAAATATGGAAAAAGAAAGGCGGCAATCGCAAGCTAGCACACGCTTCCTGTGCACTTCCTGCTTCCTGTGCAGGAGCAGGCGTTCAATTCGCCACACTGGATAGCAACTTTCCTTCATACTTTTGACAAATTGGCGGGGAGAATTTTCTGTTGATGTAATTAGGCCAAGAACAGTTTTTGGCTTGTGACGTGTGAAGACACGAGCCAGCAAAAAAAAAAAAAAAGCACAGAGCCAACAAGACGTTCTGAAGCAAGCTTTATCTTATCAGGAGTGTGGTGGATGGGGGGGGAGAACAAGACGAGTCAGTACCTAGCTGTACGTTCTACTTAAAATAGCATCCAGGAAAAAAAAAAAAAAAAGACTGGAGCGCATGACGTGGGCGCAAACGTGATGATGCGGCATTTGGCCGTAATGCTGCATACAAATGGAATGAGATGACTTTAAAGCCAGCTTAGAAACTACTTTTTTTTCTCCACGTTGCTTTGAATCAGATCCTCTGACGGTCTGGTCAGTAACTCACGCATCGGTACTGGCCCTTGAAAAGAAACAAACTTGAAGAGGCCTTGAGAAACTGTCCACTCGGACTAAGCAGGCTCGTTCTTCTGCACTGTGCAGTACCCAACCTGTTGTTGTTGTTGTTGTTGTGCCGGCCCTCGTATAGTAACAGACTTACAAGAGGCCTTGAGAGCTGGCGCCGTGTCAGTTAATCATCGGCGTACACAACTCCAGCCAACGGCTGGCTGGCTGGCTGGCTGGCTGGCTGGCTGAATTAATCGGCTCAAGTGGAGAGGAGGGGACCCCGTGACCCCCCTCTCCTTATCCAAAATGGAGAAGGAAGGAAGAGGGGAAGGAAAGAAGGAAGGAAGGAGGGGTTTGGGCAGGGTGAGCCCGCTTAAAACACAGCAGCTGACACAATGGCAACGCCGGCCATAAATCAAAATCAGTCAGCTGTGAGATGTTCGGGTTAGGTGGACATTATTGATCAACTTGTTAGAAGCACCATGGGGACTTTGCCGGACACAAACGCGGCGTGCTTTTGTTAGTTACCATCCTAAAAGCCAAGAACAAGACAAAATGTTGCAATTTGTGGTGATCATGTCAAACAGCCTGGCAAGTAGGGGGCGTGTGACACGCACTTAGCTTGTTTACATCAAGTAAAAACAACTTGCCATGAATAATTCGGGTAAATAGTCATGCTTGTATCTATTTATTAAATTCTGACTATGTTGCTATTGCTGCTGCTTGCTAGCCGCAGCTACCTTCGCGTAGCGTGACGTTTACAAACAACGTCCGTCATCTACACTACAAACATGTTATTGAAGAAGGCGTTTAGCAAGTCCAGCTTTCACATGGGTAGGAGTTTGCGTAGCTAACGAGCATAACTAGCGCGTTAGCAAGTGTGCCCTCGGTGGTAGCGAACAACACCGCCAGACTCGCTTGGAAAGTGGGCCACTTTTAACAGCTGCGTAGCCTGAACGCTGGCGAGCCAACATGACACCTGAACACTTGGAAAGAAGTGGCCGATGTTCGCTACGGAACGACCCGCTTACTTTGCCCCAACACAGAGAGGGGTTATTTAAAAAGTCACTTAGTAATTGTTGGCTGTGTTGTGTTTTGGGAAGGCTGTTGTTATTCCCTCTTCAGCTCCCCAACGCACAGCTGTGTCCGTCCGGTAAGGTAGCAAGTAGCCGCTACCTAGCTACGTCAAATCACAATTCCTGCCTGATTTCCACTCCAAATACGCCACTGATATAAGCCTCGAGAACCGTTTACAACGTTTTAAAAGTCCAAATGTAAAAAAAATAAATCATTTTATTCAGTTGAATGACTGTACAGGCACGGCATCTTAAATTGCCAGTTTTCCCAAGGGAGTCTGGCGTACATTCTCCTCCTCCGAGCGCGGAACTTGCGGGACTTCCCGGGGAGCAAATCGGCTAATACACGGCGCGGGTTCGTCAACGGCATTCCCGGATAACGTAGTAAACGGGGGAGGAAGGCCCGCCGCACCGCGGCCTATCCTCCTAACCAGAGACCAGCCGATCTCCTACCTCCGTGGGCCGGCTGATCTCGAACAGGTCGAGCCGGTTGGCGTTCCAGTGGTTGATGATGTCGGCCAGTTTCCTCCTCTCCTCCTCCCTGTTGCCCGACATGGTGCACCGTCTCTCCGACCCTCTTCGGGTGAATTTGTAACTTCAAAATATAAAAATAAAATAGTCCAAATGGAGGTTGGCTGCTCCGTTTTACCAAGTCCGAGTACGTCCTCCGTCTCGTCTCGTCTCTGCCGCGACCTGTCTGCGTTTGTGCGTGCTCGGTTTAAGCTCGGCCAACCCCGGTGAGCTTCGGCGCGTCCCCGATGCAACAGGACGCGGGCACGCGGGCACGCGCGCTTCTGGGTTTAACCGTTTGAAGTCCAAAGCCGTGACGTCACAGGGGAAGTGACGTATGACAAAAGCAAATATTGAACCGCGAGAACTCGATTTGGATTGCAGATATCGGTCATTTTTTTTCTTGCCTGAATCACAGATATTGGGGCAGGTATTTTCTGGAATTTATTCAAATAAATAAAACGATGTGAAAATCGGAGTGGCATCAAAAGAATGGTCTCTGCGTGCTTTTTACTATCAATACCCAAAAAATTAAACAAATGCACTTTAATCTGAAACGGTGTCATGTTGATGCTTAATATGTACAAACTCTGCTTCAGCTGGGGTGGCGAAACGATAAGAAACAAAGCTCCATGAGCGCGCTATCTGCATGGAGCATGAAAACAGATAAGAGGAGGCCCGCATCGGTCAAAGTGAAAGACATAATCATTGATAAGGACATCCAAATGTCACGGGACGAAAGCGGGAAATATTATGCGGGAAAATCAACATTAACTGGACGACATGCACGCGCATAATCAGTGCAGCGCTGTGACGTCACACGGGAAGTGGTGGCGCTATCTGGCTGCGCTGGTTTCCTTTTGTGGTTTTACTACTTCTGAATTTCAAGTACTACTGCGGTTAGCACTTGTACTATGCTCTTGGCCTGTGCTATTTGCATTTGGCCTACAAGTATGAAATTAAAGGCCAAAAGTTGCACCATTAGTGGAACTAACTCATGAGGACAGAGAAGTTATTAGTGCCGTGACACATGCACATTTTGATGTTATTTGGAGTCTTTTCATTTTAGGTTGTGACTCACTCAGTGTATATGTGTGTGTTTCAGGGAAGTCCCTCCTTGTGGTCTGTGGGAACAGGTGGGCGTCCACTTGACTCATGTTTTGGAGACATTTGGACAGCAAAATGGGGATTATTTCGGACAAACCGTTGATTATATTTGATTCTAACCCTAACCCAATAAAAGATATTAATAAAAGAGCCAATTGGAAAAGACGCGCTCCATAAGAGGATAAGGAATCAACACCTCATCTTCGACACAAACAAAGCTGCTGCTGCTCCTATTTTTAGATTGTGGCAGATTTTGCGTTTAACCGACGCCCGCCCTCGTCGTGCACCGTAATATTCGTCCCACTTGAGTGACGAGGAAGACTCCACGCTCGACGATTAAAACAAAACATAATAATACTCACATGCATGCAAAGAATGACGAATAATCCGTGCGCAGAATTGTTATTTGTATGTCTGTACTATACTGCCGTCTGGTGGTCAAATTGAAAACAGCAGATGGAGCAGCACAAAGTCTACTGAAATGAAAACATGTAGTAAACATGTTTCACACATTTCATGGAGAAAACTGTTTTTTTTTTTTTTAGGGAAGCTGGAATGGGTCAAATTTGCATTTCGATGAGGAAAGATCCATTTAAACTCACATTGGTCATGTCGAATAATTGGCATAAAATACAATGTATACTGTATATGTCGTGTAGATTTGAAAGCATGCCCATGACATCATCTCGTTGGGAGTGAGACATGTCTGACTCAAGCAGTTTTGAAGCCGGTGTGTGTGTGTTTGTGTGTGTGTCTGTGTCACCCGCCACCACTCAGCACTAGTCCATTAAGTCAGCCTTTGTCCAGCGTGCATTGTGACAGACGCACTCATGACACAAGCTCCAACACAACAAAACGCATTGTGTCAAACACGAGACACAACACGCACACACACACAAAATGTGAATAATCACGATTTGTTTTGATCGACATTGTGGGTGCGTTATTAATACAAAACAGTTTGTTGTCATGCTTGTGCAACGCACACGAGTGTGTGTGATCCAAAAAACACGGATGACACCTACTCTCGTCCTCCCGAGACATGAAGGACATAAAGTCACTGAGGCTCAATAGATGGCAGATGTTAAGAGGAAGATGTCGAATTAATGGCGCTGAAACGCAATCGGTCGGTTGCCTTGTGTCACGCTGCCTGCGGGTCAAAACACAAAACGGAGAAACGTGTGCACTCCACATTCAATATGTGGACATTTGTTTGCGCGTCTTTTCAAAAACGTCACTTTGCATCCCGCGCTCATTTGTTCACACCTCCGATCGGTTACAATGGAGCATCCTGAACTCGGCAGCAGATGTTTCCCCCCCCCGTAATAAAGTCAAAAAAATAACCCCAAAATAACAGAGGCCTCACATATTATTTAGAGTCCATGACAGATTTTTTTTCTTGTCATTTCTGCTTTACAGATGTTATGTTCTATCGATACGATGAATTATAGCAATGTTGTCGTCACGCTCCATTGACTTCTTTAACATTTGACGGAGCCACGAGGCCTTTTGTTTCCTTTTTAAATGTTAACGAGCGTTCCGGATGGATGGTCAAGCAAATTGCAGAAGCATCAAGAACATAAGGAAGATTGAAATGAAAAGAATCGACAAGAGATCCAATATTAAACCAATTCAACCGCTGCTGAGCGCAAAACGGCACGAAAGTACTGTGTCAGCGCTCTACACACACGCGCGCTCGCTCACGTGAATGCTGTACTGCAGTCAGCCGCAAGAGGGCAGCAGAGCGCTCCTGTTTTGTAGTTCAAGTGCGTCAGTTGCAGGACAAGACCAGCAGGGAGCAGCAAACGATCACAAAAGAAAGTGCACATACATTCACACGACCACAAATGTGTTGGACATAGAGTAGAAAACAAACACCGTTAAAACAGTATATTAATTGCAGAATAGTTGTAGTCCCATCTCGTTTTGTTTCATTTTTTTAATTCATTAATTTAAGACTGAAATTAGGCCCAGTGCCGATAAATGTGCAGTTTGTTTTTACATACCACCAGAGGAAGCCCAAAGACCTCATTTAGACTATCACTGTTTTATTGCAGGCCCATTAAAAGGAGCCAAAGTGAATTCACGAAACTTGACCTTCAATACTATGTTGACTTAATCCAAATATTTTAGTTGTACAAATTGAACTAGAGGTGTCTAAGGATTGACCCCTGTTGAACTCCAGACTGGAGATGACTGCCATTGGGGACTTTCTGTGGCTCTCCCTGTTCACCTCCTCACCCTCTTGATCTTACCTCGTCCACTTCAACTCTTCCTACCTGCTCTTCCATTCCTCAGCCATTTATCAACATTCCAACCAACTCCTGGCTTTCTGGACTAAGCTCCCTTGCTCCCAAACTCCTCGCCCCCTCGTTCATCCATGTTCTACTGCGATTACAAAGCGCCGGCAGGCGTCGTCGCTTTGTGCTTTTGTTTGTATCACCACCTACAGCGCGACAGAGGCCCGCTCCCCGGCGGGATGCTGCGAAGCTGTCGACAAATTGGGAGGCGGAACCGCGGCCCAAAGCTGACGGTCTGCATTTGAAATATACTTTTTCAAGTCACTGGCACGACTGAGCGGCTTGTAATCCGCCCGATTTATTTGCCCTCATTAAGGTGGCGGCTGAGATGAAGCCTATCCCAACTAACCTTGGGCCAGAGAGTCGGCAAAAAATTGCGGACCGGTCGCCAATCAAGTGCAGGTTGATTACACGCATTCATGGACTAGTTGCAATAGTCAGCAACCCCATATTGACTTGCAATGGGATAGTTTTCAGTTCATGTCAAGGCACACAAAGTATGTTGTGTGCGTATACGAGAGTGTGTGTGTGCATGTCATGAATATAGGCAACATCCAGTCTATTGAAGTAGAATACCATGACAACTGCCCATGTGTGTGTGTGTGTGTGTGTGTGTGTGTGTGTGTGTGTGTGAGGCCATTAAAGAGTATTGAGGGGGAATAAATGGTTTAAATGAGGAGGCTGTGCAGCCTTTGTGGCTTTGTGCTTATCGTGTGTTTGTTTGGACAGTTCGACCACCCAGCAAGATCTCTCTCACACACACACACACAAATTAGATGCGAGATGTTTGCACAAAAGTAGAAATGTAAAGACAAAAAAGTGTCCATAATTAAAAGAAAGTAAAAGCAGCAAACGTGTGCGCCATTCCTATCCAGAAATGAATGTTGATCATTTACGATATAAAGTTGCTTTTTAATCACAGGTGGAATGAGACGTAAAAATGAGCAGACAAAATCTTTCCGATGGCTGATAAATGATGACATGATTATTGATATTATTATTCAAAATTCAAAACCATCCCTTGACTGATAATGTGTTTTTGACATGCAATCTTTTGCCTTAAAAGATAATGTAAACATATTTTCATACTGTAAAAGCATTTACTAAAACAGAAAAATGTTGACAGTAAATAAGTAACTCTGATTGTTATTTTTAATTTAATTTTACTTGATTTATTTCCAATTTCACTTTGTGAATGACTATATATTACAAAAAATATATTTAATTTCCTTCTATTTTTCAATTTAAAAAATGGAAAAAGGGCTCACTCTAATGATTTGAAAATGAGCCGTTTGTTTGTTTGTTTGTCTGCACGTGATGTTTGCCGTTGCCAAATTTGGTTAAAAGCCTAGCGGAAGTGGCCGAGTGACGACTTTGACCCACCTCCTCATCCTCGTGCCTTTTTAACGGCCACGCGCTTCTTGTGCGTGCGTGCGTGCGTGCGAGTGCGTGCTCGTGACAGGCGCTGCATTTCAGGCTCCCATCTCGAACTGCAATACACACAAGAACCTTGTTTTTAATCCAGAATTCCAAACCCATTTGTGACAACTTGGTAACTTTTTTTTTTCTTCCTGCGGAATACCTTTTGCTTTTCTTCTCTTTTTCTCGATTTCCTGCGCTCCGCAATGTCTTTGGGACGTGTCGGCTTCTCGGTGCGGGACATTCTGGACCTGCCGGACTCTGCTGCGGGGACGTGCTGCGGTTCCGGTGCCGAAGACCCGGAAGATGACGAGGCCAACGCCGAGGCCGCGCCCGAGGGGAACCCCACAGGGAATCACCTCGACCTGTCACGTGAGCGCACAACCTCAGCCTCGTTGGCATTTGCTCAGAGCGACTAGTTATGGTTTTGAAGACTCGGTGGATGGATGAGCGCAGCCCGTTTTGACATCTTTTAATTGGTCTTCTGCAGTGCACGCGCGACCGGGAGCGTCATCGGAGGCGGTGGCGCGCGACTCCGGCGAGCGCGTCTGCGGCGAGCGCGTCTGCGGCGGCCGGAAGCGTCGCGTCCTGTTCTCCAAAGCGCAAACGTTGGAACTGGAGCGTCGCTTCCGGCAGCAACGTTACCTGTCGGCGCCCGAAAGGGAGCACCTCGCCGGCCGCATCCGGCTCACCCCCAACCAGGTGAAGATCTGGTTCCAGAACCACCGCTACAAGATGAAGCGCGCGCGCACCGAGCGCAGCCTGGAGGCGATGCGGGTGCTGCGGGCGCAGGCGCAGCAGGGGTTCGCGCTCCCGGCGGTTGTGCTGCGCGACGGAAAGCCGAGCGAGCGGCCCAAGGGAATGCTCGACCTGCGGCTGGCCTTTCCGCTCTGCGCCTATGCGCACGTCCCCCAAAGGGCCCTCGCGCGGCTCACCTGCTGGAACGCCAACTGGACCTGAGGCGACACTTGATTGAAAACAAAACATACGGGAGTTGAAGCATCCTTTTTAAATGTTGGTCTTTTCGTATTTTTTTAATGTTGATAAAAAAAAGATATTATTTTACGTCGACAGACTGTTCATGTGTTTTATAAATCATTTGTAATATTTAATGTTGCGCAATGTTTTGTACTTTTGATGTATTTATAAGATTAACTTCAGTTCGATGTCAGTGAAAAAAAAGACAATCGTTTGGCTGCTGACTTGGTGTTTCATCCACCACGTTATCTTAACTTACGTGCAGCCAACCTCCATGTTCGAATGACGTTTTTGTGTGTGTGTGTGTGTGTGTGTGTGTGTGTGTGTGTGTGTGTGTGTGCGTGTGTGGTATTTGACACCATTTACATTTTCGGTGCAGTTTATTTCATTTTCAGTCGTGTGACAACTGTGCTCAAAATATACCCAGAAATTGGCAAAACATTCAAAATATATTTTGCATGATGTTCATGGGAGCCAAATTATTGTGTGTGTATTATTGCCAATATTTTTTGTTGTATTGCACTTTGTTACAACGAAACAAAGCGCGATATAAATAAAGACGAATTGCATGTTTTGCAGCGGAAATGTGTGTGTGCGTGTGCACGAGGACGCGCGGTTGAAGTCAGGCTATAGTGGCAATGACAGTGGGGGGTGAGGGAGACCCCCCCCCCCGTCCCTCCACGTGCACCCATCATTAGGACTTGAAAACGTTTGCTCATATCTCAGCTAAAAAATAGATCTTTCATTTTCTGCTTCCATGATCAATATCACGATGAAATCGAATCGAGGGAAGCACACAATAAACTATACGCAGCAGAATGAACGAAAAATCGTGACAAAGACAATCAATTGTGCAAAAAAGGTCCGCTCTGTGACGTCACGTTGTCATGAGGACTCGTCCACCTGTGACGTCATATGGTGACAAACAGATGAAAGCAATTGCAGTTCTTAAGTCATACGTATTCATTTTCTTCTATTTATGTTGTCATTAGTCTATAATTAGTATTAAATGTGCAAAATAACAAGCCACCTGCTTCACATTTGCATCGAGCGCCTGGAACACTAACATGTAGTTCATCAAGATGACACTAGATGGCAGCAGACGCTTGACCAATTACGTATAAACACACTCGCATGTGCGAAAGTGCGAATGCATAACTTGCCTCCTCCTTCTCCTTCTCCTCCTCAGCCACGCTTGGAGTGGGCTTCATTCCTTGAATGCTTATTGGTGGTCAAAGTGACACCAAGAGCAATGCAATGTGCAAACTGGATATGGACATGAAGTTATACTTCAAGCAACCAATCGCATCTCCAATTAGGAAATCCACTTTTTTCCTCGTTAAAATAGCTTTGTAATTCAAGTCAAAGTTTGTTGTTTCACGAGTTCAACTTTATTTTCCCTTTCCTATGTTCATTATTCATTGAAATGTTTGGGATTTCTCATCCACAAAATTCAAATAAAAACTACAAGAGCTGACTCACCTGGGGAGCACGCGTTGCGTTGACTGTCAATCAGCACTACTCGCCCCGCCCCTCCCCGTCCGCGGCTGGGATAAGGTCTCGCTTGCATCCTGTGTCGGCCTCATCGTGCAACAGGAGGGAGGGTGGGAGGTAGGTAGGTAGGTAGGTAGGGAGGCCTCCAGCATGTCCCTGAGCCCCCCCAGGCACTCCACCCCCTTCTCGGTCATCGACATCCTGCAGCACGGCCCCATGGACGACCTCCATCGGAGGTTCGGCGCCGTGCAAGAGCCCGGACTGGCCGGCTTGTACCGGTACCAGCAGCAGCACCAGCAGCACCAGCAGCACCAGCAACACCAGCAACACCAGCAGCAGCAGCAGCTCCATCAGCAGCATCAGCACCATCTGCAACATCAGGCCCACCTGTCCACTTCCTCCGACGCCTACAACGTGCCGCACTTCTCGGGCTCGGTCGGGGGGTTCTGCAGCGGCGGCGGCGGCGGCGGCGGTGGGGATATGCCGGCCTATCAGGAGTCGCTCAGGGCAGTTGGCCCTCCGACTGCGGCCTGGTACGGCGGCCCCGAAACAAGATACGCACCAAGTTAGTTGAGAAATATTTCGATCATCTTTGCCACTATTTTCACGCAATTTAAATCCTTTTGAAATATGATACAGTTGTGTTCAATGCAGCAGTGTTGTTTTGAAACTCGGCGATAAAGGATGCATGCGACAAACGATTCAAAGTTGGAGACAAAAAAGAACCAAAAAGGCCTACTGACTTGAATCTTTTTTTCCAGATTAAAATTCCTTTTGCTGCGTAAATTGACAAAATGTTTATTTTAAAGTTTGTTACATGTGGGGTTTATTATTAGGGAAAAAAAAGTAAACTTGTATTCAAAAAAGAAAAGATGATGTGAGAGTTATTTCACAATTGTTGCATTTAATTCCAGGACTTTACTCCAGTAATTTGTTACAATAATTTAGCATTAATTTCCCCAAAATTAGTGTTGGTGCTTTTCTTACTTTAAATACATTTGTTTCCGTTCATATCTATGAATTCGCCGCATTGTAGTCCGATTGGAAGACAAATTGCGCAAGCGTTTTGGAATTTTTCATTTGACTTTTTGTCACATTTTTGAGTACATTATATTTATCGGCTGTAAAATGACACCGCTGTTTTCGTTGATTTTTGCCTAGGGATCAATTAATTGCTGCACTAAATCGGTGTGCAAATCTTGCAATAAAAATAACGCCGCTTGAGATATTCTTGGATTAGGAATAAAAAAAAGTGGCATAACCTCGTGTTGACTTTGCAGTTTCCCGGCTGATGGGCTCCTGCGGCGGCCTGTCGGGCGGCCTGTCTGCAGCCTTGGACGGCTGTGCCAAGGCCGCCTTGTCCGCGGCCCCGCGGAGGAAGCGTCGAGTGCTCTTCTCGCAGGCCCAAGTCTTCGAGCTGGAGCGCCGCTTCAAGCAGCAGAAGTACCTGTCGGCCCCCGAGAGGGAGCACCTGGCCGGCCTCATCCACCTCAGCCCCAACCAGGTGAAGATCTGGTTCCAGAACCACCGCTACAAGCTCAAGCGGCAGCTCAAGGACAAGGCGGCGCAGCGGCAGCACGACGCACCCGGTGGCGGCGGCCCGTGCGCGCTCAACCGCTCATCGCCGCTGCTCGCCAAGCCCGACCGGGGAGAACCCGAACCGACGGCGGAAGCCAAGACGAGCAACCAGCAACTGGAACGGGACGTCCAGGAGGAGCACCGGGAAGGGAAAGGGGGCCACTCGCTAGAGTCAGCCACGGGCTTCCGCGCGCACACGGATACGGCGATGCTTGATTACACCGGCGGCGTCCTCGGTTCCTCCACTTTGCTCTACGGCAGAACTTGGTAGGACCGAACCGGAGCGGAGACGGACGCAAACTGAGGAGGGAGGTGCAAGTTTTTGGGCTGTTTTTTGGTGCCAAACTTGGCGTTGCCTTGGACATGTGACCGGATTCCTGCAGACTCTTGACTACGTAATTATTTCAGCTTTCAAGCAAAAATATTCAATTGTCAATTTGCCCTATGAATTTAGATGATTCATTTGAAATGAAATTATACAACTTATTACATTTGAAAGCATATTTTGAGTTTTTTGGTAGTTGCACTGGATGAAAGAATAAAAAAGTGCAAGTTAACACATGACTTGTTCCTTTATTGGACAAGTTAATAAAAGACAATGTTGGAGAATCTCTCAAAAGTACAACAGTCACTTAAAAGTTCCACGTATATTTTGGAATAAAAAGAATGAAAGAAAAAAAAAATTGCTTATTCCCAGCCATATCTTCTGGATGCAGGTGGTGCAGGGTAACCACCTCTGTTGGAACTGTTGTGGCCCTAAAACCCAAACAAAGTGCATTTTCTCAAACAACCACAATTTGGAGAGCTTTACCAAAATTAGTACTTCAACATTTCATTTGAGCAACGAGTTCAAGAAAGTACCATGACAAATAGATTATGTTTGAATTATCACCAACATTTGAAAATAACCCATGGAAAAAAAAAAAAAAAGAGTAGGAAGATAAAACTTGTTTATAATAAACCCTACCTTGAGCAATTAATAAACGACGAGTATTATGGGCAGAGTGTGTGTTTTTTTTTTTTTTGGTACCTGTTGCCAGTCATTTCTTTGCTGCTGGAAGTGCGACTGGTAGCCGCCGCGTCCGGCCCCGCCGCCACCCCGGTTGGCGTTGTGTTGGTAGGCTCCCCGCTGTGACTGCATGGCCCGCTCCCAGCCGTGAGTGCCGCCGCCACCACCGCCACCACCACCGCCGCCACGACCGCCGCCGCCACCACGACCGCCGCCACCGCCATGACCGCCGCCGCCGCCGCCATGACCGCCGCCGCCATGACCGCCGCCGCCTCCGCGGTAAGGATGATGCCTGAAAACACAAACAATTTTATATCTCCTATCATGCTATTGGCAAGTTAAAAAATAATAAGAAATTGGTTTTGCCGTATTCGCATTTTACCAATTCATCACAATTTTTTGCTGTGCTCAGACTAAATATATAGAAGTATGATTTGGCACTTTCTTGGTGCTGCCAGAACTAAGTTGAAGTTAGAATTTCATTTAAAAAACCCAAAAACAAAACAGTATTTTGCCGCCACCTTGTGGCATCTACAGGCAATGGTAACCTTTTTTCAAGAAATATTGACGGTCTGTTAGCAAATAAACAGTTGCAAACCTACGAAAAGAAACTGGCGACTTTTTTTTCGCCCCCCTAAAACAAAACAACCGCTCGAGACTCACCGTTGAAAGCGAGGCTGGTGCTCATAGGACGATGACGATCTCGAATCTGCACAAGACAAAGAACGGCGTCAGGCTCAGTTACAAAGACCCGACCGAAGGAGCCGTCGGTAGAACCGGGCCGCCGCGGCCGACCCGCCGCGTGACATCGGCGTGGATCAAATCCGGGCTCCGTGAGCTCCGAGGGGGAACATTTGCATGTTTTGTTGAGCAAATGGAAAAAAAGAAAGAAGCATTGAGTTAGCAGGATTGTGGACTCCTCAAGTGGCTAGCTTCTATCCAAGCGAACATTTCACAAAGGCCCACTTGAGGGAAAAAAAAAAAAAAAAGACAAAGTAGCCAAAGGCTGCTTCCAGAGCCACCGTTGCCATGGTGATGACCAGCTGCCCGCTTGTTTGGCCGCTCCACCTGCCGCCGTGGACACCTTGCGACTATGAAAAGTTTTTTTTAAATGTCAGGGAGCAGCTTGATACACTGCTAACAAACACACAAAAACCGGCTTGAAATATTGAAGATAATAAAGTTAAGTCTTTGAAACAAAGCAAAGAAAGCCGCCAGAAGCAATCGAGCTTAAAAAGCAAATCAAAAATAAGAATAAAAAGTTTCACATCCGTTCATAATAGAGAATTTTCGCATTGCCTTTTTTTGTTGTTCAAGTTAATGTGACAAAATCTGTGGAGGATTGCTTCAAATCCAATTTTGCGTGCGGTCGAGGGGGGGCGGGCGGGCTCAGAATTAATTTTCGGGCCTATAGTTACATTTGTGGCATCTTTTGAGAAAGGAAACACGGTTTGAATCGGAGGTCAAGTAGGAAATATCGGGCGGAGGGCGGCGCCACCGCCATGCGGGTTATTGTGGCCGACTTCTCCCGTTTGATGAAGTCTTGCGTTGACGCGGCTCAAGTGGACCACCCAGCGGGCTGCCAATTAGAAGGCCGGGCCTGAAAAGCCGGGGAATGACAAGTGGACACCTGTCAATCTCTTTAATTAGTCCTGATCTGAGAGCGTCTGGGCCTCCAGCGTGCGCGCACAAAAGCCAACAAAAGGATTACGCCTTCCAATCCCGACAGCGCGCAGCGGCCACTCTATTAGGGACGGATTAGCCGCCGCTCGGCAACTAAACGCCCCTTTTCAATTTCCACGACGACTCTTTGACTCAGCTCAAACAAAAACACAGAGGTTTTTTTTTTTTTGCAGACGTCCACTTTTCATAGATGACAGTTGATTCCTGCAAAACTATCCAAGTTTCCTCAATGGGTCGTCAGAAAATATTTGGGGATTTCTGCAGGCCTGCACAAAAGCAGCTGGATTATCCAAATGTGGAATGCAAATCAAACAGTTAGTTGCAAGATCAGTTTTTCCTTTTTCCAATGAGCAACATTTTTACCAATTTAAATGCATTGTTGCAAAGTGCAAAAAAGGGCAATTTATCCAAATAAGTTTTGATGCCTTGATGCAAGTTTGACACGAGTGGGAAAAAAAAAAAACGAAACGGAGTGACAAAGTTAGCGAGCGGGTCAGAGGTTGGGCGGACTTGTTAGTTTGTAGCTTTAGCCGCGTCGGAGCTGGGCCGCGGGCACACAAAGACGCCCCGGCGAGCTCGCTGCGGGGGGGGGTCCGCTTCATCAAAGAAGAACTTAACTTGACTCTGGATTTGGCTCATGGCCGCCGTGCGCGCACGTGTGCCTTACGTTGGTAGGGCTGGTTATTGCCGCCGCGGGGTGTGCGGTAGTTTCCTTGCGGTTGGTAGCTGGTAGGCGGCGGGTAATTGCTGTACTGGCCGCCATGTTGGGTTTTGAGCGAGTGACTGCAAGAGGAAAGAAGAAGAAGAGAAAAAAAAAAAAAGAGGATGTCAAACATGCAGCTTGGCAGCTTCAAACAGAACGGAAAGGTGCTCATCATGAATTCCAAACACGGCGCTTTCAGGGGTGCCAGATGTTCAATTATTGCCGTTTCTTAATGATAATGTGGACGTGCGGAGGAGGAAGCGGAGATCATAATCAAGCATGGCCGCTTAATGGCCAGCGTGGAGGCGGGACACAAACATTTAGAAGAAAAGAAAAAAAAAAAAAGTGCTGTACACGCGGAACAAAAAAAAAAAAAAAAAAGGACATTGTCAATGAGCAGTAAGGAAAAATAAATAAAACTCACCCCAGAGTTCGGAAGCCCGACTGGTCCAAGTGAGCCTGCGGCCTGTTGGAGTTGAATCCCAGCCGAGGCCTCCACGGCTGGTTGTCCCGCCTGTCCCAGTCCTCCGGCTTCAGCACGTTGTCGGGAAGCCTGAAGGCAGTCGAGGTCACGTGACGCTTGGCAATGCCAACACGGAGCGACGTGGACTAAAACGTGAAAGGTGTTTGTTACTGACTTTGCTCCGGGGAGGAGCTGAGCCTTGAACACAAAGCCCTGGTCAAACTTGGGATCCTTGAACTTCACTCTGAAAGACAAGACAAATTTGCTCCATTTTCTGCCAGCTTCACGCTAACACACGGTGGGAAAACTAGCGCTGACCCGATGCTGCTGTTGTGCGTGATGTCCCGCAGCATGGGGATGGGTGACTGCACCGGCCTGAGGTACAAAAGGTCAAAGGCGAGTGAGCGTCCCGGCGGCTCAGACGGCGGGGCGGCTGGGTTGGCCTTCTGCCCGGGAACGTGCAGGAGAGAGCACGAGCAAGTGGTCCTTACTTATCTGGTAGGATGGGGTCATCGTCGAGAGATAAGGTACCTTGGATTCCGTGGCAGAGCTCTGCGGGTATTGTGGTGTCCTAGAAGACAACGGCGACGTGATCCGAGTGCCGGCCGCACTTTTATTTTTAGGCCGGCGTTACCTCTTCGCATTGCGTATTGTAGAGTTCCTGGATGAAGTCCGACAGCGGGTGAGACCTCCCGACAAACAACAAGTCGCTTCCCAGACTGTTTCTCCTCACTGCAACGACCATTGAAATCTTTTCAATTCGGGAGAAAAACCAATCATTAAAACGGCGTCGAAACGCGAGACTGACCTTCTTCGGCCGTGAGGTCGGGGTAGACGTGGGACAGCCCGGTTCGCAGGCGTCGCTCGTCCACAAAGGGCAACAAGGCCACGCCTTTGAGAAGCAATAGCGTCAACTGAGCGGAGGCGACGATGCGACCGGGCCAAGATCTCACCTTGCCAGGCATACTTCTTCCCGTTCAGGTCTATGGCGAAGTCGTCGGGGTAGAAATCGATGATGGGAGATTCCTGTATCACGACATTTTTTTATATAATTTTTTTGACAAATGTATTACACGGCATGCGCTCGGAGTACCGCCGACTCACCGGATCGTTCATAAGATTCCGCCACGTTTCTGGCAGGAAGTTGCCACTGGCGGCAGGAAACACGCTCATCAGCTGCTCCAGCGGCTTGAACTGCGGGCGCGCACGGCAAAAACTATTTCACGTGGACCTTACGTGGGCGTCGCCGGGCCACGCTGGCTTACCGGTTGGGTTCCTCGCTCAAAGTCGCTGAACAGTCCTTCGATGTCCGTGAAGTCGGAGGCAAAGGGGGCGTAGTGGAAGGGGAAGTACCACTTCCAGGAGGCGCAGCCCTGCAAGGACAAACAGGTTCTGAATCTCATTTTTCAGACAACATTTTAGGTTTGAAGGAGCTTCATCAAAAGCATTTGGCTTCTATCAAAACCCAAGTCAAAGAAAAACACAAGTATGGCGCTTTTAATTTGATTCACACTCCCCCCTCCTTCCCCTAATTTTAGGACGGGGGGGGGCTAGCGTGTCAAATTACAGCTCTCAAATGGCAGCGGTCCGTTTGAGCTCCCCGCGGCAGACGTAAAACAAAGAGAAGGTCCTCATCGTAGCCGGGGGACGATGAAAAGTGATTTCGGGAGCAAAGTGTGAATCACGTCTCGGTGTTTCACGGCCCCGGCGCGTGACGCTAACGCCGTTGGCAGCGGCACCGTCAATGCGCGGCAACGCCCGGCGGACACGTCCCGTCTGCCGAGGACCTTTTAATCAATTCAGAGCGGCCCGCTGAGACCGGCTTTGGATTGCGGAGCATGTGGAGACTGACTCCCCCCCCCCCCGCCCCCTTCCTCATGGATTCTCAAAATAGTCAAGCAAATGGAGGTGATGTGGAGTGGGCGTGGCTTCACCTGGTAGTAATAGCGCAGAACCCAGCAGAGGCCCTCCACGTAGGACTGGACAACGTTCTTCTTGAAGCCTTCGTCGGAAGCATCCACGTCAAACTTGGTCTTGTAGTAGCGCTGCTTCCAGCCGTCCTCCCACAACCTGCAAAGTGCAAAGCTCAATCAAACGGCTTTCTCCTCTATTCTATTTAATTCTCTTTTGACATCTGGGGAAATTGAAATGATGGAGGCCGTGCGGCATCTGCGTGGGCGCTGAGGCCCGGCCCGGCGCGGCCTGCGGGGAGCGCCGGGCCTCCTGAAGGCAAAGTCTCCATGAATACCAAATCAGTCGGGCGGATTTAGCAGATTTGTTAAGTGCGTCACACAGGAATTGACTGCTTTCCATTTTAATTGTGTGCGTGTGTGCGCTTTTGGACAATTCATGTCTGCGCCTTGGTGGGTGGGCGGGCGGGCTTAGGGAAAGTCAGCCAGCTTCATTCCAACTTGCCTGACGTTGTCTTCTGGCTCGGACTCGTCGTCGCTGTCTGCTTTTCTCTTCGTGCCTCTGTTGTCGGCGTCGTCGCTGGGGCCCGCAAACTGCCGACACCGATAATGAAGAAATTTTTTTTTTGCTTTATGAACATTTTGTTCTTTTAATTTTTTCGAATTTTTTTTTTAGCTTTGAGAAGATCTTGATAGAAATGTATCTCGGGTGACGAGACAAATGCAACTCACATTGGCGCCGGCGCCATTCTTCATGGAGGCCTTCAGGGACTGAGCGGCATCCTGGACAACAACACACAACCAGCCACACCTTTAAAACACAGAAGCCAGGCTCGAGCCAAGTGGTGAGATTTGAGGCGGCACCTGATTGGACTGCATCCTCATGTCGTAGGCTTGCTGGCGAGGGTTATCCAACGCGTGCGGGTTGTGGCCTCGACCCAGCGCGTGGGGGGCGAATTGGCCCTCCGGCACGAAGGCGGGGCCTCTCCGGTCCCACTACGCTCACAAAAACGCAAAAATAAAAATGTCGATAGCTGACTGCCGACAGAGTCCAAGTAACTTACCTTCATCCGTTGTCGTTTCTCTTTCATCCTCCTCCTAAAATTCACCTGATGAGACAGAAAAGGCTTTCAATCAAATCGGGCCGTGTTTGGTGCGCCTGTTGACTTGAATGTTGGTCAAGTTGGAAACTTGCATCGTCCTCTTTGCGTTTCTGGAAGATGTTGTCCTCGGCCACGCCCACGGCCTTCATGATCAACTCCACGCGCGACAGGTTGACAAAGCCGTTTTCTGTCAGATAGCCCTGCGCTCACACACATGCAGTCGTCAGCGCCCGCAATCTCACGCACAGCCACCGGCCACACTTACTCCGGTATTGTGCACCACGTCTTTGTAGATCCTCACCAATCGATCTATCGCCCCCTCTCTGCGCGAGCAGGGAACAGCGGCAAGTAAAAGATTATTTGCCAAACACCCCCTTAGACAGGGCGGGCGTTGCGAGTACGAAGATGTGACCTGATTTCCAAGGAAGGCAGGTGAGGGAGGAAGTCGTTTCCGACAAAGAAACACATGAAGACCCAGTCGTCGACGCTCCTCTCAAAGTCAAACGGGAAGGACAGACTGGACATGGTCAATTCTCGAACGAGGTACTGAAAGACGACGTGGCGCCGTTAGCGTGTCACTCTGCCTAACACGCACGGGAAAAAAAAAAAGATCACCTACCTCTCTAAGCACGCAGAGCCGGATGAAGATGAACTCTTGCTCGCACATCGGCATGCTGTCTGCAAATTCATCGTGCTGGAGGGGGCGAGAGGTGAAAGCGAGGATTTTATTTCGGGAAGTATTGACGAGGGGAAGGAGAAGGCGGCGTGATCTGACCTGGCCTTGCTTTTCTCGGGCGAGACCCATACACTCTTTGATTCCGTGGCCCATTTGATTGCAGAGCGCGCAGGGGCGGGGCTTGTTGGGTTTGAACTCCTCCCGGATGATGGTGAAGTTGGGCTCGTGTGTGGCCAAGCCCAGCATGATGAGGTCCGCTGTGTGGTTGACGCAAAGCCACAAATGCTTAGTTAGTTATTATTTTTTGTTTCCCAACGTGTGCTGAAAACTGACCGTCAGCACCGCACAGGCAGTGATGTGTGTTGGGGTCGTGGTTGGGCTGAGCTGCGGATTTAAAAACTGCCGATTCAAAACTTTGCCGCCATCTTGGCACAAATTGTCACGAGCGAGCGGCACCTCTCTGTCTCCTGATGTAGTCCATGATCTTGTGCTCGCCTTCGCCGGGAACGCTGGCATCAGACAAGATGACCTGCAAAGGATTCTTAGTGACGACATGGTCGCCGTCTCAAGGCGCCACGTGAGCGCGCAGAGCTCACCGTGAGGTTTCGCCATCCCGGGTCGTTGCTGAGTCGGTCTGCGATGAAGTAGCGAAGACACTGCGCCAGGTTGTCCATGAACTCTGTCCCCTGGAGACACGAGACAAACGGTCACCTCGACGTATTTCCAAGGGCCACCGTCTGATAAGCCTTACCGGCGTGATGCAGTTGCTGTCAAACCTCTCCTTAATCTCCTCAGGCGGAAGGTATCCTCCTGCGCAGGAAGATGTGCACGTCAGATAATTGGGTTGGTCTGACGAGGGGACACAAACCTTTCTGGATGACCTCCGCCCGCATACGATTCTTCTCTTCAGTCAGCTCTACGCCTTCTTTGGAAGAGCGGAAGCGGCGAGAGCGCTGCTGGTTCATTTTGGCACGAGGCGCCTGGTTGAGAGTTGAACGGTTATTTGGGAGTCGGAAACGTTCTGCGCGTCCGCGGTGCTTACCACGCCGTCGATGGCCATGTACAAAACTCTCCTGGGACGCACGATATTGAACAGACGATCGATGTATTCAAAGATGGCCACCATCATCTCATCCTCGTTTTTAGGCGGCGCTCTGTGGACACGTCAAAAAGAGACATTTCAACAAAATTATCGACAACAAAAGTGGTCAGTCCGACCACACTTGATGTTGTGACAAATCTTGTCACATTTCTACGGCAAAAAAAAAAAAAGGAAGCACTTCATACTTGTCTTCCGGATGTGTACAAGGGTGTATGATTCCGTTCATGTCCAAATACAAATTGTCAAACTCCACTTCGTTGGGGTTTGGCTTGGTTGTGTCGACGGGGATGCGAACTCCATTGCAGTCCCGACCCTGGAAGACACAAACAATAACATTAAAGATAGAATAATGTTTTTTTTGTTTTTTTTTTACGATGACGTCACATTTTGCGGGACATTGGCAACAAGTCAGCGCAAATTAAGGTAGCTGCTCAGTTGTGCAACGTCCAAATGTAAGTAAAACAGAAATACGGAGTCGGCCCGCTTAATATTTGGACAACTTGAAAAGTTGGAGCATTGGCGGAGGTCAAAGTACATCATGGGCCGAAAACGATCCGTTTTGTTTTCAATTTAGTCAGACTCCATTCACGGCTGATGTGCAAAAACGAAAACAGTCAAGTCACGTCGAGTCCTCATATAAACTTAAATTGCCACGGCAAATGTGCTTTCAGCTTTGCAAGTACGAATGGCAATATGCTACGTACTTACCTTCTCCTCCAAACAATGTACAACAATGGAAGGATATTTGCGGCTCAACCAACGAAAAAATGCCGGGACTCCCATTTCTTAACTATTGCTTTCCCCCGCTACGCAATAAAAACGGATAAATGTCGACGAATGTCCCTAAAAACGTCACGAAAAACACCAACTTCAATTCACGTGGGAAATATATCGCGCTCGTAGCTACATGCTTGTCGGGAATGGGGTGTTTTTCCGGGTCACGCTGTTGACTGCTTCCGGGGAATCTTCACTTTTGCTGTCACAGTGACGCTGCTGGCCAAAATCAGTATTGCACGTTCCCCACGGTCTTTGACTTACACTTCATCAACATCACATCATTTAAATAAGACATTTAATTAAGAATGTACTCCAAAAAAAATGAACAAAAGTCAGGTCTACCGGTGATGTTCAAAATTAATAAATGACGAGAACGATTCGACGATTTAGTTTGACACTAATCTATCATTAGTTTGTATCACACAGACAAACGTTTGTATCATTTTTCTGCCTGAAAAAGCAAATGTGAACGCAACCGTTGGTAACCCAGATGGGTGCATGTTAAAAAAAAAAAAAGATCATCCTAATGGTCATTTAAGAAACACCACATGGCCTGGTGATCATTTCAAAGGCCCCAAATCTCCATGGAGGCAAAGCGACGGGGGGGCTGGCACTGGGGGGGCAGCTGCAGCTTAAGTATTCAAACAACATTTCATCTCATTTTAGCTCAAACACATCCCACGCGGGCACACACACACAATGACTTGTCGGCGCGCACACGTCTAACACGTACGTGAAGATTGTGTACGGCCCCGATGTGTCAATACTTTTTCTCGGTCTTCTTTGATGAATCCGCCCCTTCAGTTGGGACATGAAAAGCACAGCATGAAGTCACATGGTGTCATGCACACATTGCGGAGCTGCACATCTTAGCTTTCCATTGTGAAACACGCGCGCACACACACAAACACGTATGTTTGGCGGGTCATTAGGATTGCTATCTGTATTCTTATTATATTGGAACCACTGAAGCTGCATTATTCCAGCTAAGGATGCGATGATGCAGCCTCTATGTGTCGTTCCATAATAAAGCTGTTAATTGATGGGCCGGTTTTAGAGCACGTGGGAAGGGGCCAACCGCAGAGTGGCTTGGTCTGAACCCGAAACGTGCCGCCCATCTAACTGAAAGCACAAACAAGTCGACAAGGCGCCATCCTCTCCTGCCACCTTGAAGGTGTCGACCTCCACTTCCTGTGATGACCTTCAAAAGGGACTTTGCAGAGCCTCAAATGTGATCTTGCGCACAGCAAAAGAAACTTGTGACAACCGGGCCGAGCTCCCTGCCAGCGTTTTGATGTGCGGCAGCTCGCCATTAGCTGCCGCATCAAAGCCGGATGGGCCATCGGCGCCTCCCGGGGGGGCGAGGTCCGGCGTTAAGGCCCGCCGCCGACGTCTCGGCGGCTGTTGTAGTCGCCTCTTATCTCCGCTTAGCGAGCTGGAGGCTTTTTAGCGGCTCATTTACAAACGAGCTGGGTTGGTCTCGTTAGAGGCGAGGCGGAGAAGGGGCGGATGGACATCTCGCATGCTCATTACGTGAAAACAGGATAGATAGTAAGGGAGGGGCGAGTACAGAAGAAAGGGCCTTGTTTGAGAACACCAGCCACCACCTTGTAAATGCAAACACACTCAGACAGACAGACAGACAGACAGAGGAAATTGACTGCTGAAACTTGTCAATATATTTACAAATGTATTGGCAAATGAAATTACAATGAATAATAATGAATGTTCCCTAACAACGATTTGACAATCATGAATTCGTCATTGTTGGACAGGAGTAATAAAAAAGTCGACAAAAGCATTTTTTTTTTAAAAAAAAAAAGGGAAATTATGACGCACCACTACATCAAAATATATGTGCAAAATCAAATTATAAATGCAGTAAATAAGTCAATAAGATCAATTGTGAAGTAATGCTGCCATCTGCCGCCTCAATTAGAAACTGCAGCATATACACATTAGCTACATAATTAATTAGCTAATTAGGTATATTGAAATTGCTAAATGTGTATATGTTTATCATGCAGTAGGTTCAAGGATGTTAATGGATCGTTTCGAAAACTTTTTGTCACTACTGAACTAAAACGCGTTTCCGGTGTAATAAGTCCAAAGTCAGCGGGCTTCCGTAGTAGTTAGCAAGATTGTCGCATGTTAGCTTCCTGTTAGCATCTCCTTTTGACCCGGTGAAGCCCTTCAGCCTCCCGACAAAACTGAAATCTTATTAGCCCACACCTATCTATGATAATATATTATTAATAGCTCAACTATTATTCTTTGCTTATTTGGCTTTCCTGTCGGCAACGAGAGGTGAGTTAATATTCACTTCACACAAAAAAAGCACAGCACTGTCATCAAAAGTTGAGTGAAATGTTCATCTCGATTTCCAAACGTACTCACTCAATAATAAATGTGGGCCTGACAGGATGCCTCGCAAACCTTTCGCACCTTTGGTTAAAAGGTTGATGAAGGGAATCATCGTTGTCGAGTTACTCGGCGTCTTTGGTGCATATGCGCTGTTTCACGCCATGAACACTAGCCAAGGTGCGTGCACGCGCGCGCGCGCACAAAATCAATACGAGTCATCTGACAATTACTCAGCATTGTTATTCTTTGACGTAAAAACATCATCTCCGATGACTTTACGGTGTTTTAATCCGCATGAATTGTAATGGTTTCAGATTTTAGAAGCACAATGAAGAAAAAGTTTCCATCCATTCTGGAAGGTGAGAGAACACAGTAAGAATATAGATACTTTTGGGTCCATGACTGCAGCAGTTATTTTTGGTTTCTCCTGTCAACAGTTTACTACAAGTCCAACGAGTTGGCGGGGGTGACCGGCGTGCGGCTGAGAGACCAACTGGATTGGGAGACAGACGCCGGCGGCCGCTGACAACTATTTCCGCTTCCTTTTGTTCCCCATCATCGCCGAGGTCTTGTTGCCACGTGCAAAGCGCTTGCTCTTGTTGAAGGTGGCCTTCTTCCTTCGCAGCGTCTTGGCGTCGCGGTCGTGGATCCAATCGTCGCGTTGGCTCTCCCACTTGAGCTGCTTCACGCCTGCACGCAAAAAACGGACAACCTGGGGTCACTACTACTCGGGGAAGTCGTTTCAAGGGACCTTGACAGTGGTGCCTTGAGATAAGAGTATCATATCTTAAATTGTTTTGCGTAGAAATGAATGGAAAAGACGATCCGGCCAATAAAAGGTCCAGTTTGAAAGAATTTCTCGTCAATGATTTTGTTACCTGCTTTGTCCTTGTTGGCCATGGCGTTCAGTCCGATGTTATCAAACTTGGCGCCGGCGTTGTCATCCAGCAGGCAGCCAAACTTCATTGGAAAAGAAAAGTGGAATTATTGTGAGAAGCAGCAATCTTATTGAATTGTTTGGGATGCGACCTCTGACCTCCTCAGCCGTTGCAAACATGGCCGTTCCTTTTTCTCCTTTCTTTTTCTTCTTTCCTGCTTTGGAGGCTGAGACGGCAAGATGCAAAATGAGGCAAGAAATTGACGTCAACGTTTGGAATCATTTTCCGAAATGAGAACAAACCAAAAGTCTGTGTGAAGTCCAGCGCTTCGCTCGCCTTCCTCTTGACTTTCTTGGAACGCGGCGTCACATCTGGAACATCAATTTCTTCATCTGAGGAAGATGACATGGAAATGTATAAATCATATTAAAACAGTTATTTCCAACTATTAATGTTTTACAGTAAATTAACAACTCACCAAAGTTGACATCTTGCTCGTCATCGTCTTCAAGTTCTGGAAGTGGAAGGACAATTGAAGGCTTCGAGTGCACTTTTGCCCAAAAATGACGCCACTTGTAATTTTAATTCAGATCTTTCATCAAGAAAAGAAAATATTTACCGCCTTCATCGGCAAAATCTCCGGCAGGCTCCATGAAGGTTCCTCCTTCTTCATCCAGGTCTTCCCCAAAGTCTTCCTCGGCCATGCTGCCCAGCGACACCTCGTCGTCGTCCAGGTCGTCCAAGTCGTCCAAGTCCTCCGACACGTCCGACTCGTCCCCATCCTTTTTTCCGCTTTTTTTTCTTTTGTCGCCCGACATGTTCCTGAGATGTTGAGAAACGCACAAATAAGGGGGATATTAAGAGTCTGACATTTTAAATTTAAAAGATTAATCTTTTAGCCAAATAGTTATCAATTATATGAGAATGGATTAGTTGGAGACTCATTTCCCCCCCCTTTATTATTAAAATTTTATTTTTGTGTCAAATTCTTGAGCTTACCCGGCAAAGTCCAAGTCTTTGTCTGGGAACTCGACAAAGTACGAGTCCTGTTCGCACGAGTCTGTTGAAAGACGACTCGTTAACCGCCAGCAAAAGATGAGGAAGGAGGAGAAGGAGGAGGCGGCCTACCGAGAATCTTCTCAAACTCGTCGTCGTCGATATCCTCCAGGCTCTCGGTGTCGTCGCTCCTCTTGGGCCGGCGGAATGCTTTCTCCTGCCGGCGCTTCTTGAAGAAGCTGCCAGGTGGACGGGCAAAAAAAAAAAAGAAAAAGGTGTCTCACAACACTCAACACACTCAAAATTGCAAACAAACTCACCGATAAAAGAAGATTTGATCCACAGGAATTTGACTTTCTTCTTTATCCAGGAACTCTTCGCTGTTCACTAAAATGCACACACACAAAAAAAAAAAAAGAGTAAAAAAATGCCTTTTGATTCGAGAAGATGACAAAATGTGCCCATCACCTGCTAAAGAGATGCCGTGTAATCTGGTTTTGGGCTGCAACACCGTCGTGTCCGTGTTCTCTGCGTGACAAAGACATCCCATTTTGATCTCGACTTTTTTTTTGTGTGTGTGTTCGTGCGTGATGATTACGTTTGCCCTTGATCAGTTTGGGGTTTCTGAAGACAAATCTGTCGAGGAAGCGCATGAGGGTGAAGTCCTGCAGGGGGTCGCCGGAGTACTGGATCACGTCCTCCTGTCCACAGTTCCCACATTTTTACACCGAATCAAAGAAATGATGAATTGATTTTTTTATTCCCCCACCTGCAAAAGCGTTTTGGCGAAGAGCGACACAGACGGGTGGAAGTGCAGCGCCAACTGAGGGAGGAAACAGTTCGTAAGACTACAAAAATGGCCGCCGGTAGAGGACAGTGAGTGTTTCTCACTCGGTGAAGTTCCCACAGGGTGGTTCGGTCTGCGCCGCAGAATAACGGATTCCTGTGCAGCGGGTCGTACGTGGTCTGCACTTGCTTCGCACCTGTTGACGGGAAGCCCGTTGATTAACCGATCCGTCGACGATCTCGAAAGACAGCGTTGACATGCTGAGTGTGAGACGGACCTTCCAGGTTCTGATGATGCACCCACGACGGCGCAGGTTTGACCTCCTGCACGCTCGGCGTGACGTCATCTATCTTGTCGGCGTCCACGAAGCGCTCCTCCGCGTCGGTGTCGTCTTCTGGGTCCTTTTCTTCAGGGAGGTCTTTGAACGCCTCTTCCCCGTCCTCAGGAAAACAAAAATGGGTTATTAAGCCTCCTGAATTTGGTGATCAAAGGTTCACCAAATGTTGTTGGTACCCCGGCCTCCTGCAGCAGCGTCTTGAGTCCCGGCTTGGCCCGCATGACCTCGGAGACCAGGAAGAGGGCGCCGCAGGCAAAGTTGGCCCCTTGCTCGGCGCTGACCTGCAGTAGACGCTTGATGAAGGCTTTGACGCGGCGCAGAACCGTGTCGGCTTTCAGCGACTTGTACAACAGGTTGAGGAACATGTTCTGACGGGTGGATGTCGACAGACTCGCGTCAAGGAGCTTCCTAGGGAGAGAAGGTCACATGAGACTAAAACCAACTCTGGACCCGAGGTGGAAAAACTGGTCGCTTACCTGTACAAGGCCACGTAGTAGCGGTCGGAGACGCTCTGCTGGGAGTCCATGACTTGGAAGAGCAGCATGAGCGCCTGCACGGCCGTGTTGAACTTGACCATGTGGACCACCTTGAACAGCGTGTCCATCTGCTCCTTCACCTTCTCGTCCCCGCGGGTGGCGTACGGGTACGCCCGGTTGACGCCCGACAGCAGCGCGCTCAGCATCTTGGACTCCACGTCCTTCTTGCCCACGCAGGCGCGGAAGAAGGAGAAGTAGACGGCGATGAGCTTGGTGGCCAGCGCGTCCTCCTCGTGGCTCAGGTGCACTTGGCTGAGGAAGCAGACGGCGTAGTACTGAGCCTTGGCGCTGATGTTGGAGCGGAACATGAGGCGCTCCACCTCGCAGCACACCACCGCCTTCATGTTGGGGTGCTGGTGCAGCAGCGTCTCCAGCAGGTGCGAGGCCTTGGCCGCCATCTTGTACTCGGGGTCGCCCAGCTTGTTGACCAGCTGGACCAGCAGCGCCCGCTCCTGCTCTGGCCGCTGGCACAGGAGCTCGTGGGCGGTGGCCAGCGCCTTGGCCTTGGTGGCCGCCACCGTGTCGTGGGCCACCACGTCCAGCGCGGCCACAAACTCAGCCACGTGATGCTTCAGGTGGTGCTCAAAGTACCAGAGGATAAGACGGCGGTCTCGGGCGTCGCGGTTGCCGCTCGCCAGCTCCTCCAGCTTGTCGAACGGGTGCTGGTCGAAGGTCCGCAGCTTCCTGTTCTCCGGCAGCAGGTCGGACAGGAACAGCTCCCGCAAGGTGTCCAGTGCCATCAGGCCCATTTTTCGGTTCCCCTTTTTCTTCACCATGGACACCAGGGTCTCCACGTGTTCCAACATATGCACCGGGGCGTCCTGGATCAGAACGGTCATAGCCGCCATCCTGTCGGCCAGAACGCCAGCCGAGACCACCGTCTTCATCCAGGCTGAGTTGGCTCCTTTCTGCAGGTTCTTCTTGTTCTTGTACAGCGCCACTTCAACTTCGTAAAGACGCTGAGCCAGCGTCTTGTAAGATGACACCAAGGCTTGATCTTGCGCTAACGTGGATCCTTCTGCGCAATATTCCAGGTCGTGCCATTTTCCTCCAGGTTTGATCAGTAGAATAGTCCTCTGATGGAACTCAAACACGTTTTGTTTGGCCCGTTTCACCGCCGTCGCCGCCGCTTTTCCTTTCTTTGTCTTCTTCTGCTCCTCGGAAGGCTTCTGTTGTGGCTTGGAAGCTTTTGCCTCAGCTTTTCTCTCTGCCGGTTTCTCCGCTTTGGACTTTTCCGGCTCCTTCTTTGGAACTTCTTTTTTTTCTGTCTCGTCTGGGACGATCTGCAAGTTGGCAAAATTCCGAACGCCCAAATCGATGATAAACTTTTCTAGTTCTCCTTCTTCCAGGTCATCTATGGCGCCTTGCTTCCCTCCGTCCACCAACACGTTGGACTCGTCCAAGTCGGCCAGGAGTATGTAGTCGGCCTGCAGACAACAAAATAAAATACAGTTGATACTCTAAAGTATTTCAATCAATTTTTACACAAGCATTTGTGCTTCTAATAATGTACAGAATGCGAACAATTTAGCCAGCGCTGATTTTTGCTTGAAGTCAGTCACCTTAGTGCCGCCGAGCCGGAGAACCTCCTCGAGATTAAACTCGTCCGGCTCCGCATGATGTCTATTGTCTACCATCTCTGTCTGATTGTCCTCTTCTTCCATATTGTTATCTTCCGATTGGTCTATCCCCTTTTTACTCGGGTTGAACCTTTTTCTGTGCTTGTTTTTGGCGGCCATGCTGCTTACATGAGGACGCATGACCCGGAAGTGGAAACGTCACAAGGTGGTTTCCGCCACACACACACACAAAAAAATCTCGGTCAAAGCCACACAATTTTGTCACACTATCAACAAATATACATATTTTAGAAATGTGAACATAAAAATAAAATATAATTGAACCTAGCTCCGTTGAAGCAAACAAACGTACTTCCTGCGTATTCTCACCTCGTCCAATCAAAAGGCTTGTTGCTCTGGCCAAATTTTCAAAATAAATAAAAACACGCTAAATATGTACCTGCACCCAGGATGAACAAAAATTTAGAGTAGTGTAGATATTATTTCAGCAAAAAGTAACAAACTATATTGTAAATGAATGCAAATTCTTAAAATTAGTTTCTTTTGTTTTGTTTTGAAAGGACACCGGATGTTTATGTCCGTCATGATGAAATGCATATTTACGGAAGTCCTCGACCTGCCGTGAGGACCATTCAATGATACATGCATAATAATAATACCTCATTTAATTTCTGCCATTCGTGTTTTGTCTCGTGTGGATGACCGTGTTAACGCGAACGATGTTGTGCACGTGCTGAAAGTTCCATTCAACAACAAATCAAATCAAGCACGAGACTTAAGTGAGCATTTTGCTTCCTATTTGGAGAAATGAGGCGCCTTTGTGCTGCCAAAACACATCAGCTGATCAGGTTGATTCATCCTGTCAGTCCAGTGCGACCAGGTAAGAAGTGTGATCCTCAACATGTCTTTAATAACTTTATGCATGACACAAAACCAAAATATGTCTTGTCTTTATCTTGAATGAGTGAATACCATCACAAAAAGAGTTTGTTGTCATCAGTGCGCTGGCCAGTGGCGAGGACCAGACTTTGGAGCTCCTCATCTTCTTGTTCGGAGGAGGACGCGAGCGGATACTCCATGCTGCGACACTTGTCATCCAAAATCAAAGCCACCGGGCCCATTTCCGTGGCCGAATACATGAGGGAAGCGCTCACCAACCCCGTCATGGTGCGTCCGCCACACTTTGTTTCTCCACGTGGCACCTCCTAACTTTGTCTTGTATCTTAAGGGATATTATGTGAGGAAGAACATGCTGGGAGCCGATGGAGACTTCATCACATCGCCGGAGATTAGTCAGATCTTTGGAGAGGTGCGCCAAATTGCTACTTTTATGTTAGCTAGGTACGGTATTTGAATACTTGCTGTTTGTGCAGCTGCTGGGCGTGTGGGTGGTCAGCGAGTGGATGGCGGCGGGTCGGCCCAAACAGCTCCAGCTGGTGGAACTGGGACCCGGAAAAGGATCTTTGGCCAGCGACGTTCTCCGGGTACGCCCTCGTTGATGCTTTCGCCTGACAAAATCATCATCGCATTGTTGCTGCAGGTTTTTGCTCAGCTCCAGCCGGTGCTGAGCGCGGCTTCCGTGTCGTTACACTTGGTGGAGGTGAGCCCGCTTCTGAGTCGTCTGCAGGCTCAGACTCTGGTCGGGACCGTCGACGAGGTCGCGCGGGAAAACCGCCCCGTTTACAGGCACGGCCGAACCGCCGCTGGCCTGCCCGTGTCCTGGTACCGCCGCTTGGAGGACGTCCCGCCCGGTAGGCTCAAATCAGAAGAAATAGTAAAGCGTTGCCATGGAGACCAGTTGGGGGTTGTCACCATCAACAAAATTGTCCAGGTTTCAGCGTGTTTCTGGCTCACGAGTTCTTCGACGCCCTCCCCATACACAAGTTCCAGGTACCAACAACATCGTCGAGACTGCCTCACTCTAATCGTTTGAATCAATTGGATCAATCTGTTCTTTCTTCGCTCGCCAGCGGACGGAGCGAGGCTGGCGTGAGGTCATGGTGGACGTGGACCCCGAGCGGTCGGGCCGGCTGAGGTTCGTTCTGGCGCCGTCGCCCACCTTGGCCTCCAACACGCTGGTGCAGGTCAGTATAAGTTGGATTCTTTTTCCCATCGACGAGAGCTCGATTGTGCGGTTCGAAGGTTTGCGTACGTGCAGGTTGATGAAAGTCGGGACCACGTGGAGGTCTGCGCCGAGGGCGGCGTCATCATCCAGCAGCTGGCGCGCCGGGTCTCCGAGCACGGCGGGGCGGCGCTGATCGCAGATTACGGCCACGACGGCACCAAGACGGACACCTTCCGGGTAGGACCGCCTCGTCGCGCCGATTAGCGGCGGTCTGTCAAATCCTTCCATCTTTGCTTGTCAGGGGTTCAAAGGTCACAGTCTCCACCACGTCCTGGCGTCTCCCGGCTGTGCCGACCTCACGGCGGACGTGGATTTTAGCTACGTGCGGCGCGTAGCGGGAAAGGGCGTGGCCTGCTTGGGACCGCTGTCTCAGAAGAACTTCCTGAAGAACATGGGCATCGACGTACGCATGGAGGCAAGTGCGCTTAGGACCCGATGGGCTACGACAAGTCGGGCTCCAATGATTTGTCTGGTTCCCAGGTCCTGCTGAAGAACAGCGACCAGGCCACCAGGGAGCAGCTGCTAAGCAGCTACGAGGCACTGACGGACGGCGCCAAGATGGGCGAGCGCTTTCTCTTCTTCGGCTTACTGCACCCGAGCCGCCTGGCCGGCCCCAAGATGGCCACCGGGCTCAAGCTGGAAAAGAGGTCTCCGGCGCCGCCGCCTGTCGCCGGCTTCACTGAGCTCCAATTTGCCTGACAGCTTTGAAGAATCCCAACAAATGGACCACATGGAGTCTGTCCCGGCCGCTATTTGAAGTCATGGAAGATAAAGACAAACATTGGACTGGTCGCCATGCAGTTAGTGGACACTGTGCCTTTTTTGTGTGAGTGCAAAAGTTTTAATTCCCAAATAGCATTTAAAAAGCTGTTGAATCTATGTTTGGATTCTTAAGAGCAAATGTCCGTCCGGGGACTAGGGCTTCTCCTGGTGGCCAGCAAATTCCTCCCAGCGTGCGTCGTCGCTCTGGTGCGTGACGTAGCGTTCGCCGTGCCGCGTCTCCAAATCCCGAAGGTCCTTCCAGGTGTCGTAGTCCTGGAGAACCGGACGCTAGTCTGACTCGGTCCAGATTTTTTTTTGCTTTTCCACTTGCTTACCTGCAGCCACGGGTGACTGAGAGACTTGTCCACGCTGTAGCGCTTCCTCATCTTCACTTGCAGCAGGTTGTTGATCAGGTCCGTCGCTATGGAAACAAGACTAGGGTCACTGGCTGAGCAAATCTTTGGGTTCATCAAAACAATTATTGATTTATTCTGCGGGTCTCCTACCATCCCCTGAGATCTCCTTCCAAGGATTGGGCGGGTACATGAAGGCGGCGTTGTGGATCTGCTCGTCGATGTCCTCGTCCTCATTGAAAGGGAAAGTTCCGCTCAGGCTGACGTAGATGATGACGCCCACCGACCACATGTCCAGCGAACGGTTGTAGCCTTTGTTGCAGAGAACCTCCGGCGCCAGGTAGGCCGGCGTTCCCACCACCGAGCGCCGGAAGGACTTTTCGCCGATGATGCGGGCGAAGCCAAAGTCGCACAGCTTCACCTGTGGAAGAAGAGATGCACGACGCCGTTCGGGAAGAGCAATTTGTTGTCTTTGTACCTGAGGCAAAGGTTCCGCCGAGGCTAGGAGGACGTTTTCAGGCTTCAGGTCACAGTGGACGATGTTCTTAAAATGGAGATGTCTGAGGGCCACCAAGATCTGCATGCAGGAGGCAAGAACAAGAACTTGAGGAGACCAAGAAGCAGATGGAGAAATCATTTGTACCGCTCACCTGCGTCACCAAGAACTTGGCCAGACGCTCAGGCAGGCGGCTCTTTTCACTGGACAAGATCATCTCCAACATGTCACCGTGAAGCTTCTCCATGACCACAAAGACCCGCTCGGGGGTCTCAAACATGCAGTCCAGGTTTACCACGCCGGGGTGCCGCAGCTTCTGGAGACGGACGAGAAGACGCCGCGACTCGACCAAAAGCAGGAGAGATGCACTTTCTTTAGCATGCGGATGGATACCTGCAAGATGGCCACCTCGTTTCGCAGCTGACTCTCCTGCTTGGTGGGGAATCTCATCTTGTCGATGATCTTGATGGCCACGTCGCGACCGCTCTTTCTGTGCTGACCTGAGGGGGATGACATCAAATAAATATTTTGAAATCCAAATGTCTTGAGGTCTGTCGTGGTTCTTCATCGTACCACTAGAGGGAGCCCGCAGAGCACAGTGCGGGGCTCCCTTTAGTGGTATGCACAGGAGGTTGACCTGATCTCACCTCCATAGACGACACCAAATTGTCCTGAGCCGAGAACGTCGTCGGAAAAGATTTGATAGACGGAGCTGATATCCTGGATGAGGAAAAGCTAGATGAGCATAAATGAAGACGATGAAGATCATGCTCCCGGGACTCACCACGTTCTCTCGGATCTGCGAGTTGCAAACTGATATGCTGATGGCGAGCTCCTCTGCGGACACAACCACAGCGTGACTTTATTTTTTTTAATATATATAAATCAAAAGAAATCCCATGTTCCAGTTCCCCCTCACAGTGCCTGCTGGTCGCCTGCCAGCAAATTTCCATGAGAGCGGCACTATCGATTCAGATTCTGCTTTGTGCTTACATTGGGGTCAAATATTTTACACGCCTTTTATTTATTCAACCATGAAGATCACTTCCTGTTCCTGGAATGAGATCTTCCTGTCATTATGTGTTGCATAATGTGCATTAGCATAATAGCATGTATTAATGTGATTGCAAAAAGGGGCGGGGCTAACGAGGTGAAAAGGCCGAAAAGGAATTTACTGTTAATTCCTGCCAAAATGGAGCCAGATGAGGCGGAAAATCCGCTGAAATCCCTTCAATCAGCGTCTCTTTAGCGGGATTGACAGTTCCCGCTCGGCGTGGCGGCTGTCAAATCTCACAGACGCCGTTCTGCTTCCTGTTGCATCATCACGCCGGTGACGCTCACCGTGGTCCCGGCCCTTTCCGGTGCCTTTGGCCGTGAGGGGCATCATGGCCCGGCGGATGGCCTTCTCCCAGCTGCGGCCCGTCTCCCGAGAGGCGCCGCCGTCATCCTCGCCGACGTAATAGACGGCGCCGGACGCCAGGACCAAACGGAAGCAGGGGGCGCTGCTGCCCGCCGTCGGGCCGGCCGCTTCCCGCGACGCCTCCACGCGCAGGATCTCGGACAGCGACATCTCCTGAGGACGCACGTTGGGAACATCACCTTACCTTCGACCCAGAAATGTGTGTGGGTCGGTACCTTGTAGAACTTGGCTCCGCTGTGGTTCTGGAAGAGTGTAAGACTTTTGCAGTCCAGACACCAGAAATGTCGTTTCCTCTGCACAGACACGTCAAGGTCACGCGTGTGTAATCACAATCGGGTTTGTGTTTTTGTGTGTACTGACCATGTTGTCATGACTGGTGTAGTGGACCATCCAACCTTCTTTGACCACAGTGGAGCTTCTCCGCTTGGCGTGTTTGATGGACTGGACCACTCGCATCAGGGGGATGTTGCCGCCGGACGGAGGGCTTTCGTTGTCATCATTGCGCTCCTCCGACGCCGCCCCTCGCTCCTGCTCGTCGACGTCTCCGTTGCGCGCCTCCGAGGTGGACTCGGCGTCCAGAATGGGACCGGATGTTCCTTCTGGAGTACAAGACAAAGTCACACGAACATGTCATGTATAATACTATAGCGGACTCACCTCCATTGACCTCCCCCAAGCAGTCTCGAGGAACTTTGTCGGCGCATCTCTTGTGACAGTTGAACTTGCAATCTGAAGCGGGGGGGCGGCACGTCAGAAGGTTCCCCAAGTTTGAGGATGCAGCGTGCTGACCTTTGCACTGCAGGCCTTGTCGGAAGAGACCCTTGAGCAGACGCTTGCAGTGCTGACACACGGTGGGTCGGGCGTACGTGTGCACGGCGAAGGTGTGCGGCAGCTTGACGCCCCCCGAGGACGATTTGGCCAACCGGATGCCGTGCGTACGATTCCTGGCGCCCAGAGGGGGGCGCTGCTGCTCACATCAATTTAATGATGACAAAAGAACAAGTGAAGCTGTGTGTGTGTGTGTGTGTGTGTGCGCATGGTAATCACTTTACTGGCTGTGTGAAACAGGATGGAAAATCCGGTGCCTTGCCTCCAGGCACTGTCAATGTGTGTGTGCGCGCTGGTTGCACAATCTAGACGAGCTCATCTGCGAATGTGTGCTCATTTACACAAACATGAAAATGTCAGGTGTGGCACTTTGAGACTGCCGTACCTCATCCTGCGGCGCGCTGCAATGTTTGGGGAGGTCGGAAGAAGGTCGGCGTTGAAGAGATGCGGGAGCGCCGACGTTGGAGGCTCGTCTCCTCTTGACGCCGCTGCACTTGTTTGGAATTGTCATTGCGCAACGCTTGTGGAAGTTCAGACCACAACCTGCAGAGACATGACGTCAATCTTTCATGTCAAAAAAAAAAAAAAAACACAGAGGGCCCCACATTGACCCCTGCGGCACACCTCACCTTCACATCTGAGGCCTTGGCGTACGAGCCCCCACAGCATCTGGCCGCAGTGATCGCAGAAGGCCGGCGCACGGTACGAGTGCACGCAAAGCAGGTGGGGGCACGTCTGCAAATCGTCCGATGAAGCCAGAGCTGCGAGCGGACAACGCCGCCGTCAATTGCGCGCTCCGGCCTCGTAGAATGAAGAGAGAGCGGCGCTGACCCGACAGGACCGCCTCCACCAGGTCGCCCTCGCGTATGTCCTCGGCGGCGCTGACCCGCTGCAGGATGTTGTCCGAGTTCAGGTCGTGGCGGAAGAGCAGGATCTTGTCGTGCATTCGCGTCAAGCCGCATTCTGGGAACTGAACAAAACAAGAAACACTCCAAAAATGGTGAAACCTTCGGCTTACGGGATTGTTTTGGCCCGGCCGGCTTTGACCCGAGGAAGAAAAAAACAGAATCACTTCTTTTAATGCACACTGAGTGTGTCTTTAATCTGCCATTAAGCGGGCCACACACACACACACACACACACACACACACACACACACACACACACACACACACACACACACACACACACACACACACACACACACACACACACACACACACACACACACACACACACACTCACAAACTGGTCGAGGTCACAAAAGTCCAACTTGTGGAGCACAGTAACTTTTTCTTTGTACCTTGTGGTCGAGGACGGCGCAAACGAGGTCAACGATGGCCGACAGCGAGAGGTCGTCGGCGTCCAGGGTCAGCGGCTCCCGGGTCAGTCCAATCTGGAGCAGGAAGGAGACGCCGGGGGCGGGGACACCGGGGGCGGGGAGGCCGGGTCGGTCGTCGGGCGGGACGGGTGACGGCGAGGGAGTCGAAGGCGACGGCGGTGGCGAACCGCTTTCCGACGACATGGACCGCGACGTGAAATGGACGCGTCTCGCTCGTCCTCCTCGGCGTTCTATCGCTTCACATTTCTCAGTTTTTCTCCTTTCGGGGACTTGCTGACATACTGATTCACAAAAACACAATTGAAATCCTCATAATATTTCATATACATTGAATATACATGATGAATGCACCAAACCAAAATCAATGAAAGATTTGAACAGCAGTTAAACTGTGAACAGGTGGAAACAAATTCAATGACAAAAAACACGAGATGAAATAGAAAGTCTGACAAAAGGCAACATTTTAGCATTGAGCAATAAGTGAAGCACAGGTAAATGGAATCATCACGCAAATGAAAAAAAGGACTTTCCAAGCGTGCTTGTCGCGAGTTATTTGCAAAAGGTGAACTTATGGTTGCATGAGAAGAAAAGAGAGGAGTACCTCGCATCAGGAAGAACGCTGCTGAACTTGCTGTCGCTCAGCAAAATGGCTCATGGACGTCAAATGTCTCCACAAGCGTCCTCTGCTGGGCTTTCGAACCCAAACCATATCCACTTTGCTCCCTGCGCGTGCACAGTGCGCGCTCGTGTTGGCTCGTGAGTGAACGATTCGTTCCAAAGAACGAATGTTTTCAGTGAACGAGAGTGAAGTGATTCGTTCGTTTTTCAGTTCATATGACATCAACCAATAGGTGTCAGTCATGCGCATTGAAGCTGGTGCCACCACACCGTCAAACAAAACGAAGAAGAAGAAAATGATGTCACTTCCCGTTCACGAACGAGTTGTGAATTGCATTTCCCGTTCACCAACTGAACGAATCTGTGAGTGAACGAGTCAGTGAGTGAGTGAGTGATTTCCAGTTCATCGCGAGAACGATCGGATCAGTGAGGGAACGAGTCTTGACTTTCTCGTTCGCCAACAAACGAGTCAATGAGTGAACTGCCTTCCTTCCTTCCTTCCTTCCTTCCTTCCTTCCTTCCTTCCTTCCTTCCTTCCTTCCTGCCTTCCTGCCTTCCTGCCTTCCTGCCTTCCTTCCTTCCTTCCTTCCTTCCCGTGTTTCGGCTCCCTCCTTGCGTGAACTATGTCAGCCAGAATGTCGATTTACGATTTACTTATAGTAGGTTTTAAATAACGTGTTGGATGTCAAAAGTACTTTTCGCTGTACTGTACATGTGCTGTACAATGTCAATAAATTTGAATTGACAATTTGAAAATTTGCAAAATGCACCAAGTGCCAAACCCCATTCATTTACAACGGCGTGTCCGCCAGACGGCGACATTTCCCTCATCTCCCCGCTCTTGCATAACGGCGCATCCTTTCATGCAGTAAAGTTAGTCGTTAGCTTGGAGAAAACGAGCATAAAAGAAGTGTGTCGTTCTTTCTTTCCTTGGCAAATCGTTGGTCTCCATTCTGGATCACGTTCATTCACCGAATTGTTCACGCAAGGAGCCGCAACGCGTTCGATGACTGCTACTTACGTTGATGCACGGGAAGGCAGTTCAGTTTGACGGCGTGGTGGCACCAGCTTCAATGCGCATGACTCACATCTACTGGTTGAAGTCATATGAACTGAAAAAAGAACGAAGTAAAAAAACAAAAACCCGGATCAGTGTGTATGTGGGGTGGGGACGATTCGTTGAACGAATCTTTTGAGTGAACTGATTCCATAAATTCACTTCACTTAAAAGATCTGGAATGCACATCACTAGTGCGCACGCGTGACCGAGGTAGACGGTCAGACAAGGGACGTCACACACACACACACACGACGTCACCGTCAATTAACTTTTAATAAACGATCAAACAGCGCCGCCTGGTGGGCGTTAATGGGAACAGAATATGTACTATTCTGCAAATGAAACTCCAAAATGGCACCACAAAAATTGAAACAATTTGTGTATAGAAACTTTGTCCTGAGTAAAAATGTGACTTAAAAGATGTTTACAGTAAAAAAATAGATATATTGCAGTATATATTTATAGCGTAGGAGGGTCACAGAACTTATTGTGCCATCTTATGCCATTTCAAATCAAGGAGGTTTTAAGCAAGTAACAAATAAAATAAAAAAAACAGTCAATCTGCTGCAAGTATTTGGCACATCCCTAAAAAGGTTTATCAATGCCCAGAGAGCTGTCAATCAAAACCTGCGTGTCCGTCAATGGCTGAGCAGCCTGAGGCGAGCCAGCCAGCCTCCGAGCAGCGACGTCGACTGTTTCCCACTGGCGGCGGCGGCGGCGGCGGCGGCGGCGGCGGCGTTGGCGGGCGGCTCTTTCTTGGCCGCCGCTTCCTGGAAGGGGATGGTGGCGCTGTTGTGCAAGTCGGCGCTGATGAAACAGCGGCTGCCCCGGATGTGGTCCACGCCGCGGATGGACGGTTGGCGGCGGTACGGCAGCGGGAAGCATTGCTCCTCCTCGCCCTTCTCTTCCGTGACGCTGCTGATGCCGTCGTTACTCAGGTAGCGTTGAAGATGGCGGCTTCCTCCTGCGTGACGCGACGCCATCTTTGAGTGAAGCTTCTCGGCGGCTCCGAAACGGAGCGGCTTGCTTACCGTTCCTTCCCGGGCCGCCGCCGCGCTGGCAAGACACGGCTGAGAGAACCTCGGCCGGCATGGACATGGGTCGAGGTTTACCTGCACCTGCACCTGCACGGACAACAAATATTTTTCACCTTATTGTCATGATGATTTATAATTCATATTTGACTGTCAACGTTATTTTTTGGGAGTTGTTGGCGTAAAACGTTCTCACCGCGTCCACCGTGGCGCTGTCGGAGTCGGACTGGAACCGGGATCGGGATCGGGGCTGGGGCCGGGATGGGCAGATGGACTTGAGGAGCGTTGTCCACGTCGGTTCTGGCAGCATCCAGACAGGAGTGAGGAGCCCTCGGTGGTGCCTCGGCCTCACTGAGTGAGAAAGATGAAGAAATGGCTTGAAATGGGCGCAAGAGGAAGAGGAAAGGTCAAAGTGCACCACTCACACTGACGAATACTGGGAACCGGAGGGAGGGGGGATGTGCAGATCCAAGATGGCCGGAGTCTCCGAAGGAAGACGCCATCTGGGGAGGCCCGATGACACCTGCCGTGTCGTCGTGGAAACAAACATTACAAGATCACGCTACGATGACACGTGATGACGTCACGCTGGGTCCCACCTGAACGAGGGGGGGCCTCCAGCGCATGTTCTTGAGCGGTGCCGCAGCAAAGGCGCCGGCGGTTTCCGACGGCCTTTTCTTCAACACCAAAAGCACCTCGCCCGACGTCGCTCTCAACTTGGCCACCAGGTTCTTGAGCTGCCAGCCCACCTGGACCAATCACAGCGCAGCGTGGCGATGATGGAGCAGGCTGGGGAGGAGAGAGCGCCAGGTCGGCGTCACTCACCACCGTCTGCTCGTTGACTCGGATCATCTCGTCTCCGGCGTGGATCTTCTTGGTCCTGTCTGCTGGGGACTAAAGTTGAAAAGCAATGACAAGAAAGAGGAAGTTGCAAATTGAAGGTTGTCTTTTTCTTCAGTCTTGTCAGGGGAAATGATGAGTTGTGGATTCATCAATCAATTAATCACAAGGCGGTAACTCACGTTCTCAGTGGTTCCTGTGACGACGTGAAGGCCGTCGTAGGTGGACTTGATGTAGATACCCTACGAGGCAACGCGTTACATTAGTACTGCACGCAGTCTATAAAGTGACCACTAGAGGTCGACAAATTCCACCAGCACTCACCAGGCCTTCACCGGGCTTGATGTTGGAGATGTGAACTTCCTCCACGCATGAATGGTCGCTATTGGACGGGTCGGAGGTCATCTGGGCCGTCTTCTCGCAGAGGCTGTTTAGAGCTTGAGACTGAAAGGCACAAACACGCACGCACGCACGCACACACACGGGAGCGCTTTAGCTCAGGAAACTAGCAACCAACAGGAAATACCAAAATAAGCAGGAAACACTGGAGAAAAGTCCTCCTCCCAGTTTCTTTGCAACTTGGATTGGGTTCACAAGGTGAACGGAACACAACTAAAGCCAGCCATACACACACGCCCGCAAATTCCCATCGCTTGTGTCTAGACTTCACATATAAGCTAATAATTAGCCGAGCTTCCTATTTCTTCCATTACGCTCAAAATTGTTGCCGTTAAAAATGCTGTTGGCATTTTCTTTTTATTGGAAGTTTGGAAGGGGAAAAGACACACAACAGCGGCGAACAAAAGGCCGGCCAACAGGAAGCGGGATCTAAGACAGGAAGTCGGCGTTCCCGAGCTGAATAAACAGCAGCACACAACACGGGACAGGAAAAGGGAAGCGTGTGTGTGTGCATGTGTGTGCGCCGATATCAAAAGCAGAAGAAAAGGACTGACCACTTCCAGGCTCTTCTCTTCTATCTCATAAACGGTGAAGTCCTGTGAGGACAAAACACAAACACGAGTGAGGGTGGTGGGCGGCTTCGGCGAACTTTGACCAACAACCAGATTAAAAAGGCTCGTGAACGTTATTAGGATTAGAAAACAAGCTCCAACGTCATTGGAGTGTAGAAGATAGGCGGGTCCGAGCGACCTTCTGGACGGTGGAGGTGAGCTCCAGACACAGTTGGACGATGTTGCTTTTTGTGGACGTGAAGTCGCTGGTGCTTGTCAGGGGAGTCCTGCAAACAACATCCATTATTGACATTGGGCCCAGAGAGAAAAGAAAACAACTTTTGCCAGGCCTGTTTATTTTCTCATCATCACAGATTGCCAGCGACAGGCGTCTCACTCTGTCCAATGGATCGCGAATGAAATGTAAACAACAGCGACGCGTGTCAAACCTTGGGAATGTTCTTCAGGCTCGTACAAGCCTCACCTGGAAAAGGCGCGTGGAGGCGTGTGTGTCTAATGAGCTGCTGTGTCAAAGCTTGAGTGACGACAGTCATTAGGGTGGGAAAATGTTTGGAATTCGCTCAAAGTATCTGATGTTTAGCACGGTGGGCTAGCGGTTAGCGCATTTGCCCGAGCGCCTCGGAGCTTTGACCCTCATCATCACACACCTGTCCATCCAGGCCAGCAGACTCTTGGCGGCGGCGATGAGCTCCACCACAGCGGTGAGGAAGTCGTTGGAGGGCCGGTGGGCGGCGCCGCTGCCGTAGGCGGGGTTCTTGCGGCGCTGCGACACGGCGCCGCCCAGGTCGCGGTGAGCCATCCTCATCCGGCCCACCAGCGTCTTCAGCTTGTCCGATTCCACGCCGTTGTTCTTCCGACACGGAGAGACGTCATCGGCGACTGACCCCATTTGCTTTCTAACGTGACGACGGCGTACCAGCGCGCAGAGCAGGTCCACGGCTTCCAGCATGAGCTCCTGATGGCCCACCTTGAGCACGCCCAGCGTGCTCAGTTCCTGGTGCGTCATCTTCAGAAGCTTCTCGCCATCCACCTGTCGCCACCGAAAGGCGGGGAGGTACTGTTGCAGGCTGTCATCCAGGCCTGGGCCGGCCGCAACAAAAACAACAGCAAGGTCAGGCACGTGAGCGGAGAGCGCTCGCTCATCAAGTTAATCATTGAGCAAATATCAACAACTATGACTTGGACTCTAACACACTGACGGCTTATTTATAATCGCGTGTGCTCGCCAGTGCTGAGCGACTTAGTGCGGTCGACAACATTCAAAAGCTTTTCCTCGAGTGGCGTGCACCTTTCCTAACAGGAATAGCCAGAGGTGGTTATTCTTTATCCTCAGCAAAGAAGTGGTGTGGCCTTTTTCCATTTTCTCCTCCCACTGAACAAACAAGCCAGCGGGGATCCTCCTCCTCCTTCCACCGAGAGTCCAAACTCCAGAGTTTCGGTTAGAATTTGGACTCCTTCTACAATAGCATCCGTCCATCCCTTACGAGTGGAAGACACGGGCCATGTCTGTCACTCGACAGGGCGGAGGCTGCCAGCTCACGCTTGTCGTGCCAGCTGCAACACGTCCATCGGTGCCGACACGCCAAACTCGTCCCGGCTCGTGTGATCAAACGAGAGACGTTTGACGGTTTTGTTCATTCTCAGACACATCACTGCTCATTAGCATATGGATAGACACAACCTGTGTGACGTCACGGTGGGCTAATTAGCCACACCCCTGCTAGCCTGTGGCTCAGCCAATGACTTGACAGGTATAAGAACCACTTTGACGGTTCGAATCACAAAAAGAAAACTAGCGCGTTGTTTGTGTGAGTCCACTGTGGAGAGCAACTCCAAAACGTGTGAGCTGCCTCTCATCGGTGCTGACTTCCAACAGATAAAAACATGCATGGACTTGATCACGTTCTTGCATGATTTGCGCGTGCAGTTGATGATTGGCTTTTCTTACCTCTCATCCAGTCTAGAACTTGCTGAGGGCTCCATGCGCTCACGGCCTCCATGTTGGACTCTTTAAAAAGTGGAGATGATCCTCGGCGAGCGCCAAAAAGTCATGATTATTAATAGTTACAGATGTTTTCTGTTGTGCATGGTGCTGGTGAGTGAGAAGTCAAGTGCTCTCCTCTGGTGAACGTTTCAAGTGGGAGGGCAGCACGGGCGCGTGCACGACAGTCTCGGGTTACCTCAACCACGCCCAACAGCTCTCCGCCAGTTACGTGGGCGCGCGAACCAACGGTTTCCTTCTTGAGTTTACGATGACACAAAAATATTTCCTTTTTCGTTGCGACGATGGCAATCATATAACATGGCAATCTAGAAGATCAGCAGGGTCTTTTCGAGCAAAAAGAAAAAGGAGACTTTGGAAGTCTGATCAATGGCGCCATTGAGTGGCGAATGTTGGTATTGCACATCTTTCAATGAACATGACGCTCAGGTGGAATTTTAACGTTTGCTTACAGTACCAAATGCAAGTATTAAGTTAATTTCCCAAATTAAAAAAAAAAAAAGAGCAAGCCAGAAGGACCAGGAAGCGAAATTTCAAGGAGTCCTAACCAAGTGGCGTGGTAAGCAATGAGACAAGAGGCAACGTTTGAACAGAACACAAATTTATTTTGCCATGTGCATTTAGAGCTGGTATTCGGGGAATTCAAAGACGACTTCTTTGCCTGTGAGCTTCTTGTAGACGCCGGCGAACGTTTCCACCTGAAACCACGAGAGAGACACACATTTTATGACAAACCGCTAAAGGCTGGAAAAACGAACAAAAATAATAATAAGAATCAAATGTGCACTGCATGGTTTGGCTCCCCAGTAATGGCCCCAAAAGGACTTTGGGAAGTTGTAGGAATATGCTGGACGTTCATCCTCACCGACAAAAGTCGGGGACGCAACTTTTTCTGCGACGCGGTGGAAAGGGAATGTACGTTATAGCACGAGGCTACGCTCCCATACGCCACAGAGACAGAGCCAGGGAGAAACTCCCTGGATGTCCGCGTCGGTTCAGAAGCGGCCGAAGGGGGCAACGTACTTTGTGTTCCACGTTGTTCTGCTGCGCCTTGTCCAAGTGGACCTTGATGAGTCGACTGCTGTCCAGCTTGACACGGATTCTCTTGCCCACAATCTCGCTAGGGAACACCAGGTCCTCCAAGATGGCGTCGTGAACGGACGTCAGCGTGCGGCTGGATGAGACGGCGGCAAAAGAAGCGCGCGGGTGAGTTTTGGAACATCGAGGCCATTGTTTGAGCCTTCAAAATGTGCACTGCATGGTTTGGCTCCCCAGTAACAAAGCCACAAGGGCTCTGGGAAGTTGTAGGAATATGCAGGACGTTCATCCTCGCCGAACAAAGTCGGGGACGCAACTTTCTGTGCGACGTCGTGGAAGGGGAATATACGTCTTAGCGCGAGGCTACGCTCCCGCACGCCACCAGGACAGAGCCGGGAGAGAAACTCGCCGGATGTCCACGTCGGAGTCAGCAAGTGAGAGCATTTGGAGCGGCACTCACCTTCTGGGTCGCTTCTGCTTATTCTTGATGCGACTTTTCCGGGTGGGTTTAGGCAGAATTCTCCTCTGAAAGACAACAACAGTGGTTCATTGGATGAAGGACACCAACATAAGTGTCTTCATTCCTGACATTTTTATATCCAATTGCATTTGAATGAAAATTGTATCAAATGTGCACTGCATGGTTTGGCTCCCCAGTAAGGGCCCCAAAGGGACTCTGGGAAGTTGTAGGAATATGCAGAACGTTCATCCTCGCCGACAAAGTCGGGGACGCAACTTTTTGTCCGACGAGGCGGAAGGGGAATGTACGTCTTAGCGCCAGGCTACGCTCCCGTACGCCACCGGGACAGAGCCAGGAGACCAGCTCACTGGATGTCAACGTCGGTTCAAACAAATTGGATGCGAGGAGCATTTTTCGAAAAGATGGAACTAGCTAACCTGCGCAATGAAGACTACGTGCTTGCCGCTGAATTTCTTTTCCAGCTCCCTGACCAGGCGCACTTGAATCTTCTGGAAGGACTTCAGCTGAGGAACGGGAACGAAGATGATGATTGCTTTCTTGTTCCCCGAAACCTCAATTTCCTGTGGAGAACATCAAACAATCAGTCACAAATTCAAACATGACATGATCATAGTATGGGGGATGTGCGCTGCATGGTTTGGCTCCCCAGTAAGGGCCCCAAAAGGACTCTGGGAAGTTGTAGGAATATGCAGGACGTCGATCCTCGCCGACAAAAGTCGGGGACGCAACTTTTTCTGCGACGTTGTGGTAGGGGAATGTACGTCTTAGCACGAGGCTACGCTCCCATGTGCCACCAGGACAGAGCCAGGAGACCAGCTCACTGGGTGTCCACGTCGGATTTACAAAGACGATGACGCAAACACGAGATTCAATTTCACCTTTGCTGCTGTGATGTTGAGTTCTCTGAGCTGCGCCTTGAGGTCAGAGTTCATCTCCAGCTCGAGAAGAGCCTTCAGGGGCACAAGATTTAATGTGAATACTTAACGATTCAAATGATTTTTCTAACAGATGTGTTTGACTCTACCACTTACCTGGGAAATCCCAGACTCAAACTCGTCTGGTTTTTCGCCATTTGGCTTCACTATCTTAGCACTCGTGCTGAACATGGCCGTTGTCTCTGCAAACAATACAACCACGTTTAAAGATTTGGGATTTTAAACAGCGAGTAACTTCAACGCACACACCGGATCAGACTGATTCCGAATTCTAATCAGTGTACAGTTATCGTCAATAATGTACACGCTATACCTTAAAGGAGAAGAGCCAGTTAGCCATATTGCTAAGCTAACGCAGTGCAAGGAGCTTGGCAACGCAAAACAGATCCTGATGCCAATTTTTGTTTTTTTACCAAAAGCACTTTCTAAAAATTAAATCAGCGAGTTGTAGAGCGAAAAAAAAACCCGCTGTCGGGTATCCACGCTGCGGTGAACACATGCACGGCCTGCTCGGCGGATCCAGCATTCAACCGAACGAGCGAGTCAAGCACGCTTTGTTGTGTCTTTTAAAAGTGCAATCCGTCGTGACAAAGCGCTCAATCTAAGCCATCATGCATGTACGAATGTGGACGAGACAAAAATGTGTCCATTAAAGCTTATTTTGCCACATTATCAAGCAGAATAGTCCATCCAGCCAAAAAGTCACAACCAACCTCAGTCAACGACGGCCAAGGAAGAGACCGGAACATCGCGAGAGTGGCATTCATGCATAGCTGCGTGAGGGTGAAGTATCGCGAGAGAATGTTGGATCTCCGTCGTCAAAGTATCGCGAGAGGCTCATAGCCCGCGATTACACACCCGGAAACAAAATGGCTTAATTTTCAAAATAATAATAATCCTTTTTACCCGTATTTCCAAAAAAACACGCAATTGAGTTTTTAGTCAACTATAATAATGATTTGAAAAAATAAGATTGAAGCAAAATATAAATGATTAAAAAGATCACAAAAACAAATGTTTAGGTTCTGTAGTGTTAACTTCAGTGATGTTACTGAGCCAAATAAGAGAAATTCACACCTTTGTTAGAATTTAACGTTTTATTTACATTCTTATCAAAATAAAATGAAACAAATATAATGCAGAACATAAGGTGTAGATGACAAAGAAAGCTCTGATGATGAAGGTGGCTCTTTATGAAAAATGTGCATCCTGAACCACAAAAAACTTTGGTCCACTTTGTCGCTGCTAAGGCACAGGGGTCAAACTCAAGACCCACCGTGTCAAAATCATTTCAACTTCCACGATCTTCGCTCAAATCTGTGCTGACATCCAGACGTGTAATAAATAATAATGCTGAGTTCTGTCAGCGTATATTGACACAATAAAAAGTCATAAGAACATGAATGTCAAACCACTGGTGGGTGTTTCTCCCTTTTTCAGGCTCTAGTGGCAAAAGGAAAAGCAACAAGTCCGATTCGTCTCGCCTCGGATTCACACGATCCAGAAAAAATATATAATCCTCTCCTACTAGATGTTCTTGTGCGTGTGCAATGTTTGAGTCTGTATGCGACTTTCCTCCAGCGTCATGAAGCAGCCACTCATCTCCTCCTTGACCGGCACGCCCCCCGTGCCCAGGTCGCAAGTCATCACCGTGATGGGACCGGTGCCGCCTTTCAGGTGCACCTTGATGTTGTCCTGCGCCGCACACAGAATGAACACCATGACAAATGCAAGATAAGGCACATTTCTGAAAATGTTTACCTCTGTGGGCGCCGGGACTTCCAGCTTGGTTTCCTCCGGCGCTTTGATGACAATCACCGTCTGCTCCTGGAAGGCGGCGAGCTGGCTAACGTCCTCGTGCGTGATGTAGGCGGCCGTACGCACGAGAGTTAAGACAAACATCACGGCTGACTTTCGTTTTTCAAATCCTTTGCTATGAGGCTGCAAAGGATATCTTGCGTTTTCTTCATTGTCCGTCATGTCGAAGAGTTGCTGTGCGCAGTTCTTGATGAGGCTGTCCAGTGTGCTCTCCTCCAGCTTCAGGTTCTCCAGCTCCTTCTTGAACTTCTCCTCAGTTTTCCAAAGGAAGTGGGAGATTGGACACTGTCCTCTGGATGGGCCACAACAATTGTATTTTGGACTTTGTCATCATCGGGTGCCCACACTCACACGTGCACTCACATCCACTTGACCCTGCGGGACTTCCTCTGGACCACGCTGATGCTCTCCAGCACGCCGATGATGTCGTAGACGTCACACTTGCGGGTCTGCAGCCTGCTGGCCGCCTGGTGGAGGTCCAGCCAACTGTCTGGAGACACTAGCAGGAGCTCCAGGAGGCGCCGGGTCAGCGGCACCAAGGACATGTCTGGAAGAGGACACATGGGAATGACACAATGATACAAGTGAAAAAAAAATCTTTCGTTACCATACTTCAATGAAAAGACAACACACACCGTTTTTGGATGGCTTCTTTGTCTGAAGATCCTCTTTGCATTGAATGTCCACACTGTAAAATAAAAATTTCAAACAAAATAAAGCACAAGCTTTTCTATTTATGGGGGTCGGGCTCTATTCACATGTAAACGCTTACCTTGTTGTGATCACCTTTGGTGGAACATGCAAGGTTGGACTTGGCACCTGAAAGGAAGAAGAGTTCAAAATATTGCAATCTAACTGCTCTAAGCGTTAATCACCTACAACTCTTCATAGGAATATGAAGAAGTGACCTGCTGAGGAGGTTGTGGAGACGGAGGTTCGGGAGGCGCACCGCTTCCAGCTTCCTCCATCTCTTCCTTCATCTCTTCCTCCATCTCTTCCTCCATCTCTTCCTCCATCTCTTCGTCCTCTTCTTCATCGTCGCCAGCGTCTGCGTCGCCCCACTGGTCGTCCTCCTCCGACGACTCGGCTCCCCAGGGGCTGATGCCCCCGAGGGATCCGTCCAGGTAGGGCGGCATGATGGGGATGGCGTCGCTGTTGACGCCGTTCCTGGAGATGTCCTCCGGCAGGAAGTGCTCCTCGCAGATCAAGTGCTGCTCCGACGCTTCCTGCTTGTCCGTCTCTCGCAGGGCAGCCAGCCATACCTAAACGACAACATCATCAGCATCACTTTGAAAAACCTGATTTTGGCTAATTGGAGGAGACTAAGACGATGACACTTTAAGCTACTTCAAGAGTGCAAACTTGTGCAACCTAGTTGACTTGTAAGAGGTAAACAAAAGGTCCAAACTATCACTGGGGTTGCGAAGTCCTCAGCCACCGTTAGCAAACATGCTAACACGAAATGGCAAAGAGAATCCATGCAAATGTTAGCACAGCAACTCGAATCGAATGTTAATATGAGGCAAAAGTACCTATTTAGGGTGTGTTTGTTTTGGGATGCAGTCACGTGTGGCTACCTTGACCCGCGCCGGGTCTTTGGGGAACGGGAAGAACCTCTTCGGAGGTCGGCTCAAGGCGCCCCGGTTCCCGTTGAGCATGCGGTTCGGACACCCGGAAACAACACACTTGACCATGCTTAGCGCCCCGAAGTCCAAAAGAAGAGATCCTCTTGGAAGTTAGCACGTTTTCGAGAACCCGGAAAAGGCGTGTCGTTGACGCGGAAGTACAACAATGGAGGGAAAAGGGATGAGTCGTTGTTGTTGGCTTTTATGCAGCGCCCTCTAGCGGAGGCTTCTGCGTATGGCGTCCCATAAGGACCTCTAGTTCATTATATCTATTCGTTTCACGTTTAATGAATGATATAACTATTTTAGAATTTATACATGACATTTTTTGCTCGTTCACTTATTTCAAAATGTATTTAATTTTTCCAACAGTTGTTTAATTAGTGTGAGACCCTCTTTGAACCTAAGAAGAGGTGACAATCTGAGTTGCAACACAAGATTTATTCCGAGGAGCAAGAGATGTCAAACACCATCATGATAAATATATATGTATATATAAAAAGTTTCACCATTGAAATGAAAGTAGCATGTAGCAACTCATGAGTTCTATACGCAGCAGAAAAGACAAAAAGAACTCATGCCATGTGCATGGAAAGCCGCCAAATCCTCCAAGTGACAACAAAAAACATAAAAGGAACAATGCATTTAAAAAATCTTTTGACACTCCTGCAAAGAAAATCAGCATTTGACTTTTTTTTTCTTCTTCATAATACTGTATGCATTTGTTCACGGTCGGTAGTTTGTACATGTGATGAACATCTAGTCTAGCGTCTGTCTTTGAATTGTGCTTTCATCTTCTGGTCTTGAAGACGTTTCGATGTCCCTTTCGATGCAGAGCATCTGACAGCCGCTGCTTTGAGAAACCCTTTGAGCGTTTCTTCCATCTGTTAGTATTGCTCAAATAGCTTCTCAATCTCTAGTAAGTCATAAGACAAATCCCGCTGAAGGTTGACGCAGCATCGCCAAGTTTATCTTTTTGTTTTTCCCAACACTGAAGAAACACGATTCATCTTTACCACGTGAAAATAATGTCAACAATATTCTCCGAAAAGCTCGGGACACCTGCAAAATGATGTAACAATGCAAAATACAGTAAAAAGGATATGAAAAATGAGGTGCTGATTGTTAGAAAAAGGTACATTGGCTCTCTTTGTTCACTTGATTAGAAATACAGCGGTGCCTTGAGCTGCGAGTTTTTTTTCCAGATACAAGCCATCGTTTAGTGATTGATAGAATCCAAACGGTGCAGCAACACATGTAGAAAGGCAAAAAAAAACAGTACAGAGTCATTCATTCTTTATCCTCTGCATAGAATGACTAATATAACTGTTGTACTGCCCCCTTGTGGCCAAAGCGAGAACAATAGAAGGAGTTGCATTTCATGAATGCAATGTGAATTGATCACTTTTGCATTCATTTAATGAGAAAAGAAGATTTGCGTTTGAGTGCTTCTAGTTAGGAGTGCGGTCAGGAATAAATCTAACTTGCATCTCAAGGCACCACTGCAGTCGATAGACAATTCCAAACTATGTTTTTTTTTTATTTTTCTTTCTCTCACATACAACTGAAATGTCTGCTTTTTGACGCAGAAGTCAACACTTTCCTTTTTTTTTTTTTTTGACGTGTTCAGACAAGCCCCGATAAAGTGCATGCATGTCAGGAAAAAGTCTGCTGGGTGGACGATGAGTGCAAATGTACAATGAGCGGTGTGTGTGTGTGTGACCCTGTAAGTCCAGTCAGCCCCCCCACCCCCACCTCCACGCAAACACGCACACGTAAAACATGAAAAGATGGAAACAAAGGCGTCGCTGTGTGTTCGTAGTCAAAGTGGATTACAAAACCAGTAAAAACATCAATCAATCGGCGATCAATGATAGTTGAATTCATAGGAAATTGCATATACCCAAACTTTTTTTTTTTTTTTAAATATAGATTGCATCTGAATAAATCATGCCAATATTGCTGTCCCACCAGCTCGTTCACGCGGCTCCTTGACCAATCGATCGATCAATGGAGCTATCAATCAATCAATGAGTGGCAGATTGTCTCCTACACTTGGCCTTGAACTCTTCTCTCCTGCTTTGATTGCGCTTCACGTTGACCATCAATCAATCAATACATTAGCAGCTGTACGTCACATTATATCAGGTCATATGAAAATGTACAAAAGTTGGATGTTGGATCCAAACAGGCAGACGATTAAAAAAAAAAAAAAAAGTGGTGACAGCGTGAATGTGATAGCAGAACGACGGTAGCTTACAGCAGCAGCAGCAGCAGCAAAAAAAACAATCAATAATGATCAAAACAACCTTTTGCTTGCGTTGTGGGCGGGGCTACACTTGGATGCCCAGCACGGCCTGTCGGATGTTCTCCAGCAGCGCCTTACTCTCCGGGCTCTGGTACTGGTCCTGGTGGCTGTACATGTCCGTCAGAGCGCTCACGTAGGTGTCAAAGTTTTGCTCGTTCATGGGCTCCTGGCGGCAGAGAAGCCACGTTTGGGGAAACGCCTCGAGACACACGGACGGACGGACGGTTGTCGCGCTTACCATGTGCGGCAGTTGGATGTTGGCCAGGCTGTCGATGAGCGACTGGCTGAGGTTGGCCAGCTCGTGCAGCAGCGAATCGTTCTGCTCCTCCATCACCTTGTTCTCCTCCTCCATGGACTTCAGGCTGCTCTCCATGGTGGTGATCTTGCACGATGTCGGCAAATCAATCAATCCATCAATCACATTTTCTTGAGGCCTTCAAAATGAAGTGAAACATTCCTTACTTGCGTCCTCAGCTTAATCGTATCCGACTCCACTTGATTGTTGGACTCGTTGATATCTTTGATTTCTTCATCCAGCTGTTTGATTTCCTCGTCGTTTTCAATGCCTGCAAACGAAAAAAAAAAAAAAACGAGCGGGACAAATGCCGTTTTCTTTCCTCGTCCGCTCGGGTCTCACCTTTGCTGGCTCTCTGCTTGATTGTCAGCATTTCCACGCCGCTCATCCTGGCCTTCTTCATGGCCGAGGATGCCCGGGGACAGCCGGAGAGACTGGAGCGAAAAGACGCGCATGGTTGCAGCCGGTTGCCGCGGCGACGGGATGCAAAAGCTCTGGCGGCGGGGACGGCTCACCTCCGGTGGGTCAGGAAGCTTCCGCTGACGTGGCCCGAGCCGTCGCAGCCCGGCGTGGGACACGTCATGCCGTCCGTCTTGCCGGACTTCCAGGCCAGCTGAGCGCCGTTCACGTGGTTGTCCTTCTGCCGTTTGGCCGCCAGGGGGCAGCCCGAGGCGCTGCGGTGGGAGGCGTACTTGCCCGTCACGTGACCTTGGCCGTCGCAGCCTGGCACCGGACACCTGCGCGCGCCGCCCGGACCTCTCGTTCAGATGTTGCAAAAATAACCGCTGAGTCGGCGAGAACCAAGACGCTCACTTTATGGGCTCCTGCTCGTCTTTGTCTTCTTTGCTGTGGAGGATTTTGATGCCGCTCTTCTTGGCTCGAGGACAACCGGACAGGCTGAAGGACGGACGGAGGAGGAAGCCTTTACCAAAGCGCCGAGACCTTACGGCGGCAACTTGCGTTACCTGCGGTGGGAGGCGTAGTTCCCCGTGATGTGTCCCGATCCGTCGCAGCCGGGCGTGGGACACCTGAGTGACGCCGCCCCAATTTGCCGTTATCGGCACTCAAATGGATGAATGAGATTTGCAAAAGTGCTCCAAACATTCACCTGAGCTCTTGCGCGTTGGAGGCCATCATCCCGCGGAGGTTCTTGTCGGCCAGCTGGCAGCCGGACAGCCTGCGCGAGACGAGAACACGAGCGTCAAAGGTCCGGCGCCGCTCTGGCGGGTTCGGCCTTCTTACGTGAGGATCTCCTTCTTGGGCTCCTTGCAGGGCGAGTACTTGAGGTGTTTGGGGCTGGGCGTGGCGCTGGCCTCGGCCGGGTAGCTCTGCTCGTCCAGCAGCTCGTGGAAGGCGTCCAGCTCGTCGCCCTGGCGGGACCAGAGAGAAGGTGAAGGTTCTGTCTGCGAGGGGCGTTCTCACATCTTCACCTCCTTGTCCACGCGTTTGATCTTGGTGTAGTCCAGCGGGAGGTCCCAGCAGTCGGCTTGGCTCAGCTGGTAGCGGCGGCTGTTGAGGAGGGCCTGGCGCTGCGGGGACATGGGCTGCAGCGGCGTCAGAACCGTCCCGCTGCCCTCTGGCCCGCCGGGTTGTCCGCCCGCGTCCACCCCGCCACCGTCCTCCTCCTCGTCCAGGTCCCCCTCGGCGCTCTGACGCAAACATCAGAGACAGCCTTTTAGGGACTGGCTTGATGCTGAGATGAGCCGTCTGTGGGCCCGCCCCCTCTACCTGCATCATCATGTCGTGCATCCTCCCTCCCACGGCGTGCGGGAGCTCGCGACACCTGGTGGACAGATTGAGGATGGCGGTGGCGGCCATGTGCGCCGCCTCCATGTCGTGCGTGTAGTCGAAGCTGCTTTTGCTGCACGTGCTGCTGGCGCTGCTGCCGCCGCCGCCGCCCAGAGACAAGCCGACGGCGCCCAGGTCGCCTCCGGGGTCGCCGATGGGGTCGGCGCCGCAGCTCAGGCTGCTGCTACTGCTGCTGGGCGCGTAGCTGCTGGTGGTGCTGCTGGCCGGGCTGGACGTCTTGCTGTAGCGCTTGGCTATGTGCCACAAGATGACAACACAGAGATTTAACCGCAATTTCACTCCGGTCCTGTAGGTGGTGCTACTGCACCTTTCGACACGAAGCAAATAGCAAAACGAATCTTCCGAATTGGAAATCTGGGCTCACCGTCATACGCCTTGGGGGAGGTATCCCGGCCGTGATGAGACTTGCCGAGCGGGCCCCTCTTGCCGTAGCCGCCGTGCTGGCCCTCGTAGCCGCCGTAGTCGTAGCTGGTCTTGGAGTACTTCTCCAGCTCCTTGGCCAGGTTGGAGCGCGGCGTGCTGGTGGGAACGTTATTCTTGTAGCCGTACTGAGGAATCTCCAGCTGTTTCACGAAGCACATGGGCCTGACGAGACAACGGCGCGCTCGGCGTTGAGCCCATTTACGTTTGGCGCTCGTCCGGGAAGCGGCCGTTACCTGAGGACGCGGTCGGACGTCTGACTGGACTTGCTGCTGCCGCCGCTGTCCATCACGTGACTCTTCTCGTGCACCTTTGCCATCTTCTCGGCCGCCGCGATGGGACAACCCGACAGACTGGGGAGGGGGGAGGTCGTAAGGACACGCGCACACATTTCATTTGCATTTTTGTGTTTGTTTCCTTTGGAAGCGTGTTTGAATCCGCGCGTGGAAGCTGCAAAACCATATCAGAGCTTTTCTCTCAAGATGGCCGCTCGCCACCAATTGACCATCCACGTCGACGATTTGAACGCCACGTCGGCCCCCGCAGCTATGCGGGCGTTTCCATGGTGACGGCCAGACATGAAAGCCCGTGCGGAGCTGCGGCGGCGGCGGCTCACTAACAGATGCTACGTTAGCTAGCGCCGCTTTGTCTGCGCGCTCCCAGAGGGGCTGTGCCACATAACGCTGGCGAAGCGCGACGAGGCGCCCGAGCGGCTTTCGCTCGTCAGCTGGAGACGACCGCGCTGGTAAAACGATATTCAATTGATATCAAAGTGACACCTGCAGGACTTTTAGCGCCCGCTTTAGCGCCGGCTTGCTGACTCACCTGCGGTGTGAGTTCCTGTTGCTATTGACATGCCCCCGTCCGGAGCAGCCGGGGGTCGGGCACTTTAAAACATTCTCATACATGGCAAGGACTTGACAGGAGAAGATGAGAGAGACAAGGAGGGTTAGGAGACGACAGGAAAGTTATCAGGAAAGCGGCGGCGGCGGCGGCGGCATCCGAGCGAAGGCGTGCAAATGTCGGGGAAAGAAGCGTCAGGTGGAAGTGGACAGTGAAGTCAAGTGCAAACAATGTTTGGGCAAGCGAAAAGGATGTAGAAATGAAAAGAGGATTCTTCTGCACTCCATCACAACAAACACGGAAGCAGGAAGATGACACACAACTCTCCGGGCACGCGGATCACGGCGTGTGCCGAGACTTACTCTCAGGGGGGACGCGGTCTTTGTGAGGGCAGCCGGACAGGCTGCGGTGGTGCGGGTACAGACCGGTCACGTGACCCGTGCCGTCACAGCCCGGCGTCGGGCACTTGCTCTCCTTCTTCTCCCCTCGTGAAGACTCTGGACGAGGAGGCAGGGATCTCGATGAACAGATGGACAGATGCTGGACGTGTGCGTTACCTTTGAGGTAGTAGGCCCTCTTGAGTCCGTCGTGGTGCATCCTGGACTTGCGTTCCTCGCCGTGCACGCGGTGGTGATGGTGGTGATGTAGATGGTGGCGCCTGGGCTGCTTGTGCTCCGAGACCAGGCGGTCCTTCATGACTTTGGCGCGCTCCGACTCCAGCGCGATGGCCTTCTCCAGCAGCGAGAGGTTCCCCTTGGCCATGTCGAAGGTGTCGTCGGAGCGCTCCGAGGCCGCCGAGGCCACCGAGGCCGTGTCCTCGTCGAACTCCCGGCCGTAACCTCGGGACGCCGGGCTCAGTTGCTCCTCCAGCTTCAGCATGTTGACCATGTCGGAGAAGCTGCGCTCCGGCGGGCCGTCGTCGTCCTGACGACCCGGCTGGCAGCCGCCGTCGTACCTGAGAGGCACGAGAGTCAGCTTTGCGCAAAATCCGACTGCTGCTTTTGGTCTACCTGTTGAGGTGGAGCGCCCCCTGCTGGTCGGCGTGGTTGCGCAGTTGGTGGTGGTGGTGGTGGTGGTGCTGCGGGCGGTCGTCCGGGTGCGTCTCGCTGAGTTTGCGGGCCAGGTCGAAGCACTGATTCCTCAGACACTCCAGACTGCTCAGACACACTTCCTCCTCGCTCTCGTCGGCGCCGAGGCCCAGCCGCCCGTTGAGGCCCACGTCGGGATAGCCGTCGTCCGGCAGCACGGCGCCGTGACCCTGCGCCAGCAGCTTGAGCGAGTCCACCGTCTCCCTGACCACGTCGCTGTCCAAGTCCACGCTAAGGTCGGCCTTCCGCTGGCCACCGCCGTCTTCGTCGTCCTCATCCTCGTCGTCTTCGCCGCCGCTGTTGGAGGAGTTGCTGTTCATCTCCGACTCGGTCAGGGCCTGGTAGGCCGCGTCTTCTGCGATCTTGCCCAGGTTGAGCAGAGACTTGGCCACCAGCTCGTCGTAGTTCTCAAAGTCATCTCCGGGGCCGCCGGGAGCCGATCCAGAACCCGGAGCTGGACCTGTGATGCAGCTGTGGTTGTTGTTGTTATCATCCTTGTGGAGCGGAAGAAGCTGCTTGGATTGTCCACTTGGCGGGTAGTCAACTGCCAAGAAGAGAAATCCGCTCTGTAGGATCACACGACGCATTCACACTTTTATTTTCCAGTTTAGAACTCACCCCGTTGATGCTCGAGGTCCTCCTCTTCCTCATCCTCCATCTCGTTGTGTCCCGTTGGCGGCGCCGCGGCGTCCTCCTCCGGCTGCTCCTCCTCCTCCATGTCATCGGAGAACTCATCCTCCTCCTCGGCCTTCTCGCCCGCATCCTCCTCCGTGACTTCTCCTCGCTCCCTCTGGTCCAAAGGGTCCTCATCGTCCTCTTCCTCCTCCAGGTCCTCCTCCAATTGGTCGTCGTCCTCGCCGAGGCAGGAGGCGCCGAAGGCTCTCCTCTTAGCGGCCGGCTCAAGAGGTTGCTTCTCCAGTACCTTCCTCTTCTTGGCCAGCGGACATCCGTAAACGCTAAGGAGAAAATGGCGTCACACTTCAAAAAATGTCCAAAGCAATCTTTCCTCTTGAAAAATAAAACACAATAAAATCAAGTGGAGTAATAACGACGCTTATTCGAGCGGGGCCTCAATTACACAAATCCCATAATAGTCATCAAGTGATGGCAAAAGTCGGCTTTAATTGCTCCAAAACACGCAGCGCAATTACGGCCGAGCCTAATGTGGATTTGAGGAATCAATTAAGGCCATCATTTCCATATGAAAGAGCTTTTTTTCTCTCTTTGGGATGCAAACGGATGCAGGAGGGCGAGCCAACCTTTAAAAACAGCTTTGCAAAGACAAGAAGAAGAAGAATGCCGAGCCATGTTTGAAACATTACAAAGAGCTTTGCAAATAACAAGCACACTATATGCTTCCATTCATACAAAATATTCACAGCCACTGAGTGTATACAAACATCAGCTGTGCTGGAAATCTCCATTTTTGATCAGAGGCAAAGACATTGTGGTGTGTGTGTGTGTGTGTGTGTGTTTGACCTTGGCCACCTCACTGTCTCCCGCCAATTAAAATTCCAGCAGTAATTAAAGCAGATCAGAAACGAGGGAACGCTGCAAGGGCGAGCGACTGCGCATGGTAATTAGGCGGCGTGTGTGTGTGTGTGTGTGTTCATGCGGGAGTGCGCGTGTGTGTGTGTGTGTGTGTGTGATGCAGATGGATTTCTGTGTGAGCATGTGTTTGTTTATACGACGTGCGGTATTGAAGCGTCGTTAGCATGTTGCTATACTGGCACAGTTTGCCGTTATTGACGCTAAATGCCAATGTAGCATCCCGTGTAGCTCGGGGCGGGTAGCTTCTTCAAGCACACGCTAACAATGGTGAGTGGAGTATTCGAAATCAATGTCGTCGCTCGGCCGGCTGAGAGCATCGGCTCTGTTGCCATGGTTACCGACCATCGGCTATACCTGGAGGAGCACCTAGCGTGCGCCAGAGAGTCGTCACGGCGTTTCCAAAATCGACTCGGTCACGCGGAGGCCATTGTACGGTCGAAAGAAAATCCTGAACTGACTCAATTTAATTGGCACCGACCTCAGTTGACCCAAGTTGTGAAAAAGTTCAATTTGGAAAATCTTGCCATTGATTCTTTTTTTTTTTTTTTCATGAAAAATGCCAAAATGACAGATAATGATATTCGTCGTGGGACAAAACGATTCCATCGGAGCTACGCGGAGGGGAGGCGGGACGGAATCGGCGGCCCGGGCAATGCCACCCATCGCCTCATTACCGTGGCAACCGTAAGCCAGACGGGCGAACGAGACGGGAGGGTGTCGCCGTAATGAGGGGCTCGCCGTTGCCATGGCGAGAGGGAGGCCGCATCCCTCCCGGCCGTCGTACTGCAGCATGCACACGGCCCTGTCGCCATGGAGACCGCCTCCGGAGAGCAGCGGAGGTAAAGCCGGCCAGACGCCAAAGGTACACAGAGAGAGAGCGAGGAAGAGAGTGTGTGCGTGAAAAAAGGGATCAAGAGTGTGAGCAAAAGCGAGAAAGATGAGCAAGAGTAATGAGAGACAGAGAGGGAGTGGGGGGAAAAAAAAAAAAGAGAGAAAAAGTGAACCAAGCGGGGGAGAGAAAGAAAGAGAGAGAGAGAGAGAGAGAGGAAGACACGGGCACACGCGTGTCGAGGAGGCAGGTCATCTCTTACCTGCGGTGTCTGGCGTACTTCCCGCTGACGTGACCAGAACCGTCGCAGCCCGCCGTCGGACAGCTGACGAGACACAGCGTGTCATCATTACTATTCATATACAACAATGGGATTATTATTTTGAGCAAAATGGCCGACAGCGTGATGGGCTAACTTTGTGTCGATGAAACGTTTTAGGTAGCCGGCGGAGCGTCCTTTAGTTGACTCACAATTTGCAACAAACCAACAAAGTGGAAGTGTGTGTGTGTGTGTGTGTGTGTGTGACACGACGCAGTAATTCGCCTGCATGCATTCACAAACACAAAACGAAAGCCAGACTTTGACCTACCTGAATAGTTCGGGCGTCACGGCCTCAGCGACAGCTTCAAAAAAGAAACACCCAAGTCAAGGAAAAGAAGGAGCCAAAAAAGGCCAAGGAGAAGGAGCAATTGGAAAGGCCCACCTCGCACTCCTTTGGATCTGGTCCGATGCCGTTTGTCTGCTGAGTTGGGCTCCATCTGGACAGGAAGTGACATCATGGCCACGCCAGAGCAGAGCCGAGGATGAAGAGCGTATAGCGCGGCGTGCGGACGGCCAAGCGGCTCAGATCTCCTCCTCCTCCTCCTCCTCGCTCGTCCTCCTCATCATCTGCAAAAGGCGGCAGAGGTCGTGAGGTCAAAGTTCATCACGATGCCGTCGGGCCAGCAAGAAGGACGGGCGAGACTGCGGTGCGGCGGCGCTTCTCATCCAAATGGAAATTGTCTCCGTGGCCCGCCGAGTTCATCTGAGGCCGCCGCCACGCTCGCCGAGCACCCGCATCAAATAGCGACTGCACGCCCCCTCCCCTCCTGAGAGAAGAAAGCCCCCTCCTCCCACTACCGAGTGTGTGTGTGTGTGTGTGTGTGTGTGTGTGATGGAATTTAGTGAGTTCACAGAAAATGCATGCAATTGTGAAAACAAGAAAAGTACAACAACTGGAAAGAAGGAACTTTTTAGTAGGCACACAATAGCAGGTACATCCAAGAAAATAAATGGCATTAAAAAGGGGGAGGAAAAAAAAGATCTTTACGATGGGAAGACAATAAATATAAGAAAATCCAGATTGCGAGCTTGCATCTGCTGAAGCTTCAGCTTGTGCGTGCGTGCGTGCGTGGCGTGAAGAGGCGTCCCGTACTGTTTAGTATTCAGACTGACACTCTGGCTGTCTGCTCCAGTCTGATGCAGCGCTCGCTCGCTCTCACGGCGGCACGCCGGCCGATCGGCCGGCTCTCAACGAAGCACACAATGCAGCCCAGCCGAGCGACACACCACATCGCGTCGCTCTCGGCTCTTGTGACGGCAAACAAACGTGCGCTCGCAGCCACGCCGCATCAATAATACAAAACAAACACAAGCCAAACCTTCCATGTGTGTCACGTGTTTGCCTTCTCTTGCAAATATGATCTCACCACCACGTCATAAAACATTCACAGTGGCTAGGCACACTCCCATCTCTCATTTTTAATCTTGCTAACATGTTGAAATAGGGGAGGCAGTCATTGGTGCAGTACCACATTTTGCCACAACACGTCAAGTGGCAGCACTGAGCTAAACTGGAAACGACGCAGTACGATACTTGGTATCGATACTCGTCCATCCTTAAAGACGTGCGTGCGTGCGTGCGTGCGTGCGGGCAACAAGCATCTTGGTCAGCAGGCAGTGCCCCCTGTGGGCCAGCTGCGGGGACGACTCGTAAATTAATGATCAGTTTGCCATCCACATCGTCTTTCTGTCGTTGTTTTAAAGAAACTCATTTTCACCACTGGGTGAATGCATCCATTTTCTACTACTGTTTACAATAGGACAGAAAAACCTCTCAACTTTTTTTTTTGGGTGAAAGAAAAGAGTCTATAATATTTTGTCCAGTCCAAATGCGCTAAAAACTTCTGTCTTAATTGAGTTCAAAAGATGCTTCATAGAAACTATTTCAATGTTGCTTAGCGATTAGGGCAGCAACATTGCAGCTCCCGGCAAAGTTAAGTCCAAGTGCGATGCGAGGTGATTACAAATGCAATCGGCAAGTGGTTCGATCAACTCGGCGCACGCACAAATTATTTACAAACAAAATAACGCTGACATTGCTGCAGTGTGCAAAAGTTGTTTGATGAAACTCATATCAACGTGCGTGCGTGCGTGTCCCTAATGAAGTGTCCATTGTCAGCCATCGTCATGTCAATACAGTGCACGGTAAGAATGACAATAACACTTCGGATTTTGGAGAGCTGAAAAATGATCATTAGCATAACGGAGGGATGTTGACAACAATATTTTGCAGGTGTCGCATTGCATGTGCACGTCGAACGGGCAAAAGTGGCGGAAACCGAGGACGCCAAAGCCGCTAACGATGTCCCCCCCCCCCGCGGAGGCGCGTGCACAACAGTCACCTCGGCCAGCGCGCGCACGCGCGCCAGCGAGCGAGCTCGGGGAATGACAATGTGCGGAGGCGAGGCGAGGAGCGCACGCGCGTCGAGGAATGACGACGGAAAAGCCAAACATACCGCAAAAGACACGATGGCGACTCTTCTTCTTGCTCTTTTCGTCCTCCTCGCGGTCGGAGTGGCTGCACTCTTCCTGGGCGTCTCTCTCTCTCTCTCTCTCTCTCCACCTGCTCTCTCTCTTTTGTCGCGCACTATCTGGCCATGCCTTCACTGGAGGGAGGGGGAAGGAGGGAGGGAGGAGGAGAGAGGGGAGATGGAGGGAAGCCAGACAGACGCGAGGAGGAGGAGGAGGAGGAGGAAGATGGGATGTTGAGACACTGCAGAAAAAATGAAGAGGAGGAGGAGGAGGGAGGTTTACCTCTCTGGCGTGTTCTTCCGTGTCCTCCTCTCGCCTCGACTGGCGGCCGCGCGCACGCAAGCCAAATGACGCGGCGGGGGCGCGCGAGCTCCTTCGCCTCTCCCTTTTTTTTCCCCCCCCCTTTCTTTTTCTCTCCAAGCCTGTGCGCGTACACGGCGTCTTTTGCACGCACGCGCCTCCCACTGGGAACAAAGACCAACTCCCTGTCCACTTTTTTGTTTGACTATGATTGACATGAGGGAATATGACATTTCATAATTGAGGAATGTGAAGCGCAAATATTTTCAACATGGCTGTTGCTCTGGAAGTGTGGTGAAAAACAAAATCTTTGGTTTCAATCAAACCTTGCTGCTGTGTCGGCTGTCACTTGCACCTGTGCAGTAAAAAAAACAAATTTAGAATATATAAATTATAATAATAAAATTATAATATAATATTTGCATTTTTTACATTCTTTGTTATTAATGAAAAGATGTCAAGCCTTTGGTCTTTGCAAAGAGTGAAGCCAAGCTCCAAAAGTGAGAAAAAAAACATGTCTTACCTCTTCAACTGTCACAATTTGAAGGCCTGCGAGGGGGAAAAAAAAAAAAAAAAGAAACATCATGATAGCAAAAGAGCCTGCTCGACAATTTGATGTCAATTAATTTGAGTATATTCAACTGGGTCCAATGTTATAAGCAACCGTCCCTTTTATTTAACTGAATATTTTATTTTTAAGGTCACATGACCCCACCAATGCGACTGGCAAACAAAGATGTCTGGCCTCGGTGACCGAGCCCGGCGGGTACGATTCAGTGCGGCTCAGTTGAACTCGAGTGAAAAGTTGAGAATGTGTGTGCCTGCCGTCACGGCTTTGGACATAAGTGAAGTTTTGTGGCCGCCGGTTCTGAGGGATCGCCGACCTCGGCAGAACATCCCGCCCGGAGAAAATGGAAAAACTTCACGCATCGACCGTTGACTTGGTCCACGTTGCACTTGTTCCTTCCCTCCAGCGGGGCCGCCACCGCGTTTCCATGGCAGCGAGGCGGCGGCGTTACTAAGGAGGCGGCACAGATGACCTGCGAGAGGCGCTCTCTTTCTCTCAGCCTGCGGCCAGGCACTCCGCTCGCTGCCAGGAACGCGCAGAGTGGAGAAGATTTGACATTTTCGTTTCCACTCAACCAATAAACTAGAAGACGAACAAAAGAAGCAAGGCAACAATACAAAAAAGGCAAAACTCTGCAAGTTTAGGGCTCCCCCTGGTGGTCAGAAGAAGCCATCTCAAGATGGATCATCCCTACCTTGTCCTCCACTACAGTTGTGGCCTTGCTCTTCCTCACCTCGTCCTGGAAACAGCAAAGTTGGTCTTCACGCTACATCAAAAACCAACCGAGACCAGGCTGAGGCGGAAAACAAGTTTATTGTAAAACGAATAAAAGAACCGATGCAGAACGATGGCCTAAGTCGACACAAAGAAACCTCGGCGGAGCAAAATGCGGGCGGGCAGGCGGGCGCTCACGGCGACTCTGGGTGGAGCTCCGGCTTGGATTTTGCCGCTCCTTCTCTGGACAGCCTGTCGGCCTCCTCGTTGCCTTTGTAGCCCGCGTGGCCGGGGATGTGCATCTGCCACATTCAAATTGCACCGACATGTTTCTGTTTTGCTCCATAACATCCCTCAGAAAGTCAAATGTAAAAGCAGACACTTGCAAAAACTCTACAAAGCGTACCCAGACCACCTCCAGCTGGCCGCAGAGGCGGTCCAGCTCCTCAAAGTCGTCTCTGTTGGTGACGCTGCCGCCTGACTTGAGCCGCCAACCGTTCAACTTCCAGTTCTTCACCCACTTGGTGATGCCTGAAGAAGAGGCAGCGCTTTGAGCGCCTTGTTTGGAGCGGACAAGAATTGAAAAGCGCTCACCGTTGATGGTGAACATGCTGTCTGTGTAGACCAGAAGCTTCTTGATCTTTTGCTCGCTGGCCTGTTGCAGCGCCATGCATGCTGCCTGGTGCACACGCAAGTCAAGATATACATTTTCTAGTTTAGATTTTTTCTTGACACTTCCTCAGCCTACATTCCACAACTTGCCTTGATTTCTGCACGTTGGTTGGTTTGTCTCCCCTGCAGCGGCTCGGCAACATTCCTGAGAAAACAATTCCAATTCTTTTTTTTGACATTGATGTAGTCATAGCGTGCTGTAGAGTCTCCTCACAGAGGATGCTGGGGGCCCCAGTAGACGCCGATGCCGGCCCGAGCGCCTTGTCTGCCGTTGAAGGAGCAGCAGCCGTCCGTGTAAACCACCACGGCGTCGCCTGCTCGCTCGCGCACACACGCCATATGAGATTGAAAAGTCTGAATTGCAGAAAGACACGCACAATCGTGTTACCCATGTATGCGAATCCATCTTTGCTGTCCGAAGATGAGCTTTGGTTGGGTTTGATGCGCTTGGACGGCACGGAAGTCTCCTCCTCCTCCTCCTCCTCCTTCTTCTTCTTCTTCTTCTCCTCCTCCTCTTCATCAACATGACTTCTCTTCTTGCCGAGCGGAATGTACTCCAAAGGCTCAGGACCCCTTTTGGGGAGCAAATACACTTCCGGTTCCACTGCTACAAAAAACAAAACAGGAACATCAGGAGAATTTCCTCCGAAACAATCCAGTGCAGTCGTGACCTTTGGGCTGCTGTGGCACCGCAGAAGGTTGACTTCCTCGAACAAAAGCCCACGCGTCCTTCTCAGAAGCAAACTTCTTATAGGAAGCTGCTGGGAATTTGTCCACCTGGGCTTTACACTCATCCCTACAAAGCAAACAAAATTGAAACATTAAAAGCACAAATGACGACTGCAGCCATTGGACATCTCAATTGGGGAATTGTCTCCCACCAGGAGTTGTAGACACCTGGATGCAATCCTTTCCTCACGGCGTAGAAAAACTTTCCCTTGGCCATGTCGTCCACGGAGGTGTCGCAAAGGCTTCTCGTCAACGTTACTGCCCTGAATAGACGAGCTAGTCTCAGCATGACAGTCAGCAAGTAACGCAGGTGGTTGCCATCTTGACGTGTTGGCAGAAAAACGATGCGAACTTCTTTTGGCTAACTAAGCAGCGCTAATGTTATGCTAGCTGCCGGCTAGCTTTCAAGGCTCAACTCATGCACGACACACGTCAAAACGTGACATGCTGACGATAAGAAGACTGCTGCTTCTGCTGCGCATTTTACAGGTCCCCGTGAAAAAATTGTCTTCACTGATGAGACCCCAAAAAGTCCAGAGTGAGAAATGGAAAGTTGTTCGACCTCTTCTTCGACTGCGCACAAATGTAGCAGCACAGCGGAATATCTGTGTCGCCGCCTGGTGGACAGGAGAGTTAGCTCGTGAGTGAAGGATTCGTTCAAAGGAACGACTCTTTGCAGTGAACGAGAGTGAACGAATCACTTTCTAAAGTTATTATTATTATTTTAATAAACATTTATGTTTCAACTTGTCTGGTGTTTTATTCCTTGTTTTTATATCCGCCCATTAAAACATAAAAATCAGACATTTGGTTCACTGCTTTATATGACTATACGTATTGTTATATGAGTTGGTGTCCCCCCCCCAAATAACAAATGTCGGCATAACGGATTGTTTTTTCAACCTTTTATTCAAAAACAGACACATTCAGTAGAATAACACCATCAACTACAATCCAACAAATACAAAATTAAAACATCAATGTCGGCAGAACGAACCTGAAAATGGCGCTGTACCGAATAGAGTGTCCGAGTGACGTTACAGATCAAACAGCCAATCAGAAAGTGGGGGTGAGGGCGGGTGTGGCACTTTTCACTTAAGCTTTTTCCCTAATGAAGTGGCCTGTAATTAAGTGCACCTGTGCTCGAGTGACGTCACAGATCCAACAGCCAATCAGAAAGTGGGGGTGAGGGCGGGTGTGGCACTTTTCACTTTCACTTAAACTTTTTCCCTAATGAAGTGATTAGGTACACCTGTGTCAGTGTGACGTCACAGCTCAACCAGCCAATCAGAAAGTGGGGGGTGGTTTGGGTGTGGCACTTTTCACTTTCCGTTAAGCTTTGACCATGATTTTTCCCTAATGAAGTGGCCTGTGATTAGGTACACCTGAAAATGGCGGTGTACCTAATGGAGTGTCCTTGTGACGTCACAGATCAACCAGCCAATCAGAAAGTGGGGGGTTGTTTGGGTGTGGCACTTTTCACTTTCATTTAAATTTTGACCATGATTTTTCCCTAATGAAGTGGCCTGTGATTAGGTACACCTGAAAATGGCGGTGTACCTAATGGAGTGTCCTTGCGACGTCACAGATCAACCAGCCAATCAGAAAGTGGGGGGTTGTTTGGGTGTGGCACTTTTCACTTTCATTTAAATTTTGACCATGATTTTTCCCTAATGAAGTGGCCTGTGATTAGGTACACCTGAAAATGGCGGCGTACCTAATAGAGTGTCCGAGTGACGTCACAGATCCAACAGCCAATCAGAAAGTGGGGGGTTGTTTGGGTGTGGCACTTTTCACTTTCATTTAAATTTTGACCATGATTTTTCCCTAATGAAGTGGCCTGTTATTAGGTACACCTGAAAATGGCGGCGTACCTAATAGAGTGTCCAAGTGACGTCACAGATCCAACAGCCAATCAGAAAGTGGGGGTTATTTGATTTATATATATATATATATATATATATATATATATATATATATATATAAAAAATTGTGTGTGTGGGTGGCGCGGACGATTTGTTGAACGATTCGTTTGAACGAATCTTTCGAGTGAACTGATTCTAAAGATTTCTTTCACTTAAAAGAACTGGAATGCACATGACTAGTGGACAGGAGGCTTCACGTCAAAAATCGCGGCACGGAATTTAAGTGCAGAATGATTCCGTTCGCCCACAATGCCATAACCATTTCTTCAAACCTTTCTGTATTAAATATGAAATAAAATTGTTGTATAATTGGTCAATAATTCAGTGGAGAAGACACAACAACTTTTTTCATTTCCATTTATTTGAAAACAACAACTGATGTTTGTTTGCGTCATCGTACACACCCAGGCACACGCATTTGTGAGAGTATTGGGATTTCTACCAGCACGACACCGAACCTTCTTTTTATTAGCGCGTCACGTCTACAAACTCACCTGGTCTTCGCCAGGTAGAAAGATTAGAAAAAAGACGCGCGCACGCTTTCATACAAATGCATATTGTCGTCATTCAGAGACTTGGAATGACGTCAATAATAAATAATAAAAAAAATAGTTTTGAATACAAAAAAAAAAAAAAACTACTCACACACGCTTCATGTACACGACATATGTATATATATGTACATTTAACGCTCGTTTTTGCAGATTCAAGCTAATTTTGAAAGAAGGAAATTTGTTTGAAAAGTCAGACTTACACAAGGAGACGGAGGGACAGTTGAATTTGGGAAAATATTTGTCAAATGATGACAAGAAAAAGAAGCAGAAGAGCAGCGAGAAAATGTACAAGCCAAAAGGACTCAAGGCAAATATGTATGGTTATGTTTCGATTATAGATTGAATCGATGAAGGCTAAATATTGTTGACGTATGTTCAAGGTTATTAATATGTATCACTGATGTCAGCAATGAAAGCATGTGTGACAGAAAAAGGCAGCCACCACACAAATCAAAATGTACAATTTATCAAACATAGGAACAATATTCATCATCATAAATAGCATCATTCAATTATTGTTGCTGCTGCTGCTGTACACACACAAAAAAAGCCTTTTGACTCCTATAAAAATATGTTTTAGTGCAACCGTACATCAGAAGAATTTGTCACTTCACATCGCTTGTCCCAGACTGGGAGGTGTCCATCAGAAAAGGAGGAGGGGGGCGGGGCTTGAAGTTGATCAGGTGACTGCTGAAAGGAGCACAAGCAGCCAGCAAAGGCACACGGGGCGGATTATTATTTTTATTGTCAGCATTATTATTGTTGTTCTTATAAAGTACCACTTGACTGCCTTGAAGCTGGCCGGCCCCCCCACAACTGCACGCACCTTTTTCAAAACATCTCCCAACATGAATTGTGTCTGTTGATGTTTTTGTGTGCGAGTGAATTGTGCAAATAGGTTGAGTTGTGGTCATTTGTTTGCACGTCTACGAGCCGTCCGGCCTGCTCTGTGTGCTTTGCGAGGCCTCTGCGGGTGTCCGTGGCGAGGGGCAACGCGGGGGGGCGCTAAAGTGCTGAGCCCCAGGTGGCACCGGAGAGGGCGGCGAGCGCCCAGGTTGTCCTTCCTCCGCCAAGGAAGCAGAGTGTGGCGGCGGCGGCCCCCCAACGCGCTCCCGCCCCGCTGGCCTCCCGTCGCCGTGTTCGTCGGGGTCGATGCGCAACGAGGCGATGGCTTTGGTGCACGTTCGGATGCTCTCCTCTTGTTCCCTGACCACTTCCGCCACAAGGGGGGGAGACGCCGACGACGCCCCGCCAACTCTTTCCAAAGCGGCGGAGGCCCCCAGGCTTTCGACATCCTCCGAAGAGTGCGGCGGAAGGCGAGATGCGGCCTGCTGCGCCCCCTGCTGGCCCAGCGGTGCGCTGAGCGACGTGGGCACGGCGTGGACCATCTGGATCCCGCCGATGGGAATCATCGGGAACGGAGACCTCACCTGACGCAAAAATAAAACATAGCTTACGGTATTTATCACATCACACACACAAAAAGAACGTCAAATCGAATTCAATATGTTCAAATTGTTAAATGTATATTTTTTGTAAATATTAAAATGAAATATCAAATATATTTTTTCAAATATTTCTTGTAAAAAATAGATTTGAAATAGTCACACATGAAGTACCTGCAGTTGTGAATGGAGAGGGAGGTGACTGAACAGGACCTGATGGGGTGGGCTGGATTGGCTACCACGGTTACCAGGATGCTCTAGCCCCCCTGGAGACCCTGGAATACATTCCTGAAATAAAAGCAATCATGTCAGTTGAGTTCCATACGAATGAGAAAACGTTTTATGCTGACGAGCCAGAAGAGGGCGCCATAGGGCAGCTTTGAGAGGAACAGTCGAAGCTGCAAGGCCATCTCGAGGAAGCTGGACTTACCGTGTCCATTTCGGCACCGGCGGTCCTGCGAGGTCCTCGAGGGCCCAAGTCCGCCTGACTCAGCAGCCCGGCGAGTTGAGCCGATCGCAGGCCTCGTGAGCCGCCCTGCTGACTGCAAAACGACAACACGCGCGCAACAAACACGTTCAGTACACAAAAAAAAAGCCACATGGCACCTACAGATTGTGACTGTGAAGGAGTTCGGACCTATGCAGGAGGAGGTGCTGATGAAGTCCGCGTCGAGGCGAGTGCGACCGTATCATGGCCTTGTGGCGCCCTCGCGGCGACAGGTCTCGCTTCCCGGGAGAGGTGGGGCGCGGCACGGGGGCCAGCAACGACAGGTGCCCCCTCCTGGGGGACAGCTCGCGCCGACAAAGCCCCGCGTCCCGTTTGGGAGACAGGTGGCGCAGCGGCGACGCGTCCCGCCGAGGCGAGAGGTACTGGCGGCTCGAGGGCGACGAGCAAGGCGAGACGGGGGACGGGCAGCCCGAGTAATCCGCCCTGGGGGAGGAGAGGCGGGAAGACGGCGAGGGGAAATCCTGCGAGAGGTCTTGGTCCATGGGGGGCGGCGGCGGCGAGTGCTCCGGCGCCCCCTGCGGCGTGATGCAGATGCTGGGCAGGGTGGTGAAGTACCCGAAGAGAGGCGGGGAGGACTGCGGGGCGCCCGTCGCCACGGCGACGCCGTACGGGCTGGCCGAGCGGGATAAAGTCCTGGGCGTGGAGTCGCCGTCGCAGTCGTCTTCCTCGTCGTCTTCGTCGTCCACCTCGTCGCCGTCTTCCTCCGAGTCGTCGGCGTCGGAGAACTGATGATGCTCCGTCGTGGCCTTGCGTCTCACGCCGGCTTCCTCGCCGACGTCTGAGAGAAGCAAACGCTGTCAACTTGCGGGGCGAAAAAAAAAAAGGCGAATGACAAGAGCGCTCAATTTCAACTCACCGGCGTCGTCGGCCTCGCCGTCGTCCACCGAAGACGTGGACACGCCCAACTCCAGACACTTCTTCAGGTGAGCTTTTGATTTCATGTGCTTGGTCAGATTACCTGCACACAGGGACGGATTCGTGTAAGCCAAACGACCGACATTTGACCGGCGAGATGAATTTGTGAGAAGGTCCACCTTTGGTCTTGAAGGCAAAGTTGCAGAACTTGCAGACGTAGGGCCGCACGTCGGTGTGCGTGCGGATGTGCTTCTTCAGCATGCTGGGCTTCTTGCAACGGATGCCGCACTCCTCGCAGATGTACTTCCCCCGACCTCGCCCGCGTACATACACGTAGTCCTCGTTGGACTTGTACCTGCGCAGGAAAAAAAAAAAAAAACGTGACAGTCAGCAGCAATACAAGCTAAAGTTTCCCGAAATGTATTAAAAGCTGTCCGGCAGGCATCACAGAGGGGAAATTTCCGTCCCTTGTCGGAACATTGGAGAACGTCCAGAATGTTCCGACGGCGTGTGATTCACCGAGACACTTCCCGTCACGTCCGTCCGGCTGGCAGGTAAAGCCGGCCAGATGAACTTAGCGCGAGGAGCTATGGAGTTTTGGAGGTGGGAACGGATCTCGGCCGTAAAGCGAGGTACCCCCCCGTGAGATGGAGACACTCGTGAGAAAAAGCTCACGAGGAAAAGAACAATAGCGAGCCAGCTGTCTTTGTCTTTAGCAGACGTCTGACTCAAAGAAGGAGCTGGAAAAGTGCAAGTGTCGCTTTCAGCAGATGTCTTTCAAGTTCACTCACGAGTCATTCGGGGCTCCAGATGGCTTCCTGTTCTAAATTCGAACGTACCCGCCTTCGAAGATTTTGATGCGAGTCGGCTCGCCGCCGCCGCCGCGTTTGATCGACACGTCCTTCTCGGCGTGTTCCTCCTTCGGCCGATCCTTCGTCTTCCTTCCGAAATGGCCGACGTCCACCGGCATCAGCTCCGGTTTTAGCTACGGGAAAACAAAGCGCGTCATTCTCCGCTCGTTCATCTCGCGTGAGAAGAGTCGACTTTGCCAGCGTACCTGATCGAACCTGAGCTTCCAAGCAGTGGACGATACCAGTTTCCCAGAACTGGGCGGCGACGTGGCGGCCGTGGCGTACAGGAGGTCGGTGCTCCTCCGCTGTTTGGACCTGAGCAGGGCCAGCGCGGCTTTGGTGCTGAGGTTAAGAGGGTTGGGATTGATGGAGCTGACGCACCAGGAGCTGTAAATGGAGCTCCGGGGCTCGGCCTGAGCGCTGTTGGGTTTGGTGTAGTTGAGGAAACACCAGCTGACCCGGCTGTTGGTGCGCAGGCTCGGGAACTGGAACAAGCGCTGAGTCTCGGACCCGAGCGGCAGAGTTCGTCCCGTCGTTCGGGAAAGTCCCGGACTCTGGCGGACGGCCAACTGAACCAGCAGGTTGGCCACCGGGACTCGACCGGGTTGCTCGCCGTCATCTTCCGCGTCGTTCGAGGAGACGGCGGCGCGGGACTCGTCCACGTCGAGCTCCTCGGGCGAATCTCGGCCGCACGGCCACGCGGGTGAGGAGTCCGTGACGATCTGAAGAGGAGGGGTGAAGCTTTTCTGCCGAGGAACATGGGGCCGGTGGTGGGTAGAAGAACGCACGGGAATGGGGACGGAGGCGGGCCCCTCCTCGAGCCCGCCGCTCAGCTCCACGGCGCTCAACTCCTTCACCATCTGCCCAAACATCCTCTCCTCCTTCACCCGCTTCTGCTGCTTGGTCTCGATGAAGAGCTCCACGGAACTGGTGGGGGAGAGCATCCTCTTGCCGCCTCCCAGGCCGGAGCCCGAGGCGTCCGTGGTGGACACGGTACCCGACGTTAGCGACAGAGGAATTCCCGTGTTGGGCCCGCAAGCTGAAGGCTTCCAGTGAGGTGGGCGAAGTATCGTTCCGTCCGTCTGTCCCAGGAAGTACGCCAGGTTGAACCCCGCTCCGCTTGGACCTCCGTCGTCGCCAACTGAACCTCTCTTCGGACCGTGAGCTAGCATCTGGCTAACGCTGGTGTACATCAAGCTAGCGTACGTCGGCACGTGAGTTTGTTTGCGCACGGGAACCAGCAAAGGCAGAGAGCCCGCGTGGTTCTGGCTGGCGGCAAACATGGGTCGGATCTGCTGCGGCGTCCCGGCCGTGTTGTCGGAGGAGAGGGAGGCCGCCGGGTTTTGCTCTTGGTCCGGTTTTCCATCTTGGAGGTGCTGCTTCCCCGATAAACTATTAGAAGGTCGGTTCTGGAACTTGTGAAGGCTCAGCCGTTGTCTGGAAGCCTGATTGACCTCCTGACTCCAGAACAGAGCCGACTGCTGGTAAGAGAGGAATTGGGGAGCGCTGGGATGATGCTGTTGGATGACATCCAGATGTTCTCCCTCGGACGAGGAGCCTTGCGTCTGCAGGCGATGCTGCAGCGACCTGATACCAAGCAAATGCAGAATTGTATTTTCAACAGAACCGGCAGTCCGCCCGCTCGCCCGCTCGGGACGGTCCTACCTGTAGTGAGATTCTTCCTGCAGGCTGTCCTCGCTGATACTGTGCTGGAGAACGTGCTGCTGATGAGCTCCTACGACAGAACCGGCGACTTAACTCCCATGCCGCTGGAGACGAGCCTCATCGCCACAACTCACCCCCGAGTCTTTGGGTTCTGCCGGCCACGTTGCTGCTTCTCTGCGGAGGTCCGCTCGGGCCGAGCCACGCCCCTTGCTCCACACTCTCCTGCTTGATTGACAGCTCATATCCTCCTGGTTCCTGGACCACCGCCTCCGGGTAGACGCTCAGGGAAGCCTGTAGAGGAGAAAATGAGGAACCGAGATGTCTAGGACGCGCCGGACGTTTCCGTTACCTGTCGGACGAGGAATCCACGTCGGCGCTCCTTCATGGCCGAGGCGCTGGTGTAGAGCTCCCCCTGTCTGGACGACGACAAGCTGCCGTAGTCGAAGGACTTGCTCCGCATTTCGGGCACCTCCGAGAGCAACGTGTACGGCGCCTGCTCCGACGACGACCTCCTCATCTCCCTCTGCTGCCGAGCGCTGCCGGGCACCGTCAGGAACTCGGATGCTTTAGCTCCGCCTCCGCCGGGAACCGCGTCCTCCTGTGCGTTCAAAGCAAAAACCAGTTGACGGCCGTTTCGAATTGAGCGGGCTCAGCGCTGGCTACCTGTTTGGTGGGCGAGGCTATCTTGAGGCCTTCGTCTCTGTCCAAAGATGAAGAGTGCGAGAGGTTGCTCTCCTGACTGGGGCTCCGGGACAAGCTGGTGCAGGTGGACTCAAAACTGGACTCTCCGGATGAATGCTCCATGTCGGCCAGGCGCAGCCGCTTCTTCTTGGGCGGCAGCTTCTCCGAGGGCATCTGGGAGAGGGTGTCGCTCCTCTGCGGCAGCTGGAACTCCTCGGCCGGCTGCTTCTCCGGCTCCTTGGCCACGGGCGCTTCGGCGTCTTTCTCGTCCGTGACCCTGATCTCGGGAACTTGGATGTTGGGCTGGCGGACCAGTTTGTGCGAGACGTGGTAAGGCGTCCCGGGCGACGACGAGACGGACGCCAAGTCGCCGTCGCTCTGCGGCTGCCGATCCGCGCTCTCGCTTCTCGCCGGGCCCGACTCCGGACTCAAGGCGTCTTCGAAGATATCCGAGTCGGACTGTTCCGAGTACTGGCTGGACGGGGCCGAGGGATGATACGCGGACTGCTCGAAGGACTCGGACTTGTCGAAGGAACTGGGTCGGCTGAGGGAGTTGGTGTGCTGGATGACGGAGATGACGTTGGCCGCCGCCTTCCTGCAGTCGGCGTCGGTAAACAGAGCCACGTCCTCGGAGCAGACGCTGGCGCAGGTGTCGAAGCTGTCCGACTGGCTCTGAAGAGAACCTTTGCCCGTGGGGGTGCCCCTGGACCCGTCCAGGCTGACGTAGTCTCCGGACATCTCCACGGAACCGCTGCAGCTGCTGTCGCCGTGTTCGGGGCTGTCGTCCTCGTCCCCGACGCTCTTCTTCCGCCTTTTTCTGGTGGCCATTTCCGCCATGCTGACTTTGGGCTCGCCCGGAGCGCGTTCGCTCAGCTTCTTGGCCAAGTTCTTGGCAGAACCCTCGGGGTCTCCCGTGTGGGCTTCGTGGGCTAAAAGTTCGACGGCCGCCTGCCGCTGGAGTCGACGGAGTCCCGGCTGATAGAGAACGTCGTCCGACGTGATCATCTCGTCGAAGGAATGGCTGCCTCGAATCCCCGGGGGGACGCTGAGGTTTTCGGGAGAAGACGTCGGCATGGAGTTGCTCCTGATGAGAGGCCCGGAATCCGAAGGAGGTTCCAGAAGTCCCGAGCCGCTCTGACCGGGTCCGGCCGGATAAAGTTTGACGTCTCTGGACGTGCCGCCTTCCCCTTGTAAACAGACGTGATCTTCAGAGATCTTGGCGACCGTGACGAATTGCCTGGACCTGGAGTTGGGTTGGTAGTACCAAGTCCGACCGAACATGATCTCCTCGTACGTTTTCACGTTGGTATTGGGAGGGCTGACCTGCTGCTCGGCGCTCTCGGAACGCGAAAAGTAGCCCGAGTCGGTGCTGCCTTTGCTGTGAGGACTGAGCAGGTTGAGCGACTGCGTGGCGGCGCCGCCGCCGTCCCAATCCGGACCTTTCTTGTCGGTGGCTCTCAGAGCCAAACGCGGTTTGAGCGAAGGGCCGTCGTCCAGGGAACGCCCTCGTCTCCCGGCCAGCGACGTCAACGCGTGGTGGGAACCTTGGATGTCCCGGAAGGGCGGACACTCCGTCCCTCGGGACTTGGGGACGATCAAGATAGGCACTTTGATGGAGCCCGCCGGCAGCTCCTCGGCCGAATCTGCGTACGCCGGTTCAGCGCCACCTGCACGAGAGCACGGATGAGAACATTGGTTCTGGCTGAGTCCCGTTAGTTGAGCTTACCTGGACTCTTGTCGGCCTCGAAGGCCATCCGGGTGATGGACTGGTCCTTATCCGCCAGTACGGTGGCTCCTTCCACACCTTCCTCATCCGTGTCGGTGCTCTGCTCGCCGTCGGAGTGGACCTCCACGTCGCCCCCGGAGGACGCCCGGTCGGCGTCGCCGCCGCGGGAAGCGGCCAGCTCGGAGAAGGGCACCAGTCCGGCCTTGATGGCGTGAGCGTGGGATTTGCGATGCTTGTAAAGGTTGCTCTTGGTTTTGAAGGAGAAGCCGCAGGGCACGCACGGGTACGGCCGCTCCCCCGTGTGCGAGCGGATGTGCTTCTTCAGCACGCTGGGCTTGGCGCAGGCCCGGCCGCAGTAGTAGCAAATGTACTTTCCGGGCTTTTTGGCCTTTGGCTCCTTTTTGCCGTACGCCTCGTCCCCCGGGTCGGGCCCCGTTTGGGAATACGTGACAAAGGAGCTGGGTAAACTTGGAGATTTTTGTCGGGGGAAGCGCCCCCCCGCCGCCGCCCCGGCTCGGTGGGAGTGGGCGTGTCCCGGGTGTCCCACGGGGTAGAGTTCGTCTGACGGCAACTGGCCGGCGAAGGGCCAGGCGTGCGCCTCCAGTCCCGGTTGAGGTTTAGCTCCCGAGTGGAAACGTTCCGTCTGTGGATGCTGAGGGTAGGGCGGGCCCAGTTGGTAGGAGTAGCCCCCCGGGAAGCCCTGGGGGTCTTGAGATGGCACCGGGCCTCCCACGGCCCCCGCTCCGGACAGAAGCTTTCCGGCGTAGTCGCGTCGGGGCGCCGAAGTCTCCCGGTGCCTCGCCGCCGCCGCCGGGTCGGCAAACGTGCTCCGTTTGGCGCCGGCCGACGGCTCGGACGCCCACTTCCTTTGCAGAGGCATCTTCTCCCGGGCCGGGTCCTTATTGGACTCGTGATCTTCCATTTGTGAGCAGCGGGAAGGAGGCGGGAGAAGCACAGCACTTGCTCAACGTCCGGCGGCCATCTTGGCCCGACGTTGGATGCTGCCCATTGGTGGAAATGCGTGAAGTGTACAAGATAACGTCAGACGTCTCTTCCCATGTTGGTTCATTTGAAGCTGTCGCAGACGAAGATCCGCTCGCTCGCTCGCTCGCTAGCACCTGCGACACACGAGAAAAACCACGTGATGAGCTTTGTCGTTTTGGAGCCAATGCAGCAAAGAACAACCTTCTCGGCAAATGCGAGCGACTGGCTTTGCTTGATTTGGACTTTTTTTTTTTTTTTTTTTTCTTCACACCCATCTGCGTTTGTGCCTGTTCCGCCACTCGGCCCGCTGGCCCCTCCCCCCTGCGCTGTGTGACTCACTTTGTGCACAGCATACCCACGCTGTTCCTAAAAAGACACAAAAGGCCGATATAAATAGCTGAGAGGAAGTGACGCGGGAGTATCATCGCGGGCGTGAACAAGTTGAAGAGCAGCCATCAGCATCTTCTTTGGAGAAAGAAAGAAAGCTGATATCGCACGACATATTTTCAGAACAATGCTATTTTGAAACGCTTCCTCTTTTTTAGCCCAATCCAATTGTAACAAACCAACAGCAACTTTAACTCTATCCATACCAGGCGGCCATTTGGAATGGAAAAACATCGGCCAGTGAAGGAAGACTTTGTGTTTTTTTTCTTTCTTCACAGGAAATCAACATGGCGGCCGGCGTGCTCGCTAACACGCAAAAATGCACAGTAAAGCAGAAGACTGCCAGCGTAAAGATAAATGATAGTCATCTTTTTTGCAAATCTATTTCCTGTCTTATCTGGTTGCGTGCGAGCGTGCAAGTTTTATTTTTAAATTGATGCATCAGGGTGCAACATACCAAGAGCTCTGTCTGGAATTCCAGAGACACCAAAAATTGAAAATGTTGATTTATATTTATCATCTGCGTGCATGTGCGCGTGTGTATTCTGGAGAGAAAAGTTGACACACACGCACACAAAAGCAGGGCTTGTGTTTCCGAGCGTGTTGTCGTACTTTGTGTGGTCAGACTGCGTTTAAATGATTAAAAGGCGTCACTAATGCTTTCCATTCACTGATTAACTTCTTTAGATGGCAAAAGGAAGGGGGGGGGGGCGGAGGCACGAGCCAGCGGGTGTGAGGGGTCAACGGAGAGCGGCTGGCATTGCTTTCTGGCTTGGTTCTTTTTGGCCATCACTTATTGTTCCACTTCATGTTCCAGTTTGTTCATCTGTGTGTTTGCGTGCGCTCAAATGACACCACAGAAGAAGAAGAAAAGATTTGAGTGGGTGCAAAAATGAATGGGATGAACTTCACGTGAACTCGCACCAAATCCGCAAACGGTGCTGCAGGTGAGGAACTCGACTATTTTTGGAGGACAAATGTTTGTGTGGGAGCTAAGCAGTTCGGTGTGTGCGCGGGCGCGCGGGCGGGCGGGCGGGCGGGCGCGTGTGGGAGTCGGAAGTCGTCTGTGTGCCAAGGTCACAGTTGCCGAGCGCTTGTTCTAAAAACTTGCGTTGCGCCATTTCAAAAAAGCGGAAATTTCAGCCCAGAAGAAAAGTTCTGGAGAGACACGGCCAGTCCATATAGGGAGAAAGAGCGGGAGAAAAATGCGCCGCTGAGACGGATTATGCAAGCGCACACAAATGGGCCTTGTTTTCACTTTAGAATCTTCCAGGCCGCCTGTGCGAGATTGTCTTCTTCTTGTCCTGCCAGCACACACACACACACACACACAAAGGTACACGCTTAGTCGGAAACACCAGTGACACGGAACGATTGAGCTCTTTCCATCTTCATGATGATGTTGTGTGTAACGTGTCGCGCACGCACAACATCTGTCACTTAGGAGAGGTGTGTGTGTGTGTGTGTGTGTTTCTGAGCTGAGGTGAGCCGAGGAGGGAAAAACAGGCGTCCTGTTGGTGTAAATTGCCAGTGGAAAAGAGAAGCAAGCCAGTCACATTTTCCACAGAGCTGCTGGGCCCAGCCTTGAAACTATTACACACACACACACATTGTGTGTGTGTGTGTGTGCGCGTGGCTTCATTAGATTTTCCACAACAGTGTGCAGAATCCTCCAGGAAGCACGATGGACACAGGGGAGGGAGGGCGCGCTTGTTTTGCGGATGCCAAAGGGTGGCCAAGCGGATTTGCTGACATCGGACCCAAAAGAAATGGCCGACCGCTCGCTCGCTAATCAATACAAGATTTTCCGTTGACTTTTACGGCCTTTGGTCACGTGATGTCCAAGTTCTTGGAGGAGCTTGGACTTTTTGGGACGTCCAAGCGCTACTTTTGTGAATTAAAAAAGGAAGCGCTCCTTGAGAGGACAGCGAAAAGAAAAGAAAAAAAGGTCGGGAGGAGCTTGATGGGAAGCAGCGAGCGTCCCAGACGTCCAATGACATCATCAGACCCGGGCAGCGAGAAAAAATGACGACTGCTGTGATTTTCCAGCCGTAAACACGCGAGATGTTTGGCTGGCTCTGGGGGGGGGGGGACTTCTCTTCATGTCATGCCTTGAAGCTTGGTACTAAAGGTCCTTCCTCTGGGCTCACCGTCGTTGCCCGCCATTGCATCACGGCCCAGCAGAACGTTCTTCATCACCGTCATCCAAAAGGAGATCAACGAGACATTTTCCAGCGGTGACAAAACGGGACAGCTGTCGGACAGTCAGCGACTACCAACGCACGTGTGTGTGTGTGTGTACTTTAGTCTGTGGCGGCAGCAGGTGAATGACTACTGTACACACACACACACACACACACTCACACAGACACACACACTCTTCTCACCCACTCAGTGCTAATATCTTCCTCCTCTCACATCCGACGAGCAGCAGGTAGGTAGGAGGTGTGTGTGTGTGTGTGTGTGTGTGTGTGTGTGTGTGTGTGTTCCTGAGTGCATGTGACTAACATGCAGCAGTGAAAAGCGTGTAACTTAAAAGATGAAGGCGTCGTCGTCCAATTTGCTTCATTTCCACGTCACTAAATCACATCTGACTTTTCCATTCCGCCGCCACCTCCTAAATTTCTCTTTTTGAGCCCATCAATCTTTTTTTTTTTTTTTTTTTTGCTTGGCGACCATTCCTCACCTTCCGGCTTTCTTGAATTAATCACGCCGCTCGCTCGTTAAGCCACCTCCGCGCTGTTAATTCATCAGCGCCGCGCCTTAATGAACGCTCTCAAACCTGTTTGGATCTTAATTAGTCGCTTAGCCGGCGGGCCCGACAGGACCATTAGGTGGGACGAGGCCGCCGCACCCGCCGCTCTAATGGGAGCGCTCAAATATTTATTAGCATATTTATAGGCCGGCTTTCCAGTTTGGGAGACAGGTCGGCCCCGGGTGGGGTTCGAACCGGGAACCCGCCACGCTGACCGCCAGAAAAATGGAACATTCTCATAAAAAATGGAGCATGAAATATGACGGCCAAATTACAATCAGCAGCACAAGGAAATTTAAAAGCCGAGCCTGGAGGGAAAGGTCAAAAAAGGCGCGCTAGCTAGCTAGCTAGCAAGCAAGATGATCCGGACAAGAGCGGAGGGCCGCGGAGGAATTTCAACAGAGCGCAGGATGACAAGCGCATGACATCATCGGCAGTGTCGCTGGCGTTGGAGGCCACGCCGGGGGAAGTCGAGGATAAAGATAAGAAGAGAAGCAAAGAAGGAAGCGGGTCAAAGTCAAGTCAGAGTTGAGGGACTGGGCGGACCCAGATGGGAAACACATGCCGTCACACGTATGTCATGACCTCTTGACAGCAGATGGAGAGATGTCACGCACGCACACACACAATCTGTCACGCAACATGTTTCCAACGCTAGACTCCATTTTGTCATTTTCAAGTCGGTATCCCAACGCCACGGCGACCGACCGCGTCCTCCCAGCGGTGACCAAAAAAAAAGTCAAAGCCGTTGTGCAAGGCGCTCCAACTTTTGACTCGTACGTGAGTCAGCGCGGCCAATTCTGGTAAAAAGGAGGAAGGCCTGAAATGCCTTGACGCACGACATGACAAGTGTCTTCAAAAAACATCATCACGCTGACATAGAGGGGGAAATATGGAGCTCAAGCAAAAGTATTGGGACACCCACAGGAAGTGGACAAAATTGCATATGTGGCAAGCATGTCAAGAAAATGACCAGCTTGGTCATGAGTCGAGTTCTCTGAAATTACGCACACACACATGCTGGCCTCCGAAATGCGGATTGTGTATTTTAGTCGCGTTGCGTCAAACAAACACAAACTCGTGACCGTTATGGGTCATAAATCTAAACGGCAGTTGACGACAGCCGCAGTGGACACCAGCAGAAGTGGACCTCAGCCCAACATCTGCAGCTGCATGGAAGCCAATGCGAGTCCTGAAACGCAAAAAGCGCAATTGAGCTGTGGCAAAACGTTTTCTTGTTTTACAACCGACCGGAGTTCCATTTCGCTCGGCATTCAAAAGGGCTCCCGTGCAGTTGTTGTTTGGAAACAGAAGGACAACTGCAGAGAAGTTACCTGATCGTTTTGTTGGAGCTTGTGGGAAAGAGTAAAAAAAACAAACACAAAAGCGGTTTTGTGCGGAACATGTTTACGAGCCTCGCATACTTCACGGCACCCACTAAACGCCGCAGGTCGCGCAGCCCACGCCGCTGCCGAGAGACGGAAGCGAGTCATCGGGCCTTCCGCGTCGGCCCGAAACGTCACGTTTGCAAAATCATCTTTGTTTCTCGAGCGTTGCTCAGGAATGCGGCTGGGCGTCGCTGGACGTGATGACGTCACGGTAACCGCGGTAACCGTCAACAGATCTTCTCACCATCCACCAGCACAAACGCAGGTTTTCGAGAAGTAGGTCACCGGCGGGGGAGCCGAGAGAGGTGCCGAGGGGGAGGAGGGAGGGCGGGGGGGGGGGGTCTTGAGTTTTAGTCCTCTCGCACACAAACCACAGAGGAATTTCCTCGTTTCATATAAAAGTGATAATGGGAAGTGTCCCAGCGGGAGTGGAAAATCAGAGGTGACTTACGAGCCGCATTCCAACATGCAGTGGACACTCCCCGGACTGGCGCACACACATCTAGTTTTACATGAGGGAGGAGAGGGAAGGCAAAGTGCAGTCAAGTTTCCACGTCTTGAGTGGGCTGCTAAATGCATCTCGCCTAGCTTAGCTTAGCCTGGCGCTTCCCGGATCCGTGTGGTGTGTATGTGCGCCGTCCTGGCACGGATGGCAGCACAGACGGCGGGCGCCGTGGCTTTCTACCTGCGGGGGGAGAGAGAGATGGACGGACAAACGGATGGACGGCCAGCGTGGCGTCAAAGCTGGACGGCAAGGTGATGCCGCCACCTGTCCCCCAATGCTTTCAATTTTCGGCTAAAACAAACACACACACACAAAGCAGCGCAACGCACATGCACACAAAACGTGCACAGCAGGGCCAAGGCTGAGCACATTTCACTGTCTGAGAATTTGGGAATGGAAAAATGCTTTAACACACTTGCTGCTCCAATGCGACTTCCTGTGTGCAATGATGGAGACTGTCACACACTGTCAGCAATGTCTGCTGTGTCACCACGACAACAGCAGACTAAGCCACGCCCCCACTTACACAAACACACACACACACACTTGCAAAAACAAACTGAAAGATGTGGCTAGCATCGTACAGGTATAGCATCATATCCCTCCTTTTCCTCCATCGCCACGGCAACAGACCTGTTGTCTCACTTCCTGTTTATTTTGTTGTTGTCATGTCTCACACACACACACACACACACACACACACACACACACACACACACACACACACACACACACACACACACACACACTTTTCACTTCCTGTCCCCAAAACGAGCTGTCATTCATCCACTTTGCTGTCTGTCCGTGCACCTTCTCTCGCTTTCTGTTTACATGTGTGTGTGTGTGTGTGTGTGTGTGGGAGCCCTAGAGAAACACTCGTCTTGCCTGCCACAGGAGTAAAGCCCAGGCATGACGCAGAGCCAGAAATAGACAGAGTGGGCCCCGTGCGAGGGGGGAATAGGCCGGAAGCCGCTGCTGGCACTTTTGCAACGACCACACGTAAGCAAGTACAACAGGTTTGACAGAAAGAACCATCCAAATGAGTCTTTGTACTTGATTGCCGCCTATTGTTACTCGGCGATGACAAATCAAGATGGACAATTTGCCGCTTTACACTTCTAACTCGGGCAAATTGTGCTCCGGCTGGTGATGTCACAAACTAAGCCACGCCCCTTAAAGCACCACATGAATGAAGGAATGTTTTTTGGGGTTCTATAAAACAGAGCATTGTAATTGATTGCAATTTTCTCGACTTGATTTAGCATCCCGAGTCGATTCCAATCAAAGTCGTGTGACTCGGGTCCCCGGCCTCGCCTCGCGCTCACGCTCGTGTGTGTGTGTGTGTGGGGGGGAAGCACAAACACAAAAGTTGCCTCTTGTTTATTTGCTTTGGCGACGCCAGCGAACGACGGCGACCACTCCGAGTCACACGCGCTACACTCTTATGCAACAAACACACACGCACACACACAGCTGTGCCTGATTCCAACAATGTTAGCTGTCTTTTTAGTCATTTGATTGCGAAATGGAACTCTCTGCAAATTTGATGGATGATATGTCACATTTGTTTCGGAGCTTAACTCGGCATCACATTTAACCAATCACCTCGCTCTCGGCATGTGTGTGAAACTCGACACGAGATGCCGTGGAGTCTCTGGGGGTCTCCCCGGGGGGGGGACCTAACATGAGAGCGGCTCTTCCGAGTCAGTTTAGCAGCGCGGGGGCAAGGCCGAGGCCAGCTGACGAGCGGAGACGGAAGAACATTTGCTTTGTTGTTTTTGGAGCAAAAGCGCCGGAGGCCGACGTGAGTCAGCACGTGAAGGAGCGCCGAAGCGCATCGCCGAAGCGCATCGCCGGCCGACCGACCGACCGACCGAGCGACCGAGACCGAGCGACCGCTGCCCGCAATCCTGAGCGCTGACGAGAGCGACTCACGTGGTGAGTCATCTCCAAAGCAGACCGGTCTCAACGGCAACTTCTCAAATGGGCTGCCTCAAAAATATGCACAACAAGTGCGTGCTTGTGGCTCAATTGGACATTTTGCCAAGTTTGATTGGGAGGAACTGCCGCTCACCGGGAAGACCGTTTGGGAATTTCCCTAACAGCCAATCCGGATCTTGAATGTGCCAGGGCTCGCTTAACTCATTAGCGCGCCGGCTTATCTCGTTAGGCCAGCATCGATCGGCGTGATCGATGCCAATGACTCGGGCGCAGTTTGTCGTGACGTAACCTCGTTAGCGCAAAGTCAAAGTCACTCCGAGGTCAGTTAGCTGATTTTATTTTCTCCTCGTAGGTTGTTTACTGTTTTCCTAATGAATTTTGCGAGAATAAACAAGGGTTTTGTTTTTTGGGCCATTTATTTTGTGGGTAATCAAGCTGACTGCGGTTTTGTGAGGACCAATAAAAAAAATGTGGTGACTGGCTGAGTCACGTTGCGCTTCCAACAGAGGAAAGAAAGAAAGAAAAAAAAAGGGCACATGCATAACAAACTTGTTGTTTTTCTAGGCCTGCAGAAAAAACAACGTGATTTCAAGATGAAATCAAAAACTTTACAAATCCTTTTTATGTGCTCATGAAGTGCTGCGAGAGAGAAGTTCACTCAAGGTCGCCTTTTGGGGATTTAGGGCTCGAACTGAGGGCCGACTATAGCTCCATCCCTCGTCCGCATCATAGCAACGAAAAGCTCGCCATCGGTCGCCCGCCGTGCGCGCCCGCCGTGCGTGCCCGCCGTGCGTGCCCGCCGTGCGTGCCCGCCGTGCGTGCCCGCCGTGCGTGCCCGCCGTGCGTGCCCGCCGTGCGTGCCCGCCGTGCGTGCTCACCTCCACTCCCCCCCCCCCCCCTCCCCCTTGCGCTCAGCTTCCCGGCGATGCAAAGGTAAACATCCCGTCCCGCTCTCGCTACAAGACATCAAATATGCATCCAATCACGTCATCACCGTTACGCAAGCCCACCAAAAACATCCTCAACGTGCGACAAAAAGTGGAGCCAACCACTTTATGTGTGAGAGGTCATGTCAACATCTGTGTAGGCTTCAACTTTTGGTCTTTTCCCACATGCCTAAATCCCAACAACACACACACACACACACACACACACACACACACACACACACACACACACACACGTGCACAGCAAAATAAAAGGCCTTGGCTTGGCTTGGGCCTACACCACAAAGCAAACAGGAAACCTTAAAGTGCTGACTGGTGCTCCAGACAGAGGATGAAGATAAACGCCCCAAGTGTTGACTTTGTTTACGTTGCTACTACACACACAAGCCACGAGGTGGGCAAATCCATCCACGCGCACGACACGATTCCGATCTGGTATTGTGATTTTGAAAACTTCCGTCTTGTTCCAGTTACATGAAGGACTTTGCATTCCTTTGAAGAGGACTTATCAGAAGATATTTTAGGATCTTCACACTGTCTGTTGGGAATAAGACGAGATGTAGGACACACACACACACACACACACACACAGGTATGATGACACCAAAGTGTGACTAAATTAATTTACGCTGTCAATGACTTGAGAGGAGGAAAGACAGAGCGAGACCTCACGCTGTCAACTGGCAGAAGAAAGAAGGATTTTCAGGACTTTTTTTTTTGTTTGGGGATAAAAGAGGACACGAGGAGGAGGAAGAACACGAGGGATGGGGGGGGGGGCGTTAGCACTGACGGCTAATCCGAGCAGCAATGCCAACCAGGCCCAAGCTGCTTTTTTTTTTTTTAATGGCCCCAAAAATATGCAGCATGAGATTAAGCTTAGCGATCGGAAGATAAAAATATGACATCCGAAAGATGCCGGAGGACATTTTGCAGGACAGAAAGGTCCAATCGGCATTAGCGCTAGGCTGCTCGGCACCTGCGGGAGCTGGGCTTCCCGCGTGGGGACAGGAAATGATGTCACCCAAATGACAGCTTTGCTCCCCTAAGTGACCCCTCCAAATAACAGCATTCTCCTCTTCCTCCGCCAAATTTCTGCTCTCTCCCTCCGTCTGTCCCTCTCTCATCTCGGCCAGCGAGCCGCGGCGGTCGCTTCGCCACCTGTTCCCCGATGAGGTGGAGGAAGACAGATATATCATGCAAGGCTGATATGACAGGAAGTGTTTGGGCTGCCTTCATTTGCATATAAGACGTGGCGGCGGAAGTGATGCGTGCCACCCTCCAGCACTTTTCATATTATTTGAATGGCAGAACAAAAGCCGTGAACACAAAGCGGCGTGGAGGAAAGAGGAAGAGGACAAGTTGGCGCCCACTCACTGTGTGTCTTATCTCACACGCCAACTTTGCTTTTTGGCCTCCTCGCCACCTTGCCCCTCCACAGCAGCTGAACTCCTCGAGACTTGTCGCCATCTTCCGCGCCACGGCGGAAACAGGAAGCGGACAAATTGCCGTCGTCCGGGGCAACTGTCAAACGATGCCCATCTGTTATCTCACACGCAGACGGACGGACGGACGGACGGACGGACGGCCGAGCGCACAAAAGTCCCGCCCCCTGCGTGCCATTCCGTCAAGGGCACAGCTTGCAGCTGTGCTATCAAAAGCACCATCGCCATGGCAACTAAATATACACTTGCTCCTCACCTCCTGCCGCTTTTTTTTTTTTTTTACAACGCACTTTCTCGAGTGCCCGAGAGTGTTTGCGACTGCGGGAACGAGAGGGAAAGTTTAAAAATAGAATTTCAAAACAAAAGAAAAGGATGTCATTGCAAGTGGATCGTTTGCCAAGATTGTCATGGCAACCGCTAACCTGTTAGCATCCAAATAACTGACCCCCCTCTTCAAAAAAAACAAACAATAAGAAAGGACGGATGGAGCAGATGGAGACATGCAGGGCGTCATGGCAACCGCATGCAGAGTCGCTACACGCAATCGCAAAGTCGCACAACGTGACAAACACACACAAACACGCAGGCACGCAGAGTTGTGTTGAGTTGTTGTGATCCTACCTGATTGCGGTCCTGTGGTCCAGTCCGGTAAACACACTGACCGTTCCGCTTGCTGGAGGGAGGACACACAAACAGTCAAAATATTAGGAACGAACATTTGGCTTGCAAGGCCCTGAAAAAAAAAAAAAAGAGAAAAAAAAAAGATTTGGGAAGATTTGTCACGAAAAGGGGCCTGCTCATCAAAAGTTGAAACAAACACATGCGAGTATTTTTACTTCCTTAGCTGCTCGTGACCTCCCGTTTCTACAAACACTTTGTCGTCTCCCCTGACGTGCTATAAATATATATTTAAAAAAAAAAAGAAATAAACACACAAGGGACATTCTACTCTCACATCATCTTTTTGTCATTTTCAGTCGGTTTCTTTTTGTTTGAAAGCCGCCGGCCGGGCTTTCTGGTGCATGTCGCCCGCTGGGACGCGACGCCTTTGATACTCCTAGAAGCTCTTTTCAAACATCTCGTGCGTGGCCACGTATGCAAATGAATCAACCTAATAAGATGACAGCAACTACTGTGGGCAAGGATACTTCATTAGGGACACTTCACTGCCAACCAAGTTAATAAATATAACTGCCAATGAGTTAAGTGGAGGCCAAGTTTAGGCCCGCATGTAATTGTGACAAAGATGGTCTCATTTGTTTTTCTTACCAAAGTCTGATATTAGAAGAGTGTGTCGGCTTTATCCACTGCATGTGTGTGTCAATAATTCAGCCAGTGGCTCTCGGGTTCCTCTGGAGCTCGCTTACACGACGGCCAAAAGTTTGCCGCGGCATTGAGGGCCAGCGAGATGAGTTACAGTCGGCCTTTGTGGCGCGCACGCGCCGCCGTGGCTTGGAAAGTCTCGGGCCCGCCAACAAGTTTCCTCTTTTCTCGGCTGCCTTACGAGACGCCGCCTCTCGCGGCAACAATTGTCCGCTTAATGGCTCACTTACACATCATTAGCGACACCGATAAGACTTTGTGAGGCGCACCGAGGCTAACTTCCTTAGCATAGCATAGCATAGCATAGCATAGCGCTCACGTGTGGGTGACGATATTGTGTCGTCGTCCTCCAAGAATGCAGCAGACGTTGTGCTGAATCAAAACAAGACTTTTGCAAACATCTGCTTTGACTTTGGAAAACAATGTTCATCATTTTTCTTGCTTTCCTGACCCATTTGACGGGCCAAAGCAGCAAATTCTGTCAATGGGAAATCATATCCACATTTTCCATCAAGGGAAGGATAGAAAGAAAACTCATTCGATGCATTGAGCGATGAATTGAAAAAAAAATAAATGTGAAAACTGAAACGCTGCCACTTTTGCATCATCAAAGTGCTGGTTGTGCAAGAAATGACGTCAGACGGCAAAACGCAGGCCGGCCATCTGCGATTTGGAGTCGAGCACAAAGGCCGTCATTAGTGGCTGCTGTCGCAATTGGCCGTTGAAACCTCCTTTCCATTTTCTGCGCTGCTCATTGTTCTGCTTTCAAAATTGCGCTGACCGCAAAAATGGGATGGGACTGAAAAAAAAATCTAGAAATCAAATACCACCCAGATTCCTCATTGATGATTTTTCACTGGAACTGCTGTGCGTATAAAAAAAAAAAAAAGAAAAAGAGCTTGCTTGCCTCATCTTCATTGGGGCTGGGCCGCCGTGTTTGCACAGTAAAATGATTGCGCTGTGGGTATATTTGCACTCTTTTAACAGTTAGCTGCACGCCTTCCAACGAGATGTTTGCTACTTATGCTCTTCATTGAAGAATTATTTATCTCTGTGCTAAATGAAGCGTTTTGTTCTTCAAGCTCACGAAGAGGGGACAAAACAAAACTTTTTGTTATTAGCCAAAACTGTCAAAGTGGAACATTAGTCAAAATGTTGGGTTTTTTTAGGGGGGGGTGCGCCATTAGTGACCCTGTAATTCGATTTTGAAGATAAACCACGATGCCCGAGGAAAAACAACCAACAAACAGCAGTCATCACGGAGTGAGTTCACAGAAAGCCAACGTGACTGCTGGATACGACATTTCATCAATGACATAACCAAAACACAAATAAAAGCAGATAGAATGAATATTTGCATCGCTCCTGGACTGCCGAGTAACGTCCATACCGCCGTTTTTGGCATAAATGTGCTCGAAAAGTATCAAGAAAGACTCGAGCGCCGTCCCTCAGAATCTCCCCAGCTGGGGCCCTTCTCTCAACGGCAACACGTCATGGAACATTCCCGGAACCAGCCAGTCAGCCAGTCAGCCAGCCAGCCAGCCAGCCAGCCAGCCACCCACCCACCAGCCTGGCTGCCTCCCTCAGACGCTCTGCTCTCTCGCGGAGGAAACAAACAGCACAGTTGCAAAGTCACCGATCGGCACACGCACAAAAAAAAGTGCACCAAGCACACAACCACAAGCGAGGGCGCCCCAAAAAGCTCACGGGAAGTCACACAACACCAACCCGCACGCATCCGTCAAACCATCAGTGTCGAGCTGTCAAGTGGCCGACGATCGGGGCCCGACAACCGGCTCGGCTTCCGGGCTCAGCCCAGGGCTGCCTGCCTGCCTGCCTGCCTGCCTGCCTGCCTGCCTGCGGAGAGCCGGAGCCGGCCTGTGCAGCGGCGGCGGCGGTCGCCCACCCGCGCTCGCCCGTGCAAATTCCTCGGGCTGTTACGCAACGCCGCTAATCTGCATGCAAGGCAACGCGTGCCCGGGGTATTCCCCACTGCACCGCCGTGAACTCGCCTGCCCCGAACGGCAAGTCCGAAGCGGAAGCCTCCGACGCGGCCGGGAGTCCGGAGGGGAATTCGGCCGGCGGAGCGGAGGTGGAAGGCGGCTCTTACCTGCCGGGAGCCGGGATGACAACAAGCCGCCGCCGCGGTGTGACGCCAAGTCCCTTCCGGAGCTTGACACCTCTCGGTTCGCCTGCTGGACCTCCGGAAGTCGGACGAAGGGGCGGATGGACGGAAATACAGACGGAAGGCGGCGGCGTTGGCGGCGTTGGCGGCGAGGAATCCACGGAAGAGCCGCGTGAGCGAGGAAAGGTTGCGCGTCAAAACGGAAGAAATCCTCCCGACCGGATTTCTGGTGCCGGAGCTCCGCCGCCGCAGTCAGCCACACGGCGAATGCGAGCGTGTGCGTGCGTCAGAGTGAAATCCGGAGACACACGCGCACGCGTGCACGATCACGCGCACACGGGGTTATTCCGAGCGCCACTTCCCAGAATAGAAGCAGCGGCGAGAGGGAGTGACAGAAAGACACACTCCGTGTGTGCACGTGCACGTGTGCGTGCGTAGGCGTGTTTGACTGTGCTTGTGTATTTGTCGTGCGCGCGCGCGTGTGACGTCGTCGGATCCCCCAGCGCGCAACCAGGGCAGAGGGAAGGGAGGGGAGGGGAGGAAGGGGGAGCACTGGCCGAGGACAACGCTCTGTCTGCCGGCTTAGAGAGAGCAGGATTCCCCGGTCACCTCTGGAGCAACCTGTCTGTCTGCCTGTCTCACTGTGTGACTTGCTTCGTGTGTCTTGATGCATTTATGAAGCAAAACTCCAGCCATATTGTAAAACCAACGTTCGAGTCGCATTGTGCATTTTTCAAATCCGGAAAAATTACTCAAATGAGGCAGCTAAAAATCTCAATCAAAAGACATGATGAATGCATTTGGAGGTTGGACCATGACAATTCGGACCATCTCCCCAGTTGCCTCATCCAAGTGGGCGTGGCTTGCTCGAACATCACCTAGCAACAAACACAATGTGTTACCTGAAAGATCATTTTAATTCTGTGTATTGCTCCAGTTAAATTTGGGCAGCCAGGTCAAAGTCATGTGTCCTACATACAAAATGGTTCCACCAACGTGATCCACCCTTGTCATCATGAGTCCAAATGTAATGTCGAGATGGACAGTAGGTCAAATATTCAGGTCAGGGGATTTCCAAAGATGAGCTAGTGGGGAGGAGAAGGGAGGAGGGGGGTGCTCCCCGGAGTGGGGTCTTCTAAAAATATGCCGTCTGGTATGCGGGGTGAAAAGCCGCCGCATTTCTCGGGACGGAGGAAGAACCACGGACGCATTCCGAGACGAGCAACAAAAGCATCCGGATGGCACAATGCTGAGCAAATAAAACGTCATCAAATATCACAACCAGGAAACCAGTTCTTGTGTAATTATTCTACATTGTTTGTGTTGGATGCGCGGCTTTTAGGGTGTGAGTGTTTGCTTGCGAGCTGTGGCCCGCAGCAGCTCCTCGCCCCAACGCGAGGGCATTGTGCAATCTTCGATCCTACGTTATTTTTGGGGGGGAACTGAAGGATAAAGGTCACTTGCAAGTCAAATTTCTCGTCACAGCTTCTTTTCCCAAGTCAGCATCTGAAAACCACACTTTGGAACTGCAGAGCGTGTGTTTGTCACGTTGTGGTCCAATGAGCTTCTGTGGCGAGAACCTTGTCATTTTCCTCGCAGCGCGAGGTGGCGGGTGCGCTTCGGCCAGCTCTGACTGGATTAGCGTCTGCCTCGGCCTCCGGGAGGCTCATCGGCGCATGACCTCGTTGGCGGCGACGCCGTGGCAACCAGCGCCATGGTGACGGCGAGCTGCTCATTTGCATATCTGCTTTCCATTCGAGGGAAGGAAGGTGAATGGCGCGCTTGCTCAAGATGACTCCTCGCCGCCGGCGCGCTGGAGATGTCTCGCAAATCACCGGCTAGTGGGCATTTTACGACTTGCCTATCTCCAAGGTCCTTCCTTAGCTGAAGCATGGCAGCGCCGCCAGATGTTTGAGTCACGCCAGTCAGACGTGTCACTGGCCTCAAACAAGCTCGCAATGTTGATTCTTTTTGATTTCAGGAATTGTATTTTGTGGACACTTCATGAAATGGGATCCATGAAATTGTTGCACACGTTGGCCAAAAGTGACGTCAAGGCAAGGAAGTGGCAACAAGTCCTCACACAAAGCTGTCTGTCCTGTGACAGCTGACGGATGCATGAATAATGCTTACTCATGAGCACGGGCGCGCGCATGCGCCAACGACCACACCTTCTCCAGACTCCCACGGATTAGCGGTGGGCGGGTCTCCTTCGTTAACGTGTTTGGATATTTACGCATTACATAACATCTTTCCATGCGCTAATCCCTCGCGCCAAACACGCACACGCACGAACAAAGAGCGCATCGAGGTGTGGCTGGCGCCGGTTTTACGTAACAGCTGGAGGTCAAGGTTCAAACTACCTGCAGATAAAAGGGTATCTTTAGGAGATTCAACGCAAGTGGCGGTGAACAACGCCCCTTAGCGGACATTGGTGGTACTGACTGATGAAATAATGAACGTCCAAAAGTCACACTTTCAGCTTCACTTTTTACAAAGAGAACATTTGCGATCAACTTTACATCATCAAATCGTGAAGGACATGTGTGGAGGTAGACTGCGGTCAAAAGTTTTGTACTTAAAAAAACAAACAAAAAAAACCCCCACGAAACTCGTACTTGAAAAAATAAAAATACTTGTATGAAAAGTTTTTTCGAGTTGTAAATAGTTTTTCTTCGCTTTAGTCATATTTTTCACATTTAATGATGGATTTGATTTGAAACAGTGATGTATTTTGGTCACTAGGTGGCACTGTTTCTGTGTTTTAGTTATTGATTTGTTTAATTGTAATTACTTTCGATCATGTATTGTTATTGTGCTTTACGGTAAGTCCTGGGCAACGACGTTTAAAACGCAGGTGTCTTTTCCAATGTCTGAGTCTCCAAGAAAACGTATTGCTTTGATCAAAAAAGAAGCATTCAAAAAAAAAAAGTTTTATTTGTTCAAGTATGAGTTTTGTTTTTTTCAAGTACAAAACATTTGACCTCAATCTACCTCCATATACAAACACCAGCTGCTAACCTTCCATGTCCAACTAAACAAGTCGGAGGACAATCAAGGAGGTGGAGGAGGGTGGCGGGTACCCCCCCCCCCCCAAAAAAAAAAAAAAAACACTCTTGTTTGCGTAAGAAAAGTAGCCGTGACCTTTGGACTGTGCTTAGCTTCCAGCAATAAGAATGTTAGATAAGAAATGAGGCAGATATATGACATGATGAATTTATGGCTGATAAATTAGGAAGTCCTGTTTTGTGCGCGTGTGTGTTGCATAATACGCTCGCAGTGGGAATCAAATGGCTGGCTTGGGAAAACATGACCCCAACAAGTGCAGGCCAGACCAGCCAGGCAAATGCGGCCCCTTGTTTGTATTTGGAGCAACAGATGCACCATTATATAATCGTCGGAATGATCATATAACAACATTAAAAAAACGATCATTTACAACGTTAATGGTTTCCAAAAGTCAGACTACTTTCTACACATTTGCATTCCTCTGAATTTATGAGAAGGCAGAGTCGAGATGAGCGATCAATAGATTTGGACCAATAGCGAGGCAGCATAGGCGGTGCTCGGATGGATCCGCGCTTTTGATTGGTCCACAAAAGCAACATGGGCGCGGCCATCGAGTTCGCTTGTCCAAAACAAGAAGGTCCAAGAGCGCTAGTGCAGGAGTAAACCGAGATAAAGCAGTGCAAGCAAGTCAATGGAGCGACAAACGCGACTTTAAAAGAGCCAACAAGCAGGTAGGTGAAAATTACGACGCTTTAATAAACTTACTGTCTACTTTCATCGTCATTTTTGGAAGTTAGGCCGCAACGACCCAATACGTCACGAAGTGACGTCAGCAGTCGACTTTTTTTATGGTTTGTGTAGAGGTATTTTTGGGCTCATTCAAAGAAACATGGTTCCTGTCCATTATACCTCCACATTTGAGCACCCCCTCCGAATTTATAAATAGTGATCCAAAATAAGTGATCAACACTCATTCAAGAGTACAATTAAGTTGATGGTCGTCAATACTAAGATGCACCATTTTTACTATAACATGGTCAAAAGGGGAAATAAGGTCAATGACTGTGAAACACTTCTAATATTGTCCCATTTTGTGGGTCTGGCAAGATTTGCCCCAAAGCGGATGGCACCCGAGACGCCGCGCTTTGAATGAATGTCCTCTTTTTTGTCGCAGAGCCGCTGCTCGCCGCCCACAGATGGACTCCGACAGCCACAGCGAGATGATGCCCCGTCAGCACCCGGGGAAGCCGTCCCGCCGTGACGGCAGAGCCGCCGCCGGCGCTCAGGGTAATATGCTCAGCTTGAAGCTTTTGGGAAACTGCTTTCCAGTTTTCCAGTCTTCAATCTAAGGTAGTTCCAAAAAGTAGCTTTGCTGCCCGGCTTGCGCGAACAAAGCAGACAAATCTTGACAGATGAATTTTAAAAAAACAACTAAACTTATCTAAGCAATGCATTCCAGTACAGTTGTAGCCACAGTAAACATTGCATTTACATTGGCTCACTGGCTTTCTACGCGCCCAAAAGGACAAATTCAGACATGCACGGACGCCTGCGCCCTTTAAGCACTACAAATCAAACGAGCACATGGAATAAGTGAAGCGCCTGCTCATGGTGGCTTGATTTCCTGAGCTTTTCTTTTCCTTTCTCTTCTGCAGCTCGGGCAGGCTGCAGCTGGCTGGCGGTGGCGGCGGCCGTGGCGGCCTCGCTGAGCGGCTTGATGCTGGGCTACGAGATGGGCCTGACGTCGGGCGTGCTGCTGCAGCTGCGCGGCGTCCTGTCGCTGTCGTGCCGCCAGCAGGAGCTGCTGGTCAGCTCGCATCTGCTGGGCGCTCTGCTCATCTGCCTGGCCGGCGGCCCAGTCCTGGACCGCTACGGCCGGCGCCGCTCGCTGCTGCTGAGCGCCGCCCTGGTGGTGGGCGGCACGGCGCCGCTCATGGCCGCCTCCTCGCTGGCGGCCTTGGCCTCGGGCCGGGCGGTGGTGGGCATGGGCACGGCGCTGTCGGGCACGGCGGCGTGCCTGTACATCGCCGAGATCTCGCCGCGGGAGCGCCGCGGCCTGCTGGTGACGCTGTACGAGCTGATGCTGGTGCTGGGCGTCCTGCTGGGCTTCGGCTGCAGCTACGCTTTTGCCGCCACGCCTCGCGGCTGGGTCTACACCTTCGGGCTGGTCATCCCGCCGGCGCTGCTGCAGATGGGGGCCCTGGCCTTCCTCCCGCCCAGCCCCAGGTTCCTGTTGGCCCGGGGCCAGCCGGAGCGAGCCAGAGAGGTCCTGGCGCGCATGCGGCGCGGCACCCGGGAACAGGTGGAAGGAGAACTCCGGGAGATCCAAATGGGGCTGAAGGAGGAGTCGGAGCACAGCTTCGCCGAGCTCTTCGGCGCCAAGTCCAACTTGCGATCGCGGCTCCTGACGGGCGTGGCGCTGGTCTTCCTCCAGCAGGCCACGGGGCAGCCCAACATCCTGTCCTACGCCTCGCCCCTGCTGCGCGGCGTGGGCTTCCGCAGCGACGCCGCCGCCACCCTGGCCTCCACCGGCTTGGGCGCCGTCAAGGTGGCGGGCGCCATCCCGGCCGTGCTGCTGGTGGACCGCGTGGGGCCCAAGAGCTTCCTGTGCGTGGGCGCGGCCACCATGGGGATGTCGCTGGTCACGCTGGGCGCGCTCACACTGCACGGTCGCACGCAACTCTCCAGCCTGTGCGTCAGCCACCCGCCGTCGCTCAACCGCACCGCCGTCTGGTGGGACAACCGCACCCAGGAGTTTCTCACCAGCGCCCCCGCCTGGCGGACGGAAGACGAGGGCTCGTTGCAAACGGCCGACGAGGAATCGCCTTCGCTCAAGTGGGCCTCGCTCATCAGCTTGCTGGTGTTTGTGGCCGCCTACTCGGCCAGCCTGGGGCCGAGTGAGTCGCTCCGAATCTGGCCTCCGTTGACAAATTCCAGTCTGGCTCTGAACAACTTGACAAGCCGCCGCATGTGTTCTTTGACTTGCCAGTGGTGTACGTGGTCCTCAGCGAGATCTTCCCCACGGGCGTCCGGGGGCGCGCCGTGTCGGTGGTGTCGGCAGTCAACTGGGCCGCCAACCTGCTCATCTCGGCCACCTTCCTCACCATGACCGGTACGTTGACCTTCTCTCCTGCCTGAATTTCAGAGATCTGGAAGCATTTCTGTTGACTCATTGCTGACTTGAGTAATTGATGAAATAATCAATTGTGAAAAGATGCGATAACCGGACTAATATCAAAGTTCACCAGATTTGTTGAGAGTCAAGCGTTACTATCTTGGTGAAATGCCAAAGGTTGCACTCTGCTGTTGCTTGTGCAGCTGATCCAATCAAGTCCATTTTTTATACTGACTTTTCTTCAGAGAAGATGGGCGTCCCAAACATGATGTTCCTGTACGCGACAATGAGCTTCGTCCTGTTGGTCTTTGTCATCCTCTGCGTGCCCGACACGCGAGGACGCACGTTGGAGGAAATCTCCAAAGAACTGGCAAAAAAGTGAGTTGCGGACGGGTTCCCGAGCGCCACCGGTCACTTGTGTTTTTCTCCTCCATTTATCCAGGAAGCATTTCGAAATCAACCTGTGCAAGAAGGTCCCAAATGCCAAACACAGGGAGAGGCCCCCCAACATCCTGTGACCGACCACTGGACAAGTTCAACATTCGACTCACTCCACGCGATAATATTTTTTTGGTACTACTTTTCATTTTATGTAGACAGTGTTAATGCTCAGGCTTTGCAGAGGTTTATGTAATTTAATTTTTAAATTTGGGATGAATATGTATTTTAAAGACAGGCATGCGAGATCACAACTTTTGATTATAAACTGACGCCCTCGTGGCGATGACGTTTTCTTGTAACTTCTCAAACACAGGCTGCTTTATTTCTCACTTCTTTATTTTTGTATAAAATACAAAATAGTCTTGAAGCTGGGGGGGGGGGGAGACGGCCGGCGGGAGGTCCGCTTCTAAACGGATCGGATGACGTCGACCGCAATTAAGAGTCATGCGGGTAAAAGTCCAGTCGGTTTAAGGGATGCGCATGAGCACAAACATTAAAAGCTGGTCTCGGAAACGGAGCTTACGTTTACGCTCAACCTGCACTAAAACATCCTCCAGAGTGATCCTATACACACACAGGCTCAATCCTGGAATAACAATATTACAAAATCATATTTACAATTTACAGCGAGTGTCAAAATGTACATGAGTCGAGTAAGCCGGATTTTGGAGAGTTTTGTCGTTTTCCGTGGACGGAGAAAATGGTTGACTTGCAACAGTTTTGGAGCGCAAGCGTTTGTTTGTTACTTCTAAAACCACAAGAAGCGCACTCGGTGGCGAGAGGCCCGAGCGAGCGAGCGAAGGCTCCGCCGCGCCCCGCCCCGCCTTACTTGCAGAGCGGCTTCTTGCACTCAAAGAGGAGCGGGTACACCTGCTCCACCGCCGTGGCCACGTTCTGCACGTTTGGTCCTGGCAAAGAGCAACAAAGCTTAGGAATTCCTCCGGGGACGAGGATTGCGCAACTTGGCTGAGGTACCTGTGACGGTGAGGCTGCCCGTGGAGAACACCTGGATGGTGGCCTTGATGGTTTTGATCCTGTAGGTGGCGGCGGGGTGGAGCTCGGGCTCATAACTGACGCAAACAAAATGAAATAAAAATAGCTCACGTGGAATAACAACGTGATACTAGCGAGGCAAAACTGTCCAGTCGTCGATAAATGCGTGCGCTATTCTACTGCTCAGACCTGGCCACTAGAGGGCGCACTTGGTCAAGACATATTGAGATGGTTTGGAGCTGACAATCTGGCCACTCACCTGGCAATGGGCCGGTTTTTCTTGGTGAAGTCCACCAGGTGGATGGCAAAGGGCATGGAGCAGACGGCCAGCACGTTCACCACCTTAAAGGCCGAGAACCTCACCTGAACACAACACGTAGCAAACGTCACATCCGCAACTCTCACGCTTCACCTAGCGCGGTCCGGCGATTGCTCGGATGTTTCCGAGGAACCTTTTAGTGTGCTGACATTTTAGCGAGACACATTGGAAAGAGTTCAACACTCGTCAACCACCTCGCTCTCTTTATTTTCAATTTGAAGTTGCGGTTAAAGTGACGTTTCTTCCCCACCTTGAAGCCAATTTTTTGCAGACATCGTGCCAAGCGGCGAGCGCCTTGCTTGGCCTCGTCCTCGCTGAAAGACGCGGAAAGGGCGGGATTATTACATTGTGTGCCACAAAGGTCCAAGCTGTGCAACAAAATGGCCGCCCGTTATCATTCCTTACCTTGTTGCTCCAGTGCAGATAATTTTCCCTGAGGACCAGATGGAAGCGGTTATCTTGGGCTTACGAAGCTTCATGAGGACTTTCTGAATCACACAAGGTTTTGGTTTTTATTTGCCATAAAAAAAATAAAATAAAATCTATCGCACACATGCCTTTACTCACTTTTGGTTTTGTCAATAAAAACTCGGCCAAAGAAGAAAACGCAAGCCCATAATTATCTTATATCACGTGGCAGAGGAAGACCCCTTTTAAATCCCAAAAAGCCTTACCCCCACCTCCGGCTTGTAGATGACGTTGGTTCCCTCCAGGGCGATGGTGCGCAGGTTGAGGTGGCACCTGGTCCTGAACGTTGCCACCACATTGGTGACGATGATATCCAGAGTGTCATCATTGCTGGAATCCATGGAGGAAGTGTGTGTGCGCGTGTGTATGCGTGTTGCACAGAGAGGACCTCACGGGGCTCACTCCTCACTCGTCCGCCATCATCATGACGTAAAGCGCCCGTCGTGCGGGTTCAACACTGGAAAAAAAAGAGGTCCATTATTTCTTTAGCCAATCTCATTGAGGAAGAAATCAAATAGGAAGACTTTTTTTTTTTTTAGAGGCAAAGTTTAAAATGACTTGTGACAATGTACTAACATGACCATCAACCTAAACCTACCTTGACATGCAGATGTGTTTATCAACAATGCGGCTGGCTCCTAGTTTAGTGCTCAGTCGCTCTCTAGGCTAGCCCGGCCGGCCGGCAACAAGCGCGCATCGTCGCCGCTTTAGTACAAAAGCCTCAACGCAAAGCGAGCGAATTAAAGCGGCGAACGTGCACATCACGGCTTGATTTGGCCAAAGCGTTTCGTCTCCTCAGCTCCCCAAAACAAAGACTGTGTCACACTTGGCTGTTGAGCTTTGTGGGGAAGAGTGTCTCTCTCTCACGGGCCGCTATCGCGAGCCTCCTGCCCAATGAATCACGACGGACGCTTTGATGGTTCAACGCAGTCATAATCGAGTTGGGACGAAATGTCGCACGTTAACGTGCACCCTGACGTCAACTCGTACTTGATGCTTCGGCTAACTGGGAGGCTAGGCTAGGCTAAGCTAAAATGGCTTTTCTCGGAGGGGTGTGTGTGATGCGCTATTATTTATCTTGTGATCGCTATCTGTGGGGAAACCCACGGCGACACCACACTTCGGACACGAACTATCGCAGCGTTGTGACTTAAAACGGACAGAAACGAGAGCGTCAAATCAGCAGAGCGGTGAGAAGTATGAATGAAAACTTGTTAGCATCTGGAGCTAGCAACGTAGCCGCCTGCACATCTCGCTGAGGCTTTTTTTGGTTTGTTTGTTTAAATTCCGTAACAATGTTTGTTTTCACGTGAAATACTGCTTTTGAATTGTTTTGGATACCTCATCCGCTTGTCAATGCGGAGCCCCCAGAGTTGCACGAGTCCGTCAACCGGTTTGTTGATTCCCTTACCTCCGCGCAGGTTGCGGAAAGATAATACAAATTGGACTACGCCACTTAGCAAAACATTTTCCGGCGGTAGTTTAAAAAATAAAAGCTAGGTACACCGGCTTCCGGGTTTAGCCTTCAAAATAATAGCATTAAACTTTCTCGATTTAAAGGAGAAGCAGTTGACAAATACAATAAATACAAACCATAAATTAATCTTAAAACACTTTACGTGCCAGGTATGTCAATGCCAGGCATGAGGAGAAATCTAAATGTTTTGAGCGTGAACAAAATATGTCTGAAAAAGTGCTGTTCATCCGAATAAAATAAAGAGCAAGTGAGAAAGAATTATGTTTCCAAATGTATCTCAAATTCCAGCATCACTCGCATTGACGACGGCGTGGACATACAACAAGGTGGCGCGTTCCGTCCGCTACGTGTTTACTCTGGGCTTGAGCTGATTTAACTCCATCTCCAAAGGGGTGGGAGGGGAGAGAGGAACATCTGCTCTGGAAAGGTTCTGGAGAGGCTACAAAACCAAAGAAGAGAGTGAGGACACTGTTTACAAGCCAGTGGGAATGTTTGTCTTATCATTGAGAGAATTGGCCCTCATGAATGAATGCCGAGAGGAGACCTCCATCTTCATAATTCGCATTCAATCCGCACAAGAACGTTGTTAAGATGTCCCGAGATGTTTATTATGAAGGTTTACGAGGGGGAAGGACGCTGATCTTTTTCCTTAGGTCATACGCCGTAGAAAGTAAACACGCAGCTGTGCGCCCTGACGCAGCCTCGCTCGGAGATATGTTTGAGAATAAACAATCGATCCATCAATGGGCTCATTGATATCGCAGAGTCTCTTGATCCTGCGGATTTTCACCAATCTCTAGCGGGACGGATGCCCGGAGCCGAGGTTAACGAATGAATATGCACGACTAGTCGTATCGAAGATTGTGTGTGTGTGTGTGTGTGTGAGAGAGACAAAGACGGACGGCGTGTGAGTTAATCCAGCAGCGTGCCGGTGCAGCTCTGGGATCTGCCGAGCGTAAACAGAGACGTGGGAACGACCCGGCCTGTTTACATCATCTCCATTCTTAGCGGGACCACAAGACCACACGGCACGCACGGCCGCCCCTTTCTTATGGCATTCATATCTACCTACCTGCCTACACCTACTGAAAATGCTTCAATGGTGACTAAGGCAGATTTAATGCGCTAACGTTAACACACCTGCACCGACACGGAGGAGCGTCTCGCCGTGTTTAGACTCGCTTTGCAAACGCCATTGAGCGATGGCCCCGCAGCGCACAAAATAACGATTAAAAAGAAATAACGGGCCGGCACCTCATCCATCAGCGAGCGGCGCGCATGCGCCGGCGGCGTCAGTCCTGCACGGTTTGACGGCCATCTTGCGAGGAGCGAGTTGCGTCACGGCGCTGGTGTTGCAAGCCCACCTGCTCAGCATCCATCACAGCGATGACTAAATCTAAAAGCCATCGTTTATTTCAAAGATGAGTCACGCTCATTTCCGCCACGCCCTCCCGATGGAATTTATCGCCGACAGTTTTACGTGCCTTTGATTTGTGGCGAGAAATATTCTATCATTTGATCTTTTGATTCAGCGGGGGGGGGGGAAGGTAGTAATACATATCAAAAAGTGATTTGATCTAACTTTTGCGCTTTTCTGGAGGGGAGGGGGGGGGGGCTGCTCTCTCTTCAACTCTACACTTAAACTGGTGTTTTTCTTTTAGTCAAACAAAACAAGGGACATGAATATAAAAGTAGCTATACAAAATAAATACAAAAGCAAACTAAAATTAAAAAAGAATTTACTTTCTTAAAAAATGAAAATTAAAAATAACACAAATTATACAAATATATATGTCAATATGTTTAAATTAGATTCTCGATTTAATCGTTAGTGTGTGTAATGTATATGTGTGTGAGTGTACTGGGTGCGGGGAGGTGATGAAATAGAAGGAAGGATGTTTTGGGGTGCCTGTGTGTGCCTGTGTGCAGTGTTTGTCGGGCAAGCTGGAGAGGGTGAAGAGTGATGGTCGGAAGGGTGTGTGTGTGTGTGTGTGTGTGTGTGTGTGTTGTTTGCATGGAAGATTTGTGCTTTTCAACACGCACGCGCACACACACACACTCACACAGTGATATATAAATTAATGGTCTCCTCGGGGAGTCATCCAAGGGCCACGGGCGTTTGGGAAAAAAGATTCTCGGAAAACGGCTTCATCATCAAAACATTTGCTCATTGCTAACCACATCTTAGCTGTCCATCGAGAGTGAGGCGTGGGCGGCGGGGGGGGGTTAAGCGATTACGCTAACGAAATACACTAACCATGTCAAACTCGCGGCAGTCACTCAGGCCTACAACAAAAAGATTAGACGAGAAGAAGCCGTAGAGAACAAAATCGTTCTCAAGCGTCTCCTTTAGTCCGACTCCAAAGCAGGAAGTCATTGGAGAGCCAGCCAAGAAAAGCCTATTAGATATATTGCGCACGTCCCGGGCCGCCATGTAGATCCCCGAGTCTTATCGCGCTGACATTTATGGGCCCGCAAGTTTCTTTCTACTGAGTCCTTGCCTTTTCACCAACAATGTTTCCGCTTTTAGGATGAAGAAAATTGTAATATGACATAAGAGCAGTTCTCCATTCCGGTCTCGCCATCAACCATATTTTGGTGGGATGGGGAAGAAGCTTAGTGGATCCAAACAAAGGCTTGTTTTTACAACCATTATCTGTCCCGGGAGTTATGCCGGAGCGTAAATACAGAGCGCCACCGAGCGCCGACACAGAAGAGAAGATAAGCGCAAGGGTTGATTCCATTTCAGCTCTCGTGCCGTTTTAGCACTAATGGACGCCGAGCGGAGGGGAGCTTGGGCTTTTATCTCGCCGCTCAATAAAACGGGCTGCTCTTAACATTTACAAAAGGCTTCGATGGAAACACACAAAGTCACTTGACATCATTTCCCACGACGAAGCCCAAAAAAAAAAAAAAAACAAAACTCCGAAAGATAAGCTAGACAAATGAACGGAGGTGTTTCGGTGTCCCCGTTGAAGCGTTATCATTCACGGCTCGTGTAAACACGTATCGCGGCGTGAACTTTCGCCGCGCGCCGAGCACCTGCGCCGAGAGCCGTTGTGTGCGTCGCCCGGGGCGAGCACATGTGCGCGGGTGCGAGGTCCAGCGGACAGACGTGACGTTCCGTTTGGCGCGGCAGAGAAATGATCCGCACCGTTTATTATCTTTAATTAGCATCCGAGGTGGAAAAGATAGATAAGGCCCGCCGCCATTTAGCTGATGGATGCGATGCCCCGGCCAACCTGCCCCCCCCCCCCCCCGCCGCCCTAATATAGACAAAGTCTTGTGAAAAGAGCAGGAAGAAGAGTGTCATCAGTTTTCCTCTGGCTTTGGATCTTTTTGACCTCCAACAATTGCAATTCATATTATTTGGATTATCATTATCACTGCCTAAAAATACATACAATATATACGACTATATACATGATATATATTATATACTATACTTTTGATCGTTAATTTTATATATTTATATCTATTTTATATTTAAAAAAATATATATATACGACCTATTTTCACTTTACAGGGATTTTTAAAGGCAATTCAGTCATTAGCACATCTGTTTGCAATTCTACCACAAAGGCGAGATGCTTTGGCATCTGTCCTCCGCGACTAAGTGGACCGCAGCTCAGGTCGCACTCGTGCATACAAACAAACACGTGCGCACACTAATGAGCACACGCACACGCACACACACACACACACACACGGACGGACACGCACTTGTCTGCTTCCTGCCTGTGGGACTGGCTCGGGGTTCCGAGGATTGCGGGGCTCCCCGGAGATTTGCATGTGCGCGCCGGGCGTCTTTCTATCACATCTTAGTCATCTCCTGTTGGCCTCCGGTGGCATTATGTCGCCGTCTCACGGGAGCGCCGAACCCGTGAAAACACAGATTAGGTCTTGGCGAGCGTGATGACCTTAACGGCCCTAGTTTTAAAATTGGTTCTTTGCTGTCCACTAATGGACATCAGGCCACACATTTGTGCGACTATATGCAACACTTAGGCATACATACAGCGAGTACAAATATTTGTATAAGTTACCTTCCTGTGTAGAAGAAGGAGGAGGAGGAGGGCGGTAGTCGTAGTTGGTAGCCCGGGACGGACGGCTCTCCATCGTGGGCTCATCTCCCCGCGGGACCTGCAAGGAGGAAGGGAGGGAGACGGCTCATGCGGGTAACGTCTCTGGCCCAGTCAACACGTCGGCCCTATCGGCCGTTCGGGCTTCGGAGTTATCGGCTGATAGGCGGCAGACCGAGGCGCATCTCGCGCCGCTGCGTTCGGGGACCACTCCTACGGATAATGAGATCATTTGCCGTATCAGTAAGCGCAACCGCGAGATATGATGCAGTGACATCATTATTGTCAAGAGCAAAAGAAAAAAAGTCATAATATGAGGTACACCAGATTACTCTGCTTGCCTTTATTTATTTTTGTGGCGGGCCAACACACTTGCAATGTCTAAAGTGCTCGTGTGTTGTTTGCGTTTGGGTCGCAAATGTTTGTTTGCGCTGAACTGTTTTGACTCTGCGTGTTGCGGCTGGGATCGAGTTTGGCGGCGAAGAGGTTCGGGGGGGCAGTTTGCCGTGAAGGATTTAGGAGAGTGGAGAAGTCTCACACACATAAACACAGCCAAAGGCTTGAATGGGAGACGGAAAAGTTAGCAGTGTCCCTCTGCTGTGTTTATAAAATGGAGGCTCACTCCCGGGGCGGTGACACAGAGCAGGACTCTCCAAAAAAAAAAAAGTGCCCAGTCCATAGCAAACGTGCAAAGTATTCAAACAATATTCAATCAAAAAAATTGGTGCATATGTGACACCCACCTCGCAGATAAATGCGCATTCCAAACAATAGGCTCCGCCTCCCTCCCCACTGTAAGCAAAAAGACTTCCTCAGCAAATATCAAAGGACCTTGTTGTCTTTTTGAAATATAATCATCAGCCGCATATTCCCAACGCAATAAACATGTTCATAATTCTCGGTGATTGTCCGCCACTTCCTGTCCTCGTCACTCCCCGTTAGCTGGTTGCACTCTCGGCAACCTCCGTTTTTTTTATTTTTTATTTGGGAATTTTGGTCCTCAAGACGGACTTGAACTGAGAAGAAACCTGTTTGTGTGTGTTGGGGTTGCAGGGAGTGTGTGGGGGTCGCTGGTGATAATGGACAGAGAGCCCAAGTGTTGGGACAAAGATGGATGATGTTTTTCTCACTCACAGATTACAGTTGTTATTTCTCGCACGGCCCGCTCCAATTGGAGTTTTTTTCCTTTTTCGGTTTGATATTTACGATTTCATTCTCCGTGTGACAAAAACACGTGGGATGTTTTCCCGCTGGTGAATAAAACAATATTTGGCTTCTTGTTGGGCTCGCCGCCGCGCAGCTAGCAAAACGGACCAAGGTGACGCTACCCCGCGCATTTTCGCCTTACGTGTAAATTATTGATCCATAGAAAGCAAATGTGGAGCTAGCGAGTAAGCATTGACTCATTTGAGCAACATCTGGAAGCCGTCCCTTGACGGTGACACGGGACCACGGTGGTGACCTTTGACACCTAAGCGGCTAATTAGCAGCACGTCCTTCCGTAAGGGGCCAGCTCGCCCGTTTTCGTCTTTCTTCGAACCTCCTCCCGACTTCCACCTGTTGCCTCGTGTCACGGGGAATACTTTGGCCTTTGTTTCAACGGCATATTTGATCTTAAAAAGCTTCATCATATCCTTCAAAAGCAAAAGTTATCTCTTTTTTTTAGCCTCTGTTCTGATTGGACATGTCACGAGATGAAAAATTTAGCAGCGTGCAATCACGCCAATTTCTTTGGCCTCAAGAGAGCTTTTGCGCCGCGTGTAAATAAGTAACGCTCGTAAAAGTGTGTTTTTTCAGAAAACAAAGGAGGACGTGGCGGTTTTTTTTTTTTTTTTTCACGAGCTATTTGCGTCCTTTTTCTCTCTGGTGGACACACGCGGCTCAGAGGAGCATCATCAATCTGGCCGACTCTATTATTACTTTGGCGATTTGAATCCGAGCCCACCCAGGAGGGACTCGGCCGGCCGCTTGCTTCCCCATTTGCTCATCTTCACATGCGTTATTTTGCGAGGTGCCTGGCACATGGTTATGGAAGGCCAAACGGGGGCTTGCGGGCCACCTCGTCGTATCTATTACATCCGAGGGGACCCAGGCGCCGCTTTGCCATTTGAGACGTGACCCGGCCCCTCCTCCTCCCTACTTGTCCTTGCACTCCACCCTGCGAACTGGCACAAAGTGCTGAAAGTTATGCGTGAGTGGACTGGCCATGGCATAAGTTGCAGCTTACGTGCACGTTCTGTTAAAAAACACAAAATCAACTTTGTCTGATGATTTGAATCATTTTCTCAATACAAGCACTGTGCAAGTTACTAAAAGAGAAGCCCCCCCCCCCCCCCCCCCCTAGAATCTCATCTAAGAGTCTTGGATGATTTCCCTTTGGTGATTTTTTTTTTCCCATGGTGAAATATGAGCACCAAACATCGTCGGATATCCGGGCCAGCGCATTTTTGTGAGCGTCCAATAAAAAGTGAAGCGTTTGGGAGGTCCGTGCAGGGATTTTTTTTTTTTTTGGTCTCTCCTCCCATCCGTGCAGGCCGCCGCCCTCGCGCTGCTCACGGAGATAAAACAAAGTGAGCGGCGACGCTGTCCGCCACTCATGTGCGCAGCCAGGCAGCCCCCGGGAGCTGACGTCGTGAAGCCGGCCTTCTCCGCATACCAGCGCCACCCGTCCGTCCCGCCATGTCCACGGGCTCCCTAAGCGACGTGGACGACGAGCTGCTACTGGACGGCCTGCTCAAGTTGACCTCGGCCGACAGCGCCGAGGACAGCTCCAACGGCGAGGGCCGGGCCGTTGACAAAGCCTCGCGCGCGCCGCCCGCCAAGCGGCGCAGGACTGCGTCGCGCAAGGCCGCGTCGCGCGAGTCCTGCCCGGGAGAGGAAGGCGGCGGCGGCGACCAACGGGAGGGCAAACAGGTGCAGAGGAACGCGGCCAACGCGCGCGAGAGGGCGCGGATGCGCGTGCTGTCCAAGGCCTTCTCGCGGCTCAAGACGTCCCTGCCGTGGGTGCCGGCCGACACCAAACTGTCCAAATTGGACACTTTGCGGCTGGCCTCCAGCTACATCGCGCACCTGCGGCAGGTGCTGGCCAACGACAAGTACGAGAGCGGATACGTCCATCCCGTCAATCTGGTGAGTGCTAGCTTGGAAAAATTGAAAATCAGACTTGCAATTGCGCAAGTGTCTTTCTATATTCCTAACAAAACGGAGTTCTGGTGGCAATCCAGGTTCCAAGTGTCGCTGTTATTTATATACTGCTAAAGTAATCTTCCATTTTGTGTCACCATTCAAATTATTTTCATTATTCTAACATTTCTTCTTCAGTATGCTCTTTTATTTATGATTATCATGATTTATTTCATTTATTTATTAAGCCAACATTGTCCTGATCTTATCTGCGCTTTGAAAATGACTGAATGTGAATTTCGGGCAGATGATATTTGAAAAAGCTTTTTGCCTCCACAGACGTGGCCCTTCATGGTTGCCGGCAAGCCTGAAAACGAATTGAAGGAAATGCTGAGCTCGGCGCGCTTATGCGGCCCCACCGCATCCTGACCGAAACACACTTTGGATACCTCGCCCCCCCCCTCATGCGCACGTCTCATCTCCGCAGACTTTTCGAGTGGGAATAACGGAGGGCTGCTTGGAGGGAAGGCAAGCGTGCCCTCCTCCTCCTTTCGTTCCCGTAACAAGAAACTATTTAAATGCATTTGTTGTTTTTTTACGTCACTCTTTATTGTCTTTGCTGGCCCAAAGACAAAATGGCATTCTCTTTGTCATATGTACTCTGCATCAACATTTTTTTTTTTTTTTTTACGTCTCTGAAATTGTACAGATGCTCTAAATATACAATCTCTATTTGTATCACTTGACACTTTGTGTGTGTTTTGTGACCTCACCTCGGTTTTCCCCCTTTGGGAATAATAGGCCAAGCCGAGCAGATACGCAACGGGAGGGCGGGCGGGCGGTGTTGTTGCTCAAAGATAACACTGGATGTGGTTGCCTTTGCGAAAATAAACGCTGGACAGCCACAGATTACGCTGGAAGGAAAAAAAAAAAAAGTCAAGGCTTGGATAGATTGAAAAAAAAAAAAAAAAAAAGAAGCTAACCATGAGTTAAAGGCTTTTTTTTTTCTTTAATGAGAAATTAATGGTGGGAATGAAAGGAAAAGAAAAAGGGAAAAAATGTGCGTTAATCCTGCACAGAGCGCTTGTTTTAATTCTGCTGGGTTATGACCGGCCATGTTTACATCCCGCAGACAGTTATTTATGCATTCTGACAAAAGGCCGCTCGCTCTCTCCCTCTTTCTCTCTCGCTGATAGCATCCCCCCCCCCCCCTTCGTCCCAATTTTGTTGGCAAACACACGCACTTTAAATCTTACAGGAAAAGCAAACGTACCAAGACAATCCTATAAAAGTGTTTGGCCGTCGCTACGTTTGCGCTCGGCTCGCCACCACAAGAAACGGCCGTGTCACTTGAAGGGCCCTCACCTAATACATCAGCAGCACACCCTCCAGCCATCTCAACAGAACCCTTTGAGGGACCACCTGGGAGAAAATAAACTTGGCTGGCCGTCTGCCCTCCAGCTTGAGGAAGAGGGATTCCCATACTTGCTAATAGTTTTATTGGAGCTCAGCCCAAATGGAAAAAGCGGGACACATTTTGTTATTTGTTCTACTCACAATTTAGGAGGAAAGCCTACAAAAAAGCTCAACTCTTGTAAAACGACTGCATCACTCATCTAGTTTAGTGTTTTTCTTTTCAAAGGATAAAAAAAACAAACAGAAATGCAGAAGAGCGAATGGATGGATGGAGAGCAAGCCCGAACGTTTGCGTGTGCATACTGTACATTGTGAGGCTGCCATCTAGCAGTAACTAAAAGTTGACCTTTTATGTTGTACAAGATGAAATGTGTGCTGCTCATACCTCGCAGTCAATGAATCCACAGAGACTTGGCTCGCTGTCAAACTTGCAGCCTTCCCTCCAGTGTCTGCTCCTTATTTTGTGGGATGATGCTCCTTCTTGTGTCTCGGCTGATGTTTTCCTTCTGACCACAAGATGGCAGCATCACGCTTGGGAAGGTGGCGCCTCACTGGAAGAGAAGAGGATGCTCAGTCCAGATGGAATAACGTGTCAACAATGAGATCTGGGCTCATCATTCACAGTGGCGGCTTGCACATTTGCTCGTTGGCTCTTCGTTGGGGTTTAACAGACTCAATTTGTCTCCGCCATCAAGTCGGCCGGCCCATCAAGACTAGACAAAACCACAAGATGAGTTTCACGACGACTGCAAGGGATTCAGAAAGCTGCAGGAGAGTTTTTTTTTTGCAGAGAATGAAGAATATATGTTGTTATTTTCTTGAAAGCATTATACTAACTGTTAGCCCACACATGAAATATAGCAGACCGGTTGTTCAAAATACACATGATGTTTAGTTTGACATTCAAAGCCTTTTTTTTTTTTTGGACAAATCCGGCCAACGTAGTGGAACCTCAAAGCTTCTTAAATTTTCTCCGTCACGACGTCGGGCCTTTGATTTTTCGGGACGGCCCGATCCAATTACGCCGATCACAGCGCGGGCCGAGGGTAAAGGAGGTCACATCCACGCCGTAAGAGCGGTGTTAGTCGCCGCGCTAAATGATGTTTGACCAGGTGGGCACAATTACCTCCTGCGTGGGCAACAATTACCACGTGTGTTGTTTTTACAGGATTCAAGTCCATTACAATTAGGGGACATGAATCACAATCACCTGCCGTGTGTTTTTCTAGCCGCCCGCCGCAAGCCACTCGTGACACCAGATGACTGGATTTCCTGATACTTTCCTTCTTATTAACGCCACTTCAAATGATCGGGCGCAGACAAGCGGGATTCCGCGCAAGTGTCCCAACAAGTGGCCATTCATTCCAGCACGACATTTGCAGGAAGCCAAAGCGCGACGGGGTCAGCGCGTATGGAGGAGCGCAGAACAAGCTCTCACTGTTGACTTCTATGAGGACGCTAATCCCACTGTACGTGTGTTAGCATGAGTGCTTATGTAGCCAAAATCACTCACGGGTGACGTTTGCTTATTTGATCTCAATTAAGTGGAATTAAAAGTCGATTCAGAAAATCTCAGCAGCAGAGCAGCAAAAGTAAAAACACACCCAAAGGTTTTTGGGCCTTCAGTGGAGACTAAAACCAGGAGAAAAGTTGCTGGAAGAATAGGTGATGATCGGCCAGTTGCTGTTCTCGACCACTCGCTCGCAAAAACGTTAACACCTCTGAATACGGTCCACACGTGGATTCAATTACGATCCCGTGGAATTCCGCAAAAGTGGTCGGCAATAAGGAAAATATTCCTCTAATCTGGGGTCTTCCTCGCACTGGGTGCGAAGGAAATATAAAAGGGGAGGGGCGGCGGGGGCGGAGGGGGTCCCCGTTTAATTGGGTCCAGATTTGACCACCCGATTGAAAAAACACCGGGAGGGGATATTGCTTGCTTGTGTGTGAATCAATGGCCAAATGGCTTATAGGAAGCAGATGGAGAGAAGCACAGAAAGAAAACAGTCATTTCCACAACGGAGAACAGAGCGCGGGCGGCGACACAAATTAGCGCCGATACGAGGGAAGGTCACCAAAATGCAACCGCTGCAATTGCAGCGCCTTTGCAAAACAGTCTGCGTGAGCGTGAGCTGTGGCCGACAGCAGCTTTGGCAGGAGTGACTTTTTGAGCGTCTCTCCTTTCCTCGCTGGCATTACATTACTGTTTTTATCTCATGGCTGATTGATAGAAGGGCGTAAAAGCAATCGGATCTATGGATGGCGCTCCACTTTTTGGGACGCATCCTGGAGCTAGGTGAGGGACACCGCAATGTTGTTGTTTTTTTGGGAGGGGGGAAATATTGATTCACCTTTCTGTCCATTTTTTTCTCTCTCTGGATGCCATTTGTCCACCTCGGTACTACTGATGCCCTTCCGGAGGGCCGAGTGTCAGCTTTCGTCCCCAAAGGATCACCCCCCCTCCCTCCCCCCCTCCCTCCCTCTCCTCTCCTCCCGCCTGAAGGCCATGCATTTTTAATGGCCACACTCATGCAGCGGACAAATGATTTTTATTTTTGACGGGGCTGGGTGGAGGCTGGAGCGGGTGGCTCCTGTTACATAGGGATGATAGCGAGTGTGAGCACGCACGCACACACAGCAACGCAAACAGAGGCAAGAATGAGCCCCTTGATAAGATCACCTGCATTCAAAAAAAAAAACTCGCCATCCACGCTTGTTTTTGCAAGTCATACATGTGTGCTTACTGCTCGCGCACGCACGCACACACATCCTCCGCTTGCCACGGAGTGTTTGCCTAAATGTCCACTTGAGTTATGACGGGCTCCCGTCCAAGGCGGCCGGGCCGGCCCACCGAGGCCTTCATTAAATGAGGATTAGAGTCGCTCTGGAAGGCCGGCCACTAACGGCCACTTGAAAAGCCGCTTTAATCCCAGCCGAATCAAAATTCAAATCGGCACCACGAGGGCCGGATAAAGAGTACGATTCGCCGGAAGTCCATCGCTTTGTCCGTCCGTCTCGGAAAGACAGATGCAAACAAAAGTCAAGGCAATGTCATTTTCCACAAGAGAGGAAAATCAACGGGAAAACGCGGGGCAGGTTGGCCCAGAGTATTCCCAGGTGCGACCGCAGCGTTCCCTCCGTGCACTTGAACTAACCGCCGACTGAGAATGTGACTTTCAATTTGTTATCATTGGCCGGAACATTTCGGTTCAGCTCCAGTTTAGCTGCGAGCTGCGAGGGGGAAAAGAAGAAAAAAAAAACACATTTGCACTGATCATGACAAATGAGCCAAAATGTCTCTTCATTCTATTTTTAACACTGTGTTCAAGTTTGAAGAGCTCATTTCGATGCCCGTCATCTTCCCCGCTTGTCTCGTCTCGACCTAGCTCCAATCCCGCCGTGCCTTTTCGGATTGGAAGGGGAAGGGGGGGCTTGTGGGACCACCCTGGGGAGAAAACGGGGAGCGAGGGGAATCACGTTACTCCCCAAAAATGCATAAGGCCTACAAAAGAGCAATGAGACAGGAGGGTGACGGAGACAAGGCTGCTGGATGGGAGGGGGAGAGAAACAAGAGAGCACATGAAAGAGTGCATTAGTGATGGGGGAGTTGATTGGGATGGAGGGATGAGGAGTGCTGAAAGGAGGAGACTGATCACCGTGTTTTCCTTTTTGGGCTTTTACAATATGAATAAAATCTTCACATATGAAGTCACAAAATGACAAAAACCGGACGCCAACGTGGCAACCGTGAGCGAGGCGGCCTAAATCTTCCTCCCGTGTCAGCGTCCATTCAAGTTTACGCGCAATCCTTCATTGGGCTCAGCGGTGCGTGTTTGATTAAAGTGATAAATCAGAACGATACACGTGGAACCGGAGCTGGGCTGCGAGCGCATGATGCAGAAAGGTGCTCTGGACAATAAATAAATTTAAAAAAAAAGCCTCGTCCCTGCTCAACTTAATGAATTGTTCTTGCGTGCGTTTCACTCAACGCTTCCCGGCCAGTCTCCCTAGGGGGCGCTGTGAGTCAGGGCCAACTCGGACATTTCATCGGCACGCGCGGCACATTCAGTGCCTGGTTAAAAAAGATAAAGACATTAACAGTAACCCGATGCTGAGTGAGTATCGATCCACTCTCGGGAGGATTGAGAGTGAAAGAAGAGCAGACGGCACTTCATCTAAGCGCTTGACCATTTCTTTTCATGCCTGTGTGTCGGTGATTAGGATTGATGCGAAGGCGGGACGCTTTAATTCTTCGAAACTGCTGCGAAAAATCATACACATCATGTTGAAATGACTGTTGGCAATGGAGGAAGTGAATAAGAATGGAGTGGGGCCCATGCCCATCTCCATTCATTTCCTCCTCGCCACCTTTTCTTCCCTCTCTCCTTATTGTCACTTAATTTTCTCCCTCCCTCCCTCTCTGTTTGTTTTGCTTTATTCTTTCATGAGTTGGAACAACATAGCGGGCATTCCAGCTGTAATACCCTCGCCGTTTGTGGTGGTGGCCACAGAGAGCAAGAGAGAGAAGTAGAGTAGATTTAAAACGGGCTCACGATGATAACTCATAACATGGCAAACTACAGTAATGTTGTTTTGTACTTGATCAAAAATGTCCACCCCCTTATTTCATTTCTCCTGCCATTTTTTTTTTTTTTATGTGAAGTGCAGGTAGCTTGCAAGGTCAAGAATTTGCATCCAATCGCTCCCACGGCACAAGCAGCAAACTATAGTGGGGCACCGCTGCACTTGCCCCCAACATATGAATAAAAGCAGAATTTCAGTCAATGTGTTTTTTTTTTTTGACTGTCTAAAGAATAAATCAAAGAGCATATTTTGTGTGCAAGCCAGCCGCTCGCCCGTGCGTGGGCGGGCGGACTCTGCTCACGTACTTAAATACGATGTCTGTGCCTATAAAACATTCCCTCCCTTCGCATTAAGCCAAGCGTTCTGGAACGGAGCGCGCTAACTCCCTCCAAAGCTCCCCCGAGAGCATGGCGGCGAAACCCCGAGCGGCTGTCGGGATGGGAAACAAAGTGGAGAGTGTGACACGTTACGCAAAAATGAAAGCAAAATATTTTTCCTGCCAGCTGTTTTCGACTGCTTTTAAATCACGCGGGTCGGCGCGGCCGATGTCGAGGGTCAAAGGGCGATCCTGCGGCGAAACCCAAAAATGTGGTGGGTGACTGAAATAAGGCTCATTTGGGCCGGCGGTAGTAATAATCATAAATCAGCTGCCAAGCGCTGCCATGTGGCATGCCGGGCTGCGCCACTAATGGCCCGGCCCATCTTTCAGCGGGTATTTTTATCTTTGCACCCTGACACTCCGGACTTTCTGGAAGCAACCTCTCCTTTTACCTCGTCAGCACCTCGGGCCGGCGCGAGCGCCAGTTCCGCGCGTATCTATAAATACCGGAGGGCGAGCCGGCGGCCATTTTCTTTTTGGCCCGGCGAGAAAAGGGAGTGCCGTGACGGGCTTTGCGGTATTTTTTTTTTTGAAATAGCTCGCCACCCTTGCGAACAACAAGTGGCCTGACAAATAGAGGGGCGCATCTGCTGCCGCCTGGAAAAACACCTGGACGCGCAGCGCCGGAGGCGGCGAGTCGCCCCCCGCTGCAGCTTCTTGCTATTTCGGGCTCCGTCACGGCTTGTACTACTCATTTATTTGGCCGCGACTTGGCATATCACGACAGACTGGCAGAAATTAATTTTAACAGACACATGCCCCACCCCGACTTTTTTAAAAGAGTAGTTGTAATGTTTTTTTTTTTTTACCTGTTGCTGTGCATCTGCCGAATTTTATCAACTTGACATTCTGGTGCTGCTCTTGGCCTCAGCTGGCAAATGAATCTTCCCAACCTCAGCGACAGGCTACAAATGAATATGAAGAGGACAGTCACTGCCAAAAACACTATTTATATCACAGAAGAGTTATTTTTTTTGAGTCAATTTGGAATCAAATAAAGTCAAGTGGCCACAACAATTGGAAGCACACACAAGCAGTGTTATTTTTATCACGTTGTTGGTGGACTGCTTCCCTTTCCAGCCAGCCGCCTCCATTTTGAGCCCATCACTCACTTGGCCGCGGGTCGGCGGCGCGCATGCGCAGTGGGGCTCGTCGCTGCGTCAATAATGAAGTTGGGCTCTAATGGCTCTCCCGCAGCCCGGCCGCTTCTCTCGCCTCGTCCGACTCGGACTCGTAGACTGGTAGCAAAGTTGCGCCGCGCTCCCGCCGCTGTCTGCTGGCTTCTTTCTGAAAGTTCCATTTTGGGAGCTCGCAGTTGTTCAGAGTTTCTTTGGGGACTCCGCTCGGAGTGGCGATGTGGTAAACAGGTCAGTGACAGCCTGCGGGGAGAGCGAGCGGATCAGGATGATGACAGGCGCCAGCGAGTAAACCGGACCTGGGACCAGACTACTTGCTGGCACGACACGGGTATAAGCTACATTTATTGAATTATCTACTGCTACTAACAATGGATACTTCAATAATAATAATTAACAGCAAACCATTGTGCGTGTTACACAAAAAGTTTCACAATTATTCGAATGTTGTCATATCGAGATTTACCTATTTTTTTAAGGATATTGAATTGACCGCATAAAGATTGTTGTCTTGAAAGTAATTGATGGAGTCGATTCACATTTTTGGACGCGTGATATTTACAACTCATATTTATAATGACAAATGACACAGTTCGTTTTACAAAATGGCAACTTAAATAGGACAAAAATGAAATAAAATGATCAAAATTGAAATGGCCTCTTTCCCCTTAATTTCTGGACTGGACAGAGGTGACACTTCTTTCAAATTTTTTTTTTCTAAACAGATTTGTTTCAAATGGTCAGGTCAATCTTAAAACCCTTAAATAGGCAAACAATGGCAGAGTTGTATTTGGACTTATAAATATTCCAATTGTTCATTTATGTTTGCATTATTTTATGGAATTCCCTTGAAAGTCCATTTTTTTTGCCATATGTCCTCTCCGGTCTGTGTGTGGGCCGTATCACCGGCGTATAAATGAAATCAAAGCGGGTGATTTGTCGACTCACGCGGCATTTGCGTTCCGACCCAAAATGTGGGAAAGGAGAACGCCTCGGCCTGCCCTAAACGGCTTGTACCGATCCTAATGCGCATGCTGCGGGGGATTCGATTTCACATGCGTACAGAGCGGACATAAATTCAAGGGCTATAGACGCATAACCGGGATGACTTGTGCAGATGTCATTCCTCGGCTCTGGAAATAAATTATATGATTTATAATCGCCGGGATATTTGGAATACTAAGTGACCTTTAATGTGCGTGGTGTTAGGTGGATTGTTGTTTTTGTTTTTTTTGACCGTTCAAGTACAGAAGAGAATTTTTGAACCTTTCCCGAAGGCTAATGTCATTTCATCTCTGGTCGTCGCTTAGCCCGGGATCGTACGTCCTTCCACCTCCGTGGCTAGAATGGCGTCTTTGTCCCTCCGACTCATTCCGGGCGAGCTGGTCTGCGACAATGAAGAAATGCATATCATACGAATGACTTTAGGTGCAATCATATCCACGCTGGTCTTTTCACCGCAACCTCAGCTTGCGGTTTGTTCAACATATATGATCACACTGTAGGGCAGCTTTTAATTCTCCGCCCCCCCCTCCCCAATCAGCCTAGCTTACAGTGAGAAATTGAATTCTCTCCTGTGGGTCTGCGGAGGAAATGGCAGGCAGCATTGATTTTGCGCAGTGTCAGGTGCCCTCCAATCCCCAAAGCCAGAAACTAATGCAAGTATGATTCATTGCAACTTTTCACGGGAGAACGTTCACTTCATAGGAATTTCATTAGAGGAGATTGAGTGGCCTCGGCAAAAAAAGGTGAGGCTGTGCGCTGGCTGGCTGGCGCTAGCTATCTGCTAATCAATTGGCTCCAGATGCATTATTGTCTTGGATTTCAGGCCGGGGGCAGCTATGAAAAATTAAAAGGATGCCAGCGGGAAAATGTCACTCCAATCGCATTTATGTATGGATGTGAAATCCCCAAAAGATTTATTTGATAAATTACAATACAGTCATTCTAAGAATATAAATGTCAATTAAATACTCAAAAGAAAGAAAATGGATGTTTTTACCACTTTTCTTTGCTTCACATCAATGGCCAATGTGCTGCTCCTTCTGGGTCACCTGTTGGCCACCTGGGGGCAGTATAACGCAGACATGGATGCTTTTACTGGTGATTCTATATTGCCGGTCTATACGTTTTGCTACAGCGTTTGTGTTCCGCGTTTCCTATCACGTGTTAGCTACATTCTGGCGACCTTCTCATCGTGGGCATTTTGTCACAGATGGGAAAAATATTTAGCCGGTTGCCGTATTTTATCTTCTCTGTCTCACCTTGTCGGACAACGGTACGACAATGGCGTCGCCCGGTCAGCGTTCTTGTTCCGGAGTGTGTCTGTGGGCCAAGCGCAGCAGATCATTTACGCGTCTCCCTTTTCATTGTTGATATTTACTGGTGCAATTATCTCTCCGCTTGGTCCTCGGCTGAAGACGATACGCCGGCGGACCGTCTCCCGTCCGTCTCCTGTTGCTCACACATAAACAGAGCGGACTGACACATCAACACACGCACGCACACACACACACGTGCACAGAAGATACGTGTTTGGATGTTATTATTTATTTCGGTCAATCTCTACTAACAATTGTCAACAAACTTTAATACATTTTTTTTTATCAAAGACGCAAGTAAGCGGAATTTTTCAAAGTGGATGAATTTGGCGATTTGATGTCCACTGATTTACGTTTTGTTCCTTTTTTTTTTGTCGTTGCAGTTGACGCGTGCGAGGTTTGAAGGCCGCGCACGAGCCATGGAGGCCTCGCAGGACCTCGGCGAGCAAATGGCAAGTTCTGGCGACTGCGTCTTTTACGAATGTCACGTAAAGGAATGAAATTGGAACTCGGCCCCTCGGCCAACGTCAGCGCTTGCGTTCCCATTTTGCTTATTTAAAGATTGGCCGCATATTGTTGGGGAAAATGATTTTGGCGGCGAACAAGGTGTGCTCGTATTTCAAAGTCGTTAGTCAGCTAGCAGCGCAGGTGTAATTTCATCTCCTCGGGCGAGCCTCGGACCGCACCCCCCCAACCCCGAGCCCCTCCCTGCCCTGACCGTGGTAGCGCAAAGTGGGCCACAACACATCAACTATGTTGTTTTGCCGCACTTTTGATGTCGCCCGGCGAGAAAGCAGCCGTGTGGATTACAGGCCGACCCCGGCGGAGCGCCGTCACTCAAATGTACAGTCGCCGTGTGTGTGCGTGTGTGAGCAGGGACAAAGAAATAGGTCTTGTCTTGCAGCGCCACGTGATTAAATATTAACGCCATTATATTCCTCAGTTACTTCACCTGCTTTAAATAGGCCGCTGACATCACTTATAAGGCGAATTTGAGCTTTGCGTCGGCCACATTGATTCATTGCTGGAAATGAGATATCGGCGCACAGATTTCAATTGTTGCCGCAAATGTCATCGAAAGGCTGACCCAGGAACAGGATTGGGATTTTTATGCAGGTTGCCTGAAGGAAGGGTGACAACGACAACAACAAAAAAACATCCTCTGCATTGTGGAAAAGGTTAACCAAAGCCAGAGGAAACGTTTGCCAAATGAACAATGTACGCTCATCGTATTACAAGATCGCCTTTCGGGAAACACGTCGAAATGTTTCCGCCATGACATTTTGACTAGTTACTTGGCCAATGTCCCGCTTCTTATTTTTATTTCAACTAATGAGGATCACCGAAGGAGAACATGGAGTAAGCGCCAAGTGCACATTTTCAACATTCAATGTGAAAGTAAGCAATTTGCGTATCGAAAAAGGCGCGTCTCGGGTGACCGAGAAAAACGAGTTTCGGGGAGTTGTCTGTTGATACTCGATAGTACCGACTTCCAGAGCCACCCCCCGCCCCACCCTTGTCCTCCCTGCTCGCCTTTAAAGTCCCTCCGCTTCCCACCAGCTCACGTCATCTGGGTCGCGGTCTGAGGGCCAACCTGCCGTCTGGGGTCCCGAGGGGGGTCTGGAAGGAGTCTGGGTCGCGGCCAAAAGTGCTCGCTAATGCTACTTTTAGCCTGTTTAACTGTCCCGCTCCACCTGTTGTCACGTACTTGTTTAGCTGTGAGGAAACGGTGTTAACAATTCCTCGCCCCCCCACCGTGTGACGACGATGACGTCTTTGTGTCAACTATGAGTTTGATTTAGCATGGACACCGGCGCCAAATTACTCCATGCGGAAGCATCTCGACTTTGCCGGCGACTGAAAATGTTTTTCCTCCTGGATTTTTGTTTTTGGGTTCTTTTAGTTGCGCCGCGCTGGGAGAGACGAGCAGCTGTCCCGGTTTGTGTGCGAGCGTGCATGGACCAAGTTAGAAGGGGCAAAGGGGGCTCGGGTTGCACCCCGACGGTCGCTCCCATACGCTCGCCGTCGCGCAAACATACACGGAGCGGCGGCCAAACACGAGCGAGGCCGCCATTTTTTTTTTTTTTTTTTTTTTTATCTGCCTAACGACAGGAGTGCAGGCCGTTTGCTCTGCTGTGCCAATAATCGCTTGTGATTCCCGAAAGATTGATGCCTCGCTGACAGCTGAGAGTCGGCCCACCTTAATCTGAGGGATCTTTTTTTAATCTGAGGCTACGTTTAAAATGTTGACCGTATACGGTGGTGCCGTGTTTTACGGCTTCATCCATAAAGGTCGTGCAATTGTTTTTTAACATGACGGTTTCACGTCATGATTTGATTCTTATGAGTTTGCTCGACAGCCAATCAATCCATTAATGGCGCCATTGTTGCATCTAACAAAAAAAAATGAGGTTTTGCTTTGCCAGTTCCTCGATCCTTCCCCTGCCGTGTTAGCCGAGACGGGCAAAGGTTAGCCAGGTTGTGTTCAAAGGTGAACTATTTTCCCCCCCAGTGGGGAATTTGTGTGTGCGTGCGCTTGTCAGCTTTTGCTTAGGTTTTTTTTTCTTTTTTTTGTAACATGATAATTAGCTTGGCGCTAGCGAGCTTTCAAAGGCGCTAGAGCGTCACGGAGACGCGAGGTCAGCGGGTCAGCGTCAAGCGCGGAGGACGCGCCAAACGGACTGGAGAATCCATCGAGAGCGGCGGAGAAAAAAGCAGCGTGGGCTTTCTTTTCGAGAGAAAGGCAGCAGACAGGAAACCGCACCATATTTGCACTCGAGTGTCTGTTGAGTGCGTCAAGGTGTTTGGCTCTCCGCTTTACGAATACTGAGGTCATTTGAGTGGAGACTTTGTCTCACAGATTCCCGTCTTTATTGATTACTCTAAGACTTTACAAGCCTGAGATGACCATTTTATTGTGGCCACGGCCATTTTCCTTTCTGCGCCGGCCGGACAGGAAATCGGATTGCTACAATGGCGCGTTGGTTACCGAGGAACCAGACCGAGTCGCCCGCGGTGAGAACTTCCTCTGCTGCTCGGCTGCCGAGGGATTGGATTTCTGTCTGTGCGGCACGGAACCGCAGCGGTATCGGGAGCGGATGTCGAGGCCGCTTTGCCTTTGACCTGACTCTCCATGCAGACAATGTGGCAAATGTTGGCACTTTTTTTTTTGTTGCTACATCAGCATTAAAACAACAATGTGGCAAATGTTGCCATTTTTTTTTCGCCCCTACATCAGCACTAACACAACAAATATTTCACACCTAGAAAATTTAAGATCTGGTCAGTTGATTTAAAAATGCATGATATACATTTTAAGTGACTCAAGTACAGTCATAAATTTGGTCTTGCAGTTGTCTCAAAATTAGAAGACTTTTTAATTTCGGGAGGTACAGTCCAAAATGATTGCGAACAAAGTCTCTGCCCTCTGTGCACGTGTGCAGCAGCAGCAGTAGCAGCAGCATCGTCATCAATAATTAAAGCTAATGTCATTAGGCCCGAGCTCCTTTTCAGACGCCTTTTAATTAAATGATGAACGGCCTCCCAGCTGCCTGTTAAATAATGCTGCTGATGACATCACGGCATAAGGTAGATATCCTTCAAAAACCTCTTTTCAAGGCTCGGCCTCGACAGACAGGAGATAGATGGCGGCGACGCTGCACGCTAATGCGCACGCACCATCTGCTCTCAGCAAAGATTCAATATAGAAGCTAACAGCCAGCTGTTAAAAAAAAAAACACTTCATATCGTCTTCCTCATAAAATCACTTAAAATACCGTGCGAGTTAAAACGGGGTCGAGGGGTAAAGGGGGAGGAAGTACGCCAGTGTGAAAGGGGAGAAGAAGGAAGCATGGAAAGTCCAAAATTGGGACAACAGGTAGAGCAGACAACCAGGTATGAATGAGGGGGCCCCTCAGGGGGGTCCCAGACAGCAGGGACTTGCCCATGAGAATAACGCCCTCCATCCTCTTCGTCATTTACCCCCCCCCCCCCAACCCCGGCTGGCGGGCTGCCTGTGTATCGGATTGCTATCTTCACAAAAGAAGCATCCCACTTGGCCACAGGCACACAAAGGCCCACAGAAGGCCTTCATGACACATTTGATGACATAGCTCGGACTAAGAAGAAGCCACTGGCTGACTCCATCGGCCGCAACGTTGCATGCGCATGGAGTGTATTCAAAATAAAAGACAAAATCAGGATTGCCAGCGACTGTCACGTTGTTTATTATTTACGGCCGTTTCAAATTGCACTGCATCATACTAGGTGGTCCTATTATTTTGTTCCTCACCTTTTGAGTAACATTAAGAGACTAAAATGTTTTGCTCATCGCGATTTTGAACATCGATTTTAAGATCATCATTTCGTGCATGTTGGTTGCGTGTTTGACTGGCGTTCAGAAGTTCGCAGGTCGAGATGTTGTGGCGCTCACGGGGCGGTTTGTTAGATTTTTGAGGGGAGTGTGGGGTGGGAGGATGTGGTTTGGGGGGGGGTCCTGGTGTAAGTGCGTGGGGGTGGAACTTGTGCAGTGGCTGTGGTCAGGTCAGGGAAAAAGGGGGGGGGGGGTGCAAAAAGAGTGGGATTGTGTTTCCCCAGCTTCCAAATAGCAGCGGCATCTCTTAGCGTTCCACACTACTAAGTCATCATCTCGCACGGTTGCTTCTTTTTTCGAGTTTTAATTGGACATCCGAAATGTAGCGCCCTCTGGAAAAGCTCCCCGATGACCCCCGAGGTACGATATTAAGCGGATGGATTTTCCTGGGCCGACCAACCCAAGTTTCAGAGTCACTTAAGCTAAGTGTCGTCGCGTTTTAAAAAGTGAGAGCAGCGGCCAGACAAAATGGCGGCAAACAACCAAGTCATTCATCATTGGTGTCCTGTGAAATTTAGACAGACAATCTGTTCAATCTGCAAACGTTTCTCCCACTGTCTGACTTTGCTGCCATATGTGTGTGTGCGTGTGCGTGTCTAGCCATCCGTAGGCCGGCCGGTGTGGGTTTCTCCTCGTGTGAGTGTGTTTTTTTTTTAATCACTCTCATCAGATTAGCCCGGCGGGGCCAGCCCGGGCCAAACGCTTGACAATTAACCGCCCAGAACCGCACACGCATCCATCAGTTACTTTTCATTTGTGTAAAGCGGCATTCAATCACGCGGCGCCTCCCAAGACCACCGGGGGCAGTGGAGAGCCATTCGCAATTCAATATATCAATAATTGTGGTCTCGACTTTACGTCACAATGGGTCATTTGGACGACAGTTTGAGCTCTTTTGTCATCTATCGGGTTGGGGCAATTTGCAAAAAAAAAAAAGATTTGATTCCCCCGGGGTGAAATTTCTTTTCTTTTCCCGTGACATTCCTAAGGTGGCACATTCGTGTGAATGTCAGTGGGCAAAACGAGAAGAGGGAGGGAGGGAGGCGGTGGCCTGTTTTTTTTTTTTTTTGCTCTCTTGTCCTAGTGCACCTGAAGAAAAAAAGAAAGGGTCATTTTTGGAGACATAAAGACGAGGGATAGTTTTACACCTCCCCGGGCTGGGGCACAACTGCTGAGGGCCGGCCGGGCGGGGCGGGCGAGGCACAATGTATTTTACATGAAAGGAAGGGGATTGGGTTACGCCCGTGATAAGCACTCACACAAATGGAGAGAGAGAGAGACGAGTGCTTTGAGCGAGGGAGGGTCAGGGAGGGTTGGGGGGGGGGCAGACAGGTAAACGTGTGTGCCAGAGACACAATGAAGGAAGACGGCATGTAGGACAAATGGAAATGAAGGGAAAAGGGAAATGTGTAAATGTTGCCGTCTGGAAGGGATCAATTGGATTGAATGTATTTCCAATGGGAAAGATTGCTTTGGTTTTAGGGATAAATCAGGAAAACGAAGGTTCAACTCGATCTCTAATTTTGTAGCCGGAGATTTAGTAGCGCTGTTAAGTGGCGCGTTTCGGTCTGCTGGGAGACAAACGGCCGTCTGTCCGTCTGTCCGTCTTGATGTTGTTGTGAGAAAAGGAGTCCGCTTGTCATTTACGAGTCGTTTTGTTTTCTCGCCTGTGATACGCCCCCGCCGCGCTACTGTTTTTTCCCCTTTTCAAGCCTCCCTGACTTGCCTTCTCCACTTGCTGTGAAAATATTTCGTCAGGGACGATTTTGGGGGGGAGGCGAGCGGCCCCTCACCCCACCTCCCTCCCTCCCTCCCTCCTCGCAGTGCTCGAGTTGTCCGGCGCTTGGGCCGACACCTTTAATCTCTTCCGACACGTCGGCCTGGCCAAAGCGTGTGTGCACGCACACGGGCCCTCGCACACGCTATCAATCAATGTTTTTATTGGGGTCGGCCCACGGTGGAGCATGGCGCCATGGCCTTACTTTTATTTGCTATTGACTTGGCTTAGAAATTCACTCGACGCGTTAGCGTATTTACGTTTGCGTATCATGCTGCAAATTTTTTTTTAGCCATAAACAACAAAACATTGTGTTGGATTGTAGCGCACACACACACACACACACACACACACACACACACACACACACACACACGTGCTTCCCAGGTGGCTGCATTTAACACCGACTGCTGTGTGGGTCCCTCAGGTGCTCATAAAAGTGTGTGTGTGTGGCATGGTGACAATTTTATGGTTTGCCCTCCACTTTTTTACTGCACAGTGCGAAATTGTAATGGCAGTCAATCGAGTTTAAGCGCGTTCTGACAATTGTTTCGAATCACTCAAACATTTGTCCGCGTTCATTTTGACTGGATTTGTCAAGATGTAAAATGATGGTTATTATTTCTCGAATCATCCAAATTGTGACGAAATTCATCTTTGACTTTGCAACTTGTTCTTTCACCGAATGACACGAAAGTTGACCGACTGCAAATGTGAATTGAGTGACAGGTGGGGGAGCGAGTGTGAGGAGGAGCGAGCGAGCGAGCGAGCGAGCGAGGGAGGGAAGAGAGGAGGCCGACCGAGGAGGAGGGGATAGGAAGCGCCAGAGAAAGGCTGGACTTGAGCAAGACGGCAGCTGTGCGTGGATGGAGCGCCCGCCAGGACGTGGACTCCAAACGCTCCTCTTTACCTATTTAATGACAACTTCCAAACTTTGGAGGACGTTTGAAGAAAAGCTGCCGCTTTCGACATGAACGGAGGGAATTAATTTGCCACGCATAGCCAGACGCAGAGCGCCGTGCCACCTGCGGGACCGTTAACACACTTGGAGCGAGCGAGCGAGCCCTTGTGTCGTCTGAGCACTCACTGCATGACTCGGCTGTGTAATGCGCACAAGTGCGCAACCTTAAAGTGATCTGACGGCGCTCTTCAGGTAAGCGTTCATCGTTTTTTCCCCGTCTTATTTTTTTTTGCTCATTATTGGTTGATGTAGAAATATAAAATGGGGATTTACGCTTATCAGGCTTTTGTGTGTGTGTGTCGTATCAACTGTCAAAATAGTAATATTTCAAAAAAGCGAAAATGCTGTTTTCAAATTCTTCAACTCAACACGTCATGTGCATGCAAATTTAAGAAGAAGCAAAGAAGTTTCCGCCCTGCGCGCGCACACACACACAATCATTCATTCTACATAACTGCCAGTTATTAATTTAGCACTAATTACCTGGAGGTAGATCTTGCGGTCCTTCTTTTCCCTGAGGGACTCCAAGCGGCATCAGGCGGGCTGTGTTCACGGGCGCTCACCCGTGCGCCGGGTTCAAAGGTCGAGCCTTCGGGCCGGCCGCCCGTCCCTACGAGACGATGCAAAAAGAGGATTTCGATCATTTAATGATTGAAGAATGACGATGAAGAACGCTAAGCTTGGTCTGGGATTATCAAAGTGGCCCGATTGTGCGTGCGTGCGTGCTTTGGCCGCCGCCGTGACTGACAGCCTTGTTAAATTTCAGCAAAGCATGAAACGCGACATGAAAGTGCTTGTAAAGTGATCCATGGCGGGGGCTTCTTATTGCGTGGAACCTCTAATCAGAAACATGGCACCTAAACACAATTCTTGTGCTGAACTGAAACGCGGGTGGAATTTTAATACCATTTTGGATTCTTGAAACAAATACTGGGGGGAAAATGTGGATGATCATTGATCATGGCGGAATTTTTCTTTCCAGATAGCTGCTTGGCTCGGCGCTTTGTTGCCACCGACTATGATTGTGCTCATTTGCAAAAGTCTCGCCGTGTGTGTGTGTGTGTGTGTCCGGCACGCGTGGGCTACACCTCGGCGGCGTGTTGACACAGTGATTAGGGGGCAGCTGGTACACATTGCCTGAGGCTCCTCCCTCCATTTACTGTCCTAATTAGTTCCTGTTCCAAATAAGACGAAGGAATTTTAATAGAGACCCGCTGCGGCTGTGGCGCACACACACACACACACACACACAGCACTTTCAAGTTTCTTTTTTTGTTACATCCATAAAGCGTACAAACTCGTGCGTGCGGCGACTGACGTGAGCATATGTCACATGGTATTATAGTGTCGACCGCCAAAGAGAGGTGAAAGCTCCCCGCGACCTACAGTGACCCCGCCGTGACCTTTCAACCCTTTTAAGAGGAGAGTAAGGGGGCTCCAAGTGGCCCCGGTTCAGGGTCAATGGTGAACAAGAGAAAGTCAAAACTTAACGCCTCTGTTATTTACATTGAACAATGTACAATTTTTGGAAGGAAGGAAGGCAGAAAAGTCAAGTCAGTTAATATCATGCAAAGTGGAAATAATTTTTTTGTTGACTCATGGAATCTTTCTGCTCTGCAGGTGAAGAATACAAACAGTGACTCTCATGTTCCAGACCCTTCCGACAGCAGGTAAAGGAACATTTACGCCACAATAAAAAAATATAGGGTGGGACCTTGTAATATGAGCTGAATTATTCCCCTCATTTTAAAATTCAAATCGAATCTCTTTTGCATTGTGAGAGCGCATTAAGCCGGCCGGCGTGAACATTTGAGCATCAAGTGCACGGCGGGATGGGAGCGCGGCCTTTTCGCACGAATCCTTGCGCGCCATTTTCCACATCTGCGCCCGGCAATATCAAGTAATGCGTCTCCATACGCTCGCTCTTAATAGGAAAAGCAGAGGAGAAGAGTTTATGAAACACCGACCACGCTGCCATCATCAAAAAGAAGGCCAAGTATGGCAAAGAGTCATTTCCTTCTATTCAAAGAGCAAAAAAAAAAAAAAAGGAGGAGGAGTTTGTCCTTAACTCTGATTAGCTCTAAGATGTACAAAAAAAACTTGGATTTAGTGACTGAAAGCTGAGTTGGAATGTTTAACTTTCTCAAGTGGAGCCAAGTCTGCTCCCGGCGTGAGTGAAATGTTTAACGCCGTCAGTCTGACTTGCGGGTTTGTTAGCCGGGCCGAACCCAGAGCAGGCGGACGGGCAGGGCAGGGCAGGGCAGGGCAAGGCGGGAGCCGCCTTCCAGAACCGCGTGCGCGTTTGTTTGGATTCTCCCTCCCGTCTTCTGCCTTTGAAAAGTCTGAGCAGCCCGTCACGACACACTCGGGCGGCGACGCACACTTGAGTCAACATGCCGACTTGGCACGCGTCTGCTTGCGGCTTTTGCGGCGGCGTACAACGCAATGTTCCTTCTCCTTCTTCTTTTGAGGTTTATTTACATCCCGCGGGAGCTGTTGCCGTGGTTACGTTCAATCTAAATAAACAAAAGGACGAAAAGGCTTTACTGACACACGCACATCTCTAAGTGCACCTCTTAACTGTGTCTTTTTTTTTTTTTTAATTCACTTTGGACCCTTGCAGGCCTATGGAAATGCAGGACCTAGCCAGTCCTCGTAATCGCGTGGGTGGCGCCGATTCGAGCGGCTCCAAGCTAGACAAGAGCAACCTCGGCAGCCCCTCGGCAATCAGCGCCAATGGAACGGGAGGTGAGAATTGTTGGTCATCAAAAAAAAAAAAGTGTGGACCGAGTAACTGGCCTTGTGGAACGCCGCTCCCTGACAATTACAACACTGCTCCGTAAAATCTATTTTCCAAATCGGCACCATCTTCTTTTCGGGCCCAACTTTGACTTTTGATGCAGTTTGTTTCCAAGCATCTGCCTGAAGACATCAGCATATGATTGAAACAATAGAAGTCGATGGCTTCCATTGCAAAGTCATCAGTCGGAGAGCATTTTTGCCGTTCGCTGGCACGAGCGCTCGAGTGTAAACACACGCTGAGGCACTTTTGCCGCTAACCGCTTGGCAGCCGGCGCAGACCAAAGGCTCCAAAATCCCACTGGAAACTATTTCCCCCGACAAGAGCATTAAAGCCTCACGTCCGTCATCGCCTGGGCTCTTTCAGACCACCGTATTCCTCCTCTCCCAGCCCCCCCCCACCCTGCTCGGCGCTGACCTCCGCATCCTACTACGACACGTTTTAATCATTTGGCCATGAGCTCACAGTTAGCGAGGCCCGAAGCCGACTCGAGGCGGGACGGCGCGCCGGCGGCCAAAACAAACCACATCGCTCGCATTCCCCTCACCTGATGTCAGCCGGCCCCGCTGGGTGGGAAGTGGCGGGGGGGACGGGAGCCCGTAACGTCGATATTGACAATATTGAAATCTTTCCTTTTATGGGGCAGCATTGGAGTCTTTTTATTTCTTTATTTGCAGTACGTTGTGAGCTGACAGTGCTCGCCTTGCGTTTTGTAGGTGAAAACATGACCGTTCTAAACACGGCCGATTGGCTGCTGGGCTGCAGCAGCCCGCCCCCGGCGCCAACCTCCAAGGACTATGGTACAGAGGTGCATGTGTGTGGACTGACAAGCGGCCCTTCCGACACCTACGCGTACTTTTAAGGCTTTTTTTTTTTTTTGGGGCTGAATGGGCTCCGATTGCTTTTGAGTTTGCCCTCTGTAATAGTGTGTGCATGTTTTGACACGTCGCCACAGTTGTCAAGCGTTTAGGACAGCGGTGGGGAAATAGCGGCCTGCCATGTTATAAAATTAAGCTTTAAAAAAACTTCTAATTATTGAGGAGGTTTCCCCACCACTGATCTAATCGTTTCAAAATTGTTCTTTGTCATTTCCACCAAGTGGTCCGGTTCAGTTCACCACAATCGGAGTAGAATTTAAAATGGCGCCCTAGACGAGGTTAAACTGCACGGCCTTGCTGGGTGGAAATGCGGCTGGTCGTGAACGGTGTCGAGTTTGTGCGCGTTTGTTTGTTTGTTTGTGCACCTCTGACTTCAATTCCTTACTCGACTTGATTTCAAAGTGAAAACGGAGCCCATGAACAACAGCGATGCAGTGACCACGACAGGCGACGCAGTATTGGACTCGTACGCCGGCTCAGGTAACACGCGTGCACATTTGCAAGCAAGGGTGGAGGAACTCACCGTCAATTTGAGCCGAGCGGCGTCCTCGCTGAAAACTTGAATCCCCCAACGCCTCGCCTCGGCTCGGATGACGTCAGCGCAGCGCTGCCGAGAGAGGGCGCATACATTTTTTTTATTTGGACGCACAGAATAGAAGGGTGCTTAACATTTGCAGTGGATCATTTTGGTCACCGTGCTAATATTTGTTTTTATTTGTGTGCAGTAATTACCAGCAGCGGCTACAGTCCCCGCTCGGCGCACCAGTACTCTCCTCCCTTGTACCCTTCAAAGTGAGTGGCCCGTTCATCCCTCCCCCAGGATTTACTTGGCAACTTTTGTTGTGTATGTCCGCTTCAGGCCGTACCCACACATCCTGTCCACCCCGCCCGCCCCGTCCATGCCGGCGTACGCGGGCCAGCCGCAGTTCGGCGGCATGCAGCAGCCCGCCGTCTACACGTACTCGCAAACGGGCCAAGCCTACGGACTGTCCGGCTACGGTGAGAGAGACGCCGCGGCGACAGCGTTGTCAAATTGTCTCTGATCGGCGTTTGGCCGTTTAGACCTGGGGGTGATGCTGCCGGGCATCAAGACGGAGAGCGGCCTGGCCCAGAGTCAGTCGCCTCTCCAGACGGGCCTGAGCTACAGCCCGGGCTTTACCACGCCCCAACCCGGACAGACGGCCTACTCGCCCTACCAGATGCCAGGTTCAAGTTTCACGCCGTCGTCGGGCCTCTACGCCAGCAACAATTCGGTGTCCAGCCCCGCCAACTACACTGCAACTCAGCAGGTAGCAGCTTGTGGCTTCCTCAGCACATCTCGCAAAAAACAAAACCGACGCAAAGCCGTTGTTCAATATGAACTTTCCCACGCAACTTTTCTTGGCGTTTTGTCAGCGTGGGAGCAGATGTTACACCGGCGGCTCCAAGCGACGTCATCGGACCAGCTCAAGCTTTGTTTTTCCCTCAAAGGCACATTTGCAATAGCAGTTAACTCGAAAAAGAAAAAGTATTTTTACAGACGCGCAAATCAAATAATACGACGATTTGACAATAGAGACTTTATTGGGAATATTTGGCCGTGTCTGCTGGATGGATTGTCTCTTTGGCAGTCTTCAAACGTGCGTGTTTGTGCGGCACGCTCTGGTTTACAAAGCCTCGCAGATTTTGCGGGCGGACTCGTAAAAGCGCCTTGTCCCGCCGCGGCTCCGTAAAAACCATCAAAAGCGACCTTTTGCAAACGGAACTTGAGATAACATGGAGAGGAACACTATCTTGTTCAAAAAAAAGTCACAGAACAACTCTTGTCGTGCAGGAATATCCCTCGTACACCAGCTTTGGCCAAAACCAGTACGCCCAGTATTATTCCGCCTCCACGTACGGGACGTACATGACCGCCAGCGGCGTGGATGGCGGCGGCGGCGGCGCCACCGTGGCCGCCTACCAACTGCAGGACCCCACGCCGGCCATGACGGTCCAGGCGGCAGAACTTCACCCAGGTGGGAATGTGTTACATTTTGATACATTTGAGGTGTCCCAATACTTTTGCCTCTCTGGCTTTTTTTTGGCCTGCTTTCACTGTAGTTTATCTTGGCCCCCCTTCAACTCCCCCCCGCCCCCTTTCACTTCCCCCCCGTTCAGATTGAGACATAACAATACGAGAGGCCAAGCTGGCTTGAGTTCGGGTTACCGCAGTGCGGTGGGAAGCGTGTGGCCTTTGCTGCATGTGTGCGCATGCATGCATGCAAACCCATTGTGAATTTGGACAGTAAATGAAAACAAAACAAAAAAAAAAGAAATTATGTTGTCAGGAGACTTTGAGACGGTGCAGAGGCCCTCCACGCCCATCAAGGACCTGGACGAGCGAGCGTGCCGCAGCGGCACGTCCAAGTCGCGGGGCAGGAGTCGCAAGAACAACCCATCGCCTCCGCCCGACAGCGACCTGGAGGTAACTTCCTCGAAAGAGCGCTTACCTCCTTCCTCTCGATGTCGTCTCGCCCACGGCCCGTTTTGCTTTTTGTTCCGGCAGAGGGTTTTCGTGTGGGATCTGGACGAGACCATCATCGTTTTCCATTCACTGCTCACGGGCTCCTACGCGCAGAAATACGGCAAGGTGAGACGCTGGAAACAAATATTCAAATTCAGATGGTGGCGCTCGGCTCAGTGTTTCTTTTTCGAGAAATGCCAAAGGCGACGGGGTTGAGTCTCGGAGAGCCCCGGGGCCTCCGGCCTGGGTTGTAAACAAATGGAAGGGGTCGCATGATGTCATCACGACAGCACGTCCGTCTGATCAAATGGACTTAGCGTCTCCCGCTTGCGACCATTTGCACCGATGCGCCTGAATGTACGCCTTAAAATAAGAGCGGGCCTCCCCCCCGCCCCGAGGCCTCGCTCGCATGAGAGATAGCGGCAGCTGTGTCTGTTCACACCTCTCCCAAAATAGTGTTTACGCTGTTGGCATAGCAACCGCAGGGCCGCATTGGCACGGCGTTGCCTGCTTTAATGGAAGAATAAAGAGGAGCGGCATTCTCGCACTGTGTCATAATCCCCATTTGTAATTGTGGGAAGTTGAAAAACAATTCTGGCCCGCCATTGTGGTTAGGGGATGCAGTGACGGGAGAAGGCTTTTTCCATCTTGTTTGAGGTTACTTTCTCACACTTGGGAATGCCCATCCTCTCTCGCCTACTTTCACTCTTGTCCGTCAGTTGGCTTGCTTCTATTCTGGTGTTGTGACAGACAGACAGACAGACCCCCCACCCCACCCCGCCCCGCCCGGCCTATCGCGCGTGATGGTTTTTGCAGCTGAGCCTCACACACACATAGCAAGCCAGCGGGAATGTTGATGGGACGGAACAAGTGCAGGCTGTCTGTCATCTGCCGTGCACGGCGATGAGCGCTTGTGTGTCCCTAAATCACTTTTTGTGCCCAAAATCTTGAAGACGCTGCTATTTTGTCCTCGCTCAGGACCCGCCCATGGCGGTCACGCTGGGCCTGAGGATGGAGGAGATGATCTTCAACTTGGCCGACTCGCACTTATTCTTTAACGACTTGGAGGTAAGGAAGTGAGGTGATGGTTTTGGTTGACGCAAAATGCGGCACGACTATCCTGGTATTGTTTTGCCTTTTGGGAGAAAGTATGAACTCGATACAAGATTTAAGTGTCATGTCGTGTCTGTGTGTGTGTGCGCAGGAATGTGATCAGGTACATATTGATGATGTATCATCCGATGACAACGGGCAGGACTTAAGGTGAGAATTTAAATAGCATCTTTTGCCTCATAAATAATATTTGTTGGGGAAAGTTGCACATAGATTGTTTCCGATGGTCAGTCAAGGTTGCTGTACAATAATTCAACATTTCTCTTTTTGATCTTTCATTGAAATCAAACATGTGGTGGTTGCAGTACTTACAGTTTTGCAACCGATGGCTTCCACGCAGCGGCCACCAGCGCCAACCTGTGCCTGGCTACGGGCGTCCGCGGCGGCGTCGACTGGATGAGGAAGCTGGCCTTCCGCTATCGACGCGTCAAAGAGTTGTATAGCACCTACAAAAACAATGTGGGGGGTAAGGCCACCTTGGAGCAATATGGATTCCATCGCCGACCTTACCCGCGCGCTTGACTGGCCGAGGTGGTTAACGCGTGCGCGCCGGCCGTGTCGCAGGTCTGCTGGGTCCCGCCAAGAGAGACGCTTGGCTGCAGCTGCGCGCCGAGGTGGAGGCGCTGACCGACTCGTGGCTCACCCACGCCCTCAAGTCGCTTTCCATCATCAGCTCCAGGTAGCGGCTCCCGCCCGACGTCGCTCGCCGAAACGTTAGCGTACTCAGTTGTGCTGCCCGCCGCGCAGGAGTAACTGCGTCAACGTGCTGGTGACCACCACGCAGCTCATCCCGGCGCTGGCCAAGATCCTCCTGTACAGTCTGGGCTCCGTGTTCCCCATCGAGAACATCTACAGCGCGACAAAAATAGGTAAGACGCCTGGATGGGACGAGGATGAAGCAGCAGCACGGTCGCTACGGTAACAACGTGGAGAAAAAGATAGGTCAAACTTCTTAGCGCTTTACCAGAATCGTTTGAAAATAAACAAGAGCGAGCGAGCGAGCTAGCAAAAGTAGTGGCGCCGCTTAAGACTCGGACAGACACTTAACAGGATACAGGATGGAACCCACGGTCGCTATGGTAACAACTACAGTACGTCGTCACATTATATTGCTAATAAAGCCAGTCATGTTTGCTGTGAAAGCCATTTTGTGTCTCCAGGCAAAGAGAGCTGTTTTGAGCGTATAGTGTCCCGCTTTGGCACTAACATTACATATGTTGTGATTGGCGATGGCAAGGATGAGGAGCATGCAGCCGGTCAGGTAAATGACTTTTGGACTCCTTTTGTTTTCACACCCCCCCCCCTTCTTCCTCCTTTGTTTCTCCTGCAGGAAAAGAGAGTTGCTTTGAGCGCATAATGCAAAGGTTTGGCAGGAAAGTAGTGTATGTTGTAGTGGGGGACGGTGCGGAAGAGGAGCAGGCGGCCAAAAAGGTAAATGGAGCTCGCAGCCTGTGGCCCCCACCCACTCGGCGCAGTCTGACGCCTGCCTACCTACCTGCCTGTCTTTGCTCTGGAGGTTTTGAACTGGTGCTCCTTTGCTGTGGATGGTTTCTGCACAAGAATAGCGAGAGATTAGTGAAACCTCCAAAGTCCGACAAGTTGTTCTTATTTCAGAGCAACTTACCTGAATGGAAACCGATTCACTTTTACTGCAGCCTGGAGAGGTGAAGCCAATCTTTGCAAAGCAATGGCGCCACCTAGCGATATGATGTTGGACAGACGGGTATCTTTCTCAAGTTTGAAAAAGCCAAAGTCAAACAATTGTGGGGACTGCTGACAGGAAAAAAAAATTGAGGGAGACTTGGGAGGTTCCACCGTTTGAACAATGCCTGCTAGCCAAAAGCTTTGCGGGTTCTTCTTGACTTGTAGCTAGAGTAGATAAAAAGATTTGTCATGTTCTTCAATAGATTGATTTCAAGGTTAGATCTGAATTAGTTGCTGGGTGATGGGAGGAAATGTTTGGAAGAAATTGCTGCCTTGCTTTCTTGCCACAATGACATTTTCAGCATCAATTCAGATTGGGCATTCCAAATTTTACAAAATTCACTAAATCATTGAATTGCCAAGACAGAAGCTTTCAGAGATTCATTTTCAGGCAAAATACATTTCAATCTTCATAACAGTCAGACTTGACAAGAAAGCAAATTTGATTTCCCCCCCGAGCGCTTCTTTTGCATGGATTTGGTTTGTGGTGTTTTGTCTTACCTGTAGGAGTTGGCCAGCAACTCTTTTTTTATTTTTTTTTTCCCCCCACTCGGCAGCACAACATGCCCTTCTGGAGGATATCCAGCCACTCCGACCTGCTGGCGTTACATCAAGCACTGGAGTTCGAGTACCTGTAACGCTTCAGCACAATGGACATGCTCATACCTTTTTGTAAAACTATTTAAGAAAAAAAAAAAGTATATAAACACTGCATTTTTTGTTGTTTCCAAACACTTGGATTTACAAACTGAATGGTCTTAAAAGCAGAAACGGAGGACTGAGCCACAGAAAACAAAAACGGACTGGACAGGCAGCACGAAGCCATGCCGGCTCATTTTGATCATTGTTCCTTTCTGGTCTGTCCGATGCAGTCGGTGTAAATTATTTGCAATAAAAGTGAAAGGGCGAGGTGTGCGTGGTGTTTAGAAAACAAAAAATTCTGGGGGGGTGTTTTAGTGCGGTGAATGGGGGTGTTGAGTATGTGCATCATGTGTTGTGCCTTATTGTGTTTCAATGTCTGTTCTTTTCAAAAATGTAAATATTAAACCAGGACAAAACATAGGCCGGGTATTTTTGGTTTTGTTGCTGTGCAGAATTGTCATGTTTAAGTCATTTGGAAAAGATTTTTGACAAAAAATTTGCTAAAGATTGAGACACATTGAGAAGCAAAATGACATTTGCACCATTTTAAAAGCAGTTTCAAGGTCATAAAGGTCACATTCACAAACCAAATCTTCAAAAGCATTAGGTGGTGGCACTGTTGTAGCTTTTTTGTATACTAGCTAATGCAGTAGCCGAGCAGTCTGAAACAATACACGAGACAAGCGTCATCAGTTCCAACATTTTATTGTCTCTCATTTCTTGGCATTGAAGTATTCCTCAATGACATCCTTGGCTTGTGACTCCTTGCCATAGTCCTGTTGCAGGAAAGTAACATCAAAAATAAAAATATTTTAAAGTAAAAAAAACAACAGGAATTCAGAAGTACCAGCAAAATAACAAATAAATCTTGATCCAAGAGTGTTGCAGGGCTCTTTAATGTAGTCCGCCGGCTGAGCGATGGATGGAAGGATGGACGGACAGCTAAATCGATGCCTTAGTTCACGCAGTTTCTGACCGAATGTCGCCATTTTTAGGGACCGCCGTCACCACGGGCGAGGTGACGGGGCTCGTAACTTGGCGTTCCTTTGGCCAATTTGAATAACAGCTGTGTGGCTAGATGGGCCACAGCACCTGGACTTGCTTGGCAGGCAAAGTTCGACGCAACGAAGACTTGACGCGAGTTGTGAACTAGCGCAGAAAATTCCTCGCTCTTCGGCCGGATGGCAGAAGGTTCGATCCATCCACTCGTTGCCGTTCAGACGACAGAATCGGAGTTTTGTCTCGAGGGCGTTACAAAAGTCTTTGTTCTCCTCTTTTCAGACAACATTTTTCAGTTGCCTTACTAGTTTGGGCGTTCTCTGAGGAAGGCGACAGAGCACGGCCTGACTAGTCAGGTAAAAGAAAAACGCGGTGTCTTAAAAAAAGGCAAGCAAATCACTTTTGCCGCGCCAAATTACGTTTTATGAGAGAATAGCAACAGGTTTGTTTGGGAATTAAATGCATACTTGGTCAATTTTTTTTTTAAAGCTACTTTGGATACATTGAATAAAAAATCAGGTTCTAAGAGCCCCCACGCCCGTTTTAAACTAAAGTTTTAAAGGTTATAAAAATGGAGGGTCGTTACCTTGACAACCACACAGCTGCAGCCCACCACCTTGCGGGGTTTGCCCTCCCGGTCAATCTTGCACAGACCGACCCACTCGCCGAGCTTCTTGTTGTCGTCGACCTGAGCGAGAAAGTGCGCACATTGTAAGCCGCGTGCGGTCCCACCAAAGCCAGCAAAAATGGGGGAGAAGCGGAGCAACTTGGCTGGATCTCAGTCACAAATTGGGTAACAGAGGCAATATCGTCACGGCTTTCAGTAGAGGGAGCCAAATTATCATCAGCGATGCAGCCAAGGTGTCCAAAAGAATCACTACACATATATTTTTATTTTTAAATCAACCCCACCAATGAGTTGATGTCCACTAATACATCAGCGCGAGAAAAGCGAGGTCACCTTTATCAGGTTGATCTGATGCTCGGCGCAGAGGGCCTCCACCAGCTTGACGTACATGGGCTCGTCGCAGTTGGCGGCCAGGACGCACAGATGGGCCTGGCGCCTGAAACGCAAGAGTGCAAACGTTAAAGCCGTGAAAGGAAAAGTGTCAACAGCTGACTTTGCAAATGTTCTCCTCAATTCCATTTGTGACGGCGCACATACTTGTCCAGGGCTTTGGCCGCCTCACGGATACCGCGGGCAAGGCCGTCATTGATGAGTGCGGTCTTGAGCACTTCGGGGAGAGCTGTGTTGACATCCATCACACCTCCGGCGGCAACGCTGTCATGGATGAGAGGCACAATGTCAAGAAAAGCGGGAAAAACACCCAATGGGAAATTCTGCAATGCGCTTCCAGCTTGTCAGAAGAGGCATGTCACTCATTGGCGAGTGAAGGGAAATCCGATACAACTAAATCATCATTCAAGCTTGTGGAAGCACACATCAAGAGGAATATCTCATACAGATGTCTTTAATTTGTTTCTAATGTTTACATGTGGAAAGTATAGAGTACAACGGGGGTTTACACTGGTTGCAATTATGTTTGCATCCATAACCCAGTAAAAAAAAAGTCATTAAGTGGTAATTGAACCATGAGCCCCCCTCTTTGAACCTAGAAGTTTCGAATTACGTTTGTGGCGCGGCGACACTCGCGAGCAACCTTAAAATTAGAAAATATTACACGAGTAGGAACACGTTGAAACTTTAATGAAATATTGAGTCAAATGAGTACGATGAATATAGAAATACACATAGCAATTGGACTGTATGAGTTGGTACGTTCCACATGAGCGCGAAGCTAAACTCACCCTTCCTCGGCCATTGTTGAAAAGGGATGGATGACGAACGTAAATTTCTGCAATAAAGCACAGACAATACAGCCTAGTTATTTTTCATCGCTGATTCATTGTTTTGAGGATATTCCAAAGAAGGATGTTCAATTAATTGAACGGATTGTGCTCCGATGGTGAGTAAAACGCACCGTTTCCTACTCTGGGGTAGCGGGTGAAGAGGACGTCATAGGTCCGCGACGCGCTTTTGATACCGCTGGAAGGGCCCCTCTGATTACGGCGTCCGAGGACTGCCTGTTTATATTCATTCAAACTTGGATTATTTGGACAGTAAATGTTGATCTATTCTGGACATCTATACACACATAAACACATACAGCCTGAAACAATTTATAATGACCTGCATTCCCAAAAAAAACAACTTTGAAGATTGTTTGGAGTTATGCAGATGAGCTGGAATTTAGAATAATCAAACTGTTTACATCACCAAAAAGGCCATGCAGCTTAAAAGCTCACAAAATTAAATATGACTTAAGTGCTGCTCAAATATTCCAATGAAAAATAAAAAATGTTTGTTTTATATAGGAGGAATGTCTTCACTTTAATATAAACAGGACACTAGTATTATATTCGAAACAAACAAGTGGGGACTGCCTGTAAATCAAAAGATGGATGAAGCAAACAGCAATGATTGCTTTTCATTTTTCTTTATTGATTTGTGTCACGAAGGAGCCAAATTAAACATCTGACACAACAAAGACAGAAGTATATCATTCAACACATCATGGTGGAGTCTCCTCCTCTCAGAGTTTGAGAAAAGCTTCCAGTGCTTCACACTCAACTGCCGCTTCGAATGCCTGGAAGTCCTGAATGGCAAAAGTGGGAAAAGATCTTCACGTTCCCACACAGGAGTGCAAGAGAAAAGCAAAAGAGAAACTTACCCCGCAGTACGCGTCCCCGTTGCTTATTTGCGGGGGCAGTGCAGTCGGGTTCCCGGCGATTGACCTCATTGATGCTTTGGCTTCGTTACTCGCCGTAATGTCCACCAGCTCATAGAGGATCTTCCTCCCATCGAGGACCATGAATATTCTCTGTTGGGCTTTCTTTATCTGGAGGAAAACAACATTGAAATAAATGTACAGAAAAAGTGTGGGAAATAAATTAAGATAGTACCTCAAGGTTGCTGCTCACACTGGCGTAAAACACTTTGACAGACATGGCTGCAAGTTGAACGAGAAAAATAACTCAAGTGCAGACGCAGATGCAGTGGCGGAATGTGTGTGTGAGAAAATAGACAAGGTAAGCAGGTTTGGACATGATTAACCGAGGTGTGTAGCCGCGCCCACGTTGCCTGTGACTTACCTTTCCAGTTGACCAAAACCAAGACGCCTTTGACTGTAGGAAATACTTTTATTGTTTTGGGCAATTTACAAACACTGCTCACAAAAATCCCAGCATTATAAAATGGGGGAAAGATTTAAGGTGAGGTCTTTCTCCCTTCCATCAGCAAATAGGGGGAAGAAACACAATATATACAAAAAGATTAAGTCTTGAAAAAAAAGTCCAAATGACATGCAAAAGCACAGGGGCCAAACTGCTAAATAAGAGTCAAATAAAGGTTTTCTTCTTTTTTTTTTTAGGGCGTTTCCTGTGACAAAATGAAAGAGGCATGCAATCACGAGGAAACGAGCGGGTCCAGCTCGTAACACATTCGGCCAGGCAGGTCCTCGGCCACCCTCTGCCGGGAGCTGTCCGAGTCCACCTCGGCGGTCTTGTCTGCCGGCGGCGGCGGCGGCGGGCCCTGCGTGCTCACCTCGCCGCTGGCCGTGCTGCGATGCCTGACGAGGTCAAACACGTTGACACGTCGGCCATTTGCGGTGGACAACGCATTGTTTGCTTTTGCCCTACCTGCCCTGGAATCCTCCATGGCTCGTGTCTTCCGAGTTGGATTTCATGGCTCCGAATCGAACGGAGGGGCCTGACGGGATCAAAAGAGCCAAATCGGCTCAAATTGACGATTTTAGGAGCGCGGCCGTGCTTACCGCCGTGCTGCCTCCTTCTTCTCCAGAGCAGATAACCCACAGTGACAACTAGCAGCAGCAAAAGCAATCCGCTGACGATTCCCGGCACCACCGATGACGACGAAGCCGCTGCGGGCGACACAAGTCTGAGCCGGGCCGGGAGAAAAGCGTTCGGAGGGGCTTACCCACGACGTTGATATAAAGCGAGGTGGAGGGAGTGGCCCAAAAAGCATTGGAGGAGAAGTTGACGGCGTAGAGGCAGACGTAAGCTCCTCGGTCCTTGTCCTCAATGTCGGGGAATTCAAACACGGCCACGTAGAAAAGGGTGTGTCCGAAAGCCGCCTTGGCGCTGGTGACGTTGGTGTCGGTGTTCTTCAGGTAGAACGTGCCTCTGGAGTACAGAGAATTCACCGAGCACGTGACGGAGAAGCTGCTGCCCCGTGTGACCGACACCTCCCGGGGGCTGTAGACCACCATCACCTGGAAGGTGGTCATGGAGATTTGCGGCTTCTCCAGCTCCACTGGAAAGTAACCCAGAGACGGACGGCGGCGTCAAAGTAGCCGGCGTCGGCCAGATGAACGGGTCGACGCCGGCACCTTTGACGTCGAGCTCCACGGGATCTCCTTGAGGGAAGTAGATGATGTTAGTAATCACTTTCTTCTGATACTCGCAGAAGTAGGAGCCCCGGTGACTGAAGTTGACTCTGGACAGGCTGAAGGTGGCCGCCTCGTTCTCGCTATACTTTAGGAGTTTGAAGGAGTCCTGTAACCTTTTCAGCAAGAAGGTGCCGCCTTCGTGCTCCGTCAGGATAGTGCAGGTGAACTCCACGTTTTCACCCCAGCGAACTCGGCTGGAAGGCCTCACGGCGATGCGAGGCTTCGCCAGAGCACCTTGGACGAGAGGGAGAGGCAACCGAGGTCAAAGGGCGTGCACCGCTGGTTCGCCATTAAAAAAAAAACATCTGTGGACTGAGTAGGGAGCTTTGCGGAACGCCACTCAACTATGACAAGATGGATGCAAGCAATATAGTCATTTTCCCGGTTTCTTACCCAAACAGATGACTCCGGCGTCCTCGGAGTGGCCGCAGTTGTTCTCGCCGAAGCCTAGGTGATTGCAGTGCGTGATGGCGAGCTCCTGGCCTTCGCACACCACGTCGTCCAGCCAGATGGGGCCGCTGCCTCGGCCAAAATGCGCATTAGTGGGCGCCGACACGGCGTGGCCGCAGCCTATTTGTCGGCACACCACGTCGGCGGCGCTCAGTTCCCAATCGTCGTCGCACACCGTCCCCCACTGGCCGTCGTGGAACACCTCCAGGCGGCCCGAACAGCCGCTCCAGCCGCCGACCAGCTGCACTTTTTCTGTGGCCGCAAATATGGAAAACTTGAAGGAGGGGAGGGGAGGGGGGGGGGGGGGGGGGTCGGAAAGCGAGGACTTCACCTCCACAGGAGACGCCGACGTCACGATCGTGCTGGCACGCGGAGCGGGGGAAACCCTTGAGCGAGCACTGCTGCAGCGAGGTGGTATTGGCGAAACAGTCGTCGCTGGCCTCCATCACCGGTCCGCTGCCTTGGCCGTAGTGGGCGCCGCCGTGGACGCCGACGACGCCGCCGCACTCCAGACGATCGCACACCAAGCCCGCCTTGGCCAGGTCCCAGTGGGTGTCGCACAGCGAGTACCAGGCGCCGGCGTGCTGGACCTCCACTCTCCCCGTGCACTCCGTCTCGCTGTTCACCAAGCGCACCTCCAAGCTCTCTGCGGGAAGCAAAATGAGCGGAGATGTCTCCAAACGTTGCAAATTCTCTAACCTGAGCAGATGACGCCGGCGAGAGACGTGGTGTTGCACGATCTGTCCAGCAAGGAGCTTTGCGGGCACTGCGACAAAGTGGACTCCACGCCGCTGCACTCAATCTGCATCATCCAGACGTGTCCCGAGCCGTGACCGTACTCGGTCGCCGCGGTGATGTTGCGGGCTTTGCCGCAGTCCAGCTGCTTGCACGCCACTTGGGCGTCGCTCCTGTCCCAGGTTTCCCCGCACACGTCCCCCCAGCGGCCTTGGTCGTAGAACTCCACCCTCCCGGCGCAGCGGTTGACGCCGCCGGCCAAGCGCACGTTGCCTGCGGGGAGAGACGCCGACGCTAGCGATACTCGCCCTCTTCCAGAACACACGCGCTTCCGCCACCCACCTGAGCATCGGACCGACGCCTCCTGGATTTGGGCGTTTCGGACGGACTCGCGCAAGGAGCACTGCTCGAGCGACGTCTCCCTGCCGCTGCAGCTGACGGCGTAGCCGCTTTGGTCCCCGCTTTGGCCGAAAGATCCGGGCGACTCGACGGGATCGCCGCAATTCATCTGCCGGCACACCACGGCCGCTTCGTGCAAGCCCCAGTGGACGTCGAAGACGGGCCACCAGTGGCCTTGGTGGTGGACCTCCACCCGACCGGAACACTGGTCGCTTCCGTTTATCAGTCGGACGGTGGCTGCAAAGACCGAGTGGTGAGAGCTTAGGAGATCTCCGAACCATGAAGACCATCACGCCGGGGCACGTCGCTCACCCGAACACACCACGCCGGCGTCTTCGCCGTGATTGCAGTTGTTGATGCCCAAGGGCCTAGTCATCTCACAGTCCGTCAAGGACGACTCGTTGCCGGCGCACGCCACGTCGTCCATCCAGATGCTGCCCGAGCCTTTTCCGAAATAGGCGCCCGATTTGGCGGTGATGGCCGTGCCGCAGCCCATGACCCGGCACGCCACTTGAGCGGCTCGAATGTCCCAATGGTCGTCGCACACCGTCCCCCAAGCGGTGTTGTGGTAGACTTCCACTCGGCCCGAGCATCGGTCCGTGCCGTTGACGAACCGGAGCGTCGGAGGATCTGGGGACGGGACGGCACTTTGATTTCCCATTGACGGCTACGAGGTCGTTCTTGGCCTCTGACCTACCTGCGCACGAAAGCGAAAAGCCTCGGCACGCCTGGGCGCTCTCCCGGACGCTGCACTGGGAGAAGGAGGTGGCGTCTTTGGGACAGGAGCCCCGGTAGCTCCTGAGCGGGCTTTCGCCAAAGTACTCTGGGGATTTGGACGGCCCTCCGCAGTTGAGCTCCTGGCACAGCATGGCGACCTCCCTGGCGCCCAAGTCGTGCTGGCACAACTTGCCCCACTCGCCGTCGTGGAAGACCTCTAGGCGGCCCGAGCACGGCCCGCTGCTGTTGCTCAGTCGCAGCGTTTCTGCAAAAAACAAAAATCCTCTAGCGTCCGCTTTGCCGTACTTTTGGCCGAGCGTAGCAACCTGAACATATGACGCCGGCGCCCTCGTCGGGGCCGCAGTCGTGATAGCCCAATCCCGGGTGCGGGCACTCGGACAGCGACTTCTCCCGGCCCGTGCACTCCAAGTCGTCCAGCCAGATCTCGCCGTCGCTGGTACCGAAGAAGGCTTTGTCCTTGACCGCCAGCGGGACCCCGCAGTCCATCTGGCGGCACGTCACGCTGGCCTCCTGCACGTCCCATTTGTCGTCGCACACCGAGCCCCAGCGGCCCAGGTGGAAGAGCTCCACTCGGCCCGCGCAGCGGTGGCTCCCGTTGACCAGACGAAGCTGATGTTCCACATCTAGCGGGCGCAAACCAATCTAGAATTCCCAGGGCTGAAAAAAGGGACGGCCCACTTACAGTCGCAGGTCACGCCGGCGTCCGGGCACTGTCGGTCGACGGCTTTGTGCGAGCACTGCGAGAGGGAGGTCTCGTTGCCCGAGCAGGTGCTATTCACCGCCGAGGTTTCCCGAGATTGGCCGAAATGCGGCTTTTGGGCCGACGTCCGGGGCGCCCCGCAGTTGATCTCCTGGCAGAGCACCTTGGCTTCGGGCAGGCCCAGCTCAGCGCAAACTTTGCTCCAGCGGCCGTCCAAAAAGACCTCCACTCTGCCGTTGCAGTGGTTGCTGCCGTCGCTCACCCGCACGTGCTCTGCAAAAGGCGCCGGTTCAGCTCGCCGCACGTTTGGCCCAGGCGAGGAAGACGGCTCCTACCCGAGCACACCACCGCCACGTCTCCTCCGTGAAAGCAGTCGTTCTCGCCGAAGGGCCTGTGCGGACACTTGAGGAGGGACAGCTCCTTCCCGGTGCACTGCACGTCGTCCAGCCAGATCGGCCCGCTGCCGTGGCCAAAGTTGATTTCGGCTTTCCTGACGGAAAGCGCCGAGCCGCATCCCAGCTCACGGCACACCACCTGGGCGTTGGTGAGGTTCCAGAAGTCGGCGCACACCGTGCCCCAGGCGCCGCTGTGGAAGACCTCCACGCGGCCCGAGCAACTGGTCGAGCTCAGACCCGCCAGCCTCACCGTGCCCCGGGCGCATACTGAAATTGGAAGATTTGATTCATTGGAAGATTTTTTCGAAGATATGATCAACTTTTGTGTCTCAGGCCAATACTCACCTGTACAGATGAACAAAATACCTGAGGTAGAAAGAAAACGACGTCAGGGCCATCCAATATTTCCTCACCTTGAGCTGATTTGATTCTTATCAAATGAAATGTTTTCATCAAACGGCTGTAAAAAAGTAGAAACTTACCAATTGGCAGACAAAGACGTAGTTTGTCACAAATGGACCTCATAATGTGAATTCAATGTCGTAGATCGCCTGCAGAAATTGTCAGGCCACCCCTCAAAAACTTCCAAATCAGAGTGTTCATGGACTCGGAGCGCAAAATGCCTGTTGACATTTGGATCAATCATTGAAGGCAGACCGTGACCCAAAATCTGCACCGGGAAACCGGAACCCACCTTTGTAGTTTTTCCAGGTATACAATTCTTTTTTTTTTTTCTTACAAAGTTACGGGGCAATTTCCAACTCATTCAATGACTCATCTTCTTTTTTTCAAACTTCAAAAATTCACATCAAACTCCCCCCTCAGCGTTTCAAATGTAATATATGAATATTTACTCCGCTATTGATTTGCGGGTAAATCATTGCAGAGGGCCGTTTTGATGGGAAATGATGCGCGCGGTACAAGAGGGCGCCGCGCGCGCGCACGCACGCACGCGTCAAAGCGCAAGCGCGTTGTCGTGCTGATTTTCCTTTGAAATGATGCCAATTGATGTTGTTTTTCAAAAAAGTCAACGGAATTGACCGTGACAAACATCGATCCATTTTCCATAAGGCGTGACATGGAAAAATCAGCAGGGAAATTTGCTTGCGCTTCGACGCGTGGCCCGACAATTGAAATCTACGTTCAGTCAACTGCAGAGAATTCATCCACTTTATTTTGCAATGTGACAATTTGACATCACTGTCGACAAATATCATAAAAAAATCACAAAAATGTACATTTAACACATGGAAAATATCGAAAATGGACGATTCAAACGCACGCTAGTGGCCACATCATTAGGTACACCTGATCGAAACGGCTACAGTGTGCATGGCTGCTGAGCACGCAGGGTCACGATAAAAAAAATAAAATCACACGATTGTCGTCGCTCCCTTTTCTTGGGGTGGGGGGAAAAGTCTTGATCAACATGTACAAGTACTTTTTGAAGGAGTCCCGTGCACGTTTGGCATCCACACTGCCGGGAGGAGTTTTCACCTTCTAAGACTCCTGCTGTACAAAAACAAAACCTGAGTCTCATCCGTTTTATGGCTTCAGTGATTTGGGCTAGTCCTAAATCGCTTACCTGGTCAGAATCTTGAGCGGCCACGCCCAGGAAGGCAAACACGTTGTTATTTTCTTTCGAGCGGAAAAAGTCCTCATAGTCCTGCCGGGATGGAAAAGGTGAGTCGGCGCTGGCTGGACCGAGCCCTTCCAGCATCCCGCGGCAGCAATTGGACGAGCACGTCGCCATGGATTACCCCCGCAGGCAAGAGTGACATCGCGTAATCCTCGCCGGGATTATGGTGGGATTACAGAGGTTGGATGGATGGATGGATGGATGGATGGATGGATGGATGGATGGATGATTGATCCGAAACTCACAATAAAGCAGGCTGCCTGCCTGTGTGTGACCTGCATCTTACCCCACAGTAGCGATCGCCTCTGAAGATCTGCGGAGGAAGCGGGTTGCCTCCGCACGGCCGCTTGTCGCAAGGGATGTGGCGGTACATCCACAGCCGCTGCTCCTCCAGCATGGCGATGTCCACTTGCTGGAACTCGATTCCGTTGGCCTCCAGGAAACCCACCACCGCCTGCTGTTGCTTTTTCACCTGACGTGGGCCAAAGCACCGCCTCGTTACGAGCCGAACTTTGCTTTTTCAATTTCTTTCCCGTCCTTGACCCAAATTATGGCCACAATGGCACTATTGTTTGCGCGTCTGGCCTCCATTGGTACGCTCGCCAACCCAAACAACCCAAATGTGACCCGACAGCGCACACTCGATAGCAATTTGGCCAAGTGACAACAATTCAGTGTGAGAACGTGAGACTCAACGCTCTGAGAGCGCGTGTCATCATTTTAGGGTGGCAGATTCAACACTTGTGGGCGAATTAGAAAAAAGAGTCCATGGAAATGCCTCTATGCAAGAGTATATTGTTTGCACCCTGAATGAAGGGATTAACTTGGATTAATCCTTTCATTACATGACGTAGGGGAACAAAACAGGACTCCTGAGGACAAACGGACCATGTAAGGAAAACAATGGTTGGCTTTTGCGATACTAAAAGTCACGGACACTCACTCTAAAATGGGCACGCCAGCCACGCCCACGCACTGGTTGGCCAGTCAATTAAAAAAGAAACTGCATCCAATAATAATCCCCCCCCCCTGCATTTCTCTGCACGGCACGCATGCACTCGAGCAACAACGAGGCCCTCTAAAGCAGCCAGACTTTTGGACACTTTGGACTGTTTGTTTCCCTCCTTTCATTTCCAATTGTAGCCAGCATCCTTTTCTTCCGCTGTATCCAATCACTGCTAACTCAATTCAAAGGGATGCAAAAGCCAATTATTGCATTCACAAGCTTCGCTCTGGCATCACTGACCCAAATGGTCCATTTACTCAGGCGTACAATGGATGGACTGTATTTTCTCTTACGGTTCAATGCATCGGTTTATATAAAGAGCATTGAACGACAGTTGTCGATGATAAAATGAACCACATTTTTGAAAAATACAATTATTGGATGAATCAATAATGCACAAATAGTTGAAACGTTACCACAAAAAAAAACCCCATAAAATCCCCAATGACTTACTGCCAGAGATCCACTTGACGAAGCGACGTAAACCTTGACAATGACCATTTTAATTCAGCATTACGAAGTTGAAACGACGATGTTGTTCAGAAGCAGCAAAAGAAGCGCTTCATTTCAACCGACAAGCGCAGACGCCGACAAGCCAGCGACACTGAACATCAAGCCTCCGGTGTTTCTTTTCAAAACAAAAGGAAAACGAGTTCTTCTCTTCACCTCTTTTTGTCCATCTCCAAAATCACAAGTATCATCTCTTAAGTACTAAGGAATTGTGTTAAATTTACACTACAACCCAATGAAATTCGACACAACACGGGACTTTTTGATTTTCAAAATGTTAGAGGGTACTATAAACTGATTTATGATCAATTGAAAAGTTATTTTGTTTTGAACATGCCTGTTTATTTTTAAAGATGAAACATTTTCTCACACTTTTATGTTGGGCTTTATTGTAAAATAATGTCATGACAGGTAAAACAACAGTCATTGACCCTTCAATGATAAACAATGAATGAAAATAAAACGATAGAAGTTATTGAGCGTTTTCACGTAATGTACCGGGAATGCAAGACGAGCTGGTGACGTCACAGAAGCGGTTTCCATGCAACAGCAGGCAGCGATGGCCGTCGTTCCGGTTCTCCGTCCTCTCTCGGTCTCGATCTGCAAACTCTGCAGAGCCATTCATGCTAGGCACACTCACCAGACGCTACTTTGCCATTTGGACAAGTAAACAAGACGAGGAGGCTACCAATTCGCCTTCGTATATCGCGTTAGCCATGTTAGCTTAGCCAATAGTTTTAGCCTTTTTTGTTTGTTTTTGTTTTGTTTTTTGCGGCGATGAAAGCGATCTTAGCCATTTAGTGTAAAAACCACGAGCGGTTCTGAGCGACCCATGACCGACATCTAACGGTAAGACACGCCTGCCTCACCTGTTGCACTATTTTGTTCTTCTCGCCCGCTTGGCTCTCCGTTAGCTCCTCCGATACACTTGCAATACTTTTTGTGGGGCCAAACTAGACATTTATGATCGATCGATCGATCGATGGATCGTGCACCCATTGGCCCACTTTTGTGTGACACCCGACAAGAACAGACGGCGGTCAGGGTTTTAGCCTAATCCTGCCAAAAGGTGATGCCATTTCCCAAAGCTTCACGACAACAAATGACCCTAGGAAGGAATATTTGGACCTAGTCGCTCGCTCGGTGCGTGGCTCGTCTCGCTGATCTGGATTTTGGCTTTGTGGGCTAGCGTTGCCATAGAAACACGCCCATCAAGCTGCTCCGTTTTTGCTTCAAGTTAGTCCATATTGAAGTTCAGGGCAGAATTGACATAAAACAAAACACACTGTACATTCATTCAAACATGCAAAGGGTCAATAAACCTCTGTTAGTATCATGCTAATGCCTGCTTGGAATGCAAAACACATGGTAACTTTACTTCACGCGCTGCGGTTGCTAAGTGAGCATGTTGTGCCAGCAGGAAGTGCTCCGAGCAACCTGTCGGCGGCTGGCCTCGCTTGCTTGTTTCAACCGAAAGAAAAACACGTTTACATTTGCTTCCCAAACAAGATGGAGTCCAAGAGCGACGCCGCGTTGGAAGACGACTGGGATGACAATCGGAGCCGAGGATCCTTCAGGAGCCGGAAGAGTCGAGTCCCCTCCGGCAAAAAGCTCAAGCACTACAAGAACTTCCGGGAGCGGACCCAGGATGAAAAAGCAACTTCCAAAGCCGAACTGTACCCCTCCGATCCTGACCGAGCCTCGGACGGCGAGGGGCGCCGCAGCAAGGCCACGTCTTACTCGGACGAATACGAGTCGGAGCGCTCGCTCTCGCCGTACGAGCGGGATCAGACGCCGGCGCCGCCGCTTCCGCCAACCCGCGCCAATCTCATTTCCAGCAGCTCGCCCTACAACACAGGTTTGACACGTACGTGGGACGGAAGCGGATCCACCTTTGAATGTTTTTCCATTCAACACGTCCGCAACAGGTATGGAGAGGCGAGTCCGGGCCCGCCCGCCGCGTCCGGGCCGGAGCCGGGCGTCGCGTTCCCTCAGCAAAGAGTCCCTCCCTCCTAGAGACTTGGACCCCCTGACCAGGCAAATGCTGTCGGGCCGTCTGCTGAAAATCAACGAGTTGCGCAACGTGCACGGCGAGCTGCAGCTGCGCATCGCCGAGTTGCAGAAGGAGAATCGGATCCTTAAGCAGGTAGACTCGGCTCGAGGCCGACACGGCACTGAAGCTCGCCTGACCCGGTGGGACTCTCTGGCGGCAGCTTCATACCCGCCAGGAGAAGGCGCTGCAGAACTACACGGACGCCGAGAGCAAAATCTCCCAGATGCTGTCGTGCCACGCCAGCGAGACGCACGTGCTGCGCGAGCGGCTGCGGCGCACGCGGGAGCGGGAGCGCGCCGCCGAGCGCCGGCTGAAGGAGAAGGAGGAGCAGCTGCTGAGGAGCCACGCCACCGTGGGACGCATGAAGAAGCTGGTGGAGCAGCGCGAGCTGGGCGCCCGCGAGGAGCTCAGCGGCAAACTGGAGCAGGAGAGGGCGCGCACGCACGAGGCCGAGCTGAAAATCAAGGTAGCGTTGCCGCCTCACCTGCCTTCCTTCCTTCACGCGACGGTCTGTCGGTAGGAGCTGGAGAGGAACATGGAGCTGAGCAACGGCAGCCACCAGAGGCAGCTGGCTGCCGAGAGGAAGAAGACGCTCTGCGCGCAGGAAGAGATCAAGAATCTGCAAAAGGAGCTGGAGCAACTGGCCAATCGACTCAGGGTGCCTCCAGAGAAACACGCAAATACATTCAGCCGCCACCACCACAAGCCGCTTAGTGACACCGTCGTCACCTTTTCCAGGAAAAAGAACGAGAATTAGAGATCCGCAACATTTACGCTCACCGCATCGGGAAAGTCTCCCCGAGAAAGGCCGCCGACGGAGAGTCAAAGCTCAAAGCTGAGGCGTCATCATTCCACAAGGCGCACAGACACTGCAAGGCGGTGCAGACGCGCAGCAGCAGCAGCCCCGAATTTCCCTCGCCGCCGCCCGCCTTGGCCGAGTACAGCGATCCAGCCCCCGACGGATACCTGTCACTCAAGGTAAGTCCTCGCCCAAATATGGAGCCATTCAGGATGTTGGAAACCACTCTCTGCTTTGCCAGCAAGTGGAGCCGGTGGACGGTGGACCCAAAGCAAAGCAGGAGCAGCAGAGGAAGACCAGCCAAGACAGAAGAACCTCAAGGGAAGAGAAGGAGACGGAGGAGGAACATCAACAGAGCCCTCGGGATGTCCGTGAGGTGAAGGCCAACATGTTCACGGATGGTAAGAAGAGTCCGGCGGCTCAGTACCTTGAAAAACTTGCAAGTAGATGTGATTTCCACAGACTGGGTCAAAGAGAAGGAGGATGACCAGGTGAGCAGCTTCTTGAGGAATCCACGCAAGAGCGTCCATGTCCAGGAGGAGGCGGAGCTGTGGGGGAACCACCACCAGGTGGACGCCGGCGAGGCGCGTCGTAGGAAAGACCAGCTGCTGGCCAAGATGCGAGAAATTGACCTCCAGAACAAGGAGAAGCAGAAGCCCGTCCGCGTCGACTCGTCCGAGTCCAACGCGGAGACGCCGTCGTCGACGCCGTCGTCGGGCCGGCGGCGAAGCCTTCGCTCGATCCGATCCAACGAGGACCTGGTCTTCGGAAGCTCGTTGGGGGGGAACTCCCGTCAAAATGCGGCCAGGGACAACGGAGACCACGCTCTGGAAGCCATCGGCATCTTCAGCCTCAAGGGGACGGAGGAGAAGAGCAAGAAGTCGGCGCTCATGCAGCAGCTGTTCGGCTCGCTGGCGGCGCCGTCGGGCGACGCCCGCTCGGCGGAGCTGCTGGATGACATGACGGACGGCGGCGGGCCTCGGGGAGGTTCGCGAGCGACGGGGCGACTCGGCTTCGGGGCGGCGCCCGCCTCCCTGAGCGCCCGGCACGTGGTGGACAGCCGGCCCGCCGTCCGCGTCATCCCCTCCTTTGACGACGACATCGAGGAGCTCACCTTGTAGCTTGACATTCAACGTTAGCTTGTTTTGGTTTGTTTTTAGAGGTAGTTGCACTTGACATTTGGTTTTGTCATAAGCAGACATCCATGAACAACGATACGATGATTGATATTTCAATTATTTCCAAACATCAATTGTCTCATTTGTGCTAGTAGCACTTTAATCATTCATTGCACTTGTCACACTAAACAAGGACCAAGTGGTTTTTCAGTGTGTTTTGCTATTTAATGTGACATTTAGTCTTTCTAGTCCCCAATTAAATATACATGCTGTCAAAAATTGTGTTTGTTTTCTGAGGGCCATAACGATACATTTAAAAGTCCCCCTCAATATCATTTAGATAACACAAACATTTTATAATTGTAGGTTATTCAAAGGCATTGTAAACATTGGTGGAACTTTTGAAACGCTGCATTACGGCGTGAAACTGATTTGGCAGAAACGCCACGGTATCCTAGCAACGCGCTTTTACTATCGACTTGACCCACCCAATATGGCGGACGCGCCGACGTACCCAAGCAACGGACCAACCCACTTGAGGCGGCGACGCATCCCGGACCAGTGGGAGGGAATTAAATTATATATATTTTTTTCTCCTCAAGAGGGGCTCCGTGGGGTGGTCTTCACTTGTTTAGCTGTTTTCAGACAAGTCAGGGCTACGAAACTGAGAAGACATTTGAACGAGGAAGTGCGTCGGATGCTGAGAAGCGCTTCACCAAAAAGAGTCACGTGGTAAGGACCGCTTGCTTCAGAGTTTACAAATATTCAATATCATTATCTTTTTATTCTATATCATTACTTTTTATTGTTTTTATTCTTTTTACATTGATCATTAAAATGAAGAAATTATGATCACCCCCAACAAGGATAAGCAATACAGAAAGTGATGGGATGCCTGTAAATAAATAGCTTTTATATGCTGAAGAAGTTCAAAAAATGCAATGAGCCAAACTTTCCGAAAAGTCATTGGTGGGAGCAGTTAGCTTTTGGCAAGCCATAATAATCCCCCCGCCACTCTTAATGCAAGCCTATCATTAGATGCAACCAGTGATGGCTTATTATGGGATAAAGGGAGCGCAAATGGCCCGGGACCGCTTTGACTGATTGTTGGCGCTTGCATGCCTGTTATCAAGTGAAGCAAAACATTACATTTGGTGACACAACAAAAATCCTTTTTTTTATTTTCTCATTGGGAACCCAAACGCATGAATTCATTAAAACGGCTGAGTCATGTAAAGTGCCCGTGCGGTTGCTACGGCAACATAGACTGCTGAGCTGCCGTCATTTGATACGCGACAAGTCAGCTGGCTTCCGCTCACTACCGTCATTATTATTTTCACTTTCCTGCGGCATTTTTTCTCGTGCGGAGTTCCAAAGAACTTTAGGAGGGCTTTCAAATGTTCTAGTGTGGTGAAGAAGCTCTCCAAAAATGGAAGCCATCGCTCGCGAGGAGGCGGCGAGACGACGGGGAGACGACCTTTCGCCTTCGGGTGATCATCTTCTCACCCTGAAGGCCTTGACGGAGAAACTGAGACTGCAGACCAGGAGACCTTCTTACCTGGAGTGGAAAGCCAAGGCGGAGGCGGAAGGTTTCGGCGCCTCGGGTAGCGGGGAAGCGGGACGCAGAGCAGGGGACTCGGCCCCCGTCCGTTGCCAGTTGCCGTCGGGGCTGCCGAAGACCTTCGAGACCGTAGACGAGGCTCTCGGCTGGCTCAGGAGAGAACTGGTGAGATGCTTTCCGAGAAACGAAATGTTCTCATTCGGAATCGGTAAGACTGAGGAAGGTTTTGCTTTCAGAGCGACATGCGCCAGCAGGACCAGCATCTGGCCAGGCAGCTGGTCGGTCTGCGCGGCGACATCAGCGAGCTGCGGATCCAGCAGGCGTGCCAGCTTCACCGTCGCATGCTCAACGACGCCACCTACGGGCTGGAGGAGCGCGACCAGCTGTCCGACCTGCCCTACGAGTGCCCCGTCACGCCCGGCCTGGGCCTCTCGGCGCCCCTGCGGCTCATCGGCGTCACCAAGATGAACATCAACTCGCGTCGCTTCTCGCTGTGCTAGCCCCAGATTATGCTGGAGCCAAGAGAAGCTAACGCAAGGCTGTCTTTGAGAGCAAATAAAAACACAGCACGGTTGGAAGCGGCAGATCGGAATGTTCCGTCGTATCGTTATTGAACATTTCAAGCTGACCGGTCGCTCTCATAAAGTCGCGGCAACACGAATGTGCCAGAAAAATCCCGTGGGCGCAGACAAATGGGATTAAGGATTAACGTTACGGGAGGCCAATTAGGATGCCTTCGACGCCGCGCCGTTGATAATTCCTTTGGCTCGCTCGGCATCCAATTAAGACGCGTGCTGATGTGAAAATTCTGGGCAAGGAGACACGGCCCGCTCGCAGCAGCCCGCTTTTGTACCTTTTGGAGATTAGCGAATGACGGGACGGAATGCGCTCTCGCTCCAGTCAAGCGGACAACTTTCCCAACTTTGATGGCATTAGGAAACGTCGCTGCGATTTCAGGCTCGTCCGAGCACGCGCTCGCTCAAAAGCCATCGGCGTCAGAGTCGACGTAAAGGACGACAGCGTTCCAAAAGTGTTGCAAAATGTTCTTCTTTTTAATCAACATCTGCACAACCGTGAGGGGCGACTGACCGTGCAACACTTTCGAAAGGCACAATTGGGGGTCAACGGCAGCGAAAGGACCCGACACTTCATCTCGGGGTTCCCCAGATTCTTCCAGAAAAAAATGGGTAGCCTCCCCCTTCATTGATTAAAAACAAAACTCGCCATAAGATGCACAGCAACTGCTGACCACGCACACACACAGTTTACAAGAAATGATGAGGTGGCCATTTTGGATTCTCTGTACCCCAGACTGAGGCACAAAACGGGCAAATTGCGGGAAAACAACAAATAAGGCAGCGATTATGCAAAGTGATGTGGTGACTGCATCCACTCGTGGTGTGGCTACCTGGCTGAGGGCGCTGGCAGATACTGCCCATAAGTGAGGAACAAACGGAACCGGGGCTGGACCGCACGTCAGCCTAAGTGCATTTGATTGACGTCATACGACGACTAACCTTCAGTGTGATCGTGCCATCAACGGGTCCAGTCTGACCAGTTACAGCGCGGCGCCTTCGCCGTCCATGCTACAGCCGAGCGCCTCGATGTCATTGCTGATGTCGCTGATCATTCGGTCCCACTCGTCGCCCTCCGAGGTCTCCCCGGACTCCTCCGGGCCCTCGTCGGAGGCGGCGCCGTCTCCGCCGCAGGCCGCCGCGAGGTTGCCGTCGGAGTCGGCCGCCCGCCGGTAGCGGCCGAAGCTGTCGGTGATGATGCCGCGGCCGTCCTTCACGCCGATGGTCTCCAAGAAGTTCTCAAAGTGCTGGCTGTCCTTCTCGGGGATGAAGGGACGCAGGCCTAGGATAGTCACAGAATGAAATGAAAGACGGCTTGATGAGACGTACGAAAAGAGAAGAAGTCCTACCGAGCAGGAGGAACTTCCTGCTGTCTCCGTAGAGCTGCCGCAAGTTGATGCAGAACTCGTGGATGGAGGAGCCGTTGCGGTACTCGTGCAGCAGCCCGGCAAACTGCTGGATTTCCTGGGAGGACAGCTTTGTGCGCAGCTGGACGGACGGACGGACGCCACACAAGCGTCAAGTTAGGAAACTCTCGGGTGTCGGAGAGGGCGTACCGTGGTCATGTAATCCTGGAGCAGCTCGGCGGCCGTGGTGCTGAGCTCCCCTTCGCTCGCCGTTGTGACCTGAGGAGAGGCGGGGCCGGAAGCCGACGGGGAGCCGCCGTCTGCTTCCGCCGATGCCTGGAATGGACTTGGAGGGGAAGGAGGAAAGGGGAAAAAAAACATTTGAAACAAACATCCACCGGAGTAGGTGAGGGAAAACGAGAAGGTGAGCTCTTACAAAGGGCCGGCTTCGCCTTCGAAGTCTTCTTTCATGTCCACTTTGCTTGACGAGTCATCTGAGGAAGCGGCGCGTTTGATAACAAAATGAGCGCTTCAGACCAGGAGTGATAAAAAAAGAAAGAAAAGATTGTGCCTACTTCGAGCAGACGATGAGGCCCTCCATTTGAATTCGTAATACTAATATTTAAACATTTGGTTTTGGTTGCTTACCGCTGTAGAGGGAAAGATGTCTTGTGGGGGTGGTGGCTCCGTCAAAGATGGCTCTGTCCAAGAAGTCAATGGTGGACTCGGTGTAGACAATCTGGAAGACTTGGCTGAGCAGAAGGCACAGCTCCTCTGCAGCCGCCTGACGTGAAAATATCAATGAACGGCACGTGTGGCCAGCCACTATTTGATTTGGGTCAGCGACATACTTTATTGTCGACGGCGAGGACGAGCAGACAGCACACTTCCACCAGCACGGCGCCGCTCTCCGACAAGGAGCTGAGCGTCTGAGATTTGTTGAGATCGGGACAGGAGCTGGGACAGGGGGAGCCTCCGGATTCCTGGGCTGAGCCGCATAAGTTCAGTCACCGCTCGATCTACGTTGACGGCGGCTTTTCCACCACCGCGTACCCGTCTTGATGACGACGAGGTGCTGGGAGTCGTCGCGGATGTAAGAGACGGCGGCGATGTCGTGGATGGGCACCCTCAGGATGATGTCCTCGCCGTCGCGCCACACCAGCTTGACGTTGTACGCCGACAAGCTCACCACGGCGTCCTGCTCGGAGGTCAGCTGGCCCGCCAACTGATGCGACTTCTGCGGACACGAGCCGCGGGCGTCCTTAAGCGCTACCTTGCAGCCGTCCGCTTTCTGAAACGGTCACGTGACTTACTCTTGCATTGTCAATGAGCTGGAGGACTTCTGTCCTGCTTGACGGGTTCAAGTATCCCGGCACCGACGTCAGCTGGCCCAAATACTTGAAAGGACACGAGAACCGAGGCGTTACTTCAAACAGTGTCACTAAAGTCCAGTACGCGAGAGAAGTCTCACTTTGACTTCCTTCTCGATGTAGTCGTTGAGCAATACGTCGGGGTCGATGCGGTGGTCGGGTTGCGAGAGAGAGACCGTGTGGAGTGCCCGGCGCTCCGCCGATTTCTCCAGCGCTTTCTTGTCCCGTCCTTTTTCACCCTTCAGGAAGACCCGCTTGAAGGGTGACACGATGCCAGGCTGAAGGGGAAGTTCAGAAAAAAAACAACAACTACTATTTCAAAATGTTCACCATTAAAGCACGGGAGGATATCAGTTCGAATTGAAAGAGCCTACCTCATAGTCCATGCAACCCGATGCTAGCAGATTTGCGCGAGCGTTTGCTTGTTTACATTCATCACCTGTGGCCTCATGCTATGCTAACTCAAAATGATACTTTCTCACGGCGAGACACAATAAACGAAAAGGAAAGAGTCAAAAGAGGAAGCGCGCCGCCGCAGCATCCTGTGAGGACGACGGCGTTCAAACTTGACTGCAGACTTTGCGGAACAACTCTGGAGTTGACCACTGAATTATTGAACAGTATTTGGCTTCACGCGACAGGTGCATTATTGATTGTTTGCTGGAGCTCACTGCTGTTCTATTTTAACATTTTGAAAACAGAAAAATCACATCTTGTTAGTGCTACTTTTGGGCCAATGTATTATTATTATTATTTTTATCTATGATCTTTGCGATAAATACAATGTCAGTCTGAATAGATTACGTATAAATGCGGGGAAATGCAAAATACACTCAGCATAAAACAATACGTCATTATAATGTGAATCTTTTAAATATGCAGAAAGGCTGACGGGTTATTTTTCTAAATCACACAGCGCACTATCGCCCTCGCGTGGCTCAAACGAGAAGTGCAGGAGCAGTGACATCACTTTAATGACTAGAAACAATACATCAAACACATTGAGTGGAAATGTGAATTTTTCCTACAATCTAGATCGAAGCTTTTTACATAAGAGTTGTATCGAGCTGAATCAGCATGCTCTTACTCGAGCTAAGTCAAGCTAAATCTCAGCATTGCAGTACACGACCCAAGTCTTATTTGATCATGTACACTCCAATATAAGAAGAAAAAAATCAGCATTATTTGGCACGCGCAATATATGGTGATACCTAAACTGATGGTTTAACGAGACGGGCTTGATTTTGGCGTGAAACTCGACTGGGTCAAAGAACTCAAGCGGGTTAGCATGCTAGCCCGCCAATGGTAATTGAAAAAACCTCCCCCCAAAAAGTGTCGACTTGCCTTTTTGACTTTTTTCACATCTTCCTCCATGTCTACGACGAGGTCCTTTTCTTCATGTTCTGCTTGTCGCCTCCTCCTCCACCTTCCAAGCTAGATACGACATAACCAAAACGAAGCTTTTGGGGAATACCTTCCGACGTTAGCTTAGCCTAGTAGCCTAGCATGGGTGAAGTCAGTCCAAATTTGGGGTGAAGGCCATGCGCCATTCTCAATTTTGGACACGTCCAGAAGTCCTTAGGCAGCCAGGCGCCATGCAAGCCTTCCAACCTGTATCCAAACGGGGTTATTTAGCTACACGGCTCCCCGAAGGCTCAGGAAACAAAGTCGAAGAAAACAATCCAAACTTTTTAACCGTGCCGCCATTTTGGGCGTCAAATGCATCCAAGCAGGCACAGCAGCGCCCCCTTTGCTCCAGGAATATGACGTTCAAGAGTATGACGTCATTTATAGTTCAAATAAATCTACGTGTTATATACATTTAGAATTGAAGTTCGATTTTTATTTCACTTACAATGGGACACAAAATTATGAACACACACTGTGGCCGTATTGCACTTTCAAATACCATATTTATTTTTTCTCTTCTGGGATGAACAGTCTCATGAATCTACAGTAAGGCTTGACATTATATTTTTAGCATAATAGTTGTCATTTCTTCTATAACAAAAGAAAAACATACAAAATGAACGTTAGCACCATATGTTATTAATTATATTCATATTATTCCCTACAACAGGGCAAAAAGGTACAATACTGGACATCAGCCTTGCTTATTTTTTTTTTCTCTCCCCATCCCCATGAATTATTTAATCATACTTATATTTAACCAGCACAAAATATCCTCACACTGTGTCATATATATATATATATGTACATATATATGGCATCCATGAAAATCATATAACCCAGAGATTATTTAAAAACACACCCACAAGCTAACACAACCTGGAAATTGAGGAAATATCAAGAAAAGCAACATTTTTTTTTTCATAACCATTTGTAAATTAGCAGCAATTGACATGACACCCATAGTTGCTCGGTTGCAACATCAAATCCATGTTCCGATAAAATGTCACAGCCAAGTCTACGATTATTAAAAAATCAAAATTAGATACACACAGATAAAAGGACATATAGATGACAGGAAGTTACAACACAGCAATCACGTTCTAGGTATATAGACTTTTTTTTTTTTTTAATTTCCATCTGTAGTTTGTCTTCTCATTGTCGCAGATAAAAACAAACACAAAACAACTGTATGCCGCGAACATCATAAGACCACGTGAAGACGAGCTGTGGCAAATAAAAATGGCACCATAGAGAGTTTTGCGGTAGATTCTGTGTGTAGATTGAGGTGCTGGCGCTTGAGAGCATCACGGCTAGTTGTTTCTGGGCTGTCTCACTTTTTTTTTTTTATGCTCTTGAGAAAGCCCCAAAAGTGAACTTGGCATTAGCACCACTGGATGAGTTGGTTCAGCACCAGCTTGTAAATGCATTCGTTCTTTTTCCTGTGCTTTGACGGAGACATCAGAGCACAAATGATGCACAGCACTTTCTTGTTTTATGCTGACAGCCAGATTGTTTTTTTTTCGTAAGCGGAAGAAAACTGGCAAATGCATAAAAAAATGGTCAACAATCATTGACCGGAGCGTTGAGCAATTTTTAACCCATTAGATTTCCAATTTATTCTCACAGGGGCGGCCTTCCATGACCTCAGCGTTTGCACGTCACCAGACCGCATGAAGTTTCTTTTGTTTTTTTTAAAACAATAAAGTTCATAAACAGTTTGGCTGTGGATTGGTAATTATTTGCATTGAACATGTTGGTTTTTTATTCTTCATCTGCAAACGAGCCTCCAACGAAAAACCGAGGAATGACGACAAGTTGACGGCACGTCATCTGGTCCGAAGCAAACGCAGCGAGAAAAGCAGCTGGGATCCAGGAACACGGGTTATGTAAAGGAGGAGGCCTCGCAGTTTGCGGACCGGACCGCACCGAAGCACCCCGAACGTTAGAAGGCACAACAAGGACTGAGGAGAAGGAGCTTCTTGCAGAAGCGCTCTTGCTGTGCGTTGTCCACAGGTATGGAAAACGGTTTGTCAACATTGCAAACAGTATTTTGTCAAGAATGAAAGAAAAATCTGAAGGGAATGACGGAGGCTTGGCGGACGGCCGTCTTTGCCCGATGACGCAACCTGCGAGGTCTTTAAAATGCCTCACTCGGAAAATCCCTTCAGCTACATTGATGGCCCTTTTCAATTGTGCCTTTCCTCCATCAGAGGGCGATGTGCAATGAAAAGATTTCATGAAAGGGTGGAACTGATTGAAGGTCAGTGTGCTTCTCTTTGCCTCTCTCACCATACATGATGTGATTACGATTGAGGATTTTGGAGCAGAAATAGCAACAGCCGGGATAGCGGCGCTCCACATCCACCCCCCCCCCACCCGGGGTCTCAGTAAACACGATCGATGTTGGCCTTATTTACATAGAGAATGGCAGTGAAAGTCGGATGTGCAAAAGAGCGTCACCCTCTGACGCGCTCCTCCAACATTCCCCGCGTCGGACGGCGAAGCGTCCGGCTTGCCCGCCTTGCCCTTCACGCGAGTCGCTCTACGGAATAATGCATGAGAGCAATTTCAGAATGAAACATTCACGTGTTATCTATACACTCGTCCACAGGCCCGACGGGATCGACATCCTCTCTGCGATGTGTTTTTGTTTGCTCATTTCTCCCAAAATAAAAGAGCCAAAGGTCTGGCAAAGGCGGAGCGAGCGCCGCCGACGAGAGCGCGCCCTTCAGAACGACGATTCGTACTGCAGGAGTTCGTAGAGGAGGGGGCCGTCCCTGTACCTGATGCCCACCGCGTTGGGACTCACGTACTGGAGCACGTTGATGGTCCTGCGCAGGCGGCGATCCACAAAGTGCGCATCCCAGGCCGGGTAGCGTTTCCGAGGCATGTCTATTTTGATGAGGGGGCCTTCGGGGCGGACGGGCCGGCCCGAAGAGTCCACCGGCTCGGCCGAGCGCACCTGGAAAACCGGAAGGCAGGAGTCGGCGATGCTTTCGTCCGACTCCGCTTGCTCCCCCGCCGGGCCCCGCGTGGGCGTGGCCTGCGAGCCGCGCGGGCCCGGCGTGGGCGCCATAGGCTCGGCCTCGGGGGGCAACGGCAGCCCCCAGAGCAGTTCTGCGCAACAGGAGCTTGCCAGGACCCTCAGCCGGGGGCCCATGGGGTGCAGGACCCCGTAGTAGAGCACCATGCAGGCCACACCTGAGGCAAAGCACAGGAAGACGCTGCAGAGGGCATAAGAGGCAAAGGCGTCGGTGGTGGCCGGGTCGCGGTATGCGTACCAGAGCCCGCTCAGAACGGCGTTCTCTAACAATACCACGGTGTAATAGACCACCATCCGGAAACGCGTCCGCCCTTCCTGCACGTTGAACCAGCAGAAAACGTAGACCACCCCCACCACCATGTTGAACAGCACCTCCTCCCACTTGGACATGCAGAAGTCGGTGCCGCCGTGGATGACCCAGAAGGCCATGGCGCACCAGTGGAGCACCACGAAAATGCCAAAGTAGATGTGGAAAACCGAGGCAAACAGGGCAAAGGACAGCACCCGGGAGGAAATGGTGAAGAGGCGCCAGAAGAGGTGCACCACAGCGCCGCGGTAGCTCATGCTCTTCTGGTCGTCGCGCGAGTCGCGCAGGAGTTTGTGGTACGACGCCAGCACCCAGGCCAGGGACAGGAGGGACGACAACACCGAAGAACCTGACAAACAGAAGGAAAAAAAAAAAAGCCCAGACGCTTGCTAGCTGCCGTTTGCCCGGTAGCCTCGTGTCGGACACCCGCCCCGCTCTTACACTGCTGCCACTCGGCCTTGTTGCTTTGGATCATGATGCAGAGCTGCAGCACCAGCTGGGGGGCGCTCTCCAGGAAGGTCTCCAGCAGTCGCAGCATGTTGACGTCGGCGTACTCGTACATCATGGCCCAGTAGAAGCGTCGCTGGTTCTCCTTCTGCCGGTAGCTTTGGACCCCCAGGTACATGGTGCGGATGTACCTGCCGAGACGGACGCAATAGCCTTTTATCCGGCCTCGTCTTTGGACGATCTCGAGCCGCGGGCTGGGAAAGGCGCCGAATGCCGAGGTCGAGGCTGCGATTGTGTGACATTTTCATCGGGAGCGGTAAATGTCAGATGGAATCAGTGGACGGGCCACCGTCTCGCCGATCTTTGTCTCAAACGACACGTCGGCCCGCCGCCATTAGCTTCCGCTAGGCCCTGAAGGAGTGTTGACAAGAGTCGTCACTCTCACACTGGCGCAAACACGCACCACGGCGTCACGTTGGCGCTCCCTCCCTCCCTCCCTCCCTCCCTCCCTCTCGCTGCGCCTTTTTGCAAAACAAATATTTGGACGCTCTCTAGTCAGCTTTTGGCAAAAAGGGGATTTCCGCGGCTGCGTTGGCCCCCTCCCGTTGGCACCTCGTGAATTATTTGTGGCGCGATCGTAGCACTTTGCTCACGGCTCGTTAAATCGCCGTGTGCGGTAACAACTCGGCGCTCCGGCTCAGCCGTGGCGACGCCGGCGGCGGCCGTCATCGGCGGCCGTCATGGGCATCGTGGCGGCGACACCTCTGCAGACATCTACTTTGCGTGAACTTGAGCGTTACCGTCTAATAGCACGCCAGCGCTAACCCTCAGGGCTACCCGGGCACTAAATCCTAACGGAGGGGGGTTAAGACCTTCCGTGTCAATCCGGCCTTTGCGGCTCAGCGTGTGTCCGTTTTAATAGTGGCGCTGTTCCTCGATCTGATACGTCTTCATCCTCCCTATGGCAGCGATTAGAGCCGAGCCGCTACACTGGCTCAGCCCGGCTCCAAATCCAACACGACCGGCGCCTCGGGCCCCGTCGCTGGGATGGAGCGATAAAATGGAGGGAGGGAGGGAGGGAGGAAGGAAAGGCGAGGGAGAAGTGAGCTGCGATTTTGCGTGTCCACAGCAAAATGTTAGCTTGATAGCTACTCTGCAGCAAAGTTGTCAAGAAATGAGAGAACAAAAAGGAGATATTGATCATTTCTGCCGGCCATTACGATCAATTAGAGGCCAGGGGGTCAGCGCTGTCCAATATCCACAGCGCTAATTAAATGAACAACAAAGGGGCTTAATGAAATGACGGATCCCGGATGAAAAAGCTCCGATCGCCGCCAAAGTCCACTCTATTAGCGAGGCCGTTTTGTTAGCCGCAGCGCTAATTCTTCAAATGGTGTGATTGCAGCATAAAAGTGCGAAAGCGGGTCGCCAGCAGTGAAATGGTTTCCTTCATGCTTGGCTTTGGAAGGCTGCTTTTCCGCCACACAAGAAAGGAGCAGATTAGGTGGCGGATTAGACACAAAAGGCTTTGACCCAGTTGCTTTTCAAAGAGAGCGCCTCCCAAAAAAGAAAGAGAAAAGTGCCTTTTAGACTGCACGCCATATCAAATTTCTTCTCGTATTCACACCCATGCTAACCTTTAGCATGTGAAGCTAGCCGCATCGGTTGTTTGAAACACACAATGCGTAGTTATCTTCGTACTTTTGTGTGCTTGCAGTTTTTTTTCCCGCGGCCTGGCGATAAAACCGGAGTGGAGCCAAGTCAGCACGCCGTGGGGAGGCGAGGCGAGGCGGCGGCAGAGATAAGCGGCAAGGGTGCGACTCCGCACAAGTGACACTGTGATGTAGTGACAGTGCAAGCGAGGAGGAGACGATGCTCACCAAAAGAGGCCTGGGGAGGACGAGAAAGCGGGGAGGCGAGGGGGAGTAGGTAAACTAATCACTGAGCACGCAATGCAATTTTCTGGCTGTGTGCCTCGCACTCGCCTTCCTCCCACCACGCCGCCTCACGTCTTGGGGGCCTCGCCGTCGTCTTCTTGCTATTCCGCTCACAGACGCCGGCTCACCCCGCTCCATCTATCAGGCCGTACCATTTCGCCTCTCTTTCTTTTTTTTTTTCCAGAACCAAGTGGACGAAGCCGCCGAGGTGATTCGCACGCCGGAAGGAAGGACCCGGCGCTTCACGTCGTCAACGGTTCGATCCCGAGTCAAACAGTTGCTCGACGGGTCACCAAAACAACCATCAATAACATCATTTGCACCATTTTATACCCTCACCCAATGAGAATCGATCAAAAGAATTGATGAGGAATCGTCCGGCTAAGCAAAATGGAGTGAGTCCATACTTCTTCATTTGCATTCCTGTACGCCCTCAATTAGCGTATTAATGAGAACAGAGAGCGCGCGGACACGTGGAAATATCGTGGAGGAGCTCAAACGTCTTTCCGTGGCGCAGCGTTTGAGAGCGAGAGCCTGTCTCACCATTTTGCAGCGCCTTGGTGATGATGATAGATGCTCGCGCCACAAATGCAAATTGAGGAGGCAGCCCTCGCTCCCGCTCGCTAATGCGTGCGTGCGCGACACGCACGCACGCACGTCGGATGCGACGACAGCAGTAAACGGCCACTCACAGACGTTTTTCACACAGCCATGAAATTTGCTCGCCACAAGAAAGGCAGACATTTTCAACGGGACGCAAAACGTGGCAAAGGCAGAAGAAGGAGCCAGCCTCACATTGCTAATGATGCTAGCAACACTGCCGCTAATCAAGGGTGGTGAGACCTGCGACGTTATTGTCAAACAGCATTAGGGAGACGGGACCCCCCCCCCCTCCTCCACACACTGTCAGCCCATCCATCATCATTGACACCCGTGTCACCTCGCAATTCAAGCGTTCAACTGACTCTCACGTTTCCTCCTTCCTCCCTCTCTGTCTCGTGATCACATGCTCACACACGCATCATCACACGGCGACGCCAGAGGCCGGCGCTGACCCGAGGGGGACGGACACATAGAACCTCCAGGCTGAACCTCAGCTAAATATCTCGCGAGTCTGGAGACCAAACGGGGTTGGCTGAGGTCACGCGCAGTTCACGCCGCAGTGGGCTACTCAAAAATGATGCAGGGGTTGCCAAGGTAACCGCGCCAGGGTCAAAAAGGGATGGTTGTGAAGCGGGACCGGAGGACACGCCGGTGCGTCTCCCCGGGCCGGGTTGCTAAGTGGTGGTAATCGGACTCCGCTGTGTTGCAGTCTGGGAAACGGGATGAATTGGAAGCATGTCATGTCGTCGGCGCCGAGCCAAGGCGGCCATTTCATTCACCCGATACGGCTACAAATAATCAAGTGCGGATTAGCGGGAAAGAAATTCGCACGGGTGATCTGAGGCCGCTGGATTATTTCCTCAAAAGTAGGACAGAGAGAGCCGCCCGGTCTCGGAAGGGAGACGCTAGCATCTGCTTTTACTCCGCTGTCCTCTTGGGAGCAGCGGTCGGGACCTTACTAATGCTCGGCTTCACCTTACCGGAAGGGGGGTCGTGAATTGCGTCCATTTGCTACTCGGGCCTTCGACTCGTGAGCAGCGGCGGCTCCATTTTGATGCTGATTACGTGCGAGTCGCGAGGCTGCGGGGAAAATGAGGCGCTTCTCTTTTTGACAGCTGCCGTGTGCACGAGTCGGCGTGCGGATGGGCGCCGAGACACCCCGTAAAACGGACGCATGTGAAGAATCTGTCGCCGCTAAATACAACACAAATCAGTCAAAAGTGCCAAGCTTTGCTTTGGTCTGACATGCACAATGACAACTAACGGCAAAAGAATTGTCAATAAATCACATTCAAATGGAAAAATCCAAATTCAACGTTTGCGGCGAGCGCCAGACTAGCTCCGCCAGTCAACATTGGCCATCTGTTCCCACGTACCCGCCTACGCATCGCCGATTGGTCAAGCAAACATGTTGACAACGTTTGCACATGACTCCATTATTCAAGCTGTGAATTTCCACGTCCTCGACAGAATCGTCCGAAAGAACAACTTTTTTTTTTTTTTTCTTCCCCACCCGCATATTTGCTCACCTAAGCACTGGCGAGAGGATAATGAGGAATTTCAAGCGCCCCCTCCCGAATGTTTGGGGCTGCATCAAATTGCTGAGCAGCGCCTGACACACTTTGATCAAAGGCGGCGCGTGAGCGAGAGCGAGCGGGAGAGAAATTGCCTCTGAAAGGTCCACTTACTTCACAAAAGTAGGCCTTCCAGCGCCGCAGACGGAAAATGGAAGGCCGCTCAGAAAGCCAAGCAAATGGGCTTCATCAAAATAAATCAAGAAGCCTATTTTGGGCTTCAAAAGGGATCCCGAGGCAAGAAGAAAACTTTTTTTTAACACACTGCATTAGAACCAGAACCACTCGGACTAGACCACACCGGTACCGACCGCCCACGCCAAAGCTTTTGGCGGACAGAGCGTGCTCGCTAGCGACGACTCAATAAGTCATTAGCCCGAGGCTCGGCTTGTCCGCGCTCACCTTGGGAGGATGGAGGTCGCCGACACACTAATTTGTCAGCGGCAAAGAAAAAATAAAGGAAGCGTACATTGCAGATCTATTGCCCCAAAAACACAGCAAGACCAAGAAGAACAAAAGAATGTGGGCTCGGCTGTCGGGTTAGCGGCGGCGGCCCGCTGGGCGCCGTCTCACAATGACGAGACGAGCTTCAGAAGCCTCCGTGCTTGGACCTCGGCGGGAAGCCTTGGAGCTGAAAAAAGGTTGCTATGGCGACCACTTGAGAGTGACAAGTAACATTGGCGACAACGTGCTGGAGTACATTAGTGGTGCTTCGGGAGGAAAACTTTGCTCCTCTTTTTTTCAAACCTTTATAAATGGCCGCCGCGTCTTTATCAGCCTTCCAAAAAAACGAGTGGAGCGGAGTGGAGTCGAGCCGGCGACAACCAAAGAGTCAATTGGCAAAATGTCACTGGTTTGTTTACGCGCGAGGTCGCGGCTGGCGCGTGGCGCCGTACGCTAAAACCCTTTGACAACGCTACTGCGGATGATCCCGTTCTCCAGAGAAGGCCAGGGATAAATGAAGCTCCTTTCAAAAGATGAGACATCCCCCGCTAATCTAGACTCACAAGGGCCCAAATGCACTTCTGCTTTTGAGCGCCAGCGCCAATGCTAGCTAAAAGTGGGTCGCAGGATGATGCGCGACCTTGAGACGAGTCTTGTTCCTGGACATCAAGAAAGAGTGAAAGATGGGCCACACTGTGCGCTGGCCTACATATGAAGAAACTGGGCCGACCCGCACCCGGAGAGCCAAAGTCCAAAGGCTCTTTCTTAACTTCCACCTTCTTTGTAGCGTCACCGCTAACGACATGAAAAGGGGAGACGGTCGGGAAGCACGACAACCGATGGAAACTATTCATTGATTTATAAAATGGGCTAGGTCGCTATCGCCATAGCCTGCGTAGCGCTAGTGCGCTTAAGCGTGCTAATGGATGGAAAGCGAGAGACGACGCCATGCTGGGAAAGAAAGAGCACACCTGGGAGTGCAAGCGGCACCTCATTCAACACACAAGACAGCATATTATGGGATGGATAATGGGAGTACAGTAGAAGTCCCGTGAAAATAGACTCTGCGCTCAGCAGCTGTCCTCCGGGTCGCATAATCGTTTGTGGGATGAAAAACGGCCCGAACGTCAAAAGACCCGGCCAGCGGTGCTCCTCGGCTACGGGACGGGAACTTGAATTGACCTTTGACTCAATTTGCCCAGTTGTGATAGCTAATGTAGAAAACATCATCAGACTTCCAGATTGACATTTGAGCCCAGAGAGGAAATAGAATCCCCCAAAAAGCTTCGCTGATGACGGAGGATGGAAGCCATGCAGTCGCTACAGCTGCCAACCGGGCGCACACACGCACGCACGCACGCACGCACAATCCAAAAGTCAATAAAGCCTCATCAAGCGCCAAGTTTCACAAAGCGTGCGTGCATGCTACAAATGCAGTCAGAGCAGAGCGCCGCTGTAAACACGAGCCAATTGATGTGTCAGCCCAAAAAAAAAAAAAAAACACCGGTGCTATTTTCAGCTTCTATGTTGAAACAAGCCAAATGTGTCCAACAGTGTAAGAAATAGCCAGTTGTCCTTTTGCAGCCAGGCCATAATATTGACTTGCTTCATTGTCCATTTTGCGCAGCGAGTGTGAAACGCAAGCAAAGCGCCAGTGTGTTGCCAGTGTGCAGCCATCACACGGTTAGGTGCACCGCATGACCCGCATGCTAATGCCGCTAGGCCCACCTGTGCTCAACATTCCCGCTAGCTAGCTAGTCTGTCCGCTAACCTCGGCTCCAGAGTGCGGCGTCTACAATCAGCTAAACAGGCGAGCCATCTAATTGCCGACACCATTTTGCGCGCTTGAAGTGTTTAAGCGACTTTTTAAAAGCAATGGGCCGGGCTTTCTGCGCACGCTTGTTTATTTGGTGTGAAATTACAGCCTGCTGTGTTTACAGACGAGACGTGCTCCACTCCTTCGCTGACTCAGCCTCTCGTGGACAAATTGGTATAATTGCCAATTATTCCGCATTTCTGGCCAATTGTGACAAATTGGGAGGGAAGGAAAAACGAGTCCCATTGTGGGCCCGATCTACTGGGGATTCCCTCCCCCCCCCCCCCGCCTCTCTCAACTTCTCGCCGCAGTCCCACACTCATTTGGGTGAGATTAAGCCATCCATCGCGCCGCCGGGAGATTTGCGCGTGTCGCTGTGCAACATAGCAGGATTAAAAGACGCCGGCGGAATCCTCGCTCATCAAAGAAAAGGAAAAAAATCACAGTGGGAAGCCAGCCGCGATGCACGCCGGGAAGGCGGCTAATTGATTGTGGAGGTAAGATAAAAGTGAGTAATGAGACATGACTCCTGTCAGCTCTCGAGCGTGATGAAGTCACAACTTTCACGCTAAGTGATGCCGATACCCGAGATGGAAGCGACGAATGCGGGCGGTGAAAACGAGACCATTAGGAAGCCTGCCGACGCGACGGAATATCAGGTAGACCTATTTCCTTCGGCTTTTTATTTGTTTTGGGTGCAATTCCACTCTAAACCACCAGATGGCGCCTACAGATTTATTTACAGGGTTATTTGACAATCTTTGGGCAGCATAATTGAGCTCAAGGATATGGAGTACATGTTCAATTGGCTAGGCATGATGTGGCAGCATGTATGTGTAGCTTGCGGCCAGCCCAGGGGGTCGCTCGCAGCGGATGATTGCCAAGGCCGCGTCTGATCCGCCCGGCTGCCCACTGCGGGGTCAAAAGCTGCTTGTGTCAGATTAGTTTAGCGAGAGGTCAGCAAAAGGCTAACGAGCCGATATGGAGATGATTGGCCGGCCGTGAGACCACCGTGACACCGGGCGGCCAAGGATATGGTATTAGGAAGGAGGGAGGGATTATACACACATACACACACATACATGCGGGTCAGGTCTGTGTTCTTTCTCAGTTGCTCATTTTCTATCTGCACTCAATTGTGTGTGGGCAAATTTCAACGTGGGAATGGGGGGGGGGACGTTGCACAAGACACAATGACATCATGTCTGCGTATGGGGGGGGGCAGCAGTATGTTAGACTGCATGAGAACAGATGCTCTTGGGTTACAAATATCCAATCGGAGTCTTTAATGCATCTTGGGGAGGAAAGGGGGGCAGTGCGACCGAAGACACCACACTCACACGTATACACACGCGGGGCGCGCGCCCGCTTTTACTCCCCACACAAGCGCAATGGCGCACTGTGGTGAGTGTGGTGTATGAACACAAATGCAAGTCTATCCAGTTCCCATGTCCGGTTTCCTTGCTTCTGCACCACACAACGTGTGCACAAAGACGGCTCTCTCTTCTATTCATTGCCACAGATTCACCCACCCCGGACGGTGCAGGTTATTCCAGGACAAGTGACAGGCGCCCACGCGCGCGCTCGCAGCACGCAAAAGCCGACGTGACCCTTACCTCCACACCTGTCCCATTTGAAAAACGTGCAGCGCGCTCTGCCAGAGCCACACGGACAGTCGGCAGCATCGGTCCCGCTGCAGGCTGGCGACGGCTCGGCGGCTACTCAGCCCCTGCACCGAGCCCAGTGCGCCCTCCGTGTAATCCTGCACGAACCACCTGAAGCTGAGGATCTGCACCAGCACCGAGGGCACCAGAACGAAGAAGAGGGTCACGGCCGACCACAGGAAGTCCCGGCTGCGGTAGTAGTGCGCAGCGAGCCACACGTCACTGCCCACGTCCCAGAAGAAGACGAGCAGGGCCAGGACGATCCACAGGCAGTCCAGCCACAGTCGCTGCTCCTCGTGCGGTGGCCGCGCCGCCTCCCTGCGCCTGGCCCGCAGGTAGTGCAAGCAGGCGCTCCGGCAGCCCCAGTAGCACGACGAGGTGTTGCAGCAGTGGCAGATGTGGAAGGAGCTGCTGTTGTCGGGCCCCTCCTCCCCGGCGCCCACCACCTCGTCCAGGTTGCGCAGCTGGGCGAAGCCGGTGACGACCCCGCGGCCGTCGGACTTCGCAGCCATCTTGCCGTCCCCGCTCGCTGCCCCCTCTTCCTCCTCCCGACGACACTTCCCGGACACCTGTTTTGCACCCGGAGCCCCGGAGCCATCTACGAGCCGCCGCAGCTCACCCAGGCTCCGGGCTGGGAAGGCGCGCGCACGCCGCCGCCGCAAGCCCCGCGGACGCAGCGCATCCTCGCCCCCTCCCTCCTCACGTCAGCCTGCCCCCTCTGCGGGTTCGAGCTCTTTTAATCCGGCCGAGCGTGATCGAACAATTTTTAAATGTCCATCTCATCAACCCCCTCCTCCTCCTCCTCCTCCCGCTGCTGCTGCTGCTGCTGCTGCTGCTGCTGCTGCTGCTGCTGCTGCTGCTGCTGCTGAGGCTGAGGCTGCTGCTTCAGCCCTCCCCGCATCCCTCCTCCAGCTGCAAGCCTAGTACCACCGCGTCCCTCCACTGGCCCTCGCCGACGTAATTCATCCCCTACCTCTGCCCCCTCCCATCCCCTCTCGTGATTCTCCCTTTCAACGTGGTTGCCATCTAGTGTCTCGTTTCAAGTCCCCATTAGAGCACGCACGCATGACCACTAAAGAGTACTGGTGAGACACGGGGTGCAATGTCTTGTCACTGCATGCATGCATGCATGCATGCATGTGGATGCCTTTGAAAATGACCAACATGCCGAAATAGACAGACAGACATGACTCATGCACCGGAGAAGCGTTGTGCGCAAAGTGTAAGCAGTGCGATGACGAATCGATTCGCAATGGTGAGCCCAGACAAGCTGCAATATGTTGCCACACATTAAACCCAATGGTGCATTTCAAGACAGCCCCACAGGAGATTCAATCGTCATTTTTTGCTCCATTCTGGTCATTTCTCATTCAAATAGCGCTTGTTGGATGACATGGAGTCTGCCTCGGCTGATTAAGGGCAAGATGAACTGTTGAAAGCCAAATTAACCAAACAACAAAATCTTTGGAAAGTGGGAGGAAGCAGGAGTACCGGGACGACGGGGGTTGAAAGGCCAAATAACTGAGTAGAACTCACTGGATCGTCAAAATCTTATTTTCCACTTTGTCTAGATTTGCCTTCATGGAATAAACTTGATTTCAAATAAATCACTATTGCAGCGCGCATAATAAGAAAAGTTATCCATTGCTACCCCCTCGTGGCCATAATTGGTATCGCCAGTTAAGCGAAATTGCTCATAAAAATACCTTTAAAAAAGTAATCGCAGCGACTGACTATCAATGGATACAAAAATCAAAAATGACAATCATCGATGAACGTTTAAAGTGAATTTTAAGTAGCAAGTCCAACCAGTGTTCGGCGCGTGACTTGTTTCCAGTCGGTGTGTTATTGTTGACGGACGTGCGTCACTCCTTTCTGCAAACAAGCAAAATAAGCGATCAGGTAATTTGACATCTAATGTATTCAGCATCCAGTACACATGTGCATCCTTTCCTTCTGCGACACGCATAGTTTTAGCCTTACGTTCAAACAATTTGTGCCTCACGCTTCCCCTATTTGTCACTACTAACTAGCTAGTTAGCATTAGCCATCTCGCTCCTTGCTTGCAGCAAGCGCTGTTTTTGTTGTTGTTTTTTTCAATATATATTTTCATTGTCACTTGGCAGCAACACGCAAGAACGTTGGATAAAAGGGAATATTGTAGCCCATGCATCATAAGACCTTTCTTTCCTTTTACCTGCTGCACCTGCCGGGTGGCCAGGCGTAATAATGGAGTTTGCAGAGTTGATCAAGACGCCCCGGGTGGACGGGGTGGTCCTCCATCGGCCCTTTATGCCCACCGTGGAGGGAACCTTGTGCCTGACGGGCCACCACCTCATCCTCTCCTCCAGGCAGGACAACACAGAGGAGCTGTGGCTGCTTCACTCCAACATTGACTCCATAGAAAAGAGGTTTTTCCCCGATTGATCATTTTGTTTGGTGTGACATCTCATGACATGGAATATTGACTCTCTTGCAGGTTTGTGGGTTCTGTCGGTAGGATCATAGTCAAATGTAAAGACCTGAGAGTGATCCAGTTGGATATTCCTGGGATGGAGGAGTGTATCAACATTGTTAGCTCTACTGAGGTAAAAAGAAATGAAAGAAGCTCGAAGGAAGCCATCCTTTGCTCATCTTCATTGCTCTCCAGGCCCTCTCGACACTTGATTCCGTCTCCCTGATGTACCCTTTCTTCTACCGGCCCATGTTTGAGGTTCTCCATGACGGATGGAATTGTTTCCGTCCTCAAGATGCTTTTAAAGACCTTGAGTCCATGGTAGGAAATGCAGTACAGCAATGGCGGGTGCTTGAGCTTGGCCCAACCTGAATCACCTTGAACAATACAACTATTTCAAACTTATTGTCATAGATTGAAAAAGATGTATTTATTTCTCTTCTGATTTCCTTCTGTCAGACAGACGAGTGGCGGCTGAGTGAAGTCAACAAGGACTTCAGCGTGTGCCCATCCTATCCTCCCCTGCTGGCGGTGCCCAAGGGCATCGAGGACGACTCGCTGAGAGTGGCGGCGTCGTTCCGTCACGGCGGCCGCTTTCCCGTGCTCAGCTACTACCACAAGAAAAACGGCATGGTGAGCAAACAAAAGCGTGTTTACTTTGTGGCGAGTGCCAACTCGAGTGTTTGATGTGCGCCGCAGGTGATGATGCGAGCGGCTCAGCCTCTCACCGGCACCAACGGGCGGCGGTGCAAGGAAGACGAGAAGCTCATCAACGCCACCTTGAGGCCGGGCAAGCGCGGCTACGTCATCGACACGCGGGCCATCAACGTGGCCCAGCAGGCCAAAGCCAAAGGAGGAGGCTTCGAGTCCGAGGCCAACTACCCGCAGTGGAGGAGGATCCACAAGGCCATCGAAAGGTGCTGGCTGCAGACGTACAAAACATCAGGCAGTTCAAACAATTTCTTCAGGAATGAAGACAGCAGGGGCCCCCCCAAATTGAACCTTGTGGAACACCGTACGACAACAATGGGTCAGAGTGGGACTCCTCGTTTGATTGTTTTCAGGTTCGGTGTTCTGCAGGAAAGTCTGATCAAGCTGGTCGAGGCGTGCAACGACCAGTCGCACAACATGGACCGCTGGCTCAGCAAGCTGGAGGCGTCCAACTGGCTGGGCCACGTCAAGGAGATCCTGACCGCCGCCTGCCTGGCAGCCCAGTGCATCGACAGGTTGACTCCGTTTTGATTTGGCGTGTGCTCATTTAATGACGCTATGTACGCCGCCGCGTCTCAGGGAGGGAGCGTCCGTCCTCGTCCACGGCACAGAAGGCACCGACTCCACCCTCCAAATCACCTCCTTGGCTCAGATCATCCTGGATCCGGGCTGCAGGACCATCCGAGGCTTCCAGGGCCTGGTGGAGCGGGAGTGGCTCCAGGCGAGCTCCGGTCTCTTCAGACTGGCCCTTTGGAAGCACACAAAGAAGTTCACAACTTGTTTTCTCTCCAGGCGGGTCACCCCTTCCAGCAGCGGTGCGCCCAGTCGGCCTATTCCAGCGGCAAACCTCGCCAGGAGGCTCCCGTCTTCCTGCTCTTCCTGGACTGCGTGTGGCAGATCCTCCGGCAGTTTCCGTGTTCCTTTGAGTTTGGCGAGTCCTTCCTGGTGCTGCTTTTTGAGCACTCGTACGCCTCCCAGTTTGGCACTTTTCTGGGCAACAGCGCGGCAGAGAGGTAAAGCCAGCCAGTGGTCTCGCCTCGCCTCGCCTCGGTCCTCCTCACTCAGGCCTCCCTCCCCGCCACAGGGCCAAAGTGTCCGTGTCTGACAAGACGGTGTCGCTGTGGTCGTGGGTGAATCGGCCGCAGGAGCTGGAGCGTCTGTGCAACCCGCTCTACGAGGCCAACGGTCTGGTCATCTGGCCCTCGGTGGCCCCGCAGAGCCTGCTGCTGTGGGAGGGTAAGACGCTAGAACATATCCAGAAAATAAACGTGCGTTCCACAAGGGGTCGCTGTTGTCTTGAGGAGCATATGCACCATGTTTGGGGCTTCTCAAGTCAGCTTGATTCCATGTGTTGAGGCATCACGCCATCATTTTTTTTTTCCACTACAAAACTGCTTGGTGAGACAGACACACATATGTTTTTGTGAAAACAACGTGTCGGGCCAAATCACCAAGCTGTGGTCCACATCGTCAGAGCAGAGATAAGATTTTGGATTGGAGACCGCATGAATAAAAACAAAGTATGTGGCGAAACTTGACGCTCCGTGGCGCGCTCACGTGTTGGCTTTTGGCGCTTTTCGCATGTTCCGGATTGTTCACGTTGCTTGAACTTGCTCGCTCACCCGCCGGCCGACACCTGAGAACAGTCGGGGGGGCATACATTTGCAGACGTGCGCCACATGTTTATTTTTGTATCCGCGTGTATTTGTTTTTGTTCCACGCAGATTACCACCTGACACATTTGGAAAAACACAAGGACCATTGTGTGCCTGCGATAAAGTCGATAAAGGCACGTGTTGACATTTCCGGACGGTATTAATGGCCGCCTCGTAAAAAAAATAAATAAATAGCTCGCCAGTCATAAGGGACATTTACGACTTACAGGTGCAGCTACTGACTGCGTCAATAAAACTTTGTGGCGCTTCAATTGCTCAATTTGATTTTCATCCAGGAAAAGGGATGACTTCATTGTTAGCTAAGCATTTTTGCGTTTGCTTCCAGGAGTGTTCCTGCGCTGGAACCGCTCGTCCAAGTGCCTGGACGAGGCCCACGAGGAAATGGTGCACATCATCGAGTACAACAGGGAACTCCAGAAGCGGGTCAATCTCCTGCGTCGGCAGCTGGCCCAGCTAGAAACGCAAGATCCGCTCCTGCAAACGCCCTAGAAGCGCCCGCCCGCCCGCCCGCCGGGCGGTCGGCAGGTAGAAAACCAGACGCGCCTCATCTACTTTCGAATCAATGCGATTGTTTTATGTTTACATCACACGGCCGCCCTTGGCATCGCTAGCGCCAAACATTCCTCACACAGAAGCCACACGGAGCCACATAACCTGTCCTACAGAACAGAACGTAAAGTAGTTGCTGCGGGGGCGCTCCACTGGTCGCCATAGCAACCAGGGCCTGCCATAAGGCAGAAGATGACTTCTACTAAGCGTAGCTAGCGTAGGCGAGGTCAGCCAGTGGGCGCTTTTACGCTTCATCTTGATTGTCCAAAGTTAATGGCAGCCGCTACTTCACGTTGGGTATCCTCGTCACATTGTGCTTTACGAAGAAGAAGAAAATGTGATTATTTTCCAGCTATTTGATTTTTGCTCTGTTTTATTGTGCAGCTTAAAGTTGATTTGAATTGCAATGCTCCAAAACACTTCAATCCTCAAATATGGTGGCATGACATTCCGTTTATATTCCTGTAAGACACTATGTGCTTAAAATTCAAATTGTATGTTTCCAGTTCCCACACGCACAATTATGCAAATGTTGTTTTTTTTTTTTTGGGTGTTTGCGCAAACAGAAGTTATTGTACTACTTTTTGTTTACGTGACAGAATGACGCCTCATGTACTCTTAACTTTGCCGCACTTATTAAAAGTATCAAGTGATGAAACCGGCGGAGGAGCATTTCCGTCATCATCGGGCTCAGCTGCATAAGTCCCCTCCACCCCAACTATTTTGCCGTGACGGCAAAATAAATAGTCCCGCATCACGCGTGACCGCTGCCGTTAACATCCGTCCTCCGCGTACCTTCGACGACTGCGTGAAGGTTGCGACACACAACTTTGTTTTTGGAAAAAGTGTGTCAGCTTACTGATTAACTCGTGGGGGGAGTTTTGCGACTGGATCGTTCCTCATCCTGCTTTGACGGGAAACGGGTGTGCTGGTTTGTCCGCTCGCCGTAGTCCCGCCCCCTTTGATTTCACACCACCGGCCTAAACATCGTCACGCTTCTTTGGCTGTCCTCTATCAAGGGCAAACACACCAGCAAAGTCAAATGTTTGTTTTTTTCTTGGACGACGGGCACTTGTCTGTTGTAAAAAAGGAAATTCATGCTTTGAGGGGATAGAGAGATTATAAAAAAAAAAGAGAAGTTTACCTCCAGAAAATGGTCGCCGTCTGAAGGAATCTTGGCATTTCCAAAATGATCACTGTTGAGAAAATCCAAAACTTATTTACGCCACCTCCCCAAAATCACGTTCAATGGCTAATTGAACTCATTCCAAAAAAGTGACTTTATTATGCTACACTGCCATTGATTGAAAGGCGTGGACACGCCAAGCACACAAAATTTCACAAAGGCAAACTCTTCAAAGGTCTTATAAATGATGCCGTCAATAAAACAAGCAAATGACTACTGTAACGAAGCAAAAAATCATCTGTACAGCGAATGAAAGCATTTGTGAGGCAATACAATGTCGCACAGCACTGTGGCTCTTTTAAACTTGCTCCAAAGTTGCAGAACAATAGTGAGTAAGTCAATCATTGCAAATGGCTTTTGTGTAAATCATCCAAATGTGAGGTGGAAGAAGTGGTCTTCTCAAGTCTTCTCAACGAGGAGGGAGTAAACAAGTCCATGGCCGGCCCAGTCCGCCGTGACGTCACATGGGCGCGGCCAGCGCCCCAGCCTGCGGCGCACCTCCGGGCGTCGACCAATCAGCGACGAGACCGGCTTCTCCTCGAACGCAGATGGCCTGTGATAAAGAGCAGCTGATGCAACACTGGCTTCACATAACAACACCAAGAGCATCACGACACACGCCCAACTCGTTTTAGAGCAACTCCAAAGCCAATCGGACTGCGTCGATCACTGGTGAGTACGCACAAATTCTACAAGAACACTTTTTTTTTCCAATCTTCCGTAATGGAACGTGCGCCTTTCCTTTGTTTTTAACACCCACTGCGATCGCCAAGAAATGATATTAGGCCAAAGATTGATTGAAATGTCCATTTTCGCATGATTTTGAGCCACGTCCGACATTTCTCAACACTGCGGCGCACATGGCGTGGTGGGGGCGGGTGGTGCTGCTGCTGGTGGGCTCCTTTGCACCACGTCAGCCTCTTTTATGCGTCATGTGCGTGGGGGGGTTTTGTGTAAACGCTGCCACCCAATCGGCTTGTGTCCCATTCAAAGGCCAACACAAAGGAGCTGCTGCTGCTGCTGCTGCTGCTGCTGCGTAATGTTTTGGGTGGTCACAGTTCCAATAAACGCCCTCCCTTGCTGATTGGGCGCCGTCGAAGGCAGGGCACAGCCTTGTATAAAAACTACTTCTTTTTTCTTCCTCTTTCCTTCTGCGGGAGCTGCATAATGCACACAGTGAGTACTTGGTCCCACCAAAACAAAAATCGCGTGAACTGGATGGAAATAGATGAATGGAAATGCTTAGTGGTGAGCTGAATAAATGTTCCATCAAAATAGTGGCGAAAATGGTCAAGCAAAAGAAACAAAGTGAAAATTTAATCGATAGAATGGAAATTCCGTGAAATGTTCATTTGTCCTTGAAGGTAGTTGAGCGAGTTTTACATTTTTAGAATCTTAACCTCTGTCAGTTTGGGAGTCCATTTTGTTCCTATTAAAATACAGCTCGCATGTCTTCACTCATTCGTCGTCCACCGCCGCTTCTACATGAGTTTGGTCAATATTTGCATTCTTGGGACGTGACTCGAGACATGGAAAAGATCCCGTGTGGCGAAAACATGGTCACAACAGGGCCTTTCAAAGACGCACAAAGGGTGGCAGTCAAACGGATTTTCCACCCGGTCGGTGTGATGAAATATAAATCCGCCCTCACAGGTTGCAAGTATGGCCGTCATCAGAACCCTCAGCAAGGTGGCCAAGCAGGCGTGCGGTTGCCGGCCCTTGGCCGTGGCGGTGCGCTCCATCAGCTTCTCGCCGCGCCAGGTCACGTCCGACGCCAGCTTCCACTCGGTGTCCTTTTCCGAGACAGACCACCCGAAGGTGCTCATCACGGGTGAGTGAGTGGAAATTGACTGGACTGTATTTGTTGAATTAAGTAAGGAGGTCAGTGGGTTGCCGTGGCTGGCAAGGCAACCCGAGTCGTGCGCCAGCTCGGAACAAAAGACCCTCAGCTTCATCCTGGTTTTTTTGGAGTTATTTGTGGAGCTAAACTGTCAACTGTCCATTGCAGGTGGCCTGGGGCAGCTCGGCGTGGGGCTGGCTAAACTCTTACGGTAAGAATCCTTTTTGGGCCACTGTGCGCGTGTGGTGCTTGTGTAACACGCCTCGCTCTCCAGGAAGCGCTTTGGAAAGAACAACGTCATCCTCTCCGATATCAGGAAGCCGTCGAGCAACGTTTTCCACAGCGGTACGTCAGCTAAAGTTGAAAATCAGCAATCGGCGGGCAAGGTGTCGATTTTGTGAGTGAGCCCATGTTTTGCCATCAGGCCCGTTTATCTACTCTGACATTTTGGACTACAAGAACCTGCGGGAGATTGTGGTGAACAACCGCATCACTTGGCTGGTCCACTACAGCGCTCTTCTCAGCGCCGTGGGCGAGGCCAACGTGGCCCTGGCCAGATCCGTCAACATCACCGGTGAGTCTCTCGCAAGTGTCTTTTTTTTTTTTTTTTGGAGTTTGGTTAACCGCTCGCTCCTCTCGTCGACGGTCAGGCCTCCACAACATCCTGGACATCGCCGCCGAACACGGCCTGCGTCTGTTCGTCCCCAGCACCATCGGCGCTTTCGGACCTACGTCGCCTCGCAACCCCACGCCCGACTTGTGCGTGCAGAGGCCCCGCACCATTTACGGTGTCTCCAAAGTCCACGCGGAGCTCATGGGCGAAGTAAGATGGAGGATGCATTCAACTGGTGGTCAAGGATTGAAGGCTTATCTTGTACTCTACTCCCCCCCCCCCCTTCAGTACTACCACCATCGCTACAGCCTGGACTTCCGCTGTCTCCGCTACCCTGGAATCATTTCTGCCGACTCTATGCCCGGCGGGGGCACGACAGGTGAGGGATTATTTCTGGCATATGACTTTCTATTCCCAGCGTTGACATGGATTGACCCTTTTCCAGATTACGCCGTGCAGATCTTCCACGACGCTCTGAAGACGGGCAAGTTCGAGTGCTTCCTGCGGCCCGACACGCGGCTTCCCATGATGTACATCGACGACTGCTTGCGCGCCACCCTGGAGGTGCTGGAGGCGCCGGCCGACACGCTCAGCATGCGCACGTACAACATCAACGCCATGAGCTTCTCGCCCGAAGAGCTGGTGCGGGAGCTGCGCAAGCACGTGCCCGAGCTGGAGGTCTCGTACAACGTGGATCCCGTCCGGCAGGCCATCGGTAAATTGGAGCGCGCGAGGGCGAGCGAAAAATGCGCCTTAACCCCGGTGGGTTCCTTCTCCGCAGCCGACTCCTGGCCGATGGATTTTGACGACTCCAACGCCAAGCGCGACTGGGCCTGGAAGCACGACTACGACCTGCCCGAGCTGGTGCAGACCATGCTCAACTTCCTCAGCGGCGACACGCGCATGGCCCACGCCAACTAGCCGCGCAGCGCCTGAGCTCAGCTAACGTAGCTTTTTTTGTACATAGTGTATAGAATGACCAAAGAGGTGGCCTGTGTACATAGTTGTTCTCTCTCTCTTTTTCTCTCTCTCTCTCTCGCTCTCTCTCTCTCGCTCGCTCGCTAGCGGTGCCCTTTAGAAAAAGCAATCCTGTGCAAGGAGGTGTGCTGAGAAATACTTTTTCAGAATTCTTTTGTTTATTCCGCAATATAATTTATTCTTTCTATTGGTGTCCAGTGAAAGCGCTTGAATATTTCCAATTGATTTTTTTTTTTTTTTTTTTTAGTCTGAGATGTGTAAATGGTTTCTGTAAATGTTATTTTCAGGGAAAAAAAACTGCTTTATTTGTTTCTTTTCTGCTGTTAGAATATTTTTGTGGACAATAAACCACTTTTTGGGCATATTTTGGCCCCATTTCTATTTTTATCTGGCTGATTTACAAAACATGGATGGTTTAGAATTGAACTACTTTAAAGAGCAGATATGCAAAATTGGCATTTAATTAGTCGTGCACTCGGTGCACTGGGAACATTCTTGACATTTCTGTACTTGCCCTGTGGCTTTGCACACCTGTTCAGGTTTTTCCTCTTTGAAAATTTGGGATTTCCACAGCTCACAACAAGCAGTTTCATGATTCGTTTTGCTAGGTCGTCGTCTTCTCGGCCAACTCTGGAATGTTCCTTTTCCAGCCTGACTTTGATTTCTTGTTTTGTAAGTCTGATAAGCATTTTCCATTACAGGCGGGAACTAGTTGACCTGAGGTTAGTATGTGGCGCTATTTTGATCTTGCCGCAGGAGTTTATGTAATCCCTGGAGTCTTTCCGCGTGTGTGTGCATGTGAAGCAAAGACGAACGCACACCGCAGATGAGAAGCATCACGCGTGCCACGACGATAATAGTTGACTTTGAAATTAATGCCATGTGCAGTCACGCTGGAGACTCTTCAGTGGCCTTCAAAACAGGTTCAGACGGAAAAAAAAAGTTATTAGACCATTTGATAGTATTAAGAAAGAATAAAATTGTAAACAGTGGGCTTGCATACATATAACAACTTTTTTTTCCATGTATTTTTTTTTGTTCTGCAAAGCCCAAACTGTGAGTTGAGCCCAAAATGTTGCTTGGACATTCCGAGGTTTCAATATTGCTTTCCAAGAAAAGTCGGTTGCGGTGGGCTTGTTTCTCACGCAGCAACAAAGGTCATCGGGGTAGTTGAACTGGGGGGAGACCTTCCTTTTCAAGGCACTTATGTAAGCCGCAGGCTTGGCTCCCGTCAGCCAATGGGAACGCTCCCAGTGCTCCGGCGGCTGTAAGAAGATTCCCACCGTGTGCCCAGGCTTACATGGGAGCAGACGACAGGGGGGTGCGAGAGATCCATAACAATGGAGTGCGGTAGACCTGTTGCCGTGGCGACGGAGGCCCACACAACCGTCACCACCCCGTGGGGTCGGCATGTAAAAGCAGACTGCGTGTTAGGGAGAAGACACAAATACAACTGACCGTTTTTTGTTGCTTTCAAGGAGTTTTTGACACATTCATTTGACAATCCTAAAGAAATAACAAGAATAACTTCTTGTTGCAGTTCAAAGTGGGTCGGGACCTAGTAACGCTGCAAGTTTACCTAATTAGATAAGAGTGAAAATGCAAAGTGTTTTTACTCCACTGGCTTAGTTGTCTCTACACCTCTTTTGGGTCAGCTGTCCAAGAACGCTTCCATCCAGCATTCCTGCAGAATCTCGCCAGACACTATCCAGGAAGTCAACTGTCAACACTGTTATTGGCCCCTGCTTCGTGATCCAGAGGCATTCATTTTTGTTTCATATCACAAGAAACTCTAGGGCGCAGTTTGTTTTCATCCGCTCCAAGACATTATTTTGACAATTAAGGCCGCAAAACAACCCAAAATTATATGTCCGAGTGAGCTCCCACGGATACGCCTTGGACTCGCCTTGTGAATCATACTTTTAAATCATAAGCATTAAAGCCAAAATGTCGCCTTGCAAATAGCCAGTTACATAAAAAGGGGGACAAGAATATTGCCCAGGAAACCAACTGAGCCAAAGGACTGCAGTTGGCTGGTTTTGGGGGGGGAGTTACAACAAGAGCCCATATTCAAGTGCAGCTTTCAGTGTCCAAGTCATGAATTCGAAACTGCTGCAAAATTGTATCACGTTTGGTGAAGTGTCCAGTTTTATTTTTTTCCTCAATGCATGTGACCCCCCCTAAAAATGGCAGCGGAGGGCTTTCGGGTTCATTGAACTTGAATGGCTATAAACGTCTCTTTTCTATGGATGTGGCGCCCTCTGCTGTTTTGTTTGTAAAACAGCAAAACGTTCCTGTATTTAAAAACGTATCCAAGAACAAATAAATAAAAAAATGACATCACTATGTGCTCCCTGTGATATACACTACAATATTGAAAATGGATAGATAAATTTTGGAAAAATTATTTTAAACCGGCAACTGATAAGACGCCGTGTTATTCTCGTCAGGCATCTTGTGAGACTTCTACACATGAAGCCGGTTGAGGACCCTCAAGATGTCCATGCTCGCCGAAAGTAAGGAAATTTATTTGTTTAATTTGCTGTTTTTATTGATAATTGACGATTTTCTTTTTTCCAGAAATGTGTCTGTTCGAGTATTAAGTGATAAACCTTTAAATGAATCTTAACAACAGTGCCTGTCTGTCAAAATAGCCGTAAAAAGTGCCGAAAGCTAACATTAGCATCTCTCTATGGGCACGTGTGTCATCGTTTAAAGCTAGCGTGTTCTCGTAATAAATGTCTTATAACACCTTATTCTTCTTTCTATAATGTAACGTAGTGTGATTTTTAGCTTATTTGTTACTCAGCTTTGCTTCATTAATACTGGCTGATGAAAAAGACGTATAGAGGAGGCTACAGTTAAGACTGAAAACCTGCCTGCATACAAAACCGAACACTCCCCCCCCATCACTTACATTGACTTTGGAAGTGTTCATGAATTTTCTGAAAGTAATTCCTCTTGTGTAAATGCTGCTCTGTTTTTCAGCCCGTAGAAAGCAAAAGTGGTCGGTGGACCCGCGGAACAGTACTTGGAGCAATGACGATTCTAGGTTTGGGAAAAAGCTGATGGAAAGTATGGGCTGGGCCAAGGGCAAGGTGCGTGTCCCAGCTACCCTCTTTGGAAGCCTTCAATGACAACTTTAGAAATAAAAATACCATTCACAACATTTACCACATGCAATGAATGTATATTCAATTTAATATCAATGGATATTAACAAATTATAAATGATTTTGACTCGAGTTGGACTCTGTCGCACATAGGGCCTGGGCAAACATGAGCAAGGTGACGCCGAGCATGTCAAAGTCAAAGTGAAAAACAACACCCTTGGCCTCGGAGTTGTTGTCAGCCAGGAGGTGAGCTTGTCTTTCACTTAACCTTTGTTTGTTTTTGCTTCCTGCAAACAAAATATGCCGAGCGAGTGCAAGTGTTGTTGGATGTCTCTACCGATTCACTTTAACTATGCCTTTCTGGCCTGTGCTTTTTCTTTCCAGGACAACTGGATCGCACACCAGGACGATTTTAATGACCTCCTTGCTCAGCTCAACAACTGTCATGGCCAAAACAACTCTGGTAATAAAAGACACGTTTTTCTGACTTACTTTAGGAACCAAAACTCGAGTTAGCAAGCTACACACCCCCAGAGAAGTAATTAAGAAACCGTTATGTTGATTTCTTGACATATTTTGAGTGAAGCCTACATTGTTGTACTTTTTAGGGACACTAGAGGGTGATGCAGTGCAACAAACGAGACGTGTGGGAAAATGAAGTAGCACAGGATTCATTTGGATTTCTGTAATATTTTTTTCCCCTCGTGTGCCCTACAGTAACTCAGCCAGAGGAGCAGAAAGGCTTCAGCCTGGAAGAGAAATCCAAGACATCCAAAAAGCGAGTCCATTACATGAAATTTGCTAAAGGTGCGTGCCCTTTTAAAACTGGAGTTGGAACCTAAAGCTGCTCATATGTTACATTTAGGAACAGTAGTCTTTATTTCATTTCCCACCTATTTTAAACTTATTGTCTTAAACGCATTATAATAATGTTCAACTGAAACATCTGCCATTTTGTACAAGCGAGATAGTTTTCTCTCTCTTGCGCCGTAATTGGATTTAAAACAAGTTCTCTAAAATACAGCCAAGCGTTTGGCTGAACATCACACCAATTCCCTTATTTTTCTTTATTATTAATGTTAAACTTTGATGCCATTCGTTGAGACGCACCCCCTCGCTTGGCTCACGGCTCAGACGCTCATCAGGACTCCGTCGGCCCGTGCGAGGTCACTCGGCCCGGTCACTGCCAGGGGAGGTTTTTCTTCTTTTTTATTTTTTTTTCTCTTGCATGTCAGGAAGTTTTGCCAGACAAGGCCGACACAGTGATAGGCACAAGGAGGAACTCGTCGTTAGGGATGACTGGAGAGCAAAATGAGTAAGCGCCAGGTCATATTTCATTACAAAGCCACTTAACGTTTGCACACAGTTGGCAGATGAAGGGCTGACTGGGGTTCACTTTGATTCAAGAAAAAAAGATGTGAAAACGCCTCGCATTAATGATGCAAATGACATTTAGCCTGCGCCAATAGCTTTCATTGACAGTCGAAACATCTAAGGTCAGTCCTGGAATGCGTTGCAAGAAAGCTCAGCTCAAAGTATAACGCAACCAAAACAAGACAAAGGGCTTCTGTCGCTTTTTGGCCTAACTAGGAAATGCGCGTCTTGAGCTACGCTGACTCACCGAGTTGAACATCAGCTGCATTTTTCAGGCTATTTGTCATTCATCTTTTTGTCATGATTTCGACACGTACCTACATAAACTCTCTTGGCTTTTCTCCCGCAAGCTGAATTTCACCATTGAGAAATGTTTTGGGATATTTTTTTGGGGGGCGAACGAGTTGCCATTTGTTAAAGTCGTTCATTTTTGCGGTAGCCGGTAAACATCTGGATGTGGAACATCCCCACGTCATTCGGCGGCCGCTTCCTCTTTCCTGTTTGGGGCATCTGGCGCGTCCATCTATGTGGACGCAGCAGATGACCCCGCCTGATTAAAAGGCAAATTGTGTCCGCTGGATGTCAGCTACCTGCGCAAGGGTGATGATGATGATGATGATGATATATTTTTCTGGAAAAAATCATGAACCCCAGCAGCGGACCTCCATCTTTGCCCCCCTCTAAAAATAGCCCGTGTGACAAGTGGCTCTAACAATAGCTTTCTGGTGAGTTTTCAGCGGTGATAAATGTCTACGTCCACTTTGTGTTGATTTCTTTCATTGTCTTTGCCCCGGGACGTACTCGCACCCCCCGAGCTGTCATCGGTGTGACTGCCCCCCGGGACTTTGACAAGTCATCCATTGGAGGAGACCCCTTTGCGTCGCCGCCACCGTCGAGAAAAAAGGAAACACCTGACTCGATGGCATCTGTCAAACAGTTTTGTCTCTAGAGCGGAAGGCTCATCATGGGAAATTGAGCTCGCGTGCGTTCACAAGATTCCCGTTTTTTCGCCAGGGGCATTTTGGAAATCTGAATCCATACACAACAAATTTGGGGTTGCCAAGATAGTTACGGTGTGGTCGGCCGAGTCGAGCGCCGCTTGCCGTGCCTCCTGTGCGTTGCTAGGCAGAAGTCATAATTACCTCTGCCAAAGAGGTTTTGTTTTGAGATGAGGCCAAAAAGCGACTTAACCTAATGACACCGAATTTCTTCAATGCTAATGTGATGCTACACTCGGCGAACGCTTAATTAGCAAATATTTACTGGCGATGAGGTGAAAATGGCAAAAGTTATCTGGATGGTTCCCTCCCATCTTTTTTTTTTTTTTATCGACTTCTTGTTGACGTTGGCGCTCTCTTTCTTCTAGGATTGATGGCGTTTGTTAGCGGCGGTTTTGTGTTTGCGAGGGGGGGTGAGTGAAATCTCTGCTGCTTAGTGGCAGGCCCGCGGCATAAAGCGGTAACCCACTTTTAATTGCCACCTCCATCCATCAGCTGTCACGCCCGCAGCCTGCTCCTTACATTCTTCCTGCGCCGTGCGTATCATCCACCATTGTGTAATCACCGCTTAGATTTTATTTTTGGAAATAACGTTGGTAAGACCGTCCGGTCGGACCGCTTCAGCGAAGCCCCGGCAACCCGATATATCGAACAACACGCTCGGCCCTCTGCCACCTTTTGGACGCGAAAAAGGAAACGTGGGCTTTTTATCACCACATCATTTGCACTTTCACCTGCCAGCCGGCCAATTTTTTTTTTTTTTTGACAGCCTCTTCCTCTCCCGACGGGTCACCCTGGACCCCTTTTGAACAGCGCGTCCCCCCCGCGCTCTCCTCCCGGCAAGCCTATTTATTTATTTAACTGGCTTTCTTGGTTGAGCTTCTCAGAGCCTCGCATGCGCACGGCGACTTCCAAAAGCCAAAGGGTGTGCGGGGAGATAGAGCTGGTAGAGCAATAAATAACCAAATGTTATCAGAGGCGCGCTGAAGGAAGAGGATGCAGCTGTACGAACAGGACCCGGGCCCGAGACGGACGAGTGTGCGCTCTTTGAGGCCGGCCGCGGCCCCGAGAGTTCTGGGAGTCTGGAGGCGGGGCCCCGAGTTTATTTTTCTTTGCCGTTTTATCCCGGCAGACACAAGCAAAGCCGCCCTTTCTTCAAGTTTGCGTACATACACTTAAGATGTCTGCATTTTTATAATTCCGCATTGGCGACAGACGTCGCGCTTGGCGACGTCCTTCCGCACTGCTCGTAAGTGGGAGATGTGGCGCTTAATAATCGCTTGAGTCTCCCCGCCGCCCCACAAAATAAAATCAGCAGCTTTGTTCTGCACCGATGTATTTGGTTTTGTTTTACCATTGTGTTTGAAAAAAAAAAATCCCTTTGTTAGTTCAAAATGTATTTTTTTTATTTCACTTTTTTGAAACGTCTTTTGTCATTGCAGGTAAAGACCTCTCCTCCCGAAGTGCAACGGACCTCAATTGTATCTTTGGAAAGAGAGCCGGGGCAAACAAACGTCACAAGCAGGTATGTCGCACAAGTACTTTTAATTAGGGACGTCCGATGCTACTCAGTTTAGACCTAAGGAGCAATTTTCCTTCAAATTGCCTGAAAAGAAAGTCCATTGTTGCGGCCCTCTCAAGTCAAGGTCCAACCGTACGTGAAAACAAACTCAAAATGGCGTCGCTTTTCCCACCTGGCCCAAGCTGAGCTAAAGTGCAACGGTGACCCAAAATTACCGGTGCTGATGCAGGCCCGAGTTTATTGCACTGTCCCTCCTCATGAGGCGGCCCGTGGCCCGGGATTAGCCTGATCCAAGCGTGCGGCTTTTAACGTCGCCGCCAGCGGCCACTGATGGGTGGCGAGAGCGCCCAAATCCACTTAAAGGATTTGCACTCTGAACCGCCGACACCACGTCCACCTTCCACCATCACACGCGTGTCTCCCGGGCCTCTCCTCAGGTGCACACCGCGGTATTGAAGTCTGATAAAAACTGCTGAGGTCTGTGGAAGGGAGAAAAAAAAAGTTTCCATATCTGCTCTTGGCAGTTTTTCAAAATTGCAGCTCTTTATTGCCTTCTAATTTTTGGAGGTTTGCAGTCGCTTTTACTAAAATGTGACTTGAAAAAGACAAAATGGTGCAATTCAGCTGCATGCTGGGCCACTGCAGAGAAGGCTCCTCAGTAATGTGACACACATTTTTTTTTCCCTCCTTCCTTGGCTTTATTTGTTATCTCCAACATTTGTCTTGAAGAAATTGGCACGGACGAATCCCCCAAACAAACCCCCTCGCAGGTGTCGAGCCGGCGCATCACAATGGCCGCCGCTCCCCGGCCGATTAGCATTGGAAAGGCGCAACGCAGTTCGCTCCCTAATCGCTCGGTTATGGCTTGTTATTTTTCAGCCAAGGGGGACGCCATTGAGCGACTGTATTGGAAAAAAAATTCAAGACAATTACAATGGCGTCCCGCGAGGCCTCGTATCCGAGCCCGGCAGCCTCCGAGCTGCGCGGGTGATTCACGACCCGCTCGGCTATTTACAACATTGAAAATACTTTTGCTTTCGCCGTCCGCGAGCGTTGTCGCTCATCTGCATCCAGGAGACGCCACCCGATCTGGGTCGACTTCTCGCCCCTCGGCACCCGCGGACACCCCGTCATGAATCTTCAAGCGCTTCAGCCCGCTCGCCGCCGCTGCTGTGTCCCGTTCCAGGCTCCCGTCCGCTCGCCCACCGCTGGGCGCTTTTCCTTCCTCTGCGGTGACGCGCTTCCTGCTCACCTCTTATCGCTGCTCGCAACGCTCCCCCCGACGCGCACGTGTTCATCAAAGCAAAGCCAGATGGGTCCGGCTACATCAGGTCCACCTGAGATCATGCCCAGATCTGCCTTACGATAACAACGAGGCTGACTTTTGATTCCGGCGAAGCCTTCAGAACACGGCGGTTACCTTCCGGTTCCTCGATTGGTGAAAATCGGAGAGACCATTAAAAAAAAAAAAAAAAAAAAAAAAGAAAGAAAGAAAATGCATCAAGCAATTAGTTGCACTCCATAACTTTGTCAGTAAAGTAGACAAAGTTGAAAAAGGAAAGGAGTGTCATTGCAAAGCTTCCACTTGCCTCCATGTAGCAAATGTATGACATCATTTGGGCCAGCGGTGAAGCGTCCGTCCATCTGCACAGCCGCGCTATCCATCACCCGTCCCACGCACTCCACCCCCCCTCCCCTCCCGCCTCCTCTAGTTGCCCCCCAACACAATTACTCAACGGCGTGACAAACGACAGGCCGGCGAGGTATCAAAAAACGAGGCGCCCGCTTTTTAAATGAAGGCGCTCTGGCAGTCTCCCCCCGCGCTTATCGGCGGGCGAGCAGCGCCCCCGGCAGTCCCGCGGCCCTCCGCCGGCCCACCCCGACCTCCTCGGGGGGTTTCGTTAGAGGAGCCGCTCGGAGGCTGCGGTCCGGCTTGATTTATCTCCCCGGCACCTCTTGCCCGGTCCGCTCGAGCCGGCTGAAAAAGCAGACGAGGCTTCGGCGGGCCCCCGGCCGGAAAGCCCGGCATTAGCCGAAATAAACCACTCTGCCGCCCGGTGAAAAATGTCCTCTGATTGGCTAATTAATCAGTCAAAGGGGAGCACGGCGGCTGGCGACTTGAGGGACCCGGGCGGGCCAGCGCAGGGGGCCTGCTGATAAATAGACTCCCCGCCGATTCATACATCAGCAAAAGTTAGTCATTTTTTAAAAGCGCCGGCTCAGTTGAAAGGTGGAAACGAGGCACGCTTTTATTTGCCCAAGTGCACATTCCGAGCTGTCTGTGGTGACACATTTCTGAATCGTAAGGGCTTTTTTTTTTTTTTTTTGTGGCCACTTGAAAGAAAATAATTTCTAGTCTAGTCAATTTTTACAGTCAATACACAGAAAATAGGGATGCAAAAATCTCACATTGAATTTTCTGTCTGTCATAGCTTCAAAATTCTGAAGTAGATTTTTGCGAGTTTACCAAGCAAGCAACCCCAAATTGGACAGAGTAACCAGATGGTTGCAAAGTCCCCTTTTTCAAGTGCTTTAAAGATGAGTTGGCACAGGCCTTGTTTTGGAGTCAGACGCTCGGCACGCCGCCCGACCGGCCTTCTCGGGGTCAGCGTGACCCCCAGCCACCCGGCCCCCACCCTACGGCCTCTCCCACGCCTGCTGCGAGCTGAGCTGAGCCCCGTCGGGGGGCACCTGTTGCGAGGCTTGGCCGCCCACACCTCGTCCGCATGAAATATCGCATGGCGGCGGGGGTTACCTCCTTCATGAATATGATGCCGCGTTTAGGTGGAGGGAAGGGGGGGGGGCACTTTGTGATCATTTGCTGATATTGCATTAAACCAAAAAATCCATTTTTTTAGATGCTACCCTTGAATAGACAAAAATCATCAAAATTAGCAAATACCGGGAACCACAAAAGAATTTTTAATTCATCCCCCTAAAACCAAGCATTGAAATGTTCATTTTTTTATAAATATTTGGATTCGTGCCGTAATCCGTGCAAACGAAGCAATTTGCTACTCAACTACAATTATTTCAACATCTCAATTCCATCCTAAATCGTGTCTGGGTTGTCATGACAATATTTTGCTCGTATCGGTGCAAGTATGTCGTTGCCGTGCTGAAGTTTGGCGTGGCAGTTTCACGGTCGGCTGCTCTCTCTCGCAGGGCGTCATGCTTAAAGTGAGCCACTCAGATAACACCTAATTGAAGGCTTAACCTTTTGTCCGCTACCCCCATCACCCGTCGCGCCACAAAATATCAACACTCCGCTAAACGACGCTCCCCACCGCCAGTTGTACGTTTAGCGCCGTCGGCCAGCTCGCTGACACTTACAGATTAGCGCTGGAAGGAGGCGGGAAAAAAAACAGCAAGAAGGTTTCTGCGTCTTCGTTACGACGGGGCCAGGCTAATTAGTGTCCGCCGAAGCTAACCGGCCAAAGATTCCCCGCTTTAATCACCGACTTGAATAAATCACAGCCAGGCGCCGTGGCCTCGCCGCCGTCCCTCTGCGGGCGCGGGGTGGGCGGGCGTTTTTCGCCAAGCAAAAATGAGGCGCTCACGCCGCATGCATAATTCCACCTTCATTTGTTTAGCTTATGATAAACGCTCTCTTATTCAAAAGTCATTTATTTTCTTGGGAAACGACACCGTCCGGTCGTTCCACGTAATGGGCGGAAATTCCAGCGTTTGTGCTGAGTGACGTTGCGGCAAAGTTATTGATGGCGACAGTCGGTTGTCTTATTTACCAGGGACCTGTTTTTTTTTGTTGTTTTTTTTTCTCTCTCCTCTCCTTTCCCCGTCCGCCCACATCAAGGCCATGAAGGATGGTGCTGCTGGACCCTGGCGCTCATCAGGGAGCGACAGCTGGCTAATCAGGGCCTGATCCATAGACCCCGAGTATCGCCAAATTTATTATTGTGGCAGGACAATGAGGGCATCCGCCGCAATTACCAAGCCAAGCAATATTGGCTGCAAATTATCGGAAAGGAAAAAAAACAGCAAGTATATTGCATAAAAAGCATTTTTCCTCCCACTCCAATAACGGCGACTTCCCGGCAGTGAATGAGTTAACGCTAACGCATTCACTCATTGTCACATATTTTTGCACTATTGTGCATGTTGCCGGGCAAGGTTTGACTGGATGTGTCGCAAACGTTATCCAGCGTCAGCCAAGGCGTCCCCTCGGCTGGCCGTCCTGCTCGCCGCCCGCCCGCCCACCCGCCTCCTTGAATGCTCTTGGCACACGCGGCGGCTCCTGGCTTCGCCCGCGGCGGCTTCATTAGCTGCGAGAGATAAAAACTGCACGCTCTTGTCAGAGGCGGCCTGTTGAATGCCTTCCCGCCCGCTCTTCTTTTCTCATGGAGCCTCCACGGGCCCTCCGTGTGTTACTCCCCCCCACCCCCCCATTCCACGGCCCCCACCTGGGGCGAGCGCGGCACAGGAAAGGCCGATAGCGAGCCAGGCCGCTCCTCTGCCGAAGGAGCCTTATCTCGGGGTTGCACGCGGTGCGCTGAACGCATCCTCTTCCTGGGGTTCAGGGCCGGCCGGGAAGGAGGAGGAGGAGAAGAAGGATGGTGCTTTGACATAGGTGCTTTCTCCAACCTTTCCAATTCTCACCCCAAATGTGGACTAAGTTGGGTTTGCAAGAGTTGAAAATGAGCAAGATTGAGAGAGCACAACATTCTCAGGCGGAAATCCCCCCCGTCACATTCTAAAGTTATTAAAACGCGTTTCAAAGTGTTGCGTGGCAACCAATCAAATGTCCAGCGCTCACATTTCACATGTATTGTTTTTCTTTTGTTGCTAGCAAAAGCGCTAATTACATGTTACAGGAAACCAGATGACCTGGTCAAAGGAGGAAAGCAAATCCTTAAATGTTCCCTAGTAACTTGTTGCCATCCACAATCTGTCAGGCTGCCAATAGCGCTGACCGCAAATGCACAGCGCATCGTCGTAATGGGGTCCCCGCAGCGGCGGCGGCGGCGGCGAGGACCACATACCAAGTTTTGAGCCACTTTTCACCTGATGGAGATGTTTCTCCGCTACCCGCCTCCCTCCCGGCTTCCTCTGGAGAGCGAGTAATTTCACAGGCACTTGTAAAGTGGCCCGCAGCCATCTTGCCCCAAATCCCCGCTAACACGATGTTTGGCGTCGTCAGCTCGCTCCAAAGCCCCGTCGCCGCTTTCCGCGGCCATTGTGCGAGTATGGATTTTTCTCACAACTTGCAAAAGTTTTTCCTTTAATGGCCCGGCAAGTCCGAAGGTTTTCTCTGGTCAGGCTGAAAACTTTGTTGTTCAACTCGAGGAACTCTCTCGCAATCGTCAACACCATTAAATGTTTTTTTTTTTTGCAGTTCGATACCTCAATTGTTCCATCGTTTATTTTTATGTCACATTGCTGCCTTAATCAATGATATCTACACGTCGCACAATCGTCTGCAAATGTATTGACGAGCAGGTGTGTTTAAGATTGATAGCTTGAATGATAATCAGCCTTGAGAGTCAACATTCGTCGCGTAAAGAAAGACAAAAGCTGAAAGGCCAAACAGCGAGGTGACGCCACACAACGGGACGCTTTTCAATTTGCCTCTAAAAGGCCGCCCGAGGTAAGTGCGCATTGTTTGGCGCGATCCTCAGGAGGAAGTGGCGTATTCTTCCGCGCAAATCATTATGCATTGAGTAGGCCATTAGGAAAATGGAGACAAATGGCTCACCAGCGCCAGGTGACAAATAGACCCGCTCGGCCTTCCTGAAGTCGGCCAGATTTAAGGGGCAGGAGACCATTTTGCGGTCCTGCTCTGGCCCCACCGTTTACATTCAAGGACAGGGAAATGTGGCCAAATAGAAAATGGAAGAAGTTGAACAGACGTCAAACTTCACTTACTGATTATCGTTTTGGACCTTGTTGTTCCAACGTGCTAGAGTTGTCACCTAGCCATTTGTTTATTTATTCAATCAGAACGATTGTTCATGGAAAAACGAGTAGTGCAGGTTTAGATGTTAGGCAAGGCGGCTTTATTCACGCTAGCTCGTTCCAACTAAACCTTCTCTGTCAAATGTACACTATTGTTAAGGTTTGGACATTTTATTTGAAAAGATATAACATTTTTATTTGATCTTGTGACACACAAATCAACCCATTGAATGCACTTCACAATGTAGTCACCAGCCTCATCTTCTCTTCTTCAGGGGACTGACTCCACCACCGGGGAGTTGACCAGCACCCTCACCACGCGCGACTACTTTGCGCAGAGGATGGCCCAGATGAAAAGGGCTCGCGGTCAGAGTGATGCCGCTGCGGAGGAGTCGGAAAAGCCCAAAAAGAAGAAAAAGAAGGCCATAGAAGAGATGGAAACAGCAAATGGTGTGAGGGAAGCTTCAGAGTCCTCAAAAGAGACGAAAAGACAACTTGAGGATGCTGCGAATGAAAACTCAGCTGAGGAGGCCTGTGAGGAGCAGAAAGCTTCCAAGAAGAAGAAGAAGTCAAAGAAACAGAAAAAGGACACGCCGAGTGAAACGACGGCGCTTGAACATGAAACATCTGGCGAGGGTCGAGAGGAGACGGTCCAAAAGAAATCCAAAAAGCACAAAAAGAAGAAGCAGCAAGATATGTGAGCAATTGAGGAAATGAAATTGTTTAATTTTTTTTGCACGGTTGGCACCAATGATGGGTGTCAATGACAGGTTAAGCCACATCAGACGTACCGCAAAACATTCTGGAAATGAGCCATCATCCATGGCGCGCCTTCAACCCCTCGCATTGTTGCCGCCCAACCCAAGCCATTACAGTCTTCATTGAAATAATGAATTCATTGGAATAATGAGCCGCTGCAGCATCTTAACCACAATTTCACCCCAAGTGACATTAGCATTAATTCAATTGGATGGACTCATTTTATGATGTGACCACAAACATCCCGTCTAAAATACGGTTGAGCACGTTCTCTGCTCGCTTCATGCTATTGCTAACACATCACGGGAAGCACATATATGTCATTGTTTCCCTTTCAGGAAAGTTGCGGTTGACGCAAGTGCTTGTCGACAGACTCCGCCCGCCCGTCACGACCTCGCGCATCGTGATGGACCAACTTGACGGTAACAAGGAAATCCTTTTTTTTTTTTTTTCCTGAGCACGACACACAACTAACGTGTTTGTTGTTTGTCGGCGGCCGCCGTCACGGCCGAGATGACTCAGACCAGGAAAGAGCAAAGGTGACATTTGTAGTAGAACGCCTTAGAAATTCGTCATTCCTTTCTGATTTATCTGGAGATGCAAAACACCATGAATGAACTTGGGGGGGAGGGGAAGCGCTGTACACAGTCAACGGGGGGGGGCGAACGACGGGCAACGGAATATTGTGTATTTTCCACTTGTTTCTCAAAATAAAATCTAGGTCTCATTTTTAAGGACACTTTCTACAAAAAAAAAGATCCAACTCAACTTTAGGAGAAAATAGGCCGTGTTTGTGGCTCTTGTTTTCTCCTCTGCAACAAAAGTTTCAATGTTGTGACAAAAAACAATGTAAGCCTTATTGTGTGTTATCAAGAATATGGTCATTTTCTCACTAATTCTTCATGATGAACTCAAAATTTAGGGCTAAATTTGAGAACACGAGAGAGCATAAGGATTGAAACTTTGAACCTCATTTAGCAGTCACTTTTCAGAAATCCAAACTATTATTTAGGTAAGTATGATCTCAACTTTTGATCTCAATTTGATGACAAAACAAAAATAAAGTGCTGTCATTCGAATTTCTCTGACAAAACAAACAAACAGAATTGTTGGTCTTATTTCTACTCACAATGATGTACACGTATAAATATAAAAATACAGAGGTAGACTTTGTGTCTGATTTTCTGGCAATTTCCCGAGACAGAAAAATGTTGCGTATGAATTTTTGTGGACTTTTCAACTCATTTCTCATGAGATGATTGTTATGACTTCCACCTTTTGGTCTGGTGCTTCATTTGCTCCATTCAACCTGCTCAAGTAGTTTTTGTTTTGGCAGGCAGAGCAAAACAATGCCAGTAAATGCGCTGCCCCCCTTCAATGTAATTTGGGGCTGAATTTGACTCATGTTTGCATTGTTTTTTTTGTTTTTTTTTCTTAGCCCCTTTGATGAAGCGATGTTATTGTTTTTGCAGTTATGTCGGGGCGTTACGACGGTCGACTTGCATCATGTGCCCAACGTGCTGACTTTCGCTGCAAATCAGTGTTTTGAGGGGAAATGCAAGGCTATACATCACCCATGTGTCTGCGGGAGGCACAATCTGGGGTGTCAGGTGGCGTATCCTCTTCCTCTGTGTGGGAACGATGCCCCCCCCCCCCCCCAGACCGAAGCACCCAACTAAGAACAAAAAACAAATGTGGTATTTTGAAACTTTTGCTAGAAAGAAATGTGTTGAGCTTTCTGCTCATTGGTGCCATATTTGTAGAGGCCTATTTGTGTTTTTGCTTTGCAGGTTATAGATAAAGCTACGTGTTGCTCCACATAGTCGGTCAAATCCACACCAAAATTGACCATCTGCTTCTAAAACAAACCCAAATAAAGGCAGACCCGGCCAGATAAAACGATGCAGGCAGTCTGTGGTATGGGTCAAAGGTCAACAGGGGCAGCACCTTCAAGGTAAGACATGCACTTGGCACAGCTGTACTTGTGTTCCTCTGTGGGGGGCCCTGATTTGCCGCGTCACATTTTTCAGATGTCGCACGATCAATGTGAGAAAAAGTCGTTGCCACACACGCAGTCGCATTTTCTCACGAGCACTGTACAAAAAGCCACCGAAGCGCTTTGATTGGCAGTGAGGAAATGCCATACTGCATAAAAGCACATCGATAAAAGCAGTTAAAAATAATGTCATAATTGCCAGTAATGACTTTGTAAAAATAGCTTTGAGCAAAGTTTCAAAACTGAACAGATAAACTACGAAAATGATACAGTTGGTAATAAACTAAATGGATTTATTTCAATAGAAAGTAAGTAAGATAGTAAAAAAGAATCAAATGTAATAAATGTAAGAAATTGAAGCGCTTTAGAAAATGTTCAAATCAATCTTACCGGTTTGGTCTGTTGTCATTGGTGACTCGTCCCATGTCACCCAAAGGTGAAGCTGTCAACTTTTAATTTATGACTGGGAGAATGGAGAGATAAAAGTAGTCGACCTAAAATTGAGCCTTGCGGGACGCCACCATTTAATCTCAGCATGAAGAAGCTTGGCTGTATAAAATAACTTTGGGACTGGCAAAAATGGGATTTTTATGCCGTATTATGGATTTGTTAGGAGAGCATGGTCTGGTGCAGTCATCTTCCTGATTTAAATCTGTCAGCCAATAGCCTCTGACCCACTCAGTAGCTTCGTGTGTGTGTGTGTGTGTGTGTGTGTGTGTGTGTGTGTGTGTGTGTGTGTGTGTGTGTGTGTGTGTGTGTGTGTATGTGTGTGTATGTGTGTATATGTGTGTATGTGTGTGTATGTGTGTGTGTGAGAGAGAGCTCCTCTGGCTACAACAAGCCATGAGAATCCTGTCAACAGGAACTGCCAGATTTGATACACGCTCGCTTGTAGCCACAGAAGGAAGCTGATTAGTGTTGCAAGTGTATGTTCAGCTTTTTATCTCCCAAGTGTAAAAATAAGTTAACTACCCCAAATCCTTCATTGTATCGGATAGGCCAAGTTAAAGTTGGGTGCAACTTTAGAGGATGGAAAGTTGGCCTTGGACTTATGCATGTTTTTAAAGAATGAAAGGTTGGCTGTAAGGGACACAATTGGGGGGATTTGTTTTATTTCTAAATATAATAACTAGTCCTGTTTTGGGGAGGTAATTGTGCAGTAAATTATGGACATGTCATTTCATGAAATTGATAGGAAATCCATTCATCGTGACCCAAATAATTCTAAATGGCGGGAATTTAGGGAAAATACTAAAAACTAGACATATATTACGGGGGGGGGGGGGGGGGGGGTATCGTGCTTTTGGAGATGCAAAGAATCCAATTGCCGACGCCACCTGATGCGCTATTTACGCGCACCTGAACGCACCACAACAACAGGTCTGATAAGTTTTTGGGCGCGTCACGGCTTGCGCCACCAAATACATCAACACCAAAGAGGAATGTCAACCTAAGACAAAAAAAAAAAAAACTAGTTTCCATCCTGTTTTAAAACGGACTCGAGCGACTCAGCGAAGTGAGCGCAGTGAGCATATTTGGTGCGTGCGTCACGTTTTTTGCTCGGGACTCGCCGAGGAGGAGCCGAGGTTCGAGCCCCCCTCCTCAAATATAAACCCCCTTCGCGACGCCATAGGAGAACCTGGATCACACCTCGCCGAGGAGGAGCGCGCGCACACCTTCCCGTAGTCCTTTGGATTGCCAAACCACTCGTCTTTTCGCACCAAATCCAAACCCGTCTGCATTTTCAATCCCAATTACGCACGCGGTGGTTGATTGGAAGCGAAAGAGTGCAACTCTGCAACTTTGGCGTGCAGGCGGCGCGCACATGGCCGCCCTTATCAGCGCCTACTCGTCGTGGCCCGAGTCGTTCGAGTGTCCCCCGGCGGACGGCGATGCGACCTCGGCCGTTGCCGCCGACGCCCACAGGGGCGTCGGGGACAAGGCGCCGGAGCCCCGCATCCGACGGCCCATGAACGCTTTCATGGTTTGGGCCAAGGACGAACGCAAGCGGCTGGCTGTGCAGAACCCAGACCTGCACAACGCCGAGCTCAGCAAGATGCTTGGTAAGTCTAGCACCATTACTATTATTATTATGATAATAATGCAGAAGTGCAGTAACTTTATTTTGAAGACGAAAAATAATCTTTCTAGTAATTATTCCTTCAAGATTTCTCATGATGAATGCATTTAAAATTGACTCAAATAATTTAATGTGCATCTCGCTTAGACAACATTTGTAAATCAAACACAGTTTAAACAAATTGATACAAAACCAGTTTAAAAATAAAATAAGATGAAAAGCCAAAACTGACAAAATGATCTTGGACATTTGTGCACTTTAATGGCTAAAAAAAAAATCTAATTTATAATTTTAAGAGTCTCACTCGCACAGAAAGAAACCTCTTGTCATTCATTATTTTGAACTATTTGAATCAACTCCCTCCTATGCTGTGACTTTAACAAGTCTCATTCTAGATGGAAACCGGATTTTTATCATGGGCCCTTTCAATAGGAAATTTTAGATCCTAAAAAAAATTCTATTATGTGACATTTTATCATAAATTAATTTCCTGGTTTTAAGAGGTCAATGAATAAATCTTTTACTCAATGTAAAAATGATCTTGGGCCCATTAATGTGTTTTAAGTGGAAACTCATTCAATTCAAAGCATGAACAATTAAATTTACCCAGGAATAAAAACCTTGAATTATATAAATATTATTTTGATATATATTGAAATGTTTTCAATAACCACATTTTATCTAGTTAATATAGAAATCTCAACATACTTTGTTTTATATTTAATCAGTGGACAAATTAAGTCAAGGCTCAAAAAATCTTCAAAACTTCCTGATTGAAAGATTCCTTCATGTTATGTGTTCACATTAGAAATCTTGAATTTGAAAACATTCCCTTCAAAGCATGCAAAGTTTACTCAAGCCTTCTATAAATACAGATTACAATTTGTTTTGAATTAATTATCAAATGCTACCTGTCATCTTAAAATTGGAAATGATCCAAAACCACATTCCACAGCAGCAAATTGATTCAAATGAATGTGGATGTTGATGACTTTGATAAATATGAGCAAATATTTCAAAGTCCCGTCTTGACTTTAATATGCTCAAAATAGTTAGTTCAGTGTCAAGTTGTCATTTTCCTGCCCAAATACGTTTCTTCAATTTTTACAATGTGGGCGTTCGATGACAGTCAAATCACGCATGTGGTCGTTTTCCTTCAGGGAAGTCGTGGAAAGCCCTGACACCCCCCCAGAAGAGGCCGTACGTGGAGGAAGCCGAGCGCCTGCGTGTGCAGCACATGCAGGACTACCCCAACTACAAATACCGGCCCCGCCGCAAGAAGCAACTCAAGCGCATTTGCAAGCGCGTGGACCCTGCATTCCTCCTGGGCGGCATGGCCCCCGACCAAAACGCCCTGCCCGAGCAGCGGGCCCTGTGCCGGCCGCTGGACAAGGATGACGGGAACAACTCTTTTTCTAGTCCCGGCCCGACCCTTCCTGGCGTGCGAAGCTTCCGGGACCCGGCGTCGGGCGGGTTCGACACGTACCCCTACGGCCTTCCCACCCCTCCCGAGATGTCCCCCTTGGACGCTGTGGATCAAGAGCACGCGCCTCCGTCGTACTACCCCGCCATCTCCTGCCCGTCCCCCGCCGAGCACCACCAGAGCCATATGGGTAGCCCTCCGCCGTACCACCTGGACTACACTCAGACGCAAATCCACTGCGGGGGCGCGCACATGTCCCACATGACCCCCGGTAATAACGGCGGCCTGATCCACGGCTCGTACTACGGCGCCCCGCCGTTCCCCCTGACTCACCACGGCCTCCATCACGGCCACGTGGGGCAGCTGTCTCCGCCGCCGGAGACGCAAGCCCACCTGGAGACTCTGGATCAGCTTAGCCAGGCCGAGCTCCTGGGTGAGGTGGACCGCAATGAGTTTGACCAGTACCTCAACTCCGGAGGGGGCGGCTTCCATCCCGAGCAAGGCGTCACCGTCACGGGTCACATTCAGGTGTCCGCCGCCAGTACCGCCACAGAAACCAGTCTGATTTCGGTTCTGGCCGACGCCACCGCCGCTTACTACAACAATTACGGCATCTCGTGAATTCAGGGACGACCGCAATCAAAGACGCTTACAAAATGTGACCGTCCGTTTTCTAGCACTGTTCCTCTTCAAGGTCACGGGTAGATGGAGGTCATCCCGGGCGAGAGAAGCATTGGCCACCAGTTAATCGCAGCACACATACTGTATAGACGACAACCATCCATCCATGGTTCTTATTACGATTGTCAGGAATTGGGGGGGGTTACCTGAGATGACTTTTGGTGAGGGTAGGGTACACCCAACATGGTGCGCATTTCCATCCATCCATCCATCCATCCATCCATCCGTCTTCTTGACCGCTTGTCCCAGCAGTTTCCAGACTGTTTGGCAAGAGAAGTGGGGTCACAGATCAAAAGGCACTTATCAAAAACAACCAGCCATTATTTTATGACACTTCGGGTAACTGAAAACGTTTGGCAAGAGAAGTGGCCAGTCAATAACAGCGCACATTTGGACAAACAACCATCGTACAAGCAGTTTATAGTCTCGAACGGCCGTAACGACGCCACGGACCGACCTTGGAAGGAGCGACGCTAAAACGGGGCACCTCAGGGAAGGCTAGCGGGGCCCTTCTACTTGTGTGCATTTCAGACACAACTTGTAAATGCAAAACCACAGATGGACGTTTTTTGTAATCCTGGCTCTCGCCGAGTCGCCGCTTGTCACCCCGATGACATCTTAGCCCCCGGTGCGCCCCCCCATCAAATGCTTAATAATATAAATATCTATATAATCACAACTAGGATAAATGTATGCTGATTTAGAGTGTAATTTAAAAGTGATGGATTGTCTTTTCCTGTACAAAGCAAACTTGTCAATAAAAGCCGACGGTGGTGCATACTGGAATGGTGTTTTGCTTTTTTTTTTTTGCTTGCCGCCCACTGCCGCCGTCATCGTTATCCCCTCTTGAGGATTAGCCACGACAACAAAGCCACGCGTGCCCGCCTCCGTCCCCCTTACCCTTTGTTTTCCCAGTTTCTTTCACACCCTTCTATCTTGTCCGTACAGAAAATAGCTAAATAAACACGTCGTTTTGATTTGCAAACTCGCTCCATATTTTCCGATAAAAGGAATTTGGGGTGGGGGCTGTTTAGTGTGTGTGTGTGGGGAGGTCTTTGACAAATCCTGGAGTCTGGCTGCTCTTCCTGGGTTTTTTGGGAAAGCTTGAGTCGTGCTTCTTGTAAAGAGGATGTGGCGGAGGAGCGGTGTTTCCTGCCTGATAAGGTGGTTGTGGAGGTGCGAGGAGGGGTGGGGGCGCTCCGTGTCAGGATGTTTGGGCCCGGCTCGTCCCGACATTGCACTGAGATGGGAAGTTGGACCCGGCGAGCTGAAACGACACCGCAGAGTCCAATCTCAAAACGTTGAGTTCTCACTGTAAATTTTGTTCTTGGCAGATCTTACAAGATTTGTAAATGATCTTTATGGTGTTGGGCTGGGGTTAAGATTACGATGATGATTATTTGAAGAATTTATCCTTTCAAAAACAATGTATCTTTGAATAAAAATCAATTTAGGAAATGGAGGGAAATAAACTGTAAACGTCCGATTATCACGATGGTTGATCGAGATAGCATCCATAGGTATGTGTGTCGCTTAAAATGTGAAGAGTGACAACATTCATCATGTCTGCGGCGCATTCCTTCGGGGTGACGACATTATTATTAGTAGCCTCGGCGGAGGGCCGGCGCTGGCGTTGCCCTGGGCGCCCCGGCTGAGAAAGTGGCGCTCCTCTGGCTCGTCGGGGTCAACTCTGGGGTGTTTGAGGGTGCGGCAGCCAGACTCCCTTGGTAAAGACACCTTAGCATGTCCCATCCATCCACTCAAGGACAAACAATGCCATTTGCACGCTGACACCAGATCAGAGCTTTTCTCGGGAAGTTCAGTGCACTGATGCTATTTTTCATGGTACAACATAATGACCATTATTTAATATTTATATTTTCTTATTGTGCACTTTTGTGACTTGTTAATGTGTAAAAAAATAAAAAAAATTGTCCTGTCTCTGTGCCTACTTGACATTGTTCATTTTTTCTCTTTTTTGGTCAGAAGCTGGTCTTTTTGGTGAACAGTCTGCTGCCGTTGTTTGGGGTGAAAGAAGAGAGTCGACGCTTTTGGTAGGTTCAGTGCTCATTTTTTAAACACAGAACAAAATATGGCATTTGTGGTCAGGAGAGACAACAGTATTGTAAAGAGTAATAATCTCGTGGTCCTAAAATTGAGCCTTGGGGGACGGGACGCCGCAATTCAGTAGATGAGCATTCATTAAAACATGAATTAATCTAGAGACCGGAGCTCGGAATTCACCTTCCAAGTCAAGCTACTACTGTCGTGTCATAAATAACGGAAACTATGCATTTCTCATTAAGAGGTCAGAAAGTACAATGTCGCAATCAAACCTCTGGCCAACTTGCAAGATGCACAATATTTGCTCGTGTACACCAACACGGGCTGAACAAACAAAGAGACCCTCCTCTGGTTGTTTTTTTTTCGCTGCCTGATTGCCGGCTGGCCGCGTTCCAGCCGGGCCGGGGTCGGGCCGGTGGAATGAGGCTGTCAGGTAGTCTCTTATGTTTCCTCTTTCCTCCCGTGCCGTCATGTCGCTTCCCTGGCCAAACAAACAACAAGCAGGCCGTCAAGGTAAAACGCCACCGAACAGCTGCGCAAAGTATTATCCATCCGCCGCCTTTAAAGTCACTTGAAAGCCGTCCGAGCCCTCCGGAGGCACGCAGGAGGCCGACTGTCTGGCGATGGCGCTGCTCCTCGTCGTCCGATCGCGTCACTTTGCAGAGGTCGCATTCTCCACGTGCTAATTGGAGACTTGAGAGCAAAGGGCGGATTCCTATTACGTGATTCAACCTTTATTGAACCAAAACATATTTACTATATGGAAACACAGGTTAATTGGAATTGCCGCCATCTAGTGGAAGAGCTTGGCATTGTCACGTTCTGTAAATCATTGTACCTTTGTTTTAGTCTTACTGTCGTCGTATTTAATTTGTATTATTTCAATCGGGCGAAGGCTGCTGATTAGGCCCCCAAAAAATCAGACAAAATGCAGTCAGAAAGAAAATATGCATTTGATTTATTTGATGATTTAATTCCTTAAGTGTGTCTGATGGACATATCCCATTGCTAAGCAAACGTTGCTGGAGTGGAGTGTGTTACGGCAACCTAAGAACCTGTTTACAATTTGTACTTGGACCTAAATGAGGCCAAAAAGGAGCAAAAGACATGGAAACACACACATATCTCGCAGCAAGGGATTATGGGTGCTATTCATCTCATTGTGGCTCGACAACGGGCGGCGTGGCAGGCAGGCGTGTTGGAAGAATGGAGCAGACTTGTCGAGGGACGGCTGCCATGTGGCACATGATATGTGTGTGTACGTGTGGTTGTCGCAGATGGGGACCCCTTTGTAAAACTTGGGGGACCGTACAAGCAGCCAAGGGCCTCCCAGACGTCCGTACCTGCGCCGTGAACGCTGCACCTGTTTTCGGCAGATACGGGGGGAGGCGGGCCAGCGCATGGCTGCCAGTGCAGGAAGGATGAGGCTGAAATTGTCCATTTATCCTTCACCGTAACATTTGCGACATTGAGAAAACTTTTTGATTCGAGATGATTTACTTCTGTGAATGTATCAAAATGGATCTAAATCTAGTCCATTGTTACATTCACAATTATTTCCAAATTATTGATGCATCTGCCATACCTTTGCCGAGTGGAAGTGAGTCGGTGTGTGTTGAGTGCACGTTGTTCCCCGGAGGAACTTCAAGCGCGGCTGCGAGTCCGTACGTCAACGCCGACACACGGCACGTCCGTTGCCTTGATGTGCCCGCTTTCAACGTACGGGCCCCGCTCCCGGCTGACCTCGCCACCGGCTCGCCGTCATCCTTTCCATTGCGTTATGGCCGCCATGCGTCGCTCACGAGCTCGAAGGAATCCCTTCCTGCCGGACGCCCTCAAAGGGTAACGTACGGAAGTGACTCATGCTGCCGTCCCTCCTAAGAGTTGAGACAGCGTGGGCTGCTGTTTCTGCTGCCGCTAAAGTGCGCCGCGGACAGCTTGAAAACAGGATACGAGCTGGCGTAGCCGTGCGTGCGTGTGTTTATTGCAGATGGCCGAGCACTTAAGGGCAGACGGGTCTGCCGCCGCCGATAAGCAAAAACAGCAAGGACGCTCACATATGCGTGCGTGTACGTAGCGCACGTATGGAACGTCTTTGTCAACAATATTAGCTGCCGTGTCCCCCAAGGGTCAATCCTAGGCCCACTTCATTTGTAGTACCACTATTTAAAGACACCTTACATGTGCGTCTTATAAATGGACCAAGTAAAGTAATCTGTGTCTTGTCTTGAGAGTGAACTTGAATAGTGGCGTGAAAGTGAGAAAGTGCAAGAATCTTCCTCGCTGGCTAACCTCCAAGCAGCAGCAGCAGCAGCAGTTTTGGACTGCTTTCATTATCTGCTGCCGTGCCAATCTCATTACTGAGGGATTAGCGCTGCAGGTTCTCTCGGATATACTGTATGGGCTGGAAAAAAATGCTTTCCATCAAAACATGCAAACATTCGGATAAAGTGGATTTTTAACCATATCCATCTATTCCGATCGATATTTGAAATGTTCATTACAAGAGCATGTTGTGCACATTTCCACAAGTCTAAACACAAATATTCTGCCCAATATTCCTACCCAGGGCACTTTGATATCAATTTTGCTAAAGCTGAAATGGCCCAAAGTCAGGTGCTAAGTTTAGTCACTGAGACGTTAACTACTTGTGATGGTTGAATTGAGGGCAGCTAAGCCGCGCTGCGCATGCCCCAGTTCTGGACCACTTTTTGCCATGTGTCCCCCACCTGATGGAAATGGTGGAGTCCTGTCGACGTTATACTAACATTCGTTCTTGGAGGAGGTCTTTGCGACCCTCGCGCACGGCGTCATCAAAAGCTGGCCCTCACGTGACTCAGCAGAAGTTGAGTTGCTATTTTCTCCCCTTAGTGAGTCAGGACATCATAAATCTGCCCACCTAGAACAGACCCCGCCCACCCACCCCGGTGGCGACCCATCAAGCTCCTTAAAGCTGTCGACAGATGGTGCGTGCGTGTTTGCGCAGGCTTGTCGACGGCGGCCCCGATGATTGAGCGTTTCGCGGAGGGCACGCCGCTGGTCTGGAGGCCTCTGATAAGGTCTGACCTCTGGTGGGCGGGGCTCCCTTTTGTCCTTGAGGAGACCGAGCCGCCCCTCCACCTTCCCCCAAATAAACACACCGGTCGGAAGATTGGACGCACGTATGACGCTGCAAAGCTTAAAAGATTGGAGCTAGGCGAGTTAGCAGACAGATATTCCGGGTCACATGTCCTGACATAACAGTGACACATACAGTGAACCCCACCCTGGCTATATTGCAAATCATTGTTCATGCCCTTTTTGATGGCGCTCTTATATAAAAAAAAAAAGATAAACGGGAGCAGCTGAAAGAAGATGTAAAGTGGCCCTAGGATTGAGCCTTGAGGAATACCACTTATTAGTATTTATGTGCATCTTATGTTTCAAATGTATTTGCTATAACAAACCGGCATGTAACATTCAGAATTCCTTGTGAAGATGTCTCGAATTGGTAGATATGAAGACGGAATCTAATGTTAGCCAAACATTGCCGAAACAAAATGATCAACATTAAGCCGTTAGCTAAAAATGTCCAGGTCTTTACGCAACGCAAGCGGTCCAAGTAAGTCGTGTCCATCAGATTTCAGTCCAATCTTGGCAGTGATTATCCTTAAAGCTTTCCAGGCTATCCTTAGCCTCCTCGTGCATGTGATTAGCAGTGAGGGCTGCTGCTGCTGCTGCTGCCGCTGATGATGAGGCTGGACGGCCGGCCGGCTGACGGCCGCAAACTGCAACCTGGGCTCAAATAGACGCTTGGATGTTCTTTATCCAACTTTCCGCCTCATCTTCCGCAATTTGGATTATGAACGTAGAGTGAAAGTAAGTACCTGCACTCTTGGCACAATGAATTTCTTTTTAAAAATCTCATGAGCAGAATACATGAAGATGATGGATGAAAATAAGCAGTCATGAGGAATTTAGCAGCATGAATCATCATCAGCCATGTTGGGAATCCTTGTGTTTGCGTCAAGACACAATAAGGAACAAGTATTTCAAGTATGGAATAGATTGTCAAGACGCTAATACAAGAACAAGAGCTAAAGCCTTTCTTTAAAAATGTCAGTCAAGCTTGGCCTATTTTATATTTCCACAGGATCCGCTGCTTTTTTGTTTGTTTGCTCCTGCTTTTGTCTCGCTTATTTTTATTTACCGATATTTCCGCCTCGTAGCGCTAATCCCGACGGATTGCGGGCGAGCGGCACGGGCTAACGGCCGACGGTTTTGGCCAACATGTAAGCTCGTTATTTAAAGGAACGCTGAGGATTTGCGTTTCGTTATCGTTGTCTTCATTTACACTTGCGCTATTTTGGAAGACACACGCTCGCCTGCTTTTTTTTCCCCAACAATGGCTGAGATTTTTTCCTAGCCGTTAATTGATGACTCCCCTAATCTGAGCGCAATTTTGTCTTTCAGGCGAGGGCGAGGCCTGGGCGCAGGAACATGCGGAGGCTCCGCGTTGGCGGCACAGCCGTATAGCGTCTACTGATGCGCGAGGAAGGCCGAGCCGCAGCCATGTCCTCCCACAAACGCAGCTTCCAGTGCTTCAGCGCCGTCCCCGCTTCCCACAAGTACGCCACCTGCAGGCTGCCCCGCATCCCCCACCCTGACGCGGCCGAGGTCGCCGCTTGCTACCTGTGCTCCCAGTGGAGACACGCCCGAGCCCTGGAGGCGCTCCACTCGCAAGTCTTGCCTCTGTGTCCCTACCACCGGCACCATCGGTCCAGCAGGTCCGACGAGCTCCCGCCTCGCACCAAGAGGCTGGTCCTGATCAAGAACAGCGAGCCGTCCATCAGGAAGACCGTTGTGCTCAGAAGCAAAGGCCCGAGGAGCTTCGGGCTCTTCCTGGAGGAGGTCTCGGAGCTCCTGCAGTACCACGTCAAGAGGCTCTACACCCTGGATGGACACAAGGTAAGGTCGCCAGATGGACCGCCGACATCATTGTTTTTTTTCCCCCCATTTCCTGATTCTTGGAACGTGGCATTGTTGTCACTTTTTGGTTCTTTTATCACAAACAGGGTATTTTGGTTACATTACCTGACATGTTTCGGCATGAACTTCCGCCTTCATCAGAGTGTCACTCGGACACTAGTTCTAGAAACTCCCTGACACTCCCAAGACGTTTTAGACTACTGTGACTTATAAATAAATATAACAAATATTTTCATATTTGTTCGAGTAGAAGTTCATGCCGAAACATGTCAGGTAATGTAACCAAAATACCCTGTTTGTGATAAAAGAACCAAAAAGTGATTGAAAAAAGGAAACAGAATGAACTTAGTACAACTGTGGCATTGTTGTGTTGTGGACTTAAAGCCGCCCATGTAAAATATGTCTGAAATGAAAGTAGTAATCATTATCATCCATCGAGTGACATCGGCAAAGGAGTGTTAATTCAACACTGGTAGTTTTTAATACTGATTGACTTTCAGTGCAGCATTATCAATGCAGACGTCAAGGATGTAGTGAAACAGAGACCTCTAGTGGTCAAAATTGTGTACTGCACCATTTCCATACAAAGGAGCCAAAAAACACCCCCCAATTTGGAAATGTGATTTTCTCCTTGGAAAAAAAAACAATCAATCAAATAATAAAAACTCAAGGTTGTCCCTGTGAGTTCTTATGACATGTTGAGATTTGGTACAGCCCTAAAAAGACTCATCTCGTCTCACTTCAAACGCACGTGTGCATCTCTGGTCTGGACAGCAGCCGCAAAAGCTTGCGCTTGTGCTGACTAAACCTCGCTCGCAAGACTGCGCCGTCATCCGTGAGGGTTCCTCGGATTATCCGGGATTAAGACATTTATCTTTGGCAGGGATGAGAAGGACTCAGCGGCACGAGGAGCCAAAGCATCAACTGTTCTTTTTCTTTATAAGTCACGTCATTGCAGTCGGCCAGGACCTTATAAACCCGCCGACCATTTGCAGGACCTCATCTTCTTTGGGTTTGGTTGCAGGTGGAAAATGTCCCGAGCATCATCCACTGTCCCAATGTTCTGGTCTGCGTGGGACGGGAGCCTTCCCATCCTTCCATTCTGGAGCGATTTCGTAAAAGCGCCCAAGACAAGCTGCCGAAGCTGAGCGCCAAAGCGCCCTTAAGCAACCGCGAAGGTAGGAGACAAGCTTCTGCAAAAGTACTACGAGGTCTGGTGATTTGACTCATTCTTTCTCTTTTACCACCAAACCTAGCTCAAGCAAACCTATCTTCTGAGAAGTCGCTTCCAGACGGAACGGAATCTCCAGACGACGTTCCCCCCGCCGCCACCGACGACGATGTGGAAAAACAAGTTTGCGTCAACAAAGACGGCAGCTTGTCCATGAAGATGAAAGTGCGCTTTCGGCTGGACAACGACGAAACCTTACTTTGGTCCACCGAAGTGAGAAAATCCTCCATCAGGGGCGGCGAGCGGCCTCAAGAATTGGGGAGCGACAGAAGCTGCTCGGGTTCTGAGAACTTTTCCACCAGCGAGCCGGTGGAGGCGTACGTCGCCAGGCACCGGCGACGGCGCGCTCATTGCTCTCGCCATTCTCACTGCTATAACATCTGGACCAACGCAGAAGGCACGCAAGGAGACAGTTGCGGCGTCCGGACGTCCAGCTCCAGCGCGTCCTCCTACACGGTGGTCTCCAGAAAGACCGTAGCTCAAAGATCCAGCGAAGAAAACGTGCTGGAACGAGAAACGTGCGTGGAGGCGTCGGAAACCGTGGAGTACTGCACCGTCCGCCGGGACCAAGACACGCGAGATATGTCCGGGAAATCATCGTCAGCGTCCACTACCGCCAAGATGAAGAAATCCAAAAAGTGTCACTGCGGAACTTCAACGGGTGAGAAGGAAGCGGACTCGGAGGAGACGGGCCACGTGGGAAGACGGGAGAGTGACGCAAATGTCAGTCAGAATGCGGAACCTGAAGGTGGAGAAGAGGAGGAGCTATCCAAAAGTGCCATGTCAAATGCCTCAACCACGTCCGGACCAGACCAGCACGCCAAAGAGGAGCAAAGTCAGACCGCAACTGGACAGAGAACACCCACATCTGAAGTCGATGACACGGCCTCTTCTAATGCCGACGGCGACGCCGAGGAGGCGCCGGTGGAGAGAGCTTCCGGCGCCAGATCGACACAATCCAAAACCTCCGAAATCGATGCCGGCGGAGAATCTGAAGAAAGACCGGCAAGTGCGATCCAATCTGTGGAAGACGAGAAGGAACCCAGTGTGACGTCAGAGCCGTCGACCAACGTGACGTCAAACCATCCCGAGAGTCCTCTGAACGAGAGAGCCACGAGCGCCAGCTCAAGTAAGTCCAAATGTCCCGCCGATGTTCCCGCAGAAGACGAGGATGAAGAAAAGGAGCCAACGGGAGGACGGGCGTCAAGCTGCGCATCTGCCAAGTCAATCCAGTCGCTGGTTTCAGCAGAAAGATCGCCCAGCGCGGCGTCGGAAAAATCTGCAAAGTCGGAGCTTTCTGCCAGATCGACGGCATCGAAAGCTTTCCCGCACAGCGAGAGCGTATCGATAAGTTCCTTGTCCGTTCACTCCAGTAAATCAGCTCCGTCCGCTAAGTCCCAACGCACGTCCGAAGGTCGTCGGCCAAAGTCGCCCGCTTCAGAAACATCGAACGTGTCTGAGGTGGTCACCGAAGAAGTCCCGAGCAGAAGCCAAAGTCAACCGTCTGCCAAATCTGGAAAGTCGGGGCCATCCAAAATCTCAGCTGAGGAAAACGCTGCCGAAAGACCTCCCAGCAACTTGTCAATCACGTCGAGAGAGCTTTCCGAGGTGATCAGTGAACACAGCGTCGAAATTGAGAACGAAGAAGTTAGTTGCGGCCAGTCGCTGTCTTCCAGAACCAAAGAGTCGGAACTCGATAGAGCGGCCGAAGAAACCTCAGAACGCACCGAGAACGACGAGGAACCTGAAGAAAGGTCGGTAGAAGATGCGTTAGAACCTTGCGTGACGGCCAAAAGAACCGCCAGCTCCTTGTCCACAAAGTCAGCCATCTCCGTCACTTCTACAAAATCCAAAACGTCGGCGCGCGCTCCATCGTCCAAAGCCAGCCAAACAAAATCCGAGAGACCGGCGAGCAAAGCTTCGGCTAAGTCCACCCTGACGAGCGTATCTGTAGCGACGTGCGAGGTTCCTGCAGAAGAACATTCAGAAAACCAAACGGAAACGACTCAGAGGCCGCCGAGCGCCGTCTCGTCCAGATCTGCTCGATCGATGACATCGGCGAAGTCAAAATCCTCCATCGCCGTTCACGAAAACGACAACGATGAGAGTTTGGAGAGAGCACTGAGCAGCAAGTCCGGAAGGTCCTCAGCAAAGAAGTTCGAAGACGTCTCCAACACCGATAACACGTCTCTCGTCTCGTCGTCGTCCAGATCGTCTCGACGCCCTCAAAGTGAAGAAAGTGAAGCGAGAGCACGCAAGTCAGCCGCGTCTTCAAGGACGTCGATTATCTCCGACAAGAGCAGGCTCGGAGGAATTCACCAAACCAAAGCCGCGCTGTCCGTCAAGTCCGATCGCTCTTCGAGAAGCAAAAAAAGAACCAAAAGCGCGGCGTCAAATGTCTCGGACCTTCCCGTGGTGGCCGTCGAGGAATCTGAACTCGAAGCGACATCTGACATCCTGGGGAAAAAAAGCAACGCGTCAGCTAAAGTCGATCGAGCTGATGAAGAAGCAAAAGTCATCCCTCACCTTTGCGAGACTTCAGCCAACGGCGACTTGAACTCTGAGCAGGCTCCCGAAGACGCCGCCCACGTCGGCGACCCGCAGACGACAGACGGCGACGCCCTGGTCCCGTCCAGCCTGCCAAACGCTTCCCCGACCCAAGTCGTCAGCGAATGGCTGAATAAAATCCCGCCCGACGGCGAACTCTTCGATATGGACGAGTTCTCCGACAACGTGGCGGAAGAACCCGACCACGCGGCGCCTGAGAAGAACATCAACGGGCTGAACGAGGAGAGCGCCGATTCCGACGCTCCCAAAACGGCCGAGGAAACAAAAGCGTCGGATCGGCGCGGAGAAACCGACCCTAAGCTGTTTCACTCTTCGGTTCAAGTGATGAAAGTTCTTCTCAACCCCAGGCTGGACAGATGCAACAGTTTGCCGGAGGTCTCGCCCGTGTACGGACGCAAACTCAGCACTTCGGCCGCGGGTCTTTTCGACTGCCTGGCCAAGCTCGACGGCGATCCCAAAAACGCCGACGAAAAATCCGAACGCTACAAAGCGCTGCTGGAGATTCTCGGCTCTCTGTGGCTTTGCGAACCGGCGCCCAACGAGCCCGACCGGCACTCCGACAAGGATTTCCATCAGGGCTCGTCGTCCGGCATCGACGTCAACAGCGGCTCCACGGGTTCTGGGAAGAGCAGCGACGGCAGGAAAGCCCACCGAGAAGAAGGACAAACAGCCGGCCACAAAGAGGAGCCCAACCCCAACGAGACCATTCCGGGTCACGACACGCCGAGAGAACCGTGCGACAGCCCTCCGGCCTCGAGCGAGAGCTCCGAAGCCGACCGGACGTCTCGGAGTCCGCTCCGCTCCGGCAAACAGCGACCTCACGACCCCGACCCCGCGTGGGTCCTCGGTTTACTCACCAAAATCGAAAAGCAGTTTTTGACTCATTACGTGGACGCCATGAGCCAGTTCAAAGAGCGCTGGAAGGCCCACGGCGACGACCAGCAGCTGGACGGGATGATCGGCGAGCTCAAGGACGAGATCCGCCGGCGCATCCAAAGCAGCATTAGCAAAGAATTGGACAAGATGAAAGGTGGGGCGGCTCTGCCCAGACCTCCCCAAGAACCAAAGTCCAGACCTTCCACCAACGAGAGGAGACGAAGGCTGAGGATGAAAAACAAACGCTCGCAGATAAGCGACGATTCGGCGGCCAGCAGCAGCAGCGTCGTCAGCGACCAGCGCGGTGAAGACGATGACGACTGCCCGTGCAAATCGTGCGACAAGGAGAACGATCGTCTGGCCAACAGTGAGACCAAAGCGGCAGCAGCGGCCATACTGGTCGGACAGATCCTGCAGCACGCTCTTCGAGAAGCAGCGGAAGACAAAGAAAATGACGAGTGTGCGCTTTCGCTCGGAGGCGCTGAAAGCAACGCCGCTGAAGAGGAAGCAAAGGAAGAAGAAGAACAAAGCGACGGCGCTTCCACCTTTAAGGGCTCAAATCCCCATGATGAGGTCACTGATGAAAATGTAGAGGAAGCTCCTGCAGAAGATGAAGGTGCGGCCGCGGCTGAACTCGCAAGTCAGCTGGAGTCCGAGGAAGATGAAGGAGGAGGAGTTGATGGCGAGGAGGAGGCTCCTGCGGAAGATGAAGGTGCGGCCGCGGCAGAACTCGCAAGTCAACAGGAGTCCGAGGAAGATGAAGAAGGAGGAGTTGATGGTGAGGAGGAAGCTCCTCCAGAAGAGGAAAGTGCAGCACAAGAGGCCGCCGCGGCTGAACTCGCAAGTCAGCAGGAGTCCGAGGAAGATGAAGAAGGAGGAGTTGATGGTGAGGAGGCTCCTGCAGAAGATGAAGGTGCGGCACAAGAGTCCGCCGCGGCAGAACTCGCAAGTCAGCAGGAGTCCGAGGAAGATGAAGGAGGAGGAGTTGATGGTGAGGAGGAGGATCTTGCAGAAGATGAAGGTGCAGTCGCGGCAGAACTCGCAAGTCAGCAGGAGTCTGAGGAAGATGACGAAGGAGGAGTTGATGGTGAGGAGGAGGCTCCTGCAGATGATGAAGGTGCGGCACAAGAGGCCGCCGCGGCAGAACTCACAAGTCAGCAAGAGTCTGAGGAAGATGAAGAAGGAGGAGTTGACGGTGAAGAGGAAGCTCCTGCTGCAGGTAGCCATGAGAATGAAGAGTCCGAGGAGGAGGAGCGAGTCCCGGTCGAGGACGACGCCGCCATGGCAGCTTTGGATGACAACGATGACGATGCAGCCACCGTGAAGAACTCAGACGAGGAAGCAAACACAGATGATGAGCTTGCTAGCGAAGAAGATGAAGACGCAGTGCTTGTGGTCACCGCAAGTGAACATGAAGAGGAGGAGGAGTCACATGAAAATAATGATGATGCTGGAAATGAGATGATGGCGAGTGAGGAGCTTCCTGAAGCCGCCCAAGATGAAGAGGTCACACAAGAAGCTGCTGTGAGGGCCACGAGTGAACATCAAGATGAGAGTCAAGAGGAGACTCCTGCCACGAGCGGCGCCGAGAATGAAAATGAGGATGCCGCAGAAGAAGAGCTCCCGAGTGACGAGATTTCCCAAACCATCAAGGATGAAGGTGCAGCCTCCGAGGAAGGTGAAGAAGAAGAGACTCCTCCCGCACGTGGAGATGAAAGCGATGAGGAAGCTGCAGAAAATGAAAATGGCGATGAAGCCACAGCAGTCGAAGATGGTAGCGGTCAGGAACCCGAAGAGGAAGGAGATGCCCAAACAAGTGGAGATGAAAATGAGGATGCAGCTGCTGAGGATCAGGCCGCTGCAAAAGATGCCACCACCACCGATCAAGATGATGAAGAGGCAGCCACGGCTGGATCGGAATCCCAGGAGGACAAAGATCTGAAAGAAGAGGAGACGCCTGCCACCAGTGGAGATGAACATGATGGCGACGATGCAGACACGCTCCATGACCTAACAAACGTGCAAACTGAAGAAGAGGAAGAAGATCTTGATGCCTCCGCAAGTGAAGACGAAAGGGCAGAGGAGACCACAGGAGTTGAAGAAGACAAGTCAGCAGAAGAAGATCCTGCGCTAACAAGTGACAACGGAGAAGATGCAGAGGAAGAGCCGGACGACAACGCCACATCGGATGAAGCCACTTGTGAAGATGTCAACAGTGAACAGCAAGAAGACGGAAGTGTGGATGACAGTGGCGAAGAAGGTGAGGATGCCGATGAAGAAGACGCCAATCAGGAGAACGCCTTGTCTGAAAACGAATCGGAGAACATCGCTGAAGACCAAGATGCACATACGGAAGAGTTTGAAGAGCCAGAAGCGGAACCAGAGGATTGTGGAGAAAAAACAGCAACAGATGGAGATTCCACAGAGGCTGCTGGAGAAGAAGACGTGGATGGCAGCGACGGAGCGGAAAGTGTGTCCCGGGACGATGAAGCCTTCAAAGATCACCAGAGTGAGGAGGAGTCTGAGGTGACAAACACTGACCTGAGTGGGGCAGAAAGCCAGCAACAACACCAAACGGGAGAAGAGCATCAAGATGAGGATGAAAACGTTGACAAAGATCTGGAAGATGGGATAGACCAGGGAGCAGAAAATCAGGACGACGAGGGAACATCAGAAAAAGAGAACCAAGAACCCGAGGCGACCGACCGCGATGATCCGGACGAGTCGGTCCGGCCGGGAACTGAAAAGGAAGCGTGTGACCGAGACCCACCAAAGGGAGAAGACCACGGTGAGGAAGAGGAAACGAGCAGACAAACCTTGGAGGCGTCCGAAAACGAAGAGCGAGGAGCCGACGACGAGGCGGAGTCCGACGACGGCGAGGAGCGCGAGGAGAAAAGCCAGGAGCGGGACATCAGCCCGGGCCAGGCGGCCCGTCAAGAACCCGATGAAGAACCGACAACGCTGAGGGTAAATACCGCTTTGAATCACGTCGGCGGCGAGTCTGAGGACGGCGTCGACGCAGACGCCGAAGATTCCGACGCGTAACTTTATCTCCTATCGCAGCCTAGACCTGTTTTATTTTTTTCAGCTCTGTGAAACCCGTCCACATTTTCACCCCCTTTAAACTCCTCCAGAAGATAAAACCCTAGATTTTCTAGTTAACTTAAAACGGTTAACACGAAGATCGCAATTAGTTGAGCGGAAGAACGTGACGGCCGGCCACTTAACCTAGTATGTACCCAACGTCAAAAAGCGGCAGCTGCATGTCAAATAAAATGCACTTTAACACTCGTTCATTTTGCAATGGTCATTTCAAAAGAAAAAAAAAAAAAAAAAAGTGGAAGAAATCACCAAGAAAGGAAAACACTAAGTTGCTGAGGAAGCACCTGCACTTGAACAACAAACGCTGGAAGAGTCAGCGGCGTCATCCGGCAGCACAATCACGCAATCGTGAAAGGGGGCCGGGGGGCCGGGGAGGGGGGGGGGCCCTCACCAACAGCTGCCCAGCAACACCCGCACTTTCTCCAAGGTCTCCACTGTCCGAGGTGAGTGACAGCCCGCTCAATGTTCTCCTCATTGTTCCCCACTGACAAGCGCTTTGTCTCCTCGGGAGCTTCTCATCACTTCCGTGTGTGACACAGGCCACGAAAGGTTCCCACGCTGCCTGGCTGGCTGGCTGGCTGGCTGGCAGGAAGCTCAACCAGGAAGTGGACGTATACATTTGTGGGCGGACGCCACTCGGAGGGGAGAAAGGTACTTTCGGCGCAGCTGCGCTCAGACAATGTCATAAAGCAACATTGGACTTTTCTTGTCATCTTTCGGGCACTCACGGCGGACAACGAGGCGCTCTACAAAGGCCCTAAGCCCGTCCCGGCTGGCTTTCTTTCCCACCGTTGTTGAGGTTATCCTGTGGGGCCACTTGGGAGGATGCCAAGGCTGGGGGACCCCCGAGCGAACAAAACAAGCTCCCTGAAAAAGTAGCAATGAGGAAAAGGAGTTAGTAAATCGGGCCGGACTTGATAACACTTGTCGTGCACCTGCACTGTGTAAGAGTGTATGAATCACACACACATTTGCAGGTGGTCCCGACAAAAATCTGTGAAGTGTGGCCCGGTGGAGCAATGTCCCCCCCATGAGGGTTCGACCCCCCTCAGCACAAGCAGATAGGAAGCAAACATTTCCTCCGCTGTTGTAAGATTGATTGTTCCCTCCACTTACTGAATGACATCATCGTTGCAAAGCACGACACGCTCACGCTCGCCATGTCCACTTTTTTTTTTGTAGGGATCAAAAACAAGAGTCCCGGGCTCTCGGAGGAGTTCGTCGCTTGCCTGTTACGCCCTCTAGCGGCCAGTTAATTCAGAAGCAGTGCACATTTAGCACGTTAGATGCAATCAGCCTTTGCACAAAATTCTCGAGTTGTAGATGTTTGCTTCGAAATGGTTTCCAAAACTGTGCCAGGGGTGTGTAGACTTTCAGTCTTGTGAAGCGAGTTAATGAGGGCGCCCAAGGGAGGCAGGCGGACGGAGGTCTTCATCATGATAGCGGCAACAAGAGCCAAAAGGGAACTTTGGACAGAGCAGAAAAGACGCCGGTCAAGTGAGTAGCGAGCTGCCGCGTCCCATGGTGGGAATCCCAATTTGGCCAAATGAAAGACCAGATCATTGTCATTCAGGATGGGCTGCGCCAGCAGTGACCAAGCGGCCGACGACAACTTGGAGCCCGCAAACAGAAGCTCCCTGGCCTCAAATCACACCGTAAGTAAATGTTACCCATTTTCAAAGTTGCCAAAGAACTCCAATCCAAATATTTTCCGCCTTCTAGATTTGGGATGGAAGCACTTCCTGCGATAACGGTAATCTCCGCGCACGATTCTGCCGTGAAACGGAGCCGTCAAATGTACTTTGTGGCTTTAGATGACCTCGTCTTTGTGGCTCAGCATGACTTCAAAGCCAGCAACGCCAGCGAGCTCTCTTTCGGGAAGGGAGATCGATTCAAGGTTCTGGGAGAGTAAGTGCCGCTCGCCCGCTCGCTCGGCCCGGACCGCAGCGCTCGCACGCTGACGGACGTGCTTTCCGTGCGCTTTCCAAGAAACGGCGAGTGGTGGCTGGCGCGCTCGCTGGCGACGGGACGCCAAGGCTTCATCCCCTCCAACTACGTCGCCCGGGCGGACACCCTCCAGGTGGAGAAGTAAGTTAGTAAGTCTCGTCCATCCCGGCGAAGAGCCGCTCAGACCGTCACGTACCCAGCAGGTGGTTCTTCAAGGATCTGAGCCGGAGAGAGACGGAGCGCTTGCTCCTGGCGCCCGGGAACAAACCCGGAGCCTTCCTCATCCGGGAGAGCGAGACTTGCCCGGGTGAGTGGCGTCCGAGATCAGAGCGTCCCGCCGGGCCCGTCTCATCGCTCGCTCGTTTCCTCCGGCGTCAGGTTCCTTCTCGCTGTCCGTCAGAGATTTCACACCGGAAAGCGCCGACGTGGTGAAACACTACAAGATCCGCTCTCTGGACCGGGGAGGCTACTACATCTCCCCGTCCAGCAGCTTCCCGTCCCTGCAGGAGCTGGTCAAGTACTACACATGTGAGCCAAGCCGCTCCAGATGCAACCGTGCTCCAGAGTGACACGGCCGGCCTTTCCCGTCAGCTTCCGCCGACGGTTTGTGCCAGCGTCTGTACGCCCCCTGCAAGAAGAAGCCGCCCCAGCGCCCGTGGGCGCCCGACCAATGGGAGATTCCTCGCCAGACGCTAAAACTGGTCAAGAAACTCGGCGCTGGACAATTTGGAGAAGTGTGGATGGGTGAGTCCAAATTCAAATGTGCTGTGAATTCCCACAAGGCACCATCAAAGACTTGCATTTGGGACGGGGGCGGCAGGTTACTACAAGGACACCCTGAAGGTGGCCGTCAAGACCTTGAAGGAGGGCACCATGGAGCCCGGCGCCTTCCTGCAGGAAGCCAACCTGATGAAGCAGCTGCAGCACGAGAGGCTGGTGCGGCTCCACGCCGTGGTCACGCGGGAGCCCATCCTCATCATCACCGAGTTCATGAGCAACGGTGGGCCCGCCCGTGGTTAGCGTGAGCTCGCTGCCTGCCTGCCTGCCTGTAGGTGGTGTCACACTTGTGTTTTTTGTGCTCTCGCAGGATGTCTGCTGGACTTTTTGAAGACGGATGAAGGAAAAAGGCTCAGGGTCAACAAGCTGATTGACATGTCAGCACAGGTGGGAAATGTCGCAGAGCCCCGTCCGTCGCTCACGCGCATCCTCATTGCGTTCTGCCCGTGTCCGACGTCCATTCAAGACAGATAGCCGAGGGCATGGCCTACATCGAGAGCAAGAACTCCATCCATCGGGACCTGCGGGCGGCCAACATCCTGGTCAACGAGACCTTGCACTGCAAGATAGCCGACTTTGGCCTGGCCAGGCTGGTGGAGTCCGTGTACACGGCGCAGGAAGGTAATCAAAATGCCGGGCCTCCGTAACCTTTTGCCTTTGCCACCACGCCCGCCCTCCCGCCCGCCCGCTCTCTTTGTGACGAGCAGGTGCCAAGTTTCCCATCAAGTGGACGGCTCCCGAGGCCATCAATTACGGCACCTTCAGCATCAAGTCGGACGTGTGGTCCTTTGGCATCCTCCTGACCGAAATGGTCACCTACGGAAGAATACCGTATCCAGGTCAGCGACCTTTGCACAAAAGCCAGCCGGCGCTAGGAAGCCGATAACGACTCTCTCGCTCTCCAGGGATGACCAACCCGGAGGTGGTCCGCAAGCTGGAGTTCTCCTTCAGGATGCCCCGCCCAGAAGGCTGCCCGCAGGAGCTCTACCACATCATGATGGCCTGCTGGAAGGAGAGGCCCGAGGAGAGGCCCACTTTTGAGTTCCTGCAAAACGTCCTCGAGGATTTCTTTGTCGCCACCGAGGGCCAATACGAGATGCAGACGTGAAGTCGCGACAATAAAATACGCTATGTTCACCGCAGCTGCCCATCGATTACCATTTGTGCCGATCGCCGTACATTTGCACTTTCCTGATCTGCGACAAATTTTGCTCTGAGCGACCGAGCAGAGGACGCCTGTGACATCACTGAGACTTTTTGGACTTCTCTGCGAGAAGTGCATCTGGAAGATAACGTCGGGCAGGGATGGCCCAGCCCGCCCGCTGCAGTCCACCGTTTCCTGGACGGACAGGAAACAGGAAATGCTTGTCAGCATTCCATAAATGCCACAAAGTAAGACCACCCGACACAAATAGTATGTCCCAAACGGCAACGTCGACATGCAAAAACACATTCAGTGCTTCATCAGTCAGTCACAAGAAGTGAGAACAATGGCCAAATGAATTTAAATGTTGATATGAAACAACAGATCAAGTTTGAAACTCAAAGATGTGTCAGATACAAAACAGAACAAGCAGGATGAAAAACGACGATATACAGTGTGACCGCCAGACGGCGCCTTTCCCAGGAACACGAAACCATTCCAGCTCATTAACATGGACAGGTGTGTGTGCTTGTAGTTGGACAAGTCTCAAAGTGATACTTTTTATCATCAATGAACATTTGACAACAAACTCAAAATACAAATACATGCCTTAAGACAGCGATATCACTGTTTGCATGTGCTCACGAGTGTTGGCTTGAACGATTTTTCCATAATAAAGTGGTCTGTGATTAGGAAAATGGCGGTGTACCTAATGGGGTGTCCGAGTGACGTCACAGATCCAATAGTCAATCAGAAAGTGGGGGTGAGGGCGGGTGTGGCACTTTTCACTTTCATTTAAATTTTGACCATGATTTTTCCCTAATGAAGTGGCCTGTGATTAGGTACACCTGAAAATGGCGGTGTACCTAATGGAGTGTCCTTGTGACGTCACAGATCCAACAGCCAATCAGAAAGTGGGGGGTTGTTTGGGTGTGGCACTTTTCACTTTCATTTAGATTTTGACCATGATTTTTCCCTAATGAAGTGGCCTGTGATTAAGTACACCTGAAAATGGCGGTGTACCTAATGGAGTGTCCGTGTGACGTCACAGATCAACCAGCCAATCAGAAAGTGGGGGGTTGTTTGGGTGTGGCACTTTTCACTTTCATTTAAATTTTGACCGTGATTTTTCCCTAATGAAGTGGCCTGTGATTAGGTACACCTGAAAATGGCGGTGTACCTAATGGAGTGTCCTTGTGACGTCACAGATCAACCAGCCAATCAGAAAGTGGGGGGTTGTTTGGGTGTGGCACTTTTCACTTTCATTTAAATTTTGACCGTGATTTTTCCCTAATGAAGTGGCCTGTGATTAGGTACACCTGAAAATGGCGGTGTACCTAATGGAGTGTCCATGTGACGTCACAGATCAACCAGCCAATCAGAAAGTGGGGGGTTGTTTGGGTGTGGCACTTTTCACTTTCATTTAAATTTTGACCGTGATTTTTCCCTAATGAAGTGGCCTGTGATTAGGTACACCTGAAAATGGCGGTGTACCTAATGGAGTGTCCATGTGACGTCACAGATCAACCAGCCAATCAGAAAGTGGGGGGTTGTTTGGGTGTGGCACTTTTCACTTTCCGTTAAGCTTTGACCGTGATTTTTCCCTAATGAAGTGGCCTGTGATTAGGTACACCTGAAAATGGCGGTGTACCTAATGGAGTGTCCTTGTGACGTCACAGATCCAACAGCCAATCAGAAAGTGGGGGGTTGTTTGGGTGTGGCACTTTTCACTTTCATTTAAATTTTGACCATGATTTTTTCCTAATGAAGTGGCCTGTGATTAGGTACACCTGAAAATGGCAGTGTACCTAATGGAGTGTCCAAGTGACGTCACAGATCCAACAGCCAATCAGAAAAATCATTCACTTGTCTGTACCCAGCGTAAAATGAACAAGCAGTTCAATGAAGCAGTTCATGTAATGATGCCAAGCTACCGCAAGATGGCAGTGCCCCCATTCACTCCTATGTAACCCAGCATAAAATGAACATGTTCTTTTTTCCGACCAGACGTCCTCGATGCACAATACAATTTTAATATCCCGCGATCGACTAGTAGTGGCTTGGTTTGGTTAAAATGTTTTATCTTCTTTATTTCGCACTTGATGCTCGAGTATGGAGATGTACGAGCATGGTCGGCGTTTTGAACGCACCGCAGCGATTATTTTGCGGTTTATAAACTAACTGTAACTGTCCAAAAGCTGCGGTGCGTTCAAAACGCCGACTATTGCTCGTACATCGCCATACTCGAGCATCAAGTGTGGACAAAAAAAACAAAAAAACATTTTAATATCCCGCGATTGATCAGTAGTGGCTTGGGGATCAACCGGTCGATCGCAATCGACATATTGGCCACCTTGAACTAGTATTCCAGCCAGTTGGACCTATCCAGACACTCAAATGTCGAATTTATTTGGCGGTACGTAAACTCCCCCTGACTTTCCAAAAGCTGCGGTGCGTTCACAACGCCGACCATGAATCGTACATCGCCCTACTCGAGCTGTTTTGTCAATTGGAGGGAACTCGCGAGCTTGGTGTTTGTGTTGTTGGCGCTGTTGTTTGCACACGCATCAAGTGCAAAAAAAAAAAAAATCCCGCGATCGACCGGTAGTGGCTTGGTTTGGTTAAAATGCCCTACTCGAGCTGTTTAGACAATTGGAGGGAACTCGCGAGCTAGCGTGTTGGTGTTGTGTTGTTAGTGTGGTGTATTTTTGCCGACATATGTCTCTGCGTGAGGCCCAAGGACATCTGAGCCGACTTGGTGAGGAGGACCAGGATTGTTTGCGTTGAGCAATTGTGCTTGCTTTCAAGAAGGTTGACAGGTGTCTAAGTTGAGGACCTTGTATGGGCAGAGAGCCAGCATGCACGAGGATCTCAAAGAGTAGTTATGATCATGAGTCTCGCCAGGTAGAAGAAAGGCGTTGCTTTTTGAACATCGTGTCTGTGGGGCGTGAGAGAACATCTTCTGACATCGGCTGAATCAAATCTTTTTCCAACCAGCCGTGTGTCCCTGAAGCATTTCCTTTTTCATCAAGTGTTTTGAGAAGACCAGCGAAGCCACGAAGACAATTCACCACATTAGCGCCGTTGTATGCACACGCATCAAGTGCAAAAATAATAATAATAATAATAATTAATATCCCGCGATCGACCAGTAGTGGCTTGGCGATTGACCGGTCGATCACGATTGACGTATTGGTCACCCTTGCACTGATGATCTCTCAGCAACAAGTTGACATTTAACGTTCACTACCCAATTAAAAGGCCGAGCTTCGCTGGCGAAATGGAAAAGTGGTTTTTAACTTTGCCCGGTGTTCGGGAGAACATGGTTCGAGCCCCACGTGAAGCAGACTTTGAGCTAAAGTTTGAATAGTGTGAGACTCGAGTTCTCCCGCGCATAAGGTAAAAGCTTTGAGCACTACACCATTGAATGTTCTGTCAAGATTTGGCATAAGCAGGTTGACATTCTAAAGTACACTACCCAATAAAAATCGGTGAGACTCGCTGGCAAAATGGCAAAGTGGTTTTTAACTTGGACCGGTGATCGGGAGACCATGGTTCGAGACCCACACAAGCAGACTTTGAACTAAAGTTTGCAACAGTGTGAGACTCGAACTCGGTTCTCCCGAACATAAGACAAAAGCTTTAACCACTACAGTATTGAGTGTTCTGGAAAAACGGTTGTAATTTAGTGATTTGACCTTGATTTCGTGAAACATATACTATCAATACATAAAAAAATCAGAAAATGTTAACGTCAAAATGACTGAGTGGTTAAGGTCTTGGGTTGGTGTCCAGCAGCCTCGGGTTCGAGACTTGCTCTTTGCAGCTTTTGCAAATTAAATAGGACTTACAAGATTCGAACCCGCCTCTCCCAAACTCAAGGGTAAAGCTATAACCATTCGACTATTCGAGATCTTAGATAGCAAGGCTTAAGTGTTTGCAATTGAAGGTTACTCTGAACCTTTCCTGAAGATCGCGTCATAATTTAGGATAATACAAATAATTCTTTAGTTATTGAACAACCGACAATGGTCGAGGGGATAACGTCACTGACTCTGAAGCGTGCAGCGCTGGTTCGAGACCAGGAACCGCCAAGCATGTTGAATTTCTTTTAGTTTTTTTTCCCCTTCTGATGACGTCATCACAAAAAGACTATAAAATGCGTCACGAACGCGACGGCGCCCATTCTTTCACTCCTCTGACGGCGAGCGGGCGCCACGCTGCTCTGTTCACCTGCTGCACGACAGCGTTGAAAGTCTCAAGGTAAGTGTTCAACGTTTGTTAACCTTTTCAAACTAACTGCTTATGCTCTCTTTCAGCGTCAACTTGCACTTTGGGCGTGTGTGCGTGCTTCCATCTGCAAACTAAAAAGTTTGCCGAAGCTAGCGTTAGCAGTTAGCGTCTTCAACGACCACCAAAACGCGTTCATTTGGCGTGCAACCAAACAATAGACGGTGGGTAAGTACAGCTACATTTTGCAAACTCAAGCACGCACTGTGTGGAAAAAGCACTAACACTATTTTTTTGCCCAAACATTTAGCAACGTCTGGACGACAGCGCCGGAAGGTAAGTAGACAAAGCAGCGTTTGCATAAATCCACCAGAGAATGAATGACTCCAATATTTTTGGCGCTAATTTTCTGCTTTCTGTCTGCAGGTGCCACTCGTTAAGACGACCTCGGCATGGCCGACGGACTTTCTGTGAGTTTTCAAGTCAATGGACTGCTTCTAATTGCCTTCTCCTTTCTGTTCACAGGCCTGCATCTGAAACAAAGGGAGCAGATTGACTGCAAAATTGGTAAAAGTATTTAATAGCAAATTGACTGAAGCAAACATTTGTGCTTTTTCTTTTCTGCAGAGTCTAAGATGGCCGCCTTGCAGTCCTCGCATGGCTTCATGAGACACTTGCAGGTAGGTCTACTCTTGCTCAACCCAATTTACTTGTAAGGCTGCAGAGTGGTTGTAACCTTACCGTGTCTTTCAGACCTGCAAGCTGTGGTTGGAGATGCGCCGGAAGGTAAGTAGACAAAGCAGCGTTTGCATAAATCAACCAGAGAATGAACGACTCCAATATTTTTGGTGTTAATTTTCTGCTTTGTCTGCAGGTGCCACTCGTTAAAACGACCCAAGCATGGCCGACGGACTTTCTGTGAGTTTTCAAGTCAATGGACTGCTTCTAATTGCCTTCTCCTTTCTGTCCACAGGCCTGCATCTGGAACAGAGGGAGCAGATTGACTGCAAAATGGTAAAAGTAGTTTTATTAGCAAATTGACTAAAGCAAACATTTGTGCTTTTTCTTTTCTGCAGAGTCCAAGATGGCCGCCTTGCAGTCCTCGCATGGCTTCATGAGACTCTTGCTCAACCCAATTTGCTTGTAAGGCTGCAGAATGGTTGTAACCTTACCGTGTTTTCTCAGAGCAGCAAGCTGTGCTTGGAGAGACGTCCAGCCATCAGTCCGGAGCTGCCCTCCATTCCTCACTGGTGAAACACGCACGCACGAGTCTAAATGTTTGTTTGACACGTGTCAAACATTTCAGCTTGTTCTTCCTCATTCTGTCCACCAGGTGGTGCCAAAGGACATTGTTTCTGCAGCACAGATAAACAAGGTTTTGAACCTGTGGCATGTTCAATGTCTTGTCCGACGTGCTGGCAAGTGGTAATTTACTACAAACTCTGCTTTGTTTAAAAGCACTTACCAGCTTTTTGCTTTATGCTTCCCTATTCGTGCAGACCAGTTTCCAGTAAGGATGAAGTTGAGGAATCTGCCACCTGCTGGACAGAGGAACTAGCCCTCCAAAACCATGCCGAGGTTCCTCAAGGCCGCCTCCATCTTCAGAGTAGATGCACAAATGAGATGTACTGAATGGTAGCATGGATCTCTCTCTCCCTCCCTCCCTCGTTTGTGTTGTGTGCAGGTGTCCACCCTGGAGAGTCTTGACAACATTTCAGGAACTGTGCACCAGTGACTGACCAGCTGCTTCCAGTCAAAAAGAAAAGCAATCGACTTAAATTGAGTGTTTGTGTTTTCTTTCCAGGTAGAGGTGACAAATCCTGGTCCACAATTTGTCTGCAACCTCCTGTGAGTTTGTTCACCTGGGTCTGTGCTGCCTGAAGAGCCCTCTGCTGGTAAGAGAAGCAAAGTAGTGACATTTTAGCACAAGTTTCAAAATTTGAATTTTTGTTTTCATTTGACCAATGTGTAACCCCATCTAGTACCTACTCCGTGAAGGAAGCTGAGCACCAGAGCAAAGCTCCAAACTAGCTGTACTTCAGTTTCCTTGTTACTAAGGCAACCTAAGAAGTAAGGGACTTTAAATGCTCATTGCACAATCTTTTTATACTACTAATTTTTTCCCCCCCCTATTTTCTGACAGGCAGCAAGGACGCAAAGCTGCTCCCTGATCCTGCAGCTCACAATACGTGGTGTAATGAATGACTCTACTTACGCACTGGTATGTTACATGCCAAACAATTTTCTGGACAAATTGTTGACTTGACACTTTACTTACCAATCTGTTTTTGTCTTAGGTCTGGGCACTTGTCCCTCTGTCCGGCCGCTTGACCACTCGTCCCTCTGGCCGGCCGTTTGACCACTCGTCCCACTGGCCGGCCGCTTGACCACTCGTCCCACTGGCCGACTGCTTCACCACTGGTCCCACTGGCCAACAAGCAGACTGCCATCCAACTTGTTACTTTGTGATTGAATGTTTACTCTGCAAAAGAAATAAAGCTTTATTACAAATAACGCAAACTTTCAACTCTTCATTTTCAAACATCACAACAAAAAAAAACCAACCCCAAAAATATTTCCGCCCAAAAAATAATTCGGGATTATTTTTTTTTTGGGGTGAATTTTTTTGAGAAAGGGGGCGGGTCAAACCTGGAATACTGCTGCTTGATTGGCCGAGAGTTCAAAATCTGGGCGGGGCAATGCGAATGAAACGCCGTGATTGGTTTAAAAGTGGGCGTGGATATGCAAATGAGGTGGTCAGCGATTGGTCAGGTTGTTAGTGGGCGTGGTCTCATTAAAATGGAGCAATCTGATTGGTCAGATGTGCGAATGCTGCATTCTGATTGGCTGACACAAAGTGGGCGTGGCTATGCAAATTTAGCGCCGGGCCGTGATTGGCCAGGCTGAATTTGGGCAGAGCTAGGAGGCGGGGGAAGTGGCACTTAGGTTTTGGAAGGCTCTTTGCAGCTTTGAGTTGAGTGTTTGCCTTCAGCCACTGAACAGAGCCAAGTCTTTGACTGCTTCTCACTGTCTTCACATGACTCAAAGTGACTGCAATTGCATCACTTTGACTCATGTGGAGACACACACAGAGAGAAAGAGAGCGAGAAGCAGTCAAACACTTGGCTCTGCTGCAGTGATGCTCACCTCAAGGCTGCTGAAAACATAGTAGTGGACAGACACTTAGGTTTTCAAACAGTACTTTGCAGTGACCAGCAAGCATGAAAGACATCAAATGAGCACATTTGCTCAGAAATCACAAAGACACTTGAACAATTGATTGAATAGAAAAGCAGTTTAAAAAGGCCTTGCCTGCCTGTAAGCAAGCAGAAGAAGTGCTTGAGGAGCTCGCTCACTTACTTCTCGTGGCAGGCACTAGGCAGGGGAAGGTGAGCACATGCAAACAGTGCAAACATCTCTCACTGGGACAAAAGCCAAGTGCCAGGTACTCCACAGTACCACCAGCACCAGCACTTGGGTTTTGTGAGAGATGTCAGCTGCTTGCATGTGCTCACCTTCTCCCTGGTGTGCCATGACAAGATGACATCAGCTCCTCAAGCACATAACACTACCAACTAACACCATTTTTTTTCTTTAGATTCAAGTCATAATTTTAGAAGAACACAGTGGTCCACTTTCACTTTTCATGTGTGCCAACTATGATCAAAACTATACTTTGGAAGTTCAAATGCATTTTTCAAAAGTATACTTCTTACATTGACATGTCACTTTAACCATTGTAGAGCAATTCTTTTGTTTCTTTTCACTGTGGCCCAAATAATCATCAGGACATTATTCATCTGGAAAATGACCAATTCAAATGTCCTTTGACAACATTTTGGAATATTTGAAGTCACGACCTTCTACATCTAAGATTAGGAGGCAAACAAAATGGGGAGGTAACCTACCTTTCGACGACCAGCAGCCGACGTGGAGCCTCCAGTCTTCAAGTTTGGATATGGAAAAACAACGTTCAAGTCAAACGCTTTGGTTCATTATCCATTGATTGGCAGCCGAGTGAGTGCTACTTGTCGGTGGGTAGGCGTGCTAGCTAACGCTCCACCTCTTGTTTGACGAGAGCCAGCGAGTTTCCACTGACCTAACGACTAACAAATCTTCTCCTTTCATGTCATTGTTTACATGAACGCATTTACATACAGCAAATCGAGAGCTTGGAAAAAGTTGACATGATTCACTCGAAAGCCCAAATGGTAACAACCTGTAGAGCTAGCTGCTCACTGAAGCGGAAGTGTACGGTAGCCGAGAAAGCTCAATTCAAGTAAAAAAAAAGCAAGCGCCTCGTTGGCAACGTGCACAAAAGACACTCACTCCCACATCATGCATACAACACAAGTTGGGATCATGAAGTAAACACGCATAAAGATGCTCAAAAACCAGCCAAAAATCCCAGCCTTGTCAAAAAAAACAACACGGGGAAACACACTTACTCAAAATCCGACCAATCACAGAGCACCTTATTTGCATATTTTAGTCCCCATTGCTCCACCCAGTTTTGAAACCCTCAGCCAATCATGAAGCAGTATTCCAAAAATGTGGGGGTTTTTTGGTGTTGATTTTTTAATGTTGTAATGTAAATGAAGAGTCGAGAGTTGAAGTATTCTTGTAATAAAGCTTTATTTATTTCAAATGAGCTTTTACACATGCGTTCAACGGAGGGGGGGGGGGTTAGAACTTGCTCACCTGTCAAAGCTTTCAATGGTCTCCACGCGACTATCTTGCTCCGCTAATGTACGCCAGCATTGAAAGGCAAGCTGCTCGCTCACTCGCTCGCTCACTTGTGGAATGAGAGCTCGCGTCGCTGACTCACAACATGTTCCGCAACGGCACCGTCCTTTTTTGATACCGTAGAGTCGCGCGCCGAGCCCGGTTGAGCACCTGCAGCCGCCGCTGCCGCTGCTGCAGCCGCCGCCGCCGCCGCCGTATCCTCTGTTGCATCCTCCAGTCCGAGCATGGACCGCAGTGGCCGGACTTGAGAAGGTTTTTTTCTCTTTTTTCTTTCTTACGGTTTTGCTTCCTTCACCTGCGGGCAAGAGGGGAGCCATGGCCCGTCCGCTGGTTGTGATCCACTCTGCGGTCCTGTTGCTCTTCCTGGTGGGGGCAAGTAAGTGACTTCACAGACGCCATTGAGCCACATTCGGTCAATCCTAAAAATGAGAGCGAGAGCATGTCAGCGTCTCTTTCACAGTCGATAATGTCATCCGCATACAAGAAAAGAAAATGCTCCATCTGGACTGACAGTTATATCGGTCATTTGTGACAATATTTTCATTTCACAATATCCGCTTAAGTAGTAGAGTAACTCTGATTTTTGTCTTCTAGCCATATTTCTTTCAATCAGCCATAAATAAGAGAATTCCAAAGGGTAAATGCATCTTTGAGGGTTCAAAATCGCTAGAAACAAAACATAAAACTGTACACATCGCATTGAAAAACAGGTGACTGAGGTGTCATGTTTAAACTGGATTCATATTTGAAAATAGCCAGTCTCGCCTCAGGTTTCCTCCCACCTCCCCCAAAACGTGCACGGTGCAATCAGCGCTTGGCGACATCAAGGCAAAAAGGTTTGGGGGATGTTTCTCGCATCTCCAGAGAGCAACTTTGTCAAAGAATCATCTCCGCGCAGTGAATGTAAAGGAAACCAATTTAGAACTTGGGAGTGGACGCAAACCTGCGATGGGGGAAGGAAGGCAAGCGAGTCCCAGGTGATTTCCAGATTCTCCATCAAACGTGCAGAGGACCTCGATTACTGTTCCGCTTTTGTAATCAGCTGTCCTCGAAAAGGTGATAGATGCTCACCCGCTGACACAGTAAGGGAACATCCACAGAGGCGGATTTGAAAAGAAGCCAATAAAAAGAAAAAAAGAAATCCTACGTGGTGGCTTTAAATAGCCCAATTTGTCAAGCGCAAGCAGGAATAAAGGGGGGTGGGGGGGGTGGCTGCATTGTAGCCAAAGCAGTTTGTCTTCCATGAATGAAAGGAGGGCCCTCGTTAGTCTCAAGCGTGACAGTGATGGAAAGCGCCACAGGTTTATCTCCCGGGCACTGCGAGGCGGTGAGCCGAGCCGCTTGACCAAATTCGAGATCCACGGGTCCGTTTTCGTCCTCCTCGGTCAGATCAGCCGCCGGCTCCCGTCAACGTGGCCGTCGTTCACCTCAGCTCCGACTCGGCGACCGTCTCCTGGGAGGTCCCCGAGGGAGACGTCATCATCGGCTTCTCAGTCTCGCAGCAGGTAAGTGCGCAAATGTGAAGAAATATCAAGGTACTGGAGGTCCATGGAGGTCTTCACGCTTCTCCTTCAGAGGCAGGACCGGCACACGCAGCGCTTCATCCGGGAGGTCAACACCAGCAGCCGGGCTTGCGTCCTGTGGGACCTGCATGAGGACACGGACTACGTGATCCAGGTGCAGTCCATCGGCCTCTACGGCGAAAGCCAAGGCAGCAAGAAGGTCCACTTTCGCACGCTCAAGAAATCCGAGCACTTTGCCTCCAACAGTTCCAACCAAGGTGGGTTGCTTCGGCAAAGAGCGCACAAACACGCCTTGCTAGTTGAAACAAAGTTGAAGGCAATTCTGGACCGGCAAAATGTGACCAAGGACAACCTGAAGCGGTCATTCTCCCACAATGTCCTCTGTATTTGATGATCTGACACCAACAAATGATTGGGATAAAAACGTCCACGGGTGCAAGTTTGAAAGTCCTGCCATAAACTAAAAAGCTCCGTCGGCGTCACTCTTTGTTCCTTTGGCTTTCTAGTTAATCATGCGCAACTTATTAGCACTTCTTATGTGAAGTTAAAAGGGCGCGGCCTATGAAAGCTAACCAAGTGCAAAGTGCTGAGTGGGCAAAAGGTGCTGAGTCGGCTAACTGCAGCATTTATCACAATCGGGGCGCCCGCTTTCTCTCTCGCTCCACTTTGAAGGGGCTTTTTGCGAACATCACGAGTCTCCGGGGACGCCGACACTGCAAATATCACTTGAGCAAACTCGAATCTCACTTTGAATGGGCCTATTTTCTGGGATGCTTAGGCTAAGTGGAGCGCTGGAAGATTTCCATCTACTCCGTCGGGTTAAGAGCCCGCTGAGTGCGAGCCGACACTCACTTAGGAGGCCGAGTGGTAGCACAAACGCGGCCGCTGTATTAGCAGAGCACTTAGTAAAAGGTCAACTTGGTGTGCGACCCCTCGCCCCACACCCTCCCTCCCCTAGATGACCCAACAGTGCAGGGCCTGGAGAGGTCACGACATCTGCAGACAGGAGAGCTCATCATCATAGTGGTGGTTTTGCTCATGTGGGCAGGTAGGTTTGCTCAACTCGACTTTCATTTGGAGAACACTTTTAAGAACGACCCTGGCTGGCTGGCCGGCCGGCCGGCCGGCGTGCGTCCTCCCTCCTCTGCGTGCAGCCGTCATCGCCCTGTTCTGCCGCCAGTATGACATCATCAAGGACAACGACTCCAGCAACAACAAGGAGAAGGTCAAGCCCACGTCGGAGAGGAGCACGCCGGAGCACCGCGTCGGCAAGGCAAGGCTTTCGTGCCGAGCGGCCCGTCGGACTTTGACACTTTTGTATTGAGTTCAATAGTGAGAATCGACGTCTTGGTTTCAACCTCGGCGAATGAAGCCGCTTACATACAAATTGGCATCCACGCTTTTCCACTTGCCTCAAGGAATGGCTTGATGGAAAAGTCAAGAGCGGCAGAGCGAGGCGGCCGCTTTTCTTTTCTCGCCAATTGGCCACTTTTTGATCTCAAGTGCCAATTCAATGTTTGCTTTTGCTCTTTGTGTTCCAGTTTCACCCATCCGTGCCGTCCATCAACATCATCGAAGTGTGACGCCCATCAAAAGAGAACACAAATGCAACACACCACCTCGGGGAGCGCAGTGTAAATTTGCATTTTTTGATATTAGCAACGCTATCATGACTAGTCGAGGCTACGCAATAATCTTGTCTTTTTATTCGCATTTTTGGCATTCGTTATCATACTACAACATCCTAGAAAACACATTCCGTTGCAATAGCAAAATCTGATTTTGACAAATGTTCCACATACCGTGCTGGATGGACTCTGCTGACCTGCATGCAAGCCATCTGCCGGTAGAAATGCGTCTTGCTAAATTGAACACCAGATCCCCCCCAAAAAAAAGACAAATGTGTCAGAGTTCATTTGTGGACATTTCTCACTTGTGCCAAATAAAACTTTTCCATTTCAAATTCTCCTCACTTACTCGGACCTCAAATTAAATTGCGCACGATATGTGGAGACGTTTCAGCGCGAGATATTCTTGACAGCCCGTTACCGTGGCGACATGGATACAAAACGGAGAAGCGAGGTGCCTCAACAAATTAGTTTGAAAAGCGCAAAGAAAAGAAAGGAGGAAACGAGACACGGCTGCGGCCGTCTTCCAGGAAAGGTTCTTCGGGGTTTCTTGTAGCAGCTGTGCGCTTGTGTCTCAAGAATGACAGCGGCTTTATTGTGGCAAGAAGAGGATCGCTCGCGGTGCTTGTCCTCGCGGCGCGGTGGTGCTTTTAATGGACACAACAGAGCGCTCGGTTGTCCTCATTGAGGCAACGCTGCGCTCGAGCCATCTCTTGCAGTCCGACCGGCCGGCCGACAACGACTTCCTCAAGATTCAAAGCTGCATGGGCAAAGACGGGTCAGGAGCCGGGCTTGACCATTCTGATGGAAAGACAGGGGGACGGACATTGTTGTTTTCAATCTAATCGAACCGATGTCTAAGATCCGAGATGATCATGAGGAGGCGGATGAAGATCAAGCCAAATAAAAGGGAGGAATGGAAAGGGAGGCCTGCTACAGAGCCACACACAACATGGTGGAGCGTCCATCACGGAGACTTACTTACCGCTGCCTGCGTCCTCTACGTCCATGCTGCTGCATGTCACGTAAACAAGACAAAGGCGCCTTTTTTTTTCCTCAACTCATTTCAATTTCCATTCTGATGAAAAGACATTGCGTCCCGCTTGAAGGTTACCTTGACAGGAGGTCGTCCAGGCCGTCGTCCACGTCCTGCACAGATAGAAAACAAAAATCAAAGGAAAGGCGTGATTGGGGTGCCATCTGCTCATGAAGTACACCATCCAAACATTTTACCCAGGAGTCGTGTTTGACGGGTCGCCTCCGACTGGGGTTGCTGCGAGGCGACGGCGAGCTGATGGAGGTGGACAGGAACGGCCGACGCGACATCTTGTCCGCGCTGCCAGACGCGTCTGAAGAGAATGTCGCTAGCTTGACTTAGCAGAAATTGAGTTTTTTGGATCTTCTTACCTGCGAGAAGGCAGCGAGTGTCTGTTGCCACCCCGTGGCCGTTGGTGGCGGCTGCGCAGGGGCTACACGCGCTTCTTGCCTTCCTGCTTTTATCTACAAAGACAAGAGCATACATACGTGGATGGGAAGAGATGATTGTGAAGTTTGAAGGCCGTTCAAATGACCTTGTTGAGCAAGCTCCCAAAGATCCAGGGCCACTTTGAAGGCCTGTGCCACGGTCAGCGTCACAGCCTGAGCCTGCGGACAAGAAAAACACATTCGTCCACAAAATATTTCATCGTGTGCAGGTGTACCTAATTGTGTGGCTGTGCGGTGCTACCACAAGATGGCGCCAAACTGCCACAAGTGTGAATGTTTCTAAACGTTTTTTTGTTTTGTCAATGTGGGGGTAAAAAAAAAACCTACAATCTTCTTCTTCTGGCAGAGGAAGGCGTGACACTCCAGCGTCTCATTGAAGGCGCTCTGAGACACGTAGGCAAACACCTTGTCCTGGCTTTTGTCTGCTGTGCAGTACGAGATTCTGCAAAATATAGGCGAAAAAAATGGCACTTTATGTTAATATCTCAATCGGTATTCAAGACGAAATACAAAACACATTTTTCCATTTATTATTCCGATAATGACATTTTAGATTTGACCCCATTGTCGTGTATGAAATATGTCACAAGCGTGATCAGTGTTTTGTATTAGAATTTTTTTTTGGTATGAATCTATCGTTCTCTGCTGGGAAAGCTGCCTTTGGATTCAGCACCACACGTCATTTTGAGGAGCTTGTAAAAGCAAAAGAAATCATGATTGACAGCAGGCTTGAGAAGGTTGGGTGCACGCACACACCAAACGTTTGATCCCCCCCCCCCTCGACTGTGATGAGCGAGGAATATCAATTTCATAGCACCACTCTTGATAGCTGCACCGAACAAAAGACGCACCTGCAAACGCTCACAAGATGAAAACGCACTTCGCTAAACCGAGAGCGAAAAGCCGTTTGAGCATTTCGATGGAAATATTTCCAACCAATTTCAGGGCTCATTTAGGTAGGCAGCCGGCACTAGATATCGACCTTGCTTGTGACAATACGTCAGCGATGGCTGACAGCGCAGCTTTGAAGGTGCCCAATTAGTGCGTGTGGAGGTAGCGGATCGGGGGACTTCAAGATTAGACCACGGCGCCAGATCAAACGCCTGGAGGTCTGTTGTGGCAGATAAGGTGGATCAGAGGACACACACACACGTACTGCCTCGTTACCTCCACTACGGAATTATTTTGGATAAGATTTGGCCTTGAGAAAAAAAAAAAGAAGGGGCACTTTCAATCATTTGGTTATTTGGAGCAGTCGAGGGTTCCTTTCCAAACACGAGTCACCTGTAGATGGAGACGTTTTCGACCAGGTCCGCCGTGTCCGTGTCGGTGATGACGATGCCTTTCGGGGAGATGGTCAGCGTGACTTTGCGGAACTTCTTAGCGCCGGCTCTGGCCTGAGGAGTTCAAAAAACAAATCAATTCTGATGGCGTGTTTTCAAATTGCCTCTTGAAAGTGCAAAGGCGCCACTTCAATAAGCACAATCGTGCGTGCGAGCGCTAACGACGGCGGGGAAAAAAGGAACAATAAGACGGTCTTATCGCATCAGAAAGAAAATAAAATCAGCCGTTTCCAAGGGAACGGACGGAGACGAGCGCACACATGCCGCTAGAAATCAATTCCAAATGAATACGAAGGAAACAAACGGGAAACATCCAGCCGTGAGGATACCGAGACGCATTTCTTGGTTTTTGTCACTCACCGTGGTAACGATCCTGCGGATGGCGGCGGCAGCCATGTCCTCCCCTTTAGGCTGGCCCACTAAGGTCATTCCCAGGTACTTGAGGTTGAACGCCATGCCCTCCAGCAGAGTCTCTTTGGTGTCCGTCCAGTTCTCGGGAAGCTCTGCATTGAGGAGAACGCCACACAAAACACAGCAGGCATTAAATACATAGGGAGAATCAACTTTGCTTCACTTTTGGGATGTTTGTGCTGGAGAGCCAAGAAAAATCACCTCTAGATGTGGAAGCAAGTAAGGCAGCAAACAAAGGTTTAGCCCAGATTAGAAGATATTGATCCCACATATCCAATCTGGACATTGAACGTGATCCAGTCCAGCCAGGCTGAGCCATCTGCCAGCGGCACACACGCACGCACGCACGCACGCACGCACGCGCAGCTTCCCCACTCGCTCGCACTAACGCCTTCCAATAACTCTGAATTATTAAGTCGTCTTCAATCGCGCCTGGTGAGCCGCTCGGGTGCGTTTGATGTTAGCCCGAGTCCTGCTCAACCCCGACGGTTTGAAAAATGATACAATCCCAAATGATATGAAATGGGGCTGTGAAAATTGTCCAACTCGTTTTTCCGCAAATCTGATCATATGCATTCTCTTTGCATTGACATTGTTATTCTTCATCAGAGGCTATTTTGAATCTGGGACACCACCTTGATGGGGGGGGGGGGGGGGAAATAGGCCGCACGTTTGGGGAGGACGGCGGCGGCTCGCTCGCTCGTGCATGCATTTGCAAAAGCATTACGTTGCAAAAGCAAGAAAAAGCAAATCCCCCGACCCCCCATTAAAAAGCCATTAGGGTATTAAATGGGGCCTCTGAGAGGTAACCTAGCAGCTGCTCCTCAAATATTGACAACAATAACAAGGAGGGGGAGCAAAGGGCTGCCGTTGCCAGGCAACCGCATCCCCAACAACCCCGGAGGAAGGCGGAGCTTACAAACCACATCGCTGAACACTTGGCAGAGCATCACACCAGCCACTTGAGTGCGTTCAACAAAATCGTTTCACCCCAAAAATACTTTCATGAATACTTTTCATGACTAATGATAGCAGCATATGAATCATTTGAAGTGTGGCAGTACTGCAGTTCTTCAGCTACCATTTGCATCATTCCGAACAAGGTCAATCTATTAAAAATGATCAAATTTGCTTTTCAAAGCCGTGCTTGCTTTGAGTTTCTATGCAGCACAAGCTCATCATTATTCATTCCAAAGTTATTTTTAGGCACGTCGGCAACGTTTACTTCCACGCTTTCACTTGGAGGACCGCTGACAGATACACAAACACACACACACACGGCGGTCTGTCCGTGTGAGTGTGCGAGCGCCATAGCACTCAAGCAAGCCTCCAAAGATAGCTTCTCACCATTTCCCGCTGTTGCATAATTCACTTCACCTCAACCGGGCCTCGAGGCACTTAACAACTTTTCCATCTGTTGAGGAGAGCTGCTTCCGATCCAAGGCAAATTTTGTCCCGATTCAAGCTTGGCTACTTCTAACCAACGTGGCTGACTTGCTGTTCAATTCTGGTGATCATGTTTATCCTTGTTTTAGCTGTCAATCTGCTGCAGGAGATATTCCTCACAATAAACGTGACTAATATGGCACCAGCCGCCATTGTAATTGCAAGCACTGCTGCTTATTTATGCTGGCAGAGTTGTCTGGCGATTCCGCCGTCTAATGAGGCAGTGAGAGATCCAGCGTGAGAGCTTCCTCCGAGATAGTCGACAACAATAAGCGTTGCCCTTGATACTTGGTGATACTTGCGGGACAAAGGGACAGCTTGCACTGGAAGGCACACGCTGGGCATCCGCTTTGACCTCGGCAGATGCTAAAATGTCACTTTGCAAACATGAAGGTTGGGGATGCTGAACTTGGGAAGAAGGCATTTTGAAGAACCTTTGGGCAGCATAAGCCACAAACAAGCAGCTGTTCAATGAATGGTCATTTCAAGTTCACACATTGAGGACAAAAGTGGAGGGAGGCAAGAAAAGAGCAGCAATTGTATTGTGAAGGCCTTGACAAAGTACCTTGGGGGGATGAAAACCTGAAATGTGAACATTCATTTCCCATCATGAAGACAATAGTGAAGGCAAGAGAAGCCACAAGCTGTGCAATGATCATCTTTTTCCAATGTATGATGGAGTGAGCAGGCAGCCTGACTTACTTTCGTGCTTGGAAGTTCCCCACGTGTGCCGCGGGACGCCAGGGCTCTTGATGATCGCTCTCCCGGCGTTTTTCAGCGCGTCCATGGCCGCCGGCCGATGTGCAACTGGACGCTCGCTCGCTCGCTCGCTCCTCTCCTCGATCGCTCGACAGGCAGGCAGGCAGGCAGGCAGGCAGGCAGACGTCCTCCTCGCCGTCCAGCTTGCCACTGTCGGTGTCCCGCTCGCTCACTCGCTCGCTCGCTCGCTCGCTCCCTGCTGGTGCCCACCGGTGAGCAACTAACGCCGAGCAGAGCGACACCCCGCCCGCCTGCATGGCCGGCCGGTGGGCGGGCGGGCGTGTCTCCGGTGCGGATCGAGAGAGGGCGTGCCCCTCCAGGCTCTATAGGCGGCTGGCCCAAACTTACCCACTTTTCTTTTCTTTTTTGACTTATCTGAAATGATGTGTATGTTAGGTCATAGCATGGCAACTGTTACATGTTTTATAGTGACGAATGTAAAATTTAACATTCAATAGGTTTATTTCAATTGACTTATCATACGGCAGGAAAATATAAATATTTTTCTTTTTTTTTCTTCACACACTGTAACGACTTTGAAAAAAATCCAATACAAAATAGAACCGTAAACAATTACAATTTTGAACGTAATATTTAGCATGTAAGTTGGCGCCCTCTAGCGAATTTATCGCGTCATTGCATTGTTTTCCCTCAAATCAACAGATGCACAAAGATGCGCTGTAATATCGTCTGTCATGGTGTGATATTTATTAACCCATCATCATTTTGCACACCCACGAAGCAAATAAGTGTATGAATAGTCACCTTAGCCATTATTCTGCTCTTTATTATAGTGGAGGGTTGGCCAAGGTGGTGGCATCGGCATCATGCTGCTGCTGCTGCTGCTGCTGCTACATTGGTGGCTGGCTGGCGTCTTGTGTTCATTTCAGCGCCTCTCAATCCTGCCCGTCTGTCACATATACGCACACTCTACACACAGTGTAGTGTGTCGAGGTGGAAGATACTTGCCATCTGTCCCACCTTCGCCTGCAGTTTCACGCTCGAGCGACCCCGGCCCGGCCTCCCCGTGCCGACTCAGCGTTCTTTCTATCCAGATATCTATTATACATTGTACGTTGGTATAAAATACATGATTCCCAGCCCAGAACACATGCTTGCAAGGGGCCCGTTTTATTGTTAAAGGGGTGCTAAACGGGTGAAGTGGCCCGCCCAACATGCTAAAATGTTACTGTGAGCTTTCATCACAAAATGGACGCTCTCCAAACAGGGGTGGGCAAACTTTTGCAGCCAAGCGCCACCTTGGATTGTGTTGGATGGTACGAGTCATTTCCAGAACACAGCAGGCCACTTTTTGCCCACCCCTGTCTTAAAATGACACTCATGCTAATCCAGCACGCACACACACATCGACATAGTATTCATGAGCGTCTTCCTTACACTTAAAGGCATCTGGTGGGAGGGAAGCAGAAGTCGGCCATAAGGGTCCATCAATGTCCCCGTTTTAAGGGCGAGTCATACGTCTTCCGATTCAAAGACGGGGAAAGCGTTACCGTCTCCCCTCGCCAAGCGTCCCAGGGACTCGGCGGACAAACTGCGGCTGGACAGGATGCTGCTGAGGCTGGACTGGCGAGCGCCTCGGGGCTGCCTCTCGATCTCCACGCGCACTTCGATGTTGGTTCCGTCCCTGCGGCCGCAAAGCAAAACAAAACAAAACCAAAATACTGGAATGAACTCAATCCATTGCAGAGGTCTTGACAAAGATATTTTCTTAGGAATGCTCACTTTAGCCACCGGAGGGCAGTACAATACGGTCAGCGTCGCTGTTCTCATCGACTGTGATAAAGTTATGTTTTGTTTTGTGATATATTCCTGTGAGTCTTGGGGTTGCTGAGATCAATTTGTTTGTTTTAAATACAAAAGGTGCATTTTACCTGGAAGCACCGTCACACTCTGACTCTCCGGGGGACTCCTCCGCCGCGGCGCCGGGGAGTGGGAGGGGCACCGGGTGGGGGGCGAGCGCTTCCTGCACGCTGACCTCCTGCACGCTGGTGTCGGCCAGCGTGGGGCTGCTTTGAGCCCGCCAGTGGTCGCTCACCATGTGAGAGAACAGAAGATCTACGAGCGTAGCGCTTTGAGTTACAAGCTTGGTCACGGAATCTCAATCCCGCCAGATGCGATGCACTGGTAGCGTTAATAGCGTAAATGTCAAATGTCACTCACAGCTGGCGAGGTCCTCCAGCGCGTCGGGAGCGTCGGCGGGCTGTCGACACCAACCGTTCCTGCACAGCGACATGGGCACCACCCCGTACACGTACGTCAACATGAGCGGGACGCCCACGCCTGCGCACATTTGCGACATTTGTTTGGCCACGGCGGATCACGACAAACGGACGCACGCGGAGGCCGTTCTTTTCGTACCCACTGTGACAGCCGCGATGACGGGCGAGACAAACACCGACATCATCACGCCGCTCGCCACCGTCAAGTAGTGCTTACTTCCTGAGATATTGTTTTTCTTGCAACGACCGTGGACCTGCAAATGGGAAAATGCTCCAGACCCGCTTGGAGATTTCCCATCATCTGGATTCCATAAGGGTACCTTTCGGCCCATGTAGATGGGTATGCCCACGATGATGACGGGGATGGCGAGGCCGGCGATGAGCGAGATGATCACGGGGGCGCCGAGCAACATGCCCACCTGCCACAGAACTTTGCGGGTCTGAGACCATGGCTTCTTGCCCCAGAAGGTACATCCTGAGGGACTGGAGCACAAAGGCGGGTCAGCTTATGATAGATAAGATAGACGGCGCCGCGGTCTACCTGAGGTAGTGGACGTCGGTGATCTCCTGCATGCACAGCCAGCAGAACTGGCAAGCGCACACGGTACAGTTCATGCGGTTGCAGCTGCCGTCGTTGGTCTTCATGATGTAAGCGCCGCAGCGGGGACACGGCTTGATCTCCTCCGCATCTGCGTTAGGGAAAAAGTACGAGTCACGTTAGCGCGGTAGTCACGCCGGTGCCCCACCCTGCCGTGAAAGCCCTATTCGGTCTTGCGCGATGGGGCGGGCGCACCTCCTCCGGGTTCTTCATTGAAGATGTAGAGCGAGGCGGCGGCGGCGGCCGTGGCGGCGGCCGTGGCGTCATTGCCGCCCAAGGCGTGGCGCGCACGCTGGCGCCGCGCCTGGTCACAGGTCTGGTTAGGGTGCCACAGCTGGCGACAGTGGTAGCAGAAGTCGGTGTCGCAGCCGTCGCGCCCGCACCTCAGCTTGGGACACTCGGCGCAGCCGTATGCGATCACCGCGTAGCTGTGGATGAGATTCACTATTTGTTGCTGGGCACAATTCTGGGGCTTCAATACATTTTGCATCTTCATGAAGATCTCACAACTGTTCTGGATTTATTCTGAAAATTGCTCAATTATGGTTGTTTTTCCTTCACATTTGATTGGTGACTTGTTCCTTTCTGTCTTAACTGAAGTTTGAAGGAGGCCAGACCTGCAGTCCGGTGCGGGACACCAGCGCGTGTCCGGGTCGGCGGCCAGGAAGCGGCGCAGGTGGTACTCCTCGAATCTCTCCAGCAGTACCGGGTCATCCAGGATGGTGCGCACATCCAGCGGCGTCAGGGCCTCGGGACACTGCGGGCACGCGATGGCCACCCGGCTCTCGGAGATCTCCATGCGCAGATATTGGCGCAGGCAGTCGCCGCAGGTGCGGTGCGGGCAGGTGAGCAGTCTGGGGAAGCGCTGCGGCGGCTGGCTAAGCAGGCACAGCGGGCACTCCTCCAGGTGCTCGTCCGCCGCCGGCGGGTCCTGGCCGGACCAGGACAGCGACAGGACGTCAGTGGAGCCGGCGGTGGCGCCCGTAGCGGCGGGCGGGCTAGATGCCGCCGCCTCAACGGCATCCTCTGCAGGCGCGGCGGCGCTGTCGGTGCTTTCCGCTCCGCAAAGTCTCCCTTGACCAGACTCTTCGGCAGTCTCTTCCTACGCAGACAAAAACACATGTTCTTAAATGATTGTACACAATACAAGCCTTGTTTGTCAGGCCGATAGTTTGAAACTTTGACTTGAAATCTTATTTTGAAACCCAAACACTGTCTTTTTTTTTTTTTTAATCAACCATATGACCAAAGCAACACCCGTCTGAGGTTAAGTAGCGACTGCAGGTGGACGCTGGTTATGCTGCGCCGACTCCGGTTGCTAGGCAACCTCATTTAGGCAAATTAGCATTTCATTAAGTCAACACTCTAATGGATTTGGGCTGTAACGGGCACAGGCAGCGGCTGAGCCATCCAAAGTTAATCATCTACGGCGTCGCTCGTTCGCTCGCTCCTAATGCTCCGGGACATTTTTATCTCTCATGTCTTGTTTGTAACATTTCGCAAGGTGTTGTGGAAACAAATGAGCATGACGCGTTCGTGCGGTGCTCGAGACTCATAAAGAGTTTTGGAAAATGATGACAAGCTTGAACAGTTGCACAGCATGCAAAATATGGCCAACATTGGAGAGCCAAAGGTGGAAGTTGCCCTTACCGGTTGCGGCGGATGTTCGCTGAGGGTGAGCGCGATGACCACCTCCTCTTTAGGCCGAGCCTCGACGGGCTTTTCGGGCCGCCCTTCCGATTTGGGCTTCCGGCTGAAGAAGTTGAGGAAGCTGAGCGGGCCCCCCGTCTGCTGCTTGGGCCTCTTCATGGTGGGCGGCTGGAGCGGCGACTGAGGACAAGCGCGGCTCCGTGACCATTAGCGCCGGCCGGCCGGCGCAGCGTGCGTGTGTGCGTGCGTTCTCACACAAAGAGAGGGAGCGACGGATGACCGAGAGGTGACCCCCGTCACGAGGGGAACATCACTAATACGGCTTCACCGAGATTCTTCTTCCTCCTGATTGTACTGGAGAACTTGTAGGCCTCCTTTTCAGATCTACAGCCAGCCCCCTGGATGCAAAAAAAGTCATTTATTGCTAATATTGTAGCGATAGTCATAGACACACGACGGGGTCAATGGAGCTGATAACCTCGCTCTTTTGTTATCAGCATTTCCAATTTACAAATGACATTGAAATCAGGAACACATCAATGACATCATGCGCTGGACATCATGGCACTTGTTAGCCGGGTGTCTTTGCGCAAGCTGCTGAGAAGCTCCGGCCGTCTCGTTTGTGTCTGGGAAACCTGAGGATGGTGCCGGTGCCGCGCGCCCTCCCTGTGCAACCCTCACCGGACGCTGTCCCGCAGCAGCAATGCGGCTTTTCACGAGGATGACCTCAGCCTGCCCGCGCACGCGCACTCACTCCGGCGGAATCCTCTCACGTCAACATCTGTATCGTGCCTGATATCATCTCTACGAGGGACGCACCAATAGCAGGCCAAATAGATTTGAGTAGTGTACTGATACTTGATAACGCCATAGTGATTAAATGTGTTTTATTGAAACAACAACAAATGGCTCCTGAGCGTGGGAACAAAAAAAAAGCGTCCCTCCCGTGTAATTGCTTGTAAAAATGGATTTTCGATGCTGCTTGATTAATTTCTCAGCATATAGTTGAATGCTTTTCCAATTGTTTTCTTTTTCTGCCCCAGACTTACCCCCCCGTTGAAATGAATGGAAATGCAATTAATCTGTTACACCTCACCCAAAACTCAACTATGTACTTCTTTTCTGGGATTTATTGGGCGGCTGATAAAGCAGCTTCATTGTGCATTAGCGCCACCAGCTGATATTGTCCTTCCACTGCAGCGGAACCAATGTGAAGTGATGGTGGGCAGATGTCAAGGCAAGGCACCTGCAGCTTTCTTGCCACAGCCAGGCTTGACTGATATCAAATTGATGGATTGAAATCAAAAGTCACTGAGCACAATTTGCCTATTGTTGAATTTCATAAGCATTTCATTGCCGCGTATTATTTAACAGCCCGCAGTGATGCGCTCTTGCAGCAGCGCTTGGCTGACTTGACGAGCGAGCGAGCGAGCGCGGCATCGCGCGGTCAGGGAGTGGTGCTTCGAAAAAGAGCGTTTCGACGCAACAAGAGGCCATCAAAACATGGGTAAGAGTCGAAGATGCATTACGTAAACGGCTTCCTACCTCGCTGTGCGCGTCGCATTACACAAATGGCTCCTCCCCTGTAGAAAATCCCCACACGGCGTCCTCGTGCTCTCTCACCGGCTGGACCCGCCGTGACGCCGGCAGGTGTAGCGAGGTAAGAGAGGGCGTCGGCGGCCGGGCGGTGGCGTTGCGCGACAAGGCGCGACGAGGCGAGGCGATGGAGAGCCTTGGCCCGGCGTGCACTTGCTGACGACGGGGCCGGAGGGGTGGCACACTGCGGTGACTCGGACCAATGGGATGACGCAGGAAACCGAGGATTCTCCTATTCATAAAAAATACAAAGACCAAGTAGGCTGCGCTCATCCAAGTACCATTCGTCAACAACTCGCACATTATTACTCCACATATTTAGATATACACATTTATCGAAAACAAGTGGGATTCCACCATGCAGCATAATTAGGTCAATAAACTAGCGACCACAGATCAGCCATCATTTACTTTCTAAATCCGAATATTTGCTCTATAGTTTTATTGACTCCCCACAGCAAATGTGACACAAATTTTCTTGTCCAATCAGATTTCAGCCTCTGCGTTGTCAATTTAATCTGTCTTCAGAATTAGTCGTAATTAGGCGTCAAGACCATCAAAATCTTGTTTTTCTGAAATATGCATGTATAAATTTATTAATGAAAACGTGCACAGTATTATCTTACGTTTCTTCATCACGAAACAAGATATATATTTTAAGATAATATCTGCAAAGGACGGTTTGACAGTTAAATGGAAGAATGACTCCTCCCCTCGCTGGTGACGTATTATCCGGAAGTGACTTCGATACATTTCAAAATAAAGCTCAGGGTTTTGACAAATTACGAAAGAAATCGTAAGAAACCAGTCAAACGTCGAATTGTGGGATTTAAGAATAATACCGACTAACGATCAAAACAAACCAAGAGTTTTATCATACATTTCGCGTTGACGACGTCACAAAACGACGTAAAGCTGTAATGTTGACGTTGTAATGATGAACGTTTGAAAGAATGGCGTAAGCTACCGCAAGGTGATGCACCCTTTAACTAGAAAGCACCGCCTTCCCCTGCGCCGGAAGTGCCCTTGTTGTTTCTTGCAGGGAGCTCACACAGGCGAATCAGAAAATCAATTAAGTTATGAAAAATACCATTAATTGCCTTTCTTTGTCGCCGTGGCCTGCGAAGAAATGGCGGACGTGTATGTGTGGCGCGCTCGCGGAGCCACACGTCGTCTCTAACAGGGTGCGCTGCGGCGGCGATGTGGACTACTTTCTCCGTTTAGGTAAGTTAGCATGACAAGCTCACTTGGACAAGTTGACGTTAGCTTGCACCGTGTCTATTTATTATTATTATTATTATTTAGATGGGGGGATGGCTTCGACGTGATCGCCGCCCGCTCATTGCATTTTAGGACGGGGCTCGTCTATTGTGTGCAATTCGCGGGGTTGCCCGAGTGTTATTCGGTGGCTCAAAATGTGAAATTGTGCGTTTTATGCCGCTTCGTCTCTTGGATGCTGCGAGCCGCATGCATGCTCTTTCGTGGACATGTTGTCATTAAGTCGCCCCTCTCTCTCCACTTGCATACACGCCTCCGCTTGCTTCAACACATCGCCTGGATATGTGTATTATAAGATGAATTAGTCACTTAATATACTCATCATGCAACAGAAGAATTGTTTGCAAACATTAAGGCGCGTCGTGCATTAGTCATCTTTGTCGCATCATTACTACGTCAGCGAGTGGCCCTTCCGTAATAAATATTGAGCAAAGCATTCAAATGTCACATGACTTTAGGATGACATGATTTGACGAAACTCATACAAATGAATGTCCGTCCGCATTGTATTGCTTTCAATTGACCATCATTTGGTAGTTTCTGTTTATGTCATCTGTGAGTCGGTATGCTCTAAATTGCCTTTTTTTTTAAATGCCTGTCATTAAAAGTGTCATTTTCCAAATAACATTCCAACACTTTTTTTTTTTTTGCCAGAATTCTCAAGAAATCACTCACAGATGTACAATGAGCCGATGGTTGTGGAAGCCTGCAGGAAGACGTTGGCAGCAAAGGAGAGGCTGACTGGAAGATGCCAAGGAAAAAACAGCAGCATCCACAGCCAGTCAAATGTAAGTACTCCAAACACATATATAGTGTATACTTGAGTCAAATTATCAGTGGCACCTTAATTCTTCATCTTTTTTTTTTGACAGTGGATTCAAAAGCTGTTGTAGCCGCCACAAGTGGAGGAAACCTCGCCTTCGACACAGACTTCCTTCTGGAACACGACCTTCAGTTTGGTGATCCTTATTGCAACGGCAAGATTCTTGGTCTGGAAAAATTCTCAGGTTGGTTATCGTATTTGTTTTGACATTGTTGCTTCTGCTCACACAGCACATACAAAAGAAAACATGCCAGAGCGACGGGTGGCGCTATAACCATAGGGAATAAACTAGGGCCAGAACACGTATGAAGAGAAACAAGTGATGGTGCAATTCCCTTTAGCACAAGTAAACACCTTACCTTTAGCAAGCACATACAAACGGCTCTCTTTCCTGTCGCATGACAAAATACAAGCGGGGAGGTTGCAAAACCTACAAAAGGAAATGCGACGCCATTAGATGGAGTATATAAACAAAATACTATGACCATTATCATCAAGGACACCATCACGAAAGGGCAGCACATTCATCATCATCATCATCATCATCATCATCATGTGCTGTTTCCTCGGCCGCTGCTGCCATTATCATTACCCCATCATCATCATCATCATTACCATCAGCAGCCCTCGCAGGCACAGTCATCATCATCATCATCAACCTCTGTAATCATCCACTAGAAAGGGGGAGGGGTTCGGGGGGGGGGTTGAGACCAAAAAGAGGCCGCTCCAAACTCTGTCTTTGCTCACATTCTCTCGACGTCTTGTGAGGGAAGGACGCCTTTTCCTCGGCGAGCATTTTGTTGCGGCCGGTGAATGGATCTATCAAAGCGTTTGAGTCGCAAGGCGCGTGGACTTTGATGATGATGATGATGATACGCGTCAATGTTGTTTTTCATCGCGGCCGGCCACCGACCTTCTACGAGACTGGGGACATTTTTTCGGCAGGATTTTGGGTGTGCCAAGCGTGGAGTTTCTCTTGAGAGACGAGTGACGCCACTAAGTACTCGGCAGTATTAATGGCGCCCGCTTCTCGTCCCCTCCACAGAGGTAGCTGCTGAGATCGGTTTCTCTGTGTATCCCCTGTGTGATGAGGAAAGCTCCGACTGCAGCGGCAGCAGCATGGACAGCGAAACGGAAACCTCCCACAGCAGCACCCCCGACCACGGCCTGGAAGACGAGGGCAGAGCGGGCCGCTCCGAAGCCCCCTTCCCGCCCTACCTGCCGTGCCGGGGCTGCGGCCTGCTGCGCGACGACCACCTGGGCGCCTCGGTAGACCTGCCGGGTCCTTACTGCCTGCGCTGCTGCAAGGTCTCGCGCGAGCCCAAAAGCGGCGATTTTGCTTTCGGGAGCCTGGCCGGGCTACACTCGCCGCTGGACGGCATGGCGGGCGACGACAAGAACAAGCTGCACTCGTGCCACCTGTGCGGCTTCTCCTCGCGCTACGCCAACCACGTCAAGCGGCACATGAAGACGCACAACGGCGAGAAGCCCTTCAACTGCCCCGTGTGCGCCTACGCCTCAGCGCAGCTGGTCAACCTGCAGCGCCACCTGCGCATCCACACGGGAGAGAAGCCCTACAAATGCGAGAGCTGCGCCTTCGCCTGCAGCTCGCTGGGCAACCTCAAGCGCCACCAGCGCATGCACATGCCCGCCGGCGCCGCGGCAGAGACGCACGGCGGCTCGCAGCAGCAGCAGCACGCCGCGCTCAGACCCGCCGGAGGCCTCAAGAGAAACATGGCGGGTGGCCCCCGAGCCAGCGAAGAAGACGAAGCTGCCAAGGGTACGTTTGATTCCACTGTGCAGGGAAACCAACCACACGACTTGTTACGCTTTGAGGCTGCTCCTAGCGTAATCCTAACACCACGGAAACTGAAAATCATGACACATTTGACAAATGCACAATTTTCTTTCCATTTCAGAGGTGGCCGCCGCCTCGGCCCACCTGACTCTGTCGGCTCAGAACGCCGACTACCTCTCTGCGTTTGAGAGTCTTAAGGGGGCGTCGCCGCAGTCCACACCGATCCCCGACCACCCGTCCGGCAACGGCCCGGGCGGCAGAGCCAGCAGGCCGGCGGCGGCCCCGGCACCCTCCTCCTCCCTGTTCCCCTTCACGTGTCGCCTCTGCGGCGTGGTACTGGAAGACGAGGACGGCTCGTCGGCGCAGATCTGCGCCAAGTGCACGCTGGAGATGCTCACCAAGGACTCGTCGGCGTCGCCCGGCAGCCCCGGCGAGCGCGGCGACAAGGTCTACACCTGCGCCGCCTGCCCCTTCCTCACGCATTACCCCAACCACCTGGCGCGCCACATGAAGACGCACAGCGGCGAGAAGCCCTACAAGTGCCCGCAGTGCGACTACGCCTCGGCGCACTTCGACAACCTCAAGCGGCACCACCGCGTGCACACGGGCGAGAAGCCCTACAAGTGCCACCTGTGCGACTACGCCTGCGGCAACCTGGCCAACCTCAAGCGGCACCAGCGCGTGCACTCTGGCGCCAAGCCCTTCGTCTGCGCCGTCTGCAACTACAGCTGCAACCAGAGCATGAACCTCAAGCGTCACATGCTGCGGCACACGGGCGAGAAGCCCTACAAGTGCCAGGAGTGCGGTTACACCACGGGCCACTGGGACAACTACAAGCGACACCAGAAGAAGCACGGACACGCCACCGACGGCTGGGTCAAGATGTCCCCCGCCCAACTGGCCAGGAACCAGGACGACAAAGGCGGGCCCCGCGGCGGCCACAGGAAAGAGGCGGCCGGCGGAGGGGCCGCGCCCGACGTGGCGGCCTACATGGCCAGGGAGGGCGCTCAGACTTTACAGCACCCCAACTGGAAACTTGAAATGGTCTAAATGTCACAATGGCAACGAGAGGCTCGAATGAGGTCGTGCCAGCGCCGAGCACGTCGACACACTGGATGTCATTAGACTAGGGAGGAACAAAAAAAGCCCTTCCTGGCCAGCAAACGTTTATAACAATAAAGACAAAATGGCAGGTCAGCTTACGAGAGCGACAACCCCCCCCCCCCCTTACATGCAGACAGTGTTGACTCAACGCTCCGCAAAAGTGACATGTGAGAGGGCGGGGCCGTAAAACTAATCATAAAAACAACTCCAAGCAATTTGCATGGGCGAGTGCCTTGAAAGTGACAAACGCCAAGCAAAGTGCTTCTTAATTGCTAAGAATTGAAAAACAAGCACTCTCAAAGGAGAATGAAGTTTGCAAGAGGGACATGGGGGGGGGGGCCCCATCTAATGTTTTTTGTCACGTGTGTTAACGTGTATTTGTGCGTGTGTTGTCTTGTTCATTTTCTCACTGTGAAAATTGCCCGTGATTTACATGGAAACAAAAAGATGGCATTATTAGTACGTCGGCATGTGTCCATTTTTATTTTTCTAATGCTATCACTCGACTAGAAGTACGTACATTAATATATACAAGTGTAAGGAATAGGATGGTTGTCTGTGTAGTTTCCCCCTGAGAAAATGTTTAGGAGTGCATTTTTTTTTTGCTTTTTGAATGCAACAGGAAGAAATTTGAAACTGCACTTCCAAACTGTCGGTTCCTCAACGCCTGTCCAAATTTTTGTCATCACCTGTGTCCTTTTATGGAGAGTTTGTCTCATCAATGCCTTAAAGAGCAACACTTTACACAGACATGCAAATAATTCAACACAAATATCTGATGGCTTGTTCCCATACAATAAAATATACATTATTTCCTCAATGTGGTCAGATGTGAATATTTTTTTTCTACTGTCTTTTTTCAGTCTTTTCCAAAATGAAACTTTTCCCCTATTAAGAACCAACCTTTAATTTGTTGTAATTCCATAAAATCACCTGAATTGCCTTGGAAAGTTTCCACCGTTGAGAATTTTGCAAGCGTCGACCAGACTGCAGGGCAGACGGGACAACCACAAGCGCACGAAAAAAATGATTCATCTGAAACAATGACAGACCTGAACAGATGAGAGCATTTATTATTGTTTGTATTGCTTACAATTGAGATGTTTGCAGTTAGCGCGATGCTTCATGAGGTTTTATTGTCTGTTAAAAAAAAAATCATGAAACCAAACCTTTTCTACAAAGAAAGAAGCACTTACTAATGGAGGAATTCTTCACCGCGTTCAATTTGTTGCCAGCAATGCATGAACCAAGTTGATGTTGTGCACCGTATTATTCAAACGCTCCTCTGAGATGATTGGCACGAGCACATCGAAACAACACGAAAAAAAATCAAGTGGAAATCTGTCAACCAAAAACAACATGTTAGTTCATTTCTATATGGAAAAAAAACGTTAGTAGGAAAAGTTTGGAATACTCAATCGCAAGTGGAGCGTATGAAAAAGTGACGTCGATAATGTTTAATCTTGTGCAAAATGCTTTAGTAAACTACAATTTGGCATTTATGAGTAAAATAAAAACTTTAAAAAAAAAAAAACATGAATTTCCAACATTTTACCCCCACCCCTTCCGTGAAAGCCCTTTGAGCATTTAGTAACACGAGGATTTTCTAGTTTTCACTTGTAGTACATAGTTGGCAACTAGCAACGACAAATAATTCCGACAAAGCGAAAGGCTAAATGCTCAAAGAGGTTTTTCCATCCCTCCCCCAATGGTCACGAGTTGACTTTTTCTAGAGTGCAAAGTGCAAGCAGCTGGGCCAAAGCAGGCAACTTCATGAAACTGGAAGAAATGATCGTCGGGCAACCACAAAAAGGTAAGGCATCGAGACCGACGGACACGGGACAGCTCATTAGGTACACCGCCCCACAGCCGCATTCATTCACCTATATACCCGCTGGAACCTAATGGCCGTGCCTGGAATTTGGACAATGACATTACCATCTCAAGGCAGCACTAATTAAAAAAAAAAAAAAAAAAAGTTTCAAATGTGACTGCTAAAACTATATGTGTAGTAAAATAACTTTTTTAATATGATCGCTATTTCCCCTCCCCCCTATATACAACAAACTGGGCTCACTACATGCGTCTAGCAGTAAATAATTGTCACATCTCACTGGATGGACCTAATGTTGCGTCCAGCTGTGAGTCGTTTTGGCACGTACGTACATGGCGGCACATTCAATTTGGCAGAAAATTGCGCTCTCAGTGGCCACGGGTCGCTCGGCTCTTCGCACGTGAACCCATTGACTTCCTAGCACTGTAATTGTAAAGAAATCAAAATGGCAACAGATGGCAATAGCTCGAGACCGACAAACAAACAAACAAACAAAGAAGCCACTTCTGGGCCTGGATGCTACAAACCCTGCAGAGGCACAACGGGACACGCGCGTTAGCATCGGACCGAAGCTCGTAACCTTGGCGGGGGGCGCGTAATGAGGATGAGGAGGAAGGGGAGGGCGAGCCGGCAGACGTTACAGGTCGTCATCGCCGATGCCCTCGAAAGCGTAGTTGCCGTGGAAATCGCCGCCGCTGATGTCGTTGGCCGAGTTGGAGGCGCTGATCCCTCGCAAGGACACCGAGCTCAGCTTAGTCTGGGGAGCCCGTGGCGGGAAACTTATTTGTTATTCATACGCTTTTTGCTTTGCCATTTCTCTGGTGTGTCGGTTCAGCAAGAGCTCATAAAAATGTGCAGTTATGTTTATTGTCCTCACCGATAGTTTGATGATCTGCTCGCGGCTCTGATCTGGAGAGTCCTGCATGGAAACAGCAGGGGAGGAAAAAAAAAGAAATCAATAAATGATGTGAGGGCGGAGTGGAAATGTGTTATTGTGGTAGCACGTTCCATTCCTCACCAGCAGCGGGGGTGATTTTACAGCTTGCTGACAGTCGGGCTGCTGCATGGAGCCGCTGTGTCGTTTCCTTAACATCTAAGGAAGAAACAGAACCCAAAAAATGAGTCATGTATTCGAAATACTGCTATCTAGTCTAACACTGCTGTGACCTTCTTGATGCTGCCGCCAGACTTCTTGACCATTAACTCGTCCACCATAGACTGGAGGCAGATGCTCATCATGATGGCCTGAAAGCATAGAGGATTCTGTGAATTTCACAGTGGGCTGAAGTGGCATGACCTCGAGATAGAAAAGAGCACTTTTATATTGTTGATGGCAAAACAAAATGGTGGCGACCTGCTGGCTGGTGATGGTGACCCAGCGCAGGCGGTCCTTGCTCATCAGATACTCGAAGGCCAGCTCCAATTTCACGTCGCACTTGGCCGACGTGCACGGGTTGCCGGTGCCGTTTGCGACGGGGAATTGCTGCAAAATAGTAAGCTCGCACTTAAGGTGGAGACAAATCCCCGCAGAAGCAATTTGATGAGCTGCCGCCATGCATCAGAGCGGCACCAAATGAGCAACCCGTAGAAACCATTTTGGCGGAGGGGACTAATGAGCCGAGGGACTCATCACCCCATAAGAGAGCGTGAACGGCGGGCCGCTGGCAGCCAGCCGTGGGGGTGTGTCATGAGACACGCTGCTAAATGGACTCGGCCGTCGGGAGGGGCAAACATGTAAACGCATGCGTAGACTTACGGAGGAGGTGACTCTCCAGCAGCGCATGCGCGTGACCTTGAAGCTGCCCTCCTTCATCTGCTCGTTGGGCAGCTTGACGTGAAAGTTGAGCTCGTTGTTGCCGGCGCCCACGATGACTTGGCAGCCTTTCTCGGGGAAGTCGGTGGCGCAAGGATCGAACTTGATGTAGCCGTAATATTTCAGCGTCTGGCCCAGGTGGATGAACTGAACAGGGAGGGAGGGACCACAGAGTTCACTTTGCGTCTCTCGCATTACTAAATCAAATATTAGCCAAAGAAGCGACGCGCCATTTGGAGCCTCGAGCACTTTTGGCAAGGCTTACTACACACAAGCTGTGTGTTGATCTTACTTCTTTCTTGGAGCCTTTCTCCTGCAGGGACTTGAGCTGCCTGTGCTGGTCTTTGTTGACGAGTATCCAGCCTCGCTCGATGTCCGACACCGTCTGCACGGACACAAACCTCAATCGACATTTCTCAACATTTTCACAAACAAAAAAGGTTTCTTACCTGAGCATAAAGCAAGTTCAGGCCAACTCTGTTGTCCATGACGTCGGCGTCGTACATCATGTCCCAATAACTATGGAGAAAGACGCAGAACCTTAAAAATACACGTTTGTCCGACAATCTCGTTACTTTGACTTTCAGCATGCGCAACGAGGCTGAAGCCTTGCTGATTTTGTGCTCGCTGGGTCTTGCACAGTGGGGGGGGTCTGTTAAGTCATCCACCTTCCAACTTTTTGTGGCTTTGACATTCCATCTCCCCCCGCTGTCTCACATACGCGGCAAAAGTAGGTCAGAGAGACTCATAAGAGCTCCCTTGAGGCGCAAAGCCGGCCAGTCGATATCCGGAGCTCCTCCAAAGAGGCACAATTTCAAACATGGACGCTACCTTTTCCGTAATAGGATGTGAAATTCTGAGCTGTGTAGGCTGGTGATGGACACATAGGGCAGCTCAAACTCCTGAAGTTTCCGCACAACTACAAGAAAAATAGCAGAGAACAAGCTCAAGACACCCAGATGATTTTTTTTTTTAGGGGGGGCGGCATCCAAGAACAGAGTGTACCGAACATTCCATTTGGTTTGATAAGCAACGTGCAATGATGCAAAACAAAAAAAAACAAAAAAGGGAATGAGCATAGCGCTGATTGTGTAATTGGGTGTTGTTGGTGTTGCGTAACGCACACGTAAGGCCTCCGTCTTCTCCTTCACGGACAAGGAAAAGACTGAAGTAGGCCACAAGTTCTTCGGGGAGATCCAGTTTGATTGCGACGACCTTCAGGCACAACAAAAACAACAACTCTACTTTAATTAGTTCAGAGAAGGTGCTGAACATACAAGAAAGCAAAAAAAAAAAAAAAGTGCTTACATCCAGCACATCTTCTGTCTGATCAGAGCTCAGGATGTTGACTGTTACTTTCTGACCGTTAGACAGGCAAATGTCCAGAGCAACTTCCTCTGTTGGAATCTGCTGAGTCTCCTGCGAGAGCCACAAAAAGACGGCGGCAGGTTAGCGACGAGCGTGGAAGATAACAAATGACCTTTCATCCGTGGCAGAAACGATGACCGGCAGGTGCGGGTTTGGATCGATAGAGGAGCCACCGACCTGCTGTGCTTTTCTTAGGAAGCCGTTGAACAACTCGCTGGCTCCGAGCAGCGGGTCCTGGCGTACTGACGGAAAGAGGAAATGCCACAAATCAGTCCAAAAGAAGAGGAGCACATGGCAAGTGAGCCGTGTTTCTGGACAACTAAGAATGATGAGCGACTGCGTGAGAGTGTGTCGATCTGAAGACTGAGGTTTTTCTTTTTATTATTCAAACGATGCCAAGCTTGGGCACTGCGTTCACCTTTCTACCTGCGAGCCATGATGTAAACCAGGCAGCCTCCGAGCAAATAGGGGCTGCAACAACGCCTCCTTGTTCCGCGCTGGCGGCCAGCGCTGAGAGGATTAAGACAGACCCGCTTTGGCGTGGTGGCCCGCTCTGCAAACTTGTTTGTGTACGCACAAGGTTCAGCTTAGGGGTAATGTGCTTAAAACCCGCAAATGAAAGTCCACGTTTGGGAGCCGGAGCGTGACGTGGAACACGGACAAGGTGTGTTTACTTGAGACCGAAATGGAATTAAAGCTGAAAGCACATGTAAGCACAGGAACGAACCGCCACTTTTTTTTTTTTTGCAATGTATGTCGCTCATCTGTCTGGAAGTGAATATGGTGCCAGTCAAAATCTCCATTTTTATTTTTTTAGAGCTGCTGCAATCTACCCAAATGACCTGATTTCCTGTGGTGAGGTCATAGTAGCTTTCCTGTCTCTTCAGAGATGGCTTTTCTAAGGCTCTTTCAGGCCTACACACGCCTTTGAGGCTTCTTTGTGGGTTGAAGGCCTCACCTGCCTGCATGTATTTTTCCAGCTGCTCCCGCCTCTGCTCCACTTCAGCGAGGGTCAGCGTAAAGATCTTCTTTGGGGGGAAGGAAGGCACCACGTTGCTGCCATACTCCTTCTTTATCTGTGGGCCCAAAAATCATTCATCAATTATCAAATTCATTTGAGGGTATAAACTACAATGACCGTGAGAGTGTGAGAAAAAACGAGGTCAAGTGGGTGGTGCCTCACCTGCTCGTGGAGGCTGAGGAGCTGACTGTAGCGCACCCGACAGTGCAGAACACCGTTGACGTGGATGTTGTAAGCCTGCGGGGGAACGCAAGTGAGCAAAGACGTTAACATTAATGAATAATTGTTTTAAACGCACAACACATGATTAGCTTTCTTATTTGACAACAAAAAGACACGAGGAACGTTTGACCTCTAATAGTATCCCGTTTTAATGAAGCGGAACCACAAAATTAGATCGGTAAAGAGGGGAAATGGAGTCTGCCACACATTTTCCAGCCAAACATGTGCTCCATGTTGTGCAACAGACGACGGCTCTTGCTCTTCTCTGAGACCAATATGAACGCCAGTGGCAGCAAACAGATAAATTCCAGCTGAGGGCTAGAATTATCCACAGGAGTGCATCCGTTTATGGAATACGACTGCCAAATAAAAGTTGCAGGGCCCAAATCTCAGTGAGATCAATAATAGCACAGCACATGGCAGCGTACATACATGGCATCTGTAAAGCTCAAGTCTGCAATGATGCAGTCTTTTTCATAATCGATGGATAGATAGTACAACAACAAAATGCTCTAAGCTGAAATATATCTTCTACATTTTACCATTGAACGTATCACAAACTGTTTTCCATTTTATCAGCCACATTTATTAGGCAATGAGCTCGCGCTTGCGTTATCTTCAAGTTAACACAGTTAAAGTTCTAATTACAATACAGGTATGTACATGCTCACCACAAAGGTAGATCCATTTTCTCCCAAACGAACCTCCGTTTCGGGGATGGAAAAATGCATGTTTAGTTCCCAGCCAGCGGTACCTGAACGCCACTTCGGCTAGCGATGCTCAAGACGCCACAATTGTCCAGAATTTGAATCCAATAAAACAGACAATTCCACTGGAGTGAGAGTCGCTGGTGACTTTAGGGGCGAGGGAGGCATACACACAGGTTCAGCTCGGTCCAGTGGTGCCGTGTCAGGCTGAGGCGGAGGCGAGTTAGCATCCACCTCCGCACCAGCTAGCTTCGTCACGAAAAAAAAAGAATGAAAAAAAAGAAGAGAAAAACTTCCCCCACGTCAGCCGTAAACTTTTCAAACTGCCAAAGCGGACATGTTGCGAGTGTAGAGTAATTCTACTCCGACCTGGAGTAACATTAAATTGTCTTTTTAACAACTTTTTTCCCTGAGTGTTTTTGGTTTGACGAGATTAAAATGCTAAAAGCGCGCAACATTCACTTCCGCTAAACAGATGTAGCTAACTGGATTGGAGATGCAGCTGGTTTCTTCAGATTAGATGGTAGAGGCTATTCGCGAAACAAAAGGGGGGCAGTGATTCACTCTTTTGGTTCAAAATGTTCAATTTTACTCCTATAATCGACAAATGAAGACACACAAATACCCATTTACTCTCCTAAAGTAGTATAAAAACAAAATATGACTGAAATTGACATTTTAAACATCTTGCATTGGTCAATTGGATTGGAACAGTCCTGGTACTGATCATTTTCTTTCCACTTGGGGGTGGGTGGACTAACAGTGGTTAAAATAACATAGAGGAAACGGCGTGTTTTCTTCTTATACAGCTGTTTGTTAAATATATATCTTGATGAATGTCTTTTAGACGCATTTAGTTAATTTAAAGTAAGTGCATTACATGTTTTCAAATCGACCCTCATTTGGTGCGATCCAAAGTGACAGCAAGAGAAAAAGGCACGATGTGTACGGTAAAAAAAATAATTTCAAAAATATCCTAGTGTTATTACTTTAAAGATGGAATATTACTCAGGTATTAAATGTGTGGGGAAAGTGTATAAGAAAATGGTTTGAGGTGCGCTTCTGGTCACGTGTCCGGTACAGTATGGTCACATGACTTGGATTGGTAAACATGAAAACTGGGCATGACCAACTGCAGCCTCCTTTGTTTGTTTTTATCATTTGTTTGTGTATTTACCTCAGCCAGCAACAGATCGAGCCGCAGGTATCAGCCTGAATCTTTTTAAAAAATCATTATTACACATAAAAAGGGAGTCATAGCGACTACAAAGCAAGAGTACGCGCATTCGATGTATGCTTGACTGACAACCTGGTGTTTTGCTGTACATCAAGTAGAAACAAACTATGACTACATTTTCATATTTTATTGGTTCACAGCTATGTAAACAATGTCGCGGAACGTCGCTGAATGGTTCCGCGGTGGGTAGATTTTGCTTCTCGTCCAACGGTCGGATCACCGGACGTTGTTGCCTCGGAAATGAAACGAGCTACCATGAACGCATCATTGGGTAGGGCGTTTCAATAGAATGTAAACAAGATGCTAATGACGGCTTTATATTTGCTGTCTTTCAACCACGTTTGTGTTTTGTTTTAGGCTGGATTTGTCCAATTGTTCCTTAACTCACGTGGGCAATCTTCAGGAAGCATCAACCACATTAATGATGTATGCACAAGTGCAGACTCTTTGAATTCATTTTTTTTTCTAAATGTTTACATAAAATAATAATATCAATTTTCGCAGTGATCTGTCATCAAACTCCATCGTCAACATCAGTGACACAGCATTTAAAGGATTTAGACAGTTGAGTCAGCTGTAAGTACACAACTCCATTTTTTTATTAAATTGTATATTTTTATTCAGCTAAAACAAATTGTACTTTATCAGGATTTTACCAACGGACGTTGCCTGTCCAGGTGGGAATTCCTCCTGGAATGAGGTGGCGATAGAAAATGGAACGCGCCTTTGCAAAGGCCAGAGGAACATGTGCATTCAGACAGGGAAGATGTGTAAGTTTACACAATCCAATGTTATATTTAGTCAATCGGGTAGGATTCACGCTACTGATCTCCATTGGCAGCCGTTAACTGTCCAGAGTACTCCCAGTGCGGTCCGTACGGGCCCGGTTTCTTCGAGTGCAGCTGCGCCGACAACTACCACGGATACAAGTGTCTGCGAGAGGTCTGTTTCGTTCTCAGAGTTTGCATCTCATATCTGAAGATGTTTCTTTTTTTTAAATCAGGCATTTGTCCACAATGTCATCAACAGGGTGAGTTCCCAAGCCTGCAGGTGTTTGGACCTCTGGGAGCTTCCACGCTTGCACTTTCCCTCCTGCTGTGGCTCACCCAGAGACGAAAGGCCAAGTCTCTATAGAATATTTGTGTTTGAATGTGCATTCATCTAGTGAGTAAGTTGAAAGGCAAGTGCATATCCTGTTATTTTACGGATTCTTAGCTGGATTTTAATTTCACTATTACCTCAGTATTTGAAAAGTGCATCTCTCCTTGAAATGTAAGGTACTTTCTATTCGCTGTATTTATTTTTTAAGCATATTGAATGACCTGATAAATGATTTTGATTTACCGAACAAGGCAAAGTTATTTATGGCAGTCATTTAAGGCCCAAATCAAAACCACAGGTGAACGCTGTTTGAAAGTCACTCATGCGGGTATATATATTTATTATAGTCACTTATTTATTCCACGCTCAAAGCACGTAAGGTCACATGTGATGGGGCTCATTGGTCGACGCTTTTAACGCGCAGCACCACGGGCACCGACGTGCATGGGATCATGCCCAGCTCGGTGATGACGGCGTCCACAAAGTCGGGCGGCGTCACGTCATATACCAAGTTTAGAAGACCCAGCGAGCACACCTCCTGCCAGTGCGCCAGCTGCGTCTTGCCTTTCCGCGTCACGATCAGGTTGTCGGGATCGTCTAGGGAACAAAAAATTGGTCATCACGCAGCATCTTTTGGGGAGAAAGGATATTTTGTCTCGGTGTCCGAGCTATCCTTTGACTCACCGAGCTCGTTTGATACAAAGGAGTCGGTTTGCACCCTCTCGCAAAACTTGTATGTCTCGCAGCACACCAGCACAGGCACGTTGAAGGCTTTGGCCACCAGAGCAACTTGGGACGTGCCCACGCGAGACATCATGTAGCCGTTGGCGAGCAGCGCGTGGGCGCCCAGGAGGACTTTTGACACCTACGTGGACAAAAGGTCAGTTTGTGCGCCAATCTTGGGGATTTAAAAGAAAAACAACAACATTTGAATTACGAGTAGCACTAAAGAGCAGCCGGTACCTCCGGGAGGATGTAGGAGACGACGGAGATGAGGACGTAGGTGCAGCTGATGCCCCGCTGGACCAAGCGCCTGAGAGTCTCGCGCCCCTCCAGCCGCGGCCTGCTGTCCACCACGATCACGCGGAACTTCCTCCCCATTTTGAAGGCTTCGTTGAGGATGTGGTTGACCAGCGACGAGCTGCGTCCGCCCGGGCGCCCAAATGCAAGTCAGACGAGGTCAGCCGCGTGCGCTCCCAATTTGAGCTTACCAGCCGTAGACCAGGATGACGTCGTCGTTGCTGATCTTTCCGATGGCGATCTCCGCCACGGCTTTGGCCGCCAGCACGATCTTTTCGTCGATGTAACAGTCGATGCAGTTCAGCAGCTTGCTCTTTGCCTGTGAGGAATAGCAACAATGTTTGCACCAAGTCTTGAATTAATGTCGTGAGTCCAAAAGATATGTTTAGCAACCTCATCTTCCTTGCAGTGATTTGGAATGTTAGAAATCTCCTTCTTGATGTATTTGATTGCATTTCCCATGCTGGCCGACAGAGGGCGACACTGGTTCAAGAAGCTGCAGAAAAAGTCCTATTATTTTGACCTTTATTACAATATCAATGAAAAGAAAATGGTTTTTACCTTATGTAAGGTTTTAATTTGTTGACTAAGTCTCTGGCTAGCTCTTCATTTGGCGGAGTGGTGTAGTCCCTTATGACCTGAGAGGGAGGACACAATGTGTGCTTTCGCTCGTGCCGCGACTTTGGCTCGTACGCAGCTGGGTGACGTCGTACCTGCTTGAAGGCGTGCAGCAGCGCCACCGAGCGAGCGTTGGATCCCACCACAATGCCCTGGGAATACTGGAGGCCCAGTCGAACGATAGCGGGATGGATGACCGACGAGGGGATGCTGCAAAGGCACGGACCGACGGGTAAGCGAGGCCCCGACGAGACGTTCCGTACACGGGTGAGCTTACCCGACTTGCTGCGTGAGAGGAGCTTTGCGACTGTACTGGTGCAGGTGTGAAAAGAGGCTGACCTTGTAGCCGTAGTCCGAGCGCAGCGGGATCTGAAAGGCCAGCAAAGAACGGCGCCGTTCGCATTTGACGATAAAAACAAAATCTCATTCCAAAGTCAACGAAACGCACAGCAAAGCCAAGCACATTGAGGGGCAGATTTGCCTCCATTGCGGACGATTTGCTCCCGAAGCAGCACGGCAAACGGCGCCCTGTGGAAAATATTGCTTAGTACCTTCTCTGCGGTATCCTGTATTTGCGTCTGAAAGAAATGACTGAATTTTCACATATACTGAGCAGGTGCGAAGAGTAACACCCCGCAACGTGTGTAACCTGCACTTTGATTGAAGGAAGTACCTGTTGTCTTTCCAGCTTCTTGGCCAGTTTCTTGACAACATCGGGGTCGTCGACTTGGATGTGTTCAGGCAGCCTCTTCACCACTACGGACACCACGTACACGGAGCGCGGTGAGTATCTCCAGAGTACGTGAAGGTCTTTCCCCCAATCTGCTATTACCGGGCTGCAGTTCACCGGGTGGCACTTTGGATTTGGCGGTGGACGCCAGGGCGGCCTGCTGCTGGGCGCCGTCGCGCTTTTTGCCCTGTTTGGAGGACTTGTCGGAGTCGTGTCGAGGTCTCCTCTCCGCTTTCACTTCCACTTTGCTCTTGGCCGGCTTGTCCGAGGTCACGGGGGCGTCGGCGGCAGGCACTGAGGATGGAGCTGAGAAGTGGGCAAAGAAAAGTCAAATCAGCTGAAATGGCAAAAACAGCAGGGAGGAAAAGGACGTCTACCGTTCTGCGAAGGCAGCGCGGCAGAAGCGTCAGGCTTTGTGGCGTCATCTTTTTTTTCTTTGTTTTTCTTCTGCTGCTTCTTCTCCTTCCTCAGCCGCTGCTTCTCCTCTTTGCTCAGCTCTTTGCCTTCGCTCTGTGTTGTCCGACCGAAGACGTGGCGGATGATGAACTGATTGTAGCGTACATTTTACAAACCAAAAGACAGAAAGCTCCTCGCTCACCTTTGCGCGCTGAATGTCTGCTTTCTTGTCCGTTTCATCTGCAGGTTGAGATACAGTTTGAAAATATCCCTTTTGACTTCAATTACAAACAGCACGGTGAGACGGAAAGCTAGTGGAGCATTGATTCAAGCTATTTCTTAAGGTGTATGACGCTGCTTTGTCCTTATGCTAAGACAAGCGCCTTGGTAGAATGACTACTCGTGAGCACAACATTACGTTTCCTCACAAATTCGCCCCGAACCGTGCGTGGGATTCCTGCAAATGACCTTCGCTGCGAGTTCAAGCTCAAACATTGAAACGCCGGCAGGCTGTGTAAGACCGGGTTGTTGTTTTTATTGCGTCCCTCGCCACAAAACATCATCGACACGAGAAAAGCGTCATTGAAAGCCGTGTTTACACATTCTCGCCGCTCACCTGCCGCTACGTTGTCTGCCATCTTTGCGGATTGCGCCTTACTTCCGCTTCGGCGCAGAAGGGATGCGTCTCACTTCCGCTTCAGCGAAGGAGGGGCACAAAACGTGTATCGCCCTCTGCTGAAGAAGCTGCGCAGTACAACTCGGAAGCTTTTTGTCGCATCAACAGCAGGATACATTGTTGTATACATCTGTTTTATGTGCAGTATTTATTGTAATATTCGTCAAAAAATAAAAACGAAACCACAGAGGAGACATATATATGTTCTAGCCTGTTGTATATGTATTGTATGTATGTTGAGAATAACTTGATTGCAAACACACGGTGTTTATTTTATGACCATTTGACACTTGATAGTTGTCTTTGTATTCGTGATCATATTTGTATGATAATAATAATCACCTTTCCTAGTACCGCTGTGACAAGTGCACCTCTTGTAGAATGTATATTGTGCAATTTGTAGAATGTATGTCATTGTGCAGTTGACAAACCAGTCCTTTGGTTACTTTATTGATTTATTGACTTTTCACACGCACATCCACACATGACTAACGCGGCGACGCTGCACATCAACTATCCATCTCTCATCGTTACTATGACAACCATGCATGTGGCCGGGCGTCCGCTGACTGAATGCACGACGCAGTAGCTGGTTGAAGGGGACCAAACCTCACAGAAACACCTGACTTGGTTCCGTTTGACCAGCCACAGCAAGGTGTTGCTTCAGCTGAGCAAAAAGAGAGAAGTAGAAGATGAAGAAAAAGATTGAGAGAAGCTCTGTTCGTCCTCTTCACTCTTACCTAAACAAACACACACACAGATACGATATTACTCATCAAACATGAGGGACTATCTGAAAATAAAGCGGTACAGAGCAGAAAATTCCTATTTTTAGGTCTCCCTGTCCAAATGCGGCCATCATTGACAGCCCCCCCCCCCCCCCCCTTTTGAGCCTCCCTGGGCCCAAGCGGCCCCCTTTGTGAACACCCGCAGTACAGCTGTACCCTGTCAATCCTCTGAGCGTTGAGGCAAGCTAAAACTGGCGGCCTTCTTTCACCTGTTGTCCTGACACGCTCTGACCAAGCCCCCCCCCCCCCGCCCCCCCTGCACACACACTGTCCCATGGAGACAAAGGCTTAACACAAGCAAGCATTTTTTTTATTGGACTGCACACTATGTGGGTGAAAAGCGCCCCCTTGTCTGGAGATGGAGTCCCCTTGGCACCACACACTTCCTTACATTCCATAAGTGGTTGTATGAATATGGGGATATAAGGAAGCATGTCCTCCCAAGGGGCTACGACAACTGGATCCCGCGTGGAAACACAATCTGAATAAGAACTTTCCAAAAGTCAAAGAGAGTGTCAAAAACAGGAAAGAAAAACCCATTGTGTGACACTCAAAGTGTCTTTTAGGGCCCAGACAGAAATCAGGGGTGTCCATTTTTGAAAGTAAGGAAGCAACATTTGATCACGTACATTCAACATTGTCATCAAAATAAAATGACTGACCTTTGGATGAATGACTTGGAAGCCCAAGTACCAGTAGCTGCTCTTTCTCTGGCCCCCTTCCCACTCGTACCAGTAGCTGCTCTTTCTCTGGCTCCCCACTCGAGGAGAAGAAGAAAAACAAGCAAACAAAAATCAAAAGTCTCACTTTCAGTCTGCCGACGTTCGATGGAGTATCTCTGGCCAAGGACTTCCTGACAAGCAGGAGCGTCCGCGCTCCCGTCCGCCCTCGTGTCCGTCCGAGCGCGCCGCCGCGGCCCGGCCGCTCGGCCTTTTCTATCCCAGCCCGGCGAGGCGAGCCGCCCCCACCCCAACTCCGAAGCGGCCTCCCACCTGTTGGTGTCCTTTAGCGGCGGCGGGGGCCTCTCCTTTGCGCCTGCTGTCCGGCCCAATCAGGGCCCTTGACAGTGGGGAGCCCGCCTGTGAAATCACACCTCTCAGCTGTTCACACTGGCCTCCAGACACCCAACACCTCCATGGCCACCCTGCCTCCATTTTACAGCAAATGTCAAAGGCTTCTCTTTTGCACAAACGGGCAGAACAATGCCATGTGTGTTAGACATGTGTGGTGGCGTTGCGCAGCGGTCACAGCTGACGCCTTCATATCTGGGACTAAAACCTTACCTCGGCCAAGGACGTTCAAAGTTGTCGGCCCGATTATCGCTTAGTGAGCAAAACCATTCTCCAAATTCTTACATATGGTTCAATCAGGTCCAATGTTGTTAGTTTTGAAATCAAGTGCGGAATTTATGAAGTCTTCCATTTTTATTTTTTTTTCATGCTAGACTTATCGCATGTCACAGACAGAAAAAAGAAGACTTTGTTCAAAATTCACAATCACGTCTTGCCTTCTTCAGGCTCGCCGTCGATACGTCCTCCGTACGGCGTAATTACTGCCAGGCCATTTTTGACCGCTGGAAGGAATCCGGGGGGGGGGGGGGGGGGGGACATATGGCCGTCAGCGGGCCTCGGGTTCATTTTCTTCTGCCGCAAGCACGAGGCATCGCGCCAAGGTCAACACCTGTGTTCTAAAATCAGCATCCGGGGTCGGGGTGCGATCGGAACCCGAGGCCCTCGTTCACAGAAAGCTCCGGCCGCGTGCTTCTATTGAAACCCGACGCTCTCGCTATTTCCGAGGCACTCGCCCTCCAGAAATAGTAAGGTTTATTTTCAATTTTTGGGGAGGTCTCTGTCAGGAAGTCATCCAAATTGGACAGCGCTTCGATATTTCCCGTGGCCGTCGGCCAAGGTTGCGGGCTGACCTCAAATGCAACATTTCCACTCGTGTCAGCTGCTGTGTGCGCTCCCCCGTGGAGTCACGGGTGACTTTTGCGTGCAGACACAATGGCCCAGGCACAAGTCGTCATCTCGCTGTTGCTCCGCGCGAGGCAGCCCATCGCCGGCACTTGCTCGACGCACATTCTGAGGAAAGTCTGTCGAAGTCAACAATTGCACTTCAGATGCTTGAAAGTCAATAAGAACCCGAAATGTCAGTACAGGGATCCCACGGACGTGTCCAGTCCACGTGGATCATGTTGCAGACTCCTTAGCTGCTGATATGGGATTAATGCCACCCTCTGTCCTTCCCGGGCACGTCAGTTGCACCGAGGTTGACGCAGCTGTCGCGGGGAGAAAGTTCAAAGGTCGCCGGCATTTAGGCTCAAAGAGAGAACAGGTGAGGATTTGGTGCGGATCCTTCGAGGTTAATAGATTTGAGTTGACCCCCAATGTATTGCTATATGTTCCTAGAGGCGTCAACGCTGCTTTGGAGTTCCTCGTCTTTCGTGTGGCGTTCTAATGAGGTGCCGACGTGTCACAGGAAAGACTCACAGGAATTCTTTCCCTCTTACAATAATTGAGGGCATTAAAGGAATCATCCCGTCCTCCTTGTGATGGGAAGTGAATGGGGATCCACGTTACAATGAAATAAAATCAAATGCTTTTTTTTCCAAAGCCTAAATCTAAAAGTAAGCTAACCCTCCTGACAGCTGTGGCACTGCTGGATCACATGACCAGGACAGGTGGGCGAGGGAACAGTCTCGGCGGTTGGTACTTTCACCCAGTCCCATTCCTCCATCTTGTTCTCTGGCATGTGGGGTGTGGCCCTCCCTTTTGGCACAGTTGGCATGCGTTTGACATATTTCAGTTCTCATCTGTGCCACATAGGTGACATACCCCAGATGCATTTTCTGCACTATGTGACCTCATTAGGGCTGCCACGGAGATGAAGTCTCTTCCAGCTGACTTTGGGGCCAGAGGAGGGCTACACCCCGCACTGGTTGTCAGCCACTTGCAGGGAACATTCAACAATTTTGCAGCACAGAAGGCAAAGTATCTTATGCATCACTTGTGGTAGGCTTTATTTTTGCCAATAGGGATCCTGGACTGATGCACAAGACTTTCAAGCTTTCATAATTTTATCCTTTATGTCTTTATGTCTTTGCATCTTGCGATATTAAATACAGCAAAAGAGAGAAATCTACATGTTGCTGCAAAATCTATTATCATCTATTGAGTGTGTCTAGTGCTTTTAATATTTTAAATGTTCGATTAAATAAATAAAAAAACGGAAGTAGAAGAAGACATCGAAGAAGACGACGACGACAACGAAGAAGAAGACGTTGAAGAAGACGACGACAACGAAGAAGAAAAAGACGTCGAAGAAGACGACGACAACGAAGAAGAAATGGACCATTTCCGGTGGCACATTTGACTGACGAACCAATGGATATCCATCTATACCCTATAATTTTTCGACGACAGTTATAAATGACACAACAATAGAAATGACTAAAACATTTAATAACCCAAACACGGTGGCAGCACTTCTCGATGTTCTCTGAAAGTTTACGAGCATTTTGGAGCCCTCAAATAAGACTTCCGGTAAGCTGGTGTCGAGCAGAAAACGGTTGATTTCGCTCGACACGCTAGCACTTAGCTTCTTTTAAAAAGTTATTGGTTGTTGGACCTGATTTACAATCAATATTTTGCCCTTTAAAAAAAAAAACAGAGCCAATGTGGGTGACGGCGTGTCGCCTGTCCAAAGCGCTGCAGCTCACCCTGGCGGTCATCAAACCAGATGCAGTGGCTCATCCTCTCATGCTGGAGGTCGTACCACCTTAAAAATAACACAATTAAAAATACCCTCAAACTTACAAATATAAAAAAAACAAAATCTTGTTTTGCAGGCGCTTCACCAAAGTATCCTGGATAACCACTTTGTAATCGTTCGATGTAAAGATCTGGTGTGGAAACGACAAGACTCTGAGAGGTTTTATTCTGAGCATTCAGGTGCGGGACACAACCTGCCAGCACGCCACTGAGCGTTCCATTAACTTAATGTTGATTGATCTTCAGGGCGATTCTTCTACCAAAGGCTTGTTGAGTTCATGTCAAGGTAAGCAGGATCCTGTCAGGTTTTGAAAACATATTGGACTTTTCACATTGAACATATAACTTGGAGAGTAGTCGGGGTTTTGCTTGTTGGGTCCGGCACAGCGGCCCGATGCGGGCCTACATTTTAGCCCGTGAGGACGCCATCTGCCACTGGAGGCGACTGATGGGTCCCACCAAAGTGTTCCGAGCCAGATACACCTCCCCGACCTCCCTGCGAGCTCAGTTTGGCCTCACGGACACGCGCAACACCACTCACGGCTCAGGTGTGTTAACCTGTGATGACACACGTGGCCATCTTGTAGTCTTGTGTTGAAATCAGTTGCTGGCAAATATAAACTTATTGAATGAATCATACGCGCTCACTTGCGATTTTATTGGAGTCTTAACTAATATGGGCAAAAACTATATTGGTGTACTGTAGCTAGGCATTGTGATTAGTATCGGTAGCTAACCTTATCTTGAGCTATAATTTTATTTTTGTCAACTACTTTTAATATTAACACATGAATGACAAAGGTGATTTGTATTTTTTTTTAATTATGTTTGTATTGCACAAGATCGATAAGTGTTTATACTTACATACATTTCCTCACTTTCATACATTCTTGTCAAAAAAGGTTCAAATGTCGCTGTCCTTTCCTCCAGATTCCGCCGAGTCAGCCCGCAGAGAAATCGCTTTCTTCTTCCCGGGCTTCCGGCCCGACGAGTGGATGGAGAGGGAGGAGCCATCTTTCCGGTCGGGAAGGATACGCTACGATCCTCGGCAACACGTCCACACGCTCTCGACTCGGCGCCAAAGCTGAAATGTGCTGACTTCCCCCTTTTTTCAAGGATGTGATTCTATTATTGTGACGTGCTCTGTTGTTATTTAATATGATGCTCTGCATATTGCCGTATAAATAAAGATGAAATGTATTGTATTGGTGTCACTGAGAGCATGTTTTATTGTTTTTTTTTTTTTTACAAAACACCAATCAAGACAGTAATCAAGACACACGCTAGTACAAATAACACCTGGAAAAACATTCAGCCCAGTCTAAAAGTGCAATCTTCAATGTCAGCGTATGGAGCTAAAGTAGAAATGTCATCTTCGCACTCATTAGAAATCAGGCGTGCGGAGCTCTCGTCCTCGAGGGCCGGCGTCCTGCCTCTTTTCGGGATCCTTATCAAGCCCTCGAGGACCGAGTTTGGACACCCCCGCTTAGCTCGAGACCCTTGCTCCTTAAAAAGATACTTGATTGTGCCACGTTATTCGAGCCCTTCCACGAACGAGCGCAACACGAAACATGAGCCCCAAAATACATCCACAACGATTGGGCCCTTTTCTCCCTGCAAAGCAGTACAGAAAGCTCCGATATAAGAAAAGTGACTTGTCAAATCATTTCCCAGAAAGTAACTGCACAACAATGCTTTTCAATACATGTTGTCGGATTTGGAAACAAGTACGGCGATGAGCTACTGAGAAAAAGGATGCGATGGAACGTTGTCGCCTTGCGTGGTAGCGGCGCCGCCGCCGGGCGTTTTGACCACAGCCTCGGAGGGCGTCAGCACCTCGTAGGTGGTCAGCGACTTCTTCACCTTGCCGTTCTTGTCCACCTGATGGATGCTCTGTGTCACCGTGATGGTCACCTGCTTGGTGGACATACGGTTGTCCTGCCACTTTGTCTATTGTGGACAAATCGGAGTCATCGACAGCCCAAAAACGCAAACGGTATCGAGGTCACTCACAATCTCCTCGGTGTGCAGGACGCTGGTGCGCTGCACCGTGGTGGCCGAGGACACGGGGGCTCCCTCCCGCGTGTCCGGAACGCCGCTGCCGCTCGGCTTGACGTCGCCGAGGCTGGCTTCGGACGCCGTCGAGCGCACTTTGAGGTACGCTTGAGCGGGAGGCGGGAGGCCGTCCTCGAAGATATCGGGAACTGAAATGCAATCGACAAATGCCGTGTTACGTAAGACGTGAGCTGCAGGCGTGTCGAGATGAGAGCCGAGTGGCGTCTTTTCATCTCCTCTTTTGTCCCCGAGTGTCCATTCATCTCCTCCGGGCCTCAAAGCGCAACAGAAAAGCCGCTTTCCACTGCACATGGCACAAAAGAAAGCCCCACACCCTTCTTCTTCTCCTTCTTGTACTTTGGAGGGCTATTTTGTGGCTTACCGGGACTGGCGTTTTTTTCCGAAGCGAAGCAGGCCTCGGAGCCGTCGGACGGGATGCTGTGGATGGACGAGAGCGGGATGTCGGTGTCTGTGGCGGTCAGCCACGTGGACTCGGTCTCTTTGGTCCAGCTCTCCAGGTAGCGAGGCTCCAGCGCGTCCGTCCTGCTCCCGCCGCAGCCCATGACGCTCACGCCAGCTGGCCTCCCATCACCGTGGCGGTCTGGCGGACACGCTAATGAGAGTCGCGCTCCCCTGAGTCTGTGGCAACGAGAGCGCTTCATTCGGCACGCTGCAATCTGTTCACGTGCGGTCCACACACCCGAGCGCTCCGATCACAGCATGAAGGCAGATGAGAATACTCCCAGACAATCTTTTCTTCATCTGACAAATGTTCCTTAGCCAAGCAGGAATAAACGGAATTCTTTCTTTCTTTCTGTCTTGGAGGCCAATTAGAAGCTCCAATTATTCCCGAGTAGGGCCACTTGTTCAAACAGGAACAAATCGAATCATCAATTAGAATCGATTTTCCTTTCACAAGACGAACCCACAAAACCCGTGGAGGTAATACCTCCGTCGGCCACAAGGTTGCCCATATCTCGCATCTGGTGAGCAAGCAATCTCCTGTCAAATTCGTATCAAACATTGATGAACTCACTCATATCAATATATAACGGGTCGCTTGCTTGTTAGGACCACAAAGTGTACGCGTTATGTTTGACGTAAGGAGCTTGTTCCCCATGGAAGAAGCCTCACGTTGACCTCCGGTAATCAAGGCCTAAATGGCGCGACCTTCATGCTCATGTGTTGACCTTCATGCGAATGCTAACGTGTCTGCTTTAGCTTAAGTTAGTTTTGGTAAAGAATTTGGTTAAAACCAATCATAGAAGGGTTGAACACTGTTTTGTTTTCTTCATATTTTACTGTGATAAAAGAGTAGAAGAGGGTGCGAATTGGCCATTAGCGCTATGCTAAGCGTAATTACGAATTGCTCATATACATTGCATGAACGTTTTAGGTGATGTGTTTGAAATAATCAAGTTATCCCTGACTTCTGCGTCAAAAAAATGATCAATTCTAACTACTCCAAATATTCATATAAAGGTGTGTGTGTTATCAGTCTAAATAACTATATTAATGATATTTATTGTATTATGTTGGTTGTCTGTATGACTCCATAAGTGTGTCAGAATATTAGGCATAGCTCTCAGGACGATGCAGTGCAGTGGCACACTATTGCAAGCAAGCACACTATATGCTTAAAAAAAATCCTCCTGCAAAACACACATACATGCACACATACTTGTAGTTGCTACTACGTACGTTGCACGCCGTCCACCGGGTCCAAATCCATGCACGCGCTAAATACGCGTACGTATTGTGTGCAGGCCAGCTGGGACCAAAGAAGCAAAGAGACAGCGGCGATTGAAATGAACCACGATGATTGCTTGATGATGTCGGCCGGCGAGAGGCTCATTCATCGGGATGGAAGATGAAGACCATGGCGGTGAGCTAAGGTGACGGAGGCTTACCGCTTGATGGAGGAAGGAGACTGTCTGTGGTCTCGCTGCCTCCTCCTCCTCCGCTACCCCTTGTCTCCCAACCCCCAGCCCCCCTCCCCTTAACCCACCCACACGTGTTGTCGGGTTGTAACCCATGGTGATCCCAGGCATCATTCGACCTATTTGGGGGGAGCCGAAGCATCCCTAAAAGCTGCCGAGTGCACTCTTTGAAACCTGAAAGGCTCCTTTGAAACCTCGCTGCTGAATGGTCCAGAAAAAAAGGAACCCGAAATCAATACAGATTCATAGTGACTCAACTACCAGTGAATAACTGAATCGACCCTTGCTCAGAAATAAATACTGTATAGTCAGTAGTATCCTGTTTTTAAAACAATTGTGATGTGTACCTCAATGTTTGTCCACAAGAGGGCAGTCACATCTTTTTGTCGAATATAGAAAAGAAATAAACAAGCACCGGAATGGAGCCAACAACTTATCCTGCACCCTTGGACTTCATATTTTGACAGCACTGATTGTAAAAGTTGCCGTGAGCTACAATTTGAATTCTTATTTATTTCCATTTCTTTCTGGTGATTGATTTTTGACGTGAACGTCCACGTTGTCAAGTTAAACTCATGAGTCATGCACTCGCTCTCCTGCCAAAGTGTGACTCTGCAACTCCAAAATGAAAATAGTCTCCAACATGCCAGTGTTTTTTTTTTTTTTTGTTACTTTGGTCTTCAGTCTTTGACTTGATTGGGCCATAAAAGGGTGTTTTCAAAAATGAAGGTAAGAACCTCTTGCGAAAGTGCCAGAAAGCAAAAGAATGCTTCCAATTTATTTTCACTGAAAAGGAAAACCAGCGCAAGACTTAATTATGCGCTGGAAAGATAATCAGCATATGTTTGCACCCAAAAAAAAAAGTCGATGTTATCGTATGACGAGATTTTGATCTCAGTTCATGCCGTGTGAAATATTCAAGCAGATGGCAAATAGTGATATGCTGCACACTGCGAGTGTACGATTCCAAAGTAAGTTTTGCACATTGCATCAGCTAAGAGTTAACGCTTGGGCATGACGGTGGAAATTCCATTTTACTGTTGTTGTTTCGAAGCATGCCAGAACAGAGGTCGCGCCCTGCCCTGTCTGCCCTGCCTGCCTGCCCTGTCTATCCATCACATCCCACCCAAGCCAACATGATGAGCGTTTTTCATTAGCGCAAAGTGCTCCACAGTGGCAGGCAGAGGCACAAGCAACATCATTCAGACAATTGAAACAATGGAAGGAAGCACTTTGACGTAACTGCGTCAATCATCGGGGGCGGAGACGTGCGTGCTAGATAATAGATCGATCATTTAGCCTAAAAGCATGACTTTAGTAGCGCTAAAGAAACTTTGAGAGGAGGAGAGGCACATGATTCATCGATAACAACTTCCAAATGCGATGCCACAATATTTACACTCCACTATCAGATCATCTGTTTGATAACATTTGATCAGCGCGGCTAATGAACGTCGACTTTGAATTATTCATGCCGCAAACTCCCAATGCGGCCGGCGCCTTAATGAGAAGCCAGCTTCAGTGCAGCGTGCAGGGTTGTGACGTCACGTGCGGTGAGGTAAACCTGCTAAAGCGATTAAGCCACTTAAATGCAAATTTAAAGGCATTCTGCCAACAGCACGCTTTTATGGAGTCAAATTGCAGAGCGCCCGCTGCACTCGCGTGAGGCAAGATGAAATATCGTCATTAGCCGCGGCCACGAGACTGGAAAAGTTCAATTAATTCTTGCTGTGGGAGGGGGGGGGGGGCACTTCATTTTGCAGGTCAGGTTAATGGCGGCGCAATATAGGCAGGCGCACGTAAATGCCTCAGATGGTGATGGACTCGATTTTATTTGATCTATTTTTTTTGTAGAACTTTGTAATTGTGTGGCAGTTAACCACAGAGGACACACCATGCACTTATCTGATATGTCACAAAGTTTTTACCGCTGTATCGTATCTTTTTTTTATAAAGCGACGGACGAAGGATTCGGGCTCCAATTAGACGAGTGGGTAAAATGAGCGTGATGCAATCAAAGGAAAATGGAGGGATTGAAGCTGGTCGGTTGTAAGCGTGCAAAGAATCTTTTTTTTTTTTTTCTTGACATTTGCCACACATGACAACTTTCTTTTTGATCTACAGGTTGCCGCATCCACAAGCGGCCAATTCCACTTGTGAAGATTTACAAGGGATGACGACGGATTGGTGTCCTGCCTGCGATTTATAACACGGCTTGGCTGCCTGCAATTGAAAAGAAGCATTTCAGACAGTAAGATGATTGTCATTCTTTAGGATGAAAATCACACCGACACCAGAAAGACCATTATGAATTGGACAATGACCAAAAAAATCATTCTCGCAAGCTGACGTGCTGAAAGTCTCCATGTGAATTGTGAAAGCAAAAGCCAGACACTAACATCATTATCTTTCTGACTCATCATCTCACTGTGAAAGTTCAGAGTGCCGTTAATGGAGCAGGAATAATAATAATATATATATTTTTTTGTTCTTCTTGGCTGGTTAATCAGCCGTATGGTTTGACCCTCCTTTCGTGACATCAATCAAAGTAATCACGCTGCTTGCAAAAGTACCATTAAAAAGCGGAAGAAGGGGGGGGGGGCATCCGCTGCTAATTGAATGCATGTCCACCTAAAGCAAGAGAGGGAAAAAAACTGTTTCAGATGCACAACTCTTTTTGTTTTTGACAGTGAAGCTGAAGTGGGCGTGGCTTAAACAACTGGAGGCCTCTTTTTGGAGCTTGTGGTGAGGTGAGTCCCTGCCCTGCCCTGCCCTGCCAGCAACACTCCAAAAACTTGAGCGAGCCAGCGAGCGACTCCTCGCTCTTATCACAAGGCAGCGCCGGAGTGTCCAACGTTTCTTTGGCTTTTGTTTCGGTTTTCCAATCATAAGCGGTTTGAAGCGAGCTGGCTGGCCAAGTTGAGCTTTAGCAGAAGGCCGTCTGCATCATCTTGATAAATGTCAACGTCTCCGAGCGAGCGACGTCCGCCTCCGCCCGCGTGGGCAACGTGACTTATTGCCACTTGATCTGGCGCTAATCCCGGGCGGACGCTTTCTAAAGCCGCTTTGAAAAGGCCAACGATCCCGACGAGGCGCCCGGCCGATAAACACGCTGGGCTTTGTTTGCCAGATCCCTCGCTCGCTCGCTCGCTCGCTCTTTTGGGTGTGACTGCCGGATTTGCCGCATTGTGGCTTCGTCTGGCTTTTCTGATTGAAAACAGCAGATGAAATCACACATTGTATGACAAAGTGATCAAACAATCATCGAGCTGTCGGGGCTGGTCGCCGCCATTGCGCTGGCATTTCTTCCGGATTGACTCGACGTCTCCAAACTACAAAGCGCTCCCGTCCCGAGAGGGCTCGCTGAAACTTGGCAGCCGTCCGTCACTTTGGCAAAGTGGGCCTCTCCCGGTGGACGTCAGCGGGCCAAACATCAAAGGCGCTGCCTGCCAACAGCCCATTTTTTTGTTTTAGGAGAAGCCCAAGTGCTTAAGTGAGATAATTGTGCGCTCATTGGGGAGAATGTCGACGCAGTCAGTTGAGCTGTCAGAGCGTTTGGCTTCAAATGAGTCACAAATGCTTGCTTAGCCGCTAAAGGCCGTAATATAACGACCCGATTGCATCGGCTAATGATGCACAAATTTGGGAATTTTGAAAATTTGGTGTGCTGGGCCGCTAGATGTGAAAAATGTGCAATTTGCATTCTTGCACAGATGAAGCAAATGGCGTGGAAAGTCTGCAGTGGCCGCGCAATGGCCCGAGACCTGATGTAAAACTGCATTTCGTTCACAAAACTTTCAGACTGAAGCTGTGGAGTCGCCGCGTTTGGAATGGAATCCAACAAAAACACATTTTCTCATTCAATTCATTTTTTCATTCTTCTCAAGAATTGTATTCAGATTTTTTATTCTTTTCAGCCTCTTCCGTGTCGATGTGGCTGATGGAAGTGCAGATTTGAAATTCAATCATGTCAGCATTTTTCTGTCACTTTATTGGTTGGTCGAGAAAAAACATTTCCAGACTAGCAAAACCGATAGATTGAAAAAAATGCCATCTATGCTGAGTATGTTGTATTGAATTTCAATGTTTTCTTTGTAATCTCTTGAATTGAACTCCTATGTGTGTTTTGTAGCATATGGATTGTCGCCAAGCAGATGGCGCTCAGCGCTGGTTCTCGGCCGATGGAACTCGGTAGTGCTTTCAAAGGAACATCTGCCGCCGTCGTAAAGTGCTCTACGGCGCACCGGCGGCCGTCCGGAGGACCCCATGTCGTTTGGCCAAACTGTTGCTTTCGCATCTGTGCTTGTCATCGAGTCGCGCCTCCTCATATATTTTTTACATGTTGCCTTCCATTTATGCCATAATGTCATGGAGATTTTTTTCATTTTATTTTTTTGGGGTGGTGAAAAAGCAAACATTGAGAAAACGGATTTGGTTCCATCTGTCATCCAATCAGACGCGTCTGTCTCGTTTCAGGTCAGGGACCGGTCGGTCGGGAGGGAGGGAGCGGGACGCCTCGGACTGCGTTCATTTATTCCGATTCGTCAAGTGCGCCGCAACATGAAGACAGCTGCTTCAAATTGATTGTCACACTTGCAGGTGAGGAAAGCGGCCGTGGCAGGCGGGCAGGCCGGGCAGGCCGGGCGCCACACGCTCCGCAAATCACACAAGTTGAAAAAACCTTTCTAGCTTGATATTTACAAATACAAATGTAGTCAAGTCCCTTTCAATACAACAGCGAAGGCTGAGGGATGATTTACTCACGTCCGTTTTCAGCGAATGCTAATAATGGCAATAACAACGGCGTCGTAATTGATGTGACGTGCAACGAGATGAGCTTTTGCACGCTCACGCGTGATGAGCGGCCGCTGTCAGCTTGTCAAGGTTCTTCATTTATCTGGGCTGGCTGACTAGACGAGCGCCTTTGTATTTGGGATGAGCGTCGGAAATGGATTTCCAAAAAAGAATCACAGACGTCCGCAGGCCAACCACGAAGGCGCAAGCAAATCATGACAGGGCCACCCGCTTGAAAATATGCCGACGAGAGCATTTTTACCCCTGCGCCGGCCGATTGATGGATCGGGGCCTAATCGATGCCATCATCAGCACATTTGATCTTACCCTAGCGTAAGTCACGTTGGGTCCCCCCGCGCTGATCGATGGCGGCGAGCAGCTGCTTCGCCGGAGATTCACGTCTGGGCCAAATGAACGTTTACTCGGGCCACTTTTGAACCTTTAAGAGAAGCGCTTAAATGGCAATGTGGCTTTTTATGACGAGTCTAACCGCGGTCAGCGTTTTCAAAGAAACCGTGGGCAAACTGCTCGTGCGGCACATTTGGACATGTCAAAACTTGGGATGGGAATCGATCAATTGATCATTAAAAAGCAGAATGATAGCACTTCGTTTCGACACAAATAGTGCATCGCCGCTGGCTTAACTCTTCAATATGCCCCCGCGGACGTGAGGACAGGCGGCTCGGGGATGAATTATTTCCAGCAGTCGTAATCCCGACCCGAGGTGATAAGCAGGGCAGCGCCGCACATCCGTCACCTTTTGAAATATGCACGTCGGTCTGCGGCGGGTGTTTACGGCGGGTCGCCCGCCCGCCGCCCGCCCGCCCGCCGCAGGGGCTGGGCTCTAATAAGACTGGCGTGTCTGTCGTACGTGAGTTAGCACCTTGTCCTTCTCGTTTTATGTTAGCCAATTCACGAGGCACTAAATCACCCACATACGTACAAAAGGGGGCGGGGCTAAACAAGTACATTGTATTGTATTGACTATCTTTCAAAAGGAGTCTGGAAAATACAGCGCTTGCAACAGGAAGCAGCCAAAAGTTAATTTGTCCCAAATTAGCCACGTTGCTACTTGATTGGACGCGCCGAGCGAGCTCCGGGGAGCTTTTGCGTCAGACCTGCTTCCTGTCTGTAAAGTTCATTTGGGGATTTTCTGTCTCTGCCGGCGCCAGATGCAATATACTCGACAAATCTCTTACAAAATATAGCGTATCCATTCAATCGACTCGAGTCTTCCGCTGTGTTTTTAAGGCCACGGCAACGTGCCTTCCCGCAGATAAGCCGCTCGATTGACGCCAGGCCCTTCACCTCGGGCCCCGGCTCCGTGTTCTCGCTAGTCCCGAGGAGGCTCGCCGATAAACGCCTGGCCGATAAACACTTTGCCGAGCTGTCCGTCTTGTTCGGAAAAAAAAAAAGAAAGCCCGGGGGCATTCTTGTAGAGCAGACAAGGCTCTTGGCTCCACTCTGGACGTCTGGACCTGAGTGAAAGAAAACCCAGAGCTCATTACGTAAGGCGAGCGGCAGGAAATGAGCCAGCCCGAGGACATGGCCATCACCCATCGCTCACTTTGGCAGCAGCAGACTCCACATTAAAGGCCAAATGGCACAAAATACTCAAAGCGACTTAGAGGAAGTACAAAAGTATTTGGACTCAATCCATCATCATAATCATGGCGAGCGTGACAGCAATCAGCCAAACGCAATTAGCCCGTCGATGACTCCCGAAGAGATGTTGTCGCTTGACTCCATCCTTCTCGGAAATTGTTTGCCCGTAAAATTCAATGTGTCAATACATCGGCGGCCGCCTTCGTATCAACGTTTCAAATCCAATCAAGGGAGGGGAAAGAAAAAAACGCATTTTCCAGTCAAGCCGTTCCAGCCCGGATGGGTTGGAATGGAAATGTGGCGCGGGGGGGTGGGGGGGCCTCAGCTGCGTCCTTACCCGAGCGGAACGCCGCGCTCAATATCAGATGGCGCAAGATCAACGAGGTCAGCGCAGAGCCGGCAGCAAATTGAAGCCTAGCGAGAGGTCGTACGGCCGCGTCCAGAGGAACCGTTGACACCCGGGATTCAAATAAAAACACAAGTTGAAATCAAAAAAACGTGCACAAGCGGAGGCTAAATCATCCCCTTTTCTGCCGGCCGCTGCCAAACGTCTTCCAAGTTCTCTCGCCGCTCGGCCTGGCTAATGGGATTTCCTCACACGACAGTGGGAGCTAATACGCCAGGATAATATCTCTGGGAAAAAGCTGGTCCAAAATTGAAATGGCCGCCACCAGGAAGCAACGCAGCCAACCTATTGTGTCACGCTCCCGCCCGAAAAATTCCCTCCGAGATCCGACCCCCGCATCTCAATGAGGGACGAATCAGCATAGATATTAGGTGGCTCCTTTTGTCAGCCGTGGCTTCGGGCTTTGCTGAGAGAACAATTGCAAATGTCCGTGTTGTTTCTTTGAAATGTGTTTGGGAGCTCATCCGCCGGTGACAGTGGGACGACACGTTCTTCTCGTGTTACAAAACGAGCTGAGGTCAGGGTGACACGCCGCCTCGCCTCAGCGTCTATATTTAAAGAGTACATTGCATACGCGGGCCGGGCGGAGGTGTGTCGAGGGTCTCTCTTTTGACAGCGCTTGTCCAAAAGTTGCCTTGGCTGACCTACTTTGTCCCGTCAATGTCGTCGCAAAAAGCTCCCAAATGCGCAAAAGAGCCGACAATTATTCGTAGCGCAACGAAAAAGCCGACATGGGAACGAAAGCAGGCAGCTGATTTGTTTTTTTTTTCTCGTCTCATTTCTCTTTTTTAAGCTTTACCCAAGGCTCCAGGCATTTTTTTTTTTTTATGCAATGGCCCCCAACTAGAGTAGCAATTTGCTGTCAAGTCATTTTGATGCGGCTGCATCTTCCTGTCCATGCCATGTTTCTTGATGCGCATTCCCTCGACGCCATTTTATTTTCCCTGAAGCCAAACGGTTCGTGAAGATGCTCCCCGTGTGTGTATGTGAGAAGCCCAGCTGCAAGCGTGCAGCGTAGCAAAAGCAGTAAAGATTTATTGTCTCCAAAGCCAGCGTGGCCGAGAGCCACGTGCGGCCAATTGGCGGGCTGTGGGATTTTTCATTTTTTGCACATGCCTAATTGAATTGCGTACCAATGTACAGTCAAGACAAAAAGGGCTTCATTAAAATGCACTTTACCGCGCTGAGCCGCGCTAATCAGATGGCGCCTTGCTCTCCCAGCAAGCCCCGATTGTTTCCTTGGCCCCGGAATCTCATCTCATTTCATTTCAGCTCAAATGCATTATTTATATTGCCTCCTTTTTTACACCGACGTCAATATACGGCCGTGGCGTCGGCGAGATGCGAGCGCCTTCGTTTATTGCCTTTTCATTTGTACGAATGCGGACGCCAGATGAAAATAATGCCGCCCGGGCAAATTTGAACAAAGACAAACTAGTCCAAATTGCAATTGATCAAAAGGTGGCCCCGAGCGGCTCGTGTGTCATTTCCGTATGAAAATACGGCCATCGCAAAAAAGAGATTAAAAAAGGACATTAAGGTGTCATTTGCAAGTCTTGGCGAGGTCACCAAATCATTAAGTGCGCGGCAAATAGGCACTGAAAAAAGAAACTTGCTTTGTCTGCAGAAGAAGCAACAAGTGACGAAGCCCGTTTGAGGGCAAAAGCCGCTTGATTGAAAAAGAGCAAAAGGATTGGGAAGCTACCGCCAAGGACATGAGCACACATGAGCCAAAGTTATTGATTTTGAGAAGGTCACAAAAAATGGATGCAATTGATGTGATTCGCAATTTCTGCCACAGAATATTCATTCAAGCGCTCGCCGAGCGCTGACAGTGACAAATGAATCACAGATGGCGCCTTCACCCACACGCGTGTCCAAACCAGACGGCGCCATTTCGAACCCATGCCGTGGCTGCGCTTGGTCATGTCTTCAAAGAAGGACAAAGTCACACAAAAACTTTTTCCCCCAGCAGACACATGTGAAGTCCATTAGTCCCCCCTTTCCTCTGCTTTTCCTGCTTTTCTTCCTCCCCTTTTTCTTTCAGCCGAGTGGAGAGAAGGAAATGCTTCAGTCCCACCGGTCTCCTCCGTGGCAGCGCGTGAGCTCGCATTGCTTTGAGCCAAACGGAAGGAAAAAGCTCCTCGTGGACCTCCTTCATTCTCGGCCCCAATCGCCAAAACCAAAGGACAACAAGCCAGATCACAATTTGGTAAGTTTTCAAACACGAGTTGAGAACTGATTAGAATTTTTATTTTTTGGTGCCACGTTGCGCGAGGCCAGCTCATAAAAAACACAGCAGGCTGAGGAAATGATTGATGTCCTTCACTTGTGTCCTTCTGTTTTTATTGAGCCGCTAACATCTGCTTTTTTTTAGCTTAACATGCGGCGTTGGTGGACGGGCGTTCTGCTGGCCTTGATTTCCATGGCAACGCCGTCAACCTGCCAAAGCGGGGACGGCCATCACGGCTCGGGCTCCCACGCGTACGTGACGGCCGCCGACGAGCCCATCTCGGAGGAGACGTGCTCGGTCCGCTTCGGCACCCGGGGCGCTTCGGCCCGCCTCCTGAAGGCTCGCCGGGAGGAGGTAGCCTTCCTGCAGGCCGTCCAGCGCGCCAACCGGGCGGTGATGGAGAACCTGGTCCAGTACGTCGGGGCGGAGCTGGGGGCCGAGAGCTACGAGGACGTGATTCGGGCCGACGTCGCCGGCGCCCAGGAGGACCACCGGAGCTGCCGTGAGGTGCTGGAGAAGGCTGAGGAAGACCTGGACAAGCAGCTTCAAGGGGAGCTCCTGGACACCCTGGCGGGGATGCAGAAGTAAGCACGCAAAAATAAATAAAAAGCACAGACCGAGTGAACGAGTTTCACATTTTTTTATTCTTCCTCCGCTAACTCTTCATTGGCATTTCCCGGTCAGAATCCGAGAAGAGTCTGAGGCCTTCCAGGAAATGCTGCGGGCGGCCACGGACATCGCCGGGAGACTGGAGAGCTCGTCGCGAGGCCTTCACGCCTCCTTGGCCAAACAGCTGAGGGACACCACCCCAGGCCACGTTTAAGACTCACCCTTGCCCCGTCGTTCCACAGACAGACTTTTTTTTTTTTTCCCCCACCGCCATTCTGACGAAGCGCGCAAGCGTATTTTCCATCCATACGTTATTGCGGCGATTAGGAGAGAAAACATATGAAAGCCATCTCCTGTGTCAGGTCTGTTAGTCTCCTCCGGAGCCAGGTGAAGCTCGCTCGGCCATCTGGCGCTTCGTGTTGCCGTGTGATGAAAGAGTCCGTCAGGAACGACTTTTACTTTCCAATAGCTGTGCGCGCTCAACCCTTGTAAAGTCAATTTGAAGGTTGCTTTCCAAATACACGCCACATGTTGAGAACAAACTCTGAATCATGTGATGGACGGAGTGTGCGGGAAAGAGAGAGAGAGACAGAGAGAGGAGGGGAGGGGAGGGGGTGTGGCCACGAAGGCAGCAGATATTCAAGCCCAGTGTGAATGCGTTCCTCCAAAAGTGCAGGCGGTGCGGTCCGCTCCGCTCAGCCCTCTTTTTTTTCAGGGGTGCTTGGAACTCATGAAGCAAGCGCGCAGGAGCACCACTTGCGTTTGACAAAGTTGCCTGAGATGTCTGGCGGCGGCCAAGATGACCCACGCCGGGCTCGGAGATAGCGCCGTGACATCGCTGGCCCGCCCGCCATGGAGCGAAGCAAGCGCCTGTGCGCGGCCCTCGCCGCCGCCAACTGGCTCTGCTCGCTGCTCTTCTGTCAGGCAGGTACGTCATTTTTCATTTGACTTTGCTTCAAATGAGATGAAGGGAAAGAATCCAAAGAATTCCTCCATGCTGGCACCTTCCCAAAACGCTGTGGCGCTTTTCAGCAAATCAATAAAATCAACTTTGAGAGGTGAGGAAGCGGGCCAGCCGCTTAGGAATTCACATCATGGCTTGTTTGCCAGCGCACCTGTCCGCCCACCCGCTAAATGCCCCGCGGCCAGGCCATTAGCATGGGCGAGAAATCACGTTTGCACATTTGCAGGAAGCCCCCCCGGGCACGCATCCGTGCTCAGGTCAGAGCGCGGCCGTGACTACTCGGGTGCAATATGTGGTCTTGTTTGTAGCTTTTCTTTATTCTTATTTCGGTTGTCAAAATGTCTGTGGTGTTAAAAGTTAATGAGGGGAAAGCAAGTCCTGCATGCTCTGTCTTCTACACCATTCTTTGTGGAACTCAACTACCAGGAGTGGAGTTCGAACCCACGAGGACTAATGTCCATTGGATCTTAAGTCCAACGCCTTAACCACTCGGCCATCCTGGTACACGTTTTAAGAAAATGCATCCTTCAAAAAAAAAAGTTCTCTTCTGGCAGTGGCGTGCCACGACAAGACGCACTCCCACGCCGAGGACGAGCTCTTCAAGAGGCTCTTTGCCGGCTACAACAAGTGGTCCAGACCCGTTCCCAACATCTCCGACGTGGTCATCGTCAAGTTTGGACTGTCCATCGCTCAGCTCATCGACGTGGTCAGTCATCATTTTTTTTTTTTTCTTCACAAAAGTATCTGCAATTCTACTGAAGCCTTACTTCCTTTTTGTCAGGACGAGAAGAACCAAATGATGACGACCAATGTTTGGCTCAAGCAGGTGGGGGTGCAAATTTTCATCACTTTGTCATCACCATCAAAAGAAATGTCAAGTTCAATTTTGTTTTTCATCCCTAGGAGTGGAATGACTACAAACTTCGCTGGCAGCCGTCAGATTATGACAACGTGACCTCCATCCGAGTGCCGTCACAGCTCATATGGGTCCCGGATATCGTCCTCTATAACAAGTGAGTACAGAAACATAACTCGATTGTAAAAAAAAGGTGAAGTTAGACGAAGTAGTCGTAAGTATTGTTATTATGAACATGAGTAACCGTCGGTGGAGCATGCTTGAAAATAACTGCCTTGACTCTGACGCCATCTAGCGGTCATACGTAATGGAGCTCCACAAATCCCCATTACAAGCTCCGATAAGAGCAGTTCTGAAAAAGGATCGAACGAGACGGCACGAGAGCGCTGCTCATGAATGAGACGCTTTTAAGATATGACATTCATTTCAGAGAGGATGATGGAAATGAAAAGAATGTTCCTGCACGTAGAATGAATGAATGAAAGCGCTCGGTGTTCTCCGACATTTGCAATTGCTCCCGTTTCACGTGTGCTTGCCGTCATTTTTGTGGGCAGCGCCGACGGCGAGTTTGCGGTGACCCACATGACCAAGGCGCACCTGTTCCACACGGGGGCCGTGCGCTGGGTGCCCCCGGCCATCTACAAGAGCTCGTGCAGCATCGACGTCACCTTCTTCCCGTTCGACCAGCAGAACTGCAAGATGAAGTTCGGCTCGTGGACCTACGACAAGGCCAAGATCGACCTGGAGCGCCTGGAGACCTCGGTGGATCTCAACAACTACTGGGAGAGCGGCGAGTGGGCCATCGTCAACGCGGTGGGCACCTACAACACCAAGAAGTACGACTGCTGCCACGAGATCTATCCGGACATCACCTACTTCTTCATCATCCGCCGCCTGCCGCTCTTCTACACCATCAACCTGATCATCCCCTGCCTGCTCATCTCCTGCCTGACCGTGCTGGTCTTCTACCTGCCGTCCGACTGCGGCGAGAAGATCACGCTGTGCATCTCGGTGCTGCTCTCGCTCACCGTCTTCCTGCTGCTCATCACCGAGATCATCCCGTCCACCTCGCTGGTCATCCCGCTCATCGGCGAGTACCTGCTCTTCACCATGATCTTCGTCACGCTCTCCATCGTCATCACCGTCTTTGTGCTCAACGTGCACCACCGCTCGCCCAACACGCACAAGATGCCGCGCTGGGTGCACGCCGTTTTTCTGGACCTGGTGCCCAGGTGGCTGTTCATGAGGAGGCCGGCGCCCAACGCCAGGCGCCGCAGGCTGCTGATGGAGAGGCGCCGGGGCCGGCCGGCTCCCGGGCCCGGCGTCAGCACCTCGGCCACGTGGGGCAAAGAGGCTTCCTCGCGCTCGCTGGAGGATCTGGAGTTGGGCACTCTGGCGTCCTACGTCTCCTTCCGCCCGCCGTCGCCGCAGCGGCCCGAGACGCCCAGCGCCAGGCGGCCGCCGCCGGCGGGTCGGACCGCCACGGTTAAGCGGCGAGAGGAAGCCCCCGCGCTCGACTTCCCGCTCTCGCCCAGCCTCATCCACGCCCTGGAAGGCGTGCACTACGTCGCCGACCACCTGAGGGCCGAGGACGCCGACTTCAGCGTGAGTAGAACGTCGGCGCTCCAGATCTTTAAGTCCACTTCCGACCATTGTTTGTATCCAGGTGAAAGAAGACTGGAAATACGTCGCCATGGTGATCGACCGCATCTTCCTGTGGATGTTCATCATCGTGTGCCTGCTGGGCACGGTCGGCCTCTTCCTGCCTCCTTGGCTCGCGGGCATGATTTAGACTTGGACTTCTTTTCCACTCCCCAAGCGTACACATTAGCATCGCTAGCATGTACAATATTAGATGCTATGGTGAATGTTTTCTTCCTATTATAACAAATGTCAAATTGGCTCATTCCAAGTACGTTTCATATATTTATTATTGCCGTCACAGCGAGAGGTGAGAGTTAGTCGGGACACCGCTTTTTTTTTTTTTTTTTTTACTTGGACTATTTTATCGATAACGTTCCAGTTGTGTCCTAGGTGGCGTCCAAGTAATGTTATACACTATATCTAAAATCGAACCGTTGAGGAGGCTCTTGTTATTAAAAATCCGAAAATGTATTTGCTGAGGAGAGGCCTCCGTTTTGTCGAACGACAACACACACACACACGAGCACACGCACACGCACGCCAGGATGTACAAGGGACATATGTACACATGAGATAATTTAAAGGTTGCGGCGCTGAGTCAGGGCTGGACGGGCTTGGCCAGGTTGGCCCGCACCCGGGCCTGGTCCACGGCGTCCAGCATGTTCTTGCTGTCCATTGCCAGGTTGTGGGCCGCCGCCAGCATCTGCTTGCGGCACTCGTCCCGCAGCGAGGTGATGGCGTTCTGCTGCGCCAGACGCATTTTGCTGATCAGCTCGGCCATGTCGTTGTTGAGCAGCTTCTGGGTGCCCTCGATCTGGGCGGGGACGACGTAAAGTTAGATCCGACCGGCTCGAGAGAAGGGAAAGGAGAGAGGTACCTACCTCGGTGCGCACAGACTCATGCAGAGTGGGCAGGATCTCGTCCACGCTACTGATCAGCTCTCTCAAGGCCATCCCCACCGACTGCACGCAGCAACCACAACGGGGAAGTGAGTCGTCACCGTTCGTCCAATTGAAACGGGACGTCGCTTTGCGTCACCTGCACAAGCGTGACGTACTGCTCAGGCTGCATGTCGACAACGTCGTTCTTGAGTTGCACCACGACTTTCACCACGTTCATCACGCACGGGTAAACCTTGTCATCGGAGCGGTCCAGCTCGGCGGTGGGCGCCGGCTGATTTGGAAAACAGATCATCAGAAAATGAAAGTCAAGCCGGCGCTCGGCGTGATCATCCAAAAATGGTCATAACCTGCGCCGTGAGCCGAGGAGGCTTTGACGGGGGGCCTGGAAAACACGAGATGCTTTTCATTTACTATTTCATTCAAATATACTTTGTTGTGATCCTTTTTTCCTTGACTCACCATTTTCAGCATGTGCTTCATCTGGCTACAAAGGACAAAAAAGGACATACACTTCATGAGGACAACATCAAAACCATCTCAAATGAAGACAAGGCCTACCATTTGTGCTGGGGCTTCTTCTGGTCCCACGGGGTCCTGTAAAAGAACAGGCAGGTTCATTTTATAGCAAACCGACACGGAGCCTCTCTTTGGGACGCTCAAGAGGGGCACATGGATCTTAAGACTAACGGGGCGCCCTCGGCGCTCGAGGGGGACCCCGCCGTCTGGCGGCGGACAGGTGGACACGGTGAGGGAGTTGACAAACGCGAGCGAGGCTGTGTTCCCCACCAGGAGTCGCTCCTCTTTCTCCAGCCACATTTTGTCTGCCTCCATCTGCGCTTTCTGGCGCTGTAAGGTGTGGCGCATTTGCTGGCGCTCCATCTGCCAAAGGTGCTGGGCGTCCTCACGACTGTTGGGCTCCACGAGGGGAAAGTCGTTCTCCTGCAACAATCGGAGAAGTTACACCATTTTTTTTTATTTTTATTCACAAAAGCGATGCCATGGAATATTTATTCCGTTTCCTATAATAACCTCGTGCAGGACCAAAAAGGTCACTTGACCTCCTTATTTTGCACCAGAATGAGTGTGAGTATTACGATCAAGTCAAGATAATTGTATTTTATGTTATTAAATGTTATTTGACCTCATCAAGGATTAAAAAACTTACACTGAAGCCATTCGTATACTGTACTATTACGTATTGGCCTGTTGGGGCGGTGTGGTGCCTGAATGAAGAAAAGTCGCGACCGGGACACCGACGAAGAAGAAACTGCCCGCGAAGATAAACGAAATGTGTGATGTTGCTAACTCGGAACGACATAAATGTTCCGTGAATACATTTTCCACCACAAAACAAGAACGAACAATTGTCTAATGCTGCTTCGTGGAAGACGACCATTGACAGCATGCAAAATAAACAACAAAATGGTAAGCGCAGCTGTCAAGTGATTATGTTTGGCGAGATTTGAAGGCAAGGCAATGAAATAAACCAGAACAAAGTCCAAAAAGTGTTTGTTGCGACTTCCAATGACGACATTGACGTTGTCGTACTTAAACGTAATGATTTGTTTGTCATCATAGCTGGTACAAAATGTCATGATTGTGTTCATCTTTGTTGTTGGGGTTGAATTTAATGTTACACTTTGACTGGATGTTGAGTGCTTTTTTTTTTAAAGGGGGGGGGGGGGGCAACTTCACGCAGTTTGGATTTTAACGTCATTTTTTTTTTTACCCCCATGCTGCGACGTCGAGGAGACCTGATGGGCATTGGCAGAGTGTTCATGGAGTCCACCGGTGACTGATAGTCACACGGCCCGGCCAGGTCTGGCGAGCTGGCGCACAGAGCTTCGTTCAACTGCGGACACACACGTAAGCACGCACATTTGCTTCCAGCTCTTTAAGTCCACTCAACGGCCGCATCCATAAGCACCTGAATGTGCAAACCGATGCTGAGCGTGTTCCCAAAACGCCCCGATTTCTTTCTTGACGGCTGCAATGAGAAGAATGAGCTCGCACGCCGTCTCTGGAGGTTCCCAGCGCGCAGAAGCGTCTACCTTGGGAGGTGGCTCGCTGAAGTTGATCTTGGCGTCAAAGTATTTGGTGGAGCGCGCTCGGTCCCGCTTGCGTTCCACTTCCTGCTCCTTCTCCATCTTGTGCACGTCCCTGCCAGAGACATTCAAGTTGAAAAATAAAGGTGGAAAAGATAGCCAGCCAGCCAGCCAGCCAGCCGTCCGTACCTGATCTTGATCACCAGCTCGGTGAAATTGGGCCTCTCTCTGGGGTCGTAGGACCAGCAACGCGTCATGAGCGAGTAGAGCGCCGGCGGGCAGTCGTCGGGCTTGGGCAGCCTGATGCCCTGCTCCAGCTGGTTGATGACGTTTCGGTTCTCCAGCCAGAAGAAAGGCTGCTGGCCTCGGCTCAGGATCTCCCACATGCACACGGCTGGACGAAGCGAGGGAGGCGTCGGAATGCGAGCTGGCCTCAATTCAAAGGAACGCGTCGAGGCGCCACTGACCGAACATCCAGACGTCGCTGGCTGAGGTGAAGCGTCGGAAGTTGATGGATTCCGGCGCCATCCACTTGATGGGCAATCGCGTCACCGATGCTGCAATTTCATCGTGTTGTTTTTGGACACTCGGCGTTTTTGTGCAATCGCTGCTACGTTTTGGATTTAATGAAGCAATTTTATGATGATTTTTTTTTCATGATATCAATTCCTTTTTCTGAAGGGCTGTTTGAATGACAAGCTTCCCCCTGGAAGTCGGCCTCCGCTACCGTTTTCCTGATGTCTGCTCCCGGACCACATGATTGTAAGTCCGTTTTTATTTTCTACACAGTATTTTGTTTTTGGATATGTCTGATGGCCCCATTTCAAAAATGATGCAATGAATGAAAGTTTAACAGGCAGAAAATGTGAACTGCGTAGTTTCTTCTGCACAAAATCTATCCAAGGTACTATTTTCACTTCGTAACGGCGCACAGCCAACCTTTGTAGTACTCTTCGTCCTCGATGTAGCGCGAGAGTCCAAAATCTCCCAGCTTGACGCAGTCGGGACTGGCGACTAACACGTTTCGAACGGCGATGTCTCTGGAAAAAAAAATTCACTCGTGAATGCCGAACCGGGGGGGGGGGGGGGGGGGTCGCTCGGACGCCGTCTCGTCGTCTGACCTGTGCACCATGTTGACGCCTTCCAGGTAGACCAGCGCTTTGCAGATTTGCAGACTGAACAGCACCAGGGTGGTGTTGCTCAGCTGCTTCTGGTTCTGCGTCAGGTAGTTGCCGAGCTGGAGACATGTCGATCGCGTCAGCCCGCAATATTTCGACTTTCCGCCTGCTGAGCGCCACCGACCTCTCCGTATTCGTAAAGCTCCATGACGATCCACACGGGGTTCTCCTCGATGATGCCGATGAGCTTGACGATGTTAGGGTGGTCCAGGTTCTTCATGATCACTGCCAAAGCCGCAAAAGTCTCCTTTTTTTTTTTCCCAACTCATGGGTGTCGGTGAGACCTACCCGCTTCGCTCATGAACTTCTCCATGACGTCGGCCGAGCAGTCTTTACACGTCTTGACGGCCACTTTGACCTGCTTGCCGTTCTGAGACGGATACAAGAACCGCTAAGTCGGCGCGTGAGGAAAATCAAGTTGTAGACGACAGCCTTACCGCCGCCGCGTAAACGCCGTCGTAGACTTCGCCGAAAAAGCCCTCGCCCAGGAGTCGCCCGAGGGAGATGTCGTCGCGGTCGATGCCGTACTTGACGGCTTAACAAATCACGGAAGACGTTGTTATTTTTTTTTTCCAAAACGGCTGCCGTCGCAAAATAACCAACGCAAGCCACCTGATCTGGGCCGCTCGTCCAGAATCTCGCAATAGATGTCCGAGCCTGAAAGCGCAATGTGATTATTGAGCAAATGACTTTTTGTAGACGTGAGACGGTGAGAAGCGGCAGGTCAGCGTACCCATACTGTGCCGCGTGGGGGCGCTGTCCATTTTTCTGGAGAGAAAACAAAAGAATTGAAGCTGGCTACAAGTTTCCGTGGACACGAGTGAACTCACCCAGTTGGAATCTCGGGGAGGGAGCTCCTCGTGCTGGAATCTGACAAACGGGAGACAAAACGCGTCAGCTGAGCCGAACTTTTACCTCAACACGCCACCGGGTGGCGCCAGAGCACACGACGTACCGTGATTTTGTCTGTCAATGATGGAGTCCTCCGAGTCGTTCTCCAAGCGCCAGTAACCGTCGATGAGATCCATCATGTTCTCGGCGACGGGCACGCTGGCCACGTTGATGGTCAAGTGCTGCGCGGGCCGACCAGAAGCGTACGATGGAGACAATGTGATTTTGGGGGAAGACGGCGGCGGCCGGGGCGTACTTGTCTGGCGCCTTCCACGTCCAGATTGATGAGAGCCTTGCCGTTGCTCTGAGGCAGACATTGCACCTTCTTGATCTGCTTGAAGTCGGCCAGAAAGACGGGCTGACCGAGACATTGGGAGAGGTCAGACATCGGTCGGGCGCAACGTGAAGCTCAAAGTGTGTGTGGCGCTCACCGCCGCGTTCTTCTGCGTGCGTTGGCGGATGCCCCGCCCACCGATGACCAGTTCCACCGCCAGGCTCCAACCTTGCTGTGGACGCACGGCGTCCGTGTGAAGCCCTGCCCCGCCCCGCCCGTCACTGCGCGTGAAATGGCGCGGCAGCACTCACCACCAGCTCGCAGGGGAAGACCTCCTCGTCGTAACTGGCAAACTCCTTGAGCGTCTCGAAGAACTTGACCATGCAGTCGTCCTCCTTGAGCGTGGCGAACTGCTGGAACGTCTGCTGGATCAGCTTGCGCAGTTGCTTGGACTGGGAAAAATTCCAAAGCTTCGTTCAGCTTGGGCTCAAAGTTGAGAAACCCAAAGGGAGCTCACCTTCATGCTGTTAATCAGCGTCGGAGGGAAGAAAAGGTCCAAGCCCACCTCTTTTCTTCACGTGGGCAAAACGCAAAGAATTAAAAGCACCGGCGCGATGGACGGCGCGGCGTGTCGGTCAACTTACTCGAGCAGCTCAAAGTTGGACTTCTTCTCCAGTCCTTTTGCGTTCATGTCCTTATAAAACCTCCTGAAAGCAAAGGCAAATGGTTCACGAGACGTCGAGGTGACTTTGACCGCGGCGCGGCTCCCTCACCTGATCTCCAAGCAGCCCAGCTGCAACGCCATGTTGTCGTTGACCTTGCTGGCGTGGTACTGCATGTAATCGCTTCGGACCTGCCCGCAAACCACCAAAATAGCTCACATTGGCCAAAGAAAGAAAAAAAAAAGGAGCCAATATTTGGGGCTTTTCAAGGACCTGCTGGTAGAAGTACACCAGCGTCGAGCGGTCATCTTTGAACTTTTCCAGGAAGTTGACGGGGATGTATCGGATGCGAAGGTCATACCTGCTCGGGAAATCGGCAGAAGATGAAGAAGAAGGTCCTCCCGGCGGGTCGGGGGCTCACCTCCACTCGGCCTCCAGGTGGTGGCTCTCGTAGCGCTGCTCCACCTGGCTCACGGTCAGCTCGGGATGCAGCCAGTGGAGCTCCTCGGATTTCAGGTGCTTGAGCAAAAGGCCGTAGCAGGCGCCGTGCTCCACGTTTGGACCCAGACGCCCGCTGATGAGGATGGAGCGGATAATCGCCTGCGAGAAATCCACTTTTGAGCCTCTTTTTGCGCAAAGCCAGCCAGCGGTGGCGTATTAATTCTTGTCAAAGGGCAACATTTAGTCATTCATTAACGCCGCTGGGGGTTTCCCCTTTCTTGGTTAGCCGCGCTGCTAAGCTGTGCTAACGTGCGCCTTTCCGTCTCCGTGCACTTGATGGATTTTCACGCATTTCACAATCATCACAAAGAAACATTGGAACGGGGTTAGCGAGCCAAGATCAACTTGCACTCCTCCTCTCCACTCACCCTGATTTGCCAGGAGCTGTCACATTTGACCAGCTTGAAGTTCTTGCCCAGGGTATTGTGGGTGCAGAAGCACACCTTGAGGATCTTGACCAGCCCGCCGGCGGGCGGCGGCGAGTTGGCGGGCTGGTCGGCCTGGCTCTGTCTCGGGCTGGGCGCCTTCCAGGACAGAGTGTCGCCGGACATCACCTCGTACATGGTCACGGTCGGGCGGGCCTCATAGCACGCTGAAGCGGATGATATACAAATGTGGCTTAGAAATTCCGAAAGGCTTGGCGCCGTGCCTTTGCTTTGCTTTTCTTTGCTCTCCGGCTCGTAGCGCACGCGGCCTTGTGTTTGCTTAGCCCGAGGCCACGCATTCCCGAGCTGGGCCGCGGGGGTGTGTTTGCGTGCGTGCGTGCGTGTTCTCGTGACGAGGGAACGAGAGGGTGCGGTGTGTTGCGCAATCGCCCGGACGGATGGATCGACCACAGTTGATGTTGGAGACAAAGCACCCGAAACTGAGTGAGCAGAAGCAATTGTTGAACCTTTCCAGGAGTGGTTGTCAGTGTCACATTGGGATGAATGAAATTCCACAGCTGGAGAGGAACAAGCTCTTTCCTGAGCTCCTTATTCTGATTTGGATCAGAAGATTCTGACAAGGATTTGTCGACTACCTGCGATGCGAGCGAGCGAGGCCGCTGCCTCTTGTGTCGATTTAGCCGCCATTAAAAAGCCAAGTGAGGCGGCGCTGGAATGCGGCGGCTCGTGTGCTCACCTGCTCAGACTTGCAGCGCTCCCGAGCAAAGTTCTCTCGCTCACGACAAGCCAGCGTAGTGCTTTTTACAACTTGTAAATCATTTGTACACAGGCAGCGACACTTTCCACGGGTGTCAAATGAGCAACATGCTCACGAGTGACCACAAAGGTCAAGTTTCCAGGGAAATCTTGGCCTCCTTGTTGTGGTTCCTCTACCTGCGTGTTTACATAAGCCAGGCGCGTTGTTGCAAACGCAAAGGAAGAAACGTGGAGTCTTACCTGCCAGTGTATGTTAAAGCCGCCAGAAGTAACAGCAAGCATTCCCTTGAGAGAGTCTTTCGCTCGCGTCCCGTCCCGTCTCGTCTCGTGTGTGTGCGTGCGTGTGCGTGCGTGTTTGGAAAGGAAGGTGGGACTACTTCCTTATTGCGGCACAACGGCAGAGTACATGTGCTATGTAGTGTCAAAATGATTTCTAACATGGCTTAACCAAAACCCAAATGTTGTGGATGAGTCTCAGAGGTGTACAAGTAGAAACAAAACATCATTTTTATCCCCCCCATCTCATAAAACTCTATTAAACCTTGCTTTTTTTTTTTTGCTGATTTGATGTTTATTATTTCGATTGAAAAATCTTCTCGTTTTGATGTTTTTATATTATTGCAATGTTTTGGGTGTATTATTTATTATGAACGCCAGAGGGCGCCACAACGCCAGAAATGCATTGTAGTTTGGGACAAGTCCGCTCTAAAAATGTCGTTTGCTGCATGTTATCTTTTCATCTCATTTAACTATTTATAAATTAAAGCCTGGAGTAAAAAAGTGCATTTTTTTACACCCCTATACATTTACTTTTATCATCTATACATAGTTTGTTGGGATGTTTTTCCACACGTATGTTGAATTGTCCTTGGGCAGCCTCATGCCAGGGGAGGGAGGGTCCTTTTTGGCTGAGCCTGGTGCAATGCCGACAGCTGTGAGGGGTTCATGTCTGGGGCACAACAAAAACAACAACAACAGCAGCAGGAGCAGCAGCAGCAGTAGAAGAACACGGCGGTTCCGCAGGCCAAGAAGGCCAGGAATCCACAGCAGGTGGCTGCTGTGCTTTGCTTTGCTAGCTGCTTTCTGACGCAAGCAGCGAGCAAACATAGCCACTGCTACCTCTTTTTTTTTTTTGAAAGTCTTTTAAAGCCACTTGGAAGGGGGAATCATATTGACGCAAATTGGCTGATCTGTAGCGTTGCAGTTCACTCTCCATCCACAAGAGGGACCCCTACGCTGACTAAGTCAAGCAGTGGCACTTTGTTATTGTCACTCGTGTGAAGCTTTCTTCCCCCAGCCCAGTATGACTCCATTTTTGCTGACTGTGTAACTATTGCCACAAGACATTTTGGGTGGGACATATCTCGACTATTTTTGGGGGGGGGGGGGAATGAAGTGTTTGAAAAGCCACGCTCGCTCCGGCCGGCCCACCTAAATGACCGCCGACCCCGCCCTGAGGCTCCCAGTGCAAATAGTTGACCTGGAATGCTTTCATCTTGCGCATCCTCCCTTCCCCTCAGCGGTCAGCCCCCCCCCCCCCCCCTCGCCGTTCCACCTTGCGTGTCCTCAAATCACACGAGGAGTTGAGAGAAGCCGGCCGGCTTCAGCGCGGGCCGTGGCCATTTAGGACTTTTAGCGGCTCCTCAAATCGAGTTTAAAATGAAGGTCGATCCCTGTTCAAACATTTGTCTGACCCTCAAGTGGCATGGAGTGGTCAGAGGTCAGATAGTCCACAGATAGAGAGGCCTTCCCCCCTGGGGGTTGTTTGGACACGTATTAACGAGCGTTGATGACACGGCCGCCGCGCTTGGCTGCTTTTTTACCACTGTCAGCTGCTGGCCCACGCGCAAGTGAGAGTGAATCATTCCAAACATAAATTGTAGCCACGCCGTCAAAGTGACAAGCGAGAAAATTCAACGTTGCATTTATTTAAACACCGTAATGTTCCAACAAATCAGGAAGCAGGAAAATACCTCAGTCAAGCTTAACAACTTGAATGATACGCTTCCACTTGACAAAGTGCGCTTTGGATTTCAACAATGTGTTTGCACACGCGTGACTCACCGTTTACTCACACTAGGTGTGTGTTGACATTGGAAACGGCCATGTATGGCCCGTGAAAGTAGCGCGGGCCATGTATGGGCTTTTGTGGACACTCCTGTTGGATGACAAGACATGACAACCAGCATGCACGCGCTTCATTGCACCCAAATGCAAAACATCATTACAAATTTCTTTTCAAGGGAGTAAGAACTAAATTTGTGGCATCAAGGTAAGAAAGAAGACGAGCACGCAAACATGCATTCGGACCACCTCGGATGAAACAAGGGGGGGGGGGATTGCAGGAGCGATGATGTCACCCCTGTAGTCAGCTAATGGTGACATTTCAGGGAAGATGATGTCATTCTTGTACGCTTGCCCCGCCTCCTCTCTCTCTCTCTTTCTTTTAGCTCCCCCCCCTCCCCAGCTCACAACAGTGCTCAACGCTGCCAGCCTCTTTCAACGTGCACGCGTGGGTGTCATGTGGGTGTCGTGTGCTCGGTTGTGGGTGCTCCAACGTGTGGGCGCTCGCTCCGCTCCGCTGGCCTGGCCTCGTTGGCCGTTTGAAAAGAGCCTTTTCCCGCCACGGTTCATGTGTTTCATAATGCATGTCAATGCACACTGCAATCTTTGGCCCACTGGGACCAATCAGGGATGCGGCGCCAGTCCCTGGATGAGTTTGTCACCCTGCGGAGCTCGTCACGTAAGACGACTCCCCCCCCCCCCCCCCACCCTTTTTTTTTTTTTTTGGGTGTAATATCTTCTGATATTATGGAGATTGGGTTTAACCTACTTAGAAGCAGAGCGGGCCGATGGCAGCGGAAAGCCCGCCATGCTCGTTGAAGCCGCTCACCGGCGGTATTTTTATCCCATCCGCCGATGCACTTTGGCCCCGTGGAGTTGCGCCGCCGCTGTCTTTCTCTCGCCGTCGAGAGGGCGCCGTGCGAACGAGAGCTGTAAACAAGTTGCCCCCCCCCACACACACACACACACACCCCACCCGCCGCGCCACACGAGCGCAGGCACGGCGCATACTCGTACTCGGGCTGTATCTGGGCAAAAAGAGCGAAACGTCTGCCTTGTCGTGGAAAGGATGACAAACGGCAAATCAGCTGTGTTTGGAATGCTTCCCAACTCATGCCCACATAGATCCTTCCAATTTTCATCTTTTCAGAACTAAGTCAATTCATTGTGACTCTTGACTTTCAAAAACTGGAAGCCATTCAAAGAAATTGACCCAGAAGCCTTTTTTTTTTTTTTTTTTAAGCAGCATTGGACAAAACGTCGGCTAGGCCGCTTTTTAAGCTAACAGCGGGAAAAATGTCGGGCTAAGAGGCGCGTCTTCGGAACAAAGCGTTCACGTTTGACGGATCCGTGTCGGGGATTTAAGGGCAGCTTAAGAGCGCAAACGCTGTTCAAAGAGTTGCTAAATCAACCACACTTGCTCTTCCTTCCTTCCTTCCTTCCTTCCTTGTCGTTTTGCTCGACCTGGATTTGAAGAACGCTCACGCAAGTCAATCCAATGTGATACGAGCTAGGGGTAGCGAATGGCAGACATTTTGTAGCTATTTATTCCACGCACCTCCAACTTTTTATGGATCTCAGTGAAATGGAAGAAATGTAGTTTGAGTTATTGTTTCATTTCCTGACTGTCTGCATTTGTCAACCTTGACGGTCTTGCCTCCGGATGGAGCGGGAGTACCTCGAAAGTCGCGTGAATAATTGATGGCGTCGAGCGGAGGCTTCCTCACATCAGGTGAGGCGGGGAAAGCGACGATGATGTCTATCGACTCAACTCTGCCCTCGGCTCGGCCTGGAGCGTTCCTAATTGAAGGCGCCATATTGGCTGCAAGTCAGGTGGCGTGGCAGAGGTTTGAGGTGGCCACTTGTGGCTGGGCAGAAAGAAAGAAAAACAATGAAACCCCAAAGTTCCTACACAATCCAAATATTCAGTGCTAACGTGGCATCGTTATCCTTCTCATTTTTACTGAATTCATTTGAATCTATTTTGATTGATGGCATTTCCATTGAGCTGTGGTGAGCCAGCCAGCCGGCGCCTGTGACCTTCCAGTTGCCGACCTCACGATTGTTTCTTTTATTAACTGCGCAGCAGTTGCTTGCAAATTGCCGTTGAGTCAGACCCCTTCAGACCCACTCTTCCCCTCCATCATTTGTCGCCGCCTTACTTCCTCGTAGCGTTGCCGTGGCGTCGCGTTGCCACGGCGCAACCTTTCCACTCCAAATCGGCCGACTGGTTTGGTCGGAGTTCCCCTCCGGGGGCCTGTGACGCGGTGCGTCAGGAATGCGGCGGGCCCTGGAGCGTGAGGCCCTTTATCTCGTTGTTGCCGTGTGTTTGTGAGTGTGTCCGAGTGCACATTGTCATGTCATGTTTTTGGCGGTGGCACCTGAAAGCGGGACTTTTGTGTGTCTATTTCTGTCCAGTCTGCATTCCTCTCCTCACAAATATTGACCCTTGAAGCGGAGTGAGGCTTCAAAGCATGCCAGCCAACCAGCCAAGCCAGCCCGGCCCAAAATCCCCTTCCGGACACCTGCAGAACCTCTTCAGAAAGAGGAGAAAGCCCCTTTGGGCCGGATGGGCGGTGGTGGGCTTAACCTCTAGTCTGGACCCTAAAAATAGAATCAGTCATTCATTCAGAGGGGGGACTACTTGCCTATGTTCTTTGATGCCATCAATGGAGCCTTTCACACCCCGAAATCAGAACTTGACACTTGACTCACTTTTTCCGCTCTTATTTGAAAAAGTGGTGTTTTTTTTTTTGTAAACCAAAGTGCAGGAGAGTCAGACAAAGAAGGTCAAAGGTGGTGCCAAGCATGTGACCTCCTCCGTAATCCCTGGTTGGAGCGAGGGATGATGTCATCTATTGTCATGTTTTATGCATGGGGGATGGACACCTGCCCTCACGCGTACAAAGAGCTGGTGAAGTGAATAAAACGGCCCACAAAGTCTATTTGTTCACCATGCCAGCGAATTCGCCCCGCCCACTTTGCGCGATGGCAACGACTCCACTTAGCCAACGCGGCGTTCTAATTAAGCGGCGGTGGCGTGCGTAACGTAACCCCTTTTCACGCCTTGTTGACATGACGTCTTGGGGAGGGGCGGGCCCGTCTGCGCAAACAATGAGGAGTGAGGGGCTCTCATTCAGGCCTTGATCTGCAAAACCAAGCGTGAAGGTTAAAGCCGGGTTGCCAATTTGCAGCAATGGCCACCGTTTTGGAAGCTTTTCCTAATTTGACATATTTGGACACAAGTGGTGGAGCATCACATATAGACATATATATATAATATCGGAATTCTCGCACATCAAGTTGCCTTTAGATTTGCAAAACTTCAGAGGAACTACTTTTTAATTGTGAAATGTGAATTAAAAAGTATCTTTTGATGTAAGCGCTGCATACATTTAGCGTCCCAATGGAAGCCATACGCAGTTGAATTCAAATCGGCCACGCAGGCAATGAGCTCATCCCCGTGTGAGCGCCCCGAAAGATATGATGATGTCATGGCGGCTTTGGTTACACTGGGCCGGGTACTTTGGCTAATTGTGTTCCACTTAAGCGGGCGCACGGGACGGCCAAACGATGACTTTAATAGGCTCCGGGCGATCGTAGCGCAACTGGCAATTAAAGGCCCAAATTAGCATGCCGCTCACCTCGCGCTAACGGGGCGTCGTCCCAAAAAAAATCTGCTTTTGCAGTTCTGATGCGCTCACGCAACCCAAAACAATCACGTCGGCATCGTAAAAAGATTTATCGATGACATCGTAAAGCAGAACGTTATTAACAAGCAATCAAAGGTCCAGTCAATTCAGGGGCTGATGCGCCGGCTGCTGTGGCTCATCTTCCATTTCCCCTTCTAAGCGCCACGAGGACTCCCGCTCGGCTCTGGCCACGCGCTTGTAACTTTTACCACACATCCGCCTTCTGGCTTCACACGCCGTTTGATGAGTGGCGGCAGACCGTTTCATCAGCCAACCCGGCTTGTGAGGCCCCTGGACACTTAATTGGATTCCTAACTAGGTGCGGCAGACGTTTTACAATGAGAGAGAGCGAGAGAGAAAAAAAACTGTCTCGGAATCCTCTTCATAAATATTTGATGGTTGGTCTCGGAGAACAAAAAGACGTCAGCGCCCGTGAAGTCATCACTCGCTCTGCTTTATGCTAATGAGCGGCAGGATGATTCACGGCCGGCCTTGCTGGAGTCAGTCCACTTGACAGAGCAGCAGGAATGTGAATGTGGCGTCAGGTGCCACGAGTGTGCCCGCTAAGCCGTCTGCCTAAAACAAAGGCGCACCGGTCGCAAGCCTGAAATTCTCTGGATGTCCATTAGCCACCTCTGCTAACACGTAGCGTACGCCTGCTCTCGCCCCAACATCTGCTAGCCACGCGGCGGCGCGGCGCACGAGCGACTCGGAAAAAAAAAAGCCCCGTCGGAAGATGGGAAGGTAGCCAACGCAAAGACGATAAATTGAATTTGCGGCTCAGTCATGCACCTTAGTGTTAAAGCAAGCACAAAATAGGATCACCCAAATGAACACATTCACTGCCGCGAGGGTCCCAAAATGACGTTCCAAAAGGTTTGGGGTGGGCGTTCAATTGGCAACGTGACCGAGCTGCATCAATTACAACGTGCCGCTGACATCGGCGCTTTTCTCTTCCCGGGAATCCGCCGCCGTGGCTCGGATGGCGATTCTGGGCCGTCCTGGTCCGATCTTCAGAGGTGGCCCCGTCCCTCCGTCCAAGAAAACGTCACCCCGTCGGAGGCCGACGACGGCAAGCTTCAAAGGAAAGCAGGCATGTCCTCTTTTTGCTTCCGATAGAGAGCCCTCGAGCAGATGGTAACAGTAAGCAGCATCATGGTTGGAGTTGGAGATAGCTGCTCCATTAGGCCGCTTGTTGGCAAATGAGCTACTTAAGTTAGCATCTTCCACAACACAGCTTCCAAAGCAAAACCATTTCCGATTTATTTCTCGAGTTCATTCAGGGACTTTTAGTGTCTGTTAATCTCTTTGTTGGCCAGCACCTTCCTTCATTTGCATGAGAATAAAAGACGGCGTGAAATCAAACTGGAAGTGTGCATGCGCTCCTGCGAGCGAAGGAAGAAAAGAAAAGAAAAGATTTTTGCTGGCTATTCATAAATCTTTCATGATTTCTGCTCCCACTGCCGGCCGGTCCTCGTGATGCGCCCCAACATGCCAAATGCATGCCGTTTTTTTTTTTTTTTTTTTTTTTTCCTGGAGACAATGCCTTCATGTTTTATTTCCTGGTTTCATCCCCGCGGGCTCAATGAAACGCGCAGCGGCTTCGCGGATGATCCAAAGCAAAAAGTTGAACGGGTCATTTTGCAGAGAATAACTTGCATATTCCAAACATTCAACTAGCTCGGTTTCAGAAATGCTTTTCATTGCGCAGCGGTTGGCGCACGCATGTGCCTGGTTGTTGACTTTCAATGTGCCTCCCCTCCCTCCTGTTTTTTTTTCTAATGGCTGGCTCTATATTCTTGCCGCCCCGCGGCCACCAAGCGTTTGGCGGTATGCTAAACTCTTGGAATTTCTTCTGCTGAACTCATTAAGTATCTGTGGCGATCCTGCGGGATATTGACATGAATTCCCTACCCTGCCGCAGCCAGCAATTTGGAACGTCGGCGTGTTCCTAAACAAACGTACCGTTTGTAAAAATGCACAGTGAGATTCTCGTGCACGTTGCTTTCCTTTGATGGCAAATTGAAACTGGGAGTGCTTTTGAGCTATTTGTTTGTTGAAGCGCTGCTCTTTGTGACGTGAGGTCACCGGCGGGGTGGGGTGGGGTCACCGCCATCCTATTTTGAAAAACTCTCAAACTTAGCGATCCCCGAAATATCCTCCCGCTGGCCCAAAAGTCAAAGACCCCCGGAATTAAGAAGGCGAGCGAGCATAAGAAGCTCATGGGACTGGCTTGCCGGTGTTGTCAAACAAGCTGTCGACGGGCCGCCTTTAATCCCGTGTTGACGCCGACTTGTTACTAGGGCGCTCCCGCCCGCCCGCCCGCCTCAGCCAATCCCGTGGCGGCCGCCTGCGCCCTGACCTTGGGCAGCCGCCTTTTCCTTGAGGCCAGGGCGGCCGCGGCAAAGGATCTAAAGGGGCTCGCCAAACGCGGGTTGGGGGGGGAAATGTATGAATGAGGAGTCGACCGGCCGGCCGGCGACCAATGGGGGCCGGCTAGCGGTAGCGCCGACCAATGGGGGAGCGCCGGTCTGCCTCTAGTGCCCGCCCGCCTCCTCGGCGCCTGTTACCAGGTCACCGTGCCTGCCCGCTGCCTCGGAATAATCTGTCTCATTGGGTCAGTGTGCCTCGCGCGACGCGCCTGACTGGCTGCGCGAGCCTACGCCGTTGCTAGGGAGCTCAGCCAATGGCGGCGGGGCCTGAGGTTCCCCCTGCCGGTTTCTAGGCAGCTTCTGCTTCTGTAGATGTTTTGGCGGGAGATTGAGGAGGAGGAGGAGGAGGGTGAGGATGAAGGCCAACAAGTAAAGGGGTGGAGAAGTGAAGTGGAGCATGTGATGGGCTGTGTGTGTGTGTTTCTGTGCACATGCAAGTCGAGTGTGCATGTTTGTCTCTTGCTTTTCTGATGCAACCTCTCCCGGGCTACTCGGGGACCTTGTGTGTGTGTGTGTGTGTGTGTGTGTGTGTGTGTGTGTGTGTGTGTGTGTGTGTGTGTGTGTATGCGGGCGCGTGTTTTTTTTTTTTTTTCTCTTTTTTTTCGATTTATCCTCGCCTACCCTTCCTTCCTTCCTTCCTTCCTTCCTTCCTTCCTTCCTTCCTTCCTTCCTTCCTGTCCTCGCAGGAAACGAGAACCAATTGCTGCGCTGTTGCCACCGGAGAAGGGAGGGGAGGTTTGTTTTGCCTGTGCTTTTATTCCCGGTACCTCCCCGTCCACAGTTACCGTAGAAACAAGAGCAACTCTGACTCTATTTCCATCCGCCGCTTCCGTCTTCTTTTTCAACGACACGGCAACCGACCTGCCGACGCGAGCGGCCAATGAGGCGTCGGGAAAGAAGCCAGCGCTTTAAAGCGCGAGCGTATAAAAGCAAAGACGGCGTGGCGCGGCGCGCACGCCGAGCAACTTTGGAGAACACTTGACAGTTTGCGTGGCGAGAACATCCGCTCCCCCCCCGCCGTGCTCAAAAACAAGAGCATTTTCCTCCCGATTTCAAGCTCCCGTCTCAAGCCAAAGCAAGCGAGTCATCGCATCCGACACGCCCGAAATCTCATTGTGTCTTCCGGAAGGCCCGCTTGGGTGGAAGAAGCAAGCGCCCCACCCTCCGGCGGACGGGAACGCTGGCCATAAAGCATCCAAACGCACGTTTGGTCCGCCCGCTCCAAAAGCAACTCGTCTGTCTTGCCGCTTTTGGGCCAAAGCGTAAAATAGCCTCGGAACCGTTTCGCTTGTGCTGAGCGTGTGTATTTCGACACGCGTGTCGGTAGCATAATTAAACAAAGCCGGCCGGGCGAAGATTGAAGGCTAAATACCGTCGTGACAAATTAGGTGTCAAAATATGAAACAATGGCAAAGGCCCGCATGGTCAACAAAGACACAAAAGTGCAAATGGCCGACTCGGACGGACGGATCGCAGGTGTCGGCGTTATGACAAGCTGTCAGCGCGACACGTGTTCTGTTTACAACTTTCTTCTCCGTATAGGATTTCATTTATTTCACGGGGCGTTAAAAGTGGTGTCACGACACTGCAAGAGATGTGTGTGCGTGGTGTTCCGGGCTTGAAACGTGTTACCTTTGGATGAACCCTGAGTGAGCCTTCAAATCAGGAGGTGCTGACAGACGGAGCTTTTCAATACGGTCACGTCGTTGGCGCTTTTAGCGTGGCTCAAACCATCCCAAATTTGCCACGCAGGTGCAAATTGGAGCTTTGACAACGCCCTCGCCACAAACAAAGCAAAATGGCAAAGTGGTAAACAGCAGATTTGGCCCAAACGCCAGAGTGCAAATTGGGGAGCTTTGACAAGAAAAACAAGAAGGTGATTTGCGTTGCAAATGCCCTTGCTTAACTTAACGGCCTGCCGCAACTCGCCTCCCTCTAAGTGATGAGTCCTTGGCGGATGCCGTAATGAACTACAATTGAAATTGCCCGAGCTAATGAGTTATTGATAAGCGCCAGTGCAACTCGGAGAGGCAAAACAAGCGCGCCGGGCGCTAATGACTTTTTCAAATGACCCCACCTATTGAAAAGGGGCTTCCGAGTGCACAATTACAACATCAAACTCCAGATAAAGGCGCCGCTTTGTTTTCGGTCGCCTTTCTCAAACCATCTCAGCCTCTGGAAGCGTTGATTCATTGGCATGCAGGCAAAGAGTGGACGGCGGCGGAACCCGTTGGAATACAGTTGCAAACCAAAACGGCAGCAACGGAGGCTCTGCGTGTCTGTTTTATTGGAGCGCTCCCTCCCATCTGCACTTGAGTAAATAAACATGGCTTCGGCTCTATTTGCAGAAATACTGTAATTATCCTCCAAACGAACTCCTTCGTTTAGCAAATGTAACAATAGCGGGAAAAGGCGTTGCTGGAGCTCATTTGCATGCCTGCTGCTTTCCAAGTAACAATAACAAACGTAATGAGCCGGCGAGGGAGGGAGGGAGGGCCCTGTATTCATATTTAATGGCGGATTATGCACAATCGCTGACACAATGTTGTCAGTTTTTTTCCCGGGCGGCACCAAACTCTATTGAAAGCGACAGAAAACATCACTTGGGCGTGGTCTATCACTAGTTTGGTGGAGGGTACAGTAGATGGGGGGGGGGGGGGGGCTATTGCTGTTGGCTTTACACATTTTCATTTGCTTCATTTTCACCTTTCTTCCTCTGTCACGACGCGTAGAGTCGCCGGCGCACTGCGGGCACATGACTCTTTATTGATATTATGAATCGTGTGCTTGCTAGCTAGCTAGTCTGATTGATTGTTTGATTGATTGCGTTAGGCGGAGAGTCATCGCGTGCCGTCGCTCCATCACCGAGCGGCTTGCAATCAGCTGAGCGGCGGGCGAGCGAGTGAGTCCCATGCCTGATGGGGGGGGGGGGGGGGGGGGGGGGGGGGTTGTGTGTGTTTTTCAACCCCTCCACGTGTCGGGTTGGACCAAGCAGGGGGCGGGACCAAAACAAAGCACCTAATTGGTCCGAGCCCTGTCACCAGCTTTTGGCGGCTAAAGGAGGAACAGGGCTCTTAAAGGGACACGCACTTTGTTTTGATTTCAACCTCATGCAAACCCGATTGACCGACCGACTGACCGACCGACCGCCGGCCGTACTTCCAAACTTACGTTTCCAACCTTTATTCTCTTTTCAGCACACGCATACAAACTTGGCCCGCTTTGACACTTTTCCTAAATTGACCAAAATGAATGAACCTATTTTCGTTGAATATGCAAACAATTAATTGATGGATAAAAACATCATGAACGTCCACTAATGCTTCATGCTGCGGGCTAAGGGGAATTAGGAGCGTGATTTGGGTAATCCTACATTTTCCAGCAACAGTCACACAGTTGAAAACGATGAAAATATACGTCGTTTTGCAAAAGTGACTTTTTGGTGCTCAAAATAGAAGGCAGGAAACCAACGCAGTGTGATGGTGCTGATCGTGTAATGATGTGTTTTTCGAAAACATTGCCTGGAGCGCGCGCGCACGCACGCACGCACGCACACTTGAAGTGGAAGGCGTGTGCTATCCAAGCGAGGCGGGCGGAGTCTCCAGGAAACTCAGGCAAAACACAAGCCGCGCGCCGCCTCTCAGCAAACACATCACGAGCGAGCGAGCGAGCGAGCCGCCCGCCCGGACGCGAGCAGGGCAACTAACGCGCGTCTGTTCAGAAAACTCAAAAGCAACGAGCCTCGTTGTCAAGATACCTACCACCCATTATAACGGGAATCGCTTTGACTGGCGGTGAGTTGGATTCCTTTTTTTTTTTTCACTTGATTTTGCTGGTTGCTGGGCATGCCCGGGCAAAGAATGCGGGGTCCGGACTGTCAGTGAGGGCTTGACTGGAGCTTTTCAAAGAACCGCGTGCATGTGCTCTTATGGACCATAACAGACTCGAGTTATTTTCTTCAGGTTATGCTCACCAAACGTCATCCGGTTCTGTGAACTTGTTGTTTTTCTCATTCAAAGTTATCAAGTGCGCTCGCTCGCTCGCCCGTTCGTTGGTTGCCTTCAAGTCACGTCAGGACACTTGACGCAAACTTGACGCAAACTTGACCACTGTAGTCGAACACATTTGTCTTCTTTTCATGCATTGAAGTCGTTCATTGTTTCAGCGTGCATGATTCATTTCGTAGATATGTTTGTCAATAAAACTCATCAGAGCAGGAAAATGTAAGCGTTTGCGTTGACTCGCCAATCAATCCTGGCTTTCCGGGGGACCTGGGTCGGGTACGCGAATTCATGGTCAGGTCAGCTGCGCACATTTCCGACTCCAATCGGTTCTGTTATCCATGGCGGCGTTGTTGTTGTTGTTGTTGTTGTTGTTGTTGTTGTTTGTATGCATGCAAGTTGCTCTTTGCCGCAACGCGCGTGGAGAAGAGCCCAGCGCACAGATGGAGCGGCAGAGGGAGACACTCGCCGCCGCTCCACTTTTGTGGTGGCTGGCAGCCATGCAAGCGGGCGGGCAGGCAGCCACGCAGGCGGCAGGCAGGCAGGCAGCCACGCAGGCGGCAGGCAGGCAGGCTCGCAGGCAGGCCTGCCCTCATGCCCTTGGGGGTGGCCAAGCTTGTGAATTGTGAGGATGCTCACAATGTGCGTGTTCAAGTGGAAGGAGCACGCATCACCATTCATCTCTGGGTGCTGTTGATTCTTCTTTTGGCTGGATAAGGTCAAAGGACACCCACACCCGCCCGGTCGCACTTCCAATCCCGGCGTATCCGCTTTCAGCAGCCTCGGCCCAGCCCAACCCAGCCCCATTTGTCTGCACTTACGCAACAAACGGTAGCAAATCAAGACAAATTGAACAAGATTGAAAAGAGCACTTGAACATTTATGGAGTGATGAATCACGTTGGAGCTGCACCTTTTGGTTTCACCCGCCGTCGTCTTTTGTGCGCTTGCCAGCGAGCGACCGCGAGGCGGAAGGGGCTTGTTCTTCTTCTTCTTGTGCATCTGCGGTCGGTGTGCACTCTTGTGCTCTGGGGCGCGTCGCAAGAGATGCTGTGTCATACAGTATGTGCAGAAATCATCGATTTATTTTTTTTTTTTTCCAAGCATGCTGGAGTCACTTTTACCACTCATGACGTGTGAAGTTAACTTCTTGTTTCCTCATCAAGCGACATCCCCTAAAGACTTTCACTTTTATTGATCCGACTTAGCAATCGGAAACCGATTCTCGTTCCGATATCGAAAGGAAAATCCAAATGTATCCGGCGCGTGAGCGCAAAACAGCCGGCCCGAGCTAGCTCGCGCGGATGCTTCGGCTAGCGCTAAAATCGGCGCCGACGGCTCGACGAAACGTTTGTGGCCGTCCGCCCACGCCGGCCGGGTCTTTCCATAGATTCCTCCACGCGGAGCAACATATGAATGCGCATTTGTTTGTGCGTTAACGTTAGCTTACATAAGCCTCTTAGCGGGGGGACTTTACGATGACTCATGATTGATTTCCATTCATTGTTGACACACTGAGATCATTTTCCAACTGCCAGAGGGCCATGTTTCCACTGATAACGCGCCTGGTCGTTTTCGTTTCCTTTTTTTGTTTCTCTTCCAAACAAATTCCACCGGTAGCCTGGCTTTCCAAGAACACGGCCGTGGCGCATTCCATTAAAGTTGCCCCTGCCGCTTTGTCCGCAGGGCTTTTTCTGCTGAGGCGTCCCATGGACGATGAGGAGGAGGACACGCCGCGGCCCACCTCGCAGCTTCGGGGAACGCACTTCAGGGACCTCAAGTACGCCGCGCCGATGGAATCTGGCCAGAGCACCGTCTCGCTCGCCCTACCGCTCGCGCCGGGCGCCCACGACAACAACAACGGCGCGCTGGCGTGCGGCTTGCACGGTAAGGAGGGGGCCTATGCACTCACTCGCCTGCTCACTCCCCCTCGTCTGGCTTTCTTTTTGTTTCCGTGCGGCAGTTAAGAATTTGCGCCGTGCTCGGCGTGGCCGGCGATAACTCCGCCAGTTGAACTTCTTGTTTCACGACATCCTAATCAAATCAGCGTGACGAGAATTGAGTCGCCGGCGGGCAAGCCGCGGCGGCGGCGGCGCGTGTTGTTTGTTGACTCAGCGTAACGCCGCCAGCGCCATTGTTTGGGCTCGTCTGGCCGTCGGCGAAACCCGGACCCTTGGCCGCGTCCCAATTTCACACTCATTTGTGAGGCATTCAGCACATGGCAAGGGGGGAAAAAAAACAACAACCCTAAAAAGTCCAAATTCCCCCTGAGAGGCATGACCCAACCAAGAAAGACACGCTGGAGGCAACGGGTAAACTCCGCGACATCGCCCGGGGAAAGAAAGCGAGTATAATGAGCTGTTTTTCCTGCTGCTCTTTTCTTATGTGAGGTCAAATGCTTCCATTGCGCAAACCTGTTCTAAAAAGCAGACACAACAATTGACTTCAATCCGTTCCATGAGCGACCATTTGCACAACTCGCTTTGACTTTTCCGCCTTAACATTTGGCCCGATGCTTTTCCTGCTAGGTGACGCCGCCTTGCGCTGGCGCTTTGCCGTGCAACCGGAGGACCGAGGAGCGAGGCCGGCCGCCGCCGCCGAACACGAGAGGCGGCGGCGGCGGGAGGAGGATGACCGGATGGCAGAGAGGCCCGGCCAGCAAGAGGCGCTGAGCGTGGAGAGGCAAATCGGACAGAAACTCCGGGAGATGGGAGACAAGTTCCAGCAGGATCACATTGATGTGGTAAGCCACTTTACAGATACACACTCAGAAAGTCAGCGTCTGGAGGAGGACTCCAGCGTCTTTTGTGCTCAGCCACTTGACAACAAGGTGTGCTTACGCAAAAGGTGGTGGTGGGGGGGGGGCTTGTTGGAAGAAAGACAAAGATTGAGAGAGAGCAAATCGCGATTGTTTCTCTGCGCTCATCTAAAAATAACTTCCCGCTCATCGTCAACAACTTGACGACAATAGCTCGCTTGTGCCGGCCGTGGTCCCGCCCCGCCCGCCCGCTGTAGCGCTAATCACTTGGCACAATTGGTTCCCGGGCCCAACTTTGGACATCCCCCCCATTTAGCCCAGAACGGGTATTTTGGAGACGATTGTTGAAATCAACTCAGCAAAGTTCAATTAAGGTCAATTAGTGTTCCGATCGGCAGCGCCACTTGGACATCAACTAGCTTTTGGCGGGCTGGCGGCAGCTCGGCCCCTTCATGTTAGCAAGCCAACATTAGCAGCCGGCCGGCCGGCTGGCTGGCTTACGCAACGGGGCGCAACATTTGGAGATGAGTGAGAGAGAGCAGCCTAAGTGGGACGCCCGAAGATTTTTTGCTCCGCTACAAATAGCGAAAACCAAAATAAGAAATGCCTGAAGAAAGCCTGGCAATATGCTAACGGTTTCAGCGCCTTTACTTTGAAACGGCGCCATAGACTCACGTCTACACGTCTCACGTCAACAAACCGGAGCGACTGGTTCCCTCCCGCACGCACGCACGCACGCACGCAAACGCGCCACGTCCTCATTTGTTTTTTCACAGCCAAAGCTTGAGGAGCGACCAAAATGTTTGTTTGTTTTTTCCTGGCAGTTCCTGCGGCAACAGAGGCAAAACCTGCCCGCCTGGATGCGGCTCACCATGGCCGTGTTTGGCTTCCTTTTCTTCCCCAGGCCGCCGGCGGCGCCGCGTCTCGTGCCCCGAGAGCACAGATGAAGGCCCCGCCCCCCCCGGGCCCGGCCGCCGCATCTTTCTCCCCCCCACTGTCAAGGCAGCGGACTTGTTAGAGATGGCACTGGAAGGTGGAACACGGGTTTCTGATTTTTGCTTTTTTTGGTTTGATGAAGAAGCGATAGAGAAGAAAAAAAAACTCTGGTCACCGCTGGACGGAGGCTGATGGCATTTTTTTTTTTCCTGGGGGTGGGGGGTGTCTCCCCTCCTATTGCCCCCGTTTTTCTTGTTCAAGAAGAAGCCATTGAGTTTGAAGAGATATTTTGGAAATACGACTCGCCAGATGACCTATTTTGTACAGCTTTCGATTTTGTTCTCGGACGTGAACTGGGACGGTCGGCCCCGGCCGGGAATGCCTTACGATTGTCCCTCCCCCGCCGCATCCAGGAGAAAGAAAGAAAACTTGTTGCTTTTGTTTTTGGGCTTTCTTCCTGGCATCCAAGCCCTCGGCTTCCCTTTTTTGGACTCTTCCACAACCGAGCGCCCGCCGGCTCATTTGATGGTGTCATCATCCTACTTGAAGTTACGTGACGAAGGACGGCGGACGTTTTGCGAGCCTGCGGTCAACAATCACGACCGCCGGGAAGCTTTCGCCTCCCAAACTTCTCGGGACAATCTTTGGAGCGAGCGAGCGAGCGAGGCGTCGAGCAATATTCTCTCGAACCGATGGCTGATGTTCAAAACGGCAGTACCGAGCCCGACCTGCGGGCGGCGCTCTGGTGGATCTTCCGGAAACGTCTGACAATCGGGCAAAACGATGGCATCGGTAGACGTGTAGTCCGCTTTGGCCCCACCACAATTTGCTGACACTGATGATTTATGTTGATTGTTGTCATTTTTCAACGGAGTACTTGACAGTCTGATGCTTCAGATTTTTTTTATTTCTGAGACCTCCGCGTTTGGTTCTCAGAGATCCTCGCCGTTTGTTTCCTGCAAACACCGAACGCTGAGCCGATTTGTTTTCGACGCCATCTTTCCCGTTAGCCTAGCTTAACACGGTGTGGGCTTTCTCTCCTCGACCTCCCGCGATTTATTTTGTTTATTTATTTCCTTATTTATTTCCGGTGTACACTTGCTAGCGTACAGGCGCTAGCTCGGCGTGTTGTACAGTCGTGGAGGGAGGGAGGCGAGCGGGCATCCCATCCCTTTTCAGAAATTCCTCACAGGGCTGTACAAATTGACCATTTTGTTCTTCTGATATCAAAACTTGAATTGTCATTTTTGTTGTGGCAATATGACCTCATTTTCCTACTATTGTGTCCAACTTGTAATGATCTCCTAATAATTTGATCCCTCGCCTCGAACGAAAGCCATGTGCCTGGCGCGCGCCGAGCGAGGGCAACTCAACGGACAATCAAAATGTACGAAAACGTGCCTTGTGAGGAACACAACTGCGAGCCTGGCGTGCGGGCTCGCCCCACCCACGAGGCGCGGCGCCACGTTTTTTGTTTTTCCCCCCCGCCACACTTTTGGACTCTTTGCTGTCAACACGCACTGTACAGACAGACAGACAGACAAACAAACTGTTGTTGTAATCTTTTTTTTTTTTTTCTACTGCCGTGCTGAACTTCCTACTCTGATTTTGTAAGACGCTGGAGGAGGAGGAAGGAGTCACCATCGGTGCCCAGTATTATTTATCTTTGAATGGAGCCTTGGGTGTCTTCTTTTCATATTCCGACGGCATCCAAACCGTCGTCGAGTGCTGATTTGTTTTTATTTTTCTCCTCCTTTTATACAAGTTGGATACAAATTTGACACCATTTCTATTGAGGCTTTTTCAATTTTTCTAACCTGAATAGAACCAACCAAGCCAATCTGATGCTGATTTTTTTTTTTTTTTTTTCTACAATGTTTTTGTTTTTTTGAATATATGAAAACATTTTGGATAAGTCTACTGTGTCACTCAGTTCAAGGGCTTTTTTTCAATTGATGTAAATGGAGAAAACAAAAAAAATGCATGTGCGACATTCCTGATGAGAAGAAGAAGAAGAAAGAAAAAACAATCTGTATCATAAAAGGTTTTTTTGAATGTAATTTACTGAAGGGGAGGGGGGGGGGACCATGTGATCTCTGTCCGTACATGAACTGAACAGTGGAGCCTCTTTTTTATTTTTCTGGCTTGTTTGTGTGCGAGTGTGTTCTTTTTTTTCATTTTTGGAAAAGAGGGAGGGAGGGGGGGACGTTCCAAAGCGGTCTCAATGATTTCGCACTGTCGGACATTTTGCGAGGCCCGGTCCAGATGTAGCAGTTTGTTGTCTTTGGGACGAAGCGGGCGAGGTCGCTGGGCTCTTTGTTTTCTAGTGCAATATGCTGTACATAAGAGCTTGGCTCTGCCAAATCTTACAATCTCATCATTTCTTCTCTTGTTCCGTGGGTACTTTTTGCTGTTTTTTTTTTCTCATTAAAACTTTATGGACAACTCAGATTGGAGCCTCCTTTGTTTCTCTTGCGTAAATAGGACAAGATTGTGACCCGGTCGTAGCTCAAACGGAAGATGCGTCGCTTGTATTTGATTGACAGTTGTCATCGCACGCTGAATTTTTTTTCGAGCAGGGTCCAGCCACATCATTGAAATTTGCCAGGGTCTCTTGCGTGTTCAATTTCCAAGCCATATTTCTTTTCACTTAAACGGTGTCACGGCCCGTAACGCTAACATATCCACAAAGTCCGATTGGGCCCCGCACACAATGGAGCCGCTGTGAGTGTCTGCCTGGAGCACAAGAGAAAGCCTTGTCCCCTGAGATCACTGCTAAATGCACACAAGTATGCATTTGTGTGTGTGTGTGTGTGTCCCGAGGGAGAAAAAGAAAAAAAAAAAAAAACTGGTGGGGAGTAGCGAGCTTGTGCTTGGCTCAGCGCTTTTTCACACAGCGCCTCAACAAAGGCGTGTGTGTTCTCCTCCACTCGTGGGGGCGACGCCCTCGTGATAGGCCGCCCGCTCTCTATCTTCTCCACTCCTCCACTTTTTGTTTTTGTGTTTGTCGTCCAACGTAGCTGGCGCTCGGCGTTGTGTCGCGTGCAACCCGACAGGCGTGCGGGACGTGGCAAGTGATGCCATTATTATGTCGATTTTCCATTTGGCCAAAATCGATTTCTTGGAGGACAAGCGTCACTTTTGTGCACATAATGCTGGAGGTGCATCCTGGCAGGAAGTGAGGCGAAAGCTTTTTGCCGCCCCACCAAATACAGACATGCTAGCTGTTCGCATGCTAGCATCTTCCCAAATGAACATTCAGATTGCTTGTTAGCATTTGTCTAATGAATGTGCACTGACATGCATGATTGCTTTCATTTGATTTACAAAGCTCATCATTCACCGCTGCCATGCGCCAATTAGCCTAATTTCAATCTCACGCCGTGTTGCGTCACCAAACACTGATGTCACCGCTTCGCGCGTGACCCGGCCTGTAGAACCGGGTTCGTCGTCATCGTCACGAGACGCGGGCTCGTAAATAAGTAACCCGCCTAACCCGACCGGACGCGACGGCACGTATCATTTACGGCCACGTGAGAAATGAGAGCAGGACGGCGGTACCTTGTATTACTAATCAATTTCAGCGAGTCATGAATGATCTTGGCCACCTCTGACCGCAGCTGCGAATGAGCCTCCAAGCTAGCTTTTGGAGTTGACCCTTTAGCCTACACGATGACTATTGTCGCCCCCGTTGACCCGTCGTGCGCTCAGCCATTTGCCGCCCCCCCCCCCCCTCGCATTGTTTTACGTGTTAATGCAGCCGTTGTGCTAAAAATAGCCCCTGCGCTCTGTTCTGGACCAGCAGCCGGCCAAAAACAATATTTGGACATGGCAGCAGATGTCCGCAAACAAGTGCAGTAGGATGAGGAAACTTTTTGGAGGGCTGCGCTGACAAAAAAGAGCGGTTGAATAATGTTATTATTATTGGTAATGTTATGGCCATCCTATTTTTCCACCCGTCCGTCCCAACAAAATTGTGACTCAAGCGTACGTTGTCAGGTGAGCAATTAAAGACATGTGATTTCCCCCCCCGTGACGTTGCGCCAAAAATAAGCTTGTTTTTGCGTTCGGCAGAAAACAGAACCGGACAGACCGGTAGTGGAACGAGCGTTCCGTCACGAAGGCCTTTGTTACCCCGGCGACACGCTACTGACGCACTTTTGCCTCTCCGTACGTGACAAAGGCCTTTCTGAGGTCACGGTCGTGGTTGCAGAGCACGAGCGTTAGCATCAATGCTAGCATGACTGTTCAGAGTTGTTTTCAAGTAACAAAAGCAGATAACGATACGCCGCTTCGGCGCTTCTCGCTGCGAAACGACGACTTGTTGCTGCCGCATTGAAAACAATGGGTTTTTTTTTATGCCTTTGTCAAAAACAAGGGTAGATATCCTGTTTTTCCCCGAGCCCACACGTCCCAAAATAGCTTAGCGGCGTGCCAAGCGAGGTTATCTGCGCTCTTATCGCATCTCTTGTTGCTAGCGGAGCCATAGCTTGCCTGCATTGGGCAATAACGGACCGAGACGCCCACTTGGCTTGCCACATTATTTGATAGCAGCAAAGATGGGGAGATTTAAAATACAACTCCATCGAGTTGTCGCTTTTCAATCGTTAGCAATAGCAGTCTCGCTACCGGTTCTCTGTGTCAATCATTTTATGACGGATCGCATTTTTTTTTTTTGGTCAGTATCTTTTCCGGCTCGCCATTAGCGCGATTAGCTGCTTTGTTGCGATAAACCCAATCTGATGGCCACAAGTTGCACAAGCGCTACACAAGCTGTGTCAACAAAAGCGGCGCGCGCGCGCACACATGCAGCACATTACTTGGCAAGAATCCCGTGCGTGCTTATCAACGCACACACATGTAGGACTATGCGCGGCCGGCGCTATGCCAGAAGTAAAGTCATAACCGGCAGCTGCCCGTGTGCACGCCCTAACGCCACAAGTAAAGCCACGCTCCGCGGATTCCAGGCGTGCGCTCCCACCCAGGCCACATTGGGAAAAAAGGTGCACTTGTGCCTCGGGGTCAAGGCGAAAGGTCACGTCAGGGATGGGAGCGCTGAAATGCCATCTGTCTTTAGCTTTGGAGGCACGCTGTCTTACAGAGCACTTGTCTGCTAATCCTCCGAGCGATTTGACTTCACGTTTGCGTCATGCCGTTGGCCAATTGTCATTGACCTCCTTTCCCGCCGGTTCGGCCGAGTCTCAAAAGGGAAGAGAAATAAAAACAAGCCACTGGCCTCCTTCCTAGCACCGTTAGCAATGTAAACAGCGGCCACTTGAATGTTGCACCGGCTAACGCGCTAAGGGGGGGTCAAGGTCACGAGCGAAAGCGAGAGGGCGGCGAAAGACAAACACCTGTCCGGCCAACTGTCGAGGACAGACGGCCGTGGGAAAAACGGCTGCGCTGCCATGTGAGGAGATGTCTCGCCAGCTAAATTTACCGCTCGCCGGACCTGCCAAATGCTTCGGCACAATGACCTTTGAACCCGCCCATTTCTGTTTGTTTAACATATAACTGCCCATTGACTCGCATCGAAATGTAAACACAGAGTGTCGGCCGCCTTTGGAACGATTCACTCCTTTCCTACTGCTTTTTGATTTTCGATTCAAGGCCGGAAAAATATGGCGCGTCAAAATACAAATGGCAGGTTTATCTGTGATTTGAGTACGCATGCTCTCCTTCCTTTGTCTTGTCTTTGTCCCAAAACATGAGTCAACGTGTTCTTCTTGGCAGCGTGGAGGTGACAAATTTGAGTCAGACAAAAGCGACCACGAGCAGCGGAGGGCTCGAGTGATGATTAGAATTTTGTTAACGAGAGGTGACGAGAGAAAGGACGGGGGCTATTGTTTTTTTGGCACGCGTGGAAGGGTCCAGATGGACTCCGGCAAGCTTCGCTAGCAACACGCACGCAAGCACGCACGCACACTGGCGGGCAAGTGAGGTCACCCCAGGACACGCGCACGATAAATCCAGTGTGACGGCATGTCTCGCCTCAAAAAACGTCGACTTTAGTCACGTTATTATCAACGGCAAGCATCGCGTGATCAATCGGTCCTGAAGTGTGACACCGTAGTGATCAAGTCAGCCCCCCCCCCCCACCTAAGGGAGCAATTTGAGGAGAGAATCAGCCAAGTGGAGAATGTGGACCATACCTAAGCTAACATTAGCATTTGAGGGTGTTCTTACTGTTACTATGTACGATATGTTCTTTGTGTGGAAGCAGACATGTTTTATTGACAAACGTCACCATCACAAAGTCGTCTACTCGGCTGGCGTGCCGACGGCCTGACAAATAGACTCATGCAAATCCCGAAGCGCAAATTCAATAAAACCGCCGTCTCACGCACACGTCTGGATGGAGCCACCGTGTCGCCAATCCAAGACCAAAAGTGGCCGCTTGATGTCTCCCTCATTATGGAAGATACAAAACAAGGGGAAAAATAAGAGGCGGCAGCCGCCATAGCGACAAAGGAGGACCTGGCCGCGGCCTGTCACCTTTGCAGCGTGCTGATTGGTGGACGCCGTTGAGCTTTGTTGCCGTGTGGACTGAAAAGAGGCGGGCGGGCGGGCGGGCGGGCAGGCGAGGCGGGCGAGCGTTGCCGTGGACGCAGCAGCTATCTCAGCAGTCCTGTCGGGCAGGATTTACACCAGCAGACTCTGAGCTGATCTTTACAATTCTGACAGCCAGTGTGTGTGTGCGTGCCTGCCTGCCTGCCATGCGTTCAGGGAGAGCTTTTCATCTGCACTTCATTTGACAGCCATTTGCATAATGCCACGATGAAGCCCACCTCGTCTGCACAATATTCTACTCAGTCGTTTTTTTGGACGTGCTGCTTGTAGATACGATTTGTATATGTGATCATGTGACTGAATACATTGGGCCCTGCAGCCTTTTGTGCACATGTTGTCTGTTTGTCAGTTTCCCATAATGTGACCTCTAAGGGCCACCAGGTCAAAAGGTCACTCGTGGTTCACGGTTAGTTGTACTGCCGCTGAGTGGTAAAAACATGTTACTGCACGTTCACTGACAGGCAAGTCCTACTCAAGACAGGTGAAAGTGCGAAATTGACTTCTGCTTTCTTAAGTTATCGGCGTTTCCATGGCGGTGGGCAGGACGTCATCACGGGCGCTCGATTCCAAAGCAAAGAGACGCCTCGGGGAGCACCAACTGTGTGTGAACAAAGCAAACAGACAGACAGACAGACAGACAGACAAGCAGACTTGTTGGTGTGAGACGTTTGTCTAGACAGCCAGCCAGCCAGCCAGCCAGCCAGATCCTTTCCTCCATTGCCAGTGAAATGCTCCAAAACAGAAAACAGGAACCCATCGGCACGGGTATTAACACAGCATGGGAAGCTAATTATTCTTGAAGTTGACATGCAGTGTCATTCAATACACATCCATCCGATCGTTTGACTGATGCATTTACTTCCTCAAACGTGCTGATTGTTTACCAGACGGTGCATGAGATCATCATCAGTTACAGAAGCAAGCAATTCCATCGAATGAACCCAAATGAGTATTTCCTTGCTTTTTCTGCCATCTTGTGGCTAGTATGAGAAGTACATGCTCGTTCCAAGTTTCTGTGCATTTCACATCATAAAATACAATAATAAATATATCATTCTTAAAAATGATCATTTCTATGTTTTACCTTCAATTTCAAGATTAAAAGCAAAGTAAGCCCGTCATTGCTTCGTGCGAGTGTTTGGCTCGTTCCGGCTTCCGTCGTTGATCACGTGACTCTCTTTTGACGTCAATTCCGGTGCTTAGCCGTTGTAGCTTGCTGCTTACTACTTTGCTCCCTTTTCAACTCGTCTACGTCCACTTTCCGTCGAAAGCTCAGTTATGGAGATAGGGGCAGAAATCAGCAAGAAAATAAGAGTGAGTCGCATGAGCACACGAGATGAGTTGACGTGAAAATTGCGAATAGAAGCAGATAATTGCGCTCGCTAAAATGCCGTTAGCATGTTGCATTGCTTTGGTTGCCTGGCGAGCGAGCGAGCGAGCGAGCGAGCAGCAAAATGGCAACACGGCGTTCGGCTTATTTGTTTATAGGCTTTTTCCCAACACCAATGTGGTTTCATGGGAGAAGGAGAATTGGCCTTGGCTTTGTTAATGCTTGTGCTGTGCTACTCTTTGCAGGCTGCTATTAAAGGAAAGCTTCAAGAGCTCGGAGCATACATAGGTAAGTCGTAATGCGGAAAGTCTCGCTTTACGATGTTCTTATGGCGAACCTTGTCGTAATTGCGGTCAAAATTGACATGACAAGGCTTAAACGAGTCAGTGTCGTCGGGCTGCGATCCCTTTCGAGGAGGATAAAAAAGGTAGCCTTTGAAAACCTGGACGTCGGAGTAAGTGCGCGTCTTTCTTTACGTCACATGATGAGTGACGATCTCTCTCACAAACCCCAAGACGTTCCAAGACCACTCACAATGTTTAAGAGCGCATTCATATCGTTTAAATACGGATTGGAAACTTGGGGAAAAAAGAAGAGAAAGTAGGACTTAAGATGACAAAAGCATTTGTGTTGATCATGGGATGCCGTTTGGTGACTTCCGCCTTTCCAGATGAGGAACTTCCAGACTACATCATGGTGATGGTGGCCAACAAGAAAACCTCCCAGCAGATGGCGGACGATCTGTCGCTTTTCCTGGGAAACAACACCATCAAGTTCACAGCCTGGTATGATGACGACAGAGATTGTTTGGTTGTCAGCGCGGCTTGTGCGGTGAACTAACGCCCCCCCCCCCCCCCCCCCCCTGCTTTATTTGAGGCTACACGGCGTCCTGGAGAAGTTAAGAACCGTCGCCGTGGGTAGGTGGCACTCACTCTTGGTTGCTTTCCCCGCTTCGTGTTTGCTCGAGCCCGATTAGTTGAATGAGGTCAATGTGGTTTCACCCGTTGCAGAGCCCGCCTTTGTCGAACAGGAGGAGCAGCAGCAGCTCGTCGCCGGCGCCCCCGAGCCCAGGACGGACGATTGCTCGTCCAACTCCCGCTCCGATCGATCGGAACCGCGCGGCTACGCCCACGAAAGCAGGTGAGGAAAAAAAAACAGGCACGTACCTAAACTGACTCCTCGAACAGCAATTTTGAGGCGTTCTTACTTCCCGTCAGGAGGGGCAGCGTGGAGAAGGGCTCCTCCCGCCTGACGTCGGCCGTCAGGCCGCTCATGGAGCTCCTCCCGTCCGAGGCGGTCATCGACATCAAGACGGAGATGGACGACGACTTCGGCGAGGACCCCGTGGAGGCGACCGCCGCCCACAGGGGATCTCGCGCCGCCGCTCGACCTTCCTTGGAACTCTACAGGCCGGGCCACAGCAAGCTCGGCAACGCGGCTCGCTCCGCCGAAGGATCGTCGCACGGGAGGCATCAAGAAAGCAGGAGCGGCCGCAGAGCCTCCAGAGGCGACTCCGGCAAGGTACGGCCATTCAAATCTATTTCAGGAAATGAAATAAGTGTCCCCCGGCCGTCTTCAGGAAGAGTCGTCGTCGCGGAAACGCAAAGCGCCCGTGGTCAGCTCGGTGGTGCGAGTCAACCGCGACTCGGACGAGGAAAGCGACGACGCGGACGAGGAGGAGGAAGACGCCGGCTACGGCGGCCGAGGCCCGTCCAGTCGGGTGTTGCTACCGTCCAAGCCGGAGCGCAAGTCAGTCTGCTTTCCTCTCGGTTGCCTTTCTCGGCACTTGACGTCTCTTCCCGTTGGTTGTATGCTTTCAGGCCGTCCCTCCCGCCGGCCAAGCAGGCCAACAGGAATCTGATCCTGAAGGCCATCTCTGAGGCGCAGGACTCCATCAACAAGACCACATCCTTCCCAGCTCGTACGTCCGCCCGACCCCCCCCCCCCCCCCCCCCTTCTTCTTCTTCTTCACGTTTACATTGCCGTGGCGCCGCCCCCCGCAGTGCCGCTGAGACAGACGGTTCCCGTGGCGCCTCGAGCCCGCCTGGCCAGAGAGGAGGAGATGACGGCAGCGATCCAACTGGCGCAGCAGCACCTGCACGGGGGGGGCCAGTCGTACGTGCCCGAAAAGCAGCCCGGCAGAACTCTGGGTATGTCGCTCGACTCGTGCGGCGTGACGTGCGATGGCTCACCGCGGGTTTGCCGTCAGCCGCGGCTAGATCGGCGGCTTCGCACGCTCCGGCGGACGCGGCGCAGCGCAACGACGGAGACAAACCCGACGACGGTGAGTGTTGCTTTTCCATCCAGAGTTTGTTTGACACCGCCTCATTTGGCTTCTGCTTTCTCCTCAGCCAGCGGCGACGGCAAACACTCAGACACGCGCTCCTTCATCGTGAGTCGACCGCCGGCGGACGGCAGCGCGAGTCGGCAGCCGGAGCGCAAGCAGAAGGTCGAGTCGGCTTTGCCGCGCACCGTGCAGGCCAGGTGCGTGCGCCATCATCCAATGGCCTCTTCTTTTTTTTGCCTTCCCATTGGGTCACACCTTTGATGTGAGTCTTTCCACTTGTTCACCAGCAAGGAGAAGGAAAACTCCGCCAGCCCCAAGTTCATCGTGACGCTGGAGGGCGTCCCGAGCCCGCTGGGGGACCTGGTCGAGTCCGAAATGGAGCTGGACGAAGTCAGGCCGCCTTCCAAATCCGCCCGTGGCGCCAAGTCTAAAGTCTGCGTCCTTCAAAGGCCGCAAGGGGGCCCGTCAATGGACACTTCATTAGGTACGCCATGCACGACCCGGCGAGACGCCGCGACCGCGGCGATTCACCTTTTTGTCTCCCGTCGTCGTCTCGTCGGACAGAAGACGAGATGGACGTGGAGATGTTTGACGACGACTCGGCGTCTTCAAAGAGGCCGAAAGTGACGGAGCGCTGCAAATTCTGGCCGGTGTGCAAGAGCGGAGACGAGTGTCCCTACCATCACCCCACCAGAACTTGCAAGTGAGTCAGAAACACAAACGTCACAATGCTGTGGAGTGGCCACTCTTTATTTATATTCCCCCCCACCCGCAGGACGTTCCCCTCGTGCAAATTTGGCGACAAATGCCTCTTCATCCATCCCAACTGCAAATACGACGCCAGGTGCAGCAAGGCCGACTGCCCCTACACCCACGTGAGCCGCAGGGGGGCTGCCGCCGCCGCCCCGCCCGCCAGGCCAGGTGTTCTACCACCCCCGCGAGCCGCCCCTGACGTGGTGTTGCCCACGCTAACTTTTTTTTTTTTTTCCTCCCCCAGCGGTGCCACCAGCCCCAACAGTGAGCATGTGCCGCTTCTTCCCGCAGTGCAAGAAGATGGACTGCCCTTTTTATCATCCCAAGGTAACGCCCGCTATGAGCTAGCCAGCCAGCCACCTCACAAAGTGTTTTTATCACCCGGCAGCCGTGTCACTTTGCCGGCCAGTGTAACCGCGACGGCTGCACCTTCTTCCACCCCGACGCGTCCGTCCCTCCGAGACACGCCCTCAAGTGGACCAAGACGCAGAGCAGGTGCTTCCGTGTCCAATGTCGTCGTGGCTGTCGGGCGGAAACCTCAATTTGGATAATTGACAATTGAACGTGATTTCGTTTTTTTCCCCTTTGTGCCACATGGGGAAATTCCGCCCGACGGCAAGAAAGTGCATCCGAGACGCTCGACAGCGTTGACTAAATGTGACTCGTGTTTTTCTTTCTCTCAGCTAATGACGTCTCGACTCCACTTTGAGCCGACAACCGATGTCCCGTCAACCCGTCGGATTCCTTCGTTGTTGTCGTTGGTAGTTGCATTCATTTTTTCCAAAATACTTTTTTGTTAGGTTGCCAGGCAATTATTATTTTTTTTTTATTGATCTCAAGTGGGGGGAACGGCAATGAACACAACCTCTGCTGTCTTATGTTATTTTCTTTGTTCCTGGATTTATAAATGAGTGGAAAAAAGGAGCATTTTGTATATTTCAACTTCAAGACCTCTTTTTAATGCCATTTCCACATGTAGGAATAAGAATACTGCCACCTGGTTTCATTTTTGGATGTGTGCTCCCGCTTTTGAACAACAAGTGAGTCGTTTCTACGCATTTGGCGAGCATCTGATGAAAAAACAAATGGTTCAAACTGCTCGTATTTTTTCAAATCATTAAAAATGTTGCCTTAAGAATGGTTCGAGTTGTCGTCGCATCATTTCAGTGGAAATACAAGCAAAAATGTGGCTTGAAACATTTTGCCGAAGACAGGCCACGGATGCTCTGACTGCTCTTCTCGCTGCCGACACGCTTACAGGTGAGCGCGAGCGCCTGTCGAGTAAGGAGGCCAAAGACTTGCCAGTCAGTCTCTCGCTCTGTTGCAGATACGTCGGCGAGCAAAGCGACACTTCGCCGAGGAGAGAACTTTTGACCACGTCATGCTTAGTTGGGTGAGAACCAAATCGTTTTGTCAAATCCTGAGCTGTGTTTCATAAATATAATAATATCGCTAGAGGGCGCCAAAACAAATGACAAAATTATATTCAGGTCACCATTACATTATCGATGTCAAAATTCGGATTTCCAAATAGATGAGAGACTTTTCACGCAGTGACTTGATGATGTTTGAGGTTGTTATTCAGCAGCTTTCTGTGACGTACTTGTTCCACACGTGTGTTTCTCTCTAAAGGTCCCCTTTTCAAGGGGGTTTTCCCCGCCTGTGAGACTTTTCAAAATGATCACTCTTGAATTTCAGTGTGATGTGACACTCTCAACCGCTCTGTGTTGCCTTTGATTATTATTTGATTTTATGATGCACAGTGTCTACTTTATCCTTTTTTTTTTTTTTAACTGCGTCACTGTTTGGGTACTCTGCTTTTTTGTTGTTGTTGTTGCTTATCTTGGGAAAACACTCAGTGCATCCAAGTGCTTCAAAAAATGGGACGGACATGTTTGTGTGTAGGAGGGCTGCGCTCTCTGCCAAGCAAAGCTGTTTTGCTCCTCATTTTCTTTTGGTCACACCAATGTCATGTTGCCGCTTTGAAAAACAAGCAGCCATGATCCGTCGTTGAAGGTATTTCCCCCCAAAAAAAGAATGTTAATGTAGACATAAAATGGCGGGGAAAAGTGATTTGAGATGGAAAGTACCGCCAAACGATATCCAAGACCGGTGGTAGGATGCCGTTTGGGTCCCCTTGAGGCCTTAACTCGAAACCAGTCGCTGCGGCACGCTTTCGGCCGTTCCGTTTCTTCCAGAAGCAAAAAAAAAAAAAGAGGAAGGGGCATCTCGGAGCTGCCGCGCCAATCTGATGATTTTCACAGCACACAGAGCGGAGGAGGAACTTTGTGTGTTGCTTTTCTGTACTTTTCACCATTTCACCAACTCTTCACCCCCCCCCCCCCTTACCAGAAACCACATCAGAGCCGGTGAGAGAGCGAGCGAGCGAGCGAGAGCGAGTGAAAGGAGGAGGAGTGACAGAAAGCAGGCAAGAAAAGAAAGACTCTCATTAAGTGGCAAAGCAAATTGCGTTGGGCACGCCAGCAAACTCTGTCTCCCTCTCGAGCACGGAAGGCGAAGTGGAGCCAGGAGAGAGGGAGAGAGAGAGAGGCCTTGTGAGGCTGCTGCCATGGCTCAGGGCTCGGACAGCAACGACGCAAGCTACAGGTCGCCGTCACCTGGAGGCAGGCAGGTAGGCTTCCTTTGCTTTGCCCCCCCCCATCCCGAAACGCCTTTTCTTTTTTAAAATGAGTATTTTTGCCCGTGTGAGGATGACTCGGTCCGACTGACCTTTATGAAAGGCAAACGTGTGAATGACACGAGAGTTGTCGGGAACACTTTGTGTGGCGAGTGAAAGTGGCGCAGAGTCACCCAGTTTGGCCTTTCCGTGCTTCTTGTGGATCACATGGAGAACTGCAACAAACTCAATCAAAGTCGTTTCCCAAATGTTTTCATTGGTCAAGTGATGGACGGATCCTAACCAGAGGGACGGCGAGGGGCGGTGCGTTTCATTTACAACAAAGTGGACCTTTGCAAGGGGGGGAGGAGGCCTTTGGGTGGGGTCGGTCTGGCGCTCGCTCGCTCGGGGCTTTCAGTTAGGCCCGGCCGGGGTCACACCTAGTTTCGCGTCCCCGCAACGCAACGGTTCATTTTTCTGAGTCACTCTGGGCAACTCTTTGCTGAAATGAGCTTTCCCCACGAGCTAGCTAGCATGCCTTGTCTGTGCGCAGAGCTCGTCGGACGACGTGAAGAAGGTGATGCGGCGGGAGAAGAACCGCATCGCGGCCCAGAAGAGCCGAATGAGGCAGACGCAGAAGGCCGACAGCCTCCACCTGGTGAGAAGTGGCAACTTTTTTTTTTTTTTTTTACATAACGCTACCTGACCATGTGGCGATGTGTCACGGCTTCTGTCGCGCGGCACGCTTGGACGCCGCTCGCCGTGTTTGTGCGAATAAATTAGCACGTGTGGGCATTAACCAGCATCCAGCACCTCCCTTGCAAACTGCAACTGAGTGAGAAGACTTCTGCTCAGTCCTTGAGCATGTTGTCTCCGCTCCATTGCACGGTAGTCGACTATTCTTTTGCGGACAGCAACGATACATGCAGTTTCCATCTCGAATTCACTTGTGACATATTGCCCTCTGCGGTCTGGCTTGATGAACAGGAAGGTGTATTTTCCCTCTCAGTGACAGCGTAGTCATTTCCCGTCAGAGCCGCGGTGTTTTTGTTTGAAAGAAGACGGCAGCCCCTTCTTGTAAAGGCGCACGCGGGCGGGCGGACGGGCGGGCGGACGGCCGGCCCACCGTCGGGGGTGGGTGGCGTGACGCACGACACCGGAGGGGTTTGCCCGCAGCTCGCGCCGACGAGCGATAAAAGTCTTTGGCGTGAAGGCGACCTTTTCAGCCGCCGCCCACCTCGGCGGAAGATTTCTCTCCCACTCTGCAACCCGGTTTGGGCACTTTTGCTCTACTTGCGTGAGATCAAAGCTGATCAGTAAGTCACCTGAGATGTTTTGCAAATGGGCTTGTGGGAAATGTGTCAACGTTGGGACATTTTTAACCTTTCGGTCCTGCTCGCAGATGACTGGTTCAAAAACAAACAAGGCACACACAGCCGAATGACATTTTGATTCCGCTAGTGACTTAGTAATAGGCAGAATAAAAGTGATGTCATGTCGTAAAACGATTGTAAATAGCGTGTCTCAATGAAAGACTTGCTCCTTTTCTTATCAGGACAGTTATTGTGGTCAGAGGTGTCGCTTCTTCACTGACGACAGGAAGCGTCTGTGTGTCCGTGCTCTACCCGCAACTTGACACGCGTGAAAGAAAAGAATGAACAAAAATTGACAGTTGGCTCCGAACGAGAAGCTTCAATACGTGCTGGTTATGGCAAATGTATGTGAAGAGGCCTGGCGCTTTGTGTTCCTTCCCCCAGGAGAGCGAGAGTCTGGAGAAAGAGAACGCGGCGCTCAGGAAGGAAGTGAAGGAGCTGACGGAGGAGGCCAAGTACCTGTCGTCGGTGCTGAGCAGCCACGAGCCGCAGTGCTCGGGCCTCAGCCCGAGCGCGCCGGGCCTCCCGTACCCGCCTCGCCACCAGCAACACGCCGCCTACCACCAGCACGTCGCCGTGCCCCACTACCAGCACTGACGTGGATGGGATCACGTCTCCAGAACTCTTGTGCCGAATTTTGTGTGCTCTGATTGTAAGACCCGACCCGCCGCCAAACACTTTTTGTTGACACTGTGGATTCATTTGTAAATTGCTTTCTTTTTTGGAGGAGGTGTCATGAAGTCTGTTACATTGTTTTTGTTTTGATGTAGATAGACCTCAAAAGCTCAGGAGATTTATTTTTTGCCGACTAATTTGATTGTTGGACAAAGCGAATGTAAAGTCGAGCCAAAGTTTGACAAACTGAGATATTTATTAAATGTTGAAATGCATTCTGTCCCTCCCAATCTTTCTACGTTCTACCTATCCATCTGTCCTTCTTTCTAGCTTTATTTCTAAAATAGAAGACCTACTTTTATCCTTCCTTGTGTCAGTGACTTTTTGAAAAACGTGCAGTTCGCGGGGAAACCTCTAGGTGGGGGCCCTCACGTATTCAATGCACCCACTCTTTTTCTTTTTTTTCTTTTTTATTTGATGCGAGTTACCGTTTACTTTTTCTTACTTCCGGTCAGCAGGCGTCAACGTAAATTGCCCGGATGTCTTTAAAAGGAGTGTACAATGTCGCACGTGGTTCTCGTTACGCGGACCACTCGTGACTTGTCCCGGGTTAGTTGGAGGAACACGCCCCGCAAAAGTGCTTCAGGTCCGACTCGGTGGGGTCTCTCTCTCTCTCGCGCGCCGCGTGGACGGTGTCAGGCTGGCTCCACGTGTTGACACTCGGGGAAGGAAGAGCCAAGAAAGAGGCGGTCGTGTTTCAGCGCGGGGGGGTCACACTGAATGCCGCCGCCGCAAGCAAGCACTTAAATGAGTCTCGAATCGAAACCGGCGCCTTTTTTTGGGCGACTGGCACGCGCTACAAGCCGACTCTGAATCCAAAGACGACGTCCTCCATTCATTTGGAACTTGGGCGCGAGACTCGAGTCGACTTGCCTCATTAAAAGTTGCTTCTAATTCTTCTTTATTTTTTTCCCCCCCATTGAAACGTCCTATGCGCTGTTTTGCGCGTATTCAACAACGACTCAGGAACACGCCGACGAGCTCGCCATGAGCGGGGAGCCAGAGGAGAAGAAGCCCGGCGAGGAGCGGCATGACTCTGATAACAAGTACGCCAAGGAGTCGGCGGAATCCCCGGAAATTCTCGTGCGCCTCAGCGCTTCCAACCAGCCCACCTCGGCGGACAGAGTTTGGGAGACGCGCTTGTACAAGCGCCGCTGGATCATGGTGTTCCTCTTCAGCTCCTACTCGCTGTGCAACTCGTACCAGTGGATCCAGTACGGCATCATCAGCAACATCTTCATGAAGTTCTACCATGTGGACGCCTTCACCATCGACTGGATGTCCATGATCTACATGCTGACCTACATCCCCTTCATCTTCCCGGTGACGTGGCTGCTGGACAAAAAAGGTCTGCGGGTGGTGGCCCTGGCCGCCACGGCGCTCAACTGCGCCGGGACGTGGTTCAAGGTGGGCAGCGTCCAGCCCCACCTGTTCGCCGTCACCTTCGTGGGACAGTTCTGCTGCTCCCTGGCGCAGGTCTTCATCCTAGGCATGCCGTCCAGGATCGCGTCCGTCTGGTTCGGATCCAACGAGGTGTCCACCGCCTGCTCCGTCGGCGTCTTTGGGAACCAGGTGAGCCGTTTGCTTTGACTCACCTATTTGCTCTGTGGCATCCTAGGAACTATGTCGAAAGGAGTTTATAGAGGTAAAAGGAGTGCCGAGTAGGGGAGACTAAATAGAAAGGTTTTTTTGAAAACGATTTCAGCTGGGCATCGCCATCGGGTTCCTGGTGCCGCCCATCCTGGTACCCAATGTGGACAACGTGGACGAGCTGACCCACCACATCAGCATCATGTTCTACATCACCGCCGGGGTGGCCACCTTCCTCTTCATCCTCGTCGTGGTCGGTAAGAGTGCGACTTGGCCTCGTTGAACATACGGAGGATGGCAAGAAATACGTCACGTGCAGCCAAAGTGGGCACAATGCTCGTTGGCATTCGGCGCCACAAACGGATCCTTGTGGAGGGAGGAAGCCACGGAGGGAGGGAGGGAGGGAGGGAGGGACGGAGGCCTTTGCTCCACAGTGGCACCATTCTTGCCTCATTCTCACCGATTCAACTCTCTTTCCTTGAAAGCGGCCTTAATCTAAGTTGACATTGGCGAAAATTCATCTCTTTTTGTCTTGTTTGGGTTCTTCCTTCCTTTCCTTCCTTCCTTCCTTCCTTCCTTCCTTCCTTCCTTCCTTCCTTCCTTCCTTCCTTCCTTCCTTCCTTCCTTCCTTCCTTCCTCAGCTTTTGCTTTGTGCTTCCTTCGGTCATGTTGGTCATGTTTTAGCTGTTTTTTAATCACTAACAGAGCCAAAAGATTCATTCCATCCAGTGGTGTTATTTTGGTGTGTTTCTTTCTGTTTCCTAATGTCAGTATTGATTTTCTTTTCCTTTCTCTCTAACAAGTGTTCCAAGAACAGCCCAAGCTGCCCCCGACGCAGGCTCAGGCCACGGCCCGAAGCATCCCGCCCGAGCAGTACTCCTACAGCGCCTCCGTTCTTCGGCTGCTGCGCAACAAGCCCTTCATCCTCCTCATCATCACCTACGGTACCGACGGTCCGGATTTGCGTTCTGACGGCATCCCCGGCCGAAACTTTTGTATCTTATCTGCCAATCTCATAAAGAAGGACTTATCTGTCAGATGGATGAAGGGCATGTTGGCATTGGAGGGGTCCAAAGTTTGTTGACATTCTGACAATGATTAAGCAAAGCGCTTTCATGAGCGGCTGCGTTGGCGCCCCGCCGCGGCAGAATCTTTCGCTGGGCTTGAACTTGACACCTTTCCTGTCACTATTATTAACCCCCCCCCCCCCCACACACACACACACACAAACACACACACATGCACACACTTTCCTGCCCAACAAGCGAGGTCCACTCTGGCTGCCGTTTTTGATTCCTTTTGTTGGAGTAAAATCAGATCAATGCAGTCCATTGTTCAATTCCTGAAATAGAACAGCTGTTTTTTTTTTTTTTTCGTTTTTCCGTCTTTTGAGAGGGGGGGGTGCAAGTAAAACATCTGCGGAGAACTTTCAAAGGCTGCCTGCTTTCAAAGCTTCACATTCCTGTTTGTTTGTTAGTTCCATAAAACTTTCAGCATCTGTGTAAGATCAATAAGCCCCGCCCCCGAAACGTTTCCCTTTCTTTTCTGCGTTGCAGGCTTGAACGTGGGCTGCTTCTATGCCGTCGGCACCTTGCTGAACCGCATGATCATCGAGCACTACCCGGTGAGCCCAGTCCACTCCACTCCAGTCCAGTCCAGTGGTTGGCCTGTAAACCAAAGTGAATGGGATTTGCGTCCCCATTTGTAATGAACGTGTCATCATTGGGAGGTGATACGGGTCATAAAATCTATCGCACGATAACTCGAGTAAATATTGGAAGACGCCGTTCAATTTGCGTTAGGTGAAATCCCACCCGAGCCTGGCTTCCTCATTTCCTGCTGGCAAACACGTGCAAGCGGCCTTATCTTCATCTATTTGCACAGTCAATGAAGGAAGCGGAAGCTCGGTCCAATCCGATTATTATTATTATTTTTTTTAATAAAGCTCATTCCAGTGTGCTGTGTCAAGTGTGCCACATTGCTCGCAGGGCGAAGAGGTCAACGCGGGCCGGATCGGCCTGACCATCGTCATCGCCGGCATGGTGGGCTCCCTCATCTGCGGCCTGTGGTTGGACCGCACCAAGACCTACAAGTGAGTGGCCAGCGGCTTTGGTTCTGTTTATGCAGGTGTGGCTTTCAAGTTGCTCCCCCGTTGGCTCCAAAGCGGCACCCCTCGTGTTGTTGTTTGTTTTCCCGGCTATTGTCCCGCACATGTGGAAACATTTCCACTTGCCATTGTGTGATGAAAGACGCCGAGCGGAGCGGAGCTTTTTTTGGACGGGCGCCGGGGTCACCAAAAAGGCCTGTCTTGTGCTCTTTTACAGGCAGACCACCCTGGCCGTTTACTTGATGTCTCTGGTGGGGATGATCGTGTACGCCGCCACGCTCAGCCTGGGCCACCTCTGGGTGGTCTTCATCACTGCCGGAGTTCTCGGGTACTGTCTCCAAAGTGATCATTTGTGACCGTTAGCGACAATGTAAACGTCGAAAGCCGCCACTCATCCCTGACCTTTGTTACACTCTCGCCGAAAAGGAAAAATGGCGGACCGACGCTCGTGTGTTTTTCAAAAGAAAAAATGTAGGTGAGGGAGGGGTGGCAAGCGTGTGCTTGTGTTTTGGTCGCCAGCTGGAATTTGCGGAATTTCCCCCGATAACCTTATCGCGGCACATTCTTGGAAGGAATTGAACTTTATTCTCACACGCTTGTAAAATGATGCGTTTCAGCTTCTTCATGACCGGCTACCTGCCGCTGGGCTTCGAGTTCGCCGTGGAGCTGACCTATCCCGAATCGGAGGGAACCTCCTCTGGGCTCCTCAACTGCTCTGCGCAGGTAGCACACTCTCTGGATTCTCGTTGGATCGCAACTGGGCCGGCCGGAAGCCAGAATGGCATTTTTGTCTTTGGTCAGCATTTGATTTAGGTGTCGTCGCAGGTTTTCGGCATCATCTTCACCATCTGCCAGGGCAAAATCATCGACACATTTGGCACGCTGCCGGGAAACATCTTCCTGTGCGTCTTCCTCCTGCTGGGCACCGTCATGACAGGTAGGAAAGATTTTCCTTCCATCTTGCGTCGCGGAAAGAGTGCTCCGGGTTTGTTTAGTTTCTTGTCCACTGAGAAATGTTTATTTGATCACTTTAAGAAGATGCAAAATAACATTTGACTGTGCGCCGTCACGTCTCAAAGGTTTCCGTTTGCTGCCGAGTGTAAATTGGGGTTAATCATTTGTGCACTTTGCAAGTTTTGCAATGCGATGATAGTTGTTTTCTTGGGAAATACTTGAAATTGCTCTTGACATATTGAACTGTATCGACTTGACTTAACCTTTGAAGTCAATGACTTGGAAAATGTCTTCCTGTTTGGAAATCATTCGGAGGAGGCTATTGTTTGCAAATGCATCTTGCACTTTGCCAGCTAGCTAGCTAGCAGCTGCAGCTGCTTCAGAGTGCCATGTTGTCGGCGGGGGGGGTCTCCATCATTCCCACTAAAGTCCACCTTTGTGTCGCCTCAAATGACCGGCAGGCTTCATCAAGTCGGATCTGCGGCGGCAAAAAGCCAACGAGTTGGCCAAAGCAGAAGTAAGTGCGAAAGAAAGACGGATCGGATCGTCTTCCTGTCGACGTCTGGCTTTTTTGTACTTCCCTCCCTCAAATGATTGCGTCACGCATTGTGCTTGTTTTCCTCATTTGTCAGCGTTGCTCCTCGCATGTGGCTTTTGTCTGTCGGCTTGCTTCTAAAATTTCAAAGCTGTTTTGTGTTGGAAATTTGACGCTTTGAAATGGTCCAGTAATTATTTGGGACATGAGTACTAACAGATGGCAACTTATTAACAATACTCATTTTGACTCAAGTGCTTGCAATACTCAGTCGGCTTCATTTTACATTTCTCGAAGCAACAACAAATCTTTGCATCTAATTCAGTGTGCTTGATGTCTTCTGCTGCTGTCAGGTGAAATCCCCCCCACTGATTTCATTTAACAGAGCTTCGGCGCGCCATCTTAACAATGTGTCTCACTTGTCGCAATTTCAATCAAACAAATACGGCGCGGCCAACGAATGCCTAGTGACAGGCGGCTGTGATTTTAGGCGGAGGCGATGACGTCGGGACCGGACTACGGCGCCACGCCCTAAATCTCCACAGCGCAGACGCCGCCTTCACTATAAAGCGTTCCGTAAACAAAAAAAATCTCATCAAATCATAGCGCCCCCCACAGGCGCGCTAAGGTAATGATCACACCACGCCAATCCATCGGCTTCCCAGTTGCCGCTTCTTTTTCGCTTTCAACTGCAAGGCAGCTTTGCCTCTTAAGTCGCAGTGCTGACCTCACCTCACCTGACCTGACCATCATTCAAGTGATGACGTCATTTGCAAGTCAAGTGTCGTTCATTCACTGTCGGTTTTCCCCTGTACTGCCCTTTTTCTCCACAAGAGGGAGACAGAGAACGAGATTCTCTCATCAAACTGATGGACGCACTGCTGCTTTGATGGAAAATGCATTTGAAATGTTCTAATCTAATATCTCTAATTTTGGCACAACTTAGTTTTGCACTAATTTACAAACGTGATGAAAAAAAACAACTCATCACTTAAATCCTTGAAGGAAAATGAAAAACTAGCCATTAGGTTCTAAGTTGGCATGTGTACTGTTTCTACCTGCAGGGACCATGTGACAGGCTGAGAGGAGGCATGTCCACAAACCTTGTCCTCCAAGAAGAAAAGTTTTAAAAAAAGAAAGAAAGAAAGCACAAAACTGCACAATTTTTATTATTATTAATTAACATCAGAAACCAGCGCGATATGTACAATTGTAATCTTTTGTTTTTATATAGTATTCATGTTGAATTCAGATTGAGCTAACTTGATTTCCATGCTTTGATATCTACAAATTAAATTCTTCTGACAATCGTCAATGACTTGAACCTTGAGAAATTTACCGCTGGCTATCAGTATTGAAAATGTAACTATTTCTGACTTCATGGAAAATGTCTTTCATTCTTGCTAGTCAACAAGACGAATGCGACGCAAACGATTGCCGAAGATTTCTACTCTATTTACACAAGACTCAGGTTTACTTTTTAACAAGCCCCCTCCCTCCACATGATTTTATTGTAGTTTCCCTTTCCGCCATCATGTGGTGCTGTTGCAGCAAGCTCAGATGCTCATTTCAATGCAACGAGCGTTCCTTTCAATCCATTCGTCGATTGTACATTGTTGTAAAAAGTGTCGTTATAAATAAGACGCAGGCAATTTGTCCTTTCTGATGAATTCCTTGTTGTATGAAGACTTTGACATGAAATACATTTTTTGAATGGCGGGGTGAAAGAAAATATATTTGTGAGTTGACCTGGCACTCTTTTCTGCCCTTAATGGTCACTTTATGAGCCAACCAAAGTGGCCCCTGCTGTGTTTGTGTTGCGCCGACACGCTGTAAGCAGTGGCCGTGTCGCGCTAATTGGAGCGCCGCGTGACTGGGCGCTTTCACCGCCGTTTCCGAGGTGTAGTGTTTGCACCCCCACCCCCCGCGGCGCTTCGTGATGATGCGTGAACCGCACTTTGTGTTCCACTGCAGTAAAATTCCACGCCAGCCCGGATGTCGCCAAACGTTCAGAATGGCAGACGCAGGAAAAAGGAAATGTAAAAAAAGATCAATCTGATGTTTTGAAAATGAATTTTGGAGAATTTCTTGATTGGAAAATGTGCGGGAACCTTTGCCGTTCCTATTTCCAGCCAGGCCTCCAAATAGTCACTTGAGCACTCAGCTTTGGCACCGCCTCAAAGGTTTCATGGAACTTGTTGGTGACACAAATGCGATGATGCTCACGTGGCCCGGGATGCAGTATTGACCCAAATGTTTGCCAATCCATAGCACTTATCCGGTCGATCGGGCCCTTGTCAACGTGTTAGGCGGACATTTTGGACTTGAGCATGTTCTGGAAGAGAAAGAGCACGCCCATTAGCCTTTTGTTTCTTAAAGTGATGCAAGAGCTTCCCTTTTTGCTGAAACGGCCTTTGTGGGCTTTTTCCCGTAGCCTCGCAAAACATTTTTCAAGAGCCTCTCGGGACGCGTGGGTGCTCCAATCGCAAGAGGGAGGAAACGCTAACCGCCGTTAGCCTCCTTTCGCATCTCCCAGGCTCTTCATCATTCAAGTGGCGTTTTACAATCTCCCAAAAGCGGGAAACGGATCCTTTTGCGCTCGCCGCCGCAAGCCCGCCGCGCTTCCAAGATGAACTCCTCCAAATCCTTTCATCCGTTTGATTTCCTTTTCACGGCGCCACCGTGACGTCAAACGCTAAAGCTAATATTGTCAAACGCTCTTTGCGCGGAAATGAAGGCTTCTTACGCTCCGACGGCTTCTCCTGTGACGCGTCGTCGTCATCGCTGCCCGGCCCGGCCCGGCTTTCTTCCACCAGTCGTTTGAAGTTGGCTCGGGAGCGCAAATGTGCTGAGCTCGGCAGCCTGGTCGGTGTGTGGACGACTCGTTTGAAGCGGGTCATCTTGGGGAACCGGGCTTTGCGTGTTGTCTTTAGCCGTCCGTCCAGAGTGTGTTGTTGTTGTGATTGCCGGCGTCTCCCGTCATGCACAAAATGGTGCTCTTTCCCTTCCCGCAAGTGTTGACTGCTAATCCTCGCACGCTTGTCTTCTTCCCGCGCTTGGCACGTCGGCGCATTCCGAGCCCGGCGGCTTTGCGCAAATCCAACAAATTAGCTTTTTCCTCCTCTGTCCTCCCCACAACAATTTAGTTCTGAGAGTTGAATCGAAACAAAAAAAGTCGAGGGTGTTTCTCCCAAACGATCCAGATGTTGACCATAGTCCCGGGCACCTTTTCTGTACTGATTGTGATGTTATCACATTTTTCTCATATCTATCGTGGCTCGCGGTGATTGTTGCTTTTTTGATCGTAATCTGAGTCATCGCATCAGGGAGGAAGCGGACGGCCTCCCGTGCGTTCGTTCGCTCCCGAGACGACGCATGAATCACATTTTTATGAGCCGCTTATTTCCATAAATAGGACGGAAAGCCATTCCAGCTCGAGGGGAAGCGCTCTTCCAAATGTGTTCTCGAGGCACATCTGTTGATATACTTGTGGCCGCGATGGCTAATGGCTTTAGCGTATGAAGCTAACCGACAACATACCTGAACACACTCCAGATTCTCTGCGCTGTCACATCTGCTGCGACTGAACATAAAGCCCATGGACTTTATTCTGAAAATTGCAATTTTCCATCTTTTTTCAGGCCCAGTCCTCTTAGTCCTCTTTTCTTTTCTTGCCAACTCAATGCAAACTTGGCTCCTTCCTCCGCCGACTGCAGTCGTGATACGTTTACATATTTGCTCCCCCTTGGGTTAGCCCACCTTTTCCAGTAACGCCATTCCAGTGGATTTGTATGTATTGCAAGCGTGCGTAACGCGCGGGAGGCGCCGAGCACGCCTGCCATCGTACTCTTTCCACAGAACCGCTGCGATGTGACCTGATGATTTTATTGCTACAAAAGTCCTCGCTCGGGCATCTGTTATTGCGTTCAGGGAATAGCGAGCGGGCCGGGCCGCCCGTGGTGTTTTGCAACTTAACGTGTCGTGTCGTGCCGTTCGTCTTTGGTGTCAAAGAGTTCACAGCAAATCGGCCAAAAGAAGCGTCGGCTGGACTGTTTCCGTCCAATTCGGGAGAGGCAGAGCAGCTTGAGATTTTTGCTGAGTTAGCGTTAGCTGCACCTTAGCCATTGTTGTAAGACAGAAAACATGACATTTCAACTTGCTCATCTTTCAGACCCTCAAATGGTGTCGCTCCAAATTCTTTGCCTTTAAAATTTCCCAGTGTAAATGCTGACTTGGCACTTTTGACTCCTTTGGCGTTTGTTGCGGCCAAGCTGCTCTGGGCCGCCGCGTTTGAGGCGCCGCTTGTTGACTCGGCTCTTTTGTCTCTGCGTCAAAGTTCATCTCTCATCGCCGCTGACGGGGAAGGACAATTGTACGCCGGCTCAAATATGTTTTCATTTTGTAAATCAATTTGTATTGTTGGGCATACCGGGGAGACAAAAGGCAAAGTTGAAACAAAAATGACATTCAATTGTTACATTTTTGACTTCACCTAAAATTTTAGGATCACAAAAAATGAACTACTTTCATATTTATTGGGTTTCCAAAATATCCAAAAATACAAGACTTGTTTTCTCATCATCAACAAAGCCAGCACTTTTGAAAACAAGAAAGACATGACACGACAGCTTTGTCAGAATGAAGATGTGAGATGAACTTGACTCATTTGGGCCTCCTCAGCTACATTTGCAAGACTTGACGATCATGTTGGAGAGCTGCTCCACTTTGGGGGTCCGTCCCGAGTAGTAGAGAATGGTGAGGGGCTCCAGTTCTTGGGGGACGCAGCACGGCGAAGCCGACGCCTCCGGGTTCAGAGTGTTGTACAAGCTCAGCAACTTAGAAGCAGCAGAAACACGCACGCGCACGCACACGTGGGCTTAAAACGTCCAGAAAGCATCTCCTCGGGGTTTTCTTTTTTCTTACCGAGCTGTGCGCCGTGTCGGAGCTCCTCAGGTAGGGGCACGGCCCCGAGCAGTAGTTGGCGTCGTAACCGCTGGGCTCGTGGATCCACTTCCAATCCAGGTCGCGGCGGAAATCGATGTGCAGCCGGCGGACGCAGCAGCTCTCCTCGGCGTTTCTGCGCGCCGACCCAGCTTTACGCACGCGGCCGTTCAAACGCTCAGCATCCGAAAGCGGTTCTTACGAGAAGCAGTAGTCGGTGTCCAGCGCTCGCTTGCGTCTGCGCGACTTTGAGTCCAGGCGGTGAGGCGGGATCATCATGAGGATGAGGTGAGGCAGGTTCTGCTCCTTGCTCCTCTTCAGATGGCTGAGGTCCAAGCGACTCTGCTCCTCCTCGCCGTCCACTCCTTAGTGGGACAAAAAGGTCCAGCGGCTCGTCGGCGTTCCGAACGAGCGCGCTCGGGCGGGTACCTTTAAACTTGACCTCCAGAACCTCGTTGTCGTTGTCCATGATGTCGCCGTTGGGGCCGAAGGTGTGGCAAGGGCAATGGACGCTGATTTCCAAGCCCAGATTGCTCCCTGACGTCAAATTAAAGTCAAGGTCAGCGTCTCGGCGAGAAAGCGGACCCGACGTGAATGTGACCCCGACCGTCCGACCGACCGCTGCTCGTCAGCCACTCCCGCACGCTGTCGGTCACGTCGAAGGAGACCCATTCGGGCGTGCCTTTGGTCAGCACGTTTTTGGCGCCGATGTAGCGCTGCTTCCTGACGTGTTCGTTTGGCCGCACGATCTGCAAAAGCCAGACAACGTGGCACACCGTTTCAGAAGCCAAAGGCGGCCAAAATGCCGTCGCTATTAGCCACGGTCGTTAGCGTCTTGCGTACATGCGCTCGGCAGACCAGAGCGCACTTCTTAGATTAGCATCTTAAATATTTGGCAGGGACACGCGAGAAGCGGACTTCCAGTATGAGAAGCGAGCACTCGCCGGCCGTGTGGGCGGAGGTTAACAGTACCTTTACGCACCTGGTAGAGCTCAATCCGCTGCTCGTTGCGCCCGGCGCCGGCGTTGGGAACCCGCAAGGCTCGGAACTCGGCCCTGAAGAGGTCGCTGGCGTTCCTTTCCATGGCCGAGACGTTGAAACGGAACACCTTGGACGTGATGCCTTTGGGGCAGTAGGACAGGTCGTCTGCCACAGAGGATGAGCGGCCACGTTAGTTGTTTGCGGCCTTTATTATATTTTCAACTCACTGCTCTCGGTGGGCCCGTGAACCACGTTGAACCTGTAGACCTCCTTGGCGTAGTACTCGGCGTCGGTGCCGTCGGCGCCGCACACGTGGCGCCGGTGGCGGCCCAGCTCCTCCAGCAGCTGGCGCGTGCTGTTGTAGAGCGCCCGCACCTGCTGGGGCACCTTGGCGGGCCCCTGTGCGCGCGGGGGGCAGCTCAGCCGCAGCTTGCTGAGGATCTGCCCGCGGATGGCCTCCACCCGTTTCCTCTTAACGTGGTCCATGTCCACCGCCGCGCAGGTGGACAGCGGCGAACTGAGCGAGGCGCAGTGGAGCAGCAGGGTGGCGCACAGCAACGCTCTGCAGGCGTGCATCCTGCCCGGCCCGGCCGGGGCGAGGTTCCGACCCCGATCCTACCGAGGCGAGCCCTCTAAAAAGCTCCTCGGCCAAAAAGCGAGCCGCGTCTCTTTGGACCCATCGACTTTCCAAACGTTGACGAGCTGGGAGTGGAGTCTGTTTGCATGGTGGGAGATGAGATTTGGGCTTTTTATTGCAGCCAGTCCGAACGGCGGCGTGACGGTGGAGGAGGGGCCCGGCCACCCCCGCACCGCCGCCCCCACCGACGTGACTCAGACACGTGAGAAAAGCTTTTGCTTTTCTATTTGGAGGCCTTTAGTCACTCTCTTGTTATTCCTAAGGCACTATTAGCATGTTTTTCCCTGGAATAGCTGCCTCAGGCGCCACCTTGTGGCCGACTAGGGAAAAATTGGCAGCTTTGAGTTGAGTTTACGTGTCCAATGAAACATGTGGACGGACGGCGTCTGGGGATCCCGAGACGTGATCCCAGACGGTGAAAGTTCATGTTTACTCCCGAGTACTTCCCCCGCCGGTGACTTCGCTGCTGAGTGAGTCACAAAATGCAATGAGCAAAACCAAAAAGAAATATGAGTCACATTTGGGGGTAGGAATGCAAACAGGAGAAGCCCTCACGTCTGTGAGGATGATGATGCCAGTCACGTGATGGATCTGCCATGCGTGTGACGTCACCCAGGTTGCGCGTGGAGACTTTCTGCTGAGGTCAGTCCTTTTGGAGGACGACGTGTTCTTGGGCCCGCGCGTGAATGGCAAGCCCCTTTATTTGTCCCCGGCGCCGCTTTGTACTCGGATGGAGTGACGGGGATTGGCCGCCATGTTTGCGGGAAAATCAATAGCAACGTTTGCTCATGATTGACATGGTGAGGATGGCGGAATGTCTTCTGAGCAAAATATCGATCTTTTACCCAATACGTGTTTGGGCCCGGCCGATAGGAGCTCTTTTGCAAGTGGCAAATGTTTTTGGGGAATCACAATGACATCTTCATTTCACGTGTTCCTGTAAAATGTGCAACCACAATCGACTTTGAAACGGCCCCCAAAAAAAACAAAAAAACCTTTATTGGACGTTGACCAATTAGAAACAGACACTGGCGGGTGGACGTGTCTGCTGTCTCCATTTGGACGGCAACACGGAGGCCTTTGATCCGGCGCCCATCTGATGGATGTGTGTGCTTGCATACATTACACATATAGTACATGTATTGTCTGCACGCTCAAACACACGCGGTACAGCTGGCCAGATTAGACTTGGCGTCCTCGTGTTGAGTCTAGACAGGAAGCAAGTCTATGCCAGATTAGGGATTTGCTGCTTAACACACACACACACACACACACACACACACACACACACACACACACACACACACTCGCACTGCTAAATTTTAGAGCCTCTCAGTTTTTGTTTTTCTCATCCAGCACAAAACACACATATTGAGTTTTGACAATAAATACAAGCCCACACACACACACACACACACACACACACACTCGTTTGTTTTGTAGTTTTATCCTTCCAGGTCCCGTCGCGCTTGGCCAAATTGTAGCCGGCCCCTACCGCTGGCGTCTGCTCACCTGCGAGGCCCCGCCCCTCACCTTTCACCCCTCCCAGATGGAGCTGCCTAATAAGACGTGCGTGCTGGGTTGACCCCGCTTGACCTGAGCGAACATGTGTGGCTGCTTTGTGTGTGTGTGTCTAGCATAAACAAAGCTTGTGTAGGTGTGTATCTGGCCTGCAGCCAATAGCCTGCACCTTCACAAAGATGAATATTCATGACCCCCCCCCCCCCCCCGTAAAGCCACCCACTTTTGAATTTGTCAGCACTCTTTCACCCAGTTGAGAAAACCTGACTTTGGAGTTGATTCTAAAAGTCGAGTTCATTTCCTATGCGGCGCCATCCCGTCCAATCGTGTCAGTCCTTTTAAGGGAGGAGAGATTTTCGTTTGCACCAGCAGAGGGCAGCATCTGCTTTATTTTTCATTCAAAGAAACCTAAAGCGAAATAACGACGACATATTTATTCTATTCATCATTACAATAATAATTGAGGTTCAATGTATATTATGATGATGATGGTGAGAAAACGAGGCTTCCCCTGTGTACACCTGACAGGTGCTCAGGTCGGTCGCCGGCTATATTTCAAGGCCTTCCTGCGTCTGTCCACTCCATGATCTTCTTCATTTCTCACATGAGTGCCTTTCTTATCATCCGCTTGACCCCGGCCGGCTAAAACCATAAAACGTCCCGATATTGTGTTGGACACGACTACGCGGGCCGCTCTTGGCGAGGCCTCCTGGCTATAACTCAGCCGTCTGCGAGGCTGGCCTGGTAGTGCTGGAGGGGGGGGGTGTCAAGGTGAAGCCCAGATTCCCCCCCGCCTCGCCCGCCGTCAGTGCGGCCACGCTGGTGACGGCCGCCGTTGTTTATTTTGGCGGCCTTGACTGACAGGCCGGCCGCTGGGAAGGTCACAGCGAGACGCGCTTTGCCAATGGCGACTTGTATTTTGAGGCCGAAATTCAGATATAGCGAAGGCGAAAGATGATAGAGCGGGGGGATCGCTTTTCTGCTGAAGCTTTCTTGGTCCATTTTTAGCTTTTCGTTTATGCGTGCTTGTTTTATTTCCCCCATTTGCCAAGCAAGCAAGTTTAACGCCGCGCTCCATCGAACCCGTGTTCTCGCCGCTCTCTACGGATTTGCCTGTGACCCGCTGACCCGCCGACACCTATAAATATTTATTTGCGTCAGCTTGTCGGTAAAAATAACCGTATTACAAGCCCCGCTGTCCCGGAGCGGCTCCAGGAGAGTCAGCATCGGAGGGAGGGAGCCCCGAGCATCACGCCCGACGTGTTTGATGGCTCGACAAGATCGCCGCCGCGTCCTCCGGGTCCCCGAACACGCGCCCGTGGAAACGGACCGCGCTTTGGCTGTGAAAATAAATCTTGGAAATTTGACACGCCACAGAGAGCAGCTTTGGATATATTTTCCAGTTTCAATTCTTGAAGCTTTGAAAGAGCTTGCCACAATTCCCCGACCGGCCCTGGTCTTTTGGTTTTATTGTGATTATTTTACGACAAGACTCGAGTTTTGCCCGGCAACTCCCGTCCAACCCCCCCCATGCATTAAATGTCCGGCCATCATTTATTTTAATTCAATCCCCACCGCCAGCCCGGTCGGTCGGCTCTGCCGGCGCGCAGATGAAATGGACGGCTAACCTTGTCGGACAAGGACGCGCTCGCTCGCGCGCGCGCACGCCGTCTGCCGTTAGCCGCTGACTTATTCGCCATTCTTGCGGCGTGGAGGAGAGGCCCCGATGATGAAGAGAAATAGTCTGGCATGCAAATTGCCGCCGCTGCCACGTCCAATGAGGAGGCCCGGTCGTAGGCTGTCACCGTAGAAACGGCAGACGGGGCACTCTTGTGATTTATTGGGCAAAGTGAGAGCTGACGAGAGCCGGCGCCCGCTTTCATTAGACGTGAGCGAGGTTGAGAGCACCGGTGCAACCCAAGTGGACGAGGACCGACTACAGGTGTCCGTCTGGTCTGGCCTTTGGTCGCTCGGTGACTCGAAGCCACTAGAGGACAGTGTTGTGTTCCGCTACAGGCAATATTTCATCACATCCAATTTCAAAACAAGATTTATTCATGAGGGGGGGGGAAATGGCCTTTTCGGATGCACCCTTGATTGTTTTTAGCAACAGAAGAATCCTTTGCGTGAAGCCTGAGCAGAGCAACCTCGCTATTATTTTCCCAAAACAATGCGGAATCTTTTTCACCCGCAAAACTGCAAAGTAAGCGCGGCGCACCAGGAAAGCCAGCGTCTTAGCGTGGCGGTCAAGCGGAACGAGCCTTGCGAGGTTGAGGGCTCGCGGGAGGTGACGACCCCCGGGGAACCGGCCCTCGTTTGTCACGCGAAGGCGCCACGTCACTCGTTCGTCTTGGTTAAGCCGCGAGATTCTTCATGTGACCGTCCGCTACAATCGTGCAGCAACACACGTAGACAGACAATATGACCCTACTTGTGCATCTATTCTTTATCCTCTGCAAAGAAAGACCGAAATCACTGCAGATGACTGAGTGAGATTCTTTTTATTTTTCGTTGGTTTTATTCCAATGTGATTTATGCTGTCCAAAATTCGAGAGTGGCCGTCGGACTTTCTTGAGCCTCAGGCAAAGTCTTGTTTTCATCTTTGTGTTCACGTGCGGTGGACGGACGGGCGGGACAAGACGTCTTTGGGTCGGAGCGGGCGTGCGAGAGCGCCAGGCTGAGATTAGCGCACGGGAGGGGGGGGGAGGGGTTGCGGAGGTCCCCGGCGTCGCTCTTGTCACTCCATTTCCCAAATTGACAGCGGGAGAAACTATTCCAGTGGAGGTGATAAACGAGGAGCAGGGAGAGGAGTGATAAATGGCGCAGGCCGCCAGAATCAGGCCAGATGAAAGTTGGTGGCGGCTGAAAAATGACTGACAGCTCATTATGTGCACCCGGTAAAAAAAACACACGCCAGTGTGCGGGGAAGAAGCTTTCAAGCGGATCTTGTGAAGTCCACCTCACTCGCTTCTGGCATGCCAAATCTCCGAATTTCAGCCATTTTTATGTAAAGTCGCCCCCTGTTCAAATGTCTAATGACCTACCTATTAACTCGATATATTTTCTGTTTAGCGGCTATGTGCTGCTGTTTTGTTTAGCAACAGCGGACCTGCCGATGATAAATTTTCCCCCCGAGTCGTCTATTTATCTTTGGCTTCTCCACTTGATTTTGCCGATCTTTTGCGACGTACCGCTTGTTCGCCCTCCCCCCTCGACAAAACCCCCTATCCTCGGGCCTCGAGCGAGCGAGCGAGCGCTCCCCGGGGCTGGCTGTCGCTTTCACAGGCAGCCGGAGAGCGAGCGAGCGAGCGAGCGAGCGTGATCGCTCGGCGTGCTTGATGTCACTGGAATGGAAATCTGCATAAGTGGGGAGAGGCATTGAGGGACTTTGGGGCCCCGAGAAGTACAAATATTTTAATAACAAACACTTTTTTTTTTTTTCTGCTGCGGCAGTAGCGGCACCTTGACTTATTATTCTTTCACGGCGGCGCGCAGCCGCCTCCTTTTGACTGCCAGCCGTTTTGGCGGCGCCCAAAGTTTTTCTCCTCCGTCCTTTGGAGGAGTGCCGTTAATCAAAAAGTCAAAGTCACCTCAGATCTCGCATTAAAACGGGCCCGTTCGGCTGCGGCTGAAATTGCCCGTGACCCCTCTTTGCCCGCCCCCCCCCGCCGCTTATTCAAAATCAGCCCGGGCGGCCTAAAACAACTCCATCGCCCGCAAAAAAAAGAAAGAAAGCAATGTCAACTCGTCGGTAAACTTCTTTGGGCGTGTGCTAGAAATGGAAACGATGAAGTTGATGACGCGCCGGTGTGGCAAAAAAAGGTGTGTGCGTGTGTGTATGGCTACTCTCCTGGATGATCTTATTATCTGTCAGCCAATTTAACAGAGAGGCCTCAATGGGGATGTTGGGGAGGGAGGGAGGGAGGATGGGAGGGGCAAGACACGCACACACACACACACACACACACACACACACACACTGGCGCTCTTGCTCTAATTCCCGCTGACCTCTGGCGCCTCCGCACAACGGCTGTTTTCGTATTTGATAGAAAGATCGATGCGCTTTCTGCCGGCGTGAAGAATTCAAACAAGAAAAGGCGTCGGTAGCGGTCACTCAGCGACGTCGCCGTGACGAAATGTCCTCTGCCGTCCCTCCGTGTACGCACCGTGAAATGAGACGGCAGACAAAGCCAAACAAGAATTATTCCCAGGAATTTGCTGTGACACGCGGCGGCGAGGTGACGTGCATGAAAGGCGGCCGTGGCGTGAGCATTTTACAATCTTAACTGGCGGACCACGTGATAGCAAGCAGTATCCAACTTCCCCCCCCCCCCCCCCCATCCCAGCCCAGCCGTGCCCGCATTTTGTACACGGGCCTTGAATGCATCTGAAAGCGCAACTGTGGGAATGTTCCAAAGGCGGCAAGGTCACACCGTGTCGTCGCTCGCTCGGGCAGGCAGGCAGGCAGGCAGGCAGGCAGGCAGGCTTCCCTCTCCCGACAGTCTTGAGGGCTTTTTTTTTCTCAACAGATGTTGGGCACGACACGCCGACCTTGGGGGGGATCTCAAAGGGCTTCTTCTTCTTCTCTGGCGAACCCGGGGCCATTTTCAATCCGTGTGTGCGTGTAGCGGCTTTGTGTGTCATTCAAGCTTGAGTGAAAAGGAAAGGTAGCAGTGAATCAATCACATGGCCGGCCGTTAAATGAAATTCAATGAGCTGATCGAGTGAGTGATGGATGGATGATCGGCGGACGGACGGACGGACGGCTTTGCTGCGCCCCGAGGAGAGGCTGCCCACATCTGCCCTCCCAGGATGCCGCAGCCGTGTGTGCGCGTCCATTTGGCCGGCTGTACCGTTACCATCTGGGCGCGCCTGGACCGCACGGTGAGCCAGGCCGCTTCTAATCTGCCCACCAAGGTCACCGCTTCGGCAAGGACGAGGCCGGCCGGCCGGCCGGACCACCCTCGTGATACCCGCCATCCATGTGTGTGTGTGTGTCATAATAGATAGCAGCTGGCTGGGGTGTACTTGTTCACTTTGCCTGGGGCAGCGGTGTTGGTTGGGCCATCTTTCCTTCCTTCCTTCCTTCTTTCCTTCCTTCCTTCCTTCCTTCCTTCCTTCCTTCCTTCCTTCCTTCCTTCCTTCCTTCCTTCCTTCCTTCCTTCCTTCCTTCCTTCCTTCCTTCCTTCCTTCCTTCCTTCCTTCCTTCCATCGACCTAATAATAATGCCCATGCATCCCTCATCTAGACCAGGACTGGGTCAACTGGAGACCAAGCGCGTAGAGGGTCTTCATACTTAAAGGTTCTCGTCCGTCCAAATTCTTTGTTTTTTTCTTCTTCCACCAGGAATCAAGCGAGCGAAACCGTTTTAAATGCAAATGACCCAAATAAGATTAGCGAGCTCGGCGGTCTGCTCCCTGTTAATTATCGCACGCAGTAGTCAATTAACAGCACTAACGATGGGACACTTAGCGAGCGTTAACCCAATTTCCCACGGCTAGGGAGAGCGACGACGACGACAGGCCGGCTGGGGGGGGGCTAGATAGCGCTCAGATCCCGCTCGGTAAAACCTTTGCAAACTCTACAAGTCAAGTATCAAAACATTGCTCATTTGACTCAATTAGGAAAGAAATTGTGGCTGTGGAAAATGAGCGTGACTCTCTAATTAGCATCAGCAAGATGTGCTAGCGCCTTTCCGCTTAACAGCATTGGCGCTCCGATTTAACACTTGTCACTAGGCCTTGACTGTGAGAGGCATGGGTGAGTGACAGGTCGCCACCCCGACGTCTCTCTCTCTCTCTCCTATGTCGTTCCGGGGCGAGCGCGCCATCCGTCTTGCGCGGTGAAACCACCCAAAGACAAAAGCTCACTTCACAGCCCGTTAGCTGGGTTTCGCATTGGATGTTAGCGTTTAGCGGGGGCTCCTGCCGGCGTTCTGAAACGAACCCAGTGACCCGCGCTATCCGGGCCCAAATGCCAAAAGGATTTGCGAGTCGGCACCGGCAGGCTGACTTTGCCGGCGGCTCTGATTGGACGAGGTTGGGAAAAGCCCGACACACCTGTTGAGCAGCTGCCAAGGAGGTGGCAGAAATTCAATGCTGAAGCTGGCTCGTTTTGTTTTCTCTTATGATTGAATGGTGACTCCTTCCAGTTCCGCCACTCGCTGTCCAAAGATTTATCCTCCACTTGCGTCTTGATCTCTTTATCCAAGCACCGAGAATCGATAAACACGTCATTTAGCGACTCCGGGGGCAGCTAATCGATGCGCGGAAAAGTGTATGAAATGTGCATTGCAGGCGACGGAAGCGCGCACGTGGCTAGGAGACGACGCCCGCCCGCCCGCCATTTCTCAGTGTCACTATTGATTGTTCAATCTATGGGCTGGCTCCGTCTTCCGCGGCTGCTTTTCACTCCATCTTGCTCCCGCGAAGCTGATCGATGGTCTCGAGGGTGGCGCTTAAAGTAGCGCCCGCGCTAAAACAGTTAGCGCTTGCTTGAAGAAGTATTGTCTTTTTTTTCCTCATGGCTGTTAAAGGGAAGCGGACAAACGGCCGGACGCACGCTGTGTTGGGATTTCCGAGTCTTTTTGTTTCAACTCGAAACTTTTTCAATGTGTGCGCTTTTATTTTTCAAATATTCTTTTGGGTTTTGCAGCGGCCACCCACCATGAAGGCGGTTGTGTGCCATTAGAATAACAAATGAGTCCTGGCAGCATGGAAATTAATAGCACAACACGGCGCAGCGTAGCGGCGGAATTCATCATTCGCCGAATTGAAAAGCGGGGGGGGGGGGGGGGCCTCGGTTCGCTTCACCCTCTCGTGTAACATGGCAGCCATATTTGCTATTGTTGTAACGCTCTCCACTTTGGTTAGACAGCAGTTGTACTGTACATAAAAGAAGAGGAGCGTGACAAAGGACTTAACGATGAGCACGGTGCAGAAATGTAGCAGGTCCTCGGCTAACGTTGGACGCCAGACGTGTTTGACGCAGCGTGAAAAGCTGACTTCCAAACTTTCTCCTGATTTGAGGCTCCTTTTTTTGTCCCCCCCCCCCCCTCCTCGCCATTACATTCCAATGTACCCAGCCAACATAAGGTGCAAAAGATTTGCATTTCATTTCCCTGCGCATATTTTTAATCATGGCCGCCCGGCCGGCCGGCGCTCTTGTTTGAGTGGCGCTGACTTCATATTGAGCGAGCGGCCAAGTGATGACTGGCGCTGACGGATTGTCGTCCGGCCGTCCCCCTTTTTTTTTTTTTTTCTTCCTTCCCCGAGTGGACGTGAGGGCTCAGCAGGCGCTACAAGACAAATAACACCCGGGCCGGCCGGGGCGGGGCCATCAGTCCATCAAAAGAATTCTTTTGCAGCGCTAAAACCCTTTCAGACTGTAGACAGACAATATACGATATTAACTCCAATATTTTGGAGTGCTATTTTGTCCTTAAAGCATTTCTGTTGAGCGCTCAGACAGTTTATTTGCATTTTCTGTTTCTCTCTATACAACTGTGCGTTTTAATCCAAATGTCTAGGTGACCCCAAACTTTTTTTTCCCCCTCCAAGAGGAGAATTTTATTGTTGTGAAAGGGAGGAAAAAATATTTTTGTGAAAGTTGATACAGTAAGAAATCTCACTTGTTTCTTATCCGGAGAAATCCCAGAAGGGGAACAAACAAAAGCAAATCTTTCTTTGAATAAAAATTGGCTCTCAAATTTTCCTGAAAACAATTTTATTTTCAAGCTATATCGCAGCGCTCTACCTCACTCCCGAATGTTTTTTTTTTTTTTTTTTTGGGTGTGTGTGCGTGGCTTAGCTGTGACCTACTTTAAAGTGTGCTATTTGAATATGAAAAGGGCGGCAGTCGGGGGAGCCCAGGGGATGGCAACAGCGGCTTCCTCTAAAATGTTAATGCTTGGGCTAATTGATGGTATGTTCTTTGTCAGCTCCCACTTTTTGTGCCACCTTCTCATCGACGCCGGCGCAAGCTAGCAAAGCTTTCAGATGATTTGAGCGCACCGAAGGGGGCCGCCGCCACGGCGCGTTTGCTTCCGCTTTCAAGACAAGTTAGCGCCGGGGCGCACACGTGCGGCGCCGCAGTTTTCGATTTCAAAAAGGGAATAATTGCCCAGGGCGGCGGCAGGGGGAACGTGGCCGCGGGATTCCCCGAGAGTGTCGCTGTGAAGTCGATGCGGCGCCACCGCGGCGGCCGTTTACCAAAGATGCTTTCTTTTCTTTCAGCTCATTGAGGCAAAACGGCTGATTTAAGTTCAATTGCGAGTGACGTGTGGCTCTGAGTCCCAAAATGGTGGCGACCTGTTAGCGCCACTCTGCGCCGTTGCCCTCAGGAGGCCTCTGGTCAACACAAGACGATGAATTCCGCTAATGAAATGTCTTTTTTTTACCTCAATCTTGGTATCAATGAAAGATGAGGACAAAATGTCCATCCGTCCATCTCGAGCTCCTGTTTTTCGTTTTGTTTTGTTTTTTTTCCTCCGAAAGTGACTTGTCGGCAAAGCCAAAGCCGGCAAAAAGCGTCAAAGTAGTTTTGTTTTGGCCTGCTGTGTCATTGTGGCGCCGGGCCGGGCTAAATTGCCAATAGTGTTTTCTTTGCTTTGCTAATTATTAATTAGCCAGCTCCATGCATATGTGTTTATTCCTAATTGCATTTGATGGATGAGTGGCAGCTCTGACACCTCATTAGAGCAGATTAATGGAAGGACACAATATTTATGTGCGGCGCAATGACCAGTTATCCCGCCCGCCATCTATCAGCGGGATGATCTCGCTGATTGAAAACCGCTGGTCCGTGTAATCCTAATTATTTGGAATTAGAAGGGAATTTATAGCTTCTCGCGCCGTTTTCCGCCGTGACGGCAAATTGGAAACATTAAATGCATAACGAGGGGGAAAATGAGGGGAAGACAATCACAGAATTAATGCGGATGACTGTCGGGGGGGGGGGGGGGGGGGGGGAGACGGATGGGGGGGAGGGGGGGTGCGTCCAACCGACAGGTGTGCCAGACATTTGCTATTGATCCAGATGAATGCCTTGCGTGTATTTGTTGATTATTTCCCCAGAATGTTCAGCCCTGCCTGGATTCTTCCCATTTCCATTTTCTTCTTTAGAAAATGCTATCTGACTGTGTTTTTTTTATTTCCTGCAGTTGTTTGTATGGAGAATGCCCAAAGGATTTTCCTCATTCAACTGGCATATCCCATCTTGCTCCGCCGCCAAACATTCCCAACCTTTTTTTTTTTTTTATTATTTCTTTATTTATTGACGATGATTGTTATTTTGGAAAAAAGTTTGAGCGCTCGCTCCAAGAGCATTAGCAAGTGAACTCGCTATAACCCTCCTCCAACTCCGGCAAAGCTTTTTGCCCTCGTGGGACGAGCGCACGCTAAAATCCGCCGCTTGAGCTCACAGAGAAGCAACCGGGCCCAGAAGAGTCGGTCGGGCTTTTGCTAGCCTACAATAGCGCAAAAGCCTGCAGGAACAGGAACGGCCTCCTTTCCCAGGTACTGAGAACTTCCTAAGGCCCGCCAATTCTGACTTTGGTGCGGTCTCCCAACTTTTTTAACACCATTAGCCGCCGTCTGAGCCGAGCCGTTGGAGTTTTGTCGTCTGTCTCGATGTTAGCTTAGCTCGCTCGTGGCCACTTTGGCAATCTGCTGAGCGAACTGGCCGAGCAGCCCGGAGAGCAAAGGTGTTCCTCGAAGCCGTCCTCCGAAAATAGCACGAGCGGGGAGGAGGTTTAATCCCCCCCGAATGGAGCGACATTTAGCCACAACAACGGTTGGAATACAAGATTAGGGCGGCAGCCGTTTATTTTTATCCCCTTAAAGGCTGCCAAAATTAGCCCGGCCAAAAACGCTGAGCGTGAAATATGAAAGGTTCCCGCCGCGTCTGGTAAGCAGTTCGTCCGTCCGTCCGCCCGCCCGCGCGCATGACGGAGCAATGTGACTGCTGCGCTTGCGATACGCCGACAGGGCTCGGTCGACCTGCTCGTCACGCTCGCGTTTGACCCCGTGAATGTCAAAAGTCCATTTTTCATTCAAACTCAGACAGAGAGAAGGAGAATGCCATCCGGGTGTCCTTGTTCATCTTCTCCGGAGTTTGCCAGCTAAGGTGTCTCCAAAGAGAAACGTGCACGTCCTTTTGCCTCTTTCATGGCGGGATCGGGACGAGATGAGAGGAACCTTTTCCCCCATTTAAGTGCCACAAAGTTTTGGAGCTGATCTCCTGCGGAATTGTGGCGCTTTCATCTCCTACAGTTTTCATCCAACTTTGGCCGTGCGTCTTCCCGTCGCATTGGGTCGGCCGTGACAAATGATAGACGGTCATGTTGAAGGTGGGAATGAATTTGAGACGAAGCTATCGATCCGCCTGGTGAAGCACAATGTCACGGCTGCGCTTTCCGTTTCGAGGTGACTCCGTTTGCCATTGGGCTAATGGAGACATCTCAAGTGTGATCCCCAAAATGTTTGACAGCCAGCGGGGCCCGGCCCGTCTTATTGATCAGCCCACTTTTGCTGACCTTGGTCGGCCTCCGGCCAAAGGGCAAAGTCGACGCTCTTGTCAAAACACCTTCTTTGGAACAAAGCAATTTGATTAAAAACAGCAGTAGTTTCTCACCCAAATTGCAGAGAAAAGGCAATTAGCGCAGGCCGGTGAGCTGCTTAGGGCTTGCAAATCTGACGCAACGATTCGATTGGATTAGTCTTTCTTGCTTTGGCCGTGGCTCAATAGATTTCCGGTCAGATGACACCAAAAAAAACCCAAAATAAATTCCACGAAATGAGCGTCACCAACATTGTCCTTTCGAAAATGACCCCAAATGTCCAATTTCCACAGCCATCACACTACTTGTCAGGTTTTTCTTCTTTTTATGAGAAATATCAGCATATCGCCTCTATTGATTACGTCTGGATGTCTTAATCAGATCAGCAGAACGTCCCACCGCCGGAAAGTACGTTCATGCCAAAATATTGATCAGGAATTTAATTTAGTTTATTCATCGGCCCCCTGCTTGTCTTTCTTTCTTTTGGCCTCCCGTGACGCTCATCCAGAGTGACAGCTAAAGAAAATCTCGAATTTGTGTTAGTTTAAAAAAAAAAGAATAATAAGGAGGTTGCTTTGTCCCTGAGGCTTGGGAGCTTTGATCGCTAACGAGCGCATGATGGCTTTCGTATTGATCGCGGGGGAAAAATGTGGGTTGATGGTGGTTTGGAATTGGAAGGGGGGGGGGGCAAGATACTGTAAAATATCTTTATTTTTATATAGATAGATATATCTTTTTTTCTTTTTATTCCACCCCCTGCGATTGGTGGGCCGGTGTGGGAAGCAGCGGCGGTTGCTTCAGAAGCAAAGCCGGACGCGATGAAAGCGCAACAGGAACCCTTTAGCCGGGCGTAAGCCGGCGTTGAGCCCGTAAAGCGCCGTAAACACTCCGTTTCCATCGGACGTGCCTCTCGCTGGCTGGTGTCAACCCCCTACCATATTGGCTCTCTCACGCAACTGCTTTTCCACTCCAGTCATGTAGGGGGCAGTCTCGTGCCAATCAGCACACCCCATGTTTCCATACTTACCTCCGTGACATCTTGAAATAGGATGTAAAGTATTGTTTTGCTTCATTCCTTGTGGTGTGTGCACCTTGGCCACCAGTATAATAAAGACACAACGGAAGTCGCAGCACCTCGGTAAGCTGCGGTAAAGTTTGCCGGTCGTCACCGAGGATAAAGAACATACGCCTATGAGCGACTTGTCCTTTTCATTTGACGGCAAGAACTTGTTTTTGTCTAAAGAACGTAAAAGAAAAAGGAATGAAGACCAAAAAATGGGTCTGTGGAAGAATTGGCCCGCCCTGGGCCAGCCCCTGCCCAGTGTGATCCAATCGGGGCTGCGCCGTCCTCAGCCAAGCACGCCCCTCCCTCGCCGCTTAAAGCACCCCCGCCTCAGCAATGGAGACTCGCTCTCACTGCAGCTGCGTGGCTTGGTTCCGCCGCCTCTTCATCCCTCACTTCTCGCGCTCGTCTTCCCCCCGAGAAGCCTTGGAGGAGTTTGTCGCGGGGAGTCGAACATCCCGGCGACGTCCTGACATGATGCAGAGACTTGGGAACTGATCTCCACCTTTTCCAGGCTTCTTTTTGGAAGGGCAGGGGGGGGGGGCGTGTGTGTGTTTGGTTTTTTTTTTGCTTTTGCTTTTTTTAGTCCTGGTCCTCCTGCAACATCAGGAATGCTTCACGCGGACTGATGGACCTTTCTGAAGTGTGCATCGCCGACCCGCTCTGCTACCATAACCAGTAGGTGCATCTTTGACTCCAAGTCAAGTCTCGAGCAAGTGCCTTGCAGGACGGGACGGCTCCCGCTCTGTTCCAGGTGGAAAGTAGAGAAGTTCCTTCCTTTAATGAGCCAAAAGCCTCAAAACAATAACTGCAATTCTATCAAACATTCAATGTCATCCGTAAAAAAAAAAAATTATACTTTATACTCTGTCGATGTGTATATATATATATATGTCTGTTTGTATATACATATACATATTATACGTTTTTAATGCAGTTAAAATCGGTCAATCATCTTAATTTGAAGAAGGAATGGCTTCACTTTGGATTTTGTTCTGTTTTTATTCCTAACTTGTGGTTGCCCGTCCCAAGGCAGCAAAATGCAGCACGAGTTGCCCGATGCGCTCGAAACGCTGCGCCTCCACGCCGGCCGGGTGTCCATTTCAGCCGGGACAGGAAGTGGACGACAACAAATGAAACTTGAATTGCGGTCCGACGTAGGCGTTTTTGGGTCAGAGCGCCCAAAAAAAAACAAAGCATCCCATGTCAAAATTCTGCTCCAAAATTGGCCCCCCTGACAACATTTGAATTCTCGAGTGCAAATTTCATATCTCAGTCAACATTTTGATGGTTCCATTTTTTTTTATGCGCAGACAGAAAATGAAAACATGCTGCAGCATCAGTCCCTCGTATTTTGTAAACGCAAAACCTGTCAAAGTTTTCTTTTGACGATGATGCCGTAAAATCCTGCGTCCTTTTTTTTTTTCTACAAAAATGTCCTGACATTTCCAGAATCTTTTGCAACACACACTAATGACATCTTTAAAAAGAATCATTTCCACATCATTTGAAAGTCCAGCAAAATGTTCTTTTCTAATATTAATTGACATTAAAAAGGAAGCGACTCACCCCAATTTGCCGCTCAGTGACTTTTTTTGTTTTGTTGATCAGCACGGATTTTTTGCAAACTTCCTTCTTTTTGCTTTAAATTCCAAAAGTAGCTTGTGATGACTTTTGAATGGTATATCTATTCCATTTCAGCGCAAAAAGACTCCCACATCCATCCAATGGAGCACATGTGCTGGCACACTGAGCCGCTTTCTAATTTTAGCGGCTCCCTCCTCGCCTTGTGTATAGTTGCGCACACACCGACAATTCAAATTTGCCACCTCATATTTTGCTGATTTTTGCACGGCCTCAGTCACACCTTAAAGTATCATGTGCAATTTCATTGCAAAGATTTGGAAATAATCTGCCACATCTGACCTTCAACGCGACGGCCGGATCGATTGGCCTGAAACGGGAAGCGCATCGTCATGTTGGATGGTGTGTGTCGGGGTCACCACTCCATTCCTCTACGTCCTTTACATTAATAGTGTTAGCTTGACGCAAAGTTGGAGAGCAAGAAGGACTCTTGACGCGTTACTCGAGTAGCAGTACACACATTCGCGCGATTTTGGTCAAGGGCTAGCTAGCGACGTTGTTCTCAACTTGACAAATTGAATATCGAACTCAACCCGTTTGCCGCAAATCCTTCTTATCATTGACAGAAAATAATCCTCATCAAATCATGTTCAGAATGAAGAAGCAAGTTAGGTGCAGGTACCTTCAAAATTGTATGTGAAATAATTGTTTGCAAGTTTTGTGGCAATAATAATAATAATAGCTCTCCAGTCCAAATAATGCAACTTTATTTTTGTCCTCTTTGGAATTTCTTTCTGAGCAGACGTTTGAAGGTTAAGCTTCCGGCCGGTAATTGAAATGCAAAATAAGACGAGAGCGGATCGATGGCCATCTCTGTTTATTTATGAAATCAATATGCTAACTGTCCCTCACCACTGCGCCCCTCCAATGACAGCTTAAGCCTGCTTCATTCGGGCCGGGTGAGGCGAGGCGAGCGCTCTGTTTGACTTTGCGGGGAGAGCAATTCTCTGGAGGTGCCAGCGTAGTAGATGTCACCCCGCAGGTGCCGAGACCTCATCCATGTGGCAAATCTATGCGTGGCCCTCGCCATCGAAGCGCGCGTGTGTGTGTGTGTTTGCAAATACCTATTTGAAGGTTATTCTTATGAGACGGTTTGATGAATGCGAGTCTTTCTGCGTCCAGGCTGCTGAGTAGAATGCCCTCGGAGGAGCGCCACCTGTCGTCCAGTTGCGGTTCTTACGTGAAAACCGAGCCGTCCAGCCCGTCCTCGTCTCTGGTGGACACGGCCAGCCGCCACAGTCCCAGCGGCAACTCGGACGCCAGCGGAGGCTACGTCAACGCGGGCCGGGGTTGCCACCTTCTGGACTCGCCGCCCATGTTCAACCCGGGCGTGCACGGCATGGGGGTCGGGGGCGGAGCCTGTCTGCGGCGCTACGACGACTGCTCCGGGGGCCTGGCGGACGAGTCGGCCATCAAGTGCGAGTACATGCTCAACGCCATCCCCAAGCGGCTGTGCCTGGTGTGCGGCGACGTGGCCTCGGGCTACCACTACGGCGTGGCCTCCTGCGAGGCCTGCAAAGCCTTCTTCAAAAGGACCATACAAGGTAGCGGCCCGACCCGTACACCTTCTTCTTCGGTGTCGGGTGACGTGAAGCCACCGTTTGAGCGTGGGAAGGGACCGATGAGTGTTGTCGGAGGCCCAGGCGTCCTCTAAATAAAAAAAGAGGACGGCACTTTAATGGAATGGGGCGGGGCAGGGCAAGGCGGGAACCCGGCCTCGCTAAAAGAGGGGGACGAGCGAGCGAGCGAACGCGTGGCATCATAATATATCAACATTTCGAGGGGAAAAATAAACTCCGAATGTCCTCTGAGGAAAGAAAGGTGGACGGACGCGAGAGCTGATTAACTAAGAGGCTACCGTGACAACTTGGTGCTTTTAGAGACACACGTGCACGCGCAAATGTTTTCTTTCAGAACGTTAAAATGATTCAGGCAATGTGACCTCCCTTTTCCAAACGGATGAGCGTCTGCCGTCTTTTTGGAAGTGCTTGACACAAAGTGGTGACTGACTGTGGGATGAGGAAACCGGGGAGGGGGGGGGGCGCCACTTGTGTGTGTGTGTGTGCGTGCACAATGTGGCGCTAATGTCCACCTTTTGCTTGACAGGCAATATCGAGTACAGCTGCCCGGCCACCAACGAGTGCGAGATCACCAAACGGAGACGCAAGTCGTGCCAAGCGTGTCGCTTCATGAAGTGTCTCAAAGTGGGCATGTTGAAAGAAGGTCAGTTTGCGCACGGCAGGTTGTTCCCCTAGGAAGTCCGACCGACCGGCCCAACCCTCTCGCCCCCCCCCCACCCCACGCTGTCTGTCTTTGCTGCCGTATCGATCCGCTAAATGCTTTCTGAACGTCCGACCTCACTTGTTCTCCTCCACCGGGAGAAGCTTGCCCCCGTTTTGCATTTTGCCAAAGAATTTTTGTCGTCTGGCCCAACAACCGCAATTGGGGTAAAAATGGTGCAGCAGCACATCTAGACCGGCAGTACAGCAACACTCACAGGTGTCTCCTCGCCAGCGCATTGCACTTGCCGCCTAATTAAATCTCCACGCAGGTTCCAAAGAAAGAGGAGTATATTTGCCAGCCTTATTGATCAGTGGAAGGCGTCCGATTGCAACGGAGTGTGTGTGTGTGTGGGGATTTAGCTTCAATCTGCCAGGCATAAAATGATGTCAGTGTGTTTGCTGGGAACAAGAAGCTCCCCCGCGGGCGCGCAGCGTAATTAGGTTAGTGGATAGTCGGTGTCAGGAAATTGAAAGAGCATCCTAATCGCCTTCCTTTTGTGTTCCGGGGGAATCAAGAAGGAATTTAGACGAGTTGCTGGGAAATCTCGCAGCACTTGACCGTCTTTAAAGTCTGTTTGCTCGCCGCCGCCGCCACCTGCATGCTCAAATAGAGTTTGTTCCGCAGGCGTCCGCTTGGACCGGGTGAGAGGGGGTCGGCAGAAATACAAACGGAGAATGGACGCCGACAACGGCGGCTACCTCACCGTCCCGCCCCCGGCCAAAAAGCCCCGTAAGTTGAGCCTCGCTAATCGCGGTCGCTTGCAAAACGCCGCTAACGACATTGTCCGTTTTCCGTGCCGTCAGTGACAAAGATCGTGTCGCATCTGTTGGTGGTGGAGCCCGAGAAGATCTACGCCATGCCCGACCCCGGCGTGCCCGACGGCGACATCAAGGCCTTGACCACCTTGTGCGACCTGGCCGATCGCGAGCTGGTGGTCATCATCGGCTGGGCCAAGCACATCCCAGGTAGCGCGCGCAAAGTCCTTATGATCTGCTTCTCGTGAGCACCTCGGGGAAAAGCCCGTCCCATATTCTCAAATCGAATCAATACGTACAGACGTCAACGGAGGCAGATGCTTGGCTGGGAGAGAAGAGGCGGCGGCGGCGGTGGCGGCAGATGCCGCTCATTGATCTGACAAACGGGCTCATTGGCCTGCCTGGCCGCTTTGCTCAATGCTTTTGTGATCCTTCCAAACGGCGCGGCACCAACCCAAACATGTCCGCCGCGCTTCGGTGGAGATAAACTATCAAATCAACAGCAATTGAAGCAACAAAATCTAAAATCGATATTGAAGAGATGGTGTTTGTCTTTGGCCCCTCCGGGGCCCTCTGGTCTCATTATTGCCTCTGTCGCTTTATTAGGCCCATTAGGGCTCTTCGATGGAAAATGATGAATGGAGAGCGAACCCACGTCGCTTTTAGCCGAGCTGAGCTCGGGGCTTCATCGTGCCCGATAGACGTTCAATTACTGCTCCCGTTTGGACGTTGGCTCGTGCATCACACGAGCAGGCTCTCCGGACCCCAATTACAAAGACGGTTATTGAAGAAGAAGAAAAAGACAGCAACAACAACAACTTGGCGCTTCTGAGTCTTTTTTTTTTGTGTCTTGTTTGAGTGAAGCTTTTGGGCTTCCCGCGCATCGATGGCGTGTGATTGCGCTAAATACTCGCTAAGCCTTTTGTTTCCTGCCTTTTGGGGCTCAAGTGTTTGAATTCCTGAGACAGCCTGCGCTACAGTATTTACATCACCCCACCCCTCCCCTGCCCTGCCCGCCAGTCCGTCCGTCCGTCCGTCCTGTCCTGTCCTCCCTCCATCAGCTGTCAGTTTGTCAGATGTCGATGGCCCTTTGGCGTTTGCTGGACTGATTACAATCTGCTAATCAATGACCCCCACCGCAGCCAAGTGCTCATTCTTCTTCTCTGTTTGCCTGCCTGATAAGAAGCATGGCGGCGGGAGTGAAGTGAAGTGAAGTGAAGGCTATTGTGGTGCTTCAGGTGCTTCTTTCCATGGCTCTGATGAGCTCTGTCACATTTTGAACGAGAGATTTTTGGCCTTCAGGCTTCTCCAGCCTGTCGCTGGGCGACCAGATGAGCCTCCTGCAGAGCGCCTGGATGGAGATCCTGGTGCTGAGCATCGTCTTCCGCTCGCTGGCCTGCGACGAGGAGCTGGTCTACGCCGAGGACTACGCGGTGGACGAGGAACGGGCCAGGACCTCGGGCCTGCTGGACCTGCACGTGGCCATCCTGCCCCTGGTGCGGCGCTTCAAGAAGCTGCGCGTGGACAAGGAGGAGTTTGTCACGCTCAAGGCCATCGCGCTGGCCAACTCGGGTCAGTTCATCTTTTTTTTGTGATCGTGGAACGGGCCTACATTCTTGACCCTCTGTGCAAAACCGGTAGTTTGCGACATATCGTTTATTTGATATCTACGCGAGCGATCTGCCCTCCCGTCCGATGCGAGTCGGCGTCCAATTAAAGCAAAGAAAGAAAGCAAATCAACTGAAATTGTGGCCACGCCAGATAAGGCGGGACAAAAAGATGGAGAGGGAAGGGCCGCCTTTTCATGACTCGGCCGCGTCCGTCTCCATAACAGGAGCTGTCACAGATATGTTTAGCATTTCATTAGGAAAACAGGGGCTGTCAATAAAATGCGTTAAGTGGAGCAGAATGGCGAGACGCCGCCACCGCTCGCTCGTATCCACGCTTTGCTTTTCACTCGGCACGATCGATTGCGACGCCGCTGCCGTGGCGGCCTTTTCTCCCGCCTGACTGAGGGACGCAAAAAAAGTGCTGAGCCCGTAGCTTTTTTTCGTGGCCCTCTGCGCTTTTTCTACGTTAGCATTTGAGCCCTTGCTATTTGTGGGGAAGCGCCGGGAACGGGAGACGTGTGAGAACCGAAGCCAGAGTGCAGGGCAGGGGCAGGGGCGGCCTTCAAACCAGCTCCCAGGGGCTTTTCGGGCGGGCTCTCGTGCGTGTGCGACAGCTGTGGAAATTCTCAGCCATTGATTTTGTAATTAGCCGCATATCGACGGCGGGCTGCTGACGGATGACTCTGAAATTGTTTCTTGCATCGGGCGGTCGGGCACGCGCGTGACGGGACGCTTTGCATGTGCGCAGCCCAGTTCATTTCCCAAGATACAAACGCAATTTACACCAAAGGCACGCGAGTGGACTTCATCGGTCACTTAGGAGCCCAATTAGCCTTTTCCTTCGCCCTCGTGTCATTTCCCGTCCATGTTTTCCGCGCTTCATTCCATCTGCCGCGCTCGTCACGCCAAACGCAAGCGCTAACGTAAAGGGGGCCAGCCAGCCAAACCGCCCGCCCGCCCACGGACGCCATCATTCAGCGCAAGCACAATGCCGCTGCCGAATTCATTAGCAAACACTATTTTAGTATTAGCCCAAGAAATAAATCTTGCCGGCCGCTGGTCCCGAGAGAGCGGGCCCGTCTGTCCTCGCAGAGGCATTTATTTAAGGAGCCTCGTTAGCCGCTAACAAGTCAAAGTGGAGACAAATCTTCAAAAGTGTCCCCCCCCACCTCCTCTCCAGACGCCATGCACATCGAGAACCCGGAGGCCGTGCAGAGGCTGCAGGATTCCCTCCACGAGGCCCTGCAGGACTTTGAAGGCTGCCAGCACCCGGAGGACCCCCGGCGGGCGGGCAAGCTGCTCATGACGCTGCCCCTCCTGCGGCAGACGGCCACCAAGGCCGTGCAGCACTTCTACAGCGTCAAGATGCAGGGCAAGGTGCCCATGCACAAACTCTTCCTGGAAATGCTGGAGGCCAAGGCTTGACAGCGAGCAGGGGCCTTTGACGGACAGCGCATGACTATATTGGAAAAAAGCTTGACACGCTGCGGGATGATGACCATTCATATACGTGTCAAAATTGTACAGAAATGAGGCAAGTGCCGTCTTGCTAGCATCTCGAGCTTCACCTTCAAAGCTGCCCTCCAAATGTCCTGACCATGCAGCTGCGGAGCCATTTTGCTTTTCCATTTTCTCTGGGTGGGAATTGCACTGCAGCAGCAGCGGCGGGCGCCACGCCGGACCGCCACGTGCTTGCTTGACGGATTCCTTTGGGAAAGGCTTCACTTTTTTTTTTTTTTGTCTTTTACCAAAATGAAGTCCGCCACTTAAATTCTACACACGGCACTCGGCAACGACACAGCGAGCAAAAGTCAAGTGCTCGACTAAAGTCAAAGGAAAAAGAAAATTGCGTGCGATTGTGTGAGTTTTTCTTTTATTTTTAATATTGGAAACAAAATGGTGTCTTTGTGCAGTGTTGTGTGTAGAATTTGGAAGCCATTTTGGGGGGGAATTTTGGTTGTAACCCAGAATGTGGAAAACAGTGAGCGGGGATGTGCAATAATGTACCGTGTCAAAGCAACTTTTTTTTTTTTTTTTTTTACTGATACCCTGTTTAATGTGACCAGATAGCTCTGCAATAAACACGCCTCCCGTGTTCTGATGTCATGGCAAATGTTCTTCCTCGCTCGCTGGCTCGGTGTAGCGACGGAAATAAAACACCGTCCCCGAGGTGGAGCCCGTGCCCACTTTAATTGCTCCATTTCTGTTGAAGATTTCAACCCGAGCGACAATTAGAATTAATTGGATGTCGAAGAAGAAGCTTTTTGGATGGGAAGGGGCGGTACTTTTTTTTATTGGCTTCCGTCGGTTGGGAAAACGTTATCTGGCACCAGGGCTCGCTTTACCTTGTTCATTAGCGCTACGACGTCTCGGTGTGGTGGGAAAAAAATCAAATAATAATCCTCTTTTGAAAAATATCGCAGCTCGTATTCTCAAACACAATAAGAATAAGAATAAATGACTTGTTTTCATCGTGGTGGCTGACCAATTGATATTGCTCGCTTGACCTTGCGCCGGCTTTTGTGCGGAAGTTCTTTCAACTTGAGCCAAAATGCAGCGGGGGGGGGCTTGGCTGTGTGCTATGGCCTGCCACGAGCCATGTCATTTGTCTTTGTGTGTGGGCAGAGCACGGCAGGGAAGTTTGAAGAGTCGCCATCAAACAGAACTTTAATAAGCCGAGTCCAAACGTTTTGTGGAAAGTTGAATGGAGACGGTGTCGTCGTCGTTGACTCTGCTACCTCGCTAAAAAGAAAAAAATCTACGATCGCACGACAACCTTGCGCCGTCGAGACGGAGTTTGGCGCGGCCAATCCGAGGCGCCTCTGAGAATAGGTTGTAAAGTGTCAGTCACGCGTTGTCGCCGACGATACGGGCGTGAGCGGAGGAGATGGCTAACCATCAATATGCCTCCAGTGGAAATTGAGCAAGGTCATGATTTATGGTGTCCGCATCCACACCAAATACATGCTGAATATACTTTTCCTCCCCATTCCTATCAGCCTCAAGGGCAGGTAAGAGCACCTTGGACAGGAAGTACTTAGTTGAAATGGATTAAAAATGGTCACCCTTCCAGTGGGGTTCATGCATCCAAACAAACCGTGCAAGGATTCTTCTCTGTGAGCAGATTGAAGTCTTGTGCATTTCGGATTTATTGGGCTGATTTATTATGTCTCTCTGCCCGATTTAGTTACTTTAGCGCGGGAAGGAGCCAGACATAATAAACGCATTTGACCGCCACACCATGCATTGTTTACCTACTTCTCCTTGCTCGTTTGTACCTGTGTCTCACTGTAGCGGAAAATCGGGACCTTCGCAAAACAAGAGCGTGACACAGTTTTGCAGCTAAAGAAAGGTAAGTTTCTCATTTGCATCGTAGGGGTTGTTACCAGCGCAGGAGGGGAGGGGGGGAGGGGGGCCTCTGGGATAAGGCTCGCTTCGTCTCATCTCGGCTCCCGAGTCCCCAAGAGACGATGGGAAGCGCCAATATTTTGTGGTGAGACGCTTAAAATACGTAAGAAGATCAGCAAATCATTTTCACAGGCGTCTATGCGCTCTGTGGGAACTACCTCGGGATTGCCGGGATCACTTGCGGACTTAATCTGCCGCGTCTGGCTCATTGCGCGTTTCTATTCGTCGACATACTCGTTGGTGTGTGAGCCTAACTGACAAAAAAATGGAATTGCTTGCTTTTATGAAGGCCCTGAGGTCAAGAGGTCATATTGGTTGCGCTTGTCGTGGAGAAAAAGGCAGAAAGAAACGCGCCAAGGGCAATTTTACGCATTCCCACGTTTGGCGGGCGAGGCAGCGAGCGATATCAAACAAACGTGCGGGAAGGTGGCGCGCGCTTAATTGCACTCCAAGAAACGCCGCCCTCATTTATTTCCTGCCTGTCCGTACAAGTGTGTGGGGGGGGGGATGATCATGGAAAGCCATTCATTTCACGCAGACACAATTTTCATATTTAATGAGCATGACTCGGATACAATTACTGTAATTAGTCAAAGCTCACTTGCTGGCCCGCATTATTAGCGTCTCTTATTAATGATGTTGCACGTGTGGAGCTCGCAGGGTAATTGGGGGCATGTGCGGGAACAAGAGGGGGTGGGCCCTCCGATACACAACAATCTGAAAGTAGATTTGGAGTGGTGCTGAAGGGAATCCAAATGTATGTTTTGATTTGATTTTTTTGACCGCGGGACTAATAACTTCTCTGTCAATCTTGCCACGCGCAGGCAGCTTGAGTTGCTTGAGCCGCTTGCATTTGTACAAAGTGTAAATAAATGTCAAATCCTTCTTAGCGCCGCTGACTGATGACGCCGCAGCGTGTGACATTTGCGAGGCTCCTTAATAAGTGGCAAAAAAATCGGCGCCGGCCAGGGAAGAAAGCAACAAATGTGACCTTCGCTCTTTGATCCAATTAGGAGCAGAGTCACCGCCAAAGAGTTAATGACTTGAGAACACATTAACGTGGGCTAATTAGCGCAATTCAAGCGCATCAAGCCAAAGACAATTTGCTGGGCTTTTATTAAATACGCGCCAAAAGACAACAATTAAGGCAGACTGAGGATTGAGGTCTTGGGGGACGCAGACGCTCGGAGAGCTGAAAGCCACCGAGGTCACATTGAGGAGGCAAAGTCTCCTCCATTGCGCCGTTTTGGTTCACGAGCGCGTCACTTTTCTGACAGTATGTCCAAGTGGGAAGCCCCGCCCCCTTCCCCTCACCTCGACGCTAAACCTCCATGACCCGGCCGGGCCAAGATCAATATGGCGCTTTAAAGAGAGACGATAAATCCTGCCCGGGAGGATTTCCTGAGCGCCGATCAAGTCTCAATACGTGCGGCCGTAGCGTCGGCGGGAAGGCGCCCTGCCTTCGGGGTCGACCCGGGATTTGGAGTTGCGCTGGGATGCGGTCAAGCGGCTCGATGGCCTCCGGCGGTGTGAACCCGCGCCCGGTTGCGTTCACAGCGACGAATGGAGCTCTTTGATTCATCGATTCATATTCCTCTCTGTCCCTCGAGGTCTCTTTTTACAAAGCCCATCATTAATAAAAGCGGACATTCAATTAACGGGCAGATCTTGATGGTCACAGTCTTTTTTAGAACGTCCATGGCCGCAAACACGCTGAGGCGGCACTTTTGAGTGTCATGCGCTCCATCTTATCAGGCCAGCATCACCTCCGCTCCAAACAAAGTCGGATTCAGCCGTTTCGGGTCTTGAACCGGCAGCGGTCGATAGAGGCCTGCGTCGGGCCCGACCGACCCGGAACCGGCCGGGCAGACCATGAAGGCCGCTCGGCCGCCGCCGCCAAGAAGAGGCTTTCAAATGTCATAGCAATGAATCCATGCAGCCATCAAACAATATTCTGGAACCAAAGTCAAGGGAGAACAGGGGAGGAGGGGTGGGGGGGGTGTGGGGGCGAGAGGTGCCGATCAATCCGCATCACTTTTCTCCTCACCGGGTTATGGGAAAATTGATTTGCCAAACAAAGCATTTTGGAAGCAGCGCGTGGACGTGTTGGGGATCCATTAGCCTCCAGTGAGCATTTTGTTTAACATTGGATTTTCATCACAGAGAAAATGCAGTGTCCTCAATACTTTGAGCCGGGGCTTTACCATTTCGGATTTCTTTGTTCTTGTTCCGAAAGCTTTCCCAAAAGTGCTGATCAACGATGGCAGGGGGTCACTTTCAATTAGCCAGAAAATATGAAGCTCTCAACATTGGTTGTCTTTGCTTTTATGGGTTGCAGTGTGCACGGTGGCGGCGGCGGCGGCGGCGGCCTTAAGTGGCGCAAGTGTATCACATTGTGCCCGTCACGCTGTTTTCCAGCTTCCTCTTTGGGATTTCCTCCACACACCATAATGGATCGTCCGGCCTCCGTGACCTTGTCTTATTCACCGAGGGCGTCTTAAGCCAAAGAACCCCAAGAGCGCCGCCGTTCCCCCGTCTTTTAATGTCATGGGTGAAATATGAAGTCATTAGGCGATATTAAAACACTGCTGACAAACTAATTAACGGGGGACATTAAACAGGGCGGCCTTGATTAATCCGCTTTAACGATTTCTTTTTTAAAGTGGCTACGCTCAAAAATGAAGGCGTATTTACTGGTGGTCTTGAGTTAGGAATACAATGTGTATCGGACCTCAAGGGCAAGCTAAAGTCGGTGGTCCTCTTTTTACCTTCAAATCAAGTCTTTGGTCGACAGAGCCAGCCCAATGAATGTTTCTTTCATCTCGTAATGTTTTTGTCATGTTCAACAAACCATTCAAACGCTCACAGAAATTCTAAATCATTTGGTTTGTTTCATTTCTTGGTTGTGTACCTTTATACGCAAGCCCTGATTGCTTCTGAAGATATGATCTTGTAAATGACGCCCTCGCGTGGTCAAAATCCGTATAACACGGTGAAGCGCTCCAAAAGGAAGATTAAACCCGAACAAGCCAGTGTAATTCAACGTATTTGTTCTAGCTTACGTTCTATTGCATGAGCTTTTTGTTTGTTTGTTTGTTTGTTTGTTTGTTTGTTTGTTTGTTTGTTTGTTTGTTTGTTTGTTTTTGGCTTGTGTCTTTTGTGGGTTTCTATTTTCTCCGCTGAATTGGCTTTAGATTTTGTCCAAATAATAAATTACTATTACAATAAAGCAGTTTCACCACACCTTCACGTGTATGAAATTCAAAGTAAATACTCTCAAGTTCCGATGACTGACTGACTGACTGACTGACTGACTGACTCAACGAATGGTATCGATTACCGGAAGTCGTCACACAAAATACGTGACGTCACTTCGTGGTAGGACTGGCGGTCGCTACATTCACAGCCACTCCAACCGACGGATGGAAAAATTAGATATCCTAGAAATAAAAGTACACATTTCCAATTCCAAGTAATAATTTAAGGCGTTACGAGTGCGGGTAAAACGTTTTTTTTTTTTCAACAGGACGTTGTCGGTTTGTATAATACGATGTAGCAGCTCTCGCTTGGCGAGAGCTAGCTAGCCAGCGAGCGTTAGCATTGTGCGTATCGAGGCCCCGGCTGAATGTGAGCACAAAGGCAGCGCCCCCACCGCGCACGCCTGTTTTTCGGAACAATGTATCCTTCGTGGGGGAACTATGGTGCGCCCCAGTCGCAAAACTACTCAGCGCCCGGGCCGCGTAAAGTCCCGGGCGGAGGCCACGCTGGCCCCCCGACGAGTTTCGGCTCTTTACAGGCCCCGTCGAGCGGCTCCATGTTCTCGAGCCTGCAGGAGCAGCACCTCCAGCAGATGCAGCAGCTCCAGATGCTGCACCAGAAACAGCTCCAGAACGTGCTCCATCCGAATAGCGCACCACCGTCCTTTGGTGGGGGACTCTCGGGGGGCTACTCTGCGCCGACTTGGCAGTCGACGGAAGCGCCTCCTTTGGACCGAAGCACCGGGATGCACTCCCACATGAAAGGAGACAACGCTGCGATACAACCGGACCACTCTCAGCCGCCTCCAATTTCTTCATACAAGATTGAACCGAAAGCGGCTCCTCCGCCTGAGACCCCGTCAGTTCAACCGCAGGAAGCCAACGCTGCTCCGGATGCAAAGGCAAAGGACCACCCAGTCGGTAAAGACAAGAACACTTTGCAGGTAAATGTCAACAAATGTCAAGGCACAGTCTAATATGACAAATGCACATGATTCACGGCTGTAGTGTTAACTCTTGGTGTACCACGCGCATGCTCCGACTATTTGTTGTTTGATGGACTTTGGTGTTCATTTTCACACAGGATCAGCAGCAACTGTGGTACAAGCAGCATCTCGAGAATCTGCAGAAGTTAAGGCAAGAGAAAGCCAAGCCCAATCAAAATCACGTCGAGCCCCCCAGCAGCCAAGCCACGCAGCCGCCTCCTCCGTCCGAGCCTCCCAAAGGCGAGGCTCCCAAAGGCGAGCCTCCTCCGCCCCCTCCGAAGGAGGAGCAACCGGCGCCGCCTCCGCCCCCTGAGGTGAGCTTGTGTGGCTTGTGTGGCCTGTGGGCTAGTTCGCCATGCTGAATTCCCATCTTGTGATGTTTTCGCTCGTAAGCCTGACAAAAAGCAAGACCCGGAAGAGGCGGCCCGACTCCAGCAACTCCAGGCCGCGGCGGCTCAGTGGCAGCAGGTTCAGCAGCAGAGGGTCGGCTTACATTATCAGGCTCTAATGCAACAGCACGAAAAGCTTCAGCAAATACTGGAAAAGTATCAGCCACTCATTCAGCAACCTTCAAACCTTGAGGTGGGTGATGAAAGCCAATGGCAGACTTTCTGTGTGACAGGTGAAAGACCATTTACGAATTGTCGGCGTTTCCAAAATGATTCAATTTAGCGACCTTTATGTCTTCCATTGACACTTCAGATTCCAATCTGTTCAAACTTGCCATTAGCTTTTGGCACGGTAATAAAAGCGCGCCCTTAATGTTCCCTTTTCAGTCAATGTCTCCCGAGATGCAGCTGAGGCATTACGAAATGCAAAAGCAGCAGTTCACGCCTCTTTTCCGAGATTGGGAGCTTACCTTCAAGCTGTGGTCCGAGCAGTTCCAAACCTACCCGCACAAAGACCAGCTGCATGACTATGAGAGCCAGTGGAAGCAGTGGCAGGATCAGATGAACGCCACCAACGTCCACATTCAGGAGACCATCGTTGCACTCACTGCCATGGTGCCCTACGCCGCCATGCAGTATAACAATGCAGCCATGGTGCAGTATGGCGCTTACCCGGGACAAGACATGCGAATACCGCCACCTTCCATGACTCAGCCGCCGCCATCCATGACTCAGCCGCCGCCATCCATGACTCAGCCGCCGCCGTCGATGACTCAGCCGCCTCCGCCGATGACTCAGCCGCCGCCGTCGATGACTCATCCGCCGCCATCCATGACTCATCCGCCACCGCCGATGAACCAGCCTCCCCCGCCGATGACCCAACCGCCCCCGCCGATGACCCAGCCGCCCCCGCCGATGACCCAGCCTCCCCCGGCGATGACCCAGCCGCCCCCGCCGATGAACCAGCCGCCCCCGCCGATGAACCAGCCGCCCCCACCGATGAACCAGCCGCCCCCGCCGATGAACCAGCCGCCCCCGCCGATGAACCAGCCGCCCCCGCCGATGACCCAGCCGCCCCCGCCGATGAACCAGCCGCCCCCGCCGATGACCCAGCCGCCCCCGCCGATGACCCAGCCACCGCCTCCACCACCGACCACTCAGCCACAAATAAATCAGCCACCACCAACGCCTCCTGCGGTTGCTGCCAGTACCACATCCCATGGCCCACCTCCGGGGCCTCCGCCGGGCCCTCCGCCGGGCCCTCCGCCGGGCCCTCCGCCGGGCCCTCCGCACACTTCAACTGCTGGAATGGGAGCCAAGTGTCCTGTTAATGTTCCGCCACCAAACTTCAACAGCATTGGGGGCCCAAGGTCAGTAGCTATCATTATTTGTGACCAAGTACAGATGGGCAAATTCCAACTTGAATTTCACTCTAAATGCAATTGTTTTATCGTTTCCACATTGTCTTAGAGAAAACAACATCGGATTCAACCAGCCAGTGACGTTTGACGGACCTCTAAGATTTGGTCAGCGTTTTGATCGTCCCCCTCCGTTTCAGCCACCTCAACAGCACTTTGACGCTCCACCTCGGTTTAACCAAGCCAGGATGCGCTTTAATGGGCCTTCTGGGTTTGATCAGCCCCGCCAGAGCTTTGACGCTTCGCCTGGTTTTCAGAAACCCGCTTCACGTTTTGACGTGCCTCCCAGGTTTGACCAGCCCAAGCAGCGCGTTGACGCTCCTTCCAGATTTGACCAGCCGCCTCCATTCGGCAAGCGCTCTAGATTTGACCAACCCCCTCGACAGGCTTGCCCGCAGCCTCCCGTCGAAGGCCTGCCAGTTCCGCCGCCAAAAAAGGAAGAAGCCCCGTCTCAAGCCCAACAGGGCCCCACGCAACCTGTCAGCGAGGACTCTTCCTTAAAAGCAGTGGAATCGCCTCCAACCGATGAGCAAAACCATCCAAAGAAATGTAGTAATGGCACTGGCGACAAAGACATGATCGATGACTTGGTGGAAAGTGTTGGATTTTTTCTTCCTAGCGAACCAATACCTCAAAACAAAAATGCATGCACCGAGGAAGATGATTCTATGGACATTTGCAACTCCCCCAAACAAGTTGACAGTAATGTAGTAAGCCAGCCTGCTGCTACTCCTGTGGAATCACTGCGAGCCAATTCACCGAATGACCTTCAATTGAACGGCCCGTCAAACAACAGCACCGCTCCCGCCGCCTCCCAAAAACAAGAGGAGGAACAACCGCCTACAGAACCGCAATTAAGGCCGGAACCTGTAGGTCCTTTCCCAAATAGAGGACGAGGGCAGCCCATGCAAGGCAGAGGACCAGGGCAGAGGGGACACGGAGACTTCAGGGGGCAAAACACAGGGCCACCTGTAGGGGAGTCTGATAAAATGCCTCGTGAATTTATGCCTCCCGAGGAAGAATTTTATCAGGCGCAAGAGGACTGTCACTGGCAGGATCCACCTTACGACGAGTTTGGCGAGTCTGAGGAACCACGTGAAGAAATTTGGATGCCAGAGGAGCATCACTTTGGCGCAGAGGAAGAGTATTACGAAGAACCCATGCAGGGACCTCTCAGAGGTAGAGGTGGGCCAATGATGAGAGGACATTTTCCCATGGCCCGAGGAGGACCACCAATGGGCAGAGGAGGGCCACCCATGGGCCGAGGCGGACCCCCGATGGGCCGAGGCGGACCGCCGATGGGCCGAGGCGGACCGCCGATGGGCCGAGGCGGACCCCCGATGGGCCGAGGCGGACCCCCGGTGGGCCGAGGCGGACCCCCGGTGGGCAGAGGTGGGCCGCCTATGGGCAGAGGTGGGCCGCCTATGGGTATGGCAGGACCGGACATTGCTACAGGTCTATCCATGGGCAGAGGCGGGCATATGGGCAGAGGTGGTCCACCCATGGGCAGAGGAGGTCCACCCATGGGGAGAGGAGGTCCGCCCATAGGAAGGGGCTGTCCGCCCATGGGAATGGGAGGTCCGCACATGGGGAGAGGAGGTCCACCCATGGGAAGGGGCGGTCCGCACATGGGGAGGGGAGGTCTGCACATGGGGATGGGGGAACCTATGGACAGTGAATGGGACGAAACGGGGCCAGCTGAGTACCATGAAGAAGAGGAACCTTGTTGGGGGGATGGGGGCCCTTCAATGAGAGGGATGAGACCTCCATTTCCGCCCAACCGCGGCCGTCCACCCCGCGGCCATCCTGGATTCATGCGAGGTCGAGGACTCCCGCCGCACCGAGCCCACGGGCCAGTCGAGGACGAGTCATTTGGCTACGGTAGGGAGTCTGGCGATATGGCCATGGAGCAGTCGGGTGCTTACATGGGCCACGGGGATGGTCCTCATAACTTAATGCACGCAGGTGCAAGAAGGGGCAGGTGGGCACCTCCTCACAAAGTCATGGAACCTGATGAGGAGCCATTTTATCAGGAAGAGATGGAGCCCGATCAGGACTGGCGGCCAACCTACGGCAGGTGTCCTCCAATGCCGCACGAGCTCCTCGAAAGAGGTGGCGAGATGAGGAGGCGACCTATGGGTCGTGGAATGGCAAGAGGCGCCATGAGGCCCGGTATGCCGCACGAAGAGGCGGACGAATACGCTTTTGGTTTCGTCGAGGACTACGGCCGTGAAGAAGATGACCGCCACCGGAGGCCGCCTCACTCCGACGACCCTCGAAACGAAGGCCGGTTCTTCAACCCTGAATGGGACAAAGAGCACTCTCAGCGAGACAGAGAGCATCCACCTCCTCCCCCGGAGCACTATCGGGATGAGCGCTGGCTTGAGGACAGAGAGCGAGACCCCCCGCGTCCCTTTGACGAGTACGACCATAGAAGAGGCGAGATCAGAGTTCGCGACTACACCGAGGAGCCGCCGTACCGGCCGGAAGATCTGCCACGTCCTTCCGAATGGGATCGGCCTTCTAGATTCGAGCCGCCGGCAGAAAGAGCTTTCCCCGCCTATCGTGACGGCAGAGATGAAGCTCCTTTGGAAAGAGCTCCGCTTCCAAATGAACCTGGCGGAAATCTGCCAGAGAGTTCAGGCGACATGCACGGAGGGAATCTGCTGGCTCTTTCCCAGCGGCAGCATGAAATCATCTTAAAGGCTGCCCAGGAATTAAAACGCCTTCGGTAGGTTACGTCCGACTGAGCTCCGGCGCCGTGACAGTCGCTATTGTTCCTCAGCCCGTCTTGCCTTTGGTGATCAGGGAGCAGCAGGAGGTGAAAAGCGATCCTACTTCTCAGCACACGCTTGTCGACACCTTACCTGACCTCCCCGCCGGGATTATGGGTTTGGAGATCCCATCCGATGTCCGAAATGCGCTCAAGGTAAACATTTGAGCACCGAAGCGATTTGTGGACGCCACTCCAATTGTTCCCCTTTGCAGGGCATGAGCTCATCTGTCCAGACGGCCGTATCGCAGTCTTGGGACCCCAATCCCGCCGCGTCTGTGCCCACGGTTATTCCAAAGACTGTGGATTACGCCCACAGACACGGTATAGCAAAGCATCCGTCTTGATTTCACAACAGCCGCAATACGTGTAACATGTTTCAGAACCCGGCACCACTGTGGAGAGGATGGCTTATGGCGAGAGGATTGTGTTGAGGCCCGACCCGGACCGCTGCTATGAAAAAGGTGGGGAGTCTTTTGAGTCTTTGATTCACAAAGGTGAATTCGTTTTTTTTTTTTTTTTTTTTTAACATTTGGACCCATTGTGCTTCCAGAACCTCTTCGAGATCCTTACAGCAGGGAGCCCTATTACGACAGACGACCGGACCCTTACATGGAGCGCCTGGAGTTCAGTCGAGAAAGAGAATTCTACAGAGAAACCCCTCCGCAAGAATATGAACGAGAACGATTCGGGCGGGAACGATACCCCCCGAGAGATCGAGACGATAGGTAGCGCCTCCTCGGCTTCTGCCGCTGCGTCCGCGTTATATTGTTGTTTTTTTAATTCAAGCTCGCTTTTGATGGTTGACGAAAGGTATCGCAGCACGGCTTTGACGTAAAGCAATCGGATCGGAAATCACCTGCCTTTTCCGTCCGCGCAGGCCCCCTCATCGTCCGGGCTACCGGGAACGAGACCTGGACTTTCGAGAGAGGGACCGGAGCGGCAGCCGCGATCGGGAGGAACCTTTCGGGAGGCCGTCCTACGATAGGCCGCCACCCTATGAGCGCACCGGACACGAGCGTGGCGGCGGCGGGCCCGAGCGCTACGCACATACTTCCTCTCCCTTTGGTAAAGCAATGTTAATCTCGCACCTGTTGAGGAGAGCTGGAAATTGTCAAAACGTTGTCCGTTAGACCGAAGAAGCTACCCTGAGGAGCGAGGCCCCCCCTCGGCGACGCCGCAGCCCGCGCCCCCTGTGGAGAAGAAGCCCGAGATCAAGAACGTGGACGATATTCTCAAGCCCCCCGGAAGGCTGACGCGGCCCGAGAGGGTATCTGATGCCACCGCCGTGTCTGTGCTGACTCAGTGGCTGTCTTTTTGGTGCTCATTGCGAAGCCGCTGTCGTGACAGATCGTCGTCATCATGAGAGGACTCCCGGGCAGCGGAAAGAGCCACGTTGCAAAGCTCATACGGGTCAGGAGTGGCTCGCTCGCTCGCTCATTTTGGATTTGGAAATTTGATTTGGGTGGTGACGGGCAAACTTTCTGATCGTTCTTCTACCTTCAGGATAAAGAGGTGGACTGTGGCGGCGCCCCACCAAGAGTTTTGGTTTTAGATGACTACTTCATGACCGAGGTTGAGAAGACAGAGAAAGACCCAGACACGGGCAAAAGGGTCAAAAGAAAGGTGAGGACTCCAAAACAAGTGCATTTCACTCCAGGGTTGAGACTGTTGCGCAAAAATATGTCAAAGGTTATCATACAAGTATGGTTCAACCTCAATTGACACAAGGTGGCGGTAAAGCACTCCTTTTGTCTAAATGAAGACTTCAACAATTTGTATGTCAAGGCACTTGCGTTCACGCGACGCTCAGCTTTTGAAACGGATGGCTCGGCATTGTGATTGATGAAAATTGCAAAGCCTCAACAACAGGACGCCGCCCCCTCCAGGTCCTCGAGTACGAGTACGAGCCGGAGATGGAGGACACCTACCGCGGCAGCATGCTCAAGACTTTCAAGAAGACCCTGGATGATGGCTTTTTCCCTTTCATCATCTTGGACACCATCAATAACCGGGTCGGGCATTTTGATCAGTTCTGGAGCGCTGCCAAAACCAAAGGCTTTGAGGTACGTTGTTTTCTTAGAGCCACAAAAACAAGTCCGTCCTCCCTCCGCTCATGCCCAAAACGCTCGTGTTTTGTCCAGGTCTACATCGCCGAAATCAGCGCCGACGCCCACACTTGCGCAAAGAGAAACACTCACGCGCGCACGCTGAAGGATATCCTGAAGGTCTGAAATGGCAAGTGGCTGAATGGGCCGAGCACAATTGCCTGACGGCTCGTGTCACCCCTCATGCAGATGTCCAACACCTGGGAGTCCACCCCTCGTCACATGGTGCGCTTGGACGTGCGAGCCCTGCTGCAGGACGCCGCCATCGAGGAGGTGAGCTCTCGGCCGCTCCGTTCTACCTTGCCTTCAACTCAAAACGGGGCTCCCCGCCAGGTGGAAATGGAGGACTTCCATCCCGAGGAGGAGCCCAAGGAAGCCAAGAGAGAAGAGGAGGAAGACGGGGATCGGGTAGGACATGAAGCACTCTCTCTCGCATTGGTAGCATCCATACATGTGCACATAAACACAAGTTGTTTCGAACAAAATAAAAATACGGCCGTGCGTCAGAAAAGTTTGAAAGTCGTAATAGCAAAGCATCAGACCAATCAGATTCTGTAGAACCCAATGTAAAGGTTGCGCAACCAATAATTACGACGGCCTCTGTCGTTAGTTTTAAAAAGTCAAAAGCAATTTCACTGGCGTAATTAATGGCGCTAAATGGGTCAGTTGAAGCCAGGGACTTTAAAAGCACTTTACAGAAAGATGAAATCAACTTTTGATCACTTGAATCTAAACACTGACATTTTATTTGTATTTATTTTTTGTATTTCGACTATTTAGTTGTCCTACCAAATCGTGAAATAATCATTCAAAAATACATTTTGAAAACATGAAATACTGTACCTATCTATGATCCTGTCACTTTCTAGAAAGAAACAAGCTGATTATGAATGTTGTTTTGAGTCAGAAACGAGACAAGGGGGACGGACGGGTTAAGACCTCAGCCGAGGCTCAGCCATTGTACTTGTCGCCCCGTTGTAACTTTTCCTACATAGCAGCCTTGCACATGCATATTGCCCACAGAAAGTCATGTTGAGTGTTTGCATTTGGGATGTTTTTACTTTGAAATATTCAACCCTTTTTTAAAAATGCTGGTCAATTTATCTGAGAATGGCATCTTTGAACAGTGCTTTTCAAGGTGCAGCCATAAAATATCACTATTGCATGCCGTTAACTCTTTATTGTTCAATCATCTGCCCAAGACAATTTCCAGTGCTGTGTGCAAATGATCATTTGAAAAATACTTTTAAACATGACAAAACCTGTTGTTGATGTTGTTTTCTCAAAACTGCAAAGTCTGCTTTTAAAATCAGAAATCTGATTTTTTTTTATTTTTTGTACTTAAAACTCATTTTGTTGGTGGCGCGTGTCCGAATGTCCGTGAAACATAAATGTCGGCCACTCAAAATGCGCTTGGAAAAGTTGCTCACTCCAAAATGTTGAAATATTAGTTTAGTTAAATATATCGTTTTAAATACATGTTCATGTATGGCCCTACTCTGTGCCACTCTATTTTCAAAACTTATTTTTAGGCTTTAAAAGGTGAACAAATTCCATCATAAGGTGTGTGGTGTGACTGACCACTCCTGGCAGTTATACAAAGTTTAAAAATTTTATTTGGGGCATTATGTGTCCGTTTTGAAAGGAGTGAGGCAAAATAGCCCCTTTGAAACCTTGTCAATGTTTGTCCACCAATGTTGCCGTTGTGGCCCCCGAGGTCAGTCGGCTGCACCGGAACAAAACTCAGAACTTGTTTACTTGCACAAATGTCAACAATGTCTAGCGTATGCCTCATAATGTGTTTTATTATATTCAATTAATGAGTGACATCAAAGTGACATATATTTTGAAAGTACAAAAAAAGACAAGTCCCATGCAGTATTTGACGTGAGCATGGACTTGTGCGTTAGTGTCAGCAAATTATGATTGATTTATTTTTGATCTGAGTTGATCTTGTTTTGGTGCCATCTGCTATTTTGCAGCCCTTCCACTTGACTCATAAAGGAGTACGGTCTTTTCTTTTGCAGCGGCTAACCCTTTTCTTTCTCTCTCCTGTCTGCCTCGTTTTGCCTTGCCGAGATGTTTAACTTCTGCAGTGTCTCTTTACACAATCCAGGGCTACATTCCAAAAAGCAAATGGGAGATGGACACGTCGGAAGCAAAACTCGGTAAGTTCACTTCGTGTGCGTGATGTAGTGTTTTTATTAAAAAACAACAAAAACGCAATGGCCATCTTGGGCTTTGCTTTTTCCGTAAGCCGTTCTTCGCCAATTGCGGCACCGTTTGCAAAAGACAATTTAGCATGTCTGAAAACGCTCGAGCAGGCAGAGAGTGAAACGAAAAGCGCTAACAACAAAACTTTTCGTCATTTGAGGGAAATCTGCTAACCGACATTTTTATCGGCGACGTGTGGTTACGTCAAAGCAGCAGCTACTCTCGACGACTGTCAGAAGCTCTCCGAGCCGTTTTGCGCTTCAGCGATAAATGCCCGGCCGGCCCGGTTCTTGTCGGCCCTGACCTTGAACAGCAACGGTGCCTTTCTTTAGACAAGCTGGACGGTTTGGGGAGCGGCAGCAAGAGGAAGCGTGACGCCGCTCACACGGCAGGCATGGAGGACTACCTTCAGCTGCCCGACGACTACGCCACCCGCAAGTCTCAGCCCGGGAAGAAAAGGGTAAATGGGACCCGTTTGACCCGCCTCCCTTTTAATCATGCATCCATTTTTTCAAAAGTTGCAAGACACCACTTTACGCTTTTGTTCATTTGATTGTGATGTCACGCTCCATTTTCTTTTCTTTTTTTTTGAAGGTGCGCTGGGCCGATCTGGAAGAGCAAAAAGACGCCGATCGCAAGCGCGCGATCGGCTTTGTGGTGGGCCAAACGGACTGGGAAAAAATTACAGACGATAGCGGGCGCTTTGCACAGAAAGCGCTCAACCGTACAAAATATTTCTGAAGCATCACCACCGTGGCTCTTTTGTTTGTTGGACTTGAAGGTATGTACGGCTTTCTTCCGACTCATCGCGTACGCTCGCTCGTCATGTATTTCAGCCTTTCTGACCAATCGGTAAAAAATGGGCAATTGATTGACGCCCTCCGCCAAAAGGAGGCTGTGATTGACTCTAGGGGAGTTAAGGGGCGCTAAGACATAGTAGACTCCATCCGTCTAACAAGTTCATGTCGGTCATCTCCAAATGAATTCCACCAATAATCGATTCATCACAGTTGACATCACAAAGACTCGGACCGTTCAAAATCTTGTTTTGTTTTGCAGATGTCGGGACGCTAAAACAGGAGACTCTTCAATCAAATATCTTCTTCTCCTTGACCAGGATAGCTTTTTTTTAGCTTTATTTTTAGGTCAGCATTCTGGTAGTTGTGTATTCAAACAGGCCTTTTTGATGTTTTATATCTGTAACCGTTTGTTTATTTGTTTGTTTGTTTGTTTGTTTCTCGGACCATGTACGGAAACAATAAAACTTCACACACTTGGCCAATTTGCAGTCACATCGTTTTTTTTTGTTTTGAAATTCACCCTCGCTGGTTCCAGAAAACGTACATTTTCACTCTCCTGTCCCATTTTCGTAGCGTGTGGTGCTTGATTGATCCTCTTGTTGCAAATGTCTGCTTCCTTTTCCTTAGGTCTTTTTCCCCTCCACGATGCCGCTGACTTGATTATAGCGTGTGATTGTAGGGCACGCTCGTCGACCGGCGTCACGCTTGAACATTGAGCTGGAAAGCAGGAATCTCCCCTTTTTTTTTTTGGGGGGGGGAATGCAGCATTTCCATCCCTAAAAGCCCGAGGAACGTGTTGGAATTTTTCCATGATGTCAGTCTATCATTGGATTCACGTCTGTGGAGACCTAAAGACTTGAGAAGAGACCGAGCAGCTCGGATTCGCCGCGGTGAGTATGGAGGAGAAAATGCTGATGTTTTTGTTCAATTGCACTGCGGCAACAATGCCAGCCCGCCCTTCCAATGGGCTTTTCACCTGCCGAGGTTTTATTTGTTTCCTGTCGAGATTTTTTGCCTTTACCGACAGACGGGCGAGCAATTTTTAACGGGACACAACGGTAGCGGGCATTAAAAGGCTTTAGAAGACCTCAGCCAGCGCCTCAATATTTGCCATACAGACTTTTAAAAAAGGTTGAGAATGTTTGATTGAGGCAAATATGAGCAAGGACGGAAGCCCAACCTAATTGTCACTATGTTCAATTGTCATTAAATAGTCAACAAGCACAGAGTTGTGTCCTTTTGTCGCTAACAAGGTTTAGTTTTGAGTCAGTGTCTCAGAAATTCCATCAAACATGCCGCTCCCAATTTTTTTCATTTTGTTCATTTATCCAGGCAAGGCAATTAAGCGTCATATCTATCTATGGGTTTTAATATGAGGAATTATGACTGTCACAGTACATTGAAATGACTGTTTTCTTGCCAGTCTACTGCAAAATGTGTTTCTCTTAGATTACCCCATGAATGACAACTCTCACCCAGGTGAGTAAAACTGTCCTAATTCAAGTGTCCAATCTTTTGTTGCAACTGCTGTGTACGTCAATCTACTGAATATTTGTTCCAAACTTTGCATATCCCGGGACTTGACATTTCTTAACTCTCACGAGTTGACGCCGATGTAACGTGGATTTGGTCAAAACATTGACCCTCCCAAATCATGTTTACTCTAATTTCATATGCTTCAAACATTGCTCATTTATTACAGTCACACAAATGTATCTGAATGTATTTGTTTGTCATTATTGTCTCAAAAAACCCAACAGGGGAAGTCTAAAAAAAAAAAAATATCTGTGTAATATGTTGTGTGCAGGCCAACTAGTGGAAAGAGTGTTCTGGAAGATGAATTTAACAAGAAAAAAATGGTCTCAGCGGGGCGGCAGCCATTTTGCCCCTCGCCGTGGACTGAAAATGACATGGCAGTTGCCAACCGATCACGGCTCACGGCTTTTGTGAAGCTGGTTGTCGAGACCTGGTGTCTCTGATGTCATTTTTAGTCGACAGCAAGTGGCAAAAAAGTGAGTGCAGAAAAGGGACAGAGCAATAGTGTTTGTGTGTCATATTTGGAATGAGTAAGCCCACGTCGCCGTTGTGGCAAAGCGGATGTCAGCCCTAAGTCTTGAACTGGGCCGGGACGTCGGCGTCCAGCTTACAGATGACCTTGTAGATGGCCTTCTTCCAGGACGGCTCTCGGTCCTTTCCCGTGGAAATGGCAGTGTAGAATTCCCGCAGTGTAATCTCTGCCACTTCAAGGAAGCCATTGGGGACCTGCTTTGAAAGGCGGTAGCGTAGACGTTTTGTATTGTAAGTCAAGGTAAGTGCTAGCAAAGCAAATGACTAGCTGAGGAACTGCACTTACAATATTGCTTGTCGACTTTGAACTTTGCTTGCTTTGTGAAAATTGCCATTTGAACACAAACGGTGCAGCGACACATGTAGACAGCAAAATGTCTTTTTGGGAGGCTGGGACACTTCAACACGGAAAGTCTCAAGCTCACCTGGAAATCGCCGCCTTTGTTGTAGTGCACGTTGAGGGCTCTGAAAAGTTGCGACTCTCTGCCCACAGACGGCGCCACCGCGTCGGCCGGTCCCTCCGCCACGGCGCGCCGTGCAAACTTCTCCATCTGGATGTAGTAGAACTCGCGGAAGTTGCTGAACCACTTGATGAGCTGGGAGCCGATGCAGCGTGTGAACTGCGAGCGAGCGAGCGGGTAAGTGAGATGGTCAAACGTTTTTGCTGTGTCCTTCCGATGAAATGAGAAGAGCAGCGCAGCGCGGCGGCGGTCATTGTCACCTGCACGTCGTGGAAACACATCTTCAGCACCGGCGAGCTGGGATAGCGTGTGTAGAAGAACATCAGCTTGGCTTTTTTCAGATGCTGCGTGGTCAAACCCTCCTAAGTGACCCACAGGTAAGGAGCACACTGCTTTTGACTTATTTTTATGGGTGCTAATGTGCTCATTTCTGTGAGCATTTTGCGTCAGATGTTGCCATTAAGCTAGTGGACCTTTGCCAACGTGGCTTGCTTAAACATTTTGGTCTCGAACTATACCAATTGTCATTCAAAGTCCCAGTTTGAAATTAAAGCGGCAGTGCAAGTCTTTGTTTTAGTTATAAATGACCGATAGGTGATGTGACTGTTGGCAATGCACCCAAGTTCTGTCCCACTTTTCTTCACCAGGTGAGCCAAAGGCCCCGCCCCACCCCACCTATGTGGTCAACATGCAAGGATACGTTGAGGCCGTAACGATGATTCTTGAGAAGGCCGCTGGACTCCATCTTGACGCGCGGGAAGCAAAGACTCGGCGCCTCAGTGGATCCGGACTCCGCCTCGGATGGGACTTTGAGCGACTTTGACGCTTCCTCTCGAGGTCCTCGTACCACCAGAGACAGCGCCTCGGTTTGAACGTCGAGCACCTCGCGCGGACCCCTCGAAGACCCGACGGCCACCCGTATCAGCGGCATGCTTTTGAAAAGCGAGTCGACGCTGTGACTCACGGCTCTGGAGAGTTCGTACTTGAAAACGTCGGCCATTGCTTTTTCCGGCCGGAGTGAAAAGTGGCCTGACTTTGAGCCGCTTGTGCTTTCGCAAGAGTCTCCGTCCCTGGAGTTTGCACGTGGGGAGCCGTTCCACGTTGGCCGCGGCTCTTCCGGAAGAGTTGCCGGCTCCCGCCTCAGGATGTCTTCCACCCGGGCTCGCTTGGCTCGACGGCCGCTCGGTTGGGCGGCGGGAGATCCGTCGCAAAGACGTGGCGTCCCGCTCGTCTCGTCGAAGGCGTTTTGAGTTTTTGCCAGAGTGGGACAGAGCTCAAAAGGAGCCAGTTGGTCCAACCAAAAGGCGTCGTTGCTCCACATGCTCACATTCATGCTGAATTAGGATCAATCAAGCGCTGCTAAATGCGGGCGGGGGGGGCACATTTGTATCGTGATGAAATGAAAAAGTGTGGAAAGTAAGTCCTACCTGATGTCCATCTGTTTGTTGTCTTCAGGGAGACGTCTCGGAGGATGGCGGACAGGAGCTGTGACTGGACTCGCCGCGCGCGAAGCCCTTTAAAAATGAAGAGGTGCGGCCAAGCGACAGGTTGGACCGGCCCCCTTTTTTCTTCCCATCGACCGACACGAACAACAATTGGTCATCCAGCGCCTGCAGTATTCTGGCTCCTTTGAGGTACGGCTCACATTTGGATCCTTTTTGTCTTGATGAATTTGACACTTTGCTCCGTTCTCTTGTCTTTCGGCTGGCTCGCTGCCTTTTGGACTGGGATGCTGATGAATAAACAAGTGGCACCAGAGGATCACTCCGCAGCAAGTAAGTGCCACTTGCTCATGTCTGACTTGTGCTCAAATGACTCCTCCCAAAGCGCTTTGCTCATCTTCCAAAATCTCTTTTTTCGCAATATTTTCTTGATTCATTCCGTTTTGTCTATTTCGACCGGCGCCCTCTATTGGCCAGACGCACCTGACAGCTTCTCTGAGCTTTTACGCCTTGCCCCGAGTTGTCTGGCCCTCTCTCTTCCCGTCACGGCACATTTCATCTCCTGCCAAAAGCATCCCGAGTCTTCAAAGCCGTGATTAGCCGCCTCGCTCTTGAGAATGCCCAAATAATGAGATGATGTTTTTTTGCCCAAGTCTTGAGGGTCGCTCGCTCCTTTCTGCCGGCGTACAAACGCGGCCTTGGAGTGGCTGCAGCTGTGAGCGGCCCCCCTATTTTCTGTTTACTTTAATAATCACGGCGATGCGTTTGGGGGGGGGGGGACACGTAGGCCCTTACGAATGTCTTTGTTTCTCTGCCAGCACCTACACAAATGTCGGAGGTAGCAAAAAAAAAACCCACAGAATTCATTAAGGCGGAAACAAAACAAGGCGGAATATGCCATTAGCATGAGAATAAAGCGGCCCCGATGCAGGAAACAATTGGCCCAAGGCTTCCTTTTAATGGCGTTATTTACTTCCAGTAGCCCTCAAGATTCCATTAGCGATGTTAATTGGCGGCGTGCGCCAGTGGGAGCATAGAAATCGCAAGGGTTCTTGGCCGCCTTTTTTGTTCCTCCTTAGAAATGTGGCCAAATCTGTGAATTTGTCTTTGTGACCATTCACATGAAAGGAAAGTGTTTGTTTTCATCAAGCCACATCACAGGCATCATTTACCTTCATTCTTAGGATGAAATAAGACAATTGCATCAATGTTAGTCCAAGCGAGGACTCTTTAGCAGACCCTCAAATGTTTGATGAGGGGCTCAAACAAAAGATTGCCAAGACGGATGTCAATAAGAAAAATGAAAAGGCAACAAAACGACCGATGGCCTTCAAATGGGAAGCGTCGCTGACCCAAATCCAACTTGATGTTGGTTCACAAAGCGTCCAGCAGATGGCGCCACTTGCCAACAGTCCCTTTTCATGGTGTGTTTTATAAAAGGGAGGACGATTAGAAATGAATTCAAAAATAGATTTTAAATCTACGCAGGGTAAAAGTGTCATACATGGCAGATACATGTCCAGACATTGAAATACTGCTCATCAACAAAACTGTAGGTTGAAGAATCACATCAAGTGATCGCCGGGCATTTCGGGTCGTAGAAAACAAGTACAATAAATGAGTGTCAACACATTTGTTCTATTTTTTTTCCTTATGTGCTATTTCATGACGCCAGCGTCACCACCACGAGTCGGATCAACCGGTAACCGCCGCCGTCGTTTGCGGGCGGCTGATGCAAAGTATTACAAAATCCAAAATATGTATAAAAACAACTTAACGGTGGTGCACTTGCACTGAGTATAGTACGCCAGAAGTCAAGCAAATCTGGCCACGGCGCACCACCAGAGCACCGACCGTTCTTTGCGGCCTTTTCCCACCGGTGTCCATTGGTCCCTTTTTTTTTTTTTTTTTTTGCTGCTGCGTGCCGTTTCCTTTTCTATGCGGAGCCGGCACGTCGGTGACGAGGCACGGCGGACGTCGGTGACGAGGCACGGCGGGTGTCACCGTCGGCACGGCAACCGATCCGGAGCCGCAACCGGGCTTTTTTCCGGTCTGCCGCGGACACAGCCGCCTCCTGTTTGCACACAACTGCACGTCTGTGTGTCCAGTCCCCAAAAGTGGCCAGCTTGGAGCTCAAGTGCTTACTTGGAAATGTGATATTGGCACGTGTGACGTACGCCCGTGAGGAGGGGGGGGGGGGGTTGTTCCCCTCTGCGTCCCCCCCCCCCCCTTCACTTGGCGTCGGCGGACAGCTGCTCCAGCAGGGGGTCGGCCTCGCTTTCGGGGGTTTTGACGCTGTCGGTGCGCACGATGCAGGTGGGCCGGTGCAGGTTGAGCATCACCATCAGCTGCTGCCGCTCGAGGCGGAGCTCCTCGATCTGAGCCTTCAGGTCCGAGTTGACCATCTCCAGACGCTCCGATTCCTGACGGGAGGGAAACAAATGGGCATTGCTCAGATGGACAACGGCGGGGACGTCGCTCGCGCCGTCGTGGGCTTTGCGTGGGAAAATCACCCTTTGAAGGAAGTCCGTTCGTTCCTTCTTCTTGTTCCGGCATCGCGCCGCCGCTACTTTGTTTTTCTCTCGCCGCCGTTTCCTCCTCTCTTCGTCTTCATCCATCTGCAAAGGTGCCGACGGTCAGATGGGAATGTCCGCGGCGCCGTGTCTGGAAGCTCACCTCTGTCTTGATGCTCAGCGGCCTCTTTCCCAGCCTGCCGAGGAAGTGCAGCGGCGAGAACATGGCGCCCAGCTGGTGGAAGTCGGCCAGTTTCAGCCGGTCGGTGAGCGTGGTGGCCGAGATGCCCGCCAGCGGGCCCAGGCAGGGCAGGGAGCCCGCCGCCAGCGAAGGGTCCGGGATCTGTCCCGGCATCATGTCCCGCCCGGCCGCCGCCGCCGCTGCTGTTGGGAGGAGAGCAAAAGGCTTGTGAGTTTGTATCCCAGCAGAGTCCTCGGTCAGATGGCGGCCGCCCCGGCGTGACATTGCGCCCGCCTCCCGTCCCGGTGGTCCGACATCGCCGCGACAACCGCTTGTTGTTTTTGCCAACAGACCGCGGCCACTTGCTGCGAGTGGACCCGACGCTTGCTTGGTTGGTAACGTGTTATTCGACAGTAGGGAAAACCCCAAAGTCATTTGTGGAAAGAATAACTAACCGCTTCTCAAAATATTGAATGGAGGCATCCACAATCCGCTCCAATTCATAATCATCTGACCTTTGAGCCCTTTGATTTCAGAAGTTGCCGCATCCCCGCGGCGAGGGGGGAGGCCAGCGCCTCGCCAGTTGTATTCCCCCTCCTGGGCTTCCGTGCCCGGCCGGACAGGTTGGACGGGAGCCGAACAAAGCCCCTCTCAGATGCGGCAAACAAAGAGCGCTATTGTGCCGTGCTCTCAAACAGCTGACTGTGCTGCAGTCCGATGAGCTGACAGCCAACGATGGATGGTAAGTTATACCCTCCCCCTCCCCCTCCCCTCCCCTATAAGACTTGAGCCATTACAAAAGCCATAGAGAGAGCTTACGTAACGTAACGCACTCCACCCCAGCATATGGAGCGCAAAGTCTTTTTACGGTTGGACCGAAAGAGAAGAAATATTGATTCTGACTCGCAAGCAGGCAAACAAATGGCCGCTGTCTTTAACTTTTGCCGTCGACAGGAGAAAAGCGTCCGTCCGTCCGTCCACCTGCGCTGGCAAGCTCTCGTCCGTGACCTCTTCATTGGGGCTGCGTGACTTATTGGCTGCAAGGGTTCGAGCGTCAAATGAGGCATTTGATCATTTAATTCCTCCCTGTCTCCCTCCCTCCCTCTCTTTTTTTTTCTCTCTCCCTCGCCCACTTCATGTATAACTCCCATTTACACGGCGCTTGGCAGCCGCCTGTTGTTTTTGCTGGAGAGGAAAAGAACAAGACAGCTCTGGTAAAGATCTGTCTTTGACAAAATTGCCTCTCTGTGAAAGGCCAAGAACTTTTTCATTTTGCGCAGCGGCCCGCGTGCGAGCCCAGCCAGAGCAACAGTTGCCTCCGAACGAGTCGTTTGAGAAAGTCACTGGAAAGAAAAACCATTGGGTGCTCTTCAAGTCCCTCTACGGCGGGGCAGGGGCCTCGTTCCGCTTCCGACAGAATTCCCCTTTGGAAAAGTGTCCGTCCGTCTTCTCCAGCGCCACCAAATGTCACTGGCGTCTTAGCTGTGAAATATAGGAAGCACCCGCTCAATGTTGTTTCTGGTTCCCGGCCCAAATGTAGTCTGGCTGGCTTCACGCATACATTTGGGATCGGCCTGGCCTCACTTTCAGCTCGCTCCGTTTCCTGAGTCTTTCCTGAGAACAATTAGCAGGGCTGTGGAATTCCTTTTCAATAGCCAGCGGGACGACCGGCGGCAGCCCCCATTATCTGCATTCCCTCCAGCCGCCGTCAATGTGAGGGGGGGGTTGGCGCGTTCAAAGGCATCTCATTACTTTTATATAGGTTTTTTTTTTTTTCACAGCCACTGCACTGTAGGCTCCTTGTTGTTTTGAGCTAGCGCTCAGTTCAATTTGTCACGATGCAGTCCAGCTTTTGATTCATTTCCCCTTCTCTCGTCACGCAGAAGTGAAAATCTAAGGAGCACGTGTCCCGAAACCATCGCACCTCCGTCGCACGGGACCTAAACCAAAGGTAATTAACTTGGCTTAACCTTGAGACAAAGCGTTTTTGGCCGCCAGACGCGCCACATTTACGGGAACAGCCAGAACACTTTCCAAAATGGAATCGGCCACAGCCATTGAAAAAGGCCGCACAGCAGCATCTCGCCCGGGATGAAATGTTCCGCCGAGTTGCGAGCGGTAAGCGGTGAGGCCGGAGGCCAAGGCACGCTCGCTCTGCGGACAACGTCTCAGCCATCATCGTTACCATCTGCGCTCAGTCGCTCGGCCTTACGCAACGCTCCCGGGAAACCGGAGAATTTGTCTCCAGAGCAGCGAGCGTCAGGACGGACATTCCTGCGAGCCCTCGTCCTATTTTCATTGGCGTCTCGGGACAACCGGCCCGGGAGCCGGCGCCTAGATGTGGAGGGAGGGAGGGAGGCAGGCGTGTGGGCATCGGCAAGTTATTAGCAGAAAATGGCAAGGCTCAAAGAACAATCTGTCCGCCATCATCCAGACGTGAGCATCGGCCCAAAGATATGGCCGTCTTGGGTGGGCTTGTTTGATAGATTCAATGAAGGCAGACAAAAAGCCACGGCGGTTCCCAAATTCGCCCCGCAATGAGAAGAAATTGGCTGAGCTGAAGCCAGAAAATGTCATTTGTGAGATGATGCAACACCCGCTTGTCAATGTAATGCCCTTCCATCCTTTTGGTCATCCATCCGGCACACCGTGCTGATTTTTGGAGCCGTTGTCCTTGCGGTAATATTTCCAAAAGATTTGCAAGGCCAACAATGATAAGGTGACAGCAGTGAAAATGCTGTTGGCTGGCGGGCGGGCGGGCCTCCTGCAATGCGTCTGCAGTGTGTGTGTGCACTGCGGTGCAGCTCGCCAATTCCAGCTCCCCACAGACGTACTGGAAGGCATTTCCACTTCAAATAAAACGCCCGCGCGCCTGCCCACCCGCGTGCCCGCGCGCCCACGTCCAGGCTCCCAGCACCTTTAGCCCCGAGCTGCCTGCCGGTGGCAGAAATCCCTTTTTTTTTTTTTCCTCTTCTAACGCCCAAACATGCCCCAACAACACAAATAGAGCCAAAAGTCAGGAGAGGCATCACACGCGTTGCCCACTCCCCCCCCCTGCGGCGTACGTGCAGCAGCTGGAGACTTGTCCAGTCTCAAATTTGGAAAAGGCTGAACCTTTGAACTCGCAGGTCGCTCGCTCGCATGCCTGCCATCACATCATAGTTCCCATTCCACGCTCGCTCGCTCGCTCGGCCGGCCGGCCTTAACCATTCAGGCAGACGGCTTGAGGTTCATTGAGATGAATCACTCCGAAAATGTTCTTTCTTCCCTTATTTGAAAGATATTTCGGTGAACCTTAGTCACACAATCGATTGCTTAAATAGAAAAGTTTGGTAAATGCACAATACTTACTCCGAGAGAACTTCTTCTGTCAATGTTGCAACTGTGTTCGCACACTGTGGAGAAATAGCATCATTAATTAGCAATTCATTTCAAACCTTTGCCGCTTGAGTCATTTGTGTAGAATATGTGAGTGAAGAGGATCACATTTTTTTCTGATCGACTATTTTTGAAAGAGCTTTTAGTGTTCATCTGAATCCCATTCAAAAGAAATGACATGTTGACTTGAACACTATGAATGAACATTTATTCACAGAAACATGATAAGTTTACAAGAAAGAAGCAGGTCGGGAAAGGTCTTTGCGATCCTTTACGACCTTGAACGAACCCTGCCCAAAACACGGAGCGTACGCTCAAAGGCAATTCTTCCATCGACGACATGTACCAACAGTAATAGGATATCCGACGTCTGCGAGGTGACAATATTGTAACGTCGCCATTGAACTCCCCTCCCCGCTTTTAGCGCTTTGAATCTTCAACGCCTGCAAAGTGAGCGGAGTCGCTCGCCGTCATCCTGCGACGTGTTGGCGTTACATAACTGTCTCCGCGAGCGGGGTGCATTGAAAAGCTCAGCCCAAATGAAAAAGCTTGATCATTTGCCGTGATATTAGAGGAAGCAAGCTTGCATACCGCGGAGGGGGGGGCGCATGCGAAGGAAGCAGACATCCCCTCCCCTACGACCATGTAACACAGCAAAGTTTACAAGGGATTGATTGCAGCGCGATCGGTGCGGAGCACATGGCCGAGCAGCGGCTATTTTTACAAGTAGCCGTTCCTCCCCAAAAAATCGACATCATGTACTAACAACTCTACGAAGCCATCAGAAAAGAAGAATAACACAAAGGCGAGGCGACGGCGAGTCGCGCGCTTACCTGTTGTGCGTCTAAACAAACAAAAATCAAAACAATCCGGATGGGATGAGCCGAATGCTGAATTGTGCCTTTTTTTTCCCCCCCCCCCAGAGTCGGCTTCGGCTTCGGGGACTAGCCCGAGTGGTTGCATCAGCCCGCTTAAGTAGTGGGCCAGGTCTGGGAGAACTCCGGAATGCGGAAGTGGCCGAGCCAGACGTAAGCGTGCATGAGAGGACGGAGGGGCGGGCCGAAGTCGGCGGGCGGGCGGGCGGGCCGGCCCGCTCCGCCCCCTAGCAACGGAAAACATACACAAGCGGACAGGAAAACTTTGGACGCTCATCCAGGCAGGCGCCTGTCTCTGCTGTTGACAGGAGCCGCTACATAGAAACAAGTGCACGCAGTATGTCAAGCGGCCATTTGCTTTTGTTCCATTTCTGCTTGCACTTCAACTTATTGCTGGCACCCCAAGTGTTGATTTGCACTTCCTCTTTGGTACGTGCCACACGACGGACAGCTTACACAAGACTTACTTGAGTGGCTTTTTATTTGCTTTGTTGAACCCTGGTTTGCCCCCCCCGGCACCTTCCATTGACTCACGTGCAGCTCGGAATCATGTTATTGCAGCTGGCCCCGGCAACTCCGAGGCTATAAATCTTGCAAGGGCGAGCGCCATCTTTCTTTGGCCTTAAAGTGCCCTTAAGTGCTATTTTGCTTGAGTCACAATTGGCCGTTGTGGAAGAAACCCAAACGGAGTGGACGTCTGTCTCACCGTTGGCTTAAGGGAGGGAGGTTAAGGAAAGTTCCAGAAAGTGTGAAATTTGGCCTCTCTGCTTTCCCCTAGTGTTCACAATGGGTAACAAAATAGACGTGCGGTATTCGAGACTTTACTCCCAAAAGTTGCCATGTGTTTGTCCACTCTTGACTAATTTCATATTTTTGTCAAGGTACTCAATTGTTCCAGTCACAAAGCATGCCACCGGGGTTATTCCAAAATACCCCACTGTGTTCCCCTTTTTTTTTTAGCTTCTAATTTGGCTCCGCTGTGATTTATGTCTCACATCTGTGAGGGAGGGGGTCGTGTATGTGCGTCACGCTGGCTCCAAACATAGACCTGGAACACATTTCAAAGGTGCCAAGCGGGTTAATAAAGCAGAAGTGATCAGCTTTTCTGGAAGGACGAGATGGTCCGAAGTGTCACTTGGATGCAAGAAAATAAACAAAGTGATCTGATATGGTCACGTGTCGCCAATGGGATTTGGACTCCACGTTAATCCATTGGAGTGCCCGTGAAACAAAAGTCAGTGTCTTGTCAATTTGACACACACACACCACAGAGAAGAGTGTCAACAACTCCAAATGAGGTCTTTTTGGGTGACTGTATTTCAATTGTCATCATTGATGTGCTCCACGTTTGTGTTTCCCGCCAGGTGGCGCCCCCGCCTCCTCACGTGAGCGTGCAGGTCAGATCAGGTCAGTATTGATTTGCTTATTTGCTTCACGTCTGCTCGGTGATTTCAAATGTCTTTTGTGCACAAGCGTGCCACCTCTCTGGGAAATACCGGTGGCTCATGCCAGACAGCGTCCAGTCTCGTCCCGTTTCGTCCCTTCCCGTCTTGACTCATTCCTCTTCCTTGACCGCACTGCAGACACAATAATGCCCCTATTAATTTGCTTCCTTCCTTCTTGTTGTTCTCCTTTCGGGATCCTCGCAGACGCCCGACCGGCCGTTGGCACTTTTTTGCAAATCTTTCCATATTTCATAAGAGCCGGGTCATAATGGGAAGTTGATTTCAGCAACTGAGATCTTTGCCATTCTTGCAGTTGTGCTGAAGAAGGAAATTCTACTTTTGAGTTCCCCCCCCCCCCCCCCCCCCCCCATAGCTCATTTGTGATTGTTCCATTGAAAATGTCATCAATGGTAAAAATCTGTTCAGTCTCTTTTCAAATTCAAGGAGCCCGCCGTACGTACGGGGAAACGTAATTTCGATCTCTTTGTGTGCCTGGCATGTGAAGGAATTGACAATAAAGCGGACTTTGACTTTATGCACAAAAGAATGGTCCCGTCATGGGCTTGTTAGTTGGATAGATTGTCTCCGAGCTCTTGTTGCATGTCTCACATCTGCGCTCACTTTTTCCTTCCGCATCACGTTATCTCATTCCCAGGGAAGTGCTACATTTACGGGCATTAATCAATGTCACCATTTATGGCGAGCGCGCGGTGACGTCAGCCCATCAATGGCCTTAGTATGATATGTTAGCTTGAAGCTGCTTTCAAAATCTTAACCATCCTACTGTGGGAAAGTTGACTCACTCACTCACTCAGTCACAAGAACAGGGGTGTGTAGACTTTTGATATCCACCGTGTTCACGCACCTAATTTACCTCTAACTATTTGTCCAAGCGGATCCACCGCGTGTCTCCTAAGTGTCAGGTTGTGATGTTTGTGGTATTTTGCCGTGGCAATGCCCGAAGAGGTGAGAAGCCTCTCGCGACCGGACTTGGATGAAGCAAGAAAAAGCTAGCCAAGCTTTAGCCATCGTTGCAGCTAAATATTCGAAACGGGAAGCGGTGGATCGTACACTGGGACAGTCACTGGCCAGAATATTGGGAACACCTGCACACTGCCAGCCACACAACACAGGTATTCATCACTGGTGACACAAAGTACAAATTCTATTCACAAAATAAACCTTTGGTTCTACTCGCTAGTAGAATTTTGGTAAGAGTCCACGTTATTACCCAATGTTGTGGCAAGTGAGTGTCGTTAGCCCGTGAACGTTGTAGCGCCCCCTAATGTGCTCAATCTGACGCAACTGTAATCTCCTGATCGCACAGTGACCTTGAACGCACCGACACATGCCTTCCCCGTTTTGCTTTGACTTTCTTTGCTAGCTCGTAACCACATCTCGTGATCTACTACGAAGCTGTTCTTGAAATACTCGTCGAAACTCACGGTTGTTTATTCACATTCGATTAAAAAAAGAGGGCGAAAGAAAAAAAAAAAAACGTTTCCCCCGGCGGCAGCGGCGGCGGCGAGGACACGGCCGTTGCCATAGAAACAAAACAGGCGGCTATTCCCCGCCCCGCTCCATATTTGGTCAACGGACGTGACGCAGCACGCTACTCGCTCCGTGACGTCGGCACGTCGTTGCTTTTGGGCAGCGTAGGAAACGCAATGAATAAGTTGATTCAAATCAAGCTCCCACTCAGTGTTTTCTCCCCCAGAAATGATTTTTGTATCATTCTCCTTCAAAATCTAACTCAGACGCTCCATGTTTCAATGTCACCGTTTATTTTTTTCCTCTTTGCATCGCATATTTTCCATATGTAAAAAAATAAACTATGTCATAAAATATGTCCCAGTAAAATAGAGATGGCACAAACATTGAAATATGACATTACATGGAAAAATGCTACACATCCGTTACTCTTTTGGTCATTGTTACATTGTTACATCAAGTTTGTCTACAGCACGTACATCATTCCATCCAGATTTACATGACAGACACTTGTTTGCATGCATGTTTTTGTGAAGCGTTCATTTTGGACAAGCGCACTTGCACCAGAATGGAAGAATTCAGCCCCGCCATATTTATTCCACATCATCTGCACTTTGGAAGTTTCAACAACAGCAAACATACACGACCAAAAAAAAAAAACAAGAGTACAGTGAACCCCCTCTAGATCACAGTTTGGCGTTTTTACAATAGATATTTGATATATAGTACGTACACGATTCACTATATATTGTACTTTCTTTCTTTTTTTTTTTTCCATTCACCCTTCACAACGCCAGGAGTGTCGGCGAGTTGAGACTGTCTTCCAGGCCGCTCCGGGCGTCCTCCGCCAAGGCGTCCAAGTCGGCCAAGTTGAAGGAGAAGACGCCGGTGCGGTAGATGGCGCCGCACGAGGGGCCGGAAGACGCGGCGGCGAGCGGCGCGCCCAGACATTCCAGGTCGTCAGCCACCGACTTGTACAAGGTTTCCCAGTCGGGGAGGCAGAGAGGCCCGCTCAGGTCCGCGATGTCGGGGACGAAGGCCCCGGCCGCCGCCTCCCCCTCCTCGGACGTCGCCGCCTCCATCTCGAGACTGGGGACCAAGTCGTCCAGGTCGTCCTCCAGGCTCTCGTCTCGGTCCTCCTCCAGGTTGGAGGACAGGAGGAGGTCGGAGTTGCCGAAGATGGCGGCGGCCGGGATGCAGCGGACTTCGGCCAGGCCGACGCTTTCGGCCGACATCATCGTGACTTCGTCCTCGTGGGATTTCTCCTCCAGCTTACAGCAGGAGGACTCGTGCGAGGACAACACCTGCTCCAGGCGCTCCTTCTCCTTCAGGAGCTCGTCTATCTCCGACTGAAGGATGGACTTCTCCTCTTCCAGTTGGTCAGTTTCCTAGCGGGGAGGGGAAGTCAGGCATCGCTCATATGCTCTTTAGAGAGAAACAAACTGATTTTCTTGACACGTACAGTTTGCAGCGTGTCGATCAGCTCCCTGCGCCTGTTGCGGCATTTTGCCGCAGCAATTTTGTTCCGCTCCCGGCGAATTCTCCGCCTCTCGTCCTCTTCTTTGGAAGACTGCAGACGCAAGCGACAAAAACAAACACATGGACGCATTTGGGGAAAAAAAAGTGCACACAGTATGTGTACGCCAAAGGTTTAGATGAAAAAAAAAGTTTCAAAAGTCAAAACTTCTCAAGGATCAAAGTGATGTTCTTCCACTGTAAGGAAACCAATGTGACTTGACGGTGGGTGGCCTGCTGTTAGGAAGTCTGTTGTCGCCATCTAGCGGTGGGACTGTGAATTTGTCTCATTTTCCTTTTATCATTATTACTACATGAAAAGGTGATCACCTTTACTTCAATCGACCCTTTCCTCCCCAATTGGAAATGTTAAAACAGGTTTGGTCATGGTGTGAATCCCCGGACTAGATGTGATTATTACCATTTTCATGAGCCCCAGTGGACGGGAAAATATTTAGGCGACGAGAACAAGAACCGCTCCACAAAGTCCCTGCACTGAATGCTGATGCAGAGGCGCTGCAGACTCTGAAGATACGCGCATGCACCACGTGCATGAACATGCACGCGCTACATTGCAGCGTCGTACCTTGTCTTTGTGCCCTTTCCTGCAGGCGGAGGGCTTGGCCTTCTTCTGGCCCCTGCTGCCGTGTTTGGAAGGCGAGACGAGCGCCACCGCGCTCGCCTGAGACGTGCGCCACCGATCATCTGGCGAGATGGCATCCGCGCTGGGCACCACGCAGTCCGACGCACCGCTGTCCACATCCTGACAGCGCCCCCAAAAAATACATAAATAATGTGCGTATTTTTTTCTCTCTCTCTCTAAATTGTAGTCCTTTTGTGACTCTTTACCTGGTCGTTGTCAGGTGGCGGTGACGGTGACGGAGGGTGCAGGCTGCACCCAAGAGTGTCCCCGCCAGGCGATGCTGTGCTGCAGCTGGACGACGACGAGTCCGAGGAATAATCCGGGTGCATGATTGATTTCGATTTTCTTCTTCTTAACTATAAAAAGAAATGAACACATTGAGATGCGTGTGAAAAAGGCAGAGGGCATCAAATAATGCATACGAATGCTCACTTATCTTCCATTTGCCAGCCTTGGTGAATGTTGCAAAGTGCAGCGAGTGGCAGGACGACCCGCCTTTTATAGTGAGCTGGATTTTATGAATGAAACGTAGGAGAGCAAACCATTCGGTGGGGTTAGGGGGGAAAGCAACGGTGCGCCCCCCCGCCCCCTCCAACGTAGCGCGTGAAAGTAGCAATCATAAATCCACAATCAATGATAATCCAATGAAAATATGTTTTGATGAATGCAAATGATGAAAGTAGAACAGTCTTGTTCGACGCGAGGCGGCACCCCACGCATTAGCACGTCATGAATGAACGACGTCATCGAACGTATGCAGCTACTGGATCATACCTGCAACGTGACCCGCGGCCCGTTTTTTTTTTTTATCATTTTTTTACTCGTCATATGAGAACATGCCCTCAGAAATCGAATTCATTTCCAATAGCGATCTTTTCTATTCAACAAGAACGTTATTTTTGCTCTGTCAGTTTGTGCAATCGTCATTTTGCACAGCTGCCTTATGCAACGAGGCACCGCGCTCACGTGCTCATTATTAGATGTTTTTTTTTTTTTTATTCAATGTTTATTTTTATAAAAAGGTGCCTCAATTAAGCACAATTTGTGTTGTCTTTTACCTCTGTGCATCTGATCAGAACGATCGATCGTTGACAAAAAAAGAAAAATACCCTCTGCGCCATATATGGCATTTCCGGTGAACAGGGGCGCACAAGCGCAGGCAGGGGGCGCTTGGGACGGCTCCAGACGCAACAGAGAGAGGAGGAGCGGGGGGGGGGGGATCTGTTAATTGACCATTAGTGATTTATTCTGCTTTTTAGCACTCAGGGAAGAAATGTAACGCCCATTACGTGACACTGGCAACAAATTGTTCCTGCATTTCGATCATCAGAGATGCAAGTCCACTTTTACAGATGTTTTGGAGTGGTAAGTGGTAGGAATGCAAGCCAAAAAGCCCTTTTCTTGCCTTAAACTGCCTCAAACGCTGTGGGTGTGTCCGCTTTATTCGCAGGAACTGTCAATCAAATTCCACTACTAGTCCTGCAGAGGTTTTATTCATTAGTGCCTGAATACAAAGTGTTTGTATTGTGGAAGAATACAATACAACTTTAGCGAGCGCATTTCACAACAGCTTGAGCGCTTGGTATTAAAATTCAGTAGTAGAACAATACAACAAAGACTAAAATGGGTCCCCTGACTGATTTCTAAGAGCTATTTTTAGGTCGCTGGTGACATCACAGAGCCATTGGAGTGACCGGGAGTCGGGGAAAGCGAAAGCGGGACCGGCATTGTGAATAGAAAAGCAAGGGAAGGGAAGGGAAGGGGGCCTCTTGGGCTTCCCGGCAGCCGCTGCCTCTTCTGCCAGGGAGGGGTCCCGGGTTGGAGGAGGCTTATTTACTGGCACATCGTTAGCCAGGGAGTTCAAAGTTCACCGCCCACCCAAACAAAAAGGCTATTTTTAACCCGGCAGCATCAGCGCATTGGTTGATTGAGGACTTGAAAATAAAAACATAACGCCAAACATGTCATGGAAGATGCAATTATGCAACATATTTGCCAACCAAAATACGAGAAGATGGCACGCTCGCATCGCCTGCAGAGGTAGGTGTCCTATTTCAGCCACGACGCTCACAGACAGGAATCCACGCAAGAGCTCTCACTCTGCCGTCTTTCTGGAAGCTTCGCCTGTGACGTCACCGAGCACAAACCCCGCCGGAGCGAGGAGGAGTCTGGTCCTTTTTTTTCTGCCGTCGAGCAATGCCACTTTGTTGACATAAATCATCTCGGTTGCCCTACGAAACGTTCACGTCACTACCGCGAAAGGGGTGGAGTGTTGCCATGGCGATCGGGAATATTCAACAACAACAACAACAATCAGCGCGCGAAACAAAACACACAAAGCTTTCAAGCGCCGTGATATCGTGAATAATGCACATTGTCAACTTGTTTTCAGCATTTGCACTCTGTCTCACGGAGTCACTATTCCATCATAAATGCCAGGAACACGTCATGCGCATAAACTGAACTATGACCTCGTTCTGCATTAAGTGTCGGACAACATGATTGTGCAAGACGCGTGATCGTTCACGTGAAGGGAGTTTGTGGGAATGGTTGCCGAAGGACAATGGCCTTGTTCTACCTGTCTGGCCTCGCCTCCATGCAGGTGAGAAGGGGAGGGGTCACAGGATTCCCTCTTGCCCTTCTCAGGGAACACCTGGAAAAGTACTCGCCCACATTTACACACACACAACCATCTTGTTCTGCAAGTGCGACACGCCTGTTTGAGAGAAAAGTACGAGCACCGCCCCGGGGCTTGGAACGTCCGCCGCGCCGCGCCGCGCCGCGCCGCACGTCAACGGATGGCCTGCTTTGCACGCCACCCTTTCATTGGAAGTAGCAGCACGTAGACTGCGGTACAAATTGACATACCAAACAACTTTACCTTAGCTCAATGCTAACACGGAAGCAAAAATGCCACCGACAGGCCAAAGATTCATTTATAAGGGTAAATATGCGAGAATTTGAAGGAACAATTTTGGTCAAATTCAGGTCATATCTCAAGACACTGTTTTATATCTATACATATATATCTATATCTATCTATCTATCTATCTATCTATCTATCTATCTATCTATCTATCTATCTATCTATCTATCTATCTATCTATCTATCTATCGATATATATATATATATATATATATATATATTTATTTATTTATTTATTTATTTATTTATTTATTTATTTAAAGACAAGATAAAACATTATTGGCATTTAATGTAGAGTATAAGAATTGGGAGGATTAAAAATATGCTAAGCAAATATCCACGTTTATAGATCTGATCTTCAAATATTTACTGTCCTTTTGTCTGACTATATAGAAGAAAGTAGGTCACTTGAGAACAAGCCGTTCGTTCGAAAGATTGTGCAGTCTGTCTTGCGTTGGTTGCATCACGTACTTGTCGCCCATTGTGCTGAGCATTAGCTTTGCTTTTCACAAGTTGACTGTTTGTTGCCTTACGTAACGTCACGGCGGCCAGCTCTCGCTCTCGCTCTCGCTCTCGCTGTCGGGTTTACCATCAGAGCCCGCCCCTTTTTACAGGATGCGCCATATTTGGAAAATGACGTACAGGGGATCCCGGAGCGGAATCTTCCATTCCTTGAAAGCGGGAGGACTACTCCTGTCAAAATGTCGACTTTTTGCCCTCATTATACTTGGAATTTCGCTAAATGGTGCTTATTTTCTACGGTAGACGTATTTGAAGAGCTCTTGTGTTCTGATAGCTTGACGTTTTCTTCCGCGTTTCTGTCTTTTCCACCCTCGGTGTCTCCCCCTCGCACCCGTGACGTCACTAGACTAGACTATAAAAGAGCTGCGAGCAGACTTGCCTGTCAGTTCACGCTCAACTGCTCGACGAGACAACAAGACAAGACCGGGCCAAACCAAACAAGGAAGCCTTTGGAACTCTTGTCATTTGATTGTACTTTATCCATTGTACCTTTGCAAGCCTTTGGCGGCAGGGCAGGACAGGGCAGGGCAGGACTTTCCTCACGTTTTTCCTTTTCAACTTGGGAATTTGCCTCGGTGCCGGAGCGATGATGTTCAACGTTTTCAAGCCGGAGTGCGACTCCTCCTCCCGGTGCAGCACCGCGTCCCCGGCCGCTGACAGCAACGTGGGCTACTACCAAGCGTCCCCAGCCGGATCCTACTCCAGCATGGGCTCGCCACAATCTCAGGTACGCGTTTGCTCCAAAAATAAATCATGACAACAATGAAGCGCTCGAGCGGTACACATTTGTTCAAATGCAACTTTGATGCGTCGTGCGTTTTATTTGAATCATGATGCAATTGAAGGAAGTCTTCATGTTGAAAGAGTGAGTGCCTTATGCAAGTCGTAGTGGCTCACAGTAGTATTTATTCAATACGCTTTTTAGGAATAAAAGCGGTCTTGTTTTTGACAAACATTGCGCCATAGCGAAGATACCAATTTGCAAGTTAGATGTTTGACAAAAGTATTGTCTAGAAAAATTCCTTCTCCCTCCTGGAATTGCGCTGACGTCCATTTTTCTTCCCCCTCTGCAGGATTATACCGAGCTGACTACCTTGAGTGCCTCGTTCGTCCCCACGGTGACGGCCATCTCCAGCAGCCCTGACCTGCAGTGGATGGTGCAGCCGCTCATCTCCTCGGTGGCCCCCTCGCACAGGGGACACTCCTTCACCTCCAGGCCCAGCCCCGCCTACCCCAGGGGGGCCGTCAAGGTGTCGGCGTCCCGCCCTCACAGCACCACCAAGAGAGGCAGGATGGAAGAGGTGAATATTTCACTATGATTCTTATTTCATCAGATGTCTTTAAAATGTGCATTTTCTTGTCCACGAGCACTCGGGTTAACTTTGACTTTCCATTTTTGCAGAGTTCACCCGAGGAGGAAGCAAAAAGAAAGATTCGCCGGGAGAGAAACAAGCAGGCGGCCGCCAAATGCCGTAACAGGAGGCGGGAGCTCACCGACACGCTCCAAACTGTAAGTATTTGCCTCACTTGGGACTGACTTGGAAGATAATAATAATAATACACTCGATAACGCTAGCAAACAGCTGCCGTTGGCCACAGTTCACAGCCAGATGCTCACGTACAAAATCTGGTCACTGATGAGGCCGCGCCCACAGCAACCCAATATTGCAATTTCTCCAACCCTCTCCCCTTTTATGTCTTCTCAGGAAACTGATCAGCTGGAGGACGAAAAGTCCAGCCTTCAGAACGACATTGCCAACCTCCTCAAGGAGAAGGAACGTCTGGAGTTCATCCTGGCCGCCCACCGACCCATCTGCAAAGTCCCCGCCGAGCTGGACTCGGACTTCCCTCCGGCATCGGTCTCGCCGGCCCGCTCGTGCGTCTCCGCCGAGCCCCCCGCCGTCTCCAACTCGCTCTTCTCCGGCCTGCCTGCCGGCACCGCCGCGTCCGCCGGCCCGATCAAACTGAGCGACCTGGACGCTTCGGTACTGGACGAGTCCCTGGACCTGCTGAGCAAGACGGAGGTGGAGCGCTCTGTCCCCGAGGTGGACCTGTCCGGCGGCGCTCAGGACTGGGAGCAGCTGCATCCGTCGGTGACCAGCGGTGACTTTGAGATGCCGCTGTGCACGCCGGTGGTCACCTGCACGCCGAGCGGCACCACCTTCACGTCCTCCTTCGTGTTCAACTTCCCCGAGGCTGACGCCTTCCCCGGCTGCGGAGCGGCCCACAGGCGCGGGAGCAGCGGCAACGAGCAGTCGTCCGACTCGCTCAACTCGCCCACGCTGCTGGCCCTTTAAGACATCTCCAGACCCTCGGGACTCCCGGCGACTCAGAAGCGCCTCTGTCCCTACTTGACTTCCAAAAGAGCACATGGTCTCTCTCCATCACAGAGCTACGGACAATTATTTATGCTATGACTTGCCTTTTTTTACATGTAGCATGTTTCAATACCACCAAGTAACCTACAGATTCTTCTACGATTTGTTTTCTAACGGTGCTACATAACCGAGAGTCGTCTTCGTTGTCGTCGTAGTGTTTCCTGTCCGAGGAGCAATAGTAAAAAAAAAACAAAAAAAAACGGACAACTTCAACCCCAGTCAACTTTATAATGCATATGAAAGTTTTCTGTGAAAACAACACAAGTTTTTCTGATTTTGGGGAATTAATTTATAAGATTTGACTTTATTTTTTTACAACAGAAGCAAACAAAACAAGTCAATGTCAATGTTTGTTATATATAGATTGATGTAAATAAACTCTTAGCCATATTTCAATTGACCCTTTGGTCTGGTGGCGTTTGTATGCTCACATACCTTTTATTAGGTATGCACCTCATCTTTGGTTATGCTGCAGACATTCAACTTTTTTATAATGACACAATTGATATAGATTTAGTTTTTTTTAATTCCGTTATTTTCAAATACATTTTCAAGATATAGTTTTGAACTAGTTTAAGGTTTACATGTAAGAAAATCATTTCACAATATATCAGAATAGATGTTTCTATTTTTTTCAACTCTTTAAACACAACTTGTAAAGTCTGCCATACACGAGTTAAAAACCAGACAAAATGTTTGCCAAAGCAAATGATACGATATGTTTGTCGGAGTTTTCCAGTGTTACCCATTCGTTCTGTTTATTCGTTTCATGTACTTTCTGTTGCTAAGGTTAACTGTGCCACAAGTCACACAACTCCGACGTCAGTGTTTTTTTCCTCCCCCCGAATGCTGAGCGCGGCGAGATGGCGTCACACTTCCGTGACCAAATGGAGAGTTCGAGCAAGCCGGTTTGGACTAGCGTTGAAAAGTTCCCAGAGGCGCCCTCAAAACGCATTCAAAGGTAACTAACTATTCAGAGCTTCACCTCTGGTATAGTCCAATCCCAATCAAATTGCACGGAAAGGGCACTCAAGGCGACAAATGGTAGCTTGTGCAACAGAGAGGATCCGAAAGCGACGTCGTTTGCATCTCGACCACAAATTTGCAAGAGCGCAAAAACCTCACTGGAAAGCCTCCTCACTCGCAATACTTAGCGCAAAACTCCACGGTGCACCGAAAATTGCATCATAATGCACACGTCCAAAACAAATCTGACATTTGATACGGTGGGGCACGGTTTGCACTTCCATTCGATACCAACAGTCTTAGCCAATAGTATATGGTTCAATGATTGCCTCGAATCTCCGTCTTTCTGGCTAGTGTCATTTAAAACGGTATCGTATCAAGCAAAGTGTGTGTGCGTGTTGGTTTTTTTTTTACACAGGTTGGCAAAGTAGTGCTATTCGATTGACAGCTCACAGTTGAGCGGACACGCCCACCCACCGGAGAAGAGCGCTTGATTTGGCATTTTTGGTGAGTATGTATTTTTTTGCCTGGAATATTGATGTGAAACATTCCGATTCATGTGGCTTTTACAAGTTGCTCTATGTTCTGCTGCTCCGTGTGTGTCAAAGTTGTAGATTAAGGTTTTGTCATATTTTAAAAAGCGTGTTAAAAAAAACAAAACACTTCCAGTCATCTACCACAGCTATTGCGTGCGCCAATGACGCAACGCCTAATCCTCCCCACCCTTCCTTTCTGTGCAATTATCATTTATTCATTGAATCATGTGCACTTTTTTTTTCTTTTTGGCAGTATAAGAGCGGCGGCTTGCCTAATAAGGCGTGTGTGAGTGCGTCCGTTTTGTGTGTGTGTGCGCGCGTGTAAGGAACGTTATCACCCTCACACACCCAGCTATTGTTCGAGCGCGACTGGCGTGGAAATTTCCGCAAAGAACACCACCAATTCAGCCGGCTTCGGTCTTGGCAGTGATGCCCTGGCGTAGCCCGGACGTGTTATTAGCCGTTGCATAAGATCTGTCTGCTCCCCCCCCCACAAGAAAAGATGCTACGTGTCTAATACGCGTCTATTAATATTCGTCACAAGCCCCCGTGAGGATGGAGGGCTATAGCAGCAGAAATAGCAGGTGCCTCTTTTTTCATAACATCAGCATCAACAGTGGTAAAATTAGACCACTATGACGCCAAAACGCGTCGGCTTCACAGCCCAGGGGAGGGAGGGAGGGAGGCAACCAAGGCGATGGGGAAGAAGAAGAAGAAGAGGAGGAGGAGGAGGGCGATGATGTTGTTGTGAGGTAGACTGGATGGTGATGACGATGGCGATGAAACAGGCAGGTTCACCCACATGCCAACCTGAGATGCTTTGAATAGAACACTTGAGACGCACACGTACACTTCTGCACGTAAGCACAAGTACCCAAACGCCAAAAGCTCTGCATGAAAACAAAAAATCATCATGAGTGCTCAATAGAGGGTGCTAGGGCACATGCCACACCATTTCCTCAAAGACTCCAAATTGAATGAAAGCTCAGGAAAAAATAAATCAAGTGAAACTTTTGTTGCTTGTCTGAAATTCTAAGATGTGGAGACTTTTTATGCATAGTGACATCATCATCGAGCCGACAGACACGTAGCTTTGCTAACTGCCAAATCAATTGACTGCATCGTTTCCTTTTGTGGAAATGTACTGCATTTGACAGGACTTGAATAGCTTGGAAGCCAAACCGGCGTGACAGAAGATCATATCCTGTTCCGCTCTGAAGAGTCAAACATTCCCCTCATCTTTGCACGTCGTGCACAATTTGATGATCTCAATAATTGACAGCGATCAGCGTCAAGGGGCGGGGTGTGCCGCCGCCTTGCGTCACCCGGCCACATTCAGGGAATTTTTATCTTTGTGCTCTGGAAAAGTAGGTCACGTCGTCGCCACGTCAGTTCCAAGTTTAATTGATAGATCCTCGTCACCTTACTAGCTTCAACTGGAAATTTACGTTCTGGCCTCCGACCAAGTGAGCAAGCCTTTGCCTTAAGCAAACGTCTACTTTTAGTGTCGCAAAATAATCCCATGCACAAATTATTTTGAGCAAGTAGCTCAAAGGATCATGAATCAATACTAGCATGAAAATGGCCCCAGAATACAAATTGGGTGTTTAGAGAGGTAAGAGAGAGCACATGAAAAATATAATTGCAAAGAAGGTTTATGAATTGACTTCCACTTTATGATGATTATGAAACACCAAAAACTCCATCCGATGCTTCTTAATTGGCTCACATCTGCTGACGTCTGCCATGTTTTGGGGAGGGGGGGGGAATTGTACCACTTTTTGGAGGTGCTATTCTTGGAAGTCCATCTGGGTGTCGTGGAGAAGGTTGCTATTCTTAGAAGCCATTTGACGCACCGAGCTGCGACACCGGGGAGATTTCTCCATCCAATAATTGTTGTTCTTGCGCCAGACTCGCCACTCGGTATCCCCGCCTCGTCCGGTGGGCTCAGGAGCGAGGGAGGATGTCTCCGTGGAAACTGGAGCATTTTTATGTAACCGGCTCAAGTGCGAGCTGCCGGCAGCGAATGGTGCCGTTGCTTTTAAACGTGAGCAATTAGCAGGACGCAGAGCGCCACCGGACGCAGTTGTGGAGCAATAAGTGAGCGAGCGAGCGATAAGGGATTTATTGTTTGCATGAAATGTCTGTGACCCAGATGGAGTTAATATTTAACACCATTTTCTATCCTGCCACATACACTGACTCCAGCTAAAAAAAAAGATTGGTGGCAGGAAGCCCAGCCAGATTCTTGAAAAATTCATAAATGGAAAAAAATATACAGATTGTATACACAGAAAAAACATATGATTAAAAACGTAAGATATATCTATTTAAACATCTCGTCAAATAACGTTATTTTAAGAAGAGTCTCAAATATCCTCTTTTTTTTTTTTTTTTTTTTTTACATCATTATTGCGTTACACTTGTCATGTTTCAAAATGTGACGTGTACGTGGAGTTACCCCCTCCGACCTCACGGCGTCGCTGCTGCCGGCAGCAAACTGGTTTCCTTTCGCCGAAGCAGGAAGTTGTTAAGCAGACTAGCTGGCAGTGGCTGGTTGGTTGCTCGCTCGCTCGCTCTCCCGGCCTGTTAGAAAGGCTCCCAGCCATGGCTCGGTTCGCGACGTTCTTGCTCTTACCAGTTCTCGTCGAATTGACGTCGTCCATCTCCTTCTTCCTGCCGGTCAACTCGAGGAAGTGCCTGCGGGAGGAGATCCACAAGGATGTGCTGGTCACCGGGGAGTACGAGATAAGCGAGCAGCCGAACACCAAAACCAATCTGAAGGTGAGCCACGCCGAATATCCGGCTCGTCCGACGAAGGCCACGCACGGATCGACGGAAGCACATTTCGATTAACTTTGGAGTCACAATTGAATGTAGATCGTTTCTGTCCTCGTCTGAACTCGCGGGTCTCAAAAGGACGACTTCCCGGTTTAAATCAACTAATCAGTTCAAGCTAAATGTCGTCAACCGCTACTTCGACATCACAGTGGGTTTTATGCTCATATTAAAATGACTAAGTTATGTGCGGGTAGCTAATGTTTGTTTTGCTCCGCCGGCTGTTACACGTCACTCTTAACATGCCGCGCTGCTAACGTTAGCATGCTGCTATACGCCAACTGGGAATGCGATGACGCTCAAGTCAAACAAAAACATAAACTCTAAAAGTTTATTCTCAAAAGCTTGGTTGTTCTGAAAAGTCATTAACATGATCAGTCAATGCACAGTCCTATGTCCTTATTGATTTGTTTGTAATGAATGTAAAGTCATTGTTAATGTCATCTGAGCACATTTGTTATTTCTGAAGTGTGTGTCAAACTGCTAGCTCGCAATTTAAATAAGATTGGTGACCCTTGCTTTCTGGACATTCCCCCTCCCCCAAAAATTCGATTTTTGTCATAGATCACAGATTCTGCCGGCCATTTGCTCTACAGCAAGGACGATGCCATCAAAGGAAAGTTTGCGTTCACCACGGAGGACTACGAAATGTTTGAGGTGTGCTTTGAGAGCAAGTCCCCCATGGGTAAGTTTCAAGTCGACCAAATAACACTGCTACTACTTTTCAGCAAGTCCTAACGCTGATATTTGTTTGCTGCCTTTCTGTAAAGGAACCGGAAGAGTGCAGGACCAATTGGTCAACTTGGACATGAAGCATGGCGTGGAGGCCAAGAACTATGAGGAGGTACTTGCTTCGTAAATGCTTCTACGAGCCCTGTTGTGTTCTCACACTGCACTCGATAATAAGCGTACCGAAGTAATGCTGGGAATTGAGCCACATGTGGTACAAACCCTGCGGCCGGCCTCAGCTCACAAAGACCACAGCAACTGTCATCTGTCAGCATGGACTTTACAATTGCATGATAAATGTGTCAAAAATGTCCTGTACATATTTTATTCCTATCGAGGAGCTGCATTGATAGATTCTTAATTGTCGGACGCTTTCATTTCCAAGTCTTAGACTGACACCTACTGGATGAACTTTGTAAGATCGAGTGTTGGCTTGACTACAATTGGTAAGGCTGAGTTTATTTAAGTAAGAAAGTTTCTTGCGGACGCTTTGTGAGCGCAGATTGCCAAGGTGGAGAAACTGAAGCCTCTCGAGGTGGAGCTGCGGCGACTGGAGGACCTTTCCGAGTCCATCGTCAACGACTTTGCTTACATGAAGAAGCGAGAGGAGGAGATGAGGGACACCAATGGTAAATCCATCCATCGCTTTAGCGCAGTGGTTCCCACCTGCGAGTTCTGGCCTCAATAACCGTTGGCAATCGAACAAAAAGGCATTCCCGTCCGTCCTCGCTACTGAGGAGATGTTGACTTTCCCTCCTGCCTCCGACAGAGTCTACCAACACGCGTGTGCTGTACTTCAGCATCTTCTCCATGTGCTGCCTGATCGGGCTGGCCACGTGGCAGGTGTTCTACCTGCGCCGCTTCTTCAAGGCCAAGAAGCTGATCGAGTAGAAGAGGAGCCGGCCGGGGTTCTTCGTCGTCCGGCTCGACCGACGCGTCCGAACATCCATCATTCCTGGACGGCAAGGGAAGTTTTAGGCACTGGGGGTGGGCTCAAATTTGACTTTTTCAAAGATGCCAGCCAACCGCAATGAACCAACAAGACGTAAAAATTAAAATGAAAATATGACAAGATATCAGGCCTGCTTTGTTTTGCGGTTTGTAACATGACAAGCGCTGCGTGTCGGGAGCGACCGAGCACCGTTTCCAATCTTCCCGTCAACAATGAGCTCGGTTTTTCTTTGGAGCCGACGTGCCACGAGCGTGCCGCTGAGGAGATCCTCAAAATCAAGTGAAGGCTATTTGATTGTTTGCTTTAGTTTGTTGCCTCGCTACATTTGCGTACGTCATGAGTTTGATTTGTTTCCGTACTGTAAATGCCCGCCCCCTCCATCCCATGCACGTGTTTATCGTTTTGGGGAATGGCTTGGTCACTGTTAATGGGGTTGGGTTTTTTTCCCCTTCTTCGCTCTATATCAATTAGGTTATGTTGGAACTCATTGATGCTATCATTCACTCACCATCTAAAATGGCCAACTGGCAGCATTTGTAAAATAGCCTGGAGGAGATGCTAGTTCAAGCACCTGAATTGTACACAGCCTGCTCTTCAAGCATTTTGCTCAACTGAACTTTTGATAGCAACAAGTAACACTTCACAATTTCTTGTACTTGCAGATCCATCCCAATGATTTTTTTTTAGGTTGTGTTTTCTTTTTAGGGATACTTGAGGAGGTGCAGTTACATGGACTTAGGAGAAGATAGCTTCCCGTCTGATAAAGGTTCATTATAATGGGGATATTATTTTTTTTTTTTAGCAGCGACCGTGAGCATTGTGCGCAATCGATTTTTATGTTGACTGGTGCATTTTGTATATTTGTGTTGGGCTTGTACTAAATAAAATATAGGATGGATTTGTTATTTATTGCGTGATCTTGTACTCCATTAAATATTACATATACTAACTTAGGGTGACCAGATGTCCTGTTTTCCCCGGACATGTCCTAAAACTCCCACATCCTGCATATAACACTAGTTCTGATAAGGAAGTAAACACGCACAAAAGACAATCAATTAACAGAAAATTGGAGAAAAGTGTCAGTCCCGATGGATTTGACTGCGTCAAAATGATGCAGTGCAAACACTAGCAAGATCTCAGCCAATCACTGACGACACTGCAATGTCACTGTAACCCGGATGTACCCACTAATGACTTCCTTCCTAAAATGGCCGCCATACCAACATTCGACAAACTCACGAGATAACTTCTTTTTCTTTCCCTGTGACAACAAGTTGTATATCTAGCCACAATGCCGGGCGGGGATAAAGAAACGGACCTGACCGAGCGAGTCGAGGCCTTTTTGTCCGACTTGAAGCGCGGCGGGAGCGGCACCGGACCTCTGCGGGGCTCGGCGGAGACAGCCCGAGAAACGACCTCGTTGCTCCGTAGGATCACGTCGCAGGCTCGCTGGAGCAGCGCAGGTGCTGCATATGCAGGAAGCATATCTTTTTTTTTTTTTTTCCAAAACACATTTTTAACCATGACATCTCATCTGGCGTCCTACTGCGCTTTTTGTCCTCACCATTAAGACAGCACAGAAATGTCATCGATGCATTAGATCTTTTATGAATGAAGTCAAAAGTCCACGCGTTTTTCTTTTATGACCGGTGGTCTTAAACTGCCTTCGTTCACTCAATGACAAACATTCCATTTGAATTTCTCGAGCAAGCGTTGGCTGCAAGATAGAGTTTGAATGTAAACAAATCACTGAGATGAAAATGGTTTGACATCTCAGGTGACCTCATGGAAATCATCCGTAAGGAGGGCAGGCGCATGGTCGCTGCCCAACCGTCAGAGACCACTGTAGGGAACATGATCAGACGTGTTCTCAAGATTATCAGAGAGGAGTATGCAAGGTGAGTCGCATATACTTTTGAATGACTTGTGTACAGTTAGCGTGGTCTCTGGAGTGCACGTTTTTTCTTATCTGCTTATGACATCTGCAAGATTCCTTCATCAGTTGTTCACACGTGTTTTGCACGTATATCTGCAGGTCTCGGGGCAGCAGCGAGGAGCTCGACCAGCAGGAATCTCTACATAAGCTGCTGACAACGGGAGCGCTCAGCGAGGAGAACTTCCGGCAGCATTTTGCTCCCCTCAAAGCCAACGTCATCGAGGCTATCAACGAGCTGTTGACGGAGCTGGGTCCGTTGCTATCAGACCTCCGCCGTACGGTCGTCAAATGAAGTGCAGCCTAGATGACGCTCAAACTTTCCTCTTGCAGACGGGACGACAGACAACATCTCTATGCAGGCGCTGGAGCACATCCACTCCAACGAGGTCATCATGACCATCGGGCGCTCTCGCACCGTCGAGGCCTTCTTGAAGGACGCCGCCCGCAAACGCAAGTTCCACGTCATTGTCGCCGAGTGTGCGCCCTTCTGCCAGGTAAGCCGCACTGTCCAGAAATGAGCCTATGTATCGTGTTTAAAATGATACCATTTTGGGTATTGGTTTATACTTTGCATTTCCATCAGGGACACAAAATGGCCACCAGTCTGTCAGAAGCTGGTATTGAAACGACAGTGATCGCAGATGCCGCCATATTTGCGGTCATCTCTCGCGTCAATAAGGTAAGCAAATCACGGCGGTGACGTCACGAAAAAAAGAGGACGACGCGTTTGTTGCGCTCGTCAGGTGATCATCGGGACGCAGACGGTCCTCGCAAACGGAGGACTGAGGGCTGTCAACGGGACGCACACGCTGGCCCTGGCGGCCAAGCACCACTCCACGCCGCTCATCGTCTGCACGCCCATGTTCAAGCTCTCGCCTCAGGTGACCCGAGCGCGCCGTTTGGATACGCAGCCAAACGATTCTGACTCTCCAACCTCTTGCAGTTCCCAAACGAGGAGAACACCTTCCACAAATTTGTCTCTCCGCATGAAGTGCTTCCATTCACTGAAGGTGACTCGACTCACAGTTGACATCATCTGATTTACTGTTGCCAGAAGCGGTTGGGTTCACGGCCCACTCTTGACGCCTTTCTGTGCAAAGAGCACGTCGAGGTGAATCGGCTGACCAACATTGACGCTGAACCATTTCCGCCTTAGGTGAGATCCTGTCCAAGGTTAACGTGCACTGTCCCGTGTTCGACTACGTCCCGCCGGAGCTCATCACGCTCTTCATCTCCAACTTCGGCGGACACGCGCCCTCGTACATCTACCGCCTCATGAGCGAGCTCTACCATCCCGAGGATCACGAATTGTAATCGGTCCACTTCAAGAGGTTGTGCTTATTTTGCCTGAGGCTCATTCAACGTGTGGGCTGCCACTCTTGGATGGAAGACATCTTTAAAAACAATCTCAGAACGACAACTATAGTTTCATTTGCAGAGAATTGCAAACAATCAAATAAACGTGATAACAGGACATCCGCAACGCAATTGTCATTTGGATGAGCAGCATTGGGCATTTTTTTGCATCAATATAGATATCCATTACCATGCATGAAAAGTATTTTTGTAGGTTTGTGAACTTGAGGCGGTGGTTAATGCTCTTGCCTTATCACAAATAAGACATTTGATGGCAAGTTGGGGGTTGAAAGAGGCCAAATAGGGTTTGCACATTTGAAAAGAAAATTACTCGCACAAAACAACAACACATTCTTCCCACTAAAAAGATTGTCAGGCGTCCCCACTAGTAATGTGCAGTTTTTCTACCAGTGTAACGAAGCACCGCCCCTCCCTCCCTCCCTCCGTGGAAGCACCGCCCGCCCGCCCGGTCGCCGTCAACAACACCGCAGTCGATTTTCTGCCATTAGCATTCGTCGAATAAGCAAGCAGCTAATGATTGTTTGCCAACTAAAAACGAGTCGGTCGACCACAGTTTGGCCCGATTTTGGGGACTACTCCATCGACGGCGACAACCAACAGTGAGCGCAGCGGTGATATCTCGCTCGTGTCGCCGCAACCGGAGGCAGCTCGCGCGGTTAGCATCTTGGCGACACGGCGCTAGCTGTTAAGCTAGTTAGCTAGCTGGCTGGATGGATGGATGACGGTTTGCCTGGCTTTCCTAAACAACCGGCTCTCTCATATTTGTCGTCTCGACGAGACAATGATTCGCCTTTAACAGTGGTGAGTACATTTGGTTTGCTAACAATGCCACAGGAGCTCATGTTTTTTACAGACGGTTTATGGCTGTGCTCAGAGCAGCGGCAGCAGCAGCTGTCCGAGAGCCACGCCTGGGCCATTTAAAGCCGTTTGTTGACATCACTGTTCGCTGCTATAATTGTGCTTCTCGCCACTGTCACGTTATAGTCATGTTCTATTTTTGTGTGTATGTGTTTCAGAGAAGGAGCGAAGGGCCGCTGGGTTGTGTGTGAGCACAGGTTTATCTCAACGCGGGTTTGCTTATCTCCACTGATGCCAATTTGGACCTGACAATATGATGCCGGTAGGTGTGACACCACTTGTCGTAAGCCTCTTTGAAATTCTCTCTTCCAGTGCTGATAAAATGACATGCCACCGTTGGAGAAAAACAAATACGTTTGTGTTCATATACTGTAGTGTTGTTTTTGCTCAATTCCGGACTGAAGAAGTCCTTTGACAGAAAAGTGGATTGTCTCTCACAACCAAGAGTCAGTCCAGTTGCGTTGATAGACTGTGAATGACTGACAATCTACTATGAGAATGGGAGCAGTGCTTTGTCAAGACGACCTATTGTTAACGTTGCGGTTGACAATAGCGGAACGTATTGTGAGAACGCTGCACGGCTCTCCCTGAAGGGAGGCCGACCTGCAACTCGTAACTGAACTTGGTATTAGCCGAGGGAAGTCGACTGTGCGTGCGTCCGTGCGTGCGTGTCCCCCGCTGGATGTTTGCACCCAGTGGCGCCGACTGGCTGTCAAGTCAAAGAGTCGGTGGAGCAGCTAGCGCCTGCGCTGGTGATGGTGGCAGCCAATAGGACGCTGGCCTGCCGGCCGGCGCGGCCACTGCAGGCCTCTCTTGTGAAAGGCCACTCGGGAGCCCACTAAATTGTCAACCGGTGTTAATCTCACCCAGCCGAGCTGCGCTTAATGCCATTTACCGCCAGAGTTAACACTGGAATGTCCCATTTGTCATCTGCGGTCGTCCACGCTGGCATTTTTGTGGTTCTCGTATGCTATCTGATGTTTGACACATTTAATGTTCAAGCCTGCTTGATTCCCAACTGCCTGGCCTCTTTTTCTTTTTTCCATCATTGATTTGACACCCTCTCTGGCAGCCTCTAATGCGCATTAGTCATGTCTCAATCAAAGCGATATCTGCTTTTTCCAAGACTCTGGCTAATCGGTCGCAGAAGTCCTTCTGTTTGCAAGCTGCATAGAAGAAGAAAATATGGACCATGTAAAATCAGGGTGAAGAAATGCCCTCCTTGCCAAACACTTGGCTAGAGGCTCCTCTCTCTCTCTCTCTCTCTCCCTCCATTCTCCCTCAGTGTGTTTGCTGCTTTCTAAGCCACTGCCCCCCACCTCCCCACCCCAACCCCTCTCACAAAGCCAATGCTTTTTCCTCCCAAGTCTCCTCTGCGGCACAAGCACTTGTTTCCCGACGCGGGCTACGGCTTAGCGCGGTCTGGCGTCCTGCCGCCGCTATCGAGCATGAAGAGGTTCGTGGCCACGGTGTTGTGTAGCCTGGCCGCTCTGTCCAAGGACAAGCCCGTCTGGGCCAAGGAGCTCCAGCGGCCGCCAAAGAGGGTGATCAGACGAAAAAGGAGGGCGCTCCCGAGAGCCAGAAGCGCCGGCGGACGCAACTTAGTGAGGGCGGTCGGTATCTCGCCAGCGCTTGCTCGGACCGACCTATTTGAGGCCTCGCTGAGTGATTGTGGATTGGCGCAAATATTGCTTTTGTACACTTTGAGGCATAGCAAAATATCATATCTTCACCATGTTTTCCCTTTTGATGGACTTGGATGGCGCTTGAATTTTGGATTTACAGCCGTATTGGAAAAGTGCTCAAATCATGCAGAGAAGGCTTACAATGATGGAAAGGCGAAAAAGCCCAATCTATTGAATGTATTTTGTTATTCTCCCAATGCTCATAGTCCAAGATGGAAGTTATTGCGATTTGAATGTTTTTTGAAAGGGACGCGGGCTCTCAAATTCTCCCGGTATGTGAGGAGCAGAAACTTGCAGGGACATGCGTTGCAATACATTTACGTCGCAATTCAAAATGTGTCTCTCTAATGGTAGCAAACACTCGCATGCCGCAACAAGTCTTGCCGTCCTGTGTGTGTGTGTGCGAGCGAGCGAGCACGGAACAAAAATAAGGATAAGAATACACCAGAAGGCCACCAGTAAAGTGGTGAAACTCGTGTCCTCAGATGATCTTGACGGTGTACCTCAGCGACGGGGAGCAGGCCGCGACAGAGGTGCCCATCACCCCCGAGACCACGTGCCGCGATGTCGTCGAGTTCTGCAAAGAGCCCGGCGAAAGCGGCTGTCACCTGGCCGAGGTCTGGCGAGGCAACGGTAAGACCGGCACTCTTTGGGACCGCTTTTTTTTTTCTTTTTGTGCGAATCTGGTGGGAGTGATTCTGAACGCAATCCAAATCTTTTGGCGTCTCGTGCTCACCCATGCGGATACTCGACTCTCTCGCCCGCCCTTTAGCTTTCCCGGCTAATGCCTGCCTGCCTGCCTGCCACAGTGATGAACAATCTGCCACGATTTGCCCTGGAATTAAAAATGGAAGGAAAGTTGGGATGATCCTTTTAAACGGCAACATCTGAAAGGGATTACGTGATGTCACGCTACACGGGGCTGTCGCGACGCATTGCTCTCTAACAATTAGATTCTGTCGCTGCGCTGACGCACTGGGCGTTATCAGCATTTTTTTTTTTTGTGCTGCCGAGGGGCCACTCGTCTGTTGAAAGCATCCTCCCGGACAAAGTCGGGGTTTAGCCGGTGCCCTAACAAAGCACGTCTCCTCACAAAACAAATCCGACACCCTCTTTCTCTCTCAAAAATGCAATGGCGTTGTTGCCAATATGAAGGATGAACAATTTTTGAAATGCTGCGCTTTATTCTGGTCTGGACTGGCAAGTCATGACCACATATGCCTGCTAATTTTGTGGAAAGGCATTTGTTGGCTATCCAGATGAAAGCCCCCCGTGTCTGTGTCTGCAGAGCGGGCCATCCCGTTTGAGCACATGATGTACGAACATCTCCAGAAATGGGGACCTCGCAAGCAGGAGGTCAAGTTCTTCCTGCGCCATGAAGATTCCCCCACTGAGAGCAGTGATCAGGGTAAGTTTGGCCCCTCCTTGTTCCTGACATCTACTCACTGTTGTCATTCTGTGTTTGCCCGTGTCGTTCTGAATCATGTATCTGTGTGTTGGCGTCGAGCAATTTTCCCATTCTGAGCCAAAAAAAAGAAATAGACAGTCTTGAGTTAGTCTGCATTGCTTGCCCCTGTTCCTGTGTCCCTCGTGTCATGTGCAATCATCTTTGAAGCAAGACTTCAAAGTGACAGTGCGTGTTTGCGTGTGGCTGAGCGAGTTTGTGCCCGCGCAGGGAGTCAGCAGTCTCAGGATCCAACGAGGAGCGGCAACGCCGGAGAGAAGCACAACGACAAGGGGGTGAGATCCCGCGAACGAGGTTAAACCACTACGCTTGCACTTGGCGCTGAGGCACATGTTTTACATTTGGCCAAAAATATCAAATCACAGCACCAAGCTGACAACAAAAGTTGTCTGACCTTCTGCCATCAAGATGAAAAACATGTCATAGTTCTGACAGAATGGACACGTTTAATATTTGGACCCATTTCTCATACATAGCAGCCCCAACCTAGTTAGTAGCGGCTCGCTCGGGTGTAAGTTTTGCGTCCATGTTAATGCGCGTGTGCGCCTGCCTGTAGATGTGCCTGCTAAAAGCAGCCTCTGGCACGGCGTCCTCTCTTGCTCCCTGGCTCGGACCATCTGTCCCAGATTTCACAATAGACGAGTGATGTGCGCAAGGAATTGAAGCTAATTGGCGCTGCGGGACAAAGAGCGCCACCGTGGAGGCTGCAGCCCATAGCTTTTATTTCCACTCCGTGCGTGACCTGCTAAGTGGCGAAGATAAATTGCGTCCAGGTTCCGCTGCGAATATGCAATTGAAGGGATTATATCCGCCAGCCCGCAAGATGATGTAACAGCCCCCTAAGAGGATCATTGCTTTGGGATTCAGATCCAGCTTCTGGGACGCCGTCTGCGGCAAGCCAAGCACGCCGACCTCGGAAAGAGCCCGAGTGGCCCCGGCCAACGTGCCGAGGAGTTTTGGATTTGATTCCGGGCAGCCCGATCTTTCGATAGTTCGCACCCACTGCGGATAAGTGCCAGAGCTGGGATTACATCCCTCGTCGCTTGCGGTCCGTCGGGCGGTTCTCCCGTCTGAGGCGCCGGCCGCGTCGGCTTCTCCCTCGGGGGAATCGACGCGGATGCGCTGTCGCTTTGGTGCCTTTTGGAGCGTGGCAGCGTGAGATCCCTGTGAGTGGAGATGCCTTCACAAATGGCAGCGAGACATTCAGTTGACGTGTCTAGAAAATGCCTTTCTTCCATTGTTAACGGCCCAGTTATCCTTTATGATTATTTTTATTTTATTTTTGTATTGTCCCAGTTACTCGAGTCCAACATGTGCGTGTACACGCAGGTCGGGAACCAGCGCGTGGAGCTGACGCTGTCCGAGCTGCAGGAGATGGCCACGAGGCAGCAGCAGCAGATTGAGGCTCAGCAGCAGATGCTGGTCGCCAAGGTAGTCAACGTTTCACGACGTCACTACTTTTGTACACATTTCAAATGTATTAAAGTCGACTTTTGATGCCCAAACTGAAGGAGCAGCGTCTGCGCTACCTCAAACAGCAGGAGCGGCGTCAGCAGCAGACGGCCACAGAGAGCGAGAAGCTGCAGCGGCTGAAGGAGCGCGTGGAGAGCCAGGAGGCCAAGCTCAAGAAGATCCGGGCCATGCGGGGCCAGGTGGACTACAGCAAGGTCATCAACGGCAACCTGTGTACGTAGATTCCCATCGGTATTCCACGCCAGCTTTAAGGGACCTACGGTACATTAGCGTGTCCTACAGATGGGGCTAGTGAGCGCCATTGCACCTTGACTTCCGACCGTTTGACTTAGTGTTTGTAAAATGTACTCATTCGAACCGATCGTCTTGTCGGTACCCCATCCAGCGGCGGAGATCGAGCAGGTGAGCGGCCTGTTCCAGGAGAAGCAGGCCGAGCTGCAGGCGGCCGTGTTGCGAGTGGACCAGCTCAGCCTGCAGCTGGATGACCTGCGTCGGGGCAAGCTCAACGGCATCCAGACCGCGCTGGGCGGCCAGGTGACCGGCACCGCCGCCTTGGAGCTCAGGAAGCTCTACCAGGAGCTCCAGGTAGGCAGGCCGGCCGGCCGGCCGGCCAGCGTCACGCGAATGGCGAAAGACCGTCATTAACGCTGGCGTGCGCACCTTCTCAGATCCGCAACAAACTCAACCAGGAGCAGAACAGCAAGCTGCAGCAGCAGAAGGACCTCCTGAACAAGCGCAACATGGAGGTGACGCTCATGGACAAGCGCATCAGCGAGCTGCGGGAGCGCCTCTACAAGAAAAAAGCTGAGGCACGTCAAAAAGAGAACCTCCCTGTAAGGCTAGAAGCGCTCAACACATCTTAAAGTGTCCGCCAGAACAGCCCAAATGTTATTTGAAAAGCCATCCAGCCCCCAGCCCACTCCCTCCCCCTTGCCTATTCTTGTGATTTAGATTGAGTGTATCTCCTCCCACAGCTGAACAGGGCCAACGGGCCGCCCTCCCCGCAGCCGGCCGCCGGCACACTTGGGCGCGTGGCCGCCGTGGGTCCCTACATCCAAGTTCCCGTGCCGAGCCGGCAGGACTCGGGTTACGCCTTGCCGCCCGAGCCGCTCAAGCCGCAAACTTTGGCCGTCAACAACCAAGCCAACCAAGGGCGCGCCAAATCAGGTTGGTCCCACAACTCAAAGCCAAATGCCTTGCCAGGGTATCCAAGCGTTTCTCTCCTACTTGCTTGATGTTTCCCACCTGTTCTTGAATGCTGCGGCGGTTTCCTTCCTCCTCTCTAACTGGGCTCTCTTCCTGTCTTGTGTGTGCTGCTGTTGTTGTCTGCGCTGTGACTTTCTCCTTCCTTCCTTCCTTCCTTCCTTCCTTCCTTCCTTCCTTCCTTCCTTCCTTCCTTCCTTCCTTCCTTCCTTCCTTCCTTCCTTCCTTCCTTCCTGCCTTCCTGCCTTCCTGCCTTCCTGCCTTCCTTCCTTCCTTCCTTCCTTCCTTCCTTCCTTCCTTCCTTCCTTCCTTCCTTCCTTCCTTCCTTCCTTCCTTCCTTCCTTCCTGCCTGCCTGCCTGCCTGCCTGCCTGCCTTCCTGCCTTTCCTCCTCTCTTCTCCTCTCCTGTGTCAATGTGGTGGTGCGTGATGTTTCTGTCTCGCCGGGTTTGGCCGGGGCGCCGGGGCGGACGCTGGCAGACGGCGGCGTGCAAAAGCCCCCCGGCGGCCCCTGGAAGGTGTCTGATTTAGACATCGTCGTGGACCCGCTGCTTCCGGAGTCTCACCCGGGAGCCCCCGCCGGCTCTGACGGCACGTCCCGTGAGTGCGCCGTGGGTGTGGCGCCTCGCGAAGCCTTGTTTCATTCAGTTGATTCAGTATTTTTACCACCACCACCCACCACCGTAGTGAGCCCATCGTCCGACATAAATTCACGTTTTGCTTCCATTAGTCGGCGCGGTTCCTCTTGGTCGATGTCCCTCCCGTGTGCTTTTTCCGAAGCTCACAAGAAGGTTTTCTAATGGTCCGCTGCTGATTTTGTAGTCTCGCCCGCTTGCCTAACTTTGAACTTTTTGTGTTCTGAATTCTTCCCGCATCTTAGTGAACCGCTAATGCATACTTCGTCATGTATTCACTTTAACCATTCGTGTATTGAACATTTGCAATATTTTACGATTGACCGACCCAATGCGTTTGGACTGAGTTCCCGAGTCGTTGCAGCTCAGGCGTTGACCCCTCTGTGTCTTGTGCTTTAGCCGGTGACGCCGGCTGGCCCCCTGTGGGTAAGACGGGCGCGTCCTTGAAACCTCCCGAGAGAAGGGACTCGGATACGCTGGCCAAGACCCCACCTTCCGGCCCCCCTGCCGCTTTAAGTGCAGAAAAGGTCAGCCAGCGCGCTGTCTCCTAATCCTCTTAAACGCGGCTTGTTTCCCAGCACCCGGCGTGATGACATGCGAATGTGTTCTCACAGGTGCCGGAGTCCAAAACGGCCGCTTCGTCCCCTTCCCTATCCAAGCCGCAACCGCCGCCGTACGGTTCGCACCACTCTTCGGCCAGCTCTTTGGAGCGGCGCAAGGATGCTCCGCCCCCGCCGCCTCGCCAGCTGCCGAACCCCCCGGCGCCCACTTGGCCCCGCGTGCCGCCCACCAGCGGCTCTTCCTCGCAGCAGATCCAGCAGCGTATCTCGGTGCCGCCCAGTCCCACCTTCCAGCCCCACGCGCCGCTCTTCCCGCCCGGCATGAGCGAGCGGCTGGACCACCCGCCGGCCGTGGCCGTGCGCCCCTTCATTCCGGACAGAGGCTCGCGCCCCCAATCGCCCCGGAAGGGCCCGGCCACCATGAACTCCAGCTCCATCTATCATATGTACCTCCAGCAGGCGGCGCCAAAGAGTCAGCCACTCAAACCTGCGCTCAAAGCAGGTAAGATAGTCGTGTTTATACAATGTAGTATCGAGAGACCGGATAAAACAATTGTTGTTATTATTATAATTATAACGGATGCTAACTTTTTTTTTTTTTTTTTTTAACTCTTTGTAGTCTACGGGAAGCCTCTCCTCCCTCCCAACTCAACCCCCCCTTCACCCCTGCCTTTCGTACCGGCCGGAGGGGCCTTCCCGTTGCTCCAGGGTCCGCCCGGCGGCAGCGGCGAGGATACGCTGGACGGTGACGCGGAGGATTTCGAGGGCCTACGCCACACGGAGCCGTCGGCCCCTCCTCCCAGCGTGGAGAACATCCCCCGGCCGCTCAGCCCCACCAAGCTTACGCCCATGGTCCACTCCCCAATGCGCTACCAAAGCGACGCCGATCTCGAGGTGCTCCGCAAGAAGCTGGCCAACGCCCCGAGGCCGCTCAAGAAGCGAAGCTCCATCACAGAACCGGAGGGTCCGAGCGGACCGAACATCCAGAAACTTCTCTACCAGAGATTCAACACTCTTGCAGGGGGGATGGAAGGAAGCGCCGGGTCTGGGAGCGGCAACGGCGCCGGCAACGGCACGCCGTTTTATCAGCCCGCAAATCCCCCCGGCTCTCCGGGTTGCGACCCGGCCGCGGACAAGGACAACGGGAACCTTCCCTCGGACACCTTGCCTCCGCCGCCGGAATCCGAGGAGCAGGGCTCGGAGGTTTCCTCCATCGACCCTAACGACAACCGGCCGTTGCCTCCGCCTCCCGAAGGACTTTTGGACCCCGCTGAAGAGGAAGGATCTGAAGACAACAACAACAATTTGGAGGCTTTGCTGCCTAGCCCCGTGCTGGAGGTGACGTCTCCGGAGGAGAGCGGTATCGTGCAGACCCAACCATCAGTGAGTCACGCATAAGTAGATGGCCATGTGCCTAGATACATACAAGTGGCAATATAAGGCTGAATATTTGTTTCCTCTCCCCGAAGCGCACAAACTTAAAGAAACCAGAGTCTGAGCGCACCGGCCACGGCTACCGAGTGAAGTTCAACCCTCTTGCGCTCCTGCTGGACGCCTCGTTGGAAGGAGAGTTTGACTTGGTCCAGAGGATCATCTATGAGGTGCGTTTGAGTGCCCGCCTTTGCACAAAAGAGAAACGAGCGGGTCCCGCTCTGCTCTAGGTGGACAATCCCAGCACCCCTAACGACGAGGGCATCACCCCGCTACATAACGCCGTCTGCGCCGGACACCACCACATTGTCAAGTTCCTGCTGGATTTCGGCGTCAACGTCAACGCGGCCGACAGCGACGGATGGTCGGCGACGCCGCGCGGAAGGGTGGGCGCGCTACGCCCGCCGCGAGATCACTAATGCGCCGATCTACCTTCTCGCAAGCAGGACTCCGCTCCACTGCGCCGCCTCGTGCAACAGCGTGCACCTGTGCAAGTTGTTGGTGGAGTCGGGGGCCGCCATCTTCGCCAGCACCATCAGCGATGTGGAGACGGCGGCAGATAAGTGCGAGGAGATGGAGGAGGGCTACGTCCAGTGCTCGCAGTTCCTATACGGTAACCGATTGACGATTGCAATTCCAAAGACTGCAGCGAACACACTTCCCTCCCACTTTTATTTTTACGGCGCAGGTGTTCAAGAAAAGATGGGCGTGATGAACAAGGGCACGGTGTACGCCCTGTGGGACTACGAGGCTCAGAACCCGGATGAGCTGTCCTTCAGGGAGGGCGACCCCGTCACCGTACTGCGGCGGCAGGACGACAGCGAGACGGAGTGGTGGTGGGCGCAGCTGGAGGACACCGAGGGCTACGTGCCGCGCAACCTGCTGGGGGTACCCGCCATCTTTTCAACCAGGGCTGGCCAATGCATCCAAATTTATTGAGCGATACATTTTTTCCCCAATTTTGTAATCTAGTAGCCATTCTTCGAACGCCATGGCCCTGCCCTTATGTCAAGCGCCGCTAAATGTTTTGCTCAAAATTCATTTTCCCTGTCTTTCTCTTTTTTTTTTCCCCCCCGCAGCTCTACCCCCGTATCAAACCTCGCCAGCGCTCCTTGGCATAGCGTGGCACTGCTATAACAAAAGAGCAGAGAACAAATGAGCCTCATCGACCTTCTCCCGGTGGCCACCCCCCATCCTGCTGTCATTAATTTACATACACGCACGCACGCACAGTCACACGCACCATGATGGACAAGCACTCCAAATACAGGAAATCCCCATGGTCACTTGGAAGCCATCACTTGAGCCAGCGTTACCCTGTTCCACAGTGCAGCTGTTGAAGGTAACACAGTTCCCCCCCTCCCTTCTTCTCTTCAGCCATCTTTTCTCCTTCCTCGTGGTCAGTAGGAGTCTACAGAGCAACAATGACAGTGCCTTGTTGCTCATGTGACATTGAATTGCATTTTCAACCCCCCCTCCCTTCCTTTATAGAGGAATCAACCCAAATGTTTTCTTTTTGTGTTTTTAACCACCAAAAATTGCAATAGGTAGTTTATGTGTTTCAAAGTTTTATGGCTGTACTATATCTTTATATCTATCTCTATAGATATATAGATATATATATATAAAAAGGTTTTACACAGCACACCAGAACAACGGCAAGGTCAACACTACTTCACCAAGTTGCGATAAAGAAACTGAAAAGGGTCACAGAAAGGCATCCCAAACCTTTGGTGAGTAGTTGACATTTAATGCTAATCAAAGCGAGTTGACATTCCCGATGTTTTTCTATTAGAACGCACCCCGGCCCGTTATTTTGCAACACCACCCGTTGGTTGTGTTCCCACGATGGCTGTGACAAGCCTTCTAATCTCAGGACCAACACGGTGCTGCCGATGACACTCTAGTGTTCTTATTCTAATGTTCACCAAATCTCACAGGGGCAACAACCAAATGTTCGTAAAAAGTCGCCTCTATCGTGGCTGTTTTAGGAGAGACTCACTATACGGAAGTGGCGTCTCCGTTCATGTATTACCTTCCCATGCATGTACATTGTTGTACATGCGTGTTACCCAAAACTCTGCAGTGTATTTTTCGTCCTCACGCGTGCGATTGGTCCAGGGCTTCATTTTGGATTCCAAAATTGTACATAACCCGAGGAGGAGTGTCCTACAATTCTTTGTTTGCTGTACGGACGAGGTGGGCTCTCTCTTATAATGCTGTACTCCACACAAATACAAAATCTGTAAATGTGAACAATAAAAGTGAAGCTCTGGCATGACTCAAATGTGGCTTTGTGGAGCTCCAACATAACGCAGTTCACGCATTTGTCGTTAGGGGGCACCCGAGTACCAATGAAGACATTTTGTGCTTCAATGTAGGAAATAATACGTATATTCACCGTATGATAATTCTACATAGCTCTACGGATTCTGATTTAATCAAGATATATACACTTCTGGAAAAAAAATAGAAGATCGAAATGCAGTGGTAATACCAGATCGTGATATTTTTGCAATCGTTTGTTTTTTCAGTCATACATATGCAATGAACTCGTCTTGTGTTTTTCCCCTTCAGTTTTATTGCCACATTTAGAACATTTTAAATATATGCTTACCTTTTATGAATAAATAAAACTACTTTACCTTCTGTCATAAACTCCATGCACAACAAAGGAATAATGAATGAGAAAATAGTATTTATTTGACCATAGTTGAGTTACAAATTTAAAAAAATGTAAATAAATATTGATTTGTATTTTTACGTATTAATGTCGTTACAAACAAAATAAATAGACTAACAAAACGATTGTGGGAATGCAGGCGTCCCTAATGAGGTGACCGTTGAATGAACTGTGCAGTCTCCTTGTCCAGGTAGGCGCATGCGCAACAACGGGTGGAGCCCATCGATGACATCACGCGAGATTCATCACGCAAGCAACCAGGCAGCCAGCCAGGCAGGCGGACAGGCAGTAGTGATGTGCATTCCAGTTCTTTGAAGTGAACTGAATCTTTAGAATCAGTTCACTCAAAAGATTCGTTCAAAACGTTGATCTCCATTCTGGATCACGTTCATTCACTGAATTGTTCACGCAAGGAGCCGCAACGCGTTCGATGACTGATACGTTGATGCAGGCCGGGAAGGAAGGAAGGAAGGAAGGAAGGAAGGAAGGAAGGAAGGAAGGAAGGAAGGAAGGAAGGAAGGAAGGAAGGAAGGAAGGAAGGAAGGAAGGAAGGAAGGAAGGAAGGAAGGAAGGAAGGAAGGAAGGAAGGAAGGAAGGAAGGAAGGAAGGAAGTTCACTCTTTGACTCGTTCTGGGGCGAACGGGAAAGTCAGGACTCATTCCCTCACTGATCCGTCCGTTCTCGCGATGAACGGGAAATGGAAATCACTCACTGACTCGTTCACTCACAGAGCTGGGAAGTGACGTCATTTTCTTCGTTTTGTTTGACGGCGTGGTGGCACCAGCTTCAATGCGCATGACTGACATCTACTGGTTGAAGTCATGAACTGAACTGAAAAGTGATTCGTTCACTCTCGTTCACTGAAAACATTCGTTCTTTTGAACCAATCGTTCACTCACGAGCCAACACTCAGGCAGGCAGGCAGGCAGGCAGGCAAGAGGCCAGTCAGTTAAAGCCCTCTCGCCGTCACTCGCGGAGCCTCCCCCGCTCCCTCCCTCGCTCGCTCGCTCCGTCCAACTGTGTCCGCCGTACTTTTCCGACCCGCCCGGCGAGGAGAATGTTCAACAGGACGCGGTAAGAGAAGTTTCTTGCATTCTTTTCTTTTATCGACGGCTTTCGCTCCCTCCTCGCTCGGCGGTGACGTCCGTTGCCGGCGGTCAGTGCCTCCGGCCGGCCCGGCCCGGCCCGGCCGGCCAGCTTGTCTTGTCTGGTGACTGCCGCACCTAGCACCGAGCTTCTTATTATGCGCTTTGCTTTGCTTTGCCTAGCTTTCCTTTGGTTGTTTGTCCAAACAAAGGAGTGTTTTTGTTGTTGTCTGACTTAGTGACATCCGCGCCGAAGCTTGAAATGTTGAACTCTAGCTGCTTCCAAATCAAGGTGTCACCGTCTACTTCCTGGCACCATGTATCCTCATGTGACTTTTGATCGAGTAAAAGAGTGCTGCCACTGTCGAGGGCATGCAACTAATGCATTTTGACGTCATCCACCCCCTGCGTATTCATGCTTAAGAATGTATGCATGTTGAATCCAATCGTATGCACCTGTTGGTCTTGCAAACAATGGAAGCTAATGTGCAGGCAGTGTGGCCCAAAAAATGGACAGATTTGGCGATCAACTGGGCTCTGCACCAAAAACAAAGTAACCCTACTCTGATATTTTCCAGAATACTTCAAAGAAGTAGCAACAAAACTCTTTTCAACCTTAATGAAAGCAAAATAAAAGATCATATTTTGAACGTTTCCTCAAACTGTCACCCACAACCAGATCTGATGAAAGTTGATTCAACAAAGTCACGGCAGAATATGAAAAATGCAAGATGCAAAAAGTGATCTTTGTATGATGAATCCAATTGCATCAGGCTGGGTGGGTTTCTCCGCAATCCGTCAGTCAGGCAGGCAGGCGGTTCTCAGCGAGCGCTGGCATTCCTCAGCATTCAAATGTGCTCAACGTTTTGAGCTGCATGGAGGGAGGCCAGGGCCTGTACATGCTTGTAGTGGACCGCCGCCACTGCCGCCGCCTTGTCAGGGAATCCTCCCTCCCTCCCTCCTAGCTAGCTACAAGCTCTACTTACTTTGCTGGCTACGGTGGCGTGCGTCAATGTTTTGAGTGTAAACGCAGCCCAAGGCCTCTGCTCTTGTTTTGGCCACAGACATTGGGGGCCGGCGTGTTTGCTCGCCTTGACCGTCAACTCCAGCCGCGTCCTCCCGATGAAAACTCAGCGAGGTCATAAAAAGACAATGGCGAGCCACCCGCTGTAAAACAGTCGTACAAAGTGCCCAGATCAGCAATTCCTCGGCAGCGCTTTGGGAAAACGTAGCGTTTTGTACCCGTTTCTGCTCGTCAGTGCTCCTAAATGGACTAAGCGGGTTAATGGACTGAGAGCGTTCCAATTACAAAGAGTAGAAGGGGGGGGTGCCTGTCCTTCACGGTTGGCCTGCATTCGGGGGGGGGGGGGATCCGATGAGCTCCTGTTCTCGGTCCCGTCTCGATGCCTGATGGATGCCGAGGTCCTTCCACGGCAACAATCGGCTTGTTTCTGCCTCTTTTGTGCTTGGTTTGGGCCGGACAATAGCTTCATTTGGCATCCCTCCTCCGTCCGGACAGGGTCTGTCACCACGGGGGGGGGGGACCCCCTCCCTCCCTCCTCCTCCCACACTGCTCCCCACCCTTCCGCCACCTAGGCCCCCAGCGTGCCACACCCTGCCCCCAATCCGGCCCTCTGGCTTTGCACTTGTCCCTGTTGTTGGAACAGCTGGGCCCTTGGGCGACGGTTGTTGGTCACGCCCGACTGCCGAGTTGACATTCTGCACATTGGTGCCGATTATTAACCTCCGTCCTTAGCCGAGCCGCTAGCCTGTTTAGGAAGTTGAAAAGTTGAAAGGAAATGCGTTGCGGACGACCCACGAGAAGTAAAACTGGAGAGCCTATAAAAAGCATTACTTGCAGCTCTTTGGAGTCTTTTCATCTGCAGTCCTCGCAGCTCTGTAACTAGAACGAGAACTGGGTGACCCGACAAATTCATTTCAGGCCCATCTGGATTCACTGCGGCCGAGTTCAGTTTTTTTTTTTTTTTTTTTCCCCTTGTGCTACAAACGTTTTTATGAAGTGAGACTGTTCTACGTGTCCGCGGGCGCCGTTGCCCCGCAGTAAAAGCAAGAGACGAAGGAGCCTTAGAAGATCACGCTGTGGCTTGAACAAAGGCAGCATCTGAGTTGGAGGATGGGAGGAGGCTTTTACGGGCCACGCGGGATTCATGTTTCAACACTCGCATGCCTGCTCTGGCGCTAATCGTCCGCTCCTGACACACCTGAAATTAGAAAAGGTCTGCGCATCTGCGGCTCCCTGTTTTACGCCGCTGCCGCCTTGGTTGGTCTCGTGCCAGACGCTCATCTAACGCAAATGCTGCCTTCAGGCCGCGACATGTACGCTAATAACAGGCAACGTGGCACCAAGAAGCATGACGCTCCAAAATGTAGCAAACGTCATTTTCCATCTTCAGCTCACGGTGCTGTGACTAATTGCAAGTCACCGCCAAAGTCATGGCAGCAAGAGCGATTGAGGCGCATCATCCCTTGAAAGGGAACGCACGGGCTGCCCTGCGGCGTCTCGGCCCGTCGCAAAAGCCAAGCGTGCGTATCCGTGCCAGAAAGAAGAGCGGCGTGCGGCGCGCTGCTCCCGACGTGCCGCCGCCGCCGCGCCACCCTATCTATCTCAAGTTGGGGCAAGTTTGCTCCTGGCGGGGAATTTTGTTGAGGCTACGTTGTCCTCCCTCCCTCCCTCCCTTCCTTTTGCCGTCCACAACTTCAGTGATCTTGACTCTGACGGTTGTTACGTGCCACGGACGCCGCAGGGCACGCAGACAGTCAAGTCGATCCGGTTTTCTCGTTAACATAAGCAAAGGCCCGCGCCCGGCGCTCAGGTCCGGCTCGAGTCTTGTTGTCAGGGCTCTACGGGTTGTCTGCGGAACGCGCGCTCGGTGCACTCGGCCTACTTCTGTCAGGATGGACGAGTTAATCCCCGGCCGGCCTTTCGACCCGCCAACTCTGTCAATCTGTTACGAGGCCGCTGAGGCCCTCCGGCGTGCCGTCGCTGCAAACACTTTGACGGGACTCTTGTCGCCCATGTGGAACCTTCCGGTTGCAGTAACTCTGTCAACGTTGTTGACGCAAAATGACTTTGTTCATTCGTTCAATCAGGCGCTAGCCGTACCCCGTTATCAAGAGGGTCACGCCGGTCGGTGATTTACCTCACTTCATTCATTGACCATATACGGCCGGCGCGGCAAACACCCCAAACTTGTGGTTTTGCCCAACTTAGCTCCCTTTTCATGATTGCTCATGGCAGCGGTGACGTACTGCTCCAGGGGGTAATTACAAGCCAGGCCGAGGGCGGAAACCGATAGAAGCCGTTTCATTTGTGCCGGTTGGGGTCTCCTGTCGTATAGGTGGGATTTAGAAGAAACGGGTCCCGCCCTGAATGGTGTTCTTTGCTTTCCAGTCGCACGGCTGGCCTCCACCGTGCCAGCAGTCAAAATATACCCCCCACCCCCACCTCACGCATTCCTCAACTGTCGCACGCAATCGGGCCGAGTTTGTCTCAAAAAGTCGCCGGGGTGGAGATGTTTTCCATCAGATTGCAATCTCCCCTTCTGCCTGGGTTCCGACAGGTCCGGCGTGCTGTGCCGCTCGCACAAGTGGGTTTTTTGTTGGCCAATGCGGTCGACAACCTTGTAATCACACGGCGGCGTTTTCAGGGTCACCTCCAGTCCGCCGCCGCCGCAGCGATTTGCATGCTTGCTTGCCACCTGCCAACTTGTTTTGTCAACACATGCGACATGGCAGCATAATCTCCCGTGTGGTGCTCAGTCACCATTCTTTCAACATTTTCCATTTCCAATGGGATGGATATTCAATGTGCAGCTGCGCTTTGGTTCTAGTCGCTGACACACACACACGGCTGGCTGCCTCAGTTCACACCCAGCCTTTGTTTCTCCTCGTGCTGCTCTCCAAACAAACCCTTAAACAAGTTGTCCACAGGCCAGGGTGGAGACCGACTACGAGGGGGAGGGGAGGATCCCAGATGGGTGCCATCCTCCGACAAACCGTATCCTATTAGAATGAGGGAGTGATGAAAATGGGCGTGGCCCAGAGCCGCTAACATCTGTGCCCGTATACCCCGCCCCCCACGCTGCATTCTGCAGAAGAACGAGGCGAGCGAGGGGATCTCTCCACGGCAGGCACAAGTTTTTTTTTTCTTCCCATGAGTTTCACCCGTCTGCAGATTCTGGAATACCTCCGGGATGGAAGCTGCAGCAGAACCCTCCGCCTGCGTGGATTAAACTCCTCGCAGATGGAGGGATTTTAAAAAAAGGAAGACGGACGGATAGGGTAAGACCGAAGGAACGAGCGAAGGGCTGCCGGCGGCGCTATCTTGCCGCCTGGAATGCGTGCGGGACTGCCCGGGCCGGGGTCAGGGCACCTTTTTATCTCCAGTCCGTCTCCAATCTAAACCGTCCCTGTCAGGGAGGCGGGTGATGGTATCATGTCGGCCAAATTAGCGGAAAAAACGTGTCGCCGTAGAAACGTCAAGGGGGGGGGGATGACAGCAGGCGGCGAGCGACGGGAATGCCCCGTAATGACAAGGTTGGTGCGCGCCGGTGTAAACGTGCCTTGACGAATGGATGAAAAGGAAAGTCACCTTGAGCTCTCCAGATGCTTCTCGGGTTGCACAAATGCCGCCGCTTCTTCTTTTTTTAACATTGGTCCACCTACATACAGGGGCGATCCCATTGGACGCAAAGATTCAAACGCGAGGGCCACGGGTGGCTTAGCGAAAAAGAAAACGCCCACCACAGCGTGCGACCGCTCTGGTTGCCATAGCGACTGAAAGGGGGGCTGTGGAAGAGAGATTACAATTCCAACAATGTAATGAGCTTTGCTATTTTTTTTTTTTTCAAAGAAACTGCGCGATGGGGTCCGCTCCAGCTCACCTGAGGACGACCAACTGGATGGATGTTTAGATGGCGGATAGAATGGATGGTCAAATGTTGGCAAGATGCCCTGCATTGAAAGCCAAGGGTGACTTTTGTGTGTTTGCGCCAACGTGTCAGATGGCGGCAAATATTGTCAAGGAGTAGTTTGATAGTGCAGCAGCACCGTAGGGGGAAACAAAACAATGAGCAAAATGCAGGCGCGTCCGAAAAACGACACCGTGATATTCCCCTGCAAAACGTATGGCCGGCTCCGGTTACTCGGCCACTTAACGCGAATGCCCCCGCTGACGCACAAAAATCATTTGAAAAGCGCGGTGGTAGCGCGGAAGAGCCGAGCTCGCTCGCTCGCCCGGACGCTCGCACCCGAGACCCCCGCAGACGCATCTTACTTTGGCCCTCCGCCAGGCGCCGATATTAATCTCCTCTTTACCTGCCAGTCGGCATTTCTGTCGCGGCCCACTTCTTTTCCAATCTCTATCCAAGTATTGAATGATGAAGCTCTCTCCAAAGCGGAAATGGGGCACCTTTCCCCAAGTGTTTGGATGAAAGGGAGGTCACCGCCACCGCCACCACCTGCCTCCAAGATCCATTCTGAACATTCCCCTTCTTCCACAAAGCTTCTCGTGTTGAAAATTCTGCTTTCAATCCTGCTAACCTTTGAGCATCTCGCCATTCCGTTTGTTGCAAATATGTAGGTTGGGATGGCATTAGCACCTACGCGGCGAGATGATGGGCAAATCGCGTCCAGTCTGATCCATCCCAAATCCCAAATCGGAAAAGAAGATTAAAGCTCCCGTGTAGCAGACGCCTTTGGGGCCCGGGCTTGCCGCTCGCAACATCCGCCGGCTGGCCGGTTTCTCCTCAGAACCGCGCCGCACACGTCTCTCGCAAAGTTTACTGGCGGCTTTAGCCAATGGAAAAGATGGCCAGCTTTGTGGACAAATATGGTCAGAGAAGCCCGCCGAGGCCTCCCGTTCGTCAAGGATGTGTCAAAACAAAGAAGCGCTTGAGTGCGCTTTCACGTGCGGCCCGTTTTTAGCAGCGCCGTGCTCTCTGTCGGACAGATTGCTTGTTGCTCATCCCTGCCAGACGGAGTCAAGACGCTTGCTCACAAACCAAACCTCCCTCGGGAAGGGAAAGTCCGCCTCGCGAGACAATGGCGACGATTGAGGCGGCCGCACGAGCTTACTCATCGCGGGACCGACCTCTTTTTGTGTAATGCGTGTAATGACAAGAAAGGGAGCGGCACAGCTCAACAGAAAGGAAAGAAATGAGTCAACGCTCGGGACGGCCCGCTCTCATCGTTGCCGTGTCTTTTTCAGAAGGCTCTGACGGAGGCCCAGCCGTGAGGTGCCGGAGGCCGTGACCAGAAGGAAGGAGCCCGGCCCGCCAGGGAGCGCCATGGCTCCCCGGAAGCGAGGCAGCGGCGGCAACCGCGGCGCCGGCGGCCTCTCCTCCTCCTCCTCCTTCTTCTTCTGCTGCTTCAACAACAGCGAGCACCCCGAGATCACCTACAGGCTACGGGAAGACTTTGCCCCGCAAGCCATGGAGCCGGTGCTGCCCATGCCGGGCTATGACGAGCTGGACGGGATCTTCTCCGAGTTGGTGGTGAGCGAGCGCGTCTTCCGATTTGGTCCTTTTTAGTTCCACGTCGGACATTGCGTTTTGGCAGCGTTCCAACTCCGGAACAGCCGCTTCTTGCTAGTTGAGCTCATCTCAGCTTGTGAGTAACAAGGCCACGGTGCCAATGGGCCTCATTCGGCGGCTCTTCATGCCGTCTAATTGCTTGTTTTTGTCCGCTGCCCTTTGTGAGCGCATAATTGAGCGTGACGACGGGAGAGCTTTCCCAGTCGCCGTGTTTGCCCAAAAGGAAACGGCCATGTGCTTTTTTTTTTTTTTTTTTGCCCTCGTGACCACACGCGACGCGAGGCGAGCCGAGCCGAGCCTCGTGCGCGCCGTCTAATGGAAGGCGTTTTGCAAAGCCTGGTGTGGCTCGGGGACAGACAGACGCGTGTTGCTTCCAGATGTCATCTTTTGTAATGATCTTTTTTTAAATGTCTTTCCTCCCATGGCGCAGGACGAGCTGGACCTCACCGAGAAGCACAGGGAAGCCATGTTCGCCCTGCCCGCTGAGAAAAAGTGGCAGATATACTGCAGCAAAAAGAAGGTAAAACATTTCCATAAGGAAAGGGGATGTGCGTCAAGCGCGGCGCTGAATCATTCAACATCATTTGTGTCAATTCCAAATATTCATCTGAAGCCTTTTTCCTGCGCTCAAGCTGTCCAAACAGCAGTCGGCCCGGCCCGTTTTCCCTACCTTCCGTCAAATGGCCCACCTGTTTTCAATTCGATGAGGCGACCTCACGGGTCAGGCTTCGCTGAGCTCCTCCCAAAAGGTCGCCGCCACTTTTCTGTCAGTCGGCGGTTGCCTTGACACGAAATGGCCCGTGTTTTGACTTGACCCTCATCTTCATTTCATTTGAAGTCACCGCGTGCGCGCTTTCTTGTCTACCGCCGTGTGATCGCGACCATCAGCGCGTGACAAAAAAGAAAAAAAACCTTTCCCACGCGTCCCAGATAAGCGGCCTCGTATCTGCGGCCCAAAATAGCTCCGCCCGCGTGACACGTTGGGAAATCGAACTCAACGCAGGACTTTGTGCTCCGTTTGCTGCCGGTGATACACGCCTCCATTACGCCGAGTCAGCTCGGAGGCCAAAGGGGAAGTCGCCGTGCGTGGCGAGCGAACGCCAGCTTTTGTTTTTCTGTGAATGTACTGCTCAGGTGTTCCGTGTCAATGATGCCCCAATGCGCTCCCCACTTCCTTTGCTAAGTGCAGAAATACGCCCGAGTTGTTAAGGTCTGACCTCTCCAATCAAACATGAGAGAGAGAGAGAGTGTTCTGGAACTAACTCTGGCAAGTGGCTGGGGCGGCTCCCTCCCTGGCAGTCTGTCACTTCCCGCTAGACGGCCGTGCCAAGAAAAAGCTGCACTTCTGCCGCTTTATGAACTACCGTCCAATTAGTGCGTGCCCGGCTCGCAGCTTGCCGTGCGTTTAATGGGCGTGAAGCGAGATCTCGGAACGTGCCAGAGCGCCGAGTCGCCTTCACGGACGGCATTTTCCAAACGCGCCCGCCGGGGGATTAAAAGTCAGCAGGAAGCCGAGCCGTGTCCTCAATCCACAGTTTGAACAGCCTGTGCTAATCTTTGGCCTCTATCCTCAGGCAGCTGCGCTTCCAGCTGTGGAACTCCTCCAAAGGAGCCTGTCGTGGCTCTGTTACCAATTGTCGATTGTGTTTTCTAGGAACAAGAGGAGAACAAGAGTGCGACCAGTTGGCCAGAATATTACATCGATCAGCTCAATTTGATGGCAGCTGTAAGTCCCCCCCAAAAATTGTGACCGCTTGAGGTTCCTTCCTTCCTTCCTTCCTTCCTTCCTTCCTTCCTTCCTTCCTTCCTTCCTTCCTTCCTTCCTTCCTTCCTTCCTTCCTTCCTTCCTTCCTGCCTTCCTTCCTTCCTTCCTTCCTTCCTTCCTTCCTTCCTTCCTTCCTTCCTTCCTTCCTTCCTTCCTTCCTTCCTTCCTTCCTTGTTGTGATATTCTTCTTCAAAAAGCATCTTGAGCGATGTCATCAAATGATGTTTGCGGCACAGCGCAAGACCCTCCTGGCCCTGGAGAAGGAAGACGAGGAGGAGAGGAACAAAACGGTGGAGAGCTTGAAGACCGCCCTCAGGACTCAACCTATGAGGTGACGCCACCTCGGCGCCGGCGTGGGTGTGTCGACGCCTAACTGTGAATACGTGGAAAGGTTTGTGACGCGCTTCATCGACCTGGACGGCCTGACGTGCATCCTCAACTTCCTGAAGAGCATGGACTACGAGACCACCGAGTCGCAGATCCACACCTCGCTGATCGGCTGCATCAAGGCGCTGATGAACAACTCTCAGGGTCGCGCCCACGTGCTCTCGCACGCCCAGAGCATCAACATCATCGCCCAGAGCCTGGCCACCGACAACGTCAAGACCAAAGTGGCCGTGCTGGAGATCATGGGCGCCGTCTGCCTGGTGCCCGGCGGCCACAGGAAGATCCTGGAGGCCATGCTGCACTACCAGCGCTTTGCCTGCGAGAGAACGCGCTTTCAGGTGCCCGCAAACCGCTTCGCCCTGAAACATTGGCTTCCACGCCTGACGTGACCTTTGCACCCCTCAGACGCTGATCAATGACCTGGACCGCAGCACGGGGCGCTACAGGGATGAGGTCAACCTGAAAACGGCCATCATGTCCTTCATAAATGCTGTGCTGAGTCAAGGCGCGGGAGAGGTGAGTGCGTACCTGCCTGCCTGCATGTCTTCGCCGAGTCCAAACCTTTATTCTTCCAGACAAGCCTGGAGTTCCGCATCCACCTGCGATACGAGTTTCTGATGCTTGGGATCCAACCGGTGATCGATAAGCTGCGTTCTCATGAGAACTCCACCTTAGACAGGTAAGAAATTGCTTGTGAATGTTTCACGCAAGAAGGCAAATGAAAACAGCTGGGCCGTCCTCCTCCCAGGCATCTGGACTACTTTGAGATGCTGCGGAACGACGACGAGCTGGCTCTGTCGAAGCGTTTTGAGTCGGTGAGCGGACGGGACGGGACGGGACGGGACGGACGGCCTTCGCCCGCCAAAAAGCCCATTTAGCCACTGGTCTGTTTGTCGTCCGCTCGCAGGTACACATCGACACCAAAAGTGCCACCCAAGTGTTTGAGCTCATCCGCAAGAAGATGAACCACACCGACGCATTCCCGCACTTTATGTCCGTCCTCCATCACTGCCTCCTCATGCCACGTGAGCGAGCGCTCGCCGCCCGCGCAGACAAAGTCGTCTCGTCTAGTTGACGAAACGACAACGACGACCCCCCCCCCCCCCCCCTCGTGTGCGCAGACAAGAGGAGCGGCAACACGGTGCAGTACTGGCTGCTACTGGATCGCATCGTCCAGCAGATGGTGCTGCAGAACGACAAGGGCCACGATCCCGACGTCACGCCACTGGAGAATTTCAATGTGAAAAATGTCGTGCGCATGTGAGTCCGGCCTCGCGACCTCGTAGGAACATCTACATTTTTGGGGTGTGACCCCGAAATGATGACGCGCTCTGGTTCAGGTTGGTCAACGAGAACGAGGTGAAGCAGTGGAAGGAGCAAGCGGAAAAGATGCGCAAAGGTGAGCGCGGCCAACGCCGGCCGTCTGCGGCCGCGGCGCTCACGGCCCACTTTTGCCACGTCCAGAGCACCACGAGCTGCAGCAGAAGTTGGAGAAGAAGGAGCGCGAATGCGACGCCAAGACGCAGGAGAAGGAGGACATGATGCAGACCCTCAACAAGATGAAGGAGAAGCTGGAGAAGGAGAGCGGAGAGCACAAAAACGTCAAGCAGCAAGTGGCCGAGCTCAGCGCGCGCCTGCACGAGCTCAGCGCCGTACGTCCCCGGTCGGCCCCATTCCTCAACGTGTGCGCTGCTGGCTGGCGCCTTTCGTCCGACGCACATTTCTTCCTTCCACGCAGAGACAAGTCACCTCGGTTCCAGGCGGCGCCCCCGGTGGCCCGGCGTCACCCCCGCCCGTGCCGTCCTTCTCCGGCCTGCGCCCGCCGCCTCCGGGCGGCGCCATGGTTCCGCCGCCCCCTCCGCCTCCCCCGCCGGGCGGCCCCCCGCCACCGCCGGGTCGCCCGCCGGCGCCAGGCGTCCCCCTGCCGCCCGGGGCCCCGCTGGGACCCTCGATGCAGAAGAAGAACATCCCGCAGCCGTGCAACCCGCTCAAATCCTTCAACTGGTCCAAGTTGGCCGAGGTGAGGAACGTCGGCGACGTCTGCGCTGCGACCGCGACGACGACGACGACGACGACGTGTCTCTCTCGTCTGTCGCTCAGAACAAACTGGAAGGCACCGTTTGGATGGATGTGGACGACGCCAGGGTTTTCAAAATTCTGGATCTGGAGGACATCGAGAAGACCTTTTCGGCCTATCAGAGACAGCAGGTATGCTTGGGGGACTGGAAATGAGCGACACAGGAAGAATGCGCCGCACACAAGGGAGAATTTTGTGAGCCGCGCCGTCCGAGCCCGTTGGCGTCTGTCTCACCGGCTTTTGCCTTGCGTGCGTGCGTGCGTGCGTGCGTGCATGCGTGGGCTGGGCAGGGCGGGCTGCCGTCACGTAACTTGCCTGACTCATTCTAACGAGCGCTTGTGCATCTCCCCCTGCTTCCCGGCTGCACTTTAGGACTTCTTTACCATCAATAACAGCAAACAGGTGAGTGAGTGCCGATTTCTTATGTCCACCTCACGCTCTGATCTGATGTTTGCTGTGCGCCGCCATATTGGCAAGACGTGGCCGTCCTGTCTGTCTGTCGCACTGTCTTGACCTTTCCTGTGCGCCGTTTATTTATGCTGTTGTGTGGACAGCGTGCGTGCGTGCGTGCGTGAGCGACAGCGAGTCACTAAAAGGCCACGTTTGCCTCGCAGAAAGAGGCCGAGGACGACGCGCTGGGCTCCAAAAAGGTGAGGGAGCTGTCGGTGATCGACGGCCGGCGAGCGCAAAACTGCAACATCCTCTTGTCCAGGTAGCGCCGTCGTCACAGTTACGCGAGCGAACCCGACGCTCCACTCTGCTCGCCGCTAACGCGTCTCGTGCTGCAGGCTCAAGCTGTCCAATGACGAAATCAAGAGGGCCATCCTCACCATGGACGAGCAGGAGGACCTTCCCAAAGACATGCTGGAGCAGGTGGACCTTATTTCATGTGCTGGAATGGAATGCAGACAACTGGACCTTGACCCCCTTTGTGTCCTTTCAGCTGCTGAAATTTGTGCCGGAGAAGAGCGACGTGGATCTCCTGGAGGAGCACAAGCACGAGCTGGACCGCATGGCCAAACCCGACCGCTTCCTCTACGAGATGAGCAGGTGTGTATGCCCCCCCCCCCCCCCAAAACGAGCCAGGGCCGCTTTGTCGCTTCTCCCAACTTTTTCCCACTCAAGCCTATTTTAATTCCGCCCGTGCAGAATAAACCACTACCAGCAGAGACTGCAGTCTTTGTACTTCAAAAAGAAGTTTACCGAGCGGATAGCGGAGGTCAAGCCCAAAGTTGAAGGTGAGCGAGCCAGCCAGCGCACGAGCCAGCGAGCGCACGAGCCAGCGAGCGCACGAGCGAGGGTCTTCTGTCTTCTGACTCTGAAAGCCACCGGCCGTCGTCTTCCGCAGCTCTGACGAAGGCTTCCAAAGAGGTCCTGCACAGCAGAAACCTGAAGCAGCTGCTGGAGGTGGTGCTGGCCTTCGGCAACTACATGAACAAGGGCCAGCGGGGCAACGCTTACGGCTTTAAGGTGTCCTCGCTCAACAAGATCGCCGACACCAAATCCAGCATCGACAAGTGAGAGGCGGCGGCGGCGCCGGTGACCACCACGTCTCGTCGTCTGCTTACTTAGCGCCCGACGCTCTCTTCCCTCTTGCCAGGAACATCAATCTTCTGCACTACCTGATCACCATCCTGGAGAAGAAATACCCCAAAGTGCTCAAGTTTCACGGTGACCTGCCGAGTGTCCCCGAAGCGGCCAAAGTCAAGTAAGCGGACTCCGATTTTTCCGCGGCGTGAGGTCACGCTTACCGAATGCTCGCTTGCATTGCAGCATGACCGAGCTGGAGAAAGACATGGGCAACTTGCGCGGCGGCCTGAAGAGCGTGGAGAGCGTACGTGGCCCACAAAGGTCGGTTTCGGTCTCGGTCACTCTTTGTCTAAAGGTTGGCCCGGTTCTTTTGTTCCCTCCGCACGCCAGGAGCTGGACTACCAGAAGAAGCGAGCGCAGGAGCCGGGTGACAAGTTTGTGTCTGTGGTCAGCCAGTTCATCACCGTGGCCAGCTTCAGCTTCTCCGATGTGGAGGACTCGCTGACGGAGGCCAAAGACTTGGTAAGACTGACGGGAAGTGCCGTGCGGGGGCAGAGAGAGAGAGAGAGAGAGCGAGCGCGTTGACGCCACAGCTGCATCTCAAACACCAAAGAGCAATTTTAACAAGAGTCGGGCCTCCATTAGGCTTTTACAAGAGGAAACCTGAGCATGTTGTTGGGCTGACACCGTTTTATTGGCATTTTCTGCTCATGCTCGCTGTTGAAGGGAGGGGTGGCAACACGGGGAAAGCTTTCCGACTCAAACTCCTCACAGTTCCAGCAAAAGCCGCTCCCTCGGCTCGGCTCGGCGCGGCGCGGCACGTCCTGCCTTCTTGTTAACCTGCTGTGGCTGGCGAAAAGTAGTCGCCTCCGTTTGGACTCTGGCTGTAATCAGCCGCCCGCCGGTCAAGCTGTGAGCTTTCAAAGCCTCGTTCTTATTTCAAAGAGCCGGCCGGCTCCCTAACGAGTCTTCCGTAAAACGGCCACTAATCGCCGAGGGGCGCTTCTCCTCCCGCTTCCTCCCGCAGTTTGTGAAGGCCGTAAAGCACTTTGGCGAGGACGCCGGCAAGATGCAGCCCGACGAGTTCTTCGGCATCTTCGACCAGTTCTTGCAGTCCTTCGCCGAGGCGCAGCAGGAGAACGACAACATGCGGCGGCGCAAGGAGGAAGAGGAGCGCAGGGCCAAAATGGAGGCTCAGGTAACGGCCGCGCACGCCGTGTCCAGCCGCCGCCTTTGGCTTTGCTGACGTCGGGTTGCGGTGCAGCTCAAAGAGCAACGGGAGAAGGAGCGCAAGGCGCGCAAGGCCGCCAAGGCCAACGGCGAGGACGACGGCGGAGAGTTTGACGACCTGGTGTCGGCGCTGCGCTCGGGGGAGGTCTTCGACAAGGACCTGTCCAAGATGAAGCGCAACCGCAAGCGCATCAACAGCCAGAACTCAGACGACGGGCGCGAACGACCCGTCACAAAGCTCAACGTGTAGGAGGTGGTTCTCCACACGCCTTCCATGTTCCCACAAGTGATTTCACGCCTTTTGACAGGATCCGTCAAGTTTCTGGGGGTTTTGTTTTTTGGGTACGTATGAATCCTTCCTCCAAACAGGTTGAAGATCCTCCTAAAGACTCCAAACGCGAGGCCATTTTGTACAAAGTTGGTGAGTGGAAACTCAAGTTGAACTTTTTTCCCCTCGTCAGAGCTTTAACTGCAAGCAAAGGTCGCTGAGAAGCAGCTTCTTTTTTTTTTTTTTTGACACGTGCGCAGCATTTCTATAAGTAATATCAGATCAGTGTTTAAGAGCTGGCCTTAACTGTTTATAATTTTCACGTCAAGTCGGTACTTTTCCGGGCCTGGGCCTAAAGCGTCCAAGCAATTTGGAGTGTGGACACTTGTGTATGTCCGAGATGATGTGTTGGAAAAACAACACGCGAGGTGATCAAGGTTACGTGCTTGTTCCACTTGCACATAACCTAAAGCTGTAGTTCCAATGCTAAAATGCCATTAAAAAGAGAGCAAAACAAGCAAGATTTGCGCTTTTATTCATTGACTAAAAAACACTAGATGGAGTTAGAGCTCCATCTTGTGGATCAGAACGTCAACATGGTCACGGCTGTATTTGAACCAATGACAGGTCCCGCCCGCCCAGGCTCGCTCACTTGAGCAGAAAGCCACCTTTCAGCTGGTCCGCCGCCTCCTGCACAAAACAAGACGCTCCCGTGTAAAAAGCTCTGCCGGCGACCTCCACCACCACCGCCTTGAAGTCGCCGCACGTGGTCTCCTGCACGAGTTGAAGACACAGGCTCAGCAAAGGGCCAGCACGCCAACTCGGTCAGTTAGGCAGTTACCTCCACGGCTTTGCCGGTGAACTGCGATCCCGTGGCGCCGCTCTGGAACGTCCTTGACTGGTTCAACCGGATCTGACCTTTGTGGTACTGGAGGGCCACTCGCGCCGTCACCCCGGATCCGGTCGGGCTGCGGTCCACCTTCAAGTGGTCAAAGTAAGACGCACGCCCTCCCTCAGTGAGTTTGCTTAAGTCCCAACGGTGGCTAGTCGCACTGATTTGTGAGTGAGTGAGTGAGTGAGTGAGTGAGTGAGTGAGTGAGTGAGTGAGTGAGTGAGTGAGTGAGTGAGTGACCTGCGCTTCGGCAAACACGCAGACGTTGGCCGTGGCGTCAGAGGATAAATCATCTTTGCCGTCGGTGAGGATGGTGCCGTACAGGAAGGCCAGGTCGTCGCTCACCGGGTGGCGCAGCGTCACCTGGGAGGAAGAACAAGATGCTGGCAATCAACACCAGAGGGGTACGTCTTTTGACTCCTTTTGAGATTTTTCAAGCCAGGAACGATTTCACAGTGTACATGATCGTTACACGTCCTTTGGAGCGTTCGTACCTGCGACTTGACAGCTTTGGTAACGGCCGCGGCGGCGTCCACTAGATCCCTGGTCCGGGACTCGCTCACATCCAGATCAAAGCGTCGCGCGTCCACAAAGGCGTAAAAGGCTCCTCCGTAACTGATGTCCACCGTGACGTCGCCAAAGCCTTCCACCGCCACCGTCACGTCTGCCACAATCGATGGCCATCGGTTAAAATACACATTGGAAAAAGTCCCGATTTGAAAACTAAATTGGAGATCTACCCGTGGCGAAGACAAAGGCCGGCACACTGAGGAACCTCACCGCGCCCGTTTTGCCGTCGGCGTACTCGACGAAGGCCCTGACCAGCCCGCACGGGCAGTGGATGTTGACGGGCGTCTCGGGTGAGCGCGGCTCCTTGACCAGTCCGTAATCGACGGCGAAGCGTCCCAGGGCCACTACGGCGTGGCCGCACATGGTGCTGTAGCCCTCGTTGTGCATGAACAAGACGCCCAAGTGGGCGTCGGGCGACTCGCTGGCCACCAGCAAGGCGCCGTACATGTCGTAGTGACCCCGCGGCTCCAGCATCAGCACTCGCCGCAGGTGGTCCAGGTGCTCCCGCGCGTAACGCCGCTTGGACAGCAACGTTTGGCCTTTGACCTCCGGGTAGCCGCTCACGATGATGCGGAGAGGCTCGCCGCCCGTGTGCATGTCCACTACCGACAGCTTGGCGCCCTCGTGTGGCGGAAGCCGAACATCCATCGCTGCCCTGTGCAGCAAAGCTAACATTTAATATTGATTTTGTCCGGCAAAAGTAACAGTTAATATTGGCCTTTTCCGCATATTTTTGCTTTTTTCTGCCATTGTTGTCACATAATAATCGATTTGACTGATTGTTGTTTGCTTTAACGCGTCGTTCGTTCGTTCGTTCGTTCCTCGAGACATTTCACATCGAAGTGACCCTTTGGCTTTCAACTATGCAATTGCAAACCAAACTCCGTCTTGAGAACTAATTCAAGAGCGAAAACGTCAAATATTCACGTTTACCTGCTCGACTAAACTTTCTTCTTCTATGCCACTTTTTCTTCGTTGGTTTCTGCCACTGTGTCAATTGGCGATTCAATTTAGGGGCGCTTTACTGCCCCCAAGTGGCTCCAAGGAGGTATGACACATCAAAATGTAGATTTGTTGTCATTGTACTCGTATTGTCATTAGGAGAAAAATACCTTTATTCAACTCAAATAACAATATTTAGCTAAGATGAGCGACTAAATAAAGAGACAGAACAGCTGAGGGTGGGCAGGCATCTTTTTTTAAAGCCCCGTTTTTCACAGTGTAGAAAGCTTTCCAGCTTACGTGCAAAGGCCTTGAACAAATCTAATCTACAAACATCAACGTAGTGGAGAGGTTACATGCTTACAAAGAATGATTGCCACACAAAAGAAGTCATTGCATTCAATCACTCAAATGACAATCACACTCAGATTTGCATCTTATTGTTTCCGTATTTCACCCTCCGTACTGTAAATGTGTCTGCATTTATGAAAACTACCTGAGCATTAGACTGCATTGCTACATTGATTTGTCATTGCATTTAACCAGAAGTCACAATTGTAAATAAAATGGCCGTCACTTTATTGCACCCACATCACATCTCTGCTTTGCAACTCTTCTCAAAGGAAACGCATCCGGCAGTTATTATCATGGTGTCAGTTTAAAAATAGCAGTATTGCCAGAAATGATTGACTAACATTCAAACGAATACAAACTTACTTGAGCAGACTCAAAGAATTTGACCCCAAAAATGACAAATCTATTTTCTTGGACTGGACACCTTGTAAAGCATCACTGAGGTTTTCGTCAAGTGTAAGGCACCAATAGTGAGTTTTCACGGAGTATGTTTAAATCAGGAAGAAATAAGCGGGAGAGGATCGGTAGAAGTCAGCAGTTGGACACGCCATTCCCGTCACGCTAGCATCCCCACAAAAAGCCAACGAGTTCGAGTTACCCTCCCCGTCAGTGACCTGGTTGGAACTGTAATGCCTCCAATTGCCAAAGGAGGGCGACAAAACGGTCTGTTGAGGGTTCTCCCCACACTTCAACGTCTAAATTGTTTGGCACACATGACTTTTGTACTGGGCTTTGGTGCCATCTTGTGGGGGGGAACTTTGATTGCTAGCCTCCAGTCACGTGTGGGCCTTTTTCATGCAGTGTTTTCAAACATTTCCTTGGCAGGCAGGCAGGCAAGCAGGCAGGCCAGCTCGTTAATGCTTCCTGGCAGTCCCCTCAAAATGGCCCATTGTCTTTCCTGGCTTGAGTGACGGAAGTGGCGCCAGAGTCTTGGCTTTTGAGCTTGGGTCTGGGCGAGGACGTGGGCGGCAGCGAGAGTCTCCTTCTGACGCAGAGCAGTCGGAGGACCTCGGCCACCTGCGCCTCCAGCGCCGCCAGCCGGCCGCCCAGCGCCCGGATGTCGCCCTTCAGCTCCACCTTGGCCTCGTACAGCGCGGCCTGCAGGAGATCCCGCTCGCAGCCGCCGGGCCCGAAAGGGTTCCGCTCCATGGGGCTGCGCTCCATGGGGCTGCGCTCGAAGGAGCTCCTGGAGTCTCCGACTCGGTCGATGCGCAGGTCGCTTTTGGTGAGGCCGCTGTCGCACGAGTCGGTTTTGCGGAGGGCGCTGCTGGCTTCCTCTGTGGCGCCGGTGCCCGCCTCCTCTCCGTCCCGTCCGTCCATTTGGCTCTGGTTCTCTTTGGCTGCTATTTGCTCCGACGACTGAGATCCTTCAGTCGGAGCCTCCGCCTTCTGCGCGGAAGCAGGCGCAGTTGATGTGGCGTTTTTAAACTTTGCCCACCCACGAGCGCCTCCTCTGCGGGCGGCCCCCGTCCCCTCTCTGTTGGCCCCCTGGCTCTGCGGTTTCTCCGCACAAGGCGGAGAGCCCGCGGCATCGGCGCACTTTTGCTCCGACTTGTCGGCTTGGCCTGGAGCTGCGTGGGCACGCGGCGGCGGGTCCTCCGGCGCGCAGTTGCCATCGGGGTACGGGGACGCTTCTTCCGCCGGCTGACCGTCCCTCTGCTGCCGGAACCTCTGGAAGAGCTTCCGTACCGGGTGGTCGTCGGGAATGGAGAGAGCCACCTCATTCCTCTGGCGCTCCTGCTCCCGCTTCACATCGGCGATCTTTCGAAAGATCACCTGCAAACAGGCGAGCGCGCCAGACTTCACAGCTGCCAGTCTTAAGTGCACGCCACTGAGTCAGCAGCCATTTGTGCGTGCACTTGACATCATTTCAGTAATGCCTTTTCAACCAGCCAGCACAGCACTTTTGAGCCCGATTGTCCAATTTTACTGTTGTTGTTGAAAACCATTCAAGAGCGTGGCCTTGAAATATTAACGAGGGTCTTAATGGAAGTGTGCTGCCGTGACACAAACATTGCGCAATTTTTGCAAGTCAAACATGATCAGTTCAATCAAATGATTGTCATCATTCATGTGCGTTACCCGTTTGCGCAGGTTGCAGGTGAGGATGAGGTTGCGCGAGAAGGAGTGGGCAAAGGCCGTGTAGAAGTCCAGCACCCGCATCAGCGCCTCCCGCCGGATCACGTGCAGGTCGCAGTAGGTCAGCGCCCGCACGTTGGCGCACGCTCGCGCCATGCTGCTCTCTTTCCAGAAGACGTCGCCGAACACATCGCCTTTACCTATGCCGCAATTGTTTCCACAGCTTCAACCATCCATCCATCCATCCATCCAGGCATTTCCATTCTCACCCAGTATGGCGATGACTTCCTCGTCCTGGATGACCTCGAGGGAGCCGGAGACCACAAAGCAGAGCGTGTCCACGCTCTCGCCGACGTGGAAGATGAGGTCGCCGGGCGCGCAGTGCGTGGTCTGGAACTCCACGGCCAGCGAGCGCAGGCAGCCGTCGCTGGCCAGGCGGAAGGCCGGGTGGTCGTTAAACACCTGACTGTTGAGGTGCACGCAGATGTCCGCTCGCATGTCTTTGGGGCAGATGGACAACACCTGGAGAGAAAGCCCAAAAGAAGCACAGGAGCGGCACGCCCACGTAGCTAGCGCCCGAGCGAGCGCTACCTTATCCGTGTCGATGCCCTTGGACATGGCCCAGGTGGAGACGATGAAATCCATCACGCGCTCGCTGAGGCCTTTGGGGACCTGGTAGAGTTTGAGGAAGTCGCGTACGTTGTTCAGCATCTCGTGGTAGCGGTTGGTGTTGGTGTACATCTGCTGAAAGATGGTGGTCACGTTTCCGAAGATGGTGGCGTACAGCAGCGCTGAAAGGTACACGCGCACGTCACACGCTAGCTGCATAGAAGGATACGGGGCCCGAGCAGAAACATTTGCGCCTCGTTGTATTCTGCGGGGCGACTCCCTTTCTTCTTGCCCCGGCGCGCTGTCCCGGGTGCTAATGGGCCGCCTCGAGCCAGTCGAGAGCAACGAGCCGAGGACGCGGGGCCGGTCGCTCGCTCGCTCGCTCCTCCGAGGCCTCGGGGCGCCACGCTCCCTTTTGCGCATAATCGCCGCCGTATCCATTGCGGGACATTTATTGGCGGTAATTGCAGCCTCCTCACACAAGTGGGGAGGAGGGGTTGTCGTGATTTTTGCCAGCTCGCCGCCGGCGTACTGGTGGGTGCCGTTGTTCTCGAGGGGAGGCGGCGGCGGCAGTGGAGGGGCGCAAAGCTCCGAGCGCCGCTGTCACTTTGCGTCGCCCTGGTTTAGTTTACACGATGCTGCAAAGGTTGCCATTTGGATGAGCTTGACTCATACTCGGGAATTAGCCTCCGTTTAAGGGTCCAGTGTGCACGAACAAATCGATCCAAATCAGAGCGCTAAAAAAATGACTCAATTGAATGACATTTGCTTTGGGTTGGGGCATCTTGGCAGTGCGCAGGACGGACAACGGGCATGTCCGCTGTGTGTGTATATAGGCTACTGTATATCCAGTCCGTCTGTGTACATTTCACGGGCGACTCCAGCAGGCCGAGACTGAGCTCCGAGCACGCTCGTATGAACCTGCGCTTCGAATTCCATTCCATGTCAATTTCAACAGCACGTTGTGCACAAAGTGGCGGCTCCCGCTGAAAGCTCCCCACACAAGCCACACGTGTGCTCGACACGTCACTTTTCATCAGGGACGCTCACTCTCCTCCCTCCCTCGCTCCCTCGCTCGCCCTCCCCCCCACTGGGCGCCGTGCTTCAATGGGAACGCCGGCCCACCGCCGCCTGCTAAGTTATTAGCCAATGCTGACATGGTGACATACGGGCAAATTAACATCAATCTTGGATTTGTTTTCTTCCTAGCTGAGCGCCGCCGCGTACTTACATCCCACCATCATCATGGCCACGGAGAAGATCTTCTCGCCGTCGGTGGTGGGCGCGATGTTGCCAAAGCCGATGGTGGTGAGGCTGGTCATGGTGAAGTAGAGCGAGGAAATGTAGAGCGTGTCCTTGTTGGGGCCGCCCTCCCACCGGCCCGTGCCGCTGGCGTTGTAGCGGTACGGCGTCCCGATGCTCAAAGCCAGCTGGTAGAGCCAGCTGTCCGTCTTGATGCTGTTGGTGCTCTCGTCGATGACCTCGTAGTCGCCGATGCTGTACCAGATGCAGGCCAGCCAGTGGGCCACCAGGCCGAAGACGCACACCAGCAAGACCAGCACGGCCGCGCCGTACTCCAGGTAGTGGTCCAGCTTGCGCGCCACCCGCCCCAAACGCAGCAGGCGGATCACCTTCAGCGAGCTGAACAGGCTGCTCAGACCCTGCCATGCCATGCCATGCCAGGAAGGTGGTGGTGGCGGCGGCGGCGGCGCAAGTCACAATCAGGTGAAAATGGCATCGTCATTCACTGCAATCCCTTTCCCTCACCGGCAGCACCGAGTCCTCCGTCCTGGTGACGTTGCGGTGGAAGTTTGCCGAGTCGCGCGGATGACCCGAAGGCGTGACAAAGTCCTTGGGAGACAAAGACGGTGAGGCGGCGGCAGCGGCGGCAGCGGCTGCGGCGGCGGCGGAGCCAGCACTCACCTCTTCGAAATGCTCAAAGGCGTTGATGATGTCGTAGGGCAGGCACGACAGCAGATCGATGACGAACCAGGTCTTGACGTAGTTCATGCGGATGAGCCTGGCGTCCGATATGACCTCGCCGGCGGGGCCCACGAAGGTGGTGTGGAAGTTGAGCACAATGTCCACCAGGAAGATGACGTCCACCACGCTGTCCAGCACCAGCCACAGCAGGTTGTTCTGCCGGGTGCGGAAGGACACGTTGTAGGGCACCATGATGGCCGTGTAGAAGGTGAGGATGAGGATGACCCAGTCCCACGTGGTCTTGAAGGTACAGTAGTGCAGGATGATCTGCGGCGGCGTTTTGGGGGCTTCCTGCTTGTACTGGGGGAGGATGTCCGAGCCCAGCTGGAGGGCCTTGCGGCGGCGGCGGGCGGGGGGGAGGGAAACATGCACCAAAGTCCCATTGGTCAAGATACACACGCTTGCGCTCTTTGCCTTGCGTCTTTGGGTGCGCACCTCTGCCAGTCTGGACGGCTTGTGGGCGACCTCCGTGTTGCTCAGCGGCGCCATCTGCTGGACCAGGTTGCGATTGTTGGTTAGCGCTCGCGTCAGCCTGGCGAACTTTGTCCATCCTGAAGCAAAACAAAGAAATACCTTCCAGATGTACAGTTTTGCCAATTGAAATATCCCAACGTCCAAATGGATGAAATAAGCCTGAAAAGAGCAATGCATTCCATTTTTGCATTGCATTTGCGCTGGTCACACGTGCGACTGTCCTCATGTGCTCCAACCGTTCTTTTTGCTTCACGAATGTTATCTGGGGAAAAAAAGAGAAGCGGTCTTCGTGGCACGCTAAAGGCCCGAGGACAACATGGCGCTCGGTGCGGCCGCCGGTGCTCGCTGACCCGCACGGGCGACACCTGCTTAGCTGGACGCAGTCTCGTCTGTCTGTCTGTCCGTCCGTCTGTCTGCCGCCTTGCTCAACACGCCAGCCTTCCTTCCTTCCTTTAATCCATCCAAACTTTTTTCCATGCATCTATCCACCCTTTCTTCTTCATCCCTCTGTCCAAGCACGCCTCCCTCCCTCCCTCCCTCCCTCCCTCCCTCCCTCTGGTTGCATCATCACTTGACCCCATAGCTGGGTGGTGGGAGCACCGGCCTCCATTTCCATTCTCTTTCTTTGCCATGAATTCACTCGAGCGTTTAATTGCAAGGCGCTAATATCCATTCATAATTCAGTGCGCCGTTTCAGCGTTTGTTCAGTGGGCTGAATCTTTGCAATGGGCGCACGCTATTCCATATATACACACGTAGCGGCCCACCTCGCGTGGCTTCATCCTCGATGGGCTGCTTGAAGAGCGTGATGTCCCGGAAGGTGCAGAGGAAAAGCACCACCTTGTCGTTCTCATTGCGGATGGGCGCCACCTGCATGTAAAGCCAGATGGGCGTTCCTTGCGACACACACACACACATGAAATGAGCAGAAGGTTCTGGTGTGTGTCATTATTAAAGCCCCCCCGATCCCAGGCTTACTGTTTTTGGTGTAGAGCAGCACCTCGTAGAAGTTGGACTCGTAGCTGTCAAAGGTGCGTCGGATGTCGTCGATGGTCGTTTTGTCCGTCAAGTCGCCGTACATGAAGCTCAAAAAAGGAATGAGACAAATTATTCTTCTTCTTGAATTCCCAAAACCAAGGACTCATTGAGCCTGTTATCTTCTCATCCATCATCCAAGCACGTCAACCCTGACAGCTGCACTTTACAACGTTACATTTGGCAACATGTACTTGCACGAGCTGCTCCTGTGCATGACCTCGGCTCTGTGGTAGCCGGACAGCTTGCAGAATCCGTCGTTGCTGTACACCACCGGCCACTCCAGGATCTGCGCGTTTCCCAGCAAGAAGCTGCTTTCTGACGCACAAAGCAACAACATTCGGATTGACACGCAGCAATAACAGTTGTTGATCAAATGTTTAGACTGCAGCCTCGGCCTCCGTGAAAAATGCATGAGGCGCCGGCCGCAAAGGTTCTCAAGCAAGTGAAACAGTCCTAATTACTTTGGACGTTTCGGGTGAGGGCACTTTAGGTTGGCGTGCAGTTGCTTGAAATACACCAAAAGAAGTCCGCTAATTCAAAAAACGTGTTTTGATCTGTCTGCATCACAGTAAACGTCACTAACTAGGGAGGAATCAACTTTTCATTGCAGCAGTTTTGTCCAAAAACGTGTCGGGGCTGAAAATACTGCACACTTGGAGCTCGTTGGAAATGCAACCTCATTTTGGAGAGTTGCTGGGACGCTTGTGCTGCGAGCGAGGCCATTTTATTGCAAAGATATGTATCGCTCAGCACTAATGCAGCCACTACTGAGAGATCAAATAGCAGTAAGTGCATTTGAGATGACACAAGCCAACATAGAGGAGGTCTCTCCAACTAAGTGGATCATCCGTGCACGCATAATGAGCATGCACCTTGATGATGCAAATATCATTACAGTGCCCCAAACTCCTCATTTCCAATAGGGAAAAAAAATGGCTGTTTCCGAGAAAAAAAAGTGCTTTTCTTCTTCTTCTTCAAAAAAAAGTATCTTTATATATATCTATATCATAACGACTTATTTACTTTCCAGCTTCTTCTGGAGTCTTGGTGAGGAGAATGTTCTTTTGAATGAAAAATCCAAATAAGTCCAACTCACCACTGGAGCGTCTGACAATATTCTCCAAAAAGGTGTTTTGCGGGGCCACCAGTCCTCTCTTGCCCCCGTGCATGGTGCAGGCTTCAGGGCGGAGACTTGGCACTGCTCGCCGCTGACTGGCATCAAGCGCAACAAAGCTCAACACTCAAGTGGCAGAGAACTTAAGCAAGTTCGAGGAACGCTTGCGAGACGCTTCCGGATTAGGCCTTTCGAAATAAAGCTCATGACGCTCGCTCATTTAGCTTGTCTTGCGAGACATAAAGAGCAGTTTTGCCTTCACAATAAAAGTAGGACACGCAATTTCGATCTCTTTGTATGTCTTAACATGTGAAGAAATGGACAATTATGGCAGACTTTGAATTGCATTTGTTTATTTCTTCATGCAATTGCTTGAAGGGTTCCAAGGAACTACAGTTCACTCGTATTCCTTTCTGGTGGTGTGAAGGAGCTTGAAAATGTTTACAATACTACTAATGATAAGGCCATCCTTTCTTCACTTCCGTTCCTTTCCTCGTAGGGTTTGAAGATGTTGCGATACTTGTTGAATCCACAAGAAGGAGCTCGCAGACAAACATTGGAAAAAGAATCGAAGAAGAGCTTAGAAACGACGAAACAACGACGAAGAAGTCTTTTGTGGAGGACCGACCGCCTGCTAGTGATGTGCATTCCAGTTCTTTTAAGTGAACTGAATCTTTAGAATCGTTTCCTTGGCAAATCGTAAATCGACATTGTGGCTTCCGTATTTCACGCCGGCCAGGAGGGAGACAGGCGCGACCCGTTCACTGACGGAAGGAAGGAAGGTAGGAAGGTAGGAAGGAAGGAAGGAAGGAAGGAAGGAAGGAAGGAAGGAAGGAAGGAAGGAAGGAAGGAAGGAAGGAAGGAAGGAAGGAAGGCAGTTCAGCCATTGACTCATTCGCGAACGGGAAAGTCGGGATTCGTTCCCTCACTGATCCGTCCGTTCTCGCGATGAACTGGAAATGCAAATCACTCATTCACAGATCCGTTCAGTTGGTGAACGGTAAGTGACGTCACTTTCTTCTTCTTCCTTTTGTTTTACGGCGAGGTGGCACCAGCTTAATGCGCATTACCGACATCTACTGGTTAAAGTCATATGAACGGATTCGTTTTGTTTTTTTGGAACGAATCGTTCGCTCACGAGCCAACACTACCGCCTGCCTGCCTGCCTGCCGGGCCTGCCTCGGAAACGGAAGAGGCCGAATTCCGACTTGACGCAGTTAACGGGCACCTTCGTGAACCGGGCCACGCTCTGTGATGTAATACGGGACTCCGCTCGAACGGACTTTGAATACTCCGCTGCCAAATCTCCCGCATCGGTGCACTACAGGTCGGCATTTGCTCATGCTGGCAGTGAGGCGTTCATAATCCGTTTTTCTTTTTTGCTTCTCGTCAACGGTCACCATGAACTCGCGCAAGTAAGCGCGACTAGATCGACATCATGGCGATGGACGTCGTCAAGACATTTGTGGAGACGTGTAATTATCTGCAGGACCCGCGCCTGGTGGCGAGGTTCCAGCGCCTTTGCGGGGTCCGGGGGACGTTTCCGGAGAATGCCAGTGAGCCCCGGAACTGCAGCGACGACAGCGACCGCCCCGAGCTCCGAAAGAGGAGCCCCGGGGACGATGTTGGCAACGGTGCGGCGTCCGTGGTGCACGCAAACGGGAAGCCGAGCGAGCCCAGACCCGAGGACGAAGACACTTCCGCCCGGGCCAAGCCCTTTCGCAGGAACTCGCTGACCGGCGACGTGGGCCAGGAGTTCCTGATCCACAACAAGTTGCTCTTCTATCTCTTCACCTTCGGCACGGAGCTGGGCAACGAGATGTTCTTCATCGTCTTCTTCCCGTTCCTCTTCTGGAACGTGGACGCCCTGGTCAGCCGCCGGCTCATGGTGGTGTGGGCCTGGAACTTGATGGTGGGCCAGTCCACTAAGGACATGGTGCGCTGGTCCCGGCCGGCCTCACCTCCCGTGGTCAAGGTGGAGGTCTTCTACAACTCCGAGTACAGCATGCCATCGACACACGCCATGACGGGCACCGCCATCCCCTTCTGCCTCTTCATGCTCACTTATGAACGCTGGCAGGTAAGACACGCACTTTAAACAGTACAACGGCAGGCAAATCGTGACATTTGTTGTTCTCTAGGAGAATATTTGATGTTTTATTTCTTAGGTGGATTTGTGCGCCTTTGTGTTGAGCGAGGAAGAGATAAGAATTGCAGGAGGTCATTGTTGAACACAGCGCTGCCGCTTCCTGTTAAACTCGCCCGGCACATTCCGATCAGGATCTTAACACTTTTGTTTGTCAACGTGCAAAGGCGCCAAAACCTTGTGGAGGCAGGCATGCCACCAGACCAGACCAGACGAGGCTCCACCGAGAGTGACCACCTTATTAATGTGTGCCGTTTGCTTTGTATGGCAGTACCCCTTCCTGCTTGGGTTGTCCGTGGCGCTGTGCTGGAGCCTGCTGGTGTGTGTGAGCAGAGTCTACATGGGCATGCATTCCGTTCTGGTAAGTGTCCACGCTCGGCAATCGTTTTCAGTCATCGTAAACGACAAGATGGCCCCAGTGGGCAAAGTGCAAAAGCGCGCTTCTCCGGCTCTTGCTCATCACAAATTTCTAATCTGCTAACGGGGAGAAGCGATAAAATGCTTTGTCGGACCATTTGATTGCTAAGCGACGGCTGTTTATTCATCACAATCGTCAGAAAGCGTTGTCGGGTTTGGACGGGACCACATTTCCACTGGTGTTATTTGCGTTGGCAGGAAGTGATCACCGGCTTCCTGTACAGCCTGCTGGTCCTGGTCTTCTTCCAGCAAACGCTGGACACCATCGACCACTTCTACATGACGCACGCCTACGCGCCGCTGGTCATCGTGGTGTCGCACGTGAGCCTGGGCCTGCTGGCCTTCTCGCTGGACTCCTGGAGCACCTCGCGCGGCGACACGGCCCAGGCGCTGGGCACAGGGGCCGGCGCCGCTCTGGCCACCCACGCCAACTACCAGCTGGGCCTAATGGCCGACCCGCCGGCTTCGGCGCTGCCGCTGGCCCTGCCCCCGCTGGGCGTCGGCCTGGCGTCCCGCTCCCTGCTGCGCTTGACCCTCGGGGTGGCCGTCATCCTGTTCACCCGGATGCTCATGAAGGCGGCCGCCATCCCGCTCCTCTGCCGGCTGGCCGGGCTCCCCGCCGGCGACGTGAGGCGCGCCCGGCAGCGCATGGCGGTGGAGCTGCCGTACCGCTACGTCGTCTACAGCGTGGTGGGCTTCACCTGCTTCTGCGTGGTGCCGCTGCTCTTCAGGCTCGTGGGCCTGGCCTAAGAACCGGGTTAAGACGGTCTACAGGGTGAATGCTACCTAGGCCGTACTGCTGCAACGCCAAGGGGAAAAAAAAATCAAAAAATCCGCTGTCGCGAGAATGGTTTAGTTCTTCTGTTCCATTTGGATCTGCTTCGATTCTAAGCGCTGACTCGCGGCGGCGTTCGTGACGTTAAAATCCGAACCTCATCGCTTTGAAATTGATCGCACCGTGATGTTTTTTTTCTGGTGTGGCAGCAATACGCTTCCAAATCTGGTGATGTTTTACATACCTTTTAAAGCATTTTTAGTTTCATCCTTATATGAATCCCCAAAGCCCCACGTGCCTGGCCTTTTGGGAGGATTTTCTCGACAAGACTGAAAATGTAGCCGCCGGTTGAGACACTCCGGCGGAAACAAGTTTTTATCGCTGACGCAAACAAAAGCGCTCCGTTTGTACCGCACCAAAGTGTGTCACTGGGCTGCGTTTGTGCCCAAACAAATCAGGAAACGTCAAATGGTGAAAGGCAGTCCGACGCCAGCACAAAACACTTCTCCGTTTTTGCACATGTTTTTAAGCATGTCAGTGGAATACAGTATTTGGCAACTTTGAATCTTTGACTTCACGAGACAGGGTCTTTGAATCATGTCGATGATGATGATGATGATGCTGCTGCTGTAAATACACGACTGGAAATACTTTTTTTTTTTTTTTTAAAGCAGCGTTTTCTTGTGTTGGAAACAGCTTAAAAATACAAACTTTAGGCTCACAAACGCTCGACAGCACACTGGAGAGGAAAAATTTGGTGTCTTGTAAATATTCAAAATAGCCGCTGGCACCTCCCCACGCCATCACATGATGACTTTGTTTCATTGCATCTTCGTTTCTCATTGATTGTGCTACTGTGTTATTTTTGTTTGTTTGTTTTTGGGGATCACCATCATTTTGATCCAGAGAATAAACCAAATGATGAATCATGTTTGTAGAAACGCATTTCAAATGATATTTGAAGTATTTGATTCTTTAACGATCTGCATAATCTTTATGATGTCACCACTATTATTATTCCTACTTTTTGTATCTCGGGCGTAAATAATGTTTTATGTGAACTTGAGTGCTTTAAGACGGCACACAAAAAAAAATTGAATTACAATATAAAAACAGTATTTTTGATGTAATATAGTACTATCTTGAATAAGACGGTATGTTAAAAAAGATGACCAGGATGTTTAAAAGTTATGGCACTAAAGTGTATTAAAATCTTTACCTCCTTATCTTTTCTTTGTCTGGCTGCATTGCGAAATTTAAATCGGGGCTCAGTGGGAAGGGTTTGAGTTGGATTATGCTACTTTATTTTGAATGGCCAAAAACCACTTCCTGTTGAAGGCGGAAGTGCAGACTTTGCATTCGATTCCACTTCCTGTTGAAAGCGGAAGTGCAGACTTCGCTGTCGCTGACGAACTTGACGGCTAACCCAATCAGTCACCGTGTTCATTCAGGAGGAGGAATGTTTAGAAAACTTTTTTTAGCTAGTAACTGTCGATTTCAAAGAGCGTTTCGGAAGCTCGCCTAGCTAGTTAATTTGCTCGTAATTCCCACTCACTCTCCGGCGCAAATGCCTCGCTTCGTGAAGTCAAATGACAGAGGAAACACACGAAGGTAAAGTCATTGTTGTCAATTTGAACACAACACTTGGATTGTGTAACCACGACTTGTGTGTGTCTGGCTCCTTTCTCTCGTTCAATGTGCAGTAAACCAAAGTTGAACTGGTGCTTCGTGCAGAGGTTCTGGAGCATCCTGAAGGTTCTCTTTCCGTCATGGAGCAGCCCAAGTGTCCTCATGTTCGCCACACTATTTGGAGTGACTTTGGCCGGTATTAGGAAGCTCACACACACACAAACACGCACATACTCATTAAACAACACGACACTGCTGCTTGTCAAGCAAGAAATGCGTGACGTCACACATCGTGCACAATCATGTGATTGAATGATTTTTTGGGGCGATAATATTCTCTCCAGCTCGAGGTAACTGAACTTGCAAGCTTTGAGAAAGTCGTTACAGATTGTGTTGTAATCGTTAGGAAATGAAGTCAGTTGGGGGAAACAAAATCACAAGATGCAGCTTGAAAGTAGAAGAGGAATCGTGTCGCAATTGTATGAATTCAAGTCAACGCTTTTAACCTTTGACTTTCTTTTACGAGCTCTTTGGATGTAACAAAGCGCTAACGCATCACTTTTTCTATCCTTAAACCAGAGCAGCTGATCATTTACCAAGTGGGCGTCCTCCCCAGCCGCTTCTACAACGTGCTGGCCGAGAAGGACAACGAGAACTTCAAGAGCCTGCTGCTCACCGCCATGCTGTTCATTGTGCTCAACTCCACCGTGAGTCGGGTCTTGAAGATGGAGGGAGGGCGGCAAAGTACAAAGTGATGATTCGGCTTGCTCCGGGCAGTTGAAAAGTCTGGAGCAGTACATCGGCAACCTGATGTACGTGAGTTGGAGGAAGATGCTGACGGAGAGCCTGCACGCCGCCTACTTCCGGGGACGCGTCTACTACACGCTCAACGTGCTCCGGGAGGACGTGGACAACCCGTAAGCGTTTCCTTTCCACGCGACGTCTTTGCCGCGCTGAAGCTCCTTTGACCGGCAGTGACCAGCGGATCAGTCAGGACGCCGAGAGGCTGTGCAAGCAGATGAGCACCGCGGCCGCTCGGCTCATCGCCTCGCCCTTCACCTTGGCTTACTACGCCTACCGCTGCTTCGAGAGGTATCGCAAAAACTGAACGAGCCCAAAAAGCTTTTGTGACCAGTTGACGGTGCGGCCACAAAACGCCTCCCAAACTGCTTTCAGCACAGGCTGGCTGGGCCCGCTCAGCATCTTTGCCTACTTTGTGCTGGGCTCGGTGACCAACAAAATCTTGATGGGGCCCATTGTGTCCACGCTCTTCGAGCAGGAGAAACTGGAGGGCGACTTCAGGTACGTGGCATCCTCAGGAATATGACCTGCTTTGTCCGACGGGATGCATCTGTTTCATCTTGGCGTTGGGCCTTTTAGGAAATGGCAGCGGAAACGGACGGGCGTTCGTGAAGGGCAGCTTGTCCGTTTCCTCAAAAGATAGCTAAATAAATATGAATACACGATTTGCTTTGTCTCCCCTCCCGGGCACAGATTCAAGCACATGCAGATCCGAGTCAATGCTGAGTCGGCGGCTTTTTACAGGTGAGCCGCTACTCCGTCCGCACGCTAGCGTGCCTACTTGCTGAAAGTTGTGATCTGTTGCAGGGCTGGTAAAGTGGAGCACATGAGGACCGACAGACGCCTGCAGACTTTGCTGCACACTCAGCAAAGTCTCATCAACAAAGAGCTGTGGCTTTACAGTAAGCGCTCGCGCACGTGCACGGTGACACCACAGCCGGCCGGCCGGCCGGCGTGAAGACACTGCGCCCTTTTTGTGTCCAGTTGGGGTGAACAGCTTCGACTACCTGGGCAGCTTCCTCAGCTACATCATCATCGCCATTCCCATTTTCGGCGGGCTGTACGATGGCCTGACGCCCGGCGAGCTCAGCGCGCTCATCAGCAGGGTGACGGACGGCTACTTCCTCTTTCTTTCTAGGACTTCCGTTCTTGAGCCAAGACTTTTGTTTTGTAAGCTTCTTTGGGGGGCGGGGAAGTCAAGGCTTGTCCAGCAAAATGTTTCACAATGGAATGCTAAATAGCGGAAATAGAAACTCCTCAATGTGGATGGCTTGAGTGATAAAAATGTGACCGCTAGGTGGCAGCACAGCTTTATCTTGTTGTCGCCTCCGTGCAGAACGCCTTCGTGTGCATCTACCTGATCAACGGCTTCACGCAGCTGATCGACCTGTCCACCACGCTGTCCGACGTGGCCGGCTACACCCACAGGTAGTGCGCCAACGCGCTTCCAAGCGGCTGACGTGATTGGGCCCGTGTGACGCTCAGGATCGGCGAGCTGACGGAGGTGATGGACGACGTTCTGCGCCAGCAGTGCGACTATGACCCGGCTTCGGGGGAAAGCTACGACTTTGACAGGTAAAATCTCAATCAAAAGGTGAAGGTTCGAGCATCTTGGGGTTTTTTTTTTTTCCCTTCCGTCTTTCCACACAGTGACTTCAACGTGCACGGGGGCCCCGTGGACACGGCCTTCATAGTGGACCATCTGTCTTACACCTCTCCCTACTCGGAGCAGCTGCTGGCGGAGGACCTGAGCCTGAGCGTCAGCGAGGGGACGCACCTGCTGGTGGTGGGCAACACCGGCACGGGCAAGACCTCGCTCCTGAGGGTCCTCAACAGACTGTGGGAGGCCAAGAGCGGTGAGAGATGTCACACGGAGGGAGGCCCAGTCCCCTGACGTTGTGGGTGTTTCTTGACAGGTTTTGTCCAAATGACCACCTGCTTCGGGCCCAGAGGAACCCTGTTCCTGCCGCAAAAGCCTTACCTGACTGACGGCACGCTGCGTGAACAGGTGGCTCACCCCATTGGCTGGCGTTTGAAAAGAGCGGAATGACAAACGTGCTCTCCTCTCCCAACAGGTCATCTACCCGCTCAAGGACATTTACCCGCAATCAGGTAGCAAGGACACGTCGGCGCTGTCCATCAACTCAATACTTGTCTGATTTTTTATTTTTTTTTTCTTTCCTCCCCCAGGGTCTGTCGATGATGACAGAATAATGAAGTTTCTCAAGATGGCGGGAGTGGTGAGTTTTGCAACATACAGAAGAACTAAGCTCTAAAAGCATTTTGTATTCAATCCTGTTGCACTGCACTGCATTTCATTCCAGTCCAGTCTGGTGAAGCGAACCGGCGGCCTGGATGAAGTCGTGGACTGGAATTGGTACGAATCCCTCCTTGATTTTTTTTTTTTTTTTTGCTTGCACATCATTTGCAACTTGTCAGCCTTTCTAAACGGGTTTGGACCATAAACTTCAAAAAGATCCTGGTTGCAGGTACGACGTTCTGTCCCCGGGCGAGATGCAGCGCCTTTGTTTTGCGCGACTCTTCTACCTCCAGCCCAAATACGCAGGTACGTTCAAGTGCTGAGGAAAAGCCGGGCTTTTCTCCGTTTCATGACGCGCCGCTGTCGACAGTGTTGGACGAGGCCACCAGCGCCTTGACGGAGGAGGCGGAGTCTCAGCTCTATCGCACCTGCAAGCAACTGGGCATGACGCTGGTCAGCGTGGGACACCGCACAAGCTTGGAGAAGGTCAGCTCTCCTTTCATTACCTTCGGCATATATTGATGTTCATCATTTATTGAGCTTTTTCAAAAGGATTTGAAATGTCCAATAGTTTTGATCGAAACAAAATGGCAAAAGCTGGGAAAAAAGGTGATGTTTTTTGAAATGATGTGTTTACAATTATAGTTCCAAATCATTGGATTAGATACGCCACTCAGAAAAAGCTCCCTTTCGCTATTCGTCTTTTAGTGGGAAGTTGAGGCGCTACCTCAAATGCATTGCGTGGCCGCTAGGTGACGACGACAGAGCTCCAGTGGACATACTTATGGTTTCAGTGGGAAGCTTGCTGTCCACATCCTTGTTGGCGAACGAAACGGTTTCAAGTTCAGCCTTCTTAGTTAGGACAGCCGGTCGTACCTAATGAAGTGGCCTTTTTTGTCTCCTCCTCGTCCGCAGCACCACGACGTCCGGCTGAAACTGTGCGGAGGCGGCCACTGGGAGTTGAGCCAAATAAAAGGCAGGAGGCTCAGAGAGGACGTCATGTGACCCGAGCGCTTCCACGTTAAGAAGGTATACTCCATTTGGGGGTTGTTCACGTCGCTCGGTTCGAGGACTCGGCCACAAAGGAGACAAAGCTGAGACTCAAGTTTCTTTTTTTATGGTGGCCATCCGCTGATTCCATGAACAATTAAAACAAGTTAGTCCCTTTCAAAATGTCCACTTTGAGTCTTCACGGCTGCTCCTGCTTTTTTGCAAAGAGGTCACGATGACCTCGGATGATCTCCTGCACGGCGGCGGGGTCGTCCAGCGTGCTGAGGTCGCCCAGGCCGCCCGGGTCTCGCTCCACCACCTTGCGCAGAATCCGACGCATGATTTTGCCCGAGCGCGTCTTCGGGAGGCGCTGGACAAACTGGGAGAAGAAGAAGCCCAACATTATCGCTCGAGTCCAGCCAGCTCAGGCCCTTTGCAGATTTTCCAATGCACCTGGATGTGGTCAGGACAAGCGTACTTGGCGATCTTGTCGGAGACGGTGTCGTTGATCTGCGAGGCGAGGTCGGCTTCTCGGGCGTCCTGCTTGAGGACCACAAAAGCGTAGACTCCTGCAAAGGAGACGGACGTCAGACGGGCACGGCCACCTCTGTCTGCCCGGCTCACCTTGGCCTTTGATGCCATGCGAGCAGCCGATGACTGCCGACTCGGCCACGGCGGAGCATTGGTTCTGTGACGCACACCTTGGGAGTGAGAAGCTCGGGCGGGACAGCCAAAACCAAGCAAAACCCCAAGCCTCGCCGAAAGACAACGTCATCTTATCCCCGAACTCCAAAGCGGCTTTACCAGCACATCTTCGATCTCGGCCGTGCCGATCCTGTGCCCGCTGACGTTGATGACATCGTCCAGGCGCCCCGTGATCTGGTAGTAGCCCTCCTTGGAGCGATGGGCGCCGTCCCCAGTGAAGAAGTAGCCTGCAGGGCAGGGAAGCGGAGGGGCCGCGTCAACGACCACGACGGCACCCCGTCGAGCGAGCGAGCGCTCTTACCGGGATAGGTCTTGAAGTAAGTGTCGATGAATCTCTGGTGGTCGTTGTGGATGCTGCGGGCCATGCCGGGCCAAGGCTGAGAGAGGCACAGCGCGCCCGAGGCATCGTTGGACGTCACCTCTCGGCCCTGTGAAATGCAACAAATTGGAGTTGATCGCCTGGGAACGGCTTGGAGGGTCAGATGAGGATTATCAAATAGTCACCAGCTGTGTCACTTTTGATATTCATCCCCCACACACACCTCGCTATCCATGAGCACCGGCTTAATGCCAAAGAAAGGTCTCATGGCCATGCCCGGGACAATCTCTGCGTGTGGCTCCGACGGCCTCGGGGCGATGCAGATGCCGCCCGTCTCTGAGGAAAAAAAAAAGACAGGGAAGCTATTAAAAATGACATCTTTTTGTTCTAAACAGACCGTATAGTAAGGGAAATAAGCAAGATTGGTGTCATGCAGAAGGGTGAGAACCCTTGGGGTGCTTACCCGTTTGCCACCAGGTGTCCACCACGGGGCAGCGTCCCTCTCCCACCACGCGGTGGTACCACTCCCACGCCTCCGTGTTGATGGGCTCGCCCACTGCGCAGAGGACATAGTGCACATGCTGCCTTTGCGATGCAATAAACACACCCTTGGCCTTCAAGGAAGGAGACTTAGCACTCACTCCTCACGGGAGCCAGACTTCAATAAATCAGCGCCACCCCATGCCACTGGCACCGACCGATTTGTAGCGCGCCGTTTCTTCTATGTCTGCCCGAGTATGTATGTGAGAGGAGCATTTGAGTCGTACCCGATCCCAGCGTCCTGAGACTGGAACGCTCGTATTTGCGCACCCACTGGTCGCCGTGCTTGAGCAGCAGGCGGATGGCGGTGGGGGCGCTGTAAAACTGGTTGATTTTCAACCTCTCCACCATCTCCCAGTATCTTCCTGACAAAAAAACAGAAACAAAACACTCTCCACAGACATGCTCCTGATTTTAGCACCGGTGGCCGACCGACTCCAGGCTCAGTGGCGCCCATCCGGGGTGGAGAGTACCTGGGTGGGGATAAAGGGGCGTGCTTTCAAAAAGGACGGTGGTGCCCCCGTTGGCCAGGGGTCCGTACACGGCGTAACTGTGTCCCGTGATCCAGCCGATGTCCGCCACGCAGCCAAACACGTCTCCGTCGCGGTAGTCGAAGACGTACTGCGGCCAGACGTACGCGACGTGAGATTCGGCTGCACTCCATCATCTGTTGCGTTCCTTCCCATCGACCGACCTTGTGCGTGAGCGAGGCGTACAGCAGGTATCCGGCCTGCGTGTGAACCAGGCCTTTGGGCTTGCCGGTGCTGCCCGACGTGTAGAGCAGGAACAGGACGTCCTCGCTGTCCATGGCGGCCGGCTCGCAGACCACGTCCTCCGACATCATCTCCTGTGATACGGAGCCCGTTGGAGTCCCGGCCCCGTCCGAAGCTTAAGGTGCTCTCACCTCCTCCATGGCCACGTCCTTGGACGTCATGACGACCGGCGTCTCGGTCCTCCTGGCGACAAACACCTGGCGCACCGTCGGGCAGCTGCGCACCGCCTGGTCCACCGTGGCCTTCAGGGGGGTCACCTTGCCGCCTCTCACGCTCTCATTGACGGTGATCACCGTATTGGATTGGGCTGGAAGGAAAACAAATGAAGGTGAAGGTGTCCCATCTTCCGGAGGTTGTTAAGTGGTGACGCCCTTTTGGAAAGCCTACTCGATACGTTTTATGAGCGACTCTCCGGTCCTTTAAAATAGGAAGACCTTCTTGCAGTAAATAATCATCACATAAGCAACGATATGGTTCCCCATCAGATACGAGCGGCAATAAAGATGAAAGATAAATGCAAGATGGGGCGATAAAGTCAATAAAGCTCGGCTGTTTTGAACGCTCGGCCCGCGATAAGCATCTCTGGCCCGGATCGACCTCTGGACCCAAAGGAGGCCGAGCCGAGCCGAGCCCTCATTCCTCTTATTTCCAACACACACACGGTCCCGCACGGTCGGCCGCATGGTAAATACACACTCGACCGACGCGGCGTCGCCGTGCCGAGACTTTGATGAGTGCGCAGAAATCTACACAAGTGTACAGACAGTCAGAGTTGGCACTTTTTTGGACGACTTGGGAAAAATACTTGAGGGCAAAGTAGAGTTTCTTTTGCATTGCACTGTTGCTCTTTGCTCTACACCGCTTGAGGAAAGTCGACTTCCCTCGGCTTTGGTCACAATAAATGATTATCTTATCGCCAGAAGAAAATGGTGAGCTATTAAGTCTATGAGGGGCTATTGAAACATTGTTGAAAAAAGGGAAGAAAACAAAAAACACTCCGTCTAAATCCAGGGTTAGGGTTTCAAAGTAGTGTTTAAAGCTAGGGTTAGGGTGCTCACGTCTCGTCCCCAGCTTATCCACCATGTGTCTGTTGTTGTCATGGTTTCTGTGTCCCCTCCCCTCCTTTGCCCTCCCGTGTGCCCATGATTAGTTTGATTATTTTCACCTGCCTCTTGTTGTATATAAGTCCTATCTGCCCCTCCTACAAACTTTTTCAGCATTTAGACTCTAAATGCTGAAAAAAAAAAAGACGTGCATTGCGTTGGAAAAGTTGAGGTGCTCGGTCCACTCTGAATTGTCAATGATTTGGCATTTGGGAAACATTTGGGTCAGAAGGGGCCAGCCGGCGCTAGCCTACATGCTCACCATCTCGAATTCGCTCGGCCAGAGCCTCCGCGCTGAAGCCCGCAAACACCACGTTGTGCGCCGCCCCCACGCGAGCGCAGGCCAGCATGGAGGCCACGGCCAGCGGGCACGGCGGCATGTAGATGGTGACGCAGTCGCCCTTCTTGACGCCGCGCTGCCTCAACAGGTTGCCCGCCCGGCAGGTCATCTCCAGGAGCTGCCTGGTAAAAACACGCAAATTTTTTGGGGGGGCATGCCGGATGAGCTGACACAAAGGCAGGCGTTTGGGTTGATGTTTTTTTTCTTTTCTTTTTCTCCACTCTCCCAGTTGACGAAAGGTGGAAAGACAAGCCCGTTAACCGACCTGTAGGTCACCCTGACTTCTGATCCGGGTTCATCCCTCTCCCAGATGAGGGCCACCTTCTCCGGGCTGCTGCGTACATGGCGGTCCAGGCAGTTCACTGCAGACAGTTCCAAACAGACAATTGGAAAAAAGAAAAAAACAAAACCGTCGGAGTGGTCCTGGCTTGGAGCTGGCAAGGTGCCACAAGTTGACGTGCAGCAGCAGCGGCAAGCAGCGGCAAGCACTTCTACTGTACAACGAAAGACAGCTCGAGCTAGGTTAGAGAAAATGCTGCAGTTTTACACTCGAGCATTCGCCCCCCCCCCCCCCAAACACTTTCGAAGAAAACCAAAAGAACATTTTGTTTTGAACTCAATTCTTGAGCAAAGCGTGTCACATTTCCCAAAGTGCACGAGCGGTGGTGCGTTCAATGTCAGCAAAGTTTTGACTCCATGCAAAGAAAGTCCCGCTCCTTCCTCACCGGAGACATTGAGTTGTCCTCCCTGGAACCAGCTGACTTTGCCTCGCTCCATGTCGTAATCGAGGACGCCGCGGAACGGGCTGATCCAGTCGAGCCGGCGGCGCGCCACGGCCGCCCAGAAGCTCTCCTTGTGAGCGACGGAGAACTCCTGCAGCCCCGCGCGGTCCCGCACGCCCTGGAAGCCCGCTGCCTCCGGCATGAACGCCGACGCTGCGTGACTCTTGAACCTCCGGCCGACGGTCGACGCGCGGGCCGCTTTGACGCATCGCTGCGAGAGCCACATTTGCTCGATTTGGTTTCCAACGCAAAGAGAAAGAAACGAGCTGTGCTCAAACGGGACAGCCAATCATTCCCTCACACGGCGCGCGCGCGGAGGCAACTTGGCTTTAGTTCCCCGAAACTAGCGGCGGGCGCCGGCTCCATTCCAATCCATGAGGGGAGGGCTGCAACTTGTTTTGCGTGGAAGGGCGGCGCAAGAGCAGCCAGAGCAATGCGACAGCCAAAGCACAAATTCCCAAAGAGGAAACCAAGTTGGCAGCCAACACTTTAGTGAAATATTCCATTTTAATCAGACTGTTGATATTTACAAAGACAAACACGGAAACCAAATACGTCACATTGAAGCTTGGCGCTCTGCCCACCGAGCCTGTCGGAAGACGAGGTCGGAGGTCACAGCGCGACTGCTGGGACTCGCACAGCTGGTAAGCCAAGTGTGAAGAACAAACATTCAACCTACAGTCAACCCTTGCCAGTCGGTCGGCGGGCGAACTGGCACAAACGACATGATTTTTCCTCGGATTCACTCTATGCGCTGAATGTGTTTGTTCTAGTTTGAAGCCCAAGCAGAGGGGAGGAGGAGGCGGCGGCGGCGGCTCCATTCTTTTCCAGCGAGCTCCTGACCCGTCACGTGAGTTTCTAACAATCCCCCGAAAGGTTCTCAGTTGTCCGTCTCGTCCTCGGTGGACCCGCGCTCGGGTTCTCCCGTGCGCGGTCGCGTGCCGAGCATCTTGGCGCTGTGTTCTTGCGCCTTGGCTCGCAGCACGGCGATGCTGTGCACCCGCAGTTCGTCTCTGTCGCCGTCCTTTGCCTCGGGGGCGTCCGGCCTCTCGTGTGGCGGCGGCGGCGTGGCGCCGCTGTTCCTTCGGTGGTCAGGGCTGCGCGGCGTCTCCACCGACTTCTTGTGCATACCTGAGGGGCGCAATGTGTTAGTTTGTGGCAACTTTGCAGCCTTTCCTCACTTGAGAATGCAGATTGAACGAAAACGGATGCCTCTTAATCAATTCCGAGCCGCCTGATAGATTGCGCCCAATCGATTGACACAAAGCCAACGGGAGATAGGGCTCTAATCTCTGCTAATGAAGTGGGATTATCAGCCAATTGACTGCTGCCGCCTTATCGAGCGCTTTGACACTCGCTCTCTGGCCTCAAGCGGTCCTCCCGTGGGAATCCGCGCCAGATCATATTTTGCCAGTCGACGGAAGTTGCTAAATATTGTTCCGTGCAAAAAAAAAAAAAGGAATGACAAAAACATTTAGTTCAATAGCCAAGCCCAAATCCGTACATGGTTGTGAAAGCGTTCCCTAGTGGAACGCAAAGACACTTGAACACAAATGCGGAGAGGAGCAAACGGCGAGCCTTGCCTAACACCACGAGCTCACGAATGCCGTTTGGAATGTCCTTAGGCAAAAAGGTGTCTATCATAGATCCCCCCCCCCGCCTCTCACCTAGTAACCAGGGAGCGTAGGACTCAGTGACGCCCTCCTTGGCTGATTTGAGAATGGACTCGGGCAGCGGGATGGAGTGTCGCACCATGGCCCCGTACAGGCCGTATTCGGCCATCACGCTGCTGCGGCCCCAGCACTTCTCCCGCTTGCGCCACTTGGCCCGGCGGTTCTGGAACCACACCTGGGATGGCAAAGGACGACACGCTGAGCTCTAATGATCGTGTCACGATCGACACTGTTATTTGATGGAATTATTTTTCGGGCATTTTGCTAGCTATGCTCATTTTGGAAGTCACAACATGTGTGCAAGCGCGTGCGTGCATGCAGCAGGAATTCATGCGCGTTCTTTTCCTCCTGAGCCCAGATTGATTTTTCACACAGCCAGGCCTCGTAATAGCCCGGGTGAGCTCGTGAATATGGATGAGCCCCGACGAGCATCATAAAACGGCCCGCGAGATGGAATGAGATTGGCAGCGTAGCGCGTGTGTGCGTGCGAAGGGACGGGATTAAAAACGATCAAAGCGGAAAAGCGGGAAAGCCATTGAGGTAGCTCTGATGATAACCTCCCTCCTATAAAAAGACGGGCCTCAGATGAGCAATCATGCTTTTGACAGCAGAGCGGTGACCCCAAGGGCGCCCGGGCTGATTGAAAAATAAGTTAATTTCCAGGCCCCGTCCGTAGATGAGACAAGCCATGAAATATCAAATCAGAGGAGGAGAGAAAAAAAAAAAAAAAAAAAGCAGCAGCCGTGGAGGAGGAGGGCTGATCACCTGCTAATTCATTTCAGTGTAGTTTGAGCTTCATTTGGTCTCACGTTATTGATTATTATGAACCATTGAAATTTGTCTCGACCGTCCAATACAAAGCGCTACGTCAGTGCTAGCTTTTCTATGGTGTTTACAGTTATGCGCTTAAAAAGGTTGCAGTTGTCTTGTTTGGTTTGCCAGTGAGCATGATAAAAAAACGGAGGCGGAGTCACAGCACTTACCTGTATCCTGTCCTCTGGCAGCTCCGTCTTCATGGACAGCATCTCTCGGGCGTACACGTCCGGATAGTGGGCCTCGTTGAAAGCTTTCTCCAGCTCCTCCAGCTGATAGGACGTGAAAATTGTTCTGTGCGGAAAAGAAAGACAAATTCAAAAGAGCACTGACAACATTTTCTCCAGCATACATCTTGTATGGACGTTTAACTGCATACATATGCAAATATATGGAAACATTTTGAAGATATTTTTTTATATCAGGATGACAGAACAAAGGAATAAGATGCATGACAACTTTATCATGCCTCCTCTTCCAAACTGCATGCAGGCTATAGTGTAGAAAGTGGCATGGATTTGAGGTTTTTTCCATCACTTTTATTTATTTTTACCTGTGTCGTCTTTTTTTTCTTTTCTTGCTTTGGCTCAAGGAAGATTTAGAGAATTTTTGATCACTGGTGGGAAGACTCATGTCATCAGAATCTGTGGGAAGAAATTACATTCACGTTTGTATATTTGATAGCATGACAAAGAAGCTGATTTGATATTTCAGTCTCATCTTTCCTGACTGTTGTAATGCAAAAAAAATAAATAACAATGTAAAACCAATATTGGAAATATTTCTGAACACAATGAATTCATATCAATACGGAAGGTGAAAAGAAATCTACAAGCTTAATCAGCTTCGACGAGTCAAATTCAGCTCGGATTTATTTGTGGCCGTCTGCTTAATTCCGCCCATGCTAACCTTAAAAAAAAACAAAAAACGTAAAAGCTATGAATATGATTTGAATTGAATAAAGCTTGCAAGATCGAAAAACGTCTGGATTAAGACATTCAACGCGATGCGTAAATGACGTTCAGACAAACGCCTGCAATATGTTCTCTTTCGTTAGTAAATGTGGCAAGTGTATTCTTGCTTCTTTTTTTTTTTTTTCCTTTTTCTTTTAGGGCATGCAGCACTCACCCGAACTGGCCGAGTTGTGCACGTCGTGCATGTGCGCGCTGGCCCTGTGCAGCGGCTGCAGGTGCACGTTGTGCGCTTCGGACAGAACCTCCAGAAAGGCGGGCTGGCCGTAGAACGAGTGCACGCCGTCGGGACCCAGCAGGCCGACGCCCAGGCCGCCTAGGCCGAGCTGGGCCGGGCGGCCCGACAGGAGGTGCCCCCGGTGAGGGAGGGCCTCCAGGGGCCGCCTCAACGAGGCGGCAGTGGCCGCCGGCACCAGCGGCGGCGGCGGCTCCTTGTTGAGACCGAGGAGCTCCTGGATGCCGAAGCCGGTGCGGCGGTGCGCCGTGGGGGGCATCTTGCAGGCGGGGGTTGGCTGCTGCTGCTGCTGGTGCTGCGGGGCTCCGACTGGTTTCTGCTTATTCTCCGTGGCCGAAAGCACGGCGCCGTCCTTACCGGTCATGATGCCGCTCGCAGATTTCACTTTTAGTTTGCAGTCGGGCGGGATGCTCCTCTTTATCCGACAACACACACACACACACACACAATTGGACGCCCCCCCCCCCCCTACCGCCGCAGCAGCAGCAGGCAACAGGCGGCAGCCAATCATGAGCGACCCCACATTGAACTTTTCGTTATAAACACCCCTTTATATGATTTGGATCACGCCTCAATTATTATTATTATTATTATTTCCTTCCGTGTTGAACATTTCGATTTGTTGATTTTCATTCAAGGTTAAATAATAAGGCAAAGAGAAGCCTGTACTTTCCCCTCTTCATGCTTGTGTCACTGGTCATCATCGCTGAGCTCATCTGATGGAGCCAATGAGGCGGAACAAGCTCGAAAAATCATTTGGAAATTTAGTAGACATCACATTTTGAGTTTGGTTTGTTTTGGGAGAATGGCACTTTTTTTTTTTTCCAAAGCAGATTTTTTTCCCCAAACTCCTTCGATTTTTTTTCTGATGTCGCTATTTTATTAAATGACATATTAATTGTTGTGCTGTACTACAACACTGTTGGGCCTCGGGTAAAGAACGGAGGCGCATTGACGTGAGCTTTTCAAATATGTTGTGCTGCTACAAAAAATATTAAGCATGCTATTGATTGAAAAAAATATTCCCTAAAATTACAAGCGATCATATACTATCTACGTGGTAACTGCAAGGCAAAAAAATAATAACTAGAATGCCAATTATTAAAGTACTGTTGTAAACTACTATAATTACAAATATGTGTAAATGGTTTCATTTTTTTACAAGAGAGATTACAATTACAAAACATGAATGTAATGTGTGTGTGTGTGTGTATGTATATATATACACACACACACACACAAATATATTCGAGTTTTTTGTTCATTTGAAAGAATTGATACAAATTGCGTTATTGTCCCAAACATGGCATGAAGACGTCACATTCCAGCCATTTGTCCAATTTAATGAAGCATTTGAAGTGGCCATCGATCCGTTGGACGGACTGACGCTCGACCTCGCCGTCCGTCCGTCCCCACGCACGCACGCACGCACGCACGCACGGGCGCGCTCGCTCGGGCGGTCGCGCTCATTTGCATATTCTAATTAGGCTTGCGCAATCAAAACGTTTTGTCTTATAGTGAGCGCATCTGTTGAAATGTTATTAAGCTGCTTGACATCCCCCCACCCCGCCAACTCCCATTTATAATCGGTCGGTCACGTGATGAAACGTCCCACTTTCGGGTATTGAGGACACACCGGGGGGACAACAGCGAGCAAACAAACAGTCTGCTGTCATGTGGCTTGATGTTTTCCAAAATATTCTTGCCTTCTCTATATTGGGGGGGGGGAAGCCATTTGATTTTTGTTTTACCCTTTCTCTCGAAGCTCATCGGCTATTTATTCAATTAGTGCACCATTTCAAAGGCTGGGCGTGCTGCACGCACGCACGCACGCACCGGCGAACAACACAAACGGGATTCCTCGGGGACCGTCAGTCAGCACGTTTGGAGATGGGCGCAGATAAGAGAGGACGCCGCGTGGGCCATCTGGAGGCCTGCACGAACCATCCAAAACGAACAAGAGGCCGCACCAGTGAAGTGGAAAAACTGAAAGCGCCATCCATGATGTGACGTGACGTCACACCAAGCACACTCGACTCGTTGAGAAAAGTGCTTGTTTTAATTGTATTGTCAGGCTCAAGAAAGATGTGAGAACATTTTTGCATTGGACGTTGGCAAAAGGAATCACACGGATGAGCTTCCTGAGAAAACTCAAATGGCACGCAGGTCGCGTTTGTGAAGCACTGCTCCTTGTGATGGATGATGGCCTTTGTCTGCGGGGCCCAGAAATGGCTCCCCTAATCTAGCTAATTGCCGTTTCCCAGCCCGGCCTGGCCCGGGCCGGGCAGGGCTTGGCTGGGCTGGGCTGGGCTCGGCGGCAGGTCGCAAACAGCCGTTGAGCAAAACATCCCATTAAGGTGAGAACACAAAAGCTTTTCTTCCGCAATGCTGATTGGGCATTAATTAGGGCAATAACTTCATGCTATTGCCTTCCTCCGTCGGCCGGGGTTCCCCTTTGCCCCCTGTTGCATGTGCAGATGTGTTACTGGCGTAATGAGGCGGATACTTTCGTGGGAGAGAGGCCCCCCGAAAAGCAAAACTTTTTCGACGGCTACGGCCGTAATCACAAGTGACATAATTACTCGGGCCCATTTCGAGCGTAATTAGCACACTCCCGCAGCGGACGGGGACAAGCAGCTCGCCGGGAGAAGGGAATCGGACAGGCATGGCGGCGGCGGCGGCGACACACACACAAAATGGGGCCCCTGCCTAATTAGTTGAGACAATGCCCCTGACTGTTTTGGGCCATGGCGGCGGCGGCTCAGGGCCGGGGCCAAGAGTGGACGCCCCGCGAGGTCCACCCCGATGAGGCCCTAATTGTCCTCACTCGGGCCTGCCGGGCCCGACCTCCTGCCGTGAGCCTTGTCCTTGTCCCGCTGGTGGGGAGAAATGGGAGTTGACTCGCCCGGGATCTTTCATGTTTGATGTCCAGACAACTCGTTTTAACGTCCTGCGACATGCCGTTGAAAGCAGGAGAAGACACGACACCACATCCGGACTTCAACTCCATCCAGTCAAAAGCGCTTTGTGTAAAATGGATTGCGGGAAAGCTGCGGCGCTAACCACCAGCGCATCGCTAGGAAAAATACAAAATAGAGGCAAAAATATTGGCAAAGAGTTTTCATTTTCCGTTATCATAAGGAGCAGAAGTCCGCCATTTGCGTCACCTTCCAATTTTTTTGAATTTCTTGTTCACTTTCAGTTTCTCTGGCAAGGGGCGGCATTTCAACACGACGTGGCACATACGGAAAAAGGCCGGCGGGGGTCACCGAGGCGTAAGCGCGGTTCACTACCTATCGCCCGCCATCCCTCGGGGGGGGGGGAGCCGTTTCGGGGTCGTCGGCGCCCCTCACTTCTTTAATTAGCTGTCAGTTGGCGCAAATGAATCAAGTCTTCGCCTAATTAAGCAATGCCACCAGGCAGCTCCCATACACGGCCCATTGTGTGAGCGCCATGAGAAAAGCACAGCTAGCAAACTTGTTTTGGATCACGAGTGCAACTTAACGACTGCGAGACGGGGTGGGGAGGGAGGGATGGATGGAGGGAGGGCCAAGTATGCTTCAAGTTTACGTGTTGACATGGCTTCACTTAAGAGGAAAAAGTCTCAACAACAAATTCAATGACCGAATGATTGAATAGCTAGAAATATTCCACTTGATTTGTCCATTTTCCCTTCTAATTCATATGAAATGCAAAACATTCATAAAATGTAAAACATTTGTTTTTCCCATCGTGGCCCAAATCGAGTCACGGGCTCAAACCGGGATGAGAGTGTCCATTTGTTGCCATACAGAAAAAACATTGGAAGGAAGGAAGGAAGGAAGGAAGGAGCGCCACTATGCACCATCAGAGGCCGTAATTGTTATTTAATGGATTACACATTCATCCCTGCTGCTCTTGTCCCCAGAGGGCCTGACAATGTGCGCACACACACACACACACAGCAATGTTTGTGCTTAAAATTCAATTACCCACTTATTGATAGTTCTCCCGGGTGCTAAAAGAGGTGGACACGGTGCGGCTGATTTCCCAGGAGGCTTTAGCCGAGGGCCGGCCGGCCGCGCATCTCCGCTTGGATCTATTTCATGGCTCCACTCATCAGTGGCAAACGAGGAACGGAGCCATAAGCCGTGGCGGCCCGCCATGCACCTGTACACCCACAATACACAATGACACAAGAAAATCAACTAGATAGAGTTGCATTAGTCAACGGAAGGAAAAAAAAGGCCAAAATCAGACATTGGACTTCCGTAATGACTGCACGCCCTCAAATGTGTCACGTAGACTTGAGTCCATACAACAGGTAGCTAGCTCCCTGCGGATTAGCCACGCGTCTCAAAGTCCCTCGAGGCCCAGAAGAGCACTTGGCTGGTTGTCCGTGGGCGCTAATGATGCCGCCCCTCCCCGTGGCCACGCTAGCAGCGTGATGATGACAACCTGCTGCACGAGCAACAGCTGGGCGAGGCTTTTGTGTGGCTCGTGATGCTGAGATGACTTTGATGTGACAGAGAGTCAAGGATGACACCGGATGGATGGATGGATGGATGGATGGATGGATGGATGGGGAGGCTAGCACGATTGTTCATTAGCAGCGCCTCTTTGTTTTAATGATGGCCTCAAAATTGGGGGGGGGGGGGGGGACGACGTTTGCTTCCCCGTCTCATTCAAAAGAAAGCTGCTCAGTGTGATGAGAAACAGAACCGGAGTTGGTTCCATAAAAGTTGATGAGGCCATTGATTACTATCCATGAGTTTTTCAACAACCTTTGCCTTCTTGTGCCACATGACAAGCCATTCTCACGCGCCAGCAGGCACCATTTTTAATCCAGCTCTTGAATTGGACTGGGTTAGATGGTGCAGGCTGTCCTATCATTTTTTGCTCATGTGTTAATGAGGATTAAAAAAAAGAGGCTTGACTGCCCGATATGTGTGTGTGTGTGTGTGGGGGGGGGGGGGGGGGGTCACAACAGTCATTTAAGCACATTGCAACTAATGCGTCAACAAATGATTAGCGTTTAACTGGGCCAGATTAGAAAGCTACAAATGGTCAGCAATTAGCAATCAGCAAAACTTGAGTAAAAGATTGAATCCGCTCAGCATCTTGTGCTTTTGCTCCTCAGATGAGCTAATTGGAAGCGGCCGGCCGTGAATGGTGTCAATTAAGTACTGTCACTTTAAAAGTCGTGCCTTGGAACGGGCGTGTGCGCCTGCGCGCCAACGGTCAAACTCACACCAAGCGGAGTTTTAGCGAGACGTCTTTTTAGCGACGTCTTTTCTCCGCTCTTAATGACGCTTTATTTTTCATTCATTCCACTCTGTGTTGCTTAACAGTGTTATTGGGTGCCGTTTAGCGATAGAATGATCGGCATTTTTTGTTCAAAAGAAGACTGGTTTCTTTGTGTAGCTAGCAAAGTTCATGCTAGCAACTAGCTTTGCAAGGGTATTGGTGGCAGCCCGTTCCTTCAAAATCTTGGGTTGCTACACTTGAATGATCTCACCAGAGTCGAGTGAAGACATGTTGCTGCTGGTGCATGGAGCTGACCTTTTTTTTTGTTGTTTTTTTGTTCCAGGTCACGAAATTTGGGTCAGAGAACAATGCACCGTCGTCAGCTAATTAGCAACACACGCACCAAATTCTATCTGCAGAAAGACACTCCGTGGAACAGCATTCATAAAGTGAGCCGTCTCTTCACAACACTTTGCTTGTAATCAATTCAAATCTTGTTTTTTTTTTATTTACATTTGAGTCAATGGAGCGTGCTGAGGAGAGCCAGGCATCAGGAGGAGCTTCCCATTCTCTCGCTCAAGTTGTTTCAACTCTGCAAAGTTAATTCAGCAAGTAACGGTACTCGTCGGGGGTAATGGTGACCTCCTCCTCATCTTGGTGTCCATCCTCCCGAGGTTCATTCCGCAAAGCCGGGTTGTCCACTTCCTCCCGAGGTTCAACAATCGACTCGTCCTGCGACCCCGAGGTAGGAGTGTCATCTTCTGCAGGTGTGCTCTCACGCTCTATTTCCAGAGGTAAAGTTGGGGTGGTATCAAGTACAGGTTCAACATTTGCCGTCACATCCTGCTGAGGTCCGTCATTGGTCTTGATGGTGGCGTCATCTTCTGCGAGGTCACGCTGCTGCGCTCTGACGTTTTCCTCGTCCTGCAAAACGGGTGAAGGTCTCTCTTTTTCCCGGAGAACAAAAGTCATCTCGTGCCGAGGTCCAACTCGGCCCATTTCATCCTTTTGAGCTGCCGCAGTTGCACTGGGACCGCCATCTTCCCAGCAAGCGGTGTGGTCAGACGGCGCTCTGGCGTCCGAGTCCAGATAGAACTTGACTTTCTTCACCACCCCAGGCGCCGCGGTTCTTCCGCACTCGTTGGGTGGCGGCGGCGGTGTCGCTTTGTCAGTCACGAGCGCCTGAGCCGCGGGCTCGTCTGGCCGGAGCGCAGCCGTGCTTTCCTCGGGTTCCGCGCTCGTCTCACGTCGCTGAGATTCCGAAGTCGCTGCCGCATTCTCTTGGGGTCTCGCAGTGTTCTTCTCTTCCTCCAGCACCGATAACTCGTTTGGACTGGCTCGACCGGTGCCCTCGGTACGACCCGGAGCTGATCCGTCGCCTCCGTGCGTCATTTGTAACTCAAGCGTTTGTTCTCCCGGAGTTCCGCCACTCGGGTCCCCCTCGTGAGAAGCGGCGGCAGTGGTGGCGTGCTCCGAACCAATCTCCTGCACCTGGTGGGAAAGATTTGTGTGAAACTCCGGACTGGTGCTATCACATTCTGTCCACTCCTCAGCGCTCTTGTCCGCCGAAAGTGCAGTCCAGGCCGGGTCAGGGTGGCTTTCGACTGTCTCGACCTTTTGAGCTCCTGTGTCATCTTTGTGCGCTTCTGAGGGCATCTCCTCTTCGACAGGCTTTGTCTCACTCGTTTGAGATTCAAAGCGGGTCTCTTCTCCTCCGCACGCTGCGGCGCTCTCCAAAAGGGCGGTTGGGCTCGTGTCTTCTAATTTGGGCTCTGAAGGAATGTCATCAGCCTTCAGCATCACATTTGAGTGGACCGTCTGAGATTGTGACGTGGTCTCTCTCTCAGCTGTTGTCTTTCCCCCAAGAGGTGCTACATCCATCTCAATCTCCAGTCTAGCGCTGGTGTCATCTTCCAGAAGAGCTTCAGCTATCCAGTGCGCTTGAAGCGCCGCTATATTCTCCTCCGCATACGTGTCGTTCTCCACGGGTGACAAAGTAAAGGCGATGACGTCATCACCTTGGGCCATCTCATTTCCTGGATTTGCAGCAGTCACCTGCTCCTCCCACGCCGTTCCTTCGAGCTCCTGAGGTGCCGAGGTCGGTGCCTCCGCCGAGTCGACGTTATCGTCGTCTACTTGCTCCGTTGCGTCAAAATTAGGCAACGCTGAAGCGGTGTCTTCCTCCCGAGGCGCAGGAACTGTCTGAATGGTGTCCCCCCGAGGTGAGACATTCCTCACATTCCAACAATTGTCTGAAGTTGCTGAAGCTTTTGTGCACTTCTCCTGCAGCTCTGCGCCGGTGCAGTCTTGGGGCGTTTGCTGCTCCAGAGGTGAAAGTCTTCCGCCCTGTTGGAGCAGCTTCATCTTGCCCAGATGAAGCCAAGCTCTCAACATGAGATGTTTCATGTTGAGCGCAGTCAGTCCCACGCCGCTCAGAACCTCCTGAGATCCCACCGGCGGCCTGGTATCCTCGTGCGAGGTCGTGCGCGTGTCATCTTCGAGCGCAGCCTCGGGAATTGTCCAACCCTTCGCTTCACCGGCTGTGCCGGCGTCAGGTGCAGATGTTTCGGATGCGTCCAGACCATCAAAGAGAGTCTCCTCGTCTCCACGGGACGAAAGCATCTCGTTTTCCCGAGGTGCAAAAATGCTCTCATCTGGATTCGACTCCAGTTGGTTGATTGGTGGAGCTCTTTCCTGCTCCTGTGTGTCATCTACAAGCCATTCAACACGAGTTTCTAGTTGCTGAGGCGATGGAGCTCTTTCCTGCTCCCGAGTTGCATCCAAGCTCTCGTGTAATCCAACATTTGCTTCAAGCTCCTGAGCTAAAGGAAGGCTTTCCTGTAGTGCAGCGCCGGTGTGGTCTGTAGGAGATGCGAGATGTTCCTCAGGCTCCTTTGGTGCTGCAGGTGAAGCTCTATCCTGTTCCTGTCCACTTGTACAATGGTTGAGGAAAAGCGCAGGCTTCTCTTCATTTGCTCCAACTGTCTCGTGCAGGATGAAATCCGCAGCTGCGTCAAGAGCTTGCCTCGTGTGGGGTGCGCAGTCCACGTCCTTGTGGAGCGTGGAAGCTTCAGGCCGGTCGGCATCCTTCCGACGCTCGGCGTCTGGTCTGACCTGCTGAAGCGAGGCCGTTAGACAGCCCAGCTTCTGAACCGTGGCCACCTGCCCGCCGACGGCTTCCACGTGCCGCTCCTCCTTCTCATCGTGATTGGGCGGCGCTCGCTGGGATCTCTGGTAGGGTGTTCGGTGTTTCTGATTATGCCGGCGTTTGCGCAGCTTTTGTTTACTCGGCATTTTGGGAGTGGGCCGGCTGCCGCAGATGGGAGTGAGAAGATGCACACATCCGCCTCTAAATGCGGCCCAAATGACCAACCGACGTGCAGTCATTGTTTGCAAAGCCCTACCGTGCGTTTGTCATCAGAGAATCAAAGCATCTTACTCTTTGGCGCGATGCTGACATCACGCCCAATCTAATCAAATCAGAAAAAATATCCAATCAAATGCTGCAGGAAGACAAGTTGCTTTACTGACCCCTAGTGGTCGACAGCTGTCATTGCCAGGCAAAGTGTCACTTTCCCACAAGTGTCTCTCTCCAATAAATGAACCTGACTATGATCATTCCACGGCTAATTTCTTTTGATTCTGCCTCGTGTCCTGAGCTGCAACAGCGCGTCCTCGACCTGCGTGACGTGAGAGTGAGACGCTGCAGTAAGGCCAAACCTTGTGCCCGTTGCGCTCGCTCACCGAGATGAACCAGTTCGACTGCGGCCCGTATCTCCGCTGCGAGCTTTCGTTCATCTTGCTGGCCGGGGCCAAGACGTGCAGATGGAGGTGGGGCACGGATGAGAAGGGAGGGATGTGGAAGCCCAGCCTGCATTGCGGAAAGGCAACACTTCAACTCCGTCACAAGACACTTGCAATTGCCCTTTACCTGATGTCTTTGAGGTCGCGCACTTTGTTTTTCTCCAGGGCGCACTTTCCCATCTCGGCCATTCGCTCCACTAGCAAGAGCGGATGACAGTCTGTCAGTCTGTCTGTCAGTCAGTCACAAAGCGCAGCAAATGTTGAGCTTTTCTCGCCCGCCCGCTCACCTGTGGTGATGTGTTGCGCACGCAGAGCTTTACAGTTGCAGATGTGCCTTCTGGTTATGACGAGATAATGATGACCAGCGCCCGGCTTAATGTCCCGGAAGCACAGCAGCTCCTCGTCCTACACATCCACACGACTTAGAAAAAGAACACCCACCCAAGTTTTCCATGAAGAAGTGAGTCACTTACGCCCAGGATGATTTCTGTGTCACTTTGGCTCTTGGCTATCAGGCAAAAAGGACATTCGTCATCGTCACTGGACATTTGAGTCGCCATGAGACCATTTGGAAGAGCGAGCGAGCGAGCGGGTGAGCGGGCGGTGGCGGAAACTAGTATTGGCTCGTGAGTGAACGATTCGTTCTTCTGAACGACTCAATGGTCCCTGAAAGCGCGTCTGAGTCCAAAGTTGCCGGCGTCAAAATAACCACACTTCATGAACGCACCACACGTCAATTCTTGAAAATGCTCTCTGAGGGCACGACTTCATCAATTTGCACTAGAAAGGCAATTTCAAAATGTCAACAAAAACTTTCATTCCTGCTCGTACGCAGCCGCAATGACAACCTTCCCCAAAGTACATGGAAAAAAAAAAGTCGTTTTGTTTCCCGTTTGAAACCAGCCTTCTGGTTTGACGGGATACGATGACGTAACCGTCAAAGATCGCGTGAGAGCAATAACAGTCTACTCGGCTTGTTTTTTTTTCTCAAACCCTCACGAAATATTCCGCATCGGCCTGTAATAATTTGATAATATTAGCAATAACAATTTACGACACCACACAAAGTTTGAACATTGCAACATTTATTCCTTTTAAATGGAGTTGCCACACCACCAGCACAATAAATAGAGACTCAGTCACTCACAAGACAGCAGTTTGGGGAGAATACTCCAAGAGCATTGACAGTAACAACGACAACACAACCGCCATGGCTATGGCACAGTACTGATCATCCATCGCACAGTGACGCAATTATGTCTTGATGCAGTTAGTGGTATGTAGAAAGAGTGCAGGATGAGGGGGGGGCAGGGGGATCCCTTTTTCTAGAGGTGTGGGGACAACACTCAAGTCATCATTTAAGGACGCACTTCACATGCCTTTTAATCCTCTAGTGCAAAGCATTGTCGTCTTGGGGCTTTCAAACGCCGTGAAGTGTGGGGCCATAGCGCTTGTCGGCTTGCGTCACAATATTTACAGTACTGTCAAGCACATGATCTCTATAAAAGTACAAGCGTAAAAAAAATAGCCTTGCTCGTAGAAATAGAACTAACACAACGTAAAAGACGGCAAATGAAATGGTGGAACACTTTGCGCTCACGTTGACGAGGAAATGGAACTTAACAGGCTCGCTCGGTCAGATTCCATCGAGAGGAAATGCATTATTTGTAAAAAAAAAACAAATATCCCGGAATTCATTTTCGCTTCGTACATTCATACGACGACGGCGGTGGTTTAACCCGGCGATTCACGACCACGCTCGGCACAATTCTCATTTGAACTATGCTACACCGACCCAGACAGACGGCAATGGAGGTTGGGAAACGCCGGTTTAACCTAAAGCCCCGGAGGCGGCCCCCTTGTTCTTCCGAGCTCGACGTGTTGACGCGTGACGGCGGGGAGCTACTCGAAGCTCCACACCTCCAGGCTGTGAATGTTGAAGTCCTGCCGGCCGGAGAGCGGCTGGTTGTTGAAGGTGGCGCACTTTGTGGTGGTGCCGCGGTACAAGCTGGCGTCCAGCCACAGACCCAGTTGACCGCTAGAACCAAGAAACAACATCAGGGTCGACAAGTAGCCCAAATGACCACGCAAAGGGACCTACCCGCCTCCTCCCATCTGCAGCGAGTCAATATTGCCTTTGACAAAGTAGGAGTTGTCGCCCGTCCAGCGGTACGCCTGCAAACAGGTGGCGAGCGACGCAGTCTAACGTGCTTTGCTAATGCCGAGAATATACGCGAGACATTTTGAAAAGCACAAACATTGATCTCGGGGCAGAAGCTGTAGAGGAAGGTCTCGCCGGTGCCGTAACAGTGCTCGCTCATTCGGAAGGGATGAGTGGAGAACGCTCCGAAGATCTGCACAGCACGGCAAATACACGTCAAGTTCTCACTCGAAGCAAACCAAAGGGCAAACTCGCCTACCCGGTTATCCGCATCTTTGATGACCAGCAGAACCGGACTGTCCACGTTGAGCAGGTTCCGGTAGAGCGTCTTGAGGCTGGTGCCGTGTTTGACCGTGCTGTAGGCCAGCCGCCACACGTAACCCTGCACCCGGGCCGGCAAGCGGCAGGCCAGCTAGACCGTGGCGGCTCACGTTAGCTGGGCCGTGCATTATTGCAGTCGCGTCAGCAGAGGGCGCCGTACCTTCTCCACGTGAGTGTCCTGCAGCAAATGGCTGGCGTCGCTCAGTAACGGCAGCCCGTCCACCGGCAGCTCGCCGTCGCAGCTGCCCAGACTCTGCCTCCGCTTGGCCTCGTCGATGGTGATGATCTGGAAACAAAAGTATCGGGACAGCTGAGCGGACGCCGATCAAACCGCGACGCCGCCGGCGCGTGCTCTGACCTCCCAGCTGCAGGAGGCGGGGTCGCCGAAGAAGTTGTCGATCATGTCCAGCTCGTCCTTCTCCACCACCACAAAGCCTTGCTCCCTGGCCTCCTTGCCGTACACGTCTGGAGACCACTGGACGAAAAAGGCGTACAGGTGGTCCACCCTGAAAGACGCACGCACATGTCCCTTTGAAGACGCCGGATGTCTCTCTCTCTCTCTCTCATGCGTCAAAGGTGCCAAAGTTTCATCGGACCTCTCCTGCGGCACAGCAAACCAGTACTCGGGTTTCTTTGCCGAGGTCCCGAAGGAGTGCGCCGGGCTGGACGTCATCCCGGTGGCGAAGGACTTGCGCATTGGCTTTCCCACTTTGAAGCACAGGAACATGGGCGGGCTCTTGCTCTTCTCCTCGGAGGACAAAAGCATGTCTGCACGCAGTTAGTGGGCCGGCTGTCCCCATACTTTTGTCCACCCTTACCTTCAATGGGCGCCTGAATCCGCTCCATCAGCCAGGTCTTGACGTCGGCGTCGTAGCCGAGCCGCTGGGCTTTCTGGGGATTGTCGGCGACGTCGGCCGTCGCCTTCTCGCTCGACTCCTCCGGAACGTTTGACGCGGCCTCTCGGGCGGTCGAGTTCCCGCGCATCCGCCCCGCCTCCGACCGGACGGACTCGGCGTCTTCGACGGAGCTGTTCCGGGCTAAGCCTTCGTCCTCCTCGTCGTCCCCTTTCCGTCTTTGGACGGCGCCGGACGCTTCTTCCACGGGCTCCAGCTCGGTGAAGCCTTCATCGGAGGGAGACTTGTCCGTTTGCTCTCCTTGCTCCGAGCCGACTGTCGCGGGACAAGACGGAGCGGCGTGGGCCGACGTGTCGGAAGGTAGCCTTTCCGCCCAGCGAGTCCTCACCTGCGTCCAAGAGGGCCGACTCCAGGTCGTCCAGGATGATGGGCTCCTTGGCGTCCAGCGCTTTGTAGCGGCTGAAGGGGTTCAGGTCCTGCTCGGAGGGCAAGCGCTCCCACTCGCCGGGCCTGTAGACAGGACACAGATCCTGGGCTAGGTCGCTGTTGGGTCAAGTGAGGATGAAAATGGAAAGGGGGGAAAAAAAAAAGAAGACAAAAAAAATAAGGTCCAAAAGAAATGACGCATGACTGAAATGAAAACATGAAAGCCGGGAAGACAAAACTAGGACGGATACAAAACTTGTATGACGTTCTCCATACAATGGGATGGCAAACAGGCATCAATCTTTTGGCCTTACGACGGCAGCGCGTCTTTCAGCTTCATGCGCGACACGTCGTCGTAGAGCGCCACGGAGACCATCTCCTCCATCGGGCAGATGAGGCCGTACTCCTCGCAGCCGTGCTCGATGACCAGCGGGTCCGACTTGTGGGGGTCAAACATGATGTTGTTGGGCGTCACGATCAGGACGCCGCCCACCACGCCCTGCGGAGAGCGACAGAGCGCCACATCCATCCATCCAAGCCAGTCCAATCAAAGTTGAAAGAACTTCACGACTCACCATCCCATCAGTGAAGTACTTGCAGCTCATCTTGATGAATTTAACCGTGGCCGGGCTCTCGTCCTCGGAATTTGGGGAGAGCTGGCGTCGGAGGGACCGCGCTGGCCTGCAGTTTGGACCGTCTTCCTGAAGACCAAAGTCCGTCCGTCCGTCCGTCACACTTGGATCACCGTTGACTTCAGAGCCTACGTTGCCACGGCAACAGTTACGTACGTGACTCGTCGCCGCCGAGGACCCGTTGGTAAGTAAGGGGTCAGAGTCATCCTGAGCCTTTACTTCCGTCCGGCTCACGTCGGGGACAAACAGCTTCTGCCAGAGCCACGGACAAACGACCTCGTCGATTAAAAGTGGGAACACGTCCAATTGGATCCGTTTCTCACCTGACCAGGGTAGACGCTGTGGCAGAAGAGCTTGTTGAGCTGGACTAGCTTGTTTGGGGTGATGTTGAAGTTGAGGGCGATGCTGTTGAGGGAATCCTTCGGTCCCACCTACGACAAATGGGGTCAACGGCGGCGGACGATGGGCGGGACAACGCCGCGCGACTCGGCTCTACTCACAATAAAGTCCACCGTCCCCGGTGGCTTCCTCTTCTCCTTCTTTGCCGGTTTATTACTTTTCAAGCCGTCGGCTGCGAACGAGACGACAGACGAGTGAGCGTCGTATGGACCGAGCGAATGCGCAAGTTAGCTGTCACGTGCTAAGCGTCAAACGCCGAAGCTCCAAAGTGTGAGTCGCGTGGCGTGGCGGGCGCATTCGTCGTGCCGCTACTGACGCAATGCTCTGGATGGTCCAATTCAGTGCCAGGAGTTGCTTGTCTCCCATTTTGTAGAACTGGAAAGCTTAGCCAGCCCAGTCGCCGTTAGAGACACAGAAGCTTTTAGTGGAGCGCTGCCCCCCCCCACCCGGGGGCGAGGCAAGAGCAGCATGACTAAGACAATCGCCGTCTGAGCCATTTCACTTCACTCGAGCTGGCTGCAGCCAGGCGAAAATCGATCGAGCGTCAACGTTTGCATCATCCCAATGAAGTGAACTTCCTAACCCTAATCCAATGCGTCCTCGAACTTGACAAATACATGTAAACGGAAATGAAATTAGAGCAACAAACTGGAATTGTCTGGCGTGTCTGATTGTGGCTGGCCGTAGCAGGAAACGGCTTACGCAACTTCCTGATGAGTCGGGTCATGGCAGCAAATGACCACCTGGGTCGCTAGCTAATCAGGAGGAGAAATGCAATCCAATGTGCACAGAAATCTTTACCTGGGCTGCCGGGAGTTTTGGGCAAAGTGGCCTTCTTGGGGACTTGGCTGTCGTTTGGGGTGTCCGGACAGCCGATGTGCTCGCTGACGCTTTTCTCCGATTGGCTCTGCTTGAGCTGTCGCCGCCTCTTCAGCCTGGCGGAGCGACACAAAAACTAGCAAGCGAAGAATCTCACGCCCATCATTTCGGGAGCTGCCGACGGGAAATTTAAAAGGCAAAGAAAAGCATCCCGATCGTTGTTAACGGGGATGGCGAGCCAGGGTCGATGAGGCCTCTCCCTTCTTGGGCAGGCAGCTCTGGAATCCCCCCCCCCCCCCCTCCCGCGCCATCTGTTTCACTGCAGGCTATTTCCCTCGCAAGTCGTAGAAGGCAAGACAGACTTGCGTTCCTTTCCTTACCTGGCAAAATATCCCGGCTTTCTGTCCCTCTTCTCCATTGGTGCTAAAGGTGCCTGCTGGGGCACATGGAACTGCATCCGTCCAGCCACCCTACACGTTGCCGCCGCCGCCGCTGTTGTTGTTGCCCGTCCTTCTCCTCCTGCAAAGGGAAGATGCACACACCCCGGTCGGTTAAGAGCCTTTGGTCAGGGGCGGGGGCATCCTTCAAACTGTGCGTGAACTGAAACACGCATCTGCTTAGGCTTCACGCTGCTTCCCGTCTTATTTTGCAAGCGAGCGAGCAAGCATCCCTGCCTGGCTGGCCCAAAGCGTTGAACTTGGCCACTATTATGAACCGTGCACGAAGACAACCCGACGTTACATAAGCAGGCGAATTAGTGGGGAAAGCAGCGACGTTTCGTTTTACCCTCTTGGCATCTAGCTGCATTGCTGCCTTCGCATCGCCCTTTGCTCACACATGATTCCACAACGCCATCGACGGACGGCCACACCGAACGAGCGACGCCGACATCTGCCCGCCTGCCAGCCCGCAAGCAAACAATCTGTGCTCGCGTCCCGAATGCAACGCCGAAGGAGCGAGGTCCAGTTTCCCCCTCTGATGATGCTAACGCGCTTGCTAACTGGTAGCGGCGGCTCTGCTGGGAAGACAATGGGCGGGCTCGCTGGCTGGCTGGCTGGCGGAGACTCAGCGCGGCGCGACGCGACGCGACGCAACGCAACTCGTTACTTGCACGTTCCACGCCGCTCCTCGTTCGCTCCCTGCGACTTTATGACGGCGTCTCGTGTCATCCAATTGATGTCAAAAGAGCGCTTTGAGCACATACCTCGCGTGCATCCTTGCGCAAGTTCCTTTCGAGCTGGACGGACGCGCGCGCGCGACGTTGACGCCCTCTACGGGGGAAATCGAGTGTAAACAGCGCGAAACATGCGTGCTCAAATCCAACTCGATCTTTTAGAGAGGCATGAAAGAAAAAGGAAAAGACTTTGATTCATGATATCATGCGTGTCACCTCTGCAGTAGAATGCCTCGACGTGACTTTTTTTTTCGGTGGCGAGGGAAATAGTAGGTATGAAAGTCAAAGCCATTTGATGAATGGCGCCCCATGAAATATCCCGGACTTGATGCAATCCAGGCGTTTGGCCTATAAGTGGCAATGTTTTCCACCATTTTGCGTGAGCGAAGACGCCGCTTGCCACTTGTCTCACTTTTTTTTCTCCATGTTTCCAAATCAGATTGCATCATTGTCTCTTTCTTTTCGCTGATGTTTTGCAAAATTGCCAAAACTTACATGTTACTTCGGAGGGGCCTTGAGGAGATCCAGCTTAGACTAGCGCCCGCCGCTCCATGTGATAAGCGCAAGTAGGCGGCACCGGCGGCGGCGGCACCGGCGGCGGCAGCGGGAAGACGCCGAACCTAAACACTTGACAACGCTCTCGTACGTCACACAAACCGTGATGGATGCACACGCAATTCTTTCGAACGTGTGAAAAGGCAGTTAGTTCTTCTGTCGGTTTTGTTTACAAGACAGAAGGATACTTGACAGGCCCGCCAATTAGGAGGAGAAATATTCGAGGCAGGCAAGCGCCTGTTATTTATAGAGCTGAAAGAGCATCTGTCCTCTTGAAAACTTAACTGCCATTTGACGCCGCGACTTGAAGTTTGAATGAATAAAGCGCCGTGATCCACGTTTGTTTCTTTGTGTCTATTCATTCTTATTCAAGTCAGGTCACTTCGATAGCGCAATGGTGACGTCACTCAACGCATTCCTTAGTAAGAGGTTACCGTAAGGTTAAGTGACCCTGACCACATGCGCTCACACACGCACGCGCATGCAGCCACCGATTTATCCGAACCCGAAAGTGACGGAGACGCGCTTGTCTCCGTCCGGTGCGCTGCCACCACGGCACGGCCACTGTGCCGAACCGGCGCGTGACCTCTGACCCTGGATCGACGCGGTCAGCCAGAGGTTATCTATCAGCCAGCGCTGAGCTTTCTGCTCTTAAAGTGTGAGTGCGGATTGTGAAGGAGCCTCCGAAAAAAAAAACCAATATGGCCCCCTCCTGTAACACTCTTTGCTCAGTGTTTGTGGATCACATGACCGCGGCAAGGGCGCAAACAAGAGCGGCCGATTGTTTACCTTGCTTATCAGTGATGTTGTAACACGTGGACTGGACGCAACATGCGCAACGAGAGCCACAGAAGACGGCTTGACTTTTGATGCATCTAAATGCCGTAAATGCTTCAAAAACAGGCTGCGTGGCTCCTCTCACCTGATCTCATCCGCCATAAAAAAGAGGCTATAATAACCCTTTTCTGACAAAAAAACAAAAAAAAGACAGCCTATAGCTGCAAATATGAGGCCCCACAAACAGCGGCTGATAAATAACAGCCATAAATTCCAGTATGATTTATGAGCTGGTCATCTCCGCACTTAGTCAGCTTTTTATGCACCGCTGTGGAGGTAATGTTCCCGCTCGAGGGAACTTGAGCGTGCTATTGCCGCCTGCACGCACGCACGCACACACACACACACACACACACACACACACACACACACCTGGATGTATATATGCTCCCACGGCCGCACTCAGACGCTGCTTTCGACTAAGCCAGCGCCACATCAGTACATCATCGCAGATACGCCTCGCAAGCGCCAGATAGCAAGTCTGGCGGCACACAAGACATTGTGTCCACTCTGTCATGTTTACTTAGAATGATAAGCTTTGATGGATTCGCAGTCCAGCTCGAGACGCCACACACGCACGCAGGCACGCAGGCACGCACGCAGTGGGAGGAGGACGGAAATGTTGTTTGGGATGGCAAGATTTTGCCCAGATGCATCGGAATCACCCGAGTTAGCCAAACGTGATGTCGGTGATGCGACGCAACAAAGCAAACTCCCCACGAGGACTTAAAAGTGAACTTCAAAGTTTGGCTGGCTCGACTCAAGATCGCAAGCAGGCAGAGCTGTCCAATAAAGGGAGTTCGTGTCGTATTTGGGAGGGGGGGGGGCACGCTCAAAAAGAAAACAAAAGCTTTCATTTACCACAACCGAGAAACCTTTGGATCATCCAAAGTTGTCTGCTCTGCTCAGTTTACTTCAAGCCGGCGGTGGGTCCAATTAAAAAGACAAATGAGCTATTGCGCAGACAGACCCCAACAAGCCGCTTGCGCCTCTCGCTACCTGCGACTCTTCCTTCCTCTTGACGCAACCTGGCTCATTATTTTGCAGCCAAGGCCGCCATTTGGGCGTTTAGGGAGGAGGAGAGAGAGAGAGAGAGGCAGCCATTGGGAAAACAACGCTGAGGCAGCCATTGGCCGGCCGGCTCTTAGGCTAGGTCTCACCCCTCCGCTGCCGTCTGTCAAGGCCGTCTTTTTGTTCCTCCCACTTGCGGAGGTCAGCAAGAGAGAAAGGGAGCAATACACACACAAACGTGGGACTGAGCGAGCGGAACCGTTACAAATCTTCTCCGTCTTATCGGGGACGAGCCACTGATAAGTGTGTCTCCACTCCCCATCCGAGAGATCCATCTCGGAAAACATCTGAGACGCTCTGAGGAGGGCGAATGTGGAAATGAACCTTCAGGCCAGGGACAGATTGATGGCCCGGTTCCCTCCCGCCCGCTCCCCAAGCCAAAGCAAAGGCCCGAACGGGGAGCTGGGACCATTGTGACCAGGGTTTGGGTGGGAGTCGGGCCTGGCCGGGCCGGGCCGGGCCGAGGCGGGCCGGGGTGTTTGCTCTCTTTGGGAGTGCTGCACCTGCAACTAATGATGTGAACCTAGCCAACTTGGACCGCTGCCGCCCTCTTCCATCAAACCTGCACCCCGTGACCCGTCCCCCCCAACTAATCTGACACTGCAAATCCCCAAATGCTCAATGCGCCAATGCTAGGACGCTATTGGTCGAGGTGGGCCGGGTCCTGGGTTCCCACAGCCCTGCGGCGCTATCGGCCTCTGTCTCCGGCCCCAGCATCGGCGGGCCCCCGTGACGTCAGCCCGGCCGGCGCTGATAACGGGGTCCGCTCCGGCCCGCCGCCAAAAAGGGCCGGGCCTTTGTATTTTTTGGTTTCGAGGGATGAGGTGGAAGGAGAAGAGCGGAGGGTGGGGGGGGTTGGGGTTACACTAACAGAGCCGGCCCGGCGGTGGATAAGGCCCGCGGGCAGATAAGAGCGGGCCGAGCGCGGAGCCGCTTTTGTTTTGCGTGGCTCGTCCCGTCTGGCGGCATCTTGGTTGCGCTCCTCTCGGTCTGGCTCTCTTTCTCAAAGGCTTTCTTTCCGTGCTCTTTTTGTCCAAACAGGAATATTCCCACTGTTATCGACTATTTGTGTTTTGACAGTCCCGCTCGTTCTCCTCTCGCTTCCTGATATCCCCAAAAGGGGCGGGGCTGATTTGGGACAGGAAGCAAGTCGCTGTCATCCGGCCATCTTCAGCCCCACCCCACCCCACCTGCTGAACTCTGTGCGACCCCTGGTTGCGACCACGTGGCGTCACCTTTACCTAACCTGACGTCGCCCCTCTGGTGCAAACAAAGGGCCTTCCCACGGAGCCAGCCAGCCAGCCAGCCAGCCAGCCAGCCAGCCAGCCAGCCAGCCAGCCAGCCAGCCAGCCAGCCAGCCAGCCAGCCAGCCAGCCAGCCGCCGCCATCGTTTTTAGCGCACGCGAGGGCGGGGCCTACCGCGTCATCGTCTCAGGAAAGAAGTGTCGTCGTAAAAGCATTTCCAGATTTTCACAAAAGCGATTGGATTCGGGCTCCTAAACTAAAAAATTGCAGTGGCACTTGAAGTGATTTCCGTGGCCTTTGTCCGCTCAACGCGAGCGCTGCAAAAATGTCTACGTGGTCGTGCCTTCCTTGTTTGTTCCTCAGGCCTTGGCTTGCCGGCGGACTTTGGCTGCTGCTTATCAACAGGAGAGGACCCGGCCGGCCGGCCGGCCGGGAGCCCTGTGGATAGCTTTTCATGCTAAAAATACACATCAGCAAAAAAAAAAAAACAGCTTTACATGCAACAAGGGCCTCAGCGTGAAGTAGCAAGAAAATGTTGACTGTAAAAAAGAAGAAGAACGGAACATTTTCAATCGGAGCAGAACCGAGCCCTCGCTGCAGTCCACTTTCAAAGCTTTGGATTATTTCATCCTTATTAGGTGTCATTGAGTGTTTGAGCTGCTCTTCAAACAAACAGCGCCAACAGCGAGGCCGGGCCGGGCCAGGCCGGGCCGGTCCAGTCCAACATATGACAACCTGCCTGCAAATGAGGAGTTAATTATTGCTCCACAAACACACGGCCGCTCGACGTGTGTGTGTGTCGACAAGCAAAGGGAAAGAACTTGTGTCTCGCCTGTGTGACTTTATGACCTTAGCTGGTCAAACACGTTTAATCCTCAAGCATAACGCCGAGATACTGTCCAATAACACACGCACGCTAAGTCCGTATTGATTAGCACTGTTTCATCGTTAACAACCCAGCGAGCCCAGCGAGCCCGATCAGATTAGCCCAGTCAAATGAGTGCGATCGGCCCGTGTCAAAAACCAAAAGGATTTACGCTGACGCGGTGAAATGACACCAGAGCCGTCGGTGGTGTCGTCTCGGGCTTCCTGCGTGGCCACGTGATGGCTTCTTCCTGGAGCCGGGAGTCTCCCATGGTCTGGGAGCCCGTGCGCGTGTGACCCCCACACCATTGAGACGCTGGCCCAGCCGAGACGGGGACACTTTTCCTGGTGCCTGCTTCACATATTTTCTCATTTCCTGGAAGCAACATACCTTGACCCCCAAGGATGTCACGCAAACACACGTGGATTTGTTCGGAAGGAATGATGTATGATTGTGCTTTTGTGCTATTTCTTTGCTGTTCATTTTTTTTGGGGGGGGGGCTGGCACGGCGGTAACCACGACAGGCACGCCAGGACACTCTTTGCAACACTCACTCTTCCATACAGACACGCCTTAATATTATTAGCCGGCTTATCGCTGTGCTTGCAGTTACACATTGATGACAGTTCCCCATTTCCACTCAGCTCATACGACGCGGTAGAAGGACAGACAGACAGACAGACAGACAGACAGATAGATAGATTTCAACACTAATTACAATCATTTTAGACACCAGACTGTATTGCAGAAAGCAAAAAATAAATATGTCTATATTTTTGGAGCAAAAAACACATTGCTCATATTTATTTGGATGAATTATTATAATGACGTGTCAAGCTTTCAGTGTGTCAGAGTGAATTGAGTGATTTGAACTTTCCAAATGAAAAGGCATTTTCAGCGACGTTTGTTTGCAGAACGTCTGGAGATTTGTCATGGATAAATCGTGCAAAGTGCACCAAAACGACCATGCAACGGTGCAATTTGCTCATGAATGTTTTGGGAGAGCATGTAAGGCCGAGAAAGAGAGAGAGAGAGCGACGGATCTTGATCGAGCTAAGTATTCACTCCTCCTCCTCTTTTCTCTCCCTTCACTTGTTAATTTGATAAGACTCAATCGCACAGGTTGACCGGCGGACAGCAGCGACTGCAGCTTTTTTTTTCGACGTGATGTGCACGCTTCAAGTCACATTCTAAGGTGTTGTTTTTTTTTCTTCTTCTAATTGTCGCACCCCAACTTGTCTTCGTTCCGGTGAGTCGGATGTGCAGCTTCCAGGAGAGGATATGTACCAGGGAATCATGAGCAGCAGCAGCAGCAGCAGCAGCAACCACGGCGGCCAGCCTTCGTACGAGGCCGCCGGCTTCCTGCAAAGCAGCAGCAGCAGCAGCAGCTCGTCGTCGGCCACGTCGCCGCTCTACGTGCCCACCACCCGGGTGGTCACGCAGATGATTCCCGGGCTGCCCTACCTCCAGTCGCACGGTGGCGCGTCGCAGCCGCCGGCCTCCGCTCACTCCGGCTGGGCTCAGCCGGGCGTCGAGCCCACGTATAACCACTCCCCGGTGTCGCCGCGGTTCACTTTCTCGACGAGCCCGCCTCTGGCCTCGGTCGGGCCCAAGGACCAAGCGGCGGCTGCAGCAGCAGCGGCGGCGGCGGCTGCAGCTGCGGCTGCCGCTGCGGCGGCGGCCTCCCCCTATGGTAGCCCGCTGGGCATCTCTGCAAACGGGCGAGCAGAGCACTACGGCGCCCGGGGGCTCGGCGGCGCCTACCACAGCCCCTACCCGGCCTACATGAGCAGCAACATGGGCGCAACGTGGTCGGCGTCCCCTTTCGAGAGTCCCGTGCTCCACGGCGGCCTGCAGGCAGGTGCTGCGACGGGCGGCGGGACTCGACACCCCAACATAGGTGAGCGTGCGTGCGTGCGTATGTGCGTGCATGGAGAAAATGTCCTTGGAATTGACCAATTATTCTTTGACCCCCGCCCGCACAAAATATGGCCGAAATGAAACCACTTCTATCTACTTTTCGTTTCTCTTGCGCTTTATACGTTGCTGGGCCAGAACAAAATGGATGTTTTTAATTTATTTATCACAGTCAAAATGTCACGCAGCCTACATTTCTTTTTCGTGCGTTACTTTTATAGTTCTTAGTTGTATCATTGCGTATTTGCTTGATTTCTTGTTGAGAAAATGAATGAGAAAAAAGGGAATTTCCATTCAATTGTCCGTTTTTAGCATTTAGTTCAATTTGAAGTGTACAGTTCAACTCGATTTTGTAAACGTGAATGCGCGTAATTTCCATTGTAGGATTACAGTGTAAATCGTGAAAAATGCTACTTCACCTCCCCAAAATACGTCTTTAAAAAAATCCAACATTATTCAAAGCACGTTTTTTTTTTTTTGCAATTTGACCCCATTGCAATTAGAAGGAAATATTGCACGTATCAAATTAAAACCCCAGCAAAACATTAAAATAAATCAAGTTCATACCAGTCATTTTTATAAGAGCAACTTAATGCGTGTGTGGGAGGGTATTTCATTTCAACATTTTTTTTTCTTAAAACAACACTTTAAACTGAATCGTTTATTATTATATATTTTTTAAGTCAATTGATACAATCATTTATTTGAAAGATGATTTTCCGCAGTGTGACTGGTAGCCATGAAATGACATCATTCTGGCATAATATGACTTCATAATGTCACGTGAGCGCTATCGTGGCATCTTTCGAGATTTCTTGAAATGTTTTCCCTTCGAAGAGCGGGATAAAAACACAGGAAAAATACTGAGGTGTGTTCAGCCGATAAGACGATTGATCCAATCTGACCTAAGCTGATGCTTTCACTCACACTTCATTCATGAAATGGCCTCTTCAAAAAAATCACATCAACATGAATCTGATCAAAGAAAGTGACGAATCACATTTGAGGCAATGAGTTTTGCCATTGAATTTATGGCTGTCTTTTTTTCAGCGGCTTTGGCGGTTGATTTTCCGACTTCCACCTTTGTCCTGGTTGGATGCTAAAGTGTTGTTTTTAAATGGCCGGCCTGATAAGGAGACACGCTGACATTTGTACATTACACTGGAGTGCAACAAGAGTATTGTCTTGCGTTGATGTGTTGGCTACATTAGCTTCCGCACTCAAGGTTAGCTTCCTTCGCTTGACTTTGTTTTGCTCCCAGCCTTGGGTGAGATCTGCTGGATCACAATACAATATTAGACAGCAGGGTGAAAAGAAAGAAGATAGCGCACGTTATGATTATGAGGCGCACGCGTCTTCCTATAGCGGCCCCTGCACTTGTGCAGGTGCTGGCTCACCATATCTGTGCCAGAAACTCCGAGTCTCTATATGTCTCCCCGTGTGATGAAGCTTCTATTGCGTCTCTATTTCCAGCACTGGCTTTATCTGCTGGGGAGGGGGGGTAGATAAGCGCTGGCTGGGGCCTGCACCTCCTGCCGTTACTGCTGCTGCTGCTGGTCCACAGCCACACAAGCAGGGCTGAAGGTTGATTTGAATCTTTCCTAATCTATATTTTAAAAAATAAATAATAATAATAATATTTGTTTTGGTTGCACAAATGTCAAGAGAATGACAACAATATAAGATAAAAGCCCTTCACTGGCCACCAAGTCCTTCAAAATGAAAAACCAAAATGGACCACAATTGTAAAAGAAGCAAAAAATGTATAATTGCTACAAGAAACAAGTTTTAAAAAAACACAACCAACACAGTTGTGCATTATTATAACACATTTCTGCAAATGAATCGATCCACCATTTATTTCAGATCATTTCTGTTGCATGATTTATCTCATTGAAATGGAAGAAAAATGGTCAGGCAACATTACAAAAGGAGACCAAGGTCAATGATTTCCAGACGCCGTCGGCAATTTGCTCAAGTCGCTGACGGTGCGGTGCGTGCGTGTCCCTGTCCCGCAGACCTTTTTGATGACTTCGCCGAGGGCCGAGAGTGCGTCAACTGCGGGGCCATGTCCACGCCGCTGTGGAGGCGGGACGGCACGGGCCACTACCTGTGCAACGCCTGCGGCCTTTACCACAAGATGAACGGCATCAACAGACCTCTCATCAAGCCCCAGAGGCGACTGGTGGGCCAAAAGCTTTTCTCACTCATAGCAGCAGCAGCAGCAGCAGCAGAGGCCAAGCGATCTGAGCCCTCCCTCCCGTCCGTCCGTGTGTCCTCTAGTCGGCCTCCCGGAGGCTGGGCCTGTCGTGCACCAACTGCCACACCACCACCACCACCCTGTGGCGGCGCAACGCAGAGGGAGAGCCCGTGTGCAACGCCTGCGGTCTCTACATGAAACTGCACGGGGTAAAAACAAAGAGGAGAAAATACTTTGGGGCTATATTTCACCGTGACTTCACCTTTTTGGACAGGTCCCGCGCCCGCTCGCCATGAAAAAAGAGGGCATCCAGACCCGCAAGCGCAAACCCAAGAACCTGAACAAGAGTCAAACTGGTTAGCGGCAAATGATTGGACCCCTTGACTTCTTTTAGCAAGCTGGAAAATGTCAGGAGCTTCCTGCCGTGTGATTAACATCAGCGTGGCGCTCCACAGGGCCTCCAAGCAACGAGGGGACTCCGACGGCACCCGGCGGCACTCCCCGGGGCCCCGGCTCATCCTCCTCCTCTTCGGCCGTTTCCGAGGAAGCCCGACAGATAAAGGCCGAACCGGAGACTCTCACTTTGTACACCCACAATGGCGCACACTCGCAGGTGCAGTCAAATTGTACCATTTCCACTTGAGTATCGTTTTTTTTTTTTTTTTCTTCAATTCTTGTGACCTTTTGCACCAGATCTCAGCTCTCCCCGCCTACATGACGGCTCAAGGCGGAAGCCTGGCTCTCAGGATGTCCCCCGGGGGTCACGGCGGCTCTTCGGGCTCAAAGGCCGAGCCGTGGAACAACCTCATCCTGGCGTAGGACCGAGACGTGCGTGGGCGGTGGGCCGACGGGGGCGGAGCGCTGTGACAAGGTTCAAAACACCATTTGGAATGGCAAGGCTTCGCGTCCAATTCCATTTGTGACACAATTAAACAGGTCAGAGTTCAATGTCCAGGTCAGTATTGACGCATCTACTCAGGCAAAGTCGCACAGGCCGAAGGTGACGGGCCTCAACTACAGCGGCATTTGTCGAAAAGTTGCTACATTTTCCCGTTACGTGGCCAAGCGTTGGCATTTCTAGTCACAGAATATCCAAATATTATCTTCAAGCGATAGCGATTGTATCGTCACGTTCATTATCAAGAACATTTCGTTCGGGAGAAATGACACAAAGTGGCAAAAGTAAATTGTAAATGTTGCCTTTTTTGTACATTCTCATTTGGTGTGCTTAACCTTTTGGGCTCTTATTTTTCATAGACAGCACAAGCAAAGTCCACCCATGCACACCTTGATTGGGGCACAAAAATAGGGCCCGCCCTTTGCGTCGTTGTCGACAAATCTTCGAGAAAATTCGATCCGCGCTCTCGCTGTCGGGATCCTGTTATACGATAGTATTTATTTCCAAACGTAGCCACATAATCGGTTCATTATTAAGCAGCTTCGTAAGCTCCACGTTTCACCGTGTAGAATGATTGTACAGTATTTCTGGTGGCAAGCGTGTCAATGTGCTATATGATAGAAAAGCTTACATGTGTAAAGGCTCTTCACTCCAGTATCGAAACTCGTTTGGGCAATATTGCAAAAAGCCAGAAAATGCATGAGCGTGCACTAACATGACACTACCTATACGACTTGCAAATGTTCAATGAAGGGAAGGGAGGCAAATGATGTTCAACATTTCACTTCACGCCTCTATCCAAACAATAAATCCTTTATCATTGGATCCAGTTTGACTTAATTGCTCCAGTATTTGCCACCAATAATGTTTGCCAGACTTTGTTTTTGTGCCTTGGTGTGATTGTTTTCTCATGCAAAATGACGGTTCAGAAGCACCTCAGTAGATTGTGCAGGTGTACCTTGTGCCAGGACCAGTAAGGCTGTCATCAATTGCGTGACTTCAAATATGTTCAATCTTTGACAAGTGGATCAATCGATTGCATATTTCCAGCTCGTTTCAACCATTCGCCAGGGCTTATGGATGCAAAAGCCAATCAAAAGCCAAGCTGTGCTGACGTCCGGGGAGGCGGGACATCACACCAGTCGCTCTGCTCGCTCATTGGCCACCGCCCCCTAGCCCCATGCTCTCCCAGCCAATCGGAGGCGTGAGTCGACCTGGCCCCAGCCGGGAGAGAGAGAGAAAGAAAGAAAGTGCATGCAGTCCTCTCTCTCCTCTACATACCTTCGTGTATCTTTATTATTTCTTCTCGCATCCACGGGCATTTTGTTTTACGCTTCCTGCAGCCCGATAGACTAGGCAACATGGACATCCTCAAGTCTCTCGGCCACCCGGAAGAGATTTACAACCTCTTTAAATTTAAAATGGGAGGCTGCCGAGCCGTCATGCCCAAATTGGATTACGTGAGTAAAACTGGAGCAAACATCTAAAGGAAGACAAATAAGGGAGATTGATTTCATATCTTCTGCAATACGTTGGAGGGTTGATGATGTCAGGATTTGGGCCGCTAATCCCGCCGTTTTGACGTCAGTGTCACCCCGGCAAGTATCAACACGTGCGAACCCGAACGTTATTTTGCTATAAATTCAAGTGGAAATTCTTTAGCGTGGCACAATTCAGACGTGTCTGCAAATCATTTCAAAGAGGCTAACCAGTGGAAGGAGCCACAAGTTTGTGCAATTACACTAACCGGCCACTAGACAGTGACAGAAGACCGTGTTTTGTATTTTTCCTCATTGTTTTGTAAAATGTCATAGTACCTGCACCAAAGCTGCACTTTGCGAGGCAAAAGCAACTCGTGCAGTAAGTACTGCAGTGTCAAACAGTTGTCAACAATCGAAAAGACAAGAAAGAATATCATAGAAGAAAAGTACAGTTCTGTTGCATTGACTTCGAAGTCCGTTCTAATTGTATTCAATCTTAAGCTATATTTTTTGTTAACGTATGCACTTATAGCAATGTTGCACCGGCTTCCCTTAATATGAATTGTACTTGTTTATTGACACATTCAATATGGCGGCGCCGTTGACGTTCATTCCTTGCTAAACATGGGGTCTATTTATTTACGTCTACCAAGCTAGCGCCAAGGGTGCAGAGGAAGGCGGAGGCGTCTCCGTGTTGCAAAATGTTGAGTCGAGTGCCCCCCCTGACTCCAAGGTTGTCTCAGCAGCTGCTCCCCTGACGCCCTCTACACGCCGCGCGCGCACGCCCGCCCGCCCGCACGCACGCACGCCCGCGTCGAGCCAAGCCGCTTCGGCTTCTCGCTCGTCCACTCGTGCTACCACTGACGTCGCATGGCCGCTGGAGCGTGCTGCAAGTGCCCCATCTCGCTGGCCGTGTTTAAGCGCTCTTTGTCGGTGGCGCCACGGGGCCCGACGGCCGCCTGTCCCCCCCGCTCGCTGCTGTCGGGCCGAAGGCTGGGCGGGCGGGGCCTGCGGGGAGCCTCGCTCTCGTCCAGCGTCCCGAGAGCGAAGGGCTTCGGTCGTCACGCGGCCTTGTGTTGTCTGTCGTGCCAGGAGTCCATGAGCCAGAGCCTGAGGACGTGTTACGTGTACCTGAACCAAACCAGCAGGAGCTTTGCGGCTGTCATTCAGGCCCTGGACGGCGAGCTAAGGTGAGTGGGACTTGGGACACAAACAAGCGTGGCCCCGCCCCCTGCTCGCCTGGCTCGGCAAGTGTGCGCACTGTTGTTGCAGCAGCTCACGTTTTTCCAATTGGAAATTGAGAACGCCACAATGATCTGATCTTTTATTACTTATGTGTACGTACAAAGTTGTCCTCTGTCTGTTCTATTTCAGACACGCCGTGTGCATTTTCTACCTGGTTCTCCGGGCGTTGGACACAGTGGAGGACGACATGAGCATCCCCCTGGACAAAAAAGTTCCCATGCTGAATGAATTCCACACCTACCTTTACCAGGACGCCTGGAGCTTCAGCGAGAGCCAGGAGAAAGACCGCCAAGTTCTGGAGGACTTCCCCACGGTCAGTAGCTTCTACGTGACAAAAGGCCACTTCAGTGATAAGCTCGCACTTGTGGTTTTTTTTTTTGTGCTGTGTTATCGTGTTTGGGGTAAATATTTGGCTGACCACAATCGGCAGATATCTTTGGAATTCCGAAACCTGGCTGAAGAATATCGGGCGGTCATCTCGGACATCTGCCGCCGGATGGGAGTCGGAATGGCGGAATTCCTGGAGAAGAAAGTCGGATCCATGAAGGAGTGGGACAAGGTGAACCCGGTTCTTTTAGGAACACCTTAAAGATCTCGTGAAGGGATTTTAGAGATGTGTATTTTTAGTTCCTTTGACTTTTGGACATTGTGCACTGTTGCCAAATATTGAGCCACAGTGTGACAGTTTCTCTCGTTGCTATTCGCCCGTGCAGTATTGCCACTTTGTGGCGGGGCTGGTGGGCATAGGCCTGTCTCGCCTCTTCTCGGCGTCTCAGCTGGAGGAGCCGGAGGTGGGTTGGGACACGGACTTGGCCAACTCCATGGGCCTGTTCCTCCAGAAGACCAACATCATCCGAGACTATCTGGAGGACACCAAGGAGGGACGTGCCTTCTGGCCACAAGAGGTGGGAAACGCGCTCCGTTTGCACGGCGTCGGTTTTTGTCCGTAGCAAATAAGGAATAGTATGAAAAGAGCTCCTTTTTTTCCACAAGGCGTGGAGTCAGTTTGCGGGCCGTCTGGAGGACCTGGCGCAGCCCGAGAAGCTGGAGTCGGCTCTGTCGTGTCTCAACCTGCTGGTCACGGACGCGCTGCGTCACGTGCCGGACGTCATCGCCTACCTGGCCCGCCTGCGCAACCAGAGCGTCTTCAACTTTTGCGCCATCCCTCAGGTAAGGCCACAGCCTGCCCCGCAGCATCCGCCTCCTACAAATGGAACCAGCTACCACTGAACTCATCTCCCCATTCGAGTTCCTATGTTTCCATTTCTGTAATCCCTTCGTTGACCAGGTGATGGCGATAGCTACCCTGTCATCGTGCTACAACAACCCGCTGGTGTTCCAGGGGGTGGTGAAGATCCGAAAGGGGCAGGCCGTCACGCTCATGATGGAGGCCACCAACATGCGAGCCGTGCAGAACATCATCAGCCAGTACAGCCAGGAGGTGGCCATCTTTTATGTATCGGTTTTCAAGTCAAGGCGGCCGGCACAAATCAAAATGAAATCGATGGATGTGAATCAAGGGCAACGTTTCAACCTTGTGCTTTTGCCTGCAGATTCTGCACAAGGTCTCGCTGGCGGACCCGTCGCGGGACGAGACGCTGCGCATCTTGGCGCTCATAAGGGAGAAATCTCAATCGTCAGACCTGCCCGTCAGGAGCCAGCACCTGTCGCCCGTGTACCTGTCGGCCGCCATGCTGCTGGCGGCCGTCAGCTGGCAGTACCTGAGCGCCACGGCGGCGCGGGCCCAAGGTGCCGGCGACATGCAGGGACAGTAGCGGACTCGAGAATGCGAGCGCCTTCGCTGCCCTCGAAGGTCCACTTCTCCGCTGAATAGACAGACACTGCATCTGCATTTGAGAGATTCAAGGATTCTTGAGACCTGGGCCGGGGGGGGAATCCGTTTTACCAAAGGACAGGAAATTGGGTGCACATGTCTACCAGAAGAGGACACGATGAAAGGTCTCCTGGACTCATGGCTGCAATTGAACGAGAAGTTGGCAGTTTTGGACAAAGTCCAACATTCGCCTCTCCCCTGACAATCATGATGAAAATGCCTCCGATGCCCCGACTCCCAAAACATGGTCTTTTTCTTGAATTTTTGTAGCATTTTTTTTTTTTTTGCTCAAATGATGTACATCTGTGACCGATAAGATGAATACATCCACAGAAATGTTGTCTATTTCAAACCTTTGTAGAAATGTTTCTAATTGTGGGGTGTTTATTTTTTTAAAACTTCAAATAGAATGATATCTAGTTCTACTGTGTGTGTACATGATGGAGTTGTGAGGCTATTAGTAAAGTGTCCTTAAGTGAGCTTTTGCCAGCACAAAGACACAGAAGGTCTCGCTCTCCAAAACATTGCTACTCAATGAGATCTTTGTTAGATATGCTACTTTGTACATATCAACGAAAATAAAGCAAAAGAACCATTTACTGCCATTGTGCAGTGAATGATTTCACATTTGGTGGAAGACAGACACCTATCCTAGGTGATTTGAAAAAAAAACTAAAAAATATGTTAATGATCTGTAAAATAAATGTATACTATATAAAGGCGAGTCATTTTATGCTATTCAAACAAACTTCAGCTGCTTCTCGTCTAAAACAGCACGACTATTACATTAGAATAAACCTAAAAACGTATAGACGCCTGCGCATGCGCGTCATCTTGCGGCCATCTTTGTAGTCGAACAGCCAGTGACGTCAGACTGTGACTTCCTGATGGAACGTACGACGATTAGATTCTCTTTAATTCAGTGGATATAATGTGTGGAAAACTCACCAAATCGTTCTAGTGTGTCAATAACAACGGTATAAATAATAACAAAAAGAAATAATTGATTTCGCCGTACGCGCTTGACATGCAACCCGGAAGTGAACCAATCCGTTATGTTGCCCTCAGGCACCGGTCAGCGGCGTTATCGTAAATGATTAACGGACCGGACCGAGTCGGGTTATCGGCTTTGTGTTCTCATGTGTCGCTTAATTGCTCATTTACATTGAACGCCGGCCGGTTTGTGGCGAACGCTAGCTGCCTTTTTGGTTTGTTTTCATTGGAGTTGGACTGAAGCCGGCGCCATGTCATTGTCGCTCCTGGACCTGTGGACGGTCCATTGGGAGTTGGTCTCCAGGGTTGACACCGTGCTGTTGTGCTCCCTCACGGCTGCCTTCTGCTACTTGTGGGGCCGCAAGAGTCAGGTGATATTGAATTCAAGTGATGCATTCATTGTTTACATTCTAAACCGTCTCTTGCATTTCTTACGGGTGTGCCTGTCAGGATTGGTTACCGTGTGATCATTTTCCAATTTCTGTCATCATCCTGGCTTGACTTTGAGCTATTGCTTTCAGAGGCCATTGGTGGTGTGCGGCGAGAAGTTCGGTGACTTCCTCCAGGAGCGCTGTCCCGCGTTGAGCGAGATCTTCAGGCCGACACCGTGGTGCTGGGGAGGCCGCCTACAAACCGTGCTGTGTTTCCTCATCAAGTCCAGACCGCACGTCGAATATCGCAAGTAAAGCTCATTTGCAAAATCATGCGCGTGATTGTCCATGAAGTAACCCCCCCCCCCCCCCCCACTAATGCGTCTGTCAGCGAGCGCATCCGGACGGCCGACGGCGGTCAGATCTCGCTGGACTGGGAGGACAACGACGGCAGCGCCGCCTACCCGCAAGCGTCCACGCGGCCCACCGTCCTCATCCTGCCGGGCTTGACGGGCAACAGCCGACAGTCCTACGTGTTGCACGCCGTCAGGCAGGCCGCCGCTCACGGCTACAGGTGGGCGGACGCCCGCCCGCCCGGTCCCACCCGTTTGTATCTGGGCCTCAAGTGTGAATTTGTGCAAACATGCCACTTCTTCCAGATGTGTGGTCTTCAACAACAGAGGCTTTGGAGGAGAAGAGCTACTTGTAAGTCTTCTATGAACCTTGATGCAATCAGATTGGAGCCAAAGCGTCTCTCTGGCCTTCAGACGCCGCTCACGTTCTGCGCGGCTAACACGTCCGATCTGGAGCTGGTGGTCCAACACGTGAAGCGCCTCTACCCGCAAGCCCCGGTCTTTGGCCTTGGCGTCTCCTTAGGAGGGTGAGTGGGCACCACCGGCCCCGTTTTGCGTTTCGGGAAAGACGAAAGACGCAAAGCTCCCGTTGTGCGCACGCAGCATGCTGCTGCTCAACTACCTCGGCCGCAAGGGCGGCCAGTCGGGCTTGGTGGCGGGCCTGACCGTCTCCGTCCCCTGGGACGCCTTGAAGTCGGCGCAAAGCATGGAGGCGGTGCTCAACTGGCTGCTTTTCAACAAGCACCTCACTCGAGGACTGTGCGCCGCCGTCCGCAGGTCAGCTTCGAGTGTTCCGTTTTTTTTTTTTCCTATGTTCCGTGTTTTATTTGTTTTTACGTCGCAGGCACAGGAAGATCCTGGAGAAGGTGGTGGACATCGATCACGTGCTCAAGGTAGGCGTCTCGCCCATGAGGTGGGAACATGATATGGAAGATTAGCAAATGGAGTGTGAGCAAAAGTTTGTTGAGCAATTCCAATCCTAGGCGCGCAGCATCCGCGAATTTGACGAGCGCTTCACGGCGCCGCTGTTCGGCTACTCCTCGTGCGCCGAGTACTACCGCCACGCCAGCCCCGACTGGAAGCTCCCGCAGACGGCCGTGCCCGTCTTGTGCCTCAACGCCGCCGACGACCCCTTCTCCCCGCAACACGGTGGGTTTCACAAATGCTAGCGGCGATATTGTGATGACAAATGGTCATTCTTCCGGTGAAAATGGTTGCAGCCTTCCCGTTGAGCGTAGCCAAGGAGCTGCCCAACGTGGCGCTGGTGGTCACGTCGCACGGCGGCCACATCGCCTTCCTGGAGGGTTTGTTCCCGCGCGCCGTGGGCTACATGGAGCGCCTCTTCAGCCAGTTTGTCCGAGCCGTCCTGGAGCACCCGCTGGACGTCCGCAAAGCCTGCGGCCTGGCGCCCAGCTGACTGAATGTACATGCCAAGAACACAAAACAAAACACGTACCACTTTTTTTTTTTTTTTTTTTCCCCCCATCGAACAAACGCAACTCTGCGCAAATGTTCATCTACCTCGTAAGCTCGCCGTCACGATTCAGGACGCTGACGATCAATCCAATCAAATGACATCATTCTTGTCATGAGTCGTCCCACTCGCAAATAGAATGCAAAGAAAAGACACTTTTAAATATGCTTTTTTTTCCCCATTGTTGTTTTTCTGTGAGCCACTGAAGTTAGTTACCTAAATTAAACACAAATTGGCTGCTATTTAAAGGGCCGCTTTACTTTTATTTCACTTCTGTGTCGTTGTACAAGACTTGACAGGCTTTACATTAAATGCTCCAACATTGCCACAAGATGGAATGGGTAGAAAAAATATCATGATAATCACGATTGCTAAAATGCACTTTTCACATCATAATTAGAACAGAAATTCATTTGGCTTGTATAAAAAAAAAAAAAAGTACAAATCCGCATTCACATTGATACCTTCTGCTATCACCATGTTCAAAAATTTTTTTTTTTCTTAACCTTCCCCCTTCGGGAGGCCTTTAATCTGTGCTTGAGGGTCAGCGGTGTCGCTGATTAACCACGGCGACCGATCAATAATTAACCCGAAGCTTCGATAAAAAGGCCCACGCCCTCTCATTTAGATAGCACCGTGCCGTGCCTTCCGCCAGCAAAGAAAAAGGGAGAGAGGTGGAAATAAAAAAATTTTAAAAAAAAGGCCTTTTAGTGAGGAGAAAAGTCACGGACCGTGCAAAGTCGCATTGGGTCCATTATTTGCCAAATAGCCCTCGTTCACTGCTGTGTATGTTGCTTTTGTTGACACCTCCTGCATGCGTGTTCATCGTCATCCTCTGCTTGTTCCCCCCGCCTCCTCTGTATATTTCCCCCTACCTGGAGAGAGGGGAGGAGCCTCAGGTGACAGTAAATGATTCGCTGCCAGAGGAGCTGCCTGCAAAGATTGACAGGCAGGCAGGCAGACAGATAGACAGACAGGCAGGCGGACGGACGGACGGACGAACAGACGGGCAAAAAAAACAAGGACTGCTAAAGAGTCAAAGACAAGAGGCAGACATTTTGGGGATCCGAACCCATGCGGATGAGGTGAAGCTCTGGTCCGGACTGCCGAGCTCTCGTACAAGCCTGCAGGTGAGCCAACGTGCGCCCGCCCGCCTGCCGCCACCTTCAAAACTCCTCTCACCTTTTTACGTGTACCGCTTGAAGATAGGCTTTCTTTATTTGCCTCGTATTCATGTTTAGTCAGCAAAGATAAGCGTAAGAAAGCACTTTCCATGCAATCATGCCAAATATAGAGTGCCTGTCATAAAACACAGTGGGGTCAGATTGACTTGCAGGTGTTTTAATACTCCAACACAAATGTGCGTTGTCCCTGTCTTGAAAAGAAATATTGTCATTTGCTTGAGGGTGGGCGACGCCAGCCCACGATTCCTTCGTGTGCCTAAAAAAAACAACCAAAAACCTGTTGAATGAAGTTATCGTGAAATAACAATATGGAGGCAGGAAGGCAACAGTGGCATTCGCGTTCATTGCCATCTAAAGTGATCATTCCAGCTCCTGACAGGTTGTGTGCCCCCTAAGCCGCAGGAAGCAGATCATTAGCCGCCACTGCCGCGGGCAGGAAGTGTGGCAGCCAGCGGTGCCCCCCCGTCGACGGGCCACAGCCGGCGAGCGGGGGGTCACGCCGGGCGGGCGCTGCAAAACACTCGAGTCGAGCGGCCAACCGTCTTGTCGTTGTTCAAGCAGCCAGCACTGCAGGGATGGAGAAGCAAGTGGAAGTGGAAGTGGAGGAGCTGAGGCAGCAGCTGGAGAAGCAATGCCTCATCAACAAGGAGCTGCAGAGGCAAAATAAAGACTTGGGTCCGTAGCTCAGCCTGTCGCCGCCGCCGCCGCCGCATTTGCCCTTCTTTCAAAAATGCATTCCTGTGTACCCGTAGAGCAACGCCTGCAGGAGAAGGAGAAACTTCTGCAAGAGCTCCACACTCAGTACCACGATCTCGGTAAGTCCACTCGGGCCGTATAAAACTGGCAAGGTGGCGGATGACTTCCATTAACAAAAAAAAAACAACAACCTATTTGCAGAGTTTCCTCCTCCGAGCGGCGGCGACGAGATCAAACCCGAGTTCAGGACCAGTCGCGCCGCCGTCATCGCGTCCGAACCCATCCCGGAGACGCTGGAGATCAGGAAGTCCAGAGTCAAGAAAACGGACAGGTCAGTTGACGCTTTTTCTCTGCCCCGCAAACCCAATCGGGCCCATCGATGGCTCGTCCGCAGCGAGACCGGCCTGATCGTCAAAGCCATCCGCAAGAACGACTTCCTGAGCCGGCTGGACGACGAGCAAATCGCCATGATGGTGGACCTCCTGGAGACCTCGGCCGTCGGCCGCGGCAGCGAGGTCATCAAGGAAGGCACGGAGGGGGACAGCATCTACATCGTGGCAGGTGCGCCGCCCGCCGTCCATCGCTCGCCCTGTGACTTGACACGAATAACATCCCAGTTTTCTTCCTGCTCGTAGCCGGCGAGCTCCTGGTCAGCCAAGCGGGCCGGGACCTCCGAACCCTGAGCATTGGCGACATCTTCGGGGAGTTGGCCATCTTGTACAACTGCAAACGAACGGCCACGGTTAAAGGTCAGCGCCGAATGCGTGTGCCACTAAGCAGCGGACGGACGCGCTTTCCCGCCTTTGGCTTTCATCTGTATTCCGCTCACGTCTTTGTTTTTGCCTTCCTTCATAACTCACCGCAGAGCGACGTGTCCATTCATAAAAGCAGCCTGTTTTGAAGTAGGAAACAAAGAATTTGCTTTTTGTTTGTTGTTTTTCTTGCCCGCAGCAAAGACGGAGGTGCGTCTGTGGTCCATGGAGAGACAGACGTACAGGACCATCATCACCAACAAATCCAAGAAGAAACGAGAGCAGCTCCTGGGCTTCTTGAAGACGTGCGTCCGCCGTGGTTGCCCCTCACTCGCGCTAAGTGCTCATTTCAACGTCCATTTCTTTTGGGGGCTTTGAAGGTCTCGGACTCTGAAGGACCTGAACGATGTCCAGTTGTCCAAAATCATCGACTCCATGGAGGAGGTGCGACCCGCCGTTTTTCTCCATTTTGTACCGAGTGAAGATTTTGACCCGCCCCTCCTCACCCTTGTGTGCAGGTGAAGTACCAGAACAAAGAGGTCATCGTGCGAGAGGGCGCCGAAGCCAACACCTTCTACATTATCCTCAAAGGAGAGGCGAGTATCATTCTCAGCTTTGCGATGATGTCATTCGACAGGCTCTGCCCAGTGTCTTTTCCCTCCCTCCCTCCCTCTCTCCCGACAGGTCCTGGTGACCAAAAGCGTCAACGGGCTTCAGAAGCCCATCCGAAGGATGGCGAAGGGCGAGCATTTCGGGGAGCAGGCCCTCATACGGTAACCGTGGCGGCGCCTGGATTGGCATTTGATGCTGCTAACTAACTTTGTTGTCACGCAAAGCCGGAATATCACGGTCACGGCAACAGAGACAGCACCACGCCGCCGGCCCGCGCTTGAATTTCGCGGCCAACAATTGAAGCAATTGACGCCTTTTGTGCTTCCCGCAGCGAAGTGTTGCGAACGGCCACCTGCACGGCCGACGGGCACGTCACCTGCTTCTCCATCGACAAAGAGTAAGTCCACGTGCGCAAAGGCCTCGCTAGCTTTGTGCTAATTAGCATCGCCGATCGAATTGAAGGCCAATTGCTTTTGTCAAACTTGCTCAAGGGTGTTTGAGGAGACCATCCCCGTCGAGCACTTGGAGCTTTTTGACGAGTAAGCCTTTCTCCTTTACGCGCCGTCCCGTTACCGAGGCTGAATTGAACACCTTGGTCTTCTTCCCGGTCAGCTCCAAGATGCTGCAGGAGGCGCAGGCTCCGCTAAAGTCCAGGTGAGAGAGAGCCTGGTGGGCGGAGGGCGCCGTCGTCAGGTCGGCTCAATGGTCTTTGTGCGCGCCAGCCTCAACACTACTCTGAGGTTGAAGGACCTGGTGCCGGTCCTGTACCAGGAGGGCCGCTACCAAGGGGACCCGGTCACGCTGGGAGTCGGAGGCTTCGGCCGCGTGGAACTGGTGAGTTTGGCCGCCGCTCGCCGCCGCTTTCGGCCGTACTGAAGCTTTGGCTCTCGCTAAGATGACCACCTTGAATCACGGCAAGTACTACGCCATAAAGCGAGTGAGTAAGAAGCACATCGTTGCCAAGAGACAGGAGGAGCACATGTTGTTTGAGAAGAAGATCCTCAAGGCCGTCCAGTGCGACTTCATCGTCAGGTAAAGACGCCGAGAGGAGTCCGCCTGGCCTTTTGCCGGCCGCCTGAAATTGTAAATGTTGCCTTTGCAGACTTCACGCTGCCTTCAAAGACACGCGTTACATCTACATGGTGATGGAGTTCTGCGGCGGCGGAGAAATCTGGACCAAACTCAAAGAAGTGTGAGGAAGGCAAACACGCCTCATCCCGCATGCGCGCGGCGCGGTCCATGCCAAATGTCCCTTTGCCGCTCAGAGGGCGTTTCGACGAGCAGATTGCCGTCTTCTGCACGGCGTGCGTGGTGGAGGGCTACGCCTACCTCCACAAGAAGAGCATCATGTACAGAGACCTCAAGCCCGAGAACCTCATGCTGGACGCGCGGGGCTACGTCAAACTGGTGGGCTGCGTTCATCCCGCCCCCGTTCCGGTGATGACATGGAAACCACGGTCCTTTCTCTTGCCTCGCAGGTGGACTTTGGTTTTGCCCGAGAGTTGGTGAGCGGCGAGAAGTCCTACTCCTTTGTGGGGACTCCTGAATACATGGCCCCCGAGATCATCAAGAACCAGGGACACGACTTTGCGGTTGACTTCTGGTCGCTGGGTATCCTCATCTACGAGCTGCTGGTGGGAAGGTATCAAAGTGTCCAATCTCCTTGTCCACGTTATGACGTTTGTGTTCATTTCTGATAACGAGTTCAATTTTACTTTATTATGACACCGTGCAAAGTGGCCAACATCCACAGATGAAGTCTAATGACCGAAGAAAAAAACAAAACAAAACGATGGCCCGCTTGACCCCATCTTGTTTTGTCACGTTTAATTCAAGTCCTCCCTTTTCGAGCTCGGAGCCTCAGAAGATTTACGCCAAGATCTTGGACGGCGTGCTCACGTATCCTCCCTACCTAAGCGAGGCGGCCAAGTCCATCGTCAGTAAGCTGTGCAGGTGAGAGCACCACGCGCGGAACGCAGAGCGCTCGATGGCTTATTCTCGCCCTTGTCGCCGGCCGTTGCAGACCGCGACCCGGCCAGAGGTTGGGAAACACCAAGAACGGCATTAAAGACGTCCGACATCACAGGTGACCGAGCTTTTGGCCTGGGGACGCAAGCAGGCTCAACGCAAACCAATACATTTGACCTCTTTTTGCCCACAGGTGGTTTGGCAACATGAACTGGCACAAGCTGCGCGTGGCGCAGCTGGACGCGCCCACCGTCCGCCTCATACGCAAGGTGAGGTCAACTCCAAAGAGAAAAACACAATGTTTGTCTCTGACTTTGCTTTTGCCTTCAGGGCCCGTGCTACATCAATTTCGACCGCTTCCCTCAGGACCAGACCAAGGCCGATGAGGAGTTCTCAGGTTGGGACCGAGACTTCTAAGCGCAGCCGATTACTGTGTGGTAACTCAGGACGAAGCCTTTAAGTGCCTCCGCATAGTTCACGGGCATAGATATTAGTGGCGCACCGAGGAGCTGAGGCACGGTTCCACCTGACTAAATAAAACCTTCTCTCGTTTCCCAAACGCATCCGTTGCGTCTTTCATGCACGCGGGCCCGCCGGCAAGGCACACGTGGGGAGTAAACAAGCACCTGTCGCTCATCGAGGAACAAGGAAGGGGAAAAAAACAAATGGCAACATTCATTTTCATCTCGTGAGCAAGGAGCAAAGTGAGAGGAAACATTCAAGTGTCCACATTGCTCATTGGTGTGTGGTGTCGAGGCCTGGTGGCTAAATTGCTCGCGGATGAGCCCCATTCCATCTATTGCCTTCTACGTGGACATTTCTTTCCTCGTGGTCGCGGCTTGCTTCTGCCGTTGTCTTTGGTGCGCGGCGGCCGTGTTTGCGGTGGCGTGCTGGAAATATTTGTGTCCTTCTGTCGGCAACCCACGTGGCGTGTTTGTTTGCGGCAAAAAACCTCGCTGAACCTTTCGTAGCGCGAGAAGCACGTCCGTGACGCGGCGAAGCGAGCTCGTAAACATTTTGCGGCCCTCATTTGGGGTTTTCCACCAGGGCCACCTCCAGCCGCTGGGCAAAGTCCGGGCTGAGCCCGTTGAGGAAGAGGCTGCCGTTTCTGCTCAGGGCTCCCGGGGCGGGAGCGAGCGCCAGAGTCAGCTCGGCGTAGGCCTCGCGATCCCCGCCCAGGTTGACCGACGACAGCGCGCGTTTGCCGGGCGTCATTTCCTGGCCGGCCGAGGCGTTGATGCCCAGCTCCGAGGACAGCTTGCGCTTGATGGAGGCGGCGCGCTGGAACCGGTCGTAGATGTCCACGCTCAGCCGCCGCCGGGTTTCCTTGAACTCGGCCGACACGTTGGCCGTCCACTCGGCGGCGTGAGCCCGGAACTCTCCCACCTGCGGCGGGCGACAGCGTTAATCAGTAGAGGGCGCCGGTCGGCCACTGCTCCCGTTCTTTTCCCACCAAAGGATAAATAGCCCATATGGTTTGGTCCATGTCCAGAGCGCGCCCGTTTGGTCCGTGCGTGGGCTTCGTTAAAACCTGTGACGTGGACAGGAAGAGCAAGTGGCTGCTTGCAAGGGCGCTATTGATCGAGGCGCTCCGTCCCGTCCCGTGCGGTCCCTGCGGGCCTGTTGATTTATTTACCAGGCTTTTTGTTGACTTAAAGCTTCAGCACATTTAGGTGAGAACATATGTTCCCCCGCATCACACGGTTGAGCGCGTGCTTCCACCTCCTCATTCTCACTTTGCTCGTCCGTGGGCTCGGCCCAACGCGCCAAGCTTGGAATCTTCGGCCCTACCTAATTGGGCAACATTGACGTGATCAATTTGGAATGGGGCTAGCGGTACCGTACATACGTGCTCCGCTCTCGCTCTGCTCTCTCTCTCGCTCCACTTGTCGTGTAAATAAAAGATGAAGCTGCGGCGGCAAGCAAACAGCAACCTGCCTAGACCAAGCTCCCGTTAGCCTAAAGCTAACATACAATGGAAAACCTCATTGACGTGCTAAAAATAAGAAAAAAAACATGAAATGCAGCCGTTTTTCTTCCTTCACTAACCTCCTCCTTGGTTTTCTTGGAGATGACGCGGAACCAGTCGCTGATCATGCTGAGCACGGCGGCAAAGTACGCCAGACCCACCAGGATCCAGAACCACACCACCGGCTTGTAATACTTGAGGTACTCCGGACTCTCGGAACCCCCTGCACAAGCACAGCGGCGCCGATGGAATGGACACGGACATCTTTTGTTCTCGTGTAAGTTCTGAGTCTTGAGGCGAAAGGGACGGATGCTGCACCGCTTCGCTTTCTGCGCCAATTCACGTGACAGCCAAAAGATGGAGGTTTCACGACGGACCTTTTTCCCCGGCGACAAAGTCTCCAAATCCGATGGTGGTGAGCGTGATGACCACAAAGTAGATGGACTCCAGCGCGCTCCAGCCCTCGATATGCTTGAAGATGACGGCCGGCAGCGCCACGAAGATGAGGCAGCCGAACAGGATGAAGAGTAAGGTGGAGATGACGCGGATCTTGGTCTGGCTGACTCTCCACTTCTGCGCAGACGAGAGACCACAGCGGCGGGCGAGGGGGGACGCGCTCGCTCTTTTATTTTGCTAGCTGAGAGGGTTGGCATGGCAACCGCCAGACCCGCATCCGCCGCAAAGGCCCAAGGAGGCAAGCGTTCCAGAGGCACGGTGTCCACCGGGACACGCTTACGCCATCTGGGCCCCGTAAAGGTAAAAGGGGAAGACACCCAAAAAAAAACAGGCTCACCACGATCATCTTCTCCACTTTGGCGATTCCCTTGCCAAAAATGGTGCCCAGCTGGTCGCCCACGCCGGCCAACAGGAAGCCGAAGAGGGGGATCCCCATCAGAGCGTAGATGATGCAGAATATCCGTCCGCCTTCCGTGTGGGGAGAGGTGTTGCCGAACCCTGCCGGGAGACCAGAGCGGACATGACGTGACGCTGTGGACGCCTTCGTCGGAGTGCAATTAATGAAGCGCGGCAGTCGTCAGTCTGCCAAATGACATCGGGGGGACTCGTAATGACTTTGGGGACCGTAGCGACAGCGAACGGGATGGCCGTCGGCTCCGATGGCTCCGTGGCGCCGACAAAACAACAAAAACAGCACATTGCGTTTTGGTGTCGAGTCACCCCGACCGAGTCTGCCGCTCGCTCCGTCAAACTGCAAGTGTGCAAACTCACCGATGGTGGTGATGACGGTGCCGGCAAAGAAGAAGGCGGAGCTGAGGTCCCACAGGCTGCTCTGGTTGCACGAGTCTCCCGACGGATTCACACCCGCTCGGACGGCCGAAACCACTTGCTGGAGACGGACGATCGATCAGAAGCGTCAAGGAGAAAACTCAACAAGCGGCTCGGCTCCTCGGACTCACCTTGACCAGATCCTCCAGCTCGGAGGAGTTGACGCAGCCGTGGAGGGCCAAGAACTCCAGCTTGTCAGCCAGGATGGCCATCTTCCGGGAGCTCTCGAAGGGCCGCTCCAGGGCGCGGAAGACGGTGGCGCCGATCACCAGGTAGATCACCACCAGGAAGAAGATAGCCGACACGGTCTTCCAGCGCATGACGGTGGCGCGGCCGCCGGCGAGCTCCTCGTCCTCCTCGGCGCAGGTCAGCGCCGCCGGCTTGGCCGAGAACGACAGGCGGGGCTTGGCGTTGTGGGTGGCAGACTTAGGGTCAAGGAGATCAGGTGCGGCCACTGCGCACCGAGGAGTTTACAATCAATACGGAGCGGTGAGCAGCAAAGATGAATGCAACCGTGTACACAGACATCCTGCTCCAGAGACTGAAGCCAATGATTTGCCATCACCAATTTATACGACAAACACTACGTATTACATAACCGAGTTCATTATTCATGTTATCCGCGTGGGTACATGGAACGCAGCCTTGGCGGTAGCCGTCATCAAATATTCAAATACAGTATATTGGTATTCAAAAGCGCAATTATGGTTGGCAAGGTGTCCTTTTTGACAGCAGCAACATTGAAAGCCTTTCAACTGACAGCATCATTTGTTGCACTTACTTCTCTACCATCTCCTCTCTTCTTGGCTCCTTCCTCGGCAGATCTTATCTCCAACAAAGTGCAACCCCCTCCTCCTCCTCCTCCTCCTCCTCACTCGAGTTGTTGATGATTTTTGCCTGGCGTGATGGATGTGGGCGTGCTCCACATGGCTCCTCCGGCGTGTCGTCGCCGGCCGAGAGACAAATGCAGGCAGGACATGATGTTTCCTTTCGCTCCCGTTAGGCACGACAAGACCTCACGGGAGAGCAGGAGATCTTCTCTGTGAAATCCATTCAGGTGTTAGGGAAGCCTGCTGGATCTGCTGCTGGAGCACTTTTGCTGTGTGCCTTCAACGCTGGAGCAGACGGACTGTGATGCGAGCGCTTGTTTTGTAGGGAAGAAGAGAGGGAGGGGGGGGGGAGAGAAAGAGAGAGAGAGAGAGAGAGAGAGAGAGGGGTTGGGGGCGTCCACCACTAAAAATGATTTTGTTCCTCTATCATCAGCTGCTTGACTTGCTATTGATCCAATTTGCATGAACCACTGGTGCTAATTGACGTTCACCGCTGTCTTTTCCATTCTACTGCAATTTACTGAGTCAATTACTGCGGTTGTCAAACTTTTCTTTCTTTGTGCCTCTATGTTGGTATCACTATATGCTTTTCACCAAAACACTTCTATTATTATGAGGATTGAAGATGTATTTTCATTTTTTTTATTGACACCTGTGCATTTATGGCGATGCTGATGCACGTGCTGCGGGGGATAATTACGTGTTGACGTCACCGTACGTGCGCGAGCCCGCGCTGCATGTGGCTGAGGTAAGAAATGTCCGCCGCCGCCGCCACCGCCGCGACAATTAAAGAAATAAAATTCATTGTTGCGGCTCGCGTAATTGTGATGAATATTTTGTTAAATGTTGTCTTGTGTATATTTTGGGATCATGTAGTCGCTTAGTGGCGATTTTGAGCTGTTGTCTGTCGACGGATTGAGCTAATGTTGCTAACGCTAATTAGCGCGGAGCCTTTTCCGAGTTAGATTTTTTATGATTTCCGACTTCCGGGATAGCCAGCGAGTTGCAAGCTGTGCTCACGAGTCATATTTGCACTCAGGTAGGATGTTTTCATTTTACATTTTGTTCTCAATGGCACTGTATAGCAGGGATTGCCAACTGGTGCCCTCTAGTGGTCCGTGGCGGTGTTGCATTAGAAAAACACATTTTATGCACATAAGAATGACAATTATTTGAAGACATTGCAGTGGGTAGTTCGAAATGGAAACGTTTTTATAATTTATGGGGGTGGCTCCTCACTTTGTGATGTCACATTGTGAGGACCCGGTCGTTTTCTCCAATAGGAGAGATGAGCAGGAATGCTCAGACCCATCTGTCGAGGTAAACATCACTTTGTTGACGCATTAAATGACTTTTCATTTGAGTTGAATTTGTCAGCCAGTTTCAGCGCCGCTGACCTTCTCTTGTGCTCCGCCATCTCGGTCACGACTTCACGTCGCTACTATTTTCAAACAATTTCAGTGACGGTTTTTGCTTGGAGTGACGCAGCCAAAACCAAGCAAGCAGGAAAATGTGTTCACTCGAACAATATGACACATTTTATTTGCTTTGTCATTATCAAGTAGTGGGTGTAAACTTATGAGGCGGGAAATTAATTTAAATTTCTTCAGCTCGATGACTAATGGGGGGGGGGAAACAGAGGGGTGGGACTATTTCCTGAAGGTCAAGCGGACCCACGTCACTGTGTGTGTGTGTGTGTGTGTGTGTGTGTGTGTGTGTATTGGGGGGAGGCATATTCACTTAGGGGCTTTGTTGGCAGCATTTTTAACACGAATGGCTTTTTGGGATGCTGTAAATGGGAGAGAAAAGCTCATTGTCTTCAATGTCACCTTTCTTCTGACAAGTGCTCTTGAGCAGTGGGGGGTTAGTGAGGATAAATGTGGGGGCGGGTGGGCCGGCGGGCATGCCTGGGTTCCGACCAGCCTATGGCTGACAGAGAGGACAAAGGCTGCATCCCAAGTGATTGCACTACTGGGGAGATGATACCTTGATTCCTAGCGTCCCACTCATGGAAGCCACTTGTGGGTGGTGGAGCAGCATGTGGCTCATCATTCAAACTGTCAAAATTTGGGGTGGTCAATGTGTTGTGCATTCCGTGCATCTGAAAGATCGCGACCGCACTGGTTTTATCCTCCCCGGGCGCAACAAATACTTTTTGCGATTTTCCCAAATGGCGCCGAGAGACAATCACGGGCCAATCAATACCCGCCTGGAAGCTCAACTGGGCAGTCTGTGCCAGTCAATTGGACCTGTCGTGTTTGACTCCCGCCTCGCTCCTCCCCGCCTGCAGACACAAACGCCTGATTGCCGGGGAGTGCTTTCTTTTTGTCAAGAGAATTGACTCCTTCCTGAAGGGGAAAAAAGAAAGTCCACAGTGGGCAGGCAGGCAGGCCTGCTCGCACTGGGTGAACATCTGCCGTAAAGAGACCAAATCAAAAAGTCAATTGGGACTAGAGTCTTTTCTGAAGATATTGATGATCAGCTCACATGTAGCAGCAGATTCTGACTGTGCGACATGCCATTCATCAGACGAATCATAAATAAGCGGCAATGGCGGGCGGCGCTTTCTTGCGGAGAGGGCAAACGCCGGTGATTGATCATGACGGAGGCTCTCCCAGCAAATTGCGTGCGGCATCAGCAGTCACGGAGAGGACAACCTTGGAGGTCACGTGAGCATCCGTCCTCAGGGCTGATGCCACAATTGACATTCACGTGACTTCCCGCACTTGCACCTCAGCGTACGCGACGCAGCGGCACTGTGCTAATTGCAGCTTGTGTGGTTTAGTGCACGCGGAGCCCGACTGCAATTTGCTCCCGTTTGATTCCCGCTTATGTGTATTGATGTGCCAGAAAAGCGGGCCTGGTCGCTCATTTCCCTTTGCTCTTTCCCCCCCAGAGTCACGCTGGAAACTGGCCGACCGGCCGGCCATACAAAAGACGGACGGCGGCAAGGTACAGTACACCACGTTGGAAAAACGATGATTTTGCAACTTTATTTTTCTTGAACACTAAAAAAAAAAAATACCTACCACGTGCATTTGCGTGCGCTCGACGATTGTGACAGCCCTGACTGGCGAATGCGCTCATGTGGGTCGACGCAATTAGCCAAACCTCCCCCATAAATCCAAAGTGTTGATGTCGCCACGACCCTCCCGTCGTCATGAATCTGATCACGTGACGGGGCAGATGTGGTCGGTCCAGATGTCCAAGCTGCTGTTTTCATAACAAGGATGATGTTCGGAAAAAGGATTACCGCCCGAGCTTACGCGCCGCGTCGGTCGGTCGGTCGGTCCTGTTAGTTTGCAAACAATGCAAACTGCTGATAGTGGGGATTTACATCCCATGCGCATGAGTCATCCGCGCTGCCTTTTTAATCTGATAGTTGCATAAAGCGGATGGCTCATTAGCGGCGTCACCGCCGAGGCCTTTTAGCGCGTCCGGGTCAAAAACCACGAGGGGCCATTTAGCGCCGGTAATGGCGCCACCGGAAACCTACCGGACACTTCATTAGGTACACACTTTGAGCTAACTTGTTATCCAAAGTACGTATCAAACCTCAGAAGTAGTTCTCAATTCAAAAAGCTTTTCGGTGCGACAATTTGTCGCAAGTCACAACCGCTCACGAAAGCCACCAAAATTGGACTTGAAATTGATGAAAGTGACTAAGCTTTTAGTAGCACAATCGTCGGGATGTCGCTGGAAATTGGATAAAGCCGGCAATAGCTTTGGGGGGGCGGGCCACGTAATGGTCGACTAAATGCTCACACACAAACATCTCAAATTACATTTGCATTATGCAAATGCGAGATGGCGTGATTATTAAAGCGTGTGAGCACAGCAAGTTTAAAGCAAATACGATTAGGAGGTTGCTAGGAAGCGTCGAGGCACACTTAAGGTGTGTGTGTGTGAGTGTGAGACAGGAAGGGAGGGAAGGAGGGAGGGAGGGAGATGCAGTGCATTATGGGTAATACATCACTCACTCCTTCCACCTGTAGGTCCCTTTTATCCTGATGTCTTTTTTCTGAGAGGACTGATCTCATCCGAGCACGGCCAAAATGCTTTCCCCTTTTCCCCCCTCGTCGGCGCCCTTTCGTGCCCGCGCCGGCACGTTGCCATGGTTACCTGGGTGCCGTCACGACAAAATGTTATTCAACGGCGCGTGTACGAGCTCAGGCTTTATTGCGCTAGTGCAGTTTCAACTTGAGGAAACCGCAAAGGGTCGTCGTCGCCCCGCTCGCCACCTTCGCTGTGGTTTGGCCCCATTCATTTAGTCCACGCTCGATTAGCCGTCAAGGGATGTGTCATTGTCGCGGCCAAAAGTGCCTCCGTGGCACAATGCCTCTTCCCTCTCTGGTCAAGAAAAAGAACCTTACTAAAATACAGACTTCATTGTTTGGATTCCTTGAAGTCGCCACTGCGGGCACTCGTGGCCAACGACGAGGCGCTCTGAAACGCTCACACACTCGCTGTCACGTTAGGCTTAAAAGCAAACCTAGCCAGCCGTGCAAAAAAATCTGTCCTCCGTTGTGAAGTAAGTGCCCTCCCCCCAACCCTCTTCAATAAGAAGAAGCGGGGAGTCCACTACGAACAAAAGCCACACCACACCACACCACAATCTGCGACTGACGTCACCAGACGCTCTGATGAAACACTGGGCCTGCTGCTAGAGAAAAGACGCGCACACGCTGGGAGTGCGGATGTCTTGATAAACGCTGCGATAACACTTCACAGTACACCGCGCACAGTCATTAGTGTGGAACTAATAAGTGTCGGTCGCCGCCGCGTATTGACACATTGATGCGTCAGGCCCGCACAGGATTAACAACTCATTGACTACCAAAATGTGACCCGCTTACAACGATAGTGTGGATATTCTCTCTCTCTCTCTCTCTCTCTCTCTCTCTCTCTCTCTCTCTCTCTCTCTCTCTCTCTCTCTCTCTCTCTCTCTCTCTCTCTCTCTCTAGATATCTAGATATCTAGATATCTAGATCTAGATATCTATATATATATTTTTGCAATGCTGTATGTATGAAGTCTTTGACAGAATTTATGATGCAGCACAAAGACAATGCTGAGTCGCGTCATAGTGCCACCATGTGGTCGCAACCCTTCTGTAGGCACCACCAAAAACGTTGACCCAGAACCCCCGTCCGTCATCTTGACCATGTTGCGCCTTGTCTAGGGGCCTCGTTGAATGTTTGATTAAGGTCATCACACACACTTGATTTTGCACTCAAGCGGACTTGTCGTGACGTCATGCGCCGAGTGTCAAGCAAAGAGGAAGCGGAGGAGCCGGCCGGCCGGCCGGCGGCTCGGCGAGGGGATTGGCGTCATAATAGGATAAACGCCCCTCGTACGCCCACTCGCCCCCGGCAGGGCCCTTGGGAGATAAGCGAAGGGATTAGCCGGCCTGCCGCGCGCTTTACCCGGGGGCGGCAAATATCAAATATGCACAGCGTGCTCGTTTCCTGAAGTACCCTTCTACAATTGTCTTTGTCAAATCAAGTCACTTTTGAAGTGGTTGGAAAATCATTCAAATCCACTGCTTGTCTTTTCTTTCTTGAATTGATCTTTTGCATGTGTTTCCGCTTAAGCGTGGCACCTGTCTTGAAATTCAACAGCAGCTCCTCATTTGCCTTGCTCTCTCTCTCTCGCTCTCTCGCTCTCTCGCTCTCTCTCTCTCTCTCTGGCTCTCTCTCTCTCTCTCTCTCTCTCTCTCTCTCTCTCTCTCTCTCTCAGTGCAGTGCGTGCACGAATCCTCTTACAGGGGGATTATGGGCCTAAGATGTCTAGTGAAAGGGAGAGCGCAAAGTAAGACGCCACAAGACGGACATAGCCAAACAGTGGCCGAGCATGGAAAGGGGCCCAAAGCGCAGGGCCCAGGACGGGGTCGGAGATCGTCTCTCAATGAGGTCAGTTTTTTTTTTACATCCTTTACAAATACTTGAGTCGATTTTATCGGTACTTAACTCGAGTAGCTAAGGCGACCCGCTCCTCACAAGTTATCATTTGCTGCCTCGGTTCAAAGAAATGATATTTGACAGTTAAGACCATTTACCTTTTTATGAAGTGGCCGAGCTTTAAACACAAGATAGAACAGCGCAATAGGCCTTTCATTCAACCACAATTTGTGGACTATGTCACGAGCGTATGTTTTGAAAAGGTCTTTTCCTCGCTAGGCTCGGCGGGCCGAGCCTCACCCGGTGAAGTCCGTCTCGGGGCCCCGCTAGGCAGCCATGCGCTGGCCCGAGCCTCCTGCGCGAGGTTCGGCTCTCTGGGCCCTCCTGCTGCTGCTCTCGGGGGCGACGGCAGAGCAGCTGAACGCCAGCGGCCAGCACGGCGGCGGATCCCAGTGCGGCGACTACACCAACCAGGTACGTGACTCCTTAGACCCCCTGCAGATCACGACGGAGATCTTATCCCCTTTCCACCACCCTGCAGCCGACGGAGGACGGCATGTGCCGGCTGGTGGCCACGCTGCCGCAACTGGACGGCCAGCGCTGCCCCGACATGTTCCGCTGCACGGACGAGGTCTCCTATTGGCTGCGCCAGAACGAGGAGCGCGAGCAGCAGGTGGCCGAGCTGCAGGAGACCGTCCGCCAGCTGCACGAGGAGCTGCGCGACCACCGCCATCGCATCAGGCACTTTGAGCTGTTGCAGGTGACCCCCCCCACGCTAGATAGTTAAGATGCCGCCAATCCTTGCGAGTCGTATTTTCATTCAGAAGCAGGATTGGTGGCAGAAGCGGCCTCTGGGGGGGGCCTGGTCTCGTTTCCGACACTGTGCCGTTGCCACCGCTGTGCCGTTTCCACCGCTGTGTAATGTGTCGGCGGGTAGCCCCCGCCCCCCCCCTAACATATCCTTGACCTCGCTAACTAACAGGATTAGCTTCATGCGCCATGATCCACCGAGCCAATGAGAAAACACGGCATTGGGCCAAAGGTGGCCTCACGTGACGTGTGATGTTGCGCCTGGCAACGAGGCTTCCGGCCTCGGGCGTCGTCCTCGCCAGCGAGTCCACTTTGCCGCTGTCGTTTGTCAGCACGACGACGGGAGCAGTTCCAACGCCACCCGGGAGCGACGTTTCCACCAGATGGAGGTGCACTATGCCGAGGCCACCAGCTTGCTGCGCCTCCAGGGAACGCTCATCCTCAACCTGCAGGTACGGAGCTTCAAATGCACGTAGTCGCGTCCTTCCGAGCGCCCCGCTTAGTCGTAGTATTTTTTGCGCGTCTACTTTTAGAAGCAAGTTCACAACCTCAGCCGATTAGTGGAGCAGGCCAAGAAGAGCCCCGGATGCTTGATCAACGCAGTCCGGCCCAATCCTCTCATGAATAGCCAGCGGGCCTTACATCCGGGTACGCCCCTACCATCGACTTCCAGCAGAGGGTGCTTGCCGCCCACTAGTTGCTGTCCTTTGGCTTCCTTCAGAGATCCAGCACATGAGGAACTGTCCCATCGACTGCGCCTCCATCTACTACGACGGAGTGACGAGGTCGGGCGTCTACACCGTGGTGCCCTCGCTCGCAGCCCTGCCTGTGGAGGTCTACTGCGACATGGACACTGACGGTGAGTCGCGCATCCGTCCTCGCCGCAAAATGCACTGCGGCGTTGGCGTAAAACCATGACCGGGCGATCGCCGCACGGTGCAATCCCACGCTCACCGCCGTGCCAGGCGGCGGTTGGACAGTCATCCAGAGACGGGTGGACGGCTCCGTCAGCTTCGACCGCGGCTGGCGCGAATACCGGGCCGGTTTCGGCGACCTGCGCTCCGAGTTCTGGCTGGGCAACGACCACATCCACGAGCTGAGCGGCCACGGGGACTACAGCTTGCGAATCGATCTGGAGGACTGGAGCAACAAGCGCAAGCACGCCCTCTATCAACTCTTCAGGTGGGCGGCCCATTTCACGCAAGCACATAAGCCAAGTCTTCCACTCACTACCAAACGGGCACTCTTCCATATAATATTGACATCATGCTCACTGTCGCTCGAGAACCACTCGTTGCTCATCTCAAATCCTCAGCAGCGCAGGTTGGCCATCCATCCATCCATCCATCCATCCATCCATCCATCCACTAGGATCCCATACAGCGGTTTGCAAAGAAAAACGATCCGAGCGAGAGCCATGACTATAAACAGTGCGGACGTGTCCGTGTCGTGCGTGTGGCGCAGCGTAGAAGATGAGGAGCACCGATACCGTCTGCACGTGTCGGGCTTCGGCGGCAGCGCGCGCGACTCTTTCGGCTGGTACCACGACAAGCGCGGCTTCAGCACGCCCGACAGCGGCGACATCTGCGCCGAGATCTCCCACGGCGGATGGTGGTATAGCCAGTGCTTCTACGCCAACCTCAACGGCGTCTACTACAGGGTGAGTATCACGTCGAGTGGCAGTTTGGCGCAAACTGAGCAGGGCTGGCTGGCTGGCGTGTGTGCGTGCGTGTGTCCCGCCCGCAGGGAGGCCACTACGCGCCCAACGGTCAGCTGGGCCCCGACGGGATCGTGTGGCACTCGTGGAAAGACTCCGACTATTACTCGCTACGCAAAGTCACCATGATGATCCGGCCGCGCGCCTTTCGAAAACATCGCTCTCCCTGAGCGACCCTGACCACGGCGATGGACCGACTCTTCATTCCTGGACATTTTTCACGGTGACTGATTTTTTTTGTACTTTGTTTTGATTTTGTAATTTTTTTGGGTCAGCAAAAATGAAGGTTAAAGTGGGCAGATCAAAATATTTCTTATTTGTTACGATAATGAGTGCACGACAGCAGAAAGGGCGGTAGGGAAATCAAATTGTCTCAACAAAAGTCCAATAAAATTACAAGTGCAGCTCAATAAGAAATTCAGTCGTAGATTCATACAAAAAGCCAAAGTCAATATATATCCGTGTATATAGATGTATATATCAATGTAAAAATATATGTATCATGTTTTTCATGTCATAGTCTTAATATCTGGAAGTGGATTAATTTAGGCTTTTTACTAGCCGGAAGCGATGATATTCTCAAAATAAAATCAAACTTTCATCATGTGCAGTGATTCCGAGTCAGTGCCTCGTGGTCAACCATGAGTGCGTGCAAGAGATGGAGAGAAAAAAAAAAAAGTTTCATTTTAATGACAGGGTTGTTCACGTTCTTCTCTGGCGTGGACAAAGTCAATAGCTGTGCATGTTGCTCTCCAGCTGCACCCGATGACGGCGGGAGGGAGCTAAAAGGCCTCTTTCACCCACGGCCACAGGGCTGCACAAACCCCCCCCCCTTTGACCCCTTGCGTGTGCGTGCTCATTCGCATTCCATTTTGTCTCTCAAACGCAAGAATCTGTTCAGCGCAGATAAGGGCCTCCCTCCCTCCCTCAGCGTGCACGCACACACGCACGGCAAGCATAGAAAACGAGGCAAGAAAAAGTGGTTTTAGCAATTTTCAGTTCATTTCTAGCCACAAAGAAATGTCCGGAAATGAGCAAAACAGTTATAGTGTGTATTTATTTGATGAATTGTACACTCACCAGCCACATAGAAATAAGAGCCAATGCACCTTCATCAAAGTCTGCCTTTGGACTGAGCAAAACGGAACCTTACTTACATTGTACATGATGCAACCGTGATCGATCGGCGTGCTTTTTATTAAATACATACATTTACCGTAGATGTGTCTCACAGGATCTCAAAACGAGGTGAACGACAAAATGATTACGAGCCAAAAGCAAAACCAAATTGCATATGCGCTCTACAGCTCCTGCACCTTCATATATATTTATAGAGATAGATAGAAAAAAAACAGAATCAGATTAAAGGCAGTGGCAATTCATTGGTAGTCTTCAAATGCGCTTTGGGTCTTGAAATGTAAACGTCCATCAAATGCAACAAATGGAATTGGATTGAAGCGCTTTCAATTTTCATTTCAACTGAGCAAGGCACGTGGGTCGAGGACGGGAAGGGGCGGAGCTCCCTGTCTTCTGAGCGGAAAGTGCAGGAAGAAAGAAGGCGAAGCCGACACACACAAACACACGCGCGTGCACATTTCCTTCGAGGGAAATGTACAATAGCACACATTCATATGAAAAGGCACGGCTAGCTTTTCTGAATTGGATTTGGAAGAGCTCGGAGGCTACAGTGACATGATTATTTCCTCAGTTGTTGAAACTGCGGTTTAGTGCCTTTTGTTCCCGTCACCAGCTCGCTGATCTTATAAACAAAAAAAAGAGGAAGAAGAATTGTGTGCCGCACTCAGCGCTGGGCCTCTCCGCTTTGCCATTTAGCTCTCAATGAGAAGGGAGGGAGGGAGGAAGGGAGGGAGGGAGGGGGGTGGAGTTCTTCGGCCAGACCTCCCCAGGCGCCTTCACATTGTTGTGAACTGGCTGTGAGCTTGTCTCAGCTTTGCGGCGATCTGCCGGTGGATAGAGAGGCGAGGGTTAAGGGCCGTCCAATCAGGTGCCAGACGATCCATTTTTACCGTCTCGTAAAACTTGACTTGCTCTTCCAGGTAGAGCTGCATGACCCGGTTGTAGTCGTAGATACGGTTGCTATGGAAGTGGTTCATCTCAGCTGGTCACGTGAGAGCAAATGGTCAGACCGCGCCAGCAAAGCGCCGCCGCCTCGCTCGCACGGGCGCATGTGCAGCTTACCTTGTAAGGCGTAGGACATGGTGCTGACTCGTTTGGCCATGGTGACCTTTTCCTGAGGGCTAATTTTACTGGTGGCCACCAACTTGTCGCCTTCCTTCACTTTGTCAATAGCGGCCTAGCGGTTACAAAGCGGTTCTGTAAAATGGTTGCGATCCACGCCAAACTAAAACAGCGCAACATTGGAATCCTCAAAGGTATGTAAGAGTTTACACCTCTAGGGGGAGCCCAAGAGAAATCATAACCTGACTACTTCTTATTTTGAATTGAGGAATTTAAAAGAAACATTAGGAGCAGGGCAGACTTTAAAATAGGCGTGAAGCTCAGAAAAGCAAGTTGTTTATACAAACTATGCAGATGTGTTATGCTTACACTGGTAGTCAATGTACAATATTGTTCTGTGCCCTTTAACCAAATGTTTTTTTTTTTCTTTTTTTTGCCTATTGTCAGAGTTGTTCACGTGGAGGCCGCTGTACCTTATGGACGCCAATTGTGTCCGGGAAGCATCCAAGCAAACCTTTGTACTCGTTGTTGGTCTCCATGAGGAAGTGGAGATCCTTTCTTGGCTGGAACCAATGTAAGGCACACAAACATGGGGAGGGGGAGGGAAAAAAAAAAAGTCTAGATTACAAGCAGAAGGAAGCCGATTGTTGCGGTTAACGGAATCCAAGCAAGGAGTAGCACACCACTGATAAGCGGGAACAGGAAATGTGTGATTCTATCTATCTGGATGTACCGTACGTCTGCTATTCGTCACTAGAGGGGCATCAAACGGGGAGACTTTTGAGACCCGACAAAAAAAACAAAGGCTGTCACCAACACAAGTGACTCGAGGTGCTTGTGCGGATGGGCTCAGGCTTACCGCGCATTCTCCTCCAGGCCGAAGCCAAAAAAGAAGGCCACCTTCACACTTTATTTAATGGCAACACTTAGCACAATGTACAAACAAACGTGTACAGTACATGTTCAGAAGAATTTGATAGGAATTGGAAGCGGAAGTCACGAGCACCTACCTGCTCTGCTACCAACTGCGCTATCTCCTCGTAGGTCTTCCCTGCGGCTGTCATGGCATCCGTCAGCGTTTCCTCACCTACAAGAGGTATGATTATTATTTTTTTGCATTCCGATGCACTGGCGTGTCTACTTGGTGGCTAAGCGCGGCCATTCCAATTTTGCGCCATGCCGGTCGGTACCTTGGTATCCGCTGCTGGTGAACACCGAGGAGAGGTTCTGGAAGGCTTTACCGATTCGTTGGTATTCTTTGGGCAGAGCTGAAGTCACAGAGGTACACGGGATTCAGCCTAACGCCTGGCGGCCAAATGCGGACGGACGGACGGCGCTAGGTTACGTACGGCCCGTGCATCGCTTCCAGTGCTCGTTGCCCACTGTGAGGATTTCCTTCACCCCGTCGTCCATTGCTTTGGTGAAGCGGCTAAACTGGTCGCATTTATTCTCCCTGTGCGCCAAAAAAAAAAGTTTGGTGAGCGTTTGTGTCACCTGTTGAGGGCCAATTCTTTCACTCACACTTCCATAGGATCCAAGTCGGGAGCCTCGGGCTCGATGGTAGTGAAGATCATCACTCCCACCGTCTCGTCCTTTTCTGCTTTTCTCTTGCCAGTTTTCCAATCCTGCGCAAGAGCGGCCGGGCGACGCCTTCAGTCGGACGCAAATCGGGCCTCAGAGTAGATGGCGGCCGTACCTTCTCGTCCTTATAGGTGAGGAAGAGCTGAAATACTTCGCTACTGGCAACGACAGGGTGCCTGCACATGCGGCTCATCCAGCCTTGCAAGCGCTCCATTCGCATCTTGATAAACTCCTCCTCAAAGCGCCCTGGCGTGCAAAAGAAAAATGAAACCTCACTCGTGCCCCACCCCCCCCGGGTCGCCGCAAGCGCGAGACTCACCTGTTACCTGCTTGTCCGGTAACGACGGGATGGGAATGGCCGAGCCAAATTTGTCCAGGAGCCTCTCATAGAGCCAATCAAAGTGCTTGTATCTGTGATTGACGGGTCGGTTGGTGGTCTGGAAGGACGTGGCCAAGAAGGCCAAGAGTTAGACGCTTGATGGACGCGGCGGCGGCGGCGGCACGTTGCCGGCGGCGACCGGCTCGCTCACGTTGGCCGTGATTTGGTACTCGATGTAACTCTTGAGGCCGTACATCTTGGAGCCCTTCTTGGGGTCGGCCACCACGCAGTCCAGCTGCGATTCCGGGTAAAGCCACACCGGACCGACCCCGCCCATCTGTGCTTGGGCAAAAAAAATATTCTTTTTTGAAGGAGCCCCTAAAGCAAGATGGCAGAGAACAATTTCCAATAGAACCTACGTAGATGGTGAGCTTGTCCTTGCCCTTTGCTGTCTGCTTACACAGGAGGTACAACTCGGGGCCAGACTTTGAGAAGCCGGGAAACCTGAAAGAAAACAGCAATGGGACTCGCTCTTTCTTCCAGCCACTCTCCCATCCGTCGGGTTTCCACGCCGTTCACAACCTCGTGGGCTGTGGCTCGGACAGACCTGACCGTTCCGTTTCTTACTTGAGTTTCATGGAGGCGTGAGCGCCGCCTCGCTGCATGGCGCCCCCGTCTCCCGATTCGGCCTCATTGAAACCCCCGGCCGACTTGTCGTCCCACTCGTCGTCCCACTCGTCGTCGTCGGCGGCTCCTGCGGGCGGCCCAGACGGACAAAAGTCAGGGCGGCCGGGATGCCGCGGTCCCGCACGCTGGGGCTAGAGATCATCCGGCCCCGAGCGATGCGCGCATTAGGGAGAAGCGAGGAGAGATGGCAAATTGGATGATTAGCAGTCATTTTCAGCCCGCCTTTGACATATTTGATCACGCCTTATGCCGATTTGAACACAAACTTTCAGCAGTACAGTGTTAATGCAAAGACCAAAAGTCGTCGCATGCTTTGAATGCTTGCCCCACCCCCTCGCAAAGAAAAAAAAAATGCCATGGCCACACCATGCATAGATAGATACCTGTGTAATCAATAAGGTAAGGATAGGGGTAGATGTCTTTGGAGAGAGAGAGAGAGAGAGAGAGAGAAAGAGAAAGAAAAAGTCTGTTCATTCTGTTCCATCTGCGTTTTCCTTTTGCAAAAACAAATGAAGAAATTGAGGTCAGGCCTCATTTGGCCTGCTTGACTCATGCGTGAGTGAGTCAAGCTTTTCCACCGCTTGGTGCGAGATCTGCCGGGTCAGGCGGCACACAGCTGCAGAGCCGTGCTTTTGTTTCTTTTTCTCAACTTCCAAGGGGGGAGAAAAAAAACAACAACACTTCAGAGCGTCAATATGTGTGTGCGCAGGGCTCGGTGACTACCTGGACCCTGGTAGGCCTGAGGGTGGCCGTGAGAGGCGCCGGCCCAGGAGTCGCCGGCGGCCGCCTTGCCCGTCTGGGTGCCCTCCGGATTGGACGCCCAGTTGTTGGAGGCGCCCGCCGAGGGGTCCGTGCTCCACGAGGACCAGGGGTCGCCGCCGTTGCGCTCGGCCTGCGCGGGAGGGACCACAAAAGTAAGGAGCTTTTCATGTCGACCGTTACAAATTACACGGCTGCCACACATGCGCTCCACACCAGCCAACAGTTAGCGTGCCATCATGCTGGTCACAGGCAACAGGAGGCGCCAGGGGGTGCAAAAAAAACCCCAAAAAAACATGGGGGGGGGTAGACTTCATGCCGCTCAGCTCTGCCGACCACCCCCGAGTGGCGGTTACCTCATCAGGGTATGGGGAAACTGGGGTGTCGGGTGGGGTGTTCGACCCCCTAGCGGCCACCTTAAGGGAAGGGAGAAAAGGTCACGTCATCGCGAGGCGCCCACAGCCAAGCAGTTGAGGGATGGAGCGGAGGGGGTCAAATGGAAGTTGAGAGTGAGCGTTTCTTGACTCATCCGCTTTCCCTTCCCCGATTTGTACTGATGCAGCAGTACACTCATTTCCTGGAAACTTCCTGCTAAAATGCAAACGTGACCGAGCTGCCGCGCGACATATGTGGAGCTCTCTCTCACTTCTGCATTTGTGTGCGTAGCTCACACGGGTAGAAAAAAATAAAACAAGATCGACTCCACTCACCTGGTTTTGTGTCCCGGCCGCGGGGGCAAAAGCGTCAAAGAAGGACAGATCAGAATTTGTGACGCTGCCAATGTTGGCGGCCGGCGGCGGAAGGGCCGACTTGTTGAGCTGCAGAAGGGAAACCATTCCAAGTTGAGTCTTTATGACTTTTACAGGTGCATTCCTCCAGGGTAACTAACGCCACCGCGTTCCACTGGAAGCTCAGACAGCAACAAAAAAATGGCCAGAGCAACTGTGTGCTCTGCTCTCCTTTTCATTACAATCAAAATCGAGCCTAATCAAAGCAACATCTCATCTCATCATGTTTCTGTTCTTTTAGTTGAAACGAAGGCTTCGCCCGGAGCAGAAAGCAATCTCTGGACTGGACCTCGTCGGAGCCCCGCCGTAGCTACGATGACTATCTCAAGGACTTTGTGAGTCCTGACCTCGGTCGGCTGAATCTCAAAGAGTAACAAACAACGTGGCTGGATATGTCTGCGTGGGGTAAGCCTTGACTTTTAACTGTCTTTTTAAATCCGCCCAATCAGCTCAACCGGATGGGCAAAGACGACGAGCGAGCACAACATCCTGTTGAGATTTGGCTTTCAAGCTGCGGCGCTATCTGCTTGCGTTTCTGTGCCCCCCCCTGCGGCGCTATCTGCTTGCGTTTCTGTGCCCCCCCCCCCCTTTCACAATACAGTACAGAACGTATGACATTTCGTCGTGTACGTGCGTGTGTCACCTCGATGTAGTCTTCAGGCACCAATCCCACATCCCCTCGGGTGTTCTGCGCTTCAATCCAGCCACCGCCAATTTGCTGGAACCCAAATCAGACATTTTGGATTAATCAGCGAAGCAATCGAGAAGGTCGGAGCAAGCGGTATATTTGCGCAGTCAGGCCACGATCTGACCCAAAAGGGCCCGTGTAGAGTTAGGTAAATGTCCAAAGCCCAGCGAGTGGCGCAGCGCTCAGGCTTTTTCGAGCGACTTTGCAAAGTTGCCGCTCGACAAACACAGCCAGGAGACCTTTGAACTGTCGGCCACCGACAGTGACATCATGTTTGCGCTCTTCCTTCCTTCCTTTCTTCCTGCGGCCTGTGTTTGTGCACCAGTTGAGAACTCCAATTTCATCAAAGTCCAACTCACCTGATTGGTGATAGTGACCGTTTCGCCTTCTTTCACCGTCAGCTCATTGTTTCCCGGCTCGGCGGTGAAGTCATACAAAACCTGTGCCTGAGAGCAAACACACACACACAAGGCGCACTTTTCAGCTATTTGTCTGTCGACGGAACATTATTAACATATTCCAACACGAGTCGCCTCGGTGGTGCGCTCATTGATCAAACAGGACAAACGGGTTCCCCTTTGCCTGTTTTCCGCTGAGTCGTAAGCACTATCGGTGTCAACCAAAAACAAGTACGGGGGGGGAAAGCATGCTCCCGACAAGCGCTACGCATCACGAGGTCACTTGAGCAACGTCAACACAATGGTTTCACATTTACTACAGTGCATGCAATTCCAGACCTACAACAATTCTTACAACAGCTCTCAAAGAGGTTTGTTTCAAAACTGCACGTTTGAATTGAATAGGCAAAGACGTGCAAATACTGAGAACCAAGTCCTAGTCATTTTCACCTCATTTGGCTAAACCGGCCGGCCGGCGAAGACTCCATTTCCCAGGTCGCACCGCGAGCAGCAAGTGACCCGCACTTGAAAGGTAGTAAAATGTCACAAGACTCTTTTAATGAGACATTTCTCCACCATCGGGCAAACGTGAGCACCAACTGCTCCCCGATTAGACTTAGCCGCGCGTTTTGCGCGCAGAAAAAGCGGATGTCGTTGCGTCTCGCTTTGAAACTTTGACTTTCAAAGTTACTCGAAAGCTAACGTGAGAAACTGCAACAGTCCGTCAGACAACCAACCAACCAGCCTGCCTGCCAGCCAGCCTCCACGAAGGCAATGCAAAGCACCTCAAGTTCGACTTGCCATTATTCCAGCCTGGGGAAGTTGCCGATCTTACCTTTAGTGCCATAGTCGAAGCATTTATCACTCATTAGAAAAAGAAAAGCGACAAATCATGCAGGCAGGCCCCAGCAGTCGGTTTGGAGGCTTTCCACTCAGCTGGTCATTTCCTTCCGCTGCTTTTCTTCTCCGTGACGTAAACACGGCGGTTCCTGTAAACAACCGCAAGCAAAACACTTTTCAAGGGAACGAAGGCCCAAGTGGGTCCGGCCGGGGTGTAAACGCAGATGAGATCCGTCCGTGTTGGTTCGGGCCGCCCTGAGCTGTGTGGATGCGGGCTGGGTTGGGCTGGGCTGGGCTGAGCGCGCGAGGGAGGGAGGGAGAGGAAACCGGAAAGATGGACCCGATCCGATAGTGCTCTGGTTCGGATCCGCTCCTCTTAATATTTATTCAAATCATAACACGCTTGTTAAAAAGGTTTATATAGCTTTACATTGCGTCAACCTTACTTTAGCAACACCGCTTTACAATAAGGAAGTGCATTAGTTGTTTCATAAAAATAGATGGAAAGAAAAACAGTTACACTACCATCAGCACAAATATGAGGGCTAAATTGCACGTGGACCAATTCTTTTTGAATATAAGATATAACGTTGGCTGGTTTTCAAATAAAAACAACAACAACGTAACTGTTGAACGATCGTTTCTGTCCGTCAGTGTCGCCCTCAGGTGGCTAAAAACTGCGTTGCAAGTCTAGTCAATGCACTCCGACCTACTAAACGGCTAGAATACAAATATCTAACGTCAATTAAAACCTTTCCATAGGAATTTCAGATTTTTTTCTTCTCTCCCGATGCTGTCCTATCAATTTTTTCCCAGGTCGACACCCCGGCACCTGCTCATATTTCAACCAGATGACGATAGAAGTGATGGATAATGAATTGTATGACGATAAGGGAGTTTTGGCGAGGGTGTGGTATGTTTGGGGGGGGGCGGGCGGTATCACATGGGTTTATCTAGCACTGCAGGTGTGTTCAAAGGGTGGGGACGCTATTTGGCTCCTCAAGCACACGCACGCTCCAAAAGCTCTCCGGCCTCAGCTGGGACATCATGCTGACTCTCCTTCCCATCCTGTGTCTGGTCTGGAGCCAAGGAGCGCAGGCGTCAGATCCGGACCTGCCCTTCATGGACTACCTGGACAACCATCACCTGGTCTGCATCAAGTGGGGCTTCGATGACGAGCAGGGGAACATCACTGTCAAATTCATCGTCAACACCACCGGCTGGGTGGGCTTCGGCCTGAGTCCCAACGGAGACATGACGGGAGCCGACCTCATCATGGGGGGCGTCGGGCCCGGCGGGATCTACTTCAAAGTAAGTCACGTGATCGAAGCGAGGCCAGATTTGTGTTCTAATGCATGTTTTTTTTGCTTTGTGTTTTGCTTGGTGCAGGATTATTACGCGACGGCAAATAGCTACCCGGTGGAAGACCGGCAGCAGAGCTACACGCTGCTGTCCCTCGAAGAAAGCGACGGGCAAACACTCGTGACCTTCTCCAGGCCCTTCCAAACTTGTGATGACCAAGATCTCCCCATCACCGTGAGTCAGACTCGAAACTCTTTTCGTAGCGCGCACCCCGTCCGAGCTAGACGTGAGTCACCGAGCCATGATAAGCTCGGAGATGGTCACTTTCTAACTTTGCACCTGGCAATTTTCTTCTCTTGTGTTGAAAATGCCTTTGTCCTTTGTCAAGCTCAAGTTTCATCTAAGCTGCATTTGTGGGTCTTCTCCTGTTTCGCTCCACTGAATGCTTCCATAAGATCTTGTCCACTTTTGTGTTCCGATACGAGAACGCGTCATAGCAACACGGTTTATTCTCATTGAAAAGGACGTAATCCGACACGGTTTTGGTCCAGAATCGTTTACGTGCATGCGTGGTTACTATATACCTATAAGGGTCAAAGCGGCGATTGGCGCGTCGCCTCGGTAACGAGCTTCTTTCGGAATGTCACCGGTCGCTTTTTTTTTTGTGCCGCTAGGCCCAAGCCATGAATCTGATCTACGCTTACGGAAACACGGATGAGATCAGCTACCACGGGGCCCTCGCCGGCACCAAAGAGATCAACCTACTCAATTATGTCTCCAGAGACACGGCGGCGGCAAATGGAAACTCCATCAGAGCCACCGTGGAAAACGTAGGAATCAAATCCCACTCCTGTTGGGTTCCACGCTTGGCAAGATTTTTTGCAAATCAATCATTGGGTGTGCATTCTTTGTAGGTCATCATCCCTCCGCAGGACACTTATTACTACTGCAGGGTCATGAAGCTCCCCACCTTGATTGGCAAGCATCACATCATTCAGGTATTTTCAATTTGTCGTCACCTACGAAATCATTTCATCCCAGAAAAAAAAACCATTGGAGTGCAATTTTATTTTGTTTCTCGCGGAATTGACGGAACAACTGGTTCTCGACCACGCACGGACGGCATTTGCACGCTTTCAGATTGAGCCGGTGATCGAGAACCCCGACGTGGTGCACCACATGCTGCTGTACAGCTGCCCGCCTTCGGTGACCAGGCCCTACGACGGCGGTTGCTACCTGGACCACTCGGGGGCCCTCTGCCACGCCATCGTCGCCGCTTGGGCCCTCGGAGGCCAGGTGGGCCGTCCGCCTCGCCGCCTTTCTCCTTTGACGCGTCTTGATCAATAAATACAATTTTATATATATTTTATAAAATAAAAATCTTGATAAATCTGTCCGCCGCCGCCGCCGCCGCAGATCTTTGACTTTCCAGAAGACGCGGGCATCCCCATCGAAGGCGGCGACGGCTCGGCATTCTACCGTCTGGAAATCCATTACAACAACCCAAACAACGAATCGGGTAGCCTTTTGACGAGGTCTTCGGCGCGACCGCCTGTCGCTGAGCCTCGGCTGTCGTGCTCCTCCCGCAGGCAGGACCGACAGCTCGGGTCTGAAGCTGCACTACACGGATCGACTGCGCCCGCACGACGTCGGCATCCTGAGCGCGGGCGTGTCGCCGTCCGGTTCGATCAATTACGACATTCCTCCCGGAGCCACTAAGTTCCGCACCTTCGGTGTGTGTAACACCAGTCTCTTTTCTCAGGTACGTGGCTGCGGCATGTGGCGATTTCCCGCACGTATTCCCAATCTTCTCCCTCTACGTTTCTACCCTACGCAGATCATGGACCCGGTGCCAGACTTGCAAGTTTTTGCCATTATGATGCACACGCATCTAGCCGGCAGGGAGGTCCGAGTGGGCCATTTCAGGTAAGAAAGGGAGAAAGGGCCACAAACACGTGTATGTATGTTTGTGTAACCTGTACTTCATTCATTCGCGGTGATGAGCACGCTTGTCGCCGATAGAGACGGAGAGCAGTTGGGTTTCCTCGCCGCCAATCCCAACTATGACTTCAACCTGCAAGAGATCACCAGATTGGGAAGCATCAAGACCATCAAGCCGGTGAGCCTGCCGGCTTTCACGTGACAAAGCCAGTCTCCCGCGCTGGCTGGGAAGTCCGACTTTTAATTCTCAAATGCGCGCCGCTGTCTGCTACAGGGAGACGTCATTGTGGTGGAGTGCTCCTACAACACCTCCGGGCGAACAAAACCTACAGAGGTAAGCGTAAGAAGCAAAAAATCCTAGCAAGCGCAACTTGAATGCCTACCGAGCACTTGTGGCTTCACGCAGATGGGCTTTGCGACCACCGACGAGATGTGCCTGGCCTTCCTGCTCTACTACCCCAAAATTGAGATTGTAACGTGCATCAGCTGGCCCAATATATCAAACCTCAACCAGCAGTGAGAGCCTTCTGCTCCAAACAAATACTTTTGCTTCAATTAGGCAGGCGCATGTATCGTGAGATGGTCCTAATTATTTGATATGAATTTCCCGCAGATTCCCTTCGGGAGGCTCGCTTTCAAACCAACAAGAAATCGCGGCGTACGAGAACCTGGTGAAGAACTTGTCGCAAATTCAGATCGTATACACTAATAATGTAAGACTTTTTCTGCTCATGGGAAAATTTCATGCGCTTGTCATATTCCTCATGACACACTAAACAGAACAAAGCTAACCGTAAAACCTTCCCATTCCAAAGAAAATGTGAGACCTATTGCTTTTGGCTTTTCTGCTTTCCGACAGAGCCGACTCGGCATCAACCCCAACGGTCATGTCGGCTATATGATGGAAACGCCAACTTTCCGCTGCGGGCATACGGGCAACGCATCGAGCAAATGCACATCCCGGATTTGGCATCAAGCGGCGGTCCTGTTGGTACTCCTCTGGATTGCTCTTTTCTAAACAATCCACAGACACCATCGTCTCATTCGGTTTCTGTATTTAGCAAATATTAGGATTCATATTCACTTTGAGGATATTCCTTTCAATGCAGTTAGTGTTTAGCATTGTGAGAGTAGTTTGCACCAGTGATCAAATGCTCTGCATTATTGTCATTGTTATCAATTATGCCGCATCACAGTTAGATTTGTGATTTTTGCATTGTCCTTTGATGAATGTGAAGTTTGCCATATAGGATTGAAAGGTGTGGTGGAGGAAATGCATTGCACCAATTAAAAAGCACAAACAAAACCAAAGAAAAAAACGTTTCGGTGGTCTCACACGTAACGTAGGACGTAACGGTTTCATAGATTTGGCCGAGCGTCGGTCGGAGTGAGCTCTCACTCCTACTGGCATTTCGCCGCGGCTGTCAAAGTGAATGCATGTGTACGGCGTCGCCGGCTTCAAGCTTTCGGCAATGTTATTATCAGAATGATATCGCAGCGGGACAACGGGGATTTCGCTCGTTTTTATACCGTCACGGAGCCCACGAAACACTCGAAAGGCTACACAGTTTACAAAGTGACCGCGCGGGTGAGTTGCCAGCTGTGGCTAATAAAGATGGTGCTATGCAGCTAGCTCGAGCTAAGCTAGTCGAGCTAATGTGATGCGAACGCCTAACGGTATCCCCGACAACATAGCAGCGTTGCTGCATTTGTGTGTTTGTAAGCTTATGGGCTTTCTAAAAATACCATGAGTGTTTTTGTCACCCTTGGGGGTTATGTAATTGCTTAAGCATTTGCCATCACAACCGTAAATGAACCTGACCCAAAGCCAAGCGTAAACTGCGTAGCCAAGTGGTTCGCGACGCTTGAAGAGGACCCAGGAGGTTGGATTGATCTCATTTACAGGGGAATTTACTGTGATATGACTCTACGGCGTGTTCCAATGTTACCTTCACATTATGTACAGGAATTTTGAAATCTGTGTTCAGCAATGCGCGATCTGCGCAGCGGTGTGTCAGGAATACCGAGGAAGTAAGAAGTTTGCGTACGCACAGATAGATGATTGACGTAGCAAGCCTGAAATACAAAATCGACGTCAGGGCAAAACGCGGACTAAATACTTTTTGATGCTTTAAGCAAATGTCATTTATCCCACTAAAATGGGAAACTATGACCGATTAGAGTTGATCAATGCGTTATTCTTTATTTAGTCTCATAGATAGATACTTTATTGATCCCCGGGAGGAAATTCAGGAGCCAGCAGTTTGATACAGACCATCACCTTCAAATTTACTGGCGATGTCTCCCTCTTCCCCCGGTCATTCACCATATAATGCAGCCATTGTCCCCCTCCCTGCTCATATTTGTATCAGCCCTCCCTTACAAGAACAATTGGATTACAATCTTGACTCCTCTTCTGCTTTTGCACAGATCATTTCTAGGAAGAACACAGAAGACGTCCAAGAGGTAAGACATTTTTCACTCGTTACTTGGAGTAGAAGTAGGGAACCCTGGTCCAACAAGCACCGTATTCTCTCTTTGCTGCAGCACAGCACACTCAAATCATTACAGGTTTCCACAGAGCTTACTGATCACCTGGTTTTGGAAATCGATGAGTTGCACAACGGGGAGACACGGCTCTCGCAGGACTAGGGTTACCGACCCCTGACTCTGTTGACTTGGCTTTTGAGTTACGACGTCCACTTTGGAATGCAGCGCACTCTTACCCGGAAGCCGCGCTAATGCATTCAGCATGATGTTAATGAAAGGATGACTTCAACGGGGAGTGAGACGAATTTCTCGCACACGGTCACGCAGTAAAGAAAAGTAGCGACTGGATCCGTGCGTCCGGACTTGAGTTTGTTTGTTGATTTTGTTTGACCCCATCGCATCGCACTGCGCTGTCTTGTCACTGTTGTCCAGATAACGGTGTGGAAAAGGTACAGCGACTTTCGGAAACTTCACCACAACCTCTGGCAGCTGCACAAGAGTGTTTGCAGCCAATCGGAACTGTTTCCTCCCTTTGCCAAGGCCAAGGTGTTTGGTAAGTTTGTATCAAATACATTTGTCTTGGCTCTCTCATGTCTAAACATTGTGAGATCCTGTTCTGCCTCCTAGCCATTGAGGATGAGAGAGCCAATTTGTAAAGGTCACACTATATGGAAAAATGTCTCTTCTTTGACGTGGAGGTCGCTTTGATGACTCCGTGATTGAGGAGAGGAGACAGTGCTTGGAGGATCTGCTGCAGTTCTCTGCCAACATTCCCGCTCTGTACAGCAGCCAGCACATCCGCGAGTTCTTTAAGGTGAGACGTCGGCGCCATCGAATGCACATGCGCGAAAGCACGAGCCCCAAATCTGGACACGTGTCGTCCAGGGCGGCGAGGTCCACGACGGCTCGGAGCTCATCGGACCGTCCGAGCCTTTCTCCCAATTTCTGGCCGCGGACTGCAGCTCGGATGGTAGGTGCTCATATTTTCACTTGTTTTCAATCTGATTCCACACTGATGCTATTGATTAAAAAAAAAAAAAAAAGGCTTCTTGAATGTTGATCAGCCACAAAAGGATGCCAAAGCACTACTTTTCTATCTGCAAGGGCTTTGCTGATCTGATATTCTAGCCGTCACGATGGAAGTTAGAAGCGATCCTTGGACTCTTCCAAGTCACAATGTTAAACAATCAAAGAGTGGGCGTGGGCATTTTCCTCACAATCCTTACAATCCATTTGGATTTCTTCTTCAGTTCAACAAGACCGCAGCTGTGCAGAAGATTTCACAATCACGTCAGAGTATGGCGGTAAAGCTTGAATTCTTTGTCTTAATAATTGGATTAGAGCTGCAATTCACATTCAAGCATAGGTACGTTCCTTCTATCCACACATTTTCCAGGCAGCGACTTGAACTCCCTGGCCGTGGACACGGAGTCTCTGGCTGAGCTCGACGATGGCGTGGCCTTGGGCCGCACTTCCCCGAAGCAGCCGCACGGGGGCGCCGCCAGCAGCAGCAGCAGCAGCAGTAGCAGCAGTCCACACTTGCCCTCCCTGCACCGTCTCCGCCGCCCCCCGTCGCCCGCTTCCCTGGCCTCGAAGCTGGAGGTCCCTCGGCCCGGCCGCGCGTCAGTGTTCTCCAAGAAGGAGAAGCTGAAGGCTGACTACCTGGACAAAGCCAGCCAACTGATCTGCGTGGCTGCGCAGAAAGAGAAGGATCAGGACTACCGGGCGGCGTTCTCCTTCTACCGCAGCGGAGTGGACCTGCTGCTGCAAGGTGTTCAAGGTGAGAGTGGGGGATCAGGCAGGATTGACCATTCCTTGACCTCCTCTTCCCCAAAATGTGGTTGGAAATGAATGAACATCACAACGCAGGTGAGCCCAGCCCCACGCGGCGAGAGGCAGTCAAGAAAAAGACGGCCGAGTACCTGATGCGAGCAGAGCAAATATCCAGTCGGCATCTTTGCGCCAACATGGGCCAGGCGCCTTCGCGGACGCTGGTGAGCCACCGCTCGCTGGCTCGCTGGCTCGCTGACTTCCTTTTCACTCATTCATTAGGTGTGCATCGATCTCCGTGGAATGACTGTTTTGGTTGTAGGTGATGGGGGCGCAGTGCTGCGCGTCCACCAGCAGAGGGAGCCAGCACAGTCTTTCCGATGATCTCGCCGCTTACCGGGTGGTGGGCGTCATCGATAAGGTAAGGTCGCTGAAAGGTCGTAAAAACGGGCCGTCTGTCTTTCGGGGTTAGGGACCGAGCCGTCGAGGGAAATTTTTCTGATAACGCAAGTCCACCCTTAAAAATGCTGACACTTATTGTATAGAAGGAGCACGAGACAGGAAAAAATGGCAGTGGATTTGCGGGGCTCAAGGTGAAACGCAAATGCTTGCGTCTGTCTTCGCCAGCCACTTTGTTCACGCAAGTGCAGAACATTTGTTGACTCGTGTCCTGATGAATATGGACAGCGTGTCCCCGTGTGGCCTCTCCTCCTTCAGCAATAAAACAGAAGATTGACTTGATAATATTGTAGAGAGTATTGTAGTGTGTGTGCGTGCGTGCGTGCGTGCGTAGCCGCGCGTTTAGCGGCACTTATGACTAGCACCAAGGTCAGTTTGGGTTGCCGGTTCTGTCAGCCAGCTGCCGGCGAAGCAACCTCCCCACTCAGCCATGAAATGACTTGGCAAGCGGCTCGGCGAGCGCCGCGCGACACCGAATCAATGATGCTCATCCTCAACACGTGCGCGTAAAACCCTTAAGGAGAATGTTGACACGAGAGCGGCGCGCCGCCGCCGCCGCGCCCGACTTGGCCGCGCCCGACTTGGCCGCTCCATCACTTTCAAAGCAGCTTGGCAGTCGGAGTCGTGGCAAAACGCTGAGCGGCCCGCCCTCCTCGTCTCATCCTTCCACCTTTCACTTTTAATGGGGACAGAAGAGACAGATGGAGAAAGCTCCTCGCCCTGCCGCCGTCCCCCCATCCTCCCTGATGTTTGTGTCTTAATTATATTAGCGCCCTGGCTAGCGACACCGCTCTGTTTACTCACATCTCCATTCATATCCATTTAGCCCGCACCTGTTTGGTCCCGGCCAGGGTCACGCGGAAAGAGCGCACGCGCGCACACACACGCACGCACAGAACTCACTCACCGGGTCGCCCACATATGCTCGGGCTCTCCCCCGAGAGGCTGATGATGGAGCGCGAGAGCGATGATGATGTGAGGACAGAAAAGAGGCGCAAATGAAGATATCAGGCAGAGCGGCAGGGAAGGAAGGAAATTGGAACATTGGTGGCGCGTGTGAAAGGAAGGTCAGCATATAAGGACGGCCGGCGACATCTGCTCGTTAATTGAAACCGTTGACACATGCGGAAAAAAATGATTGAATCATAAACCCTCCTTATATCATAATAAAAACAAGAAACTCGTTGGCAAGTACGGACGCTTACTTTGATTGACGTATGGCACGGCAGCGTTGGAAAAAGACTGAAATGAAATGCCACTGAACGTGATCTTGGACAACCGGCGCAATGTCAACGAATGAAATGAGAAATGTTACGTGTCTATGCTCAATAATTGGCCGCAAACTCATTTGTTTGCACCCATCTGCTCGGCTAATCGGCTAATAATTTGAGCCCTAATGTGCTTAAATCAGTGTTCGGCGGCTGTGACATTGGCCCCACGGGTTAATCCCCCTCTCCCGTCTCGTTTATTTTGCGCTCCGGCGGAAGTCATTGAACCCTTTTGTCATCGCCGTTTGTAAGCTGCCCATTAACGAGCCTCTCCCTTTCCTTCTCCCGTGGCAGGTTCTTTTGGTCATGGACAAGAGAACAGGAGAGATGTTCGTCATGAAAGTAAGTCTGGCGTAGTTTTTCTGATGATGGTGTGTGTGTGTGAAGTGTGCCAGATGCCCCGCCCCGCCCCGCCGCTGTCGGTGACCGCTGTAATTGATTCTAATGGGCCTGTCCCTGTCAGCTCCTCTGCGCTCAGGTGTGAGACGCGTGCCAGATGTCAACGTGCGGTGTGGCCACACATCGCTACACACACACACACACTCGCATATATGGGGACATATCTGCGGACACTTGCTGCCAATGTGAACTGGATTTGTGCGACTCTCTGAAAGTCACACACGCTTGTATAGCTTGATGGATCCGCTGACTTTGAGTCGGGGCATCCCTGGCATTAGTAGATAATGGTACCTTTGCCACGCCGCCATCCACGCCGGAGTCAGAAGCAAAAGAATGGCAAGAATTAAATAGCTCGCTTATCACGATGAATCCTTTGAGGCGCCTTCTGGTGTGCGTTTGACCAGCAGGGGGCATTGTCATAGCGTAGGGCAGTAGGATTAGCCGTTTTCCCCAAACCGTAACAAACGTTTGCCTTTTGCGGAAGCGCGTCAAGTCGAGAAGGTGACAGTGCCAAACGTCTCCCAATTCTTTTTTGGCCTCCGTCAGGGTTTGAGGAAGAGCAGCGACTGCGGCCGGGCCAAGAAGAGCATCACGCCTCGCTCGGTGCCGCACATGGTGCAGCTCAAGAAACTCATCGACTCGGAGGACACCGTCTTCCTGTTGCTGGGCCACGCCGAGGGTAAGACGCCGCCGCCGCCGCCTCGGCGCTAGACGCCGGTCTTGCCGCGTGACCTTGTCCCGGGCAGATGTTTGATGGAGATGGCTGTGCGTGTCACAGGTCATTATTGCGGTAGCAGGTGGTGGCACGCTTCATTAGCTACGCCAACACCCGGGCATCTCTCTCGCCTTTTGGGCGGTGCTCAAGGATTCCAACTTGGACTTATTTTCTGTGTGCGCTTGCACTTTGGGTTCAGTTTTGCCAAATGTATTCATTCATTCCCAAAAAATCCAGAAGCCAGCTTTGATTTCGACCATGCCTAAGTCTCCGTGATTGCGTGTACCTCTGCAGGCGGAAAGCTGTGGTCCCACATCGGGAAGTACCTGCACACTTGCAACCCGGACGACAGCTTCGACATTCCTTTTATCCAGAAGAGCCATACGGCCGCCGTACACTCGCCGCAGTCGACCGCGCCGCGCCCGGCTGAGGATTCTTCTTTGCCGCCCGCCTCGTGCGCTTCCGATTCTGCGGCGCACGCAAACAAGCGAGTCCGTGAGCCATCTGGCTCTCCTCGTAAAAGCGGCCTCTTTGCCAGGCTTCGCCAAAAAGCGGCAGCCCACCCAGACTCCGGCGCGACGTCCGAGGAGGAGTGCACCAATAGCTACCTAACGCTTTGCAACGAGTACGAGCAGGAGAAAGTGGAGCCGGATGCTCTGGAGGTGGACGCCGCCGCGAGCGAGCGGGAAGTGTCGTTTGGCGTGGCCAGCGGGACGGCCAGCGCCTCCTCGCGCAGCCGCTCGCCGCTCGGCAACGACAGCCCGCCGTCGTCCCTCGGCTGTCGGGAGCCGGGCGACCCCGTAGGCCCACCGTCGCCGTCTCTGGAAGGTTCCAAAGGCACGCCCATGGAGTTTTTCCGCATCGACAGCAAAGACAGCGCGAGCGAGGTGACCTGCCAAGACTGCGGGGAGCGCCAGGCCCCGCAGCAGGCCCCGCAGCAGGCCCCGCAGCAGGCCCAGCAGCAGGCCCAGCAGCAGGCCCAGCAGCAGGCCCCCTCCTCCCACAAAGAGCCCCCCGTGGCGGAGAACCTTCAAGAGCTGGCTCTGGAGGTCAAGAGCCACACTGCTCAGCTACGGGGCTTAGATTGTAGCGATAAAGACTCCAACGAGTCAGTGCCGGTCATTTCTTTTGAAGAGGCGGCCGCGGAGGACGAGGCTCATCCGCCGGACCTCTTGGTCAATCTCCCCGTCGTGAGCGAGCCCGCCGACTCTCGACGAGAGCCATCGGAGACTTCGGCGCCGCGTCCGGGCCCGGAGGCGGCCGCCTCCCCTCAAAGGTCAAGCAAGCCGGATGTTTTACAACTCCCCGAGGAAGAGGAAGGGCAGCGGGCAAAACCTGACCCCGGTGTCGTCGCGTCTTCGTCCGTCTTGACCTCCCTCTGGGATGACTACAGCTTGACTTTTGGACAAAAGCAGCCAGACAAAATAAATAACGACTCATTGCCGGACGCGGGCCTCGGCGACAAAGCGATACAGGGCCGTGAGAAATCACCACACGGTCGCCGCGCGCAGCCGTCGGCGGTTCCGCCCGACCAAGTGGAGTTCCACCAAGAAGTATCGCGGCTGTTTGCCGAGCTGGACGAGTTGTCGCTGGCCGCGTCGCAGGCTCGAATTCCGGAGGCCTACGTCCGTCGCTGGGCCGCGGAGCTGCTAACGGCGCTGGACAGTCTGCACCGCGAGGGCATCATCTGCCGGGACCTCAATCCCAACAACATCCTCCTCGATCGCCAAGGTGAGAGAGATAGAGGCTATTAAACTCAAATGGACAACTTTATCAACCGAGTGAAAAAAGACTTCAATGTGTGTGTGTGTGTAAAGATTGCTGCTTGGGACTTTACATCCATTTTCTGTCTGTATTTCTGTCTATATTGGAGCACCCTCCCTCTCTCATCTGATCACTGGTCCACCAAAAGAAAAAGCAGAGCCCGTTTTAGTCTCTGGCCTGCACATTCCTCCCCATTTTCTTCTTTCTCTCGTCGTGCCACAATCATCTCTCTCCACCTCGTTATCTGCAAGCGTCTAATTAGCTGAGTGGCTGTTTTAGTCTCCCCCGTGGTAATTATTGTTCTAAAGGGCCCATCAACCGAGTAGCGCGCCGCATCATTCTGGCTAGCCCCGGCTAATGGCCACGGCTACCTAATGACACCATTAGTTCTAATGATGGCGTTAACGGCTAGCCGCTAAACAGGAGTAATCGCCCGGGCAGCGCGCTTGAAACGGATTGGCAAAGGAGCGGGCGCAAGGAAGTGCCCGTCGGGAGGCCGACGGTCGGAAAAGTCGGCGTGACGCTTGACTGGACAAGTGCTGAAAACCAAAGTCTTCTTTTTCTTTCAGGTCATGTGCAGCTGACTTACTTCTGCAGCTGGACTGATGTGGAGGAGTCGTGCGACAAAGAGGCCAGCGCAAACATGTACTGCGCCCCAGGTGAGACCTCCTCTCACTTATTTGTTGTCGTGAGGGTTCTCACAGAGTTTCGGTTGTCAAATGTTGTCGCAATGCTGTCGCGGTCCTCTAAAGGGCGCTGCTGCGCAACAATGAGTCCAGCCGCGGCGCCCGCTCGGCCCTCGCCGGTTGCCTCACGGCACGCTGCTCAAAATCTGGCCAAAGCAAAGCGGTTGCCACCAAATGAGTAATTCTGCTCTGCGCTTTGGTATTTTCACACACTCGGACGGAATTGACATTTGTTGCCGAAAACAACACACACTATCAAATTGGTACTCTTGACTTTTCCTTCAAGGTGAGGTAGGTGAACTGTAATCTGTCCTCCTTTTTTTTCCATTACGTGTCGAAATGACATGTCCTTTTCATTGCCTTTCCAGTTCAAGTTTTCTCCTAAAACATGACACGTACAAACAATCATCACTATTTTTGGGGGGGAGTAGATGACCTCAAGGCTTGGCGGGCTTTTTTTTTTGCTTTTGTGATTATCTTTCACATCAGGTTAAAAACTCTATTTTGAATTAAAATGAAGCACATATTGTCAACTGAATTCATATTTCCATATATAATCTATTCAAACTGTATGCGCCGAACCCAAATCGTAAAAAATAGCCTTATTTCTGTAAATAAAATGTTCCGTGTTGAACATGTCCTTCGTCTGTAAAGCGGCCAACCCAATAAATAGCCACGCTGCACACAACATCTTGGGCGACGAGGCAGAGAATTGATCAAATAAACTAAAGACAATAATCCGAATAATCCCGCGCCTTAATACATTAAAAAAACATCAGGGCTATTGCGGCTCGGCTTTGCGCGTTACTTCCTTTGTTTATCATATCTTCTTACAGCCAAAGACATTTCATTAAAAACATGTTCAGGATCATCCCAAAAATCCCCATTGTTAGTTTGAATAGCACTGATGGATGGTATTCAGCGCGTTGTAATCGTGGCCGTCAATAGGGGGCGTGTGCTGCCTGCTCGCTTTCTGCCCGTCTGCCTTTATTGCTTTTTTTTTTTTTTTCTCTCTTCACACTTTTGTCCAAAATACAAATCTGAATTGAACACGTGTATTGATTTCATGTATATGCTTGTCATTCCAAACAGCAAACTCTGTGCGTGTGTGTGTGTGTGTGTGTGTGTGTGTGTGTGTGTGTGTGTGTGTGTGTGTGTGTGTGCGCGCTTTCTCTCGCCCTTGTTCTGTATTGCTGTTTATCCAGACAGGGTCAGCTCTATGGCTTCATTCCTGATGACAGATTTATGAGTGTTTGCCAGAGAGCTAGCAGGGGGTCTGCTCTCTCTATGGTTTGTGTGTGTGTGAAAGAAGGAGAGAAACAGGTTTTGAAAGCTCACACACACACACACACACACACACGAGCAGGGAGTGGACTTGGAAAAATCCAGTGGCAGTGTATTAATCTGTTTATTTTGCACTTGTGCTTATTGACTTTCTCACCATTTGGTCACCGCTCATAAATATCAGATGGCAAATGTTTTGGTTGATTACAATTAGTCAAAGAAAACAAGCAGTTGAATGTTTGTCAAACAGAAGCCAATCGAATCCCCTTTTATTTTTCTATGGAGAGGGAAGGACAGCTCAGGGAAACCTTTGATGGAATATTTCATTTGTAGTTCCGGCAGCAGGTCAAGCTGATAAGTGTGTACACGGACAACCATCCTTAAAAAGTAGGCATCATTTTTTACAATTGTGTGTGCGTGCGTGCGTGCGTGCGTGCGTGACATCATCCCACCTGATGCCTCAGCGCAGTTTTCATCTTCTTTCCTCCAGTGTTTGGGACGGGAGAGGAGAGCGCCAGTTCCTTACGGCCCACAGGAGAGTCAGTCCATGTGATTTGAGATAGCCAGCCGGCGCAGTGTGCGCTGTATTGTTCTTAAATATTTGGCACGCAGTCGCTCTGCGGAAGGGTTGCTCTGCGATGACCTGTGGCCTCTGGAGGCGCTTAGCCCCCCCCCCCCAGCCTCTGTCTCCCTTTCTCCGTGCCTCGCTCTGACAGAGCGGTAAGTGTAGCCAGCTTCACTGTACTCTCCCTGCGGCTCCTTCGACATTAATCCATTGTGATGACATCGACCTTGCTCTCAGACGTGTGTGTGTGTGTGTGTGTGTGTGTGTGTGTTGACCAGCGCCCCTCCAGCTAAGGGCTACGCAGGTATCACTAGTCCGTTCAATGACGATCTTCTCTCCTTGGTTGTCAAAACAGTAGTCCTGGGGAGCCCTGAAGACTGGTTGCTCAGTTAGCTGTAAGTGTGCGCGCGCAACAGTATCATAGCCCTGTCTAACCTTGGCTGCAAGAGAGCCACACGGCCCCTCTAGGAGAGCAGGGGTCTTTGTCTCTCGTGTTCCCCCAGCTGAGAAGCCTGATCTCTGGGCGCCCCCTGGGTGAGCAGGGGAGGCGTAGCAAAGCAAAGTTGAGGAGCCATCTGCTTCCAAGCGCAGCTACTGTACTAGTATGCACCCAGGCGCACTTTTTGACTTTGGCAAAAGAGCTCTCGCTCTTTTCTGCAGTGTGCATTGCTTTTGAGGTTTGGAGGCACCTTTATTTCTTGCGTAGTAGGAAGCATCCCTGAGATACGGGCGGAATGACTCTCGGATGGCCGTAGATGACGACGCCTCAAACGCCACAAAGAGAACAATTTCCATTTCTTAATGTGAGCATGTTTGCTGTCGGGAGGTCGGGTCATGCAGATGGCGTGAAGTTGCCGCGCAGACGCTTGCCTCCATTTAACTGCTTTTTTATGATGCAAATTGCGCTTTTACGACACACACACACTCGGCATGACACGCGCGCGCCCACGCACGCTCATTTTGAAGCAAGCGTGTCAGTTGGCCCAATGACGGAGCCATTCAAGATGTCGGCCTGGGACAATGTGGAGTGTTTTGAAACTCAAGTAGCCGCCGCCGCACATTGAGTCCATCTAATTCTTTCTTCTAAAAGAAGAAAAATCTTTATTTTGCTCCGTTTGATGGACCCCAAATGTGTGTCTCTTTTTCAGAGGTGGGCGGCACCGGCGAGGAGACGGCGGCGTGCGATTGGTGGAGTTTGGGCGCCATCCTTTTTGAGCTGCTGACGAGCACGGTGAGTCCGAAACGGGCCGAGCGGGCTTTTTTGTTTTGCATTTTGTCCTCCCCTTCCTTTGGCTGCTGGGCTATTATGGGATGTCTGCGTGTTGATTGGTATTTTGACGGAAGCTGCCAGATCATGTGTGCGAGCGAGCGAGCGCGGCGCGTCTTGGCCGCCGCCTCTCGCTGCGGTTCTCCGGGAGCGCCGGGGGTGTCGGCGTGACTTCCTCGCCCAGCTTGAGCTCCATCTGCCGGGCCGCGGGGTCGGCCCTCGGCGGGCCCTTTGCTGGCTGCCGCGGCCTTGAAGGTGAAGACCGGGGCAGCTCTCTCAAGTCGCCGTCGCTTGGCCGGTCTGTCCAAAGGGGGAGGGGCCGAGGCCGTGCGGCACCAGGGTCCGTCTTTTGAAGTTTTGCTTAGCGTTTGCCCAAGCTCCCATTTGTGTCAAACGATTAAGTGAGGAAACTGGTTGGTTGCGTGCTCTTCATAACCTTGTTTGGGCTTAATGCGAGCAGACTCGCCTCCTGGCGCTGTCTTCTTCTACTATGACGTTACCTTGACTTTTATTTCTTTTTCGACACCGGTTCGAAAATGCAATGCGCGGCCGCCTCATCAAAGGATGAATCATTTTGTTTTGTCTTTTGTTCACCTTTCCTGGGAAGTGTCAAATGACACCAACCATTTGTTTGGGCCTGGAAAGGTTTCATCGGAGTTTCTTTATTATTCGGATTGGTGGAACAGAAGCGACGGTCGAACAGTGCACGTGCAAAAGGGGGCCTTCAATTGTTTATTAAATTGAAATCAAGTGTAACTGTTTGCCAGTGGGCATATTTCCTTATCAGCAGCCATCAAGGGTGCCCATCAGCGTCCCGAACACGAGTCGGGGGTGTCGAACAATATGCGAGCGCGCTTACCTGGGGAAAAAACAACAAGTCAGCGGCACAGATGTCTCCTTTGATGATTACGTCTGGCAAAGATACACACAGACACGAGCGCAAATAGCGCCTCTTGATCCTTGCAGGATAAGATCTTGCCTCAGGCACTCTTGACTGCAGCCAGGAACCCAGCCAGAAGTCCTGCAGCAGGTATCGGGAGGGAGCCAGCCAGCCAGCCAGCCAGGCAACAGATCCAGCTGGGGGGCACACAAAGCAAAGCATCACGGCACACACACACACACACACACACACACACACGTGCACAGTCGTTTTGTGCGTGTGTTTTTGATATGTTCCGTTGGAAGATGCGCCGGTGCTCGTGGTGATTACTGGCCATTATTGTCAATTATTTCAACAATAAGGCTTTAGTGTGTGCACTTAGGGGTCTTGAGCTGCCTTTCACTCGCTCACTTTTTCGTTGTATTTTTGGCCGAGTGCACTCGTTTGCTTTTCAAAATCCCGCCTGGTTAACCATTCCAGTGAACTTTTTCCAAAATTGTCATGATGAAAAACAGTTTTGTTTTCCATTCTGTGACACACACACACACGCGCGCGGACGGGCAGTTCCAAGAAGAGCAGAACGGCCGTCATCATTGTTGTTTCAGGTGCCGCGTCGTCCTCCCTTAGCTCCCGCGCTCGGCGGGCGTCCCGTTTGTCCCGATTTTTTTTTCCCCTTTTCTTTCTGTTTACGCTGATGGTTATCTCTCCTCGCAGTCGCTGCTGCAGTGCCATCCGGCGGGAATCGGACGCCACACGGCGCTCACCATCCCAGAGTCTGTGTCGGAGGAAGCCAGATCGCTGCTGGAACAGGTGCCGGCTTGCGGGAAACGCTGTCTGCATGTTAGCAAAGCCCGCTAAGTGGCATCGTCGTCGTCGTCGCCGTCGTTGTTGAAGGCTGCCTCTCGTGTGTGTGCGTGTGCCAGTTGCTGCAGTACAACCCAAGCGAGCGGCTGGGCGCCGGAGTGGCCGGCGTGGACGACATCAAAGCGCACCCCTTCTTCGCCAAAGCGGACTGGAGCAAGTAGACTCAGCTGGCCGACCCCATTTGCGTGGCGCCATTCTTACACTGCAGGTAGACACAAGAGAAAGGAGACAAATCCCAGCCCAAAGCGGACGGAAGCCCGCCCTTCTCTTTTTCACATCCCTATCGGGGCCTTTACTATGCAAGTTAAGGAGCGGAAGCGGGCCGAGTTCAAAGTTCTGCCTCACCATCCAAAAAGTCGACAGTTTTGTCCTTTGACGTCACAAGGTGCAAGATAAGCCACCCATTTTGTGTACATTGGCAAGTTTGACTTTGAAACGACTTTGTGGTGATGTCGTTGAAAGCCAGAGCTGTCGCAGGCAGCGACAGTGTTGTCTTTCTTTCTGTACCCTAACCCTACGCACACTCCACAGCCACGCAAACAACAATAAACGCACCTGACAGACAGACAGACAGACATGCTGCGATGTTGCTTCCTCACACACACGCACGCACGCACGCGGTCGGTCGACTGTCTCCCTAACAAGGAAGAAGATTTCTCTCCTCCCTCCCTCCCTCCCTCGCCGCTGCAAAAGGTGGCGGCGATAATAACGGAGAGAGCCGTCCCACTGAGCCCCCTTAACAGAGCGTCTGAACCCTGCGGCAGGCGCCGTGACATATTCACGCACAGGTCAGGGAAGTTGCCGCCTCGCCTTCCCCGGCGCCCACCTCATTGGCGGCGGGGTCAAGAGTCTGCGGCGATTAGCGCTCATCGCAAGGCCCCGTCTCTCGTTAGCGCGCGCGGCGGGGGCCAGAGGTTCCCCGCCGCGTCGAGCGGAAGCCTGTCAATCTTTGCGTCTCGAGCGGCCTCCGCCGAGCGCTCCTGCGCTGGCGTGCCTTTGATGCCGGCGCCCTTACAGGTCGCCGCCGCGTTAGCTCACGAGACGCATCCAAAGTTGAGCCTTCACTCAGGTCACGTGGGCTTTTTGTCTTTCCGAGCGTCACGGGTGCCGAGTCCGTCGCTTGCTCACCGAAAGAGTCCAGTGTTGTAAATATTCATGGATAGAAAATAACATGAAGTCCATATGTGTCATGAAATGTAATGAAGATATAAAAACAAACAAACAAACAAAGAAAAAAAAGCCTTCCGTGTTTGGCTCCTGTTGGTGACTTTTTGCGTGCTGCCTTGTTTGCAAGTGATCCAAGGTGCACACGCACACGCGCGTCTTTGCCGCAGGGAAGGAAGGCTCGCAGGAGAGGACGCGCCAAGGACTCCCGTGATGCAACGCTTCTCGTGGTGAGCCCTCGGAGCCCGGCTCCCCGCAGGCCCAGTTGACCCCTCACATATTCCTCCAACTTCCTGGACCGCTCTCCTATCGCTCCCCTCTTGCCACCACGGCACCACTGCCACTGTTGTCTTTTCCCACCCGGGTGTCTTTGCTCTACTCACTCACGCACGCACGCACGCACTTTTCCACACAAGCAGCGGCCAAATGGCCTGCCCTCTGTTTCATATTGCTTGTGGTCAAGTTTTGTTTTTGTCTTTGACGCTTTGACTTTAGCTCACAAAGCCCAGGAGGTCTCCTACAGCCTAGGGAGTGACACACACACACACCCGCGCACACACGCACACTTGCACCAAGCTGAAGAGTTCCGCTCGGAGGACCTCGGGCATCTTCTCCAGCTTCTGTCAGAGCCATGATGTCATTATGAAGAGGCACAATGCCCCCCCCGACTCTCCACATGCACACACAACCTTGACACACACAAACGCGCACACACACACACACACACACACACACACACACGGATGAGACGACGGCCTCGGCGCAGGTAAGCAGTTGACGTGCAGTGCGGTGCCCTTTTCACCACGGTGAGCAAAACTTAGCGATCTGCTTTGTGTCCAGTGAGGCCACGCCACGCCACGCCACGCCACGCGAGGCGGTGGCACGTCCAGACCTTCTGGTTGGAAACTCCACTCTGCAAAAGTTAAGGTTAGCTACGATGACACACAATTCCTTTTATGACACATTTAACCGTTGCATCCTTGACGATGGTCGTGCGTGCACCTGCTGAATGCCATCTCATTTCAAATCAAGTTAGGAGAAATCCCTTTTTTGTTTTGAAGGTAGAATGCCCTCCAGTATTTGAGCGTAGCACCATGGTTTATTTTTAGCCCCCCCGTTTTTGTTCAATTTTCTGCAAGCCATGTCTAACAGTTGAATTTCAATTTCATTGATGGCGCACTCTCACCAGTGGCGGGGACTTAACATCCCATAAAGTGGACTTCAGGTCCGATTAGCCCAGGTGCCCGGCTCCCTCCCGAAGGCCGCCGGAGCGTGGTGGGGGCTCACCTTCCCCGCCGCGGCCCCCCTCCTTTCCGTGCGAGTCACCAAACGAGAGGCTCGGATGCGAAAGGAGTCGCAACCGGTGGCCCAAAGACGTGTCACGGCTAAGGGCTCCCCCCCGAGACCCGAGGTGTCTCCTTTCGTCGCGCTGCGGGCCCCCGTGATTCGTGTGGAAGGGCCGCGCAGGCACGCCGTCAGCGGCTGGCTAACGCGGCATTAGCCGGCCGCTCGTCTCCTCTCCGTGCTGTCTGAACGCTTTGCTCACGCTCGGCTGCACGTACCTTCTGTGGCTCCGCTCGTTAGCCGCCGAGAACCGCTCTGTCACAAGACCCCCCCCCCCCCGACCCCCAAGTGTGTGTGTGTGTGTGTGTGTGTGTGTGTGTGTGTGTGTGTGTGTGTGTGTGTGTGTGTGTGTGTAATGCTGCACTTCCATGATTTCCTTCGGGAGAAAAGCGTTCCAAATTCAAACCACCAATGGTGTTCGACCTTGGAGGTTCCACAAGACAAACTAACAGAGGTGCCATCAGATCTGTTTCTCATCTTGTTTTTTTTTTTTTTTTGGGGGACTCTGGTGGCTTTGCCAGCGGGCACCCGGAGGGGAATGCGACGCCTGTTTAGGAGACCTTCCCGGGAATGTCGCGCTGGGAGCAAAGAAGCCAGCCGCTAATCTGTTTGTTCCTCTGAGGCGCGGGTCTTCCCCGCGACGCCGCGCCTCCCTAAACCCAAAGACGCGGCCCAGCCAGACGACACGGCGTGCTCCTCCGGGGGCCGGGAGCTTCAGAGGGAGGGGGACCCGCCCGTTGACGTCTCATCCCTTTTGACAATCATTTGACGGAAGCCGCCGCGTTGCCGATCTTGAGGGAGCGCCCAGGATCCTTATGGCGTGGCCTGCAGTCAAACAGATGCTGCGGGCCTCACCGCTCTTTGCTGGTGGGAACAGAGGAGGTGCTTGAGAGGCAAGCCACGGACGCACGCATGTGTGTGTGTGGGAGCAAGAAGGAGAGAAATGCAATACATCTGGCTTGCTAGCTGGATTTGCAGCCCAAAAGCAATTTCTCAGCTTGCAATCAAGTATTGGTACTCTGCGGCACCGTTTGGAATGGATGGCAAATGGAGGTTTTGGCGTTTGTTTGACCAAGGGCTGAGCGAGGGAGGGAGGCCGGGGGCTATGGGGCCCTTGTTTTGGAAAAGCCGTGGGCGGAAGTAAGTGGAAGGAGAGCAGCAGCTAGCGGCTGGTTCCTCACCATCTATTTTCTCTTCTCCATGTCTATTTTTTTCAAGTGATCATATTCTCCCTCTCTGCCGCCAAGCTCTCCACGGCTTGAGTGATTTGCTAAGGCGGTGCGTGCGTGCGTGCGCTCGTGTGTCTCCTACCTATTAGCCCTTTTTTCCCATTAAAGCAATTTTGCCGCCCATTGTGTTCCTGAAGAGGGCCCGGGAAGTCACTAATGGTGCCTTGCGTCCACACTTGCGCGCTCACCGACATCTCTGGCGGCGAGCGCCATCGTCACCTGTCGCCTGATTGCTGTAAAACGCACGCATTAGCATAGAATGAGACGCATTATCACTCGTGGCGCGCTAAGAGGTTTCACAGAAAAAGAAAAGACCTCGCACCTTTGGCGCACAATGGTGCGCGCCGCTGAGATAAATGCGTGTTGTCCAACACGCGTGACACCGCCGCTAACTCTGAAGACTCTGCTGATGCTTTTCAATGGCCTCTTGTTGTGCCTGCGCCGCGCCGCGCCGCGCCACATGGCGCCGCTTCCCTTTTCATCTTTTTCATCCTCCATTAGAATAAGTACAGACTGCATTTGAAAGTGACCTGCCTGCCTGCCTGCCTGCCTTCTTTTTGGAAGTTGGCGCAAGTGTCGGGCCATCAGATTTGCTCCTTTGTTTTTCTTCTCAGCGGGTGGCCCGTCTTGAAGACGGGAAGTATCGGCCGTGTCCAGCGGCTCCGCCGGACGCTCGTCGGGGCTAAAAGGGTCGTCCCCGTGCCGCTCTTCCTCGTGTTTTCTTAAGCCTAGCGAGGTCGTGGCGCTTTTGAGCTCGCTGCTTTTAGACCTGGGAGCGGGCCATAGGAAGGAGGAAAGTTAACTCTTTTCCTCTCGTCTGAAAGGGGGGCGGAAGGTCTCGTCTGGATCTCCAAATAGCCCCGTGGGGGTCAAACGGTGATTGGGGGGTCAAAAATGGGGATTCCCGTGCCGGTGCCGCAGCGCGCTCTGTGGTTTGTGTCCTCAAAAGTAGTTGTGATGTTGGACGACACCTTGGGTTGCTTAGTAACAAGCTACTTTGTTCCATTTGCTGAAATCATGTGGCGCTTACCAAAGTCAAGTCTGTTCTAACGGTTGCCTTTCTCCCTTTTCAGACGGATGACCTTCAATCACTTGACTTTGGAGTCAGCCAGCCGCAACGTAAGAAGAAGCACACAAGTCCGGTTGTGGCCTCCCTCCTCTGCACTGTGAGTTGATTTGTCTATTTGTCCCCCTCCCCGCAATGAGTCTTTAACTGTCAAATTGAGCAGAAACCTTCCAGAAAATGTTGTTTGTCGCTTTCACGTTTGGATTTAACTTTGTCATTTGCCACAACGCGGTGCAATGGCGCTAATGACATAATTGTTGGGAGTGCGGGTGGCGTTCGTTCGTTCGCTCACGTGCGCGTTGCCCTCCGTAGGTCTCTGCCGTCCATCTATTTCCATTATTCTAATGCACTGCCACTGATGAGCCGCTCTCGTGCAATTACCGTCAGCCGGCCGGGCCGGGCCGAGCCGAGCCGGGCCGGGCCAGGCCAGGCCAGGCCAGGCCAGGCCGAGCCGGGCCGGGCCGGGCCGCCTTTTAAGCATTTTTCCGCCCTCGTCTTTCCACCGTGACACCTTTTCTTTTTCTTTTGGATTTGTGGAAGAGGTCGCCGTGCGTCTCTGGCGCTTTGGAATGGCTCATGCTATAAATGTGTGCGTGATCTCGGGCCGTGGATTCCGCCGCCTTCCTCCTTGGCTCTCGTTGTCGCCGTCTTGGCCCGCTTGTGATCCCGTGATTGGATCTGGGGCTCTTTTGTGGTGGCTGATGAGAAAAAAATAAAGCCAAGCGGCACGAGGCGGGCAGATGGACGCTCGCCCCTCTCCGAGATTTGCCGTCTGCATCTTTAAGGCACCGCTGGCTGGCTGGCTGGCTGGCTGGATGCTAAGCAGCCTTCAGCGTCGGACGGAGCACAACGCGTGGCCGCCGTGCAGCTGTGGTTGCCCACCGCTAATTGAAGATTGAAATGCAAACGCATTTTTTTTTTTCTCAATCCAAATAACAAAAAGTGGCGTCGATGTGGCTCTTGTCACTTAGATCGCAAAATCCAAACTGAGCCTTTTGCTTTGTTTGACACAAACAAAAAGACACATTTGAGTGTGTGCGCGCCTCTTGCCAATAAGCCCGCCCGCTTACGAGACGCTTAGGCGACGCTTATGAGATTTAGCAAGTCAACAGATGCCCCAAATGTCTGTTAAACATATTCCAAACCTGATTAAAAACATCCCAATGGCTGAGAAATTGACGCAGATATAGATATCTATTTTTTTTCCCTCCCCCCTTCCAAGCATGCTGGGGGGAGCGTGTGATGGTTGACACCACGTTGCTTTCCATCACGTCCATTTGCCGCCCGCGTGTTTGGGTGAACGTGCCGATTACAGCAGATTACTTACACTCTTGCTAAAATGGGCATTAACTCGGCCCGAGAAACCTGCTTAAAAACAACCACATAGTTGGAGGCAGCTTTAAATCATCTTGGCCTCCAGCCAGGAAGTCGCCCGGCCACAACTTGAAGTCTCCGAGAGAGGCAGGCAGGCAGGCAGGCAAAAGCCGTCAGGGATGTAACGGCGCTACTCGGGCCGGGCCGGGCCGGGCCGAGCCGAGCCGAGCCGGCGGAAGCCGCACGGATGCCCGAGCGGCCTGGCCCGGCACCAGACGGCCCTTTTTAAATCTGCTAGCAGGGCTAATCTCTAATCTGGAGATTTGCTCTATCTGTCCACCGCTTCTCTCGCCCGTTTGGAGATCGACAAATGGCGCAATCTGTGAGTATTTAAAAAAAAAATAAAAATTGTCGCGCATTTATCCCCAAAATGTGTTATTAAAGACGATCTGATTCCCTGGGCGGGTTCGGCCGGCGGCGGCCCTGCGCCGAGCCCCCCGACACCCTTCTGCAGATGGTCACATAATAACGCACAATCAGCCTGATTACGGGCTGGAACGTCAGGCGAGGCCGCATTGTTCGCGTTGCTATTTATAGCTCGCCTTGCCCACCGAAACCTTTGCAGCCAAAACCAGCCAGCCCCGCTCGCGCTCTCAACATGCTGCCGAGAGAGCAAGGGAGTTTTGTTTGCGAGGCTTTCAGAAGATGCCGAAAGATCTCAAGTTGTTTGCTCGCACTCGGCAGCCGTCCCTAAACGGCGCCGCCCGCCCGCCTCGCCGTCCTTAGGCAGCCATTCTGGCCTCTACGCCGAGCGACCGACCCGGGTCTGCTTGTTTGCGCTCATTAGGAAAAGGCAGCGAAGAAAGGAATGAATGACTTAATTGCCGAGGAGCGAGCGAAACGGGAGAAAGCGGCCCCAGGGCTTGCGCCAGCCAGCCAGCCAGGGATTGTGGGATGGCTCAAGATTGTTGGGCCTGCTCCAAAGCAGATGGCGGAGGCTCGTCCTCCTCGGTGCGTCCCTTCTTCTCATTGTCCGAGAGTGACAATTTGCAAGTTTTGAGCGAGTGGCGAAGGATGCTGCTTGCTAGTTGCGGGCTTGGCACGTCTCTCTTCATTCCACGGCAGGCTTTCCCACTGCCAAGCCGCTTCTGCTGCTTCGCAGACTCTCCATGACTGTGGAGAAACACGCCAGAAGAGCCCCCCCCTCCTCCCAACTACGCACCAATTGAGACCTGAGTGATACGCTACCTCCAGGAAATTCTGGCTCCGTTTGCTCCAGTACTTGGTCCAAGGTTTGGGCGCAATAAAGTAATCAAGAGGACGGCGGAAACGGCTCGCCGGCTTCTCGCAGCGTCTTCCGTGGCTGCTGCCTGAAAAATGCAAAGCCGTGCGCCTCGGGCTCTGACTACAAAGTGAGGCGTGCCAATTCCCCCCCCGTTTTGTTTTCCGTGCTCACGTGCGTCCCGGATGGCAAAATCAGTTTGTGGATGTTTGATTTGTGCTTGCAAGATGAGGTGAGGGAGTCGCGCTGGCAAGCTCAGTTGTCCATCAGATGCCATTTCTGCTTCCGAGAAAAATAGTTGCGGCTGACATTTTCTTCCGTCTGCTTCAAGCCTCTGCTTTCGATCACGAATGCGTGCTCACGATTAGACCCTTTTAATCAACAACGCCGATGAGACTCCGAGAGGAAGCGAGGAGATGCCGCGCGGCCAGATTAGCATGACAGAGACGGAGCCGTCGCCCTGGGGCGTCCTCCAAAACTTCTCTGTTCCTCTCCGGCACTTTCCCAGCCCTGTGCTCTTTCTCGGTAGACGTCTGAAGGGCCCTCGAGTCCCACCTCCGCAGATACTGAATCAAAAAAGACCGCGCTCAGTCTGGAGGATGGCAGGAGACAAAAACGGGAGACGGGGGCCGGGGGGGGGGGCCAGGTCGGCTGTACTTGAGAACTGCGCTTCTCTATAGCAGGAGGTGAGACTGGAGAGGCGGGTCACGCATTAGCATGTCTTTTGTGTCCAGCTTGGTTTTGTCACTGGTGAGAAGCAGTCAAGTAAATAGCCGCGGCGCCGCCTTGAGATCCAGGCGACCCGACTCGCAAGTTTCTCCACACTGTGACAAAGTTTCCGGTTGCCGAGCGGCATTTCCACAGCCTTGCCGGCCGGCTTAAAACGACTATGCAAATCTTCCCGTCACGCTGGGCTCGGGCCGCTCGTCGTGCTAATGACCCAAATGATGACATTTGCCCTCGGGGAGGGAAATAATCACAAATGAGTTTTCTCACCTACGTGGGTCCACAAAGCTCTTCAATGGCGACACTTCAATGGCGGGCGGCCGGCGCGCGGCAGGAGTCTTGCTGGGCGACGGCGGCCGCGCTCAGCAGTCAACCGCTCTTGAAAAACACATTTGGGAGCTTTTCATTTTGCCCCGAGCTCAGCTCCTCAAGGTGATCCGACTCGCAAATTCTTTGAAGCGCGAGATCAATCCATCCGAAAGAAAGAAAGAAAAAAAAATTGCCCATAGTTTGGCATAAAAAAAAATAATATATCAAAATTGCCCTCCAACTTCCCTCGTTGTCAGCGTGTAGTAGCGAGGTCGCATCGGCGACAGTTCAAATACAACTAAAGCGGTTGAGACCTTTGACCTCCCTGTCCCCAAATGTATTTTGGACCCTAAAGGCTTGCTCAGAACACGTTTGATGACCAATTAGCGTTCGGTGGAAAACATTGAGGGAGGAAAAAAAAATGAAACCGAGCAAATGTTTCCGTTTAGGAGAACCTGGCTTTTGTTTTGGCATTTGGGCCTTCAACTCTCAAAGTTGACGACAACAAAAAGCATGCTCGGTGCGCATTTTTACAAATGATAATAGCGCAAAACAAAACACGGAGAAGGCGTGTAAAACGCTTGAGCTGAGTGTGATTACAGCTGCGGGCGTCATTAGGCGGCCTCTTTAGCGTAATTGATGGAGTGGCTGGCGGACGTTGGGGTGTCCCCGTTGAGTCGCGCTCATCTGCATCGGGCCCGTCACTTCACACACTTAAGAGCGAAACAAAGCGCGTGTGTTTGCATTTGATACATTTTGCCCCGTAATTGCGCAAATGCAAAGCTGGCCTAAAGGCCGGGGATGTTTTCTGCTCGCCTGTTTGCATTTGCTCAAGGATCCCGACCCTTTGCAAATGACACGTTTTCTCCGGCGCGGCGGCGGCGGCGCGGCTCTCCCCGCACATTAGGTGCTTACAAAAGACAGAGCACTAATGCATCATCTAATTGGCCGAGGCTCCTGCCTCCGCCTCTCTCTCCATCACTCTATTAGCTCAGTAATTACCCATATGCCTGGACGAGCCTCTGCGAGGCGGGCGTCCGCGTAATGGCCGCCTCAAGGGCCCTCCAGCGCGGCAGAGAGGGGCCGCGGTCTGGGAACGTTGCGAGCGCTCCACCACCGCGAGCGCTCCTCGCTCCCAGCGCCGGCCCCAAAACAATGGCGGAGAAGTTTGCCTTCTGGGATCATGCGCTTAAGAAATTGAGGCAAACAATCTTGCCATTGAGCTTCCTTTTTTTTCTTCTCCTGTGCCTGGCTCGTTGGAGAAGTGGACCTCCAACAACGGTGTCCACTGTCCACAAGCAAAGGGGAAGCTTGACGTGTTCAACATAAAGGAGAACAGATGGAAATATTCTCCCAACTGCGGCTTGAATTGGAGGCAGGCCTGGCGCTCTTGAGCCGTCGTCATCTTCTCTGCTGCTCTTTTTCATATCCTTTTAAAAAGGGACGTGGCAATCCTCCAATCGTTTATCTTTAGCCTCTTAATTGAAATCGCATAATCGCTGTGGCAGAGTAGCCCCCCCCCCCCCCCCCACTCATCTCTTCCAAAAGGAATACAACAAAGGGCTTCTTAAATAATTCCCCGGCTTTTGGAGCCGCGTGGATTACGATGGCCGGCCGGTCGGCCGGCCATGGCAGTCTCATCCCTCCTAAAGCACCCAAGGCAGATTTTGTCACACTCAAGCTCGTATGATCTCTTTTGCAAATCTGATAAATATATAAATAAAAGACATTGCGCTCATGCTAATATGCGCCCTGAGAGGGCTGCTTAATCTGGATTTCAGGCCGGCGAGGCGAGGTGAGGTATCTTTGCGAGATCACGCCGGGGTCCTCGGCCGGGCTGAATTCCCGCGCTCGCCGGCCGGCGTTCTCTTTGTGCTAATCTGTTGGCACGCAGATTGGGCTGGACCAAGGTTCAAGAGGGAAGGATTAGGGCAGATCTGAGCAAAGCCGATGCGAAATAAGGCCCGCCGTCCCGAGGGAGCGCGCGCTCTGCCTCCTCGTTTTTTTTTCCTCCCTTTCACATAATTCCCCTCTTAAAATCTCAGACCGACCCGAAAAAAAAAAAAAAAAAAAAGGCTATGTCCACTCTGCAAATCCCAAACCCTTTTAGAGCTACTTGACGGCGAGAAATCCGTATTACTTAGCGACTTTTAACTCGGTGCTGTTTACTTACATCAGCGCGCAGAACAAAAGCACTTTTCGGACCCGGAGTTGCCCCGCTAATGCCTTATTCAGATGATTTCTCTCTCAAAGCGCCAACGCGGGCGGGCGGACGGGCAAGGTTTGCAACTTTTAATTGTTGGCCATTAGCTGTGGAGAGAAGAGGGCTAAAATCACTTCAGGTAAATGAGTGTTTGCACTGGAGGAGCGCTCAAGTACAGTTTAGCAGTCCTTCAGCCGCTTCTGTTTGCCAGTTGGGAGGATGAGGAGGCTGGACGGGTCAGCCGGGCGGGGCAAATCCGTCCGTCCGTCCGTGCGTGCGTGCGTGCGTGCCTCTCCTACCACTCTGTGAAAATGCTTTCATTTGCCCGAGTTTCATCCCGGCCGTGACGCCGATGAGCATCTTTGCTTAATGGGGGCTCTAATTGGATAAAGTGAAGCAGGAAGGAAGGAGAGCGCACGCTTTTAATGAAGGAGCGATCAAGATGCGCAGTTGTTTTGTCATGTCTCCAATTAAAAAGGTGGGCCCTCCTCCTTCATTCCCGGATGCCATTTGTGACCCATGAGCGAGCAATAAGGACGCAAATAGGCGCTGATTTGCGCCCGCCGTCTGTTGGGGCTCCTTGCTCCGTTCTTGCATCTAATGAGCTGATGCCACTCCTCACGTCATCCCCCCCCCCCCCCCCGCAGCATAGCTTTACGCTCTTACCAAACTCTCCTTTTTTTCCATCAATTATTATCGTCCTAGTTTTGCCCTAAGAGACGATCACGTGAGAAGAGAAATAGCACAAAGGTGCCCAAGAAGGACAACAAACGTCGACTTCTGTTCCTCCCTTTCATATGTCTATCTTTTCCACTCAGTGGCCGTGGCTTGAAAATTGTCTTTTGCAAAGATTCAAAGATGACGCTAAGCTGATCTGCGTCTTGGTGTGCGGTCAATGGCGGCGGCGGCGGCTGCGCTTTCTCGCCTGCTAATTCTTTTCTCTCAACCAAGTAACTAAGTAACGGCGGCGTAAATGTGACATGTCCAGGGACGCGTGGCAGAAAAGACAAAGTAACCGGCCGGGTTGTGCGGGTGACCCCCTTTGACTCCTCTTTTTGTTTGCACATTGATTAACAACCACCGCAGCAAAAAAGGAGAAACACTCAATAATCTCTTTTCCCAAATGATTTGTAATCACCCTTTCAAATATTTGTGCATCCTTTCGGATTTCTGACGGCCACACAAACAACGGGAGGAGGTGGTGGGGGGGGGGGCTCCATCCATAAAGCAAGCCAGAAAAAAAAACAAAAAAAAAACAACCCACACACACACACGCGCGCGGAACAGTTTGAGGATGAACGCTGCTAATCCCGACCTCAGCTAACGCTAATGCAAATGCCTGTTTATCAAATGTCACATCGACGCCGCTCTTTGTTCTGTCATTGTGGAAAAGGAAGATTGAGATGACGCATGTCCTAGCAAAGAGGGCAAACTTTTTGGGTGCGCAAGTTGCAGGAAGGAGGGGTCACGCCCCGGGGCCGGCCTCGGGGCGTGAGCTTCCGAGCGGCCGCCCGCTCCGGCGTTTCAAAGGAGCCCGCCATATCTGGTCGGCTCCTTCCTTGTGTTGTGCAATCTCGCCCCCGCTATTGTGCCAGCGCTCTCGTAAACATACTTGATACGCCCGCCGCATCTCTGGAGTGTATGCCATTGTTCCCGGAGGAGGGCGAGGGCGAAGGGGGCGCTGGCGGGGGGGGGGGGGGTCGCCGCTCTCCAAAATGGACGCCTGCCTCCTGAAACAATGCTGCAAATTTCAAAAAAATCCTTGACCACTTACTCAACTGGAAAGAAAATTAGCCAGCACAAAGCGGCGCCTCTTATGTTCACACCCTAAATGGCGTGAAGTGGACCCGGCGCCATTAGCGACAATTATTTTAGCCCTTCACGCCGAGTTTGGTCTTTGCGATGCATTGTGTCGCGCGGGCGCCCGTCGCTGGAGGAGCCGTGCGTTCGTGCGTGCGCGTGTTAGCGGTCGGGGTGGTCAAGGTAAGGCTCAACACAAATATTGGGACACCTGGACAGTGAGAGCCAATTAGCTTGAGTTCACTTGACCAATTGTATGATTGGTGGGCGAGCAGCAGCAGAAGCAGTGTTTTGAAGCTCCATGCCATGCAGTCCGGTCCTTTTCAATGAATTATTTGCAATCAAATCAATCCTTTGACTCTTACAATCCCATCAAGCCATCTCCATCCTAAATGTGCAATACTTTTTCCTCTGTGGCGCAAGGTAGCACTTGAAAACATGGCAAAAGTATCCAAATGCTTGCCATTAAAAATGTTGGTAGGTGTGAGACGCGTGGGTGGTTGGCCGCGACGGCGTCCGCGGTGGCTTAACGAGAGGTGAGCCAGAGGAGAAACGGCGCAAGGGCAGACCGAGGGAAGCAAGCCGTGCCGGAAGGAGGGAGCAAGCCACTAAGAGATAGATGGATGGATGGATAGATAGATAGAGGACAAGGAAGAAACAAAAGCGCCAAGAATAGAAGGCGCAGCGCAGGTGAGCCAGCATCAATGCAATGCAACAATCCAAGTCGCCATCAGGCGCCCTTGTTGCACGCTCGCTGATAGATAGATGGATGGATGGAAGGAAGGAAGGAGAAGAAAGTAACAACGGGCGACAGTGATGAAGCGCCAGTGCACGCCGGCGTCACACAGCTGTTTTGCGGCGCCACAAAAATGGAAGCGAAAACTTGGAGTCAAATATGCGCAGCGCTCTTGTGTGTTTGGATCCCATCCCGCGCGGCGCTCCGAGGCCGGCCCGGCCCGGCCCGGCCGCAGCCTCCGGGCCAGCCCCGGGGCCCGGATCAGCGCGCAGCTGTGGCCCACGGAACATAGATTGAATGTTTATCAGCGAAAAGTGGGGGATTGGCCAACCGCTTGTAAAAATCCAAGCCAAACGGCGGCTTGAATCTTATTTGGATGGGATGCTAGTGGATCCCGTTCCGTCCGGCGGCCCTTGCTTTGTCGGCCGGGCCGGGCCGGGCCGGGCTTTGTGGGTGAAGGGCAAGAGCGGTCGGTGCACTTGCGATGCACTTGTGACATGGAGCGCTATTGACAGGCGGGGCTCGTGCCCCTGAGAAAACCTTCACAATTCAATCTCATTGATTCCCACACAAGAGCGAGCGAGTGAGTGAGCGAGCGAGCGAGTGCAGGACGCCGCCTCCGGTCCTCACCCTGAGTCATCGCACGCTCACACGCACATAGGGCTGCAAATAGGAGCGCAATCCTCCACCGTGTCTTCATGCTCTCCGTTTGTTTGTTTGTTTGTTTGTTTGTTTGTTTGTTTTGGATCATTTGATGTATGTATGTGTGCGACGAACATGTGCAATGAGCGGGAGGAAAAGCAAAGTGGGTGGGAGGCTGTTAAGAGGGGGGGGGGGGGGGGGGGGCTTGTATGGGTGGCACAGAGTCCATGTGTTGTATGACCTTGGTCACCGCTGAGGGGACCTAGTTTCTTGCCAAGCCAATCAATAAGCTAAACAGGCGGAGGATGGCTATTTGGAGCATGGGAAGCCAAACTCAAATACTGATAGGTTATCTGTCTGTCCCAGCACCACTTCTGTGCAAATATTGGACCAGCACATTTTTCACGGTGACTTGCATTTGGATAAAAAAAAAAAAAAGGATGGGGGGGGGCGCGAGCGAGCGAGCGGGCGGGTGTGGAGCGGGCCACTCCACCTCGTCAACCCAAACAACAAGTCTGTTCTGTCTCTGTTGTGTCCCAGGGTCCCGGCGTGGTGAGAGTCGCAGCGGCATGATGTCACTCAACATGGACTTGATGGTAATGTCTCCCAAAACATCGCTTGATGAACACATTTGCCAATCTATGTAAGACAAAGCAGATAGATGGCTTTGTTTTAGCTTCATGCTAGCAAACAATGCAAAACACCATATAGAAATGGAGAACCTAACAATACTCGCAGGCAGATATTCTTGCAATATTCAGCAAAGAATGGCTGTCATTCATTTGCTGTCCTATTTAAGAACGACGTGCTTTAAGTAGAATATGATCTTCTTTGGACTGTATGATGATAAAAAAATAATTTTCCAGGCGGGCTCAAAAGTATTCATCAATCAATACGATTGGCAAATATCAGTATAGACCAGTAAAGTCGGGGATTTGCCGTTGCCACGGCAACACGTGTGCAATCACGAAAGCTGTTTCTGTGAACAGCTTATGACACTTTTACACAAATATTCTTGATTGCACCATTGTACTTGAGCCATCGTGTGTGTGTGTGTGTGTGTGTGAGAGCGCAGAATGGCACGTCCCTAAATGATGCGCACTCCATGATGGCAGTTGGATGTGATCAATAATAGATGAGTGACACACGCCAATGCCTCTGGAGGGACTCCAGACAATGCAGCTCGTGTGTGTGTGTGTGTGTGTGCGCGCAAATGTTCCAACACGACAACAAAAAAAAGTCCGACTTGGAATGGATGAGGTGAAAGAGCGAGAGAGCGAGCGAGCGAGCGAACGAGCGAGCGAGCGCTTTTCCCATCAGGTGTAGCAATCAAAGGCGAGACTGGAACCATGACTTCAAGAGCAGCGTGCGGCGCTGGGTGAAAGCGCATTAATAATTGGAGAGGAGCGATCAAAGCGCAACTGTGACATGAAATAAATGAATTAAAGGTTGGGGGGGGTAATAATAATAATATCGCCATCTGGATAGAAGAGTTTCCTTTCCATGCGACTTGAAATTTGCTCTCCGTTCTCCCCCATAGGTCATTTGATTTGGCAGATCATAAAGATGTGCTTTGCCACATTCTGGCTCTCTGAAGTAGCCAAGCACCAAAATATTACAGACAGCTCTCGCCGTTAAACGTGCGTGTACCTAATGAAGTGTCCGTCTGTCTGCGCGCCCGTCTTAACGTTTGCTAGGGTGGCGCGCGCGGCGGCCGTCACGCTCCGCTCTCGCCGTCTTTCCGTTCGGTCGCTCGCTCGCTCGCTCGCTCGGGCCTGGCCGCCGGCTTCTCGTTCCAACTCTCTCACTCTCTTCTGTTTCCCGCCTTTGCTCGCTCGCTCGGCGACAGTGGCCACCGCTCCCCCTCCCTGACCATCTGGGCCTCTTCTACACACACACATACACATGTAAGTGTACACAAGTAGTGAGAGAGCATTTCTCCTCTCAAGAGGGTGTGCAGTGTGTGTGTGTGTCACTAAAAGGCTTTCCCTTGGCCAGGTGGACAGCTGCTACTTAGTAGCTTTACAGCCCAGCCAGCCAGCCAGCTAGCCAGCCAGCCAGCCAGCAGAGTCAGGGAGGGAAAGCTGGCCGCCTTTATCCTCCCAAACAATACTTGACGGCCACAATGCGCAGATGCCGAGGCAGGCGGGGCGGGCGGGCCATCCGACCTACATCCGCAAGCGGGTACGCGTGGTCATTTCTTAGCCACGGTTTGGTGTCGGCCGATCAGGGTAATCTGCCTTCAGAATGGCAAGCGCCGGCCCGTCCGTCCGTCCGTCCGTCCGCAGTGTTGGCACTGTACATTGCAAACGTATAGAAGTGAGCGGCCGGTATGAAAAAGCCTGATCTGATCCGTCCCCGGGGTCCCGTCTTTGTCTAGCCCTTAAATGGAGGTTTAGCCCGCGTGAGCGTCCGGGTACGGGCTCAACGAGCTTAATCAAACCATTAGGGAGGCCGGCCCCGAGGATGCTACCTCCCGCAGAGATACGCCGGAAGACTCTGGATTAGCCCACGCCAGCCAAACGCATCGAAGAGATCATTTGGCGAGCGGCTCCGACTTTGCTCGAAAACGGAAGGACGATTGTCTTTTGTACAACGCCGTCAAGCTAGCCGACCTTTCTTAATATACAGTACGTAGGAGTTGGTTTTGTTTTGCCTGGAGAGAAAGAAATAATGAATTGAGGAAGTACAATCAAAATACTAATAGTTCCAATCTAACGTACATTTGTCAATAGAGAAAAAGTCAATGAACTTGAGTCAAATCATAGAAGGTACACTACATAGAAAAATAAGGGATCCATTAAACGGTGCCATCCGATGTTTGAATATTTTGCTATCGCGCGCTCGTTCCGAGACAACGTGTCCTTGACGCCGTCACGTCCTCCTCTCCCATTCTTAATTGATTGCGGACGATTATGTTTCAATTCCATCGGAAGCTTCGCTCCGCTCGCGTTTGGGCCTTCTTGACCCGATAAGGCCGACGGAGGACGGGAATTAGCGCTCGTGCCGTTTGCGCCGCCGGAGGCCAGATTAGGTGGCAAAGATTAGAAGCGGGCCGACGCTCCCCGGTGTGGGCTCCGTGGAGATGTTGGGGCAAAATGAAAGCGGCTTAGACAAGCGCACGGCGGAGAATGCACAAAAGGAGGGGTGTAAATGGCAGATTCTTCGCAGCTCAAAAGTTATCACGCGCCGGCGGCTTTGTGCTCAATCCATTTAAGTGAGTCCCTAACACGCCCCCATTGTGCGCCTTTTAATGGCGCAAAAGTGACTTGTGCTATCGCCTCTTCATGGGGATTACGGCTAAGTGCTTAAATTGCGCTCAAACCCGGATTTGCGGGGGGCGGGCGGGCGGGGGGGCGGACCCTTAGCAAGTGAGGAATTGTGTCAGGATGGCAGCCTTTGCCTCTGGTGTGTCTGCAAGGGTGGGGCGTTGGCCCAACACTTAACAATTGGATCCATAACTGCTTGTGAAAACACAAGGCAGTCCCAAAGATAGTCTGTCAAATCCCCCAAAAAGGCTCGCAGTAGCTCAATGTCAAGTCGACAACTCGGCGGCGGCGGCGGCCTTCTCCTTGACCGTTGCACATCTTTTGTGCTCCCGCTCCCTGTGCTAACAAACGGCGGCGGCGCACCTGCCCGTATTGTCGCGCACCTTTGCCTTGAACACACAACGGCCGACCCACAAAGGCCTGTCAAAAGCCAAAGAAAGGGGCGGCGGCGGCGGCCCTCGGAGCCGCGATCTGCTCCTCCGAGCCATTGAGCCTTTTCACGCTGATGGGGACTGTGATGATAGCCACGCCACGGCCACCATGATGACGACAAGCAGAAGCAGCAGCAGCAGCTGCTGCGGCTGAGGGTTGAGAGACGTGCAGACAATGGCCGTGTTTACTCAAGAAAAGCCACGCTGGCTGGCTGGCTGGCTGGCTGGCTGGCTGGCTGGCTGCGCAAGCATGAGATCCATCCATTTGGAGGGAAACACGTTGTCGCCCGAAACTAACCCAACTTTGTATTTCCGTTTTGTACGTTCTGATCAAGTATGGCCTTGGGAACGGCGTTTCCACTCTGCTCTCAGGCCATTCCTTAAGATGCCAACGTTTGGCAACGGGCTCGCTCGCTCGCTCGCTCACTGGCTTCCATCTTGAGCCCAGACTGGTGACATTGATGTTGTGTTGTTTTTTTTTGCTTGCCGACTTAAGCTCCAGATGCTGAGAGGCTCCTTGCCCTGGCACTGCTGCAAGAGGGCCAGCGAGGTTAATGCACCCAGGGAGGAAGCCAAGCAACCAGCTGTTGGCCTTCTAATGTTGAAAACCGCCCTCCCTCCCTCCATCTATTCTATTCTTCCCCCCTCCCTCTATCCAAGAAAGAAAAGCCTGGCCAGTAAAATGCGCTCAAATGGCAGAACATCTGCTGGGAGCGTTTCAGTGCAGCCAAGAGCATCTTAACTCCTCCTGAGCAACAATATGAGGCCGTTTTTAGGGCTCGGACCACGAGGACTTAGAAAGAGATAAGAGGAGATAATGGCTGCGTGGGTGGGTGGGGGTGGGGTCGCTGCAAATGCACAACCAGGACGGAGGGAAGGAAGGTAGGTTTGTGGGGCCAAAGAAAAGTGCTTTGGCAAACAATGTCCCGCCGTTGGAATTGTAATCCGGACGTGGCTCGGATGGAGCGAGTGGCTTTTGCGAAGGCCACTGGCACGCACCTTTCCACTCGCACGAATGGACAGAAAGGACGGACACCTGCGTGCAAACGTCCTTTTCGACATTCCATCCATGACGATGTATTTCTGGAAAAAAAAAAAGCATTTCTGGCCTTTCATCCAATGTTTGATTTTGTTTGACAATGGTCATGACAATGGCCTGGCCTTCAAGGCATGCAAATGTACTCCATTGCCATTGCCATTGTTATGCACGCACGTGCGCGCGCTCACACACTTGTTGTGTATCCTCATCACATGCTCTTGTCATGTACTTTGGATATGAGAAGTCGCAACAGCTGAGTTGACCGCTCCGTCTGGGCAGCTAAGATCAATCTGTGTGTGGGTCAGTGCAGGCGCCACAGGGCCCTCACAAGAGCCCTTTGACACTCAGCTGTTTAACAGCTTAAAGTGTCTTTGCTCAGTGGATTCATTGTGCGCGCACGCACACACACACATATCTAACAAGGAAGAACTGCTTACAAAGGCACGCGTGTGCGCGCACTCGCTGGCGGGCTCACGTACGGCCCAGGTCGTCACGCCTCATTCACTCGCCCTCTCATGTGCAACTCAACACGCCGCTGACAGGTGCTGTTGCATGAGACAATGGAGAGAGAGAGCGTTGCCCAAATTGACAGTTTCAAGTGGCCGAGAATCTTGAGTGGCTCTCACAGACCAGCTCGGCGACACTTTGATCGCCCGACAACAAAGATGGCACTTTAGCATTCATTACGTTCTAGAGGGCAGAGCAGAGCGTCTTTGATGAGCGGCCGCCCGGCCCGACTCGGCCCGGCCCGACTCGGCCCGACCCGACTCGGCCCGGCCCGACTCGGACCGGCCCGACTCGGCCCGGCCCGGCCCGGCCCGGCCCGGCGGCATCCGTCAGGCCCTTGGCGATGCAGATTTGAATACAAACATTGCAGCAAAACGCGGCATACCATCGCAGTGACCCAAAAGAAAAACTAGACAGAGAATAGTTAATAGCAACGACGCGGCTTTTGTCAATAAACGTTTGTGTCCCAGGTGCAGGGCGGGTCCGGGACCCCGAGCCCCCTCAGGATGAACAGGCCGCCGGAGGCCGCCGCTTCCTGCCGCCCGTTGTCTTTGCTGAGTCAGGCGGCAGGAGAAGCCAAGTGGCCAAAACATGCGGGAGCCATTGAAGTTTGCAAAGTGACACGAGGTAACGCGGCGGGCAAAGGCAGCCAAGGTCAGCTTGCTCTTTGAAGTCCAGTCAACGCTCGTCATTACTTGGGGTCGGGGGGGGCTTCCCCATCCGTCTGTCACAAGGCGTCCGTCCATAGGGTGCAAGTTTGCGATATCAATTTTGAAAGCTCTTGTTGATGACATTTTGATTTGCTCGAAATACCTTTTCATTTTGTTTGTTGGTTTTCAGTAGTCGGCCCCGCCGCCGTCGCCGCCTTCCGGCTCCGAAGTCACTCTTGATTATTTCTGTCCTTATCGGCCTCGCTCGTCGGGCACATTTGATGCTATCGGCCGGCCGGCCGGCCGGGCTCTTCAATTCTTGGTTTACGCGCACCTCACAAAAGTCCCGATTTCATTGGAATTCCCCCTCGGAGGCCGAGATGATCCGCCCCCGGCACAGGAAGCGGAGTCGGCGGGCCGTACTGTAGCGGTCCCTGGCGTCTGGGCCGGAACCAGGATGTGTTGCTAGGCGCGGGCGGGCGGGCAGGCGGGGATGATTGTGTCAGCACTTGCTGAGCGCTTTGTTTCCTTACAGGTGATCTCCTGAATGGACAATGACAGATATACGTTTCCTGCTATTTTGCAGGAGGCCGTCACCAAAACAAGGAGGGGCTTCGACCGCCCGCCCGCCCGCAGTCCGTCCGTCCGTCCGTCCGTCCAAGTCAGGAGGTGGGTGGCTGATGAGCAAATATTGAGGAAGTCACTCTTGATTTCTGACGCGTTTGATGAACTGCGGGGAGGGGGGGTTCACGGCAGGACGCCGGCGTGTGGCGGGTTAGCCCAGGTCAGCCCTGTCCTTTGCGACTTTTTGACTTTAGCGACAACAGACGGGTTTGAATTTTGTTGTGATTTCCACTTTGACGTGGCCGCGACAGGACGCGGGAGCACGCTCCCGATGACGGGCGATTAACGCTAAAGGATATTAGCGCTCGGAAAATGCCCCCCCCCCCTTCACCCTTTATGAAACACGCCTGTCGCTCAGGAGCGATTTGGCCTCCTTTTGTTTCGGCGACAGGGGTCATCTCTTGTACGGCCGCCAGGAAACATCTTTACGATGGACTTTCAATCATCGCCCCCGTCCCTCCTGCGTTACTCTGCAAATGTCCAGTAATAGCGCTTGCTCCCTCCCCGAGTGGCTGTTCCTTGAGATTAGCGGCTAAATATAAAGACGTTCTCTCTATATATAAACGGCTTCCTGTCATTCACACGGCAGCTGGGCCGGCCACACGCAACAAACACTAACGAGGCCTCGCCTCGCCTCGCCTCGCCTCGCCACGCCACGCCACACGCCGGCCGCCAGCATTACGGGCTGCCTTTGAACAATTTGACCCCCGTACGCTCCAAGTGTTTACTTTTGATGGGTGGTCACGACCTCCACAAAATAGCAAGCCACAAGCTAGCATGATTTATTTACAATCGGTGCATTGGAATCAAGCTGGAAATGTAGCTGGTCGTAGCAAAGGTTGAGCACGCGGGAGCCGTGTCGCGTTTTGCCACCCGGCGACGACACGGCAGGAAACATAAAGGTCGCCGCCGATGCCCCCTCTCGCTTCATAAATCACAGCCGGCGGCGGTTCCTGCGCGCTTCAAAGGCCTTTTGTTTTTCCACGCGGGCACCGAGGTTATCGGTGGGGCAGCGGCGATAGAGCCCCTCCGCGCTGGCCGGCCGGCCGACGCTCCGTCAATGAAAGCGACCTGTTTTGTCAGGCGGCTGGCGAATGCTCGTTAGGGAATTGTTTGGGTTCCTGTCTACGGGTCGGCCAGAGTCTGGGTCGCTCGCCCTCCGACACGGCTGGGATTTTCAGATCCTTCAATTTGTAGGAGATCTGGGTCACGCCAGGGTAAAAAGACAGTTGGAGCAGGCCACGTGCTGGCTCGCTGGCTCGCTCCACCTCTCTCGTTCTATGCGAGCAAGGAGAAGGACGGGGGGTGTGGTCGTCTGATCACTAATCACTAACGCGGCGGCTAACTCTAGCCTAGCAGCCTTGTGTGATCTCCAGCTAACCTTGCCCACGGGCCTCTTTTGTCTGCGCGCGGCTGGCTCCGTCCGTCCGTCCGTCCTCTCTGCTATTGAGCGGCTGGAGATGGGAAGGCTGTAGGCGGTGGGGGGGCAAATCAATGGCCAAATCGCTGGCACCGTTCTCAGGACAGTGACCCAAAAGCCCCAAGCTGGCATTGGAGCCGCCTCCCTCCTGATTGACACTTGAAAGGTGTCGTCCAATGTGGCCGGGGGCGACGCGCCGCGCCAGCCGGGAAGCCTCGGTGCGGGCGAACAGCTGGTGACATCTGCACGGAGGCCCACAAAAGCAAGTTGAAAGCGCGCAAGAGCCTTCCTTTCCTTTTGTCCAAAGCGCACTTTTAGCTGTGCGCGCCTTTGAAAGTGCCAAGTATGGGCAGCAACAGCACAACAAGGCCCCCCGGTTATTTGTTGCGCTGTTTGATCTCCTGCCGTGGAAAACTATCGGCTGGGTGCGGTTAAAAGCCGTCTTTTTAAGAGGGCAACATAGCCTCGTTGCTGTTCAATGGCATCGGCTCGCAGCGCTCGGGAAGCGGAAAGGGGGCCTTATCGACTGGCGTTCAAAAAGCAGGGAATGCCCTCCCGAGCTTGCGACCGCAGTCGTTCCCTGAATTGCCTGAAACCTCACAGGACTTCTTCTCCCGCCTGACAGACAGCCCCGTCCGTTCCTTTTCTTTTGTTTTGGTCTAAAGGGTGAAAAGGTCACCGGTGCGCCGGCATGAATATTTGCTTCTGCGGCAGAGCCGGGACGCGGCTGACGGACGAGCACAATGCGCGCCAGGCGGGCAGGCGGGCAGGCGGGCAGGCGGGCGGGCTCCCCCGCGGTCTCCTTTGTGAAGCTTGGCCGTGACGTGAGTGACAGAGGAAAGCGAAGCCGGGCGGGGGTAAAACGAGCCCGTGACCCCTCGGTGGCCGGGCGAGCGTCCGTGCACACCTGAAGACCTTTTAGCGCCTCTTGGAGTGTGTTTTAGTTTCTTGCCGCTGACACTTTTTGCGCGACATGAAAGGAGACCCCCGCCAAGCGCAGCAAGCCCCCCCTCTCTCGTTCTCATGCTAATATTCAGTTTCAGGCCCTCCAAGACAAAAGGGGCAAGGAACCTGGTGGGGAACAGTAGCTTCTTGTTGTCGTGCCACGCCGTAATATGAACTCCTTGCAAGACTTGTGCTGTCATCCCGTCCTGAGCTTCCCTTTATTCCGTCGGCGGGGGGTACGCGCAGGTCACGGCCCCCCGGACGGATTATGGCGGGGGGGACGGTTCAAGCTCCCTTGACGGGAATGAATACAGAAAGAGTTTGAGCTGTTCCACTTCAACTTGTAAAAAAAATGATCAATAATTCCAAAAAAACAAAATGGCAAATCTGATACGACTAGAATTATTTGGCAAAGAAAAGTTGGCGCTGCGTCGTGTTTGTTTTCCAGTTGGCCCCTGTCACAATCTCGCCCAGTTTTTTTTCTCACTGTGCCCGCCGCCGCCGCCGCCGCCATGCCGCCATGCATCCGACGGAGTGACAGCGAGCGCTGCTTGTTAAGCGACCAACGTGAAAAGCCAATAAGCGGCGGGAGGGAGGGAGGAAGCCAGGCAGCGCCAAGTAACGCCGCGTCAAAGGCGAGCTCTCCAGCCATTAATCTCTCCAACGCCGCATCACCTGACGCCCCCCTCCCCTCCCCTCGTCCATCTCATCCCCCTTTCTCGCTTCTCCTCCTCTGAGAGAATTGCAGCCCTAGATGTATAATTCACGCGGCTGGCTGCGCAAGGCTGCGGCTTTTTGTCGGAAAACACGATGACAGCCAAGTTAGCGCCACCTCTCATTCCTCTCAGCCACCTGCTCACCGGGGAGGGGGGGGGGGGGGGCGCTTGATTTATATTTCATCTCTCCTCGCAGCCGGCTAACTTTGTTGGCGCTCTGGTGTGTTAAAGACGTCAACTTAAAGGAGGCCCCAAAGTCCCGAGGCGTTGACGACCCGACACTTTTGGGCTTGTCGCTTGGATTGGTCGCGTCAAGTTCAACTTGTCAGCGGGCAATTCCCGCAGAGCGCCGCCCTCGTTTAGCATTCGGCGCCAAACAGGGCACAACTTTGTGCAATTAAATACCACTGGATGAGATCCAAAAATGGCTCCAGGAGTTCCGGGGTACAAAATGCTAGCTAAGTGCAGCGTGGTAGCGGCAATGCTAAAACTTACTAACAAACGCCAGAGTACTGATGAAGAGGCCTATGGTAGTGGCGATGTGCGCGGCGCTTCTGGCCTATTAACGGCCAGGTTAGGTGAGCGGCCTCTGGCGCCGCTTCATTGTCAGCCGCGCTCGTTTGTCTGCCTTTCGACGGCCGAACAAACAGGGACAATCGAGCTCCGGATATGGGTCGGATTGCCCTCCAAGGTGTTTGAAAAGAACTTGAACAGATCTTGTGCTGCTCCTTCCAGCCTCACACCAAGGCGCAGACGGGACAAGTCATGTGACGCCTTCTTCGCGGATGATCAAGAACGTATGCCGGTGAGTATTCTTCCTTTATCTGAAATGATGCTATTTGTCGACCTGGCTCCTTTTTGAAGTACACAATCTGTCCATTAAAAAAAAAAAAATATATATATATATACACACAAAAGAAACAACCAAGTCAATGTCATGAATCCGATTGAATAGGGTTCATCTGCCTGCTAGCGAACTCGCGCAACATGTACGATGACGGCGGTGACGTTTCCTGCCATCAACTCTGGCATTGTGCATAATCCCAGATTAAAAAGGAGAAGGGCCCAGCCAGCCGACGCACACAATGAGCCTTTTGTGCCTTTCACGTGTGCCTGCCGGTGCGTGTGTGTGCGTGTTTGCTTGCACACCTGCACTTAGTCGCTGCAAAAAGTCTCACTTTGGCTTTTCCCTCGCAAAGGGAAGTGCGCTTGACTCGTCCGTATAACGTGGAACCCGCCAGGGTTCTCGGCGGGCCGGGCCGGGTCGAGCGCCTGCGCCCGGTCCGTCATAGTTCTCTCTCGCTCATGCGAGACAATTGCGGGTCACCAATCCGGCTGGAAAAGAAAAGCACCTCGTCGCCCGCCCGACTGTGACAGATGTCCTCCCTCCCCTCCCCGGAAGAATCCCCACAGCCAATCCGGTAAGGGACCCACCACTGGGTCCACCCACCGGTCTCCGAAATTTTGGATGCCGGAGCACCCTCTGCACTTAGGGGCTAGACACATCGCTGGCCTTCCTCTGATTAGAGCAGTCGCTCCACTGTGTGTGTGTGTTTGTGGTCAGGAGGAACACTTGGTTTGTGTGTGTCTGGATTTTGCAATGTTAGGAAGGAGGACAGTCTCAGGGGGTGACGGAAAGAGGATGACACACACACACGTTAATCTCCTCATTTTCATTTCTCTTAGCATGCGGGATTAGAATGATTTTATTTAAAGTGTCAGCTTGAGTTTGCGGATTGAGAAATCTGGATTTCATGGGGATTACTATGACACGCACGCACACACACACACACACACACACACACACACACACACACACACACACACTTCCTTTTCCGCCACTCACTAATGACCTGCTTGACCAACAAAGAGTATTTATGGTGAAATTGGGGCTCTTGAAAGCGTGCAAGAATTCAACCCAAATATCATCTTTTCATCCCTTTTGATGGAGCCTCTTCTCGTTGCATTTCTAGATGAGCACAATTTCAACCCGGCGTCGCCTTCACGCTCTGAATTTGAATTTCGAATCTCAAAGCCTCATCTTTCCCGCTTCTGTCCAAGCGGCCCGCCGATCTCTCCGTCCGTCTCCCAGCCGTCTCCGAGGCCAGGCCGTCAGCCTTCCTTTTAACGGATAATCTTGCGCTAAGAGGGCGGCGCGTTTAAGTGAGCGTGGCGTAATCTGGCCATTGCCTGAGCGACCCAGCGCCAGTCCTCGTCCTCCGGTGGCTCAAGATGAGGCCCGTCGCAATATTTCTCTCCTGAAAAACAAAATGTGGCCTGTTCTTTGCCAAATTAGAAACGACTTGTTGCACTCCTGGAGCAAGTCAAACCTAAATTGTTGAATGCCCCCCCCCCCCCGGCCCCCCCGACAATTTACTGGACACCAGAGCGAGACAAAGGTTTATTCTCGGTGCTCTGCATGCATCGGCATGGCCTCTTTTGTAGTTGACGTATGAAGGTATTTGGAAGGGTGCTGCACGAGCACGAGCGCACGCACGCACTGGCCACACTCCAGTCCAATGCAGCTGAGTGGAAGAAGGTGCTCATGGGACGAAAAAAAGGCCATTGGCGTCTCCTCCCTCCCTCCCTCCCAATGCAAGCTGCACATTACGGCCACGATGACAGCCACGCTATATAAATAGCGCCGTGCCTCGCGCTCGCTATTCCGAGCGTCCCGGCCTCCAAAATAAACCTATACGCCATCTCTTTTTTGAATGTGTGTGTGTATCGGAATGTATCAATCCCTGAGAACTGGTGCACCCCACGTGCGTTTGTCCCGTCCCGCCCCGCCAATTCCAGCTTTTGAGGTTCTCTTGTACTTGCAAAGGTCATTTGGGGAGGAAGCAATCAACGGCATGGGAGCCCGCCAAGCTCCACGGGCGGCCGAACGGGGATTCCGAGCGTCTTTTGTCTGCACCGACACCTTCAAGTGGAGCCAAGGGCCGGGCCGGGCCCGGGCGGCCGGGCGCACGCTTTGTTTGCTCAGCTTCTCCCGGCGAGGCTGTAAAAATCAAGGGGAACAATCGGCAGATAACCTGCCACCTTCTTTCTTCTGCCTTCCCCTTTTCTTTCATGTGGGCAGCTTTCAGATTTGCAGCTCTCGGGGCGAAGGAGCCCCCCCCCCCCCCCCCGCCGCTTGTGCTTGCTGCCCTTTTGCCGCCCTTGTTCTGTTTAGCCCTCATCCTCTTCTCCAAACAGGAAGTCATTGGAGGGAGGGAGGGAGGGAGGGAGGGAGGGATGAGAGGAAGAGGGAGGCGGGGGGGGGGGTCTTCTCTCAGGTCGTGCTTGGAGGGCGGCGGGCGGCACGAGAGGCAGGATGTTATGGTTTATACAGCCCAGGAGTGGACAAGGTGCGCCTTGCCCTCAGCACCAGCACCAGGGTGATTTATAGCCACGCTGGCAGACGCCCGAGTCCAGCGGGGGAGTGGAGGGGGGGGGGGGTACTCCGGGTCTTTGAACGTGCCCGCCCGGGAGCGTGTGTGCCAGTGACGACGACGTGCTCCAGTAAATGCACAGAACCTGGGTTCTTGGGATTCGAGCAAATGTTAGGAAAACCAAAGCAATGTTAGGGAATTCAATTCATCAAAATACATTTTATTCGAGTTGATGAAGAAAAGAATCGCGGCAACATTCACAGGATACGTTTTATGTTGATTTTTTGGTTTTGTGCTTACAGGCTTGAGGTTTGAGGTGCAAAGGTCACCGGAGTTACACGGGGCAGACAAGAGGCTGTCAACAGGTAGGCCGATAAAAAAAAAAAAAATTAAAAAAAATTTGCTCTGGGGGCGGTGGCCGAGAGGTGCTTTAGTCTACAGCTACTTGCCGGCATATTCCCTATAGGAAGCCTCTCATACCCCGTTACTCTTAATTGTCCCTCTCAGATCAGACAAGTGTGTGTGTGTGTGTGTGTGTGTGTGTGTGTGTGTGTGTGTGTGTGTGTGTGTGTGTGTGTGTGCGTGCGCGTGCGCGCGCCAGTGTGTGCGTGCGTGCGCCCGTGTGTGTGTGCGTGCGTGCGTGCGCGCGCCCGTGTGTGCGTGCGCGCGTGTGTGCGAGCGTGAATGTAAAACAACAAAAATTCTCCTGCATAAAAAAATCATGTCCCTATCAGTGGATTTTTGTTCATTAATTTATAGTTTTAATAATAATAAACAGATGCCAGTAAATTAAGAATAAAAGTAAATTGAAATGATTATTTTCAAGCGGTTGTCATTTGATCTGATGTTGCTGTGAAACTCAAAGCTTTATTTTTGCACAGCACAAAAAAAAAAAAATCAAAATCGATGCATGAATATGCCGCGTGCGTGTGTTGGCGTGTCACGCACGCGCGCGCGCGCAGAGGAGCGAACTTGAAAGAAAAAGGCGCGATGGTTACCGGGCTCTTTGACTTCGAGCGAGTTGTTGCTCTTTTGTTGTTGTTGTGGGTTTTTTTTTTTTTTTTGTTGCGTTGTGCGGGCTCCAATGACGTCACACGAGCCGGCAAAGTAAATACCGACACGGTATTTAAAATATCAAGCAAATCCAATGCAACCGAATGTTTTCTTTTCGTATCATTTGGTTTGGACTTGCAGCATTTAAGATGATTGTTATTCTTATCATATTAGCCCGAGTATTTTATTATGCTCTCGCTGCTGTGTTTGTCGAACAAGGGCTCCTTTCATGCAAATAAGGCAGCAGCAGCAGCAGTAGCAGCAGCAGTAGCATATTTGAATTGGAGAGGCTGTGGGTGAGCAAGTTTACGCGCGCCCGCTCCCCATAATCACCAAGCAGTATACTTGTCTAGCCCGGCAAGAGGGATGTGGGTCACCGAGGGCCACACTCTGCCAGCTCTCACAGCCAAGAAGTAACAACAGTGTATGCAAATTGTGTGGTTTTTTTTCCACAACGGCGCACCAATTACGGCCAACGCGATCTGTTTTTTTTTTTTTTTTACACTCAATTAATTCGTTTTAATAGCTACACCACAGTGGCTTTAGTACGACCGCAGCCGCATGCGCGTTCGACAGGCATCCAATGTGAAAAAGCGTTTTGTTTTTTTATTGAAAAAGAACAAAAAAAAAACAACAGATCGTCGTATGGTGTTAATATAGATTGAACAATATTTATTATAGTAGGTGAGCAATGTTGAAATGTACAGCATCGTACGGAGGAGTTGATTCGATACATTTGAACCCTCATGTATTGCTAAAAAGGAAAGTTAAAAAAAAAAAAAAAAAGTATTACGCACGGCGTTAGTGCCTCTTATCGATGCTGAATTTTGATTGGAGTCTTGTCATTCCATGAAGTGTAACATTATTGCAGGTTCTCCTGAAATGGAATTGGCTATATTAAGTGTCCTATAAGGACTCTTTATCGCCAGGCGAGCTGTGCAAGTCCGACGCCTACCCTTCGTCGTCGTCATCATTATTATCATCATGATTATTATCATCATCATCCGCGGGGGGGGACTGCTTTTAAGATGCCCGCCCCACTATTCTTTTTCTTTTTAAAACGAATTGTTGCGTCTTATTCTGCCCGATAAAAATACACCTAAATACTGCAAATATTTGTAAGCATCGAAAAAAAGATGAATAGTCATTGGAATAATCCGTGAAAGCAATCAAAGGACACCTTTAACACGTGTGGGGGCAATATCGTTTCCCCTCGGCCTGCCCCCCTCTCAGCACCAATAAATATGTCAGTGCATTCAAAAGAGCTTCGGCACGGCAAAATTACATCGACGACGAGTGGGCCAACATCCGAATTTCGGCTCTCATACTTTGAATTTTCGCTTGTTTTTTGGGATTGTTTTTTTTTTCTCTCTGGAGATTGCGCTCGAAGTGAAAGAAACGGGGCGTGTGCGCGCGCCCGCGGGCCACTTGGGGGGTGTTAGGAGGGGTCGGGGCACGCAGATTCAAACTTTGCTGACTCCATAATTATTTCACGCAAACAAAATTTTAAAAAAAGGCCAAATCGGGAGGTGGCACCTCGCCCTTTCCTCTGGTGGAAACGGGGCGAATATGACGCACAACTTGGAGGAGAAATGCAAAAACGACACGTATGCAAAAGATGAAACCCGTTTCAATAATCCGAAAAGTAAAACAAAAAAAAACCGCATTTTTAATCTTGCAACAATTGGAATAATAATAATAATAATAATAATAATAATAATAATAATAAAGACTCGTCTCGTTTGAAAGACACGTTCTAATAAATTGATGAAACAAAATTCACATTTCCTCCCGTGAGACGCAACAAGAGATTCGGGGCTTTTAGCAGGTGCACAAGCTTGAAATATGAGTCCAGTGCGATTTCGCTTTATACGACCAAATAGAAGAGAACGAGGCCAACTCTGTTGCGCAGTTTAATAAGAAGGCGAATTCCATCCACGCGCGCGGCGCGGCAATAGCAATAGAAACAAACCCGGTAAGCACGCAAACATTTCAATCGCACGAATTCATGTTTGCAACATGAAAAAAAAAAAAAGATTCTTACTGGCACGATGCTTGGAAATTGTTTGTTTGGGGGGGAGAACGAAAAGATGGGCGCATGGCGTCGGGGGTCCCGGTTCAAGTTCAGTGCTCGGTTCTCCTCTTGCGGGGGGGGGGGCTAGGAGGTGCGATGGGGGCTTGGTTAGGAGGGGGGGGGGTCGTCTCTTATTGGTGGCTTGCCACGGTTACATCACGCCCCGTCGGCCGTGACGCTCGCACGTCTTCCGGCTTCCTTCAGCTGCGTCTTCAAGTTGCTCTTTTTTAGTGGCCGGGGAGGAGCGCGCCGCTTCGCCTCGCCTCGCCTCGTCTCGTCTCGTCTCATCCAGTCCGCCACACTTGCGGCAGCTCGCGCACGCACGCACGCTCGCTCGTCCGCCCGCCCGCCCGCCCTCGCGCTCGTTCGCTCACTCGCACTTACCGCACATCAGTGGCGTGACAATATAGGGAAGGCAGCCGAAAAAGCTCGGCGCATCGCTTTTTGCTTCTTGTTCTTGTTTTCCTCTTTTGCGCCTGGCTTTATTCCACAATCCAGGCACAAGCGGCGATCTTTTCTCGTTTTCGTGGCGGAGCGTGTGAGTGTGTCATTTTTTGGGTAACCCCCCCCTCCTCCTCTTCCTCCTCCTCGTCGTCATCATCATCATCATCTACGGGGGTAAGTAACCTTGTCCTCGGATACCTCCCATCTCGGTGCGCGCCCGGTGGGCGGTCGGACCAGAAAAAAAAAAAAAGAAGAAGCGCATGTTGAAAAATGAATTAAGTTGAATGTTTTTTGCCTATCTTGGCGAGGAATTGTTGTGCGCCAGTTTCTCAGTGAGGTGAGGAGGATGTTCCAGCTTTGGGAAAGCTGAAAGTAAGTTGATGACCTGCAAAGTCCGTTTCGACCGCATACATTTTATGTGCGCCATCATTTTCATCATCATTGTACAAATACGAGTCGCATCTCTATCAAGTTGCGCACCTCCAGTACGAATTGTTCAAATTTAAAATGAAATGAAATTCAAAAGTCATATTTTTAAAAAATATCATTTTGTTGAATCACACCTTTAGTTTTTTGTGATGGCAAAAAGTTTTGATTGGGTTGTGTTCAACAAGGTTTTTTCTTGATAGAAAAGGGAACTTTATGAGCATACAGAGATAGTGTGTGTGTGTGTGTGTGTGTGTGTGTGTGTGTTGTGGTAGACAGGTGCTGGCTCCCAAAAGACAGGTGCTAGTGCTGCTGACTATTTCCAGCTCTATTGTTGAAGGCTTCTGGTGATCACATTTTTGCAATTTGTTTTTTTTATTTGATCTTTTGTGTGTGTGTGTGTCTCCTTAAGAGAAGCTTCACCTCCCGTCTGAGCTCTTCTAACAATTCTGGAAAAAATATCAAAGTCTCCCTTTAGCCAAATCATTTCAATTTGTCAATTTCTAATTTCCCAAATGCTGCTTTTTAAAAATGTTATCATTTTCAAAAGGTGCAAAATGTGTTTGTGTGAGCACTAACCCTAACCCATTTCTCAAATTTGAAATGAGCAAAAGCTAGAGGCTGCGGCTGGGCTAACTAAAATTCTTTGGCATTTTTCTTCCTGCATTTGTGGCTTTTTCTATTTGAGCGCCGCCGCTTCCTTTGATTTTTGTAAAGAGCGCTTTAAGTCCGAGCTTGACCGAGGTGACCCATTCGATTGAGCAGAATTAAGTGGCCTCGGCAAGCAGAACGCGCACAAAGCCAAAGCGGCCGCCTGGGCGGGCCCCGCTCCGTTTGGTCGGGTCGAGCGTTTGGGAAGGCGGGCAAAGGTTCGGGCCGGTCGGTCGGTCGGCCGGCCGGTCGGTCGGCCGGCCGGCCGGTCGTCTTAACCCCGTTTTGCTTGAATGTGCCCCTTCCAATTAACGTTGGCAAACGTGGAAATGAGGACAAGTGCTTAAGTCATTATCATAATTTTATGCTGCTTTGTGTGGCGTGGGAACTGGTTCAGTCCATGTAGGCCGGCCCCGGAATGCAGAGGCCTAATTCTGACGCCCGTTTCCCACAACCCTTCTCCCCCCCCCGCCCTCCCTCCCTTGCTCCCTCCCCCCCTCCCTCTGTAGGTGGAAGACCCGCCTGCCCGCTCGCCCGCCTGCCGTGGCCGCGCTTCGCCAGCGTGTAAGGCCGCCCGCCCGCCCGCCCGCCGCAACCCGCGTAGCCGCCGCCGGTGAGGTACGTTTGCTGACGTGCGGCGCTGTGTTCGATCCCTTTCCGCTCAGAAACACGCGCGTGTTTGCGGGACATGGCCCGATAGCGGCGGCGGCGACGGCAGCAGCAGCCCGTGATGCCGGACCATGACAGCGACTCCCTCCTGAACAGACAAACCAAGCGAAGACGCGTGGACATCGGGGTGAAGAGGACCGTGGGCGGCAGCAGCAGCAGCAGCGCCGCCGCAGCAGCGACGACCGACAGCATCGCCCGCGCCAAAGCCGCTATCTTTAGCGCCATGAACTCCCTGAGCACCCACCACGGCTCGGACGGCGAGCCCGTGGAGTGCTCGGTGGTGCAGCCGCACCACGGCGACGGCGAGTCCAAGTCCAACGTGTTGCGCAAGTTGCTGAAGCGGGCCAACTCCTACGAGGACGCCATGATGCCCTTCCCCGGCAGCACCATCATCTCCCAGCTGCTCAAGAGCAACTTGGCCAAAAGCGCCGGTGGCGGCGGCGGGCCTGACAGAGGCGAGCACGGCTTCCCCAGCTCCGGGCTCTCCAACGCCAGCTCCGACCCGCCCCAGGAGGACGCCTGCAGCAACTCCTCGCAAGAGAGCACGCCCCAGGAGTGCTTGTCGCCCTTCGGCCGGCCCCCCGCTCCGGGCGACATGGAGCGCCTCAACGACGAGCACTTGCGCGCCAAGCGGGCCCGCGTGGAGAACATCATCCGCGGCATGAGCCACTCCCCCAGCGTCCTGGGCCCGCCCTCGTCCCGCCACGAGATGGACGGCGAGCGGGAGCTGGATCCCGAGTGCCCGGCGCCTCGCTCCCGGCGGCCGGGCCCCGGCAGTCCTCCGCGAGCGGGCGAGCTGTGCGGCGGCGGCCGGGAGAACAAGCGCAAGCAGCGTCTGCCTCAGCAGCAGCACAGCTTCCCCCAGCTGGCGTGTCAGAGGAAAGAGCACAAGCAGGAGGAGCGGCGCCAGCTCAAGCTCCAGCTGGAGGACATGCAGAAACAGCTCCGACAGCTCCAGGAGAAATTCTTCCAAATCTACGACTCCACCGACGACTCGGAGCACAACGAGCCGCACGACGACACCGGCGACCTGTCCGAGGACAGCCCGGCCAGGTCCGACAACGAGCCGGGCGCCGACGGGCCGGCCGCCGACGAGCCGGGCGCCGACGACTTGCGCTCCGACAACGAGATGTCCGACTTGGATCCGGGCCACTTCCTGGATCGGGCTCGGGCCTTGCTCCGAGACCCGTCTCTGCTGGGCGACGGAGACAAAGCGGGGCGAGACGGACCGGCGGGCCGGGGCAAAGGCCAGGCGGGCGCCTCGCTGCACTCGGAAGGGAAGCAGCTGGCCGAAGCGCTCAAGCAGGAACTCAACTCGGCCATGACGCAGGTGGTGGACACGGTGGTCAAGGTGTTCGCCAAGCCCCCGCGGCCCCCGCAGGCCCCCCAGCAGCAGGCCTTCCCCCCGCTGCCCTTAGCCCCCGAAAGGCTCTCGGCGGCGCTCAACGGGGACAACCCCAACTTCCACGGCGCCAACCAGCGGCTGCAGTGCTTCGCCGACGTCATCATTCCCAATCCGCTGGATCCCTTTGGCATCCCGGGGATGCCGGCGGCGGCCAACGACCAAACGGAGGCCCTGCCGCTGGTGGTGAGGAAGACGCCCGGCGATCCCCCCCCCCACCACCACCACCACCACCACCACCATCACCAGCAGCAGCAGCAGCAGCAGCAGCACCACCACCACCAGTCCTCGGCCGTGGGCGCCCACGGCGGTCACCACCACCCATCCCTCCACCCTTCGTCGCTGTCGGCCAGCATGGGCTTCAGCCCGCCCTCCTTCAGGCACCCCTTCCCCTTGCCCCTGATGGGCTACCCCTTCCAGAGCCCGCTGGGCCCACCTTCGGGCGGCTACCCCGGCAAGGAGCGCTCCTCGCCGGACTCGGTGGACCTGTCCCGGGAGAGCGCCGGGCTGAGGACCAAGATGGCGTCGGCTCACCACCTGGGGCACCACCATCGCTCGTGTTCGCCGGCGCACCCCGCCGCCACGGCCGAGGGGCTGTCCTTGTCGCTCATCAAATCCGAGTGCGGCGGCGACCTGCAGGACATGTCGGACATCTCGCCTTACTCCGGCAGCAACGTATCCTTTTGTGCAAAGAAAGCCTCTGGCTGTCTTTCTTGTTGCTTATGGTTTACTCAGCCCCTTATCGTGTCCCTTTTGTTCAAAACTTGGCCCACGAGGTCGTTCTCCATCCCGAGTTATCTCGGCCCCCCGAGACTGCAGGCTAATAGCGCTAAAGTCCCTCCTCTTTCTTTTCCGTATTCCTCCTTACCCCCCCTCCCTCATGAAAATTTGATGGGCGCCCTCGGTTATCCTTAGAAAGCTTCAAGTCATTCAAATTCATTCCCTGCTAAATGAATCACCTCACCGGTCTGGTCGGCGGCCATGTTTATTTCCGGCTTCCTTTTTTTTTTTTCGCATTTTGCACATGTTCCAGAAGGTTGGCCCGAGGACTCGGCCAGGATGCGTATTCAAGATTGCCTCCTGTGCTCCTCTTATCATCCATCGCTGTGTAAAAAGCCCACAACCATTGTCATCTCTCTCTCTCTCTCTCTCTCTCTCTCTTTTCATTTCATAAAGATCTGTCAACAGCCCGGGGGCCTTTGGGCTGTTGCTTGGCAGCCAAATACTTCTTTTTTTTGTGTTTGTTTGCCCCCCCCCCCCCCCCCTTTCCGTCTCGTCTTTTGAAGCGGACGTTAACAGGTGTTTTCGGCGAGCTGTTTATCTTTCATTACCTCGTCTCGTTTTGTCTTCAGACCCGAGGCCCAACGCTTTGCGCGGATCCATAATCCTTTGCTCTTGATGGAGGGATGAAAACCGAGGGAGGTTGGGGGGAGTGGGGGGGGGGGGGGGGCGGCCACTGGAAGAAAGTGGAAAATAATCACACAACAAGCAAGCTAGCAAGCAGCCGGGCCAGATGCCGCCGACCGGCCAGCCGGCTTTTAACGCGGCGGGCACCTCTTTTATGATTGACGGCGGCGCTTTGCGCACGGCCGCTTTATCGTTTTTTGCCCCAATTCATGAGTCGCTCTTAAGTTCTCTCGGAGGTCGGCGACAGCTTGTCGGACATTTTTTGCGAGGCGCGCTCAAGTCGAGCGGCGTGGCCGAACAGATGGCGGCGATGGCTTTTTTGCTCGTTTGTCCGCCGTCCAACTCGGACTCATCTTGTCCCTACACCTGGAATGGGGCAGGCGAGCGGTTCCCGCCGCCGCCGGCGATGGCCGAGTGTCGGGGGAGCGCCCATTTCTTGTCGGGGTTGCGTCCCGGCGAACGGCGGCAGCCAGCTGGTGCGAGCGCGCCATCATGACAAAATAATGGCTGCGCGAGTCCAATGGCAATTCCATTTGCAAGCTGTGAGGGAATTGCAGATGATCAAGAGAGGCCGGGCGGGCCGGGCCGGGCCGGGCCCGGCCGGGCCGCCTTTGTTCGAAAGGGAAAGAGCCCATGAAGACTGAGCCTTGCGATGGAGCATCCCACCTTGGCTGATTGAAAGCCGACCGCCTGACCGACCGCCAGTGTGTGTGTGTGTGTGTGTGTGCGTGCGTGCGCGTCCATTGTGTCCCCTCCACTGGAGCAGATGGTGCGGCGTGGGGAGTGAAGTGCTGCTCTTTTGGCCGGGCCTGCTGGAGGAGTAACGCCAGCCTGCCAGTGCCCCTCCTCTCCCCACAAGACCCTGCCCCCCCCGCCCCCCCCCCGCCCTCCGCTTCTCAGACAAAGTAGACAGGATCTTTTGCGGATCTTTTGCATGTGCTGATGCCTTCTGGCCTCGGCCACAGCTGGACACTTGACCGCTTTGCACCATCGCCAACCCCCGCTGATTGTCAGAGCGGAAATCTTATGATTCTTCTTTGGGAACAAGGCAAAGCGCAAAACAGGCCGATGGCGTCCTTCTGTGTTCCTTTCCTTCAGACACATTATACGGACGTTAATTCGGCGCGGAAATGGCTCGGGACATTCTGCGGCGCAGATGTGATCCCCCCCCCCGCCCGTGCGGGTGGCTCAGTCCAAAGCATCGGAGGCCCTCTTCTCCTTCTCCGCCTTCCAAGGCTTTGGCAGAAGCAGAGAGGTGGGGTGGGGGGTACGTCATTGGAAGCCCCCCCCCCCCCATGTGATTGCACGTTAGAAAGCCTCGGCAAAAGCGCCTCCCTTTGCCGCTCAGTCCAGGTGGAAGACGTCTCGGCGCCGGCCGGGCTGGCCAGCTCTCTCTCTCTCTCTCCGCTTGAATCTTGTTTGCAACATCAGAGCTGGATATCCCAGCTTGGCGAGCGGCGGCGCCAAGCCATTAGGCTTTCTTGCCCATCCATGGCTGGCGCTAACTGCTGTCTTTGTCTGTGATATGCAAATGGGCTCCTTTTTCCCCGCCCGCAGCCCTTCTTCTTCTTCCTCTTTTGGGCTGGAGGTGAGCGCACGGAGCAGGCCAAAAGGCGCTCGCTCGCTTTGACTGTGAAATGAGCCCGCAGATGTACGACAAAACAAACAAAAAAAGGCGTCAGCTGCGTTTTATTAGCCGTGACGCCGCTCGCTGCCTCCCTCCCCCCATACGGCCGCCGCAAAGTTCAAGCAAATTTCCTGCTGTTTGATGCTCTGTCCGCAAACCTTTGCTCCTTAACGACAAGCTTTCTCAGATACAGGAGGGTCTGTCGCCCAATCACCTGAAGAAGGCCAAGCTTATGTTCTTCTACACCCGCTACCCCAGTTCCAACATGCTCAAGATGTTCTTCTCTGATGTCAAGGTGAGTTGGCTTTCTCGTAAAGACACGCCCGCTTCCAAAAAAAGGGAACTTGGATTCGTGATGATGTTCAGGCTTCGCTTCGAGTCAACAATGAGGCCGACCTTGCGGTTTTATGCAAAAGAGGCCAGACGAGGAAGTCGCGTGCGGGCTGCGGAACGGTGGGACGGCGACAGAGCAGGTGGGGGGGGGGGGGGGGAGGGAAGGCGAGCCTGACTTTCATCAAGAACATGAACAAAGCTCATTTTTAAGCTGCACTGCAAAAAAAATAGCGCAGCACAATAGCTCCTGTTTGTTGGTTGCTCTTGCTTGTGTGTGTGTGTGTGCGCGCGCCCCTCTCTGACCATACGGAGGGGTAAACACTGTGACAGATCCAGGCCATCTTATTCAAATGAGAAGATAAAGGTTCCCCTTTTCCTCTCAGAGGCCGCCGCCGCCATTTGCGGGTCACGTGACTTTCGCTGGGCTGGAAAAGGGGGCGCGGCCCGGCGCGGCGCCTTCGGCACCTGCCAATGGCGGCCCAAAAACAAACAGGCAACAACACGTCATGTTCTTATGAAAGATTTAAAGCGCTTTTGTTTGAGTGACTTGATGGCTAGCGAGGAGGAGGACGATCACAGGCGACCTCATCAGACAACAAAACAAGGTCAAGATCGTTAAGCGGATTATCAGTCACATTGGTTTGTTTTTGTTTTTGGCATGAGACAATGGGGCCTGCGCCTCAAGTTTGTAGACATGTGTGGGAATTAGACGGACTAGCTAATGAGATTGCCGGCGACCCCGAGGCTAATGAACGTGGGAAGCGGGCCCGTCCCGTCTTGACTCGCTTTTTAAGACACGCGTGCCTCCAATAACCCGGAAGACGTCCCGAGCGCCGGCCGATCCAGCACAAATCCATCCCGCCCCAGGCTGGCGGTCGAGGAGGGTCGTTGCGCCCGCCCCTTCTTTTTTTTTTTTTGCTGATGACGAGACAGGGCACATGCGACGCCAAAGAAAGAAAGAAAGAAAGAAAGAACGAAAGAAAGAAAAGCCAGCGGCTGGATTTGAGTCGGCGCTGACAAAAGGCCGCTTTCCAGGGCCGCTTTTTGTGCACAGTCAGCCAATCGGTGGACGGAGATTATCTGCCACAATTGGCCCCTGCCAAAACAGGAAACGTTGGAAAGCCCCGCTGACTGGGAAGAGCTTACGCCACCGGCCAGCAAGGGCGAGCGAGCGAGCGAGCGAGGGGGAGGCCCAGACGGGCTTCGCTGTCTTTCTGCACGCTGGTTGTCGGAGCGGAGGCCCGGCCGGCGACCGGGACCGGTCTCGCTCAGTTCTGCTGCTATTGAAAAGAAATAGCTTGATTGTTTCAAGGCAAGGTCCTGCTGGAGTGGAGTGTGTTCTATTCTAGACACTGTGTGTGTGTGTGTGTGTGTGTGTGTGTGTGCGCGCGCCCGCCACCTTCTATCTGGCGCTGTTAGCATTAAGAGGTGACCTTTCACAGGCTCTTGAGTGTGAGTGTGAGAAACACACTCTCGCTGTCTCTCTCTCATCTGCCTCTTAGCGAGCCACGCACACGCGCACGCGCACACGCACACACACGTATACGTTGCATCTCATGTGAGTGCTGGCTGACCCCTGCCAAGTCTGATTAAGGAGCGCTGCTGATGTGCTCCTTTCAGCCCGTTCCCTCCTTTTCCATCCAGCACTTCTCAGCTGCTATTGGGGGAGGGGGGGGGGTGTCCTCCATCCTATCCTCCCACCAGCAACTTAATGACTCAAAATGCTGCAAAGGGACTGGCCAAAGCCTTGAGCAAAACGTTTCCAGATCGGGTGGAATTCCGGTGTCTTTTATGAAGGGGGGGGGGGGGGGCTCGCTTAGATTTCCTCCTGAGCTGTCTCTGTAATCAAGTGACACGTCTATCCGTCAGCGGGCTCTGACACCAAAGGTCTCTTCTGTGAGCGATGGCGGCCGTTTGCCCGAGCGCAATCTTCAAAGCGAGCGAGTGGGAAACGCCGGCCGGCCGGCGTTGGCAGTAATTCACTCACTTACGTCGTCTTCCCGGAAGCTTGACGGACAAATGTGACGCTCGCCCAAGCCGCCAATGTAGACGGAAGGACGGAGCGGATCACCAAACTCGTATCAGTGCTGTACCGACAGGTTGAGCTAACCAACGGACCTTTAATTTTCTAGCACAATCCTTCCTCATTTATTGTTTGTATTGCTTGAGGCGGAAGACAAAAAAGGGGGTGTGAGCGCTGCGTGGACGCTGTGGATTTTTTCTTTTTTTTGGAGCCGCTTGGTGGAAAGCGAGGCCATTGTGTGCATTTAAGCAGCCCCTCGCTCGCTCGCTCGCTCGCAGCCCGGTGAATTTTTCTAAGTGTCAGTGGTTTGTTTGTTTGACGCGTCCATGTCACGACCCCGGCCTGCTGACTGCTCACGTTCCGACCCCCCGCCGCCCGCCTGCCCCTCCCCGTCCCAACGCCATTGTCCGACAGCGCTGACCTGCACCCTCCCCTCCCTCCCTCCCTCCCTCCCTCTCTCCCTCCCTCCCTCCCCTCTGCCTCATTTCCCAGTTTCTGCTCACCACGCACTTTAGGGCAGCCAGCCCCGTCGCAATAAGCAACCTCCCGAACGGCCGCGCCAATGTCAGGCGGACTTATTGGGCCGTGACGTCACCCGCCGATGCTTCCAGCCTTTGCCGACTTCCTCGTCTTTACATCGCACAATCGGCGATGGCGAGGAGCGCGTGCACGTCGCTGCGTGTCGGGGAACAATAGCCTAATCTCCATGTCAAAAACGGCTCGGCCGGCGCTCCGCTCAGCGCTTTTGCATCGAGGCCCTCTGGTTCATTCTTCTTCTGCAGAGCGCAGTAAGGCCGCTTTGCGAGCAAGCGAGCAGATGATGCTTACCGGGCTTGCGGCAAGCGTTTGCTACCTGGGCCCTCTCCAATTAGAGACGATGATAAAATGACTGCATTTTGCTTGTCGGCCACCCGGGGGCAATATAACAGACGGATCGGAACAACGCTAATGGTAGTCTTTCTTTGCAGAGGATAAAGAATACATTCTTGTAGCCATGTGGCGGCGGCGCTGGGAGGGGCCGGCGCATGTCCTCATCTGCTTTTCATAGGCGAGCCGGGGACCCGCTGAGGCTCTTAATAGGTTTACTCGGCCCTTTTGAATCCGGCCGAGCGGCACGGATCAGATAGCTGCGGTCTTGGCCGCGGCTCCTGGTCCCGGCCCCTTTCTCTTTTTCTTCTCCTTTCTTTCTTCCTGCCCGGGAGGTGCGGAGAGGAGAGGGGAGGAGAATCAGGGTGTAATTGCTCAACGGGGTTAAGTACTTGTTTGAGCCCCCCCGCGGGCCAGGGCGCTTCACATGATGACTTAATCGTTTTTCTGCTCAATTATGCCTTTGCGGAGCAAACCCCGCCGCCGCCGCCGCCGCCCTTTTCCAGTTATGATAGGGGGGGGAGGGGGTTGTTTCCCAGCGGGGAAGACGAACGCTCTCACTTGAGCGCTCTTGTCTCGCTGTCTTACTTCACGCGTCTATTACGGCTTGGCGTTTTTCTTCGCTGGGCCTTTCATCTCCCGGGCCACGCTTAGGCAGTTTGCCCTTTGTGTCCCCGTTGCAGTTCAACCGCTGCATCACCTCGCAGCTCATCAAGTGGTTCAGCAACTTCCGCGAGTTCTACTACATCCAGATGGAGAAGTTTGCCCGGCAGTCCATCAACGACGGCGCCGCCGGCGTGGAGGACCTGAGCGTCAGCCGCGACTGCGAGCTCTTCCGGGCCCTCAACATGCACTACAACAAGGCCAACGACTTTGAGGTAAACACGGCGCTGTCTTTTTTTTTTTTTTTTTTTTTTTTGCTCCAATTTGAAAGGAACTGGAAGGCCTCGGCAGCTTATGGTTAGCTCAGTGGATGCGGTTTTGTTTTGGGCTTTCTGCAAATGAGGAAGACGAGCGCAGCGCCTCTTCCCCATCTTTTGTTTGTCGACTTCCTGGTCCGTCCTCCTCGTCTTGCAGCGACGGGCAACTTCGCCTTTTGCCGCCTTCTCCTTTTTTGCTCCTTCTGCCAGCGTTTTGTGGTAGGTGGCGCACTGTGCCTGCAAGGGTGAATGGGCCGCTGCTGGCGCCGGCCCGCCCGCCGGCCCGCCCGCCGGCCCACCCGTCCCTTGGACCGGACCGAGCGTGCTGGCAAAGCATTTCTCCCGCGCCTATGTGCGCGTGTGTCACTTTGGGGGGGCGGGCTTCAGCGTTATCAAGGTTAAGCGTCCTACTGTTTTAGCCAGAGCAATAGGGGAGGGGGAGAAGGGGAAAGTGGGAGATGGATAGATAGGCTACGGAGGGTGAGAGACAAAAGAAAGAGCATTGGTAAGAGGGAGGGAGGGAGGGAGGGAGTCAGGGGAGAGCGGTGGAGGTGGTTTTGTGGGGGGGGGGGATGACGTATTGGATGCAAGTGCCCTTGCGAGCAGTGGGAGTTTTGCAGAGCTCACACTTGAAGTGCTTCACTCACGCTTTTTTTTTTGGGGCCCGTCTGTTTCTGTGTGCGTTATTTGTCCACCGGGGCCACACACACACACACAGAGCACTTCCCGCATCCATCTTGCGTCCTCTAAAGGGAGGCTTTTGAAGAGCTGGGCTGGCACGAGCACTCGGAAGCCAGGCGCTTGCAACGGTAGGTAAGCTGAGCTGCAAGCTTTGTTTCACCAGTGCCTGCCCCCTGTTTTTGCCATCAACCCAAACAAGAAAGAAAGAAGTGGTTCCCTCGCTGCTTCTGATTGGGCCTCATTTGGGTGCTTTCCAAAGAAGGACTGGCTTTTGGTTTTGGAGCCAAAGCCCTCGGCCACCGTACGCCTCCAAAAGCGGCTGAGGGCAAACGGCTTCCCCCTTTTTTTTTTACTTTTGCATTTGCATTCAGAAATGTGAGCATTTGCAAGAAGAGGCCAGGACAGGTGAAGAAGTCTTTGGAGTGCCGGGCGGGTGGGCGTGGCTGTAGGCTGTCTTGTTTTGCATATGAGCTGGCCCGGCAGGTGTGTGTGTGTGTGTGTGTGTGTGTGTGTGTGTGTGTGTCTGTGTGTGTGTGTGTGTGTGTGTGTGTGTGTGTGTGTGTGTGTGGGAGAGAGAGAAATGCAGGAGCTGATTCGGGCCAACGCCAGGCAAAATGTGCCCAGCCATGCAAATTCCACCAACACAGGCGAGCAAGCAAGACTCGCAGTGTTTGTGTGTGTGTGTGTGTGGAGAGGGGGGGGGGCTTTTTGTTGTGCACGTGGGCGTTGTGTGTGTGTTACATACTTACAAGTTTGTCAGGATGTTCCGTCTTAAGTGTGTGTGTGTGTGTGTGTGTGTGTGTGTGTGTGTGTGTGTGTGTGTGTGTGTGTGTGTGTGTGTGTGTGCGTGCGTGAGTCATAGAGGAAACGTGAAGCTGGATGGCGATGACTGCATGTGTGCATCAGGATGCCCCCAAGGCCTGTTTTTGTGTGGAGCTCTCCCCCTCCTCCCCCTTCTCTTCCACCTCCTCCTCCTCCCCCTCCCCTACCTACCTGCCTGCCTGCCTGCACCAGCACTTGAAACAGGAGCCTACGCATGCACGCAAGTTTGCGTTTGGCAGATTGTGCATCATCAAAGTTCCATCCACCTTGGTGGCGTCTTTGGAATGAATATGTCCTCTGTTTGAGTGACCCCCCCCCCCCCCCCCCCTCGCCCCTCGCCTGCCTGCCTGCCCCCCGCCCCCGTCCGTGGCCTTTCTTGTTTGATGCTAATCTGCTCTGTCACTGTGTTGGCCTAATACGCTCCCCATCTTCCCTCCCAGCTCGTCTTTTGTGGCGATTGTTTCCTCTTTTCCTTTCATATCGCTGCCTCCCTCCCTCCCTTCCTCCCTCGCTCCGTTCTCTCTTCCTTTCCTTCCCTTCCCTTCCGTCCATCGCCTGCCTCTCTGCTTTTGTTCTCCCTCTCTCTCTCTCTCTCTCTCTCGCATGTCTTCTTCTCCCTGGCCTTCTCCTCCTATTAGGCAAGTTTTAATGGCATCATTGTCACATTCCTTCTGGCACAATGAACACTAGCTGGTAATTAAAAGACTTTGGCGTTAATTACCTACTTTTCTGCCCCTCGTCTCTCTTCTTGCCTTTCTTCTGCGCTTTCTCATTTGCGACGTCCGCCGCCATCAAACAAGCCTTGACTTTGAGCGGCCCGCGCTTTCATGTCCGGTGGAAACTCTCGCTTAGCGCCCCCCCACCCCCCCCCTGGGTCTGTCCTGTTTGAACCCCCAACGACAACACACATCATCTTTCACGAGTAGGAATGTGTGCGAGCCGCTAATGGAGGCCCGCTTGGATAAAAAGACAGTTTTATGACGGCTCTGGGAACCTCTCCCATTTCCAAAGGAGCCACCGGGCCCAGTTCTGCAGGTGGGCGGAGACATTTAAAAGAGGAAGCGGAGCGGCTGTGATCTCTTTGCTGAAAGTGGTGACAAGCGGCCCGGTTTTGAGTTCCCCCTCTTCCTCTTTTCTTCCACCTGTGGGGCTTCGTGGTGGGAATGCAAGAGATGCTCGCCTTATGAATGAAGAGCTTGAGAAACAGCAGAGAGTGCGGCCAGGGCGGGCGGCACTTTTTGCCACTTGTGCCAATGCTCCAAACTTGTTATGTAACGGCGCTCCACCATTGAATTTGGGCCTTTCGCCAGATTGGGATCTTGAGTTTGAGAGCCGTGGGCGAGAGAGAGAGAGAGAGAGAGAGAGAGAGAGAGAGAGCGAGTGAGCTCCTATCCTGCCCTCCTCTTCCACCTGCCGCCCCGCCCGCCCCCTTGCCAGGAGAGCAGATGCTGTCTGTCCAAGCGGCCGCATTGTGTGCCCCCCCCCCCCCACAGCCGTTGCTCCCTTCACGGCCCTCTCGGGGCTGGCTCCATTTGTTGCGACGCTCGTTTTGGGCGGAGGTTTTGTCTGACCTCGGAGGTGACGAGGTTGCGGCGGCTACGGAGGAAGCGCGAGCAGGACGCGAGGGCGCCCGAGGCAAACATTTCTCATCCAGTCAGACTTGCGCTGGGCGAGATGAATAAGACGGCGCTGCTATAGATTGAAGTTGCCAAAAATAAAAGCGATGCAATATGCCACCGGCGTCCGCACTCCTCGGCGGAGGCAGGCAGCCAGGCAGGAACTCTGGATGCAGCACCTTTTTTAAAAATGCCTGCTGGCTGAAAACTTGAGCAAGTGACGGCGATGGTGGCTGAGTCCAAGTCCCTTCTGCCTCTCTCCTTGGTTCTTTTCTTTCTTGTGTCCCTGGTCACCTTGCTCAGTGGCACAGCTGCTGCTGATGATGTCATTATTTCTGGAGCATTTTGCCCCCCCCCCCCCACCTGCCTTCCTCGTGTGTGTGAGAGACTAATGGAGCGTGGTGAAGGGAGCCGTGCCAAAATGACCGGGGCGTGCATCAGAGGTGCAGATGTGTCCAAGTCACTCTCCCCCCACTCCAATTCCATGCATGAGTCCCCCTTTCTTTCTTGGTCCTCCTCCAATCTGCATCCCGACATCTTATTCCTCCTGCTTGCTGGCTCTCTCTCCATCATTTATTGTGGGGTGACCCTTCCTCCCTCCCTCCCTCCCTCCTTGCCGCCCCGTCTATTCTTTCTGGAGCTCCCTCTCCAGATGTCCTCTTCCCATCTCGCAGACTCCCTCGCTCCTTTCTTTCCCTCGGGCCTCCTGCTCGCTCTGTCTCCCTGACTTGCTGACCTCCGGAGCCCCCCCCGATCTCCTTCTGCTGTGACATGACTCGTTGACCTGGACTCTTTGTGCTTACACATTGCCAGTGTGTCTCTAAGGAATCGACATTTGCGGCTCGGAGCTCCCAATGACTTGGCGTCTTTGAGCCTGTGCCGCCGTCGACTCCTCCAGAGCTCCTCATGTGACACCACTGCTCAGTCTCACAAACACGTGGCGTGCGTGTGTGCGTGCGCACACGCAGAAGCGCCTCAAGGGCTCGGCATTCTCCGGCGAGGCTATCGCCGGGTGTTTGCTCAGCTTTCGGGCCCCTTTCCTGTCCAGGAGCCCACGTGGCGGGACAGAGTCAAAACCGAGACTCCGCTTGGACTCGAGTCTTATCAGCGCTCTCGCGGACCAGGGGCAGAAAGACGGCCGACGCGGGTCGTGTTTGTCCAAAGTGACAAGCGTGGGCCAAGGACTCACCGAGGCCTTTGTAGATGAGCCATCGATCGCAACAGATATGCGAGGCAAAGGGGACGGACGGACGGACTGACTGACTGACTGACTGACTGACTGACTGACTGACTGACTGACTGACTGACTGACTGACTGACTGACTGACTGACTGACTGACTGTGAGAGAGAGAGAGCCAGCGTGGCCAGGGTTCGACAGGCCTGCTCAAGTTTCACAAGAAGCTCGTTGCCCGGCTGCCTGCAAAAGTCCCGGCCGGGAAGCCGGTTCCCAGCAGGAGTTAGCGATTAACCCGCTCGGCCGTCACCGGGCCGTGTGATGTCCCTGCCTGCGTTTCATCCTTCAAGGCTATACTGTACACACACACACGCGCAGGCGGGCCTATCGAGCCCGGCCGGCCTTATCTTCCAGGGTCTTGTCTTGTTTGGCCAATGCTGTGCAAATAGAAGGTGCAATACATCTCCTGACAGTTCCCAAAAGCAAGCGGGAGCAAACAAACAGCCAAGCAGCTTTCTCAGGCTCTGGACCCCCAAGCCTTTTCAAACCTTTTATGATCTCATCGAAAAAGCAGGAAATCCCATATCCTTGTGTCTCAAAGCAACCTGAAGTCAGTGAATGAGCGTGATTAAGCCCTCGTGTTCTTTTTCTGCCCGCGTGGAACAGCTGGAAGGAGCGCCTCAACTCACAACCGCATCTCATGCCGTGACAAACAGACCTCACATACATCACGTGGAAAGAAACCCAAAAAATTGGTCAGAAATAACTGCGGCGTGACGCCGATCCCTCGGTCCTCTTGGCGGTCCCTCGCCATCGCCGCTGCCTCCCTCGCTCCCTCCCTCCCGCCTCGCTCCCTCCCTCCCTCCCTCAGTCAAGAGGATCTAAAATACCAATACCCTTTTCTCCTTGACATTGCCTCTCGTCGCAGTCAGCGTTTTGCTGCCCTTTTATAGTCAAAACGTCCGTCAGGAGAAATTGCACGCCGGAATATTCTTAGTAACACACACGCCGGCGGGTCGTCGTAACCTCGCCGACGCCGTCCCGGCGACGTTGGGATTTTTTGGGACGGGGGGGGGAGGGGCTTCTTATTCACAACTCACCTTTCGCACCGCTGCGCAAAGGCATGGGCTAACGGGCCTCGGAGCCTCCATTCATCACCTGAAGGGGAGGGGGAGAAGGGGGGCACATTGTCGTCCCATGTGTGTTGTGTGCGAACAAGCGTGACTGCTACAGTCTGTGTGTGCGCGAACGGCCGGCCGGCCGCTGACCTTGCCGTGTCCTGACACCCGTGATGAGTATCTGCAGGACACTAGAGGAGCAGGGGCCACCCAAAGCTATTGTGCGCAGAGGTCTGGCCTCAAGTACAAGTATGCAAAAGGCCAATGTGTAAATGCTTCTTGCAGTAGTTGTAGCGTAGCTAGCTTCTCCCAATCGTGTCTCCGAGATGCCGCGGTAAAAAAGCTCATACGGGAGCAACCTTCATTTTAAAGCCACAAACAGGACAATGAAGCGAGCTGGGCCGCTTCCGGGGAGGCAGTCAGCATTATCCGAGCGGGTGACCCCTAAAGCCTGTGTCGCCCTGACGGAAGGAGACGGAGCCAAAGTGTGGCCGGGGTGTGTGTGTGTGTGTGTGTGTGTGTGTGTGTGTGTGTGTGTGTGTCCGCACGCACAGGATGTGTCATCTCCTTGGCACAAGGAGGTGCGGCTGCATGTGACAGCGTGCTGGCTGGCGTCAAGGTGTGACGGAGCCTTGCCAGGCGCGCTGTGGCTGAGCGCGGCGCTCGGGGCCCGGGCGGCCCGGCTGGCCCGGCCGGTTCCGAAAGCGTTCAAGTGCTTCCTCTTTGCCTCTGTCACACTCTCGTTTGCTCGCAGCTTGTACGTTTTCTTTTTTGGACTTACAAAGGGTCACGGTGTGGCAAAAGGTCACGCTCCACTTCCACAATGGTGGCCATTTTGAAAGCCCTAAGGGAAAAAAAACAACATCTCCGTTAGCAAAACAGGCAACGCAGCCAGGTACGCTCCATATCAGTTCTTTTACGAGAGTTTTTTTTTTTTTTTTTCCCGTGCACGCGTCCTTTAGCCGCTTGTGGGTCACAGGTTGTATTTTCTTTTTTTACAGCGAGCCTTATAAAGATGTCACACCGAGGGAAGTGGGCGTTGTGAGAACGTTGCAAGAAGTGGCTTTTCTCAGGCGGAACGCTTTTAAGGAAGCTTGCCGCTTTTATCTCACGCATAAGCGTAACGTCCAGAAATGGGGTCTTCTGTCATCATCCAGTCACCCAAAGAAAAAAAAAAGCAAAGCAATGATGATGCTCATTTCAATGCAGAATTTTGTGATCATTTGCCGGCAGGTGCCCGATCGCTTCCTGGAGGTGGCGGAGATCACGCTGCGGGAGTTTTTCAACGCCATCGTGGCGGGCAAAGACGTGGACCCGTCGTGGAAGAAGGCCATCTACAAGGTGATCTGCAAGCTGGACAGCGAGGTGCCCGACATCTTCAAGTCGCCCAACTGCCTCCAGGAGCTCCTGCACGAGTAAACCCATTCCAACTTGCCTTGGGCACTTGCGATAGTTGGTCGGTTGGCTCGCTCGCTCCCTCCCTCCCTCCGCTTTTGCCGACGTTGTCCGGTAGCATTCCTCGCTCGCCGTCCTGGGCGTCCGTTCCGTTCCCCGACGACCCGGCTCTGCTTTTGTGGTTGCTTTTTTGTTTTTTCTTGATGGATGGACTGAAGATTGGAATGGGGAATTTTTTTCTAGGCTGGGTCGCGTCTCCATTCCCATCCGATGAAGTGTCCCCGCAAAAGTAGCGAGGACCTGCTGTTTGTTGCCGTGATTAGTATGGATTCTTTCTGTGGTGGATGCTGATGAATTGAATATTGGTCAGCGCTGCTTGCTGCCGTTGGGCACTTGTCCCCTCCCTCCCTGGCTCCCTCCAGTGAATAAATGATTCCAATGAGGAGTCTTGAAAGGGAGCTTAGACGCCGGACTGACTATTGTGCTTCTTGCGTCACTTGAAATGTTTTGTTTGAAATTTGGAGATTTGAACGCGTTGATTTATTTTTGATGTTTGAATTTGTCCAGTTTCCGGCGAAAGCTTTCTCCCGTCGCCAACGTTAGCCTTTTGCGTTCATTCGGCCTCCGCCAACGACCTTTTTCTCGGAGGGTCGGGCTCACGTTGTTGCGTCCGCGTTACAGATCCATGGATGCTTTTGACAAAAGATGAAAAGGGGGCAGGTTGCTCAAGCAAACACAAGCGGGCAGAGCGGCTCCGAGCTTCATGACGGCGGGCGGGCGGGCGGGCGGGCGGGCGGGCCGCCGCCGCCGCCGCACGTCTTTGTCGCCGAGCGTCTCAAAGTGCCACAAAGAAAAGGAAAGCGGACTCTTGCGGAGGGAGCCTCCTTGGAGCCAGACTTTTTTTTTGTTGTACAATATGAATCAATATGGACATCTAAAAAGGTGCGGTGGCAATTGTTTGAGTTGTTTTTAGCGATGACTTTGTTTCATTCTGTGTTGTCCTTTGTAGGTTAGAGCAATTGGTTGCCAATTTGTGACTTTCTTTCTTTCTCCCTTTTGCTTGTTTGCTTTGGAAAAAGAAACATTTTCAGAGGATTGCTGCTGTAAATAGTGTCGGGCGGCGGGAAAATGGAGTCCCGCCCGCCCAATGTAAAAATTGCGTGGACGCACACCTTGCGCACAAGAGCTGAGAGGTTTTTTTTCATTTCTTTCATTTTCCAGAGTGTTTTGCGTGTGCGTGCGCAAGAGAAAAGGCCGATTATGAGAACCTGTGAACCAGTGAGTGACACAATTCTCAACGCGACCTGCCCCTCCCCTCGTCCCCCCCCCCCCCCCCCGGGAGAGCCACCCTGACATGTAAATGACTCTCATTAAGCTGCGGCGGCGGCGGCGTGCGTGTGCGTGCTCGCTAGCTCGCTCGCTGGCTCGCACATGCGCTCCATCGTTTCCTCGGACCCGTTGGCTGAGCTGTTTGAAAGGATTTTCTCCTTTTTGTTTGCCGATGCTTTGACTAGTTTTGATTCTTCTCGTCATCCTTCCTTTCCTTTCCTTTCCTTTCCTTTCTTTTGTAAATATCCATGACGCTGACTGATGAAGTGAGCGAAAGTGCTTTTGTATAACTTAGCAATATGTTCTGTGTTTTGTGGATGCTTGTTTTTCTATGACGTCATCGTGGTGATGATGAACTAGTGCAGTAATTCCAATTGGAGCGGTGGTGTTGATTTCTCTTTCCTTCTTTCCCCGTCAGCTCCGACTCGTGTTCCATCACGGCTGCTTTTTTTCTCGCCTTCTTTTCTGTCGTCGGTGTGGATGATGTCCTGCAGATTGTGTGTAATTTATTGGTTTAATTTATCCTAATTTATTCAATGTTGGGTTCTTTTTCAACCGGGGGAAGGCCGCACTGCATTTCTCTCTCAAAGTAGATCCAAGCGTTTGTTCCGAATGAATTCTGTCCATTTTTCAAAAAGGAAGAAGAGGAGATGATCGAAAGACAGGAAGGGTCTTGGCAGCTAAGTGGACATTTGCAAATTGTTTTTTGGCCGAGGGTAGGCTAGAAAGCGGGTTTGAACCTGTTTTGCGGTTTCTCCCGAGAGCCCGCCCGTTTGCCCGCCCCACGTCCCTCCCTCCCTCCCCAAACACAACCAGTAGTCAGTCAAATTGCCTTTCGTGCCTTCGCCCTCCTTGAACTGAATGTATGTGCAGTATATATGCAAGCTTGTGAAATTAAAAAAATGGAAATAAAAAGGAAAAATGCACATCTTTGCTGCTCTTTTCTTTTCTTTTCTTTTCAGAAATGCTCATTTTTGAGCCAGCCAAAACACGTTTTCTCTCTCTCTGTGTCCACGTGAGCTGAAAATGTCCAAATGGTCTGGCTCTGTGCAATTTGTGCAATGTTTTGCCTTTTTGCAGGCTGTTTTGCGTGTGGCTCATCTTCACCTCACTCAAGCCCGCTGCTCAACTTTCTCCTCTTCCTCTTTGCTTTTGTTCTCATCTGAGCGCTTTTCAGTCTTTTGTTTTTGCTTTGATGCTCATTTTCGGAGTCGCTTCTTTTGTGTGTCTCTGCTGCGCTTTTGAGTCTTTGTCCCGGCTCGGCTCGGCTCGGCTCGCCCTCACCGGAGGCGAAAGCGGCTCGGCTCCTTAGGTCGGGCTGAGACAGCATCTTTGTACAACGCCGAGCGTCTGCTCTGTAATCAAATACCATCTGTCGCTACATCTGAAGACTGCTTGCCTCTTTTGCACACACGCACGCACGCACGCACACACCACATCTGCGCTGGCCACTCACTCGTGTGCACATTTGTGCGTGTGTTTTATTAGCCGTGTACTAACAATCATTCCACCTGATTCATTTCTTGGCCCGCAGGGAGGGAGGGAGGGAGGGAGGAAGTCGCCGGAGTCACTTTCTGGCCGCTGGCTTCCTGTTTTGTTCCACCTCGGTTCAAAGGTCATTGTCTTCAGGTGTTTGTCCCGCGACTGCGTGTCAGCGAGACCTTGGCCGCCGTATCGGACGGCAGATAGCGGACTTTAGCGTCTCAGTCTTAGATCAACAGCCGAGCGACTATCTGGAAAGGCCGCCGGCCAATGTTTGCCCAATGTTTGGTTTGTCCCTGCTCCGGCACAGAAAACGTTGACACGGTCCTCAAGGTCCCTCTCGCTCACTTATCACATGCTCCGCTTCCACAAAACCCTCGGCTCGGCTCGGCACGGCACGGAGCGTCACGCTTTGGTGACATACGGGACTGCAAGGAGCACGGCCAAAGCGCCGGCGGTCCCGAGATCCGCCCAAAAAGCAAAGCCCGACTCCACGCTGGCCCGACCCGGGTCCGCTGAGCCAAAGGCCTCGTGCGGCCTGGGCTATTTGGCCTTCGACTCTTTCTCGGAATTGAAAGATTGGGCAGATGATGACGCAAGCGGAGGCTCAAGAGAGGAGCCCGGGAACGGAGGAACAAAGGGCCGTCGGCCGCCGTCGGCCGTCCCTCGGCCCCCCTCGCCTCTCTTCCGTCTCCCCGCTGGCCGGCGCCCCAAATAAAGACTTCAAACCAGAATTGGACCGGCTCACAGCGGGGAGAATAAGCCAGAGAAGGAAGTCCGCCACACGCCAAGAGGAGCAGCGCGACAAGGCCTCTGTTGTCGGACGGCGGGGGAACCGTCACCGTGTCCGCTTCAAAGCCCAAAAGATGCGGCCACACGCTCGGATTGGACGAGAGTGCCGTCGGCAGCCCGAAAGTCGGAGCCGGCCACGAGCGCCCGTCACCCGGGCTCGAAAGCAAAAGTCATCCATCCGGCTTCCCGGTGGAGCGAGCGGCTCCAAGACAGATGGCGCTCGGGCGGGCGGGCGGGGCAAAGCCCTTGTGGGATTTGCCTCTCTCTCCCTTTCCCCCGGGACACTCTGGCTTTTAATAGCCACGATTGGCATTCTTGGCCTCTTGAGGATCCCCCAATCAGAAATCACAGAGGCCCATTATATTTGCCATTGACCCATTTGGCAAGGCGGAGGGAGGGAGGGAGGAGCGGATTAATTCCAAAGCAGTTCATAATCCCGTAATTCAAATGTTTTAATTACTTCGATGAGCAAAGGCTAATCTCAGAGACACTGAAAAAAGGGAGACAGACAGACAGACAGACAGACAGACAGGAAGAGATTTGTCCTTCCTCGGCAGACTATTCAAATTTGCCACCTGTTATGGCGGATCGCGGATTGAAAGAGTCGCACACGGATGATGCTGCCAATGAACTCTTCCCGAGACGGGACCAGACGCTCGCTCGCTCGCTCGCTCCTGTGTTGGTATGCGAGGGGGGCGCGCTTGGACCCTCAACCCCATTTGTTGTGCAAGATAAGTTCACAAATTGTGATTTTCAGCAAATAGTGCCGTTGTAAATTCACACAGGTAAATAATCACCGGCGTGTTTCCTGGCGACACATCGTCGGCGCTCCTCAATTGCCGGCGCCGTCCCAGCCCCGCTGTCAATCGGCCGGCGGGACAAAGGCGGCTAAAGCCGGGCCGATGACCTCATGCCCGGAGGCCACCGAGGGTCTTAACGGCGTTCGGCGGGCCTTTGGTGCCGCATCTCTCAGAGACCGGCGGCCGCGCACGCGCAGAGGCTCGTGCCGATCCCCTCGGATCGGCGGGCCGCAGCCTCGGGCCGGGAGCGAGCCTCAAGACGAGGTCTGACAGCTGCGGGGGCTGCGAGCCAGTCTCAGCCCCCACCCCCTCTCCCACTTCCACTATTTCATTTGTGCTCACGTGCTCATCCAACCCCCCCGCCCAGGCAGGCAGGCGGCCGGCTCAGAACTGTGACTAAAGCTGCCTTCTAACAAGGAGGGCGAAGGGAGGATTGTTTTCCAAAAAGAAAAGTGCGTGAGGGAAGTTCGCTTTGTGCCGACTTTGTGTCATTCTTTGTGATCCTTCCGGTTCCTTTCAATCCCGACAGGCCCTCCGTCCGTCTCACCTTCGTCGACCGCAACCAGAAACTTCAGGCCGGGCAAAAAATAGCTGAGACGCCGAGATGATGGTCGGCCGGCCCGCTAGATCATCTCTAATAGCCCGAGTCGGACAGGAGTTGACGGGCGTCCAAACAATAGCCGCTTGTCTCCGGCCGGCGTCAAGGGCATTGCTTGGCACAACAATAGGACCCCCCCCCCCCCATATTTTCCTTCCCTCCCTCCCTCCCTCCCTCATTCTCCGGCCAGTTCTATGAAAGAGCATTCCAGCTCCGGAGCCCCTTAAGCCCTTCACTCAGGGCTGGTCCATGTGACGCGGCATGCAGACAGTCGTCTTTAAGAATTGATTGACGCCGGGATCCAAAGCCTCGGGGGAGCCAAGAGAGGCGCCGCTCGTGAGGGCCAGGTACGCGACAGCTGCAAATGTAGGGGGGTGGTCAAGGAAAGTAAATGAAAGCGCCCCCCCCCCCCCCTCCCCAAGTTACGCCGATGTCGGGATAGGCTCTACAAATCATCCGCAAGGAGACAGCTTGGATATTGCTCCACCTGAAGTGTTTCCATAAAGTCCAGCGAAGCAAAGCCTCGGAAAAGTGGTGTCACCCTCGGAGAAGGTCTTGACCCGCCGCACGTACTCGTACACGTACTCTGATTTATGATGATACAATCTAGCGCATCAGCGATCATAAATAAGTGACTAAGTCAACACGCCGGCCGCGGCTGCGCTTGAACCAGCAGGAGTAGGATTGTCTGGGACGACGCAACGTTGTGGCTTTGAGCCCCACCCATCCGAACGTTTGAAACTACACACTTGTGCTGTCTTGTCAGGCTTTAACCAAGGGTCTTATTTGGTTCACAAGATGGCACCAGAGGGCTGATGAAGCCTCACGAAGCTTTGAGCAACTGGCCAGGAAGCTTCGGTGGCCTTCGTACTCACTGTCAAACAAGCACGAGGGCTTCAAAGTAGGCTTCGGCTTTTCAAGTAGGGCGGGAAAGCACAGATGAGTGTAGAATGGCCTGGGCAGAGACGAGCGAGCGAGGAGGAAGGAAGGATGGACGGACGGACGGACGGACGGAGAGGTGGAGGGGAATTTACCAAAGCAGCTCAGGAGGGCCCTCATTACGATATTAAACAAGATTTAATAAGTGAGAGTGATTTGATGAGGTGATTATCCCGGGCCATTAATCAAGCAGGTTTCTGGCCGGGCTGTAATATGGCACATCTTTCCCGCCTAGACCCAAAGCCTCTTTCCACGCTGAGCTCCTTACCGTGCTAACGCGCTCCAGAAAGCTAACCAAAAAAATAATAACAAAAAAAATAAGGCCCATTCCATCTCATCTCTCCAAGCCTGCGGCGGCTATTTTGGCCGCTCGCTCGCTCGCTCGCTCGCTCATCCATCCATCCATCCCACCTCCTCCCCGCCATCTGATAAATTGAACTCCTTAACATCTGGGTCACAAAAGTAAAGTCTGATGAGCCAGAGTTAAGAGTGACAACTGGCAATGATCAGCAGAAAGCATCTGTTGGCACGAGAATAGAAGGAAGTTGTGCTGGCTCCACTGGGTCAACTGTGGATGGATGGATGGATGGATGGATGGATGGATGGATGGATGGATGGATGGATGGATGGATGGATGGATGGATGGATGGATGGATGGATGGATGGATGGATGGATGGATGGATGGAGGGAGGGAGGGAGGGAGGGAGGGAGGGAGGGAGGGAGGGATGGATGCTTGTGCGTGGGTGCGTGGGTGCGTGCGTGGGTGCGTGCACGCGCGTGGACTGAGTGACCGGAAACCAGACCCTGGACTTGCACCCCAAATTTCATTCGAATGAGAAATCAGATATATAGAGAGCAATGATGAATCAATGAAAAAAGTCTGATGTGAAAAGTCAACACAAATGTGGCCAGAGCTACGAAACGTGTTTCCCTTGACAATATAGAAAGCCCTCGGATTGATTTGTCAACTGGAGACTCGTAGTTCCGCTTGTCGCCACTCAATCGCAATCGTCGTTTGCCAACCGTCATAAAACGGAAGAAGAAGAAAAAGAAACAGAAGAAGAAAAAGAAACATGGCCTCGGCACCAATCAGTAAGTATTGTAGATTTTGGTTTGTTTAAGTAAATGCGTCGTGGCCGGCCGGCAACAACAATAAATCTTCTAGGAATGAGGCATGTCGTTTTTTTTTCCTTCGGTCTTTAGTAGAAATAACCAAGCCCTACTTAATGTCGGCCTCCTTTTTTTAGCATCAAGGCGAAAGGGAACGACCGCGGTAAGTAAGGGCTTACTTCCTAAACCATTGTTTCCATGCCTAACGGTCTCGTTGAAGAAAAGGGAAGTCTTGACACTTGTGGTTATTTGACGAGACAGAGCCGACCGAGCCACTTCCCTGGAAAGACAAAGGCAAATGTTGCATTTGGATTCAACACAAAGATGAGCAGAAATGAAATCATCTCATGTTTTACTATCTTTCCAGCAAATACACCAGACCCCCGGATATTCTCTTTGGATTCCTCATCAAATGTCATTTACCTCGCACGAAGGAGGAAAGGACACAAAGGCAGAGCAGAGCAGAGCAGAGCGACTCCCGAAAACATTTTAAAAGCTCAAGTGGAAGAAGATTACCTTAAAGCAGGCAGGCAGGCAGGCAGGCACGGGGCCTGAGCTTTTAGAGGGCGAACCGACCGCCCCGGAGTATTAACACAATAAGCACAGGGGAAAAAAAATAATACAAGGATGTTTTTATCAAGCGTAATCCGGAGCTAGCAGGCAAACCAACCTGGGATATAATCCCAAGGAGAAGGTCAGCGATGCACTTGTACGTGGAGGCCCTGTCTCCAACTGGCTTCAAATAATCTCGACGCCTTCAACTGGAACGTCAACTTCCTCGACATTACAGTGTACGGAGGGAGGTTCGGCACTTCTGCTGAAAATCATGCCACCCCAAGAAGCTGGTAATTGCTTTGAGAGACCACAAGGTGGCAGCAAATCACATTGGCCTCTTCAACAATGCTTTGCAAAATGCAAGCGTGACATTGGGGTGCCTGCCTGCGCCACTCGAACGGCTCTCGTCGTCCTTTCAAGAGCAAAGATGAAATCTCCAGTCGAGAGGCGCTCGCTCGTTTGTTCACTCGACCAACAGCTGCAACGGGAATTTGACTGAGACAATGTCGCCTTGGCGAGGAGCTTTCTCTCGCTCGCTCGCTCGCTCGCTCGCTTTCTCGCGCTTTCCCTCCATGTATCCGTGCAGCATAATTTGAGTAAATGACAGGCGAACATCTGCTGTGCATAAGAGAGAGGCCAACACTTTAACATGCAGATGTCTCTCTCCATCTGCATTAATTCAATAATTACCGCAATGGAGGGAGGGAGGGGGGGAGAAAAATCTTTTTTGTATAGCTTAAGACAATGTTATCGGCGCCAGTTGGTACGGGCAGGGCCAGGGGGGGGGGGGGGGTCGATGATTACACCGTTTAGCCAGAGCAAGCTGCCACATGCCGGAGGATGGCACTAATTCCATTGTGCCCTTGGTGAGTCACGGATGGACTCCGAGTGACCGAGCGCGCCTCCCTCCTTGCCTCCACGCCGGCCAGCGTTGGTCCGCGGGGCCCCCGGAGCCGCTCCTCGCAGATTTTTGCGCGCGTGACTAATGTGCGCGGCCGTGGCCTTGCGAGAGGAACGCTCGAGTACGGGCTGCGGCAAAAAAAAAAACAGCTCGACGGCCCGATTTGTTCGAGCGACTCTTGTGCGTCTAAACATATTGTGACAAAGGAAAATAGTTGTCTACTCGGCAGGCCAACTTCCTTTGATTAGCCGAGCGCCGCGCCGCCGTCTATTGTCCTGCTCTTATTTAGACTTTGGTGTCACCCCGCAACTGTTGTCACTTCTAAGTTTAGCTGAAGAGGCCTGCGCCGAGCCGAGGAGGTTGAAATGGATGCAAACGGGGACGGAAAGAATGCAGACGGAGATGAGCGGGCGGGGAAGGCCGCCAATTGTGAGGAAGAAGGCAAATGATGAGGTCGACAAAATGACCACTTGAAACGCTGGCCAACTGCCCAGCCTGAAGTGACGTAACATCACGCAGCGCCGGCCCGGCCGCTCTGGGAGATCTTTCCCTCTTTGGAATCATCAAGATGCTCATCGGCCTCCTGTCCACGAACCAAAGGGCTCCAAAGACAGGACCGAAGGAGACGAGAGGGAGGGCGACAGATTAGCTCAGCTGTCTGCTCGTAAAGCGCCGAAGGTGCTAAGCCCGACTTGGGGGGGGCGCGCACACGTGGATAAACAGAGGAGATGAGGGCTTTGGGCCCGGTTAAGACGCCCGGCGTCGCCCTCCCCTCGTGGAGACGCGGGGGCCAGACTTGAAGCTCGCCACGCCAGGAAGGGCAGGATGAACATTGTCTCGGATTTAGCGTCCGCCCTGCTATGGCAACAAGTCAAAGCGAGCGGGGCCCCGCCACAGTGGCAAAGGGCCTGCCTGCCTGCCTGCCTGCCTGCCTTTAAGCGGGCTGGATTTGACACGCGCGGGCAGCGGCCTCCCGACGGCGAGGCCTTAGCAGCTGCCGCTTTATGAGCTTCCCGTCAGGTGGACGTCAACGCTTGGAGGCTTGTCAAAAGAGAGCGCTTAGCTCAACGGGGAAGCGCCAGCATATCGGCCATGTTGTCTGACATAAGCGGAAACGGGAAGCTTCCGTGGGCCGGGCCGACTGCGTGCGAGCGTGCGTGCGTGCGTGCGTGCGTGTTATTAGTCACTGATGACGGACATTTGAACTCAGCTGAAGTTTCAATTCCCTTCGTAATTTCAGTTGTGTGCCTTGCAAAGCTCTGAAAGGAAGACTCCTTCACGCCGTAGAGGGAAGCGCTCCATAGTGGAGATCTGGCCAGCCAGGTGTGTTTTCACCATTGCAGCTTTCCTGATTTTATGCCCCACCTCAACATTGTGTGATTATATCAAGAAAATGTGAGCCTGACTGCCACTTTGCACGCGTTTGCTTCATAGAAAGTGACTCAACTTAAGGCTAAATGTAAAAAACAAACAAACGAGGGAATCAAAATGCATCCAGAGAAGTTTAGAAACAGGTCATGCCTTGTGTATCTATTTAATATCTCTGCCCCGTCCGTCTCTTATTCTGTTTTCCATAACAGGTTTTCCTTGAGAACTAAATCTACTTTAGGATTTATTGTTTCTTATCATTCCTCATCACTGGAAATTATAATCCCTTCACCTAATCCTCTCTCTTCCCTCCCTCTTCTTTTTCCAGATCATATTTATCAAGATCACAATGTGTGCGCGGCAACGCAAGAACAACACGGCGCACCAGCCAAGGTCTAAAGAGATCGGCTCGGGCTCCCGGGAAACGAGGGGGCTTTCTTCCAAATCAAATCAGATCCCGCCCATGTAATCAAGACGAGACGCCAAAGACGAGTGAGTAATCTGCCGGGTGGACATGCCTCCCTTTTGCTTGGACATTATTAAAAAGAGAAAAAAATCAGGAGGAACACGTCTTTAGATTGGAAGAGTGGGGAAATAAAATAATAACTAAATGGGGGGGGCTAACTGGGCCAAAGTTGGATAAAGGCTTCAGACCCGCAGAGGTGGGTGGATAACTGCATGTAGCGTGTTTAAAACTAACTCGTTCAATGAGAAATTGAAAAACTATGCACTTCAAAGATTTGTCCGCAAGAGGGCGCGCTCTGTTTTCCCCTCAAAGAGAGAGTGCGCAATGAATGTTTCCCTTTTTTTTTCACTTTGTCGTGATGTATTGTTTGTCACTGCATATTTTATTCCCTCTATTTTAAATGGAATCATTATTTGCATTGCTTCTTGTATTTAGGATTGACCATGTATAGTAAGGCTTTGTCTTGTAAGTTTTATTTGTTAAAGCCTTACTTAACTTTTTTTACTAAAAAAAAAACAAGAAAAAAAAAAACCTAACAATTCAGAGACGAGCCTTTTTTCAAGACAATGTTCAGTAAGGCATGAAAGTGAATCTGCCTCTTGGCTGTGTACAGAACGTCACAGTCTACAGACGCTAGGCTGTCGCCATCTCCTGGTCAGTTCGTGAAATGCCGGCGGTGACAACTTCCGCGAACCCCCAACAAATCGTCAAGCCGTCTCGTGCTAAATATATCTCTTATTTTAGCCACTCAAATTGAAAATTCATTTCTAGACTTTTGCTTACTCGCCTTAGAAAACAATCAATCTGCACTTCAATTTCGGTGTGTCTTTTTTTAAAACCAAATCATCAGTCGATTGAAGATTGATTAGTCACACAAATATTAATGTTGCATGAAATGAGTCCCCCCCCCCCCCCCCAACAGTCTTGTATTTTATTTGCATTATAAGAAAATGTTCGTTTCTTTCACCGTCGTAAACCGAGACACTCGTTTCACACTAAGGAACACTTCCGGTTTGTGCCAGCTCGACTCACTGCTGCCGTCAAGTGGAAGGAAGAAGAAAAAAAAACCTCAACACTCACAAACGTCACTTTCGTTCAAAACGAAACAAATATGCCGTCATTACGTTTAGGCTTCACTCACTAGGATATTTGAATCGATTTTTTTTTCGTACTATCCAATATTTTTTGAATGTATGAACGTGGACTGCATATATTCAAATGAGCGTAGTGGTGTGTTGATTCCTATTTTCCAGTGAGCAAGTAAAACAGCTGTGTAGTTGTATCGCTTGGCGATTTCCTTTTTATCTTTATTTGTTACGCGGTAGAAAGTCTGACATATCGAAGAGGAGGAGCTCTGGCTTCGTGGGTACGAATTGTCTTCCTTTTATGGTGAGTCGTAAATGTTGACAGTGGTTGAGATAGTTTAGTTAGTGGTGGTGGTGGTTAGCCTACCTACCCGAGCTTGGCCAGTGACGGCAGTCTATCAATGGCATTTCATCATATACAATTGTTCATATTTTGATGACACTAGTTCTGCTGACGGATAAAGCTAGGCTAAAATATGTTGAGGGAAAAAAAAAAACCCCACCGAAAATGTCAACCAAAATAAGGAGCCAAACACAGCCACCAATTTAGCGTTTCTTGGGCCATTTCTATCCGAGTACCTCAACCGTATCAACGTCGTAATACGTGACGTTTATTCTCACGTTCCCATTGACGTGAGCATGTTTACATTGTCGGCTAATTGAGGCTTATGCACAACTTCCACAGGCCAAGGGACAGCCCGCGGTTTTCCTGACTGACCTCGCCAAGCTGAAGCGTCAGTCGGGCGCCCGAGTGGCTCAGCTCTTTCCGCCACCGCGTGGCTCCAACTGCACCGCCCTCTAGCGGCTGACATTCATCATGACAGGTGAGCTCTCACTTCCAAGCCAAGCCACAACAGAGGCAGACAACACTTGGCGGCGCAAATGGTTCTTGGCCTCCGTGTGCCCCGCTTAAAGATTTCCAGTTGGCAATATTGAACAAAGTGGTCGGACAATGCTCACAGATTATCGTACGAGGAGCGCCCTTCTCGGCTACGAGAGTGCCCTTCTCTACGGATGCCAAAGCCACCGACTCCATGCTTTGGCCTGTCGGTGGGTGTGCTCCTTCTCTTTTGTCTCTCCCTGGTCCAGAGTGACACTTGCGACGGATAGAGAGGCCCATTGTTCTCGCTGAGATGTTTATCAATGCGACACAGAGGAACACATTGACAGTGAGAGTGACAGCAAAGCTGCCGGCCTAATCGCTAATCTCCCCTATCTCGTTAATACTCGCCTATGCGCTAAATATTGGCGAGTTGGGTCACGTTGGCACAACCGCCGGCTTTCTGGCATCGTCTGGAGCAAGTTTGGCATAGCTGCGCATGGGTTCGGCCGCCGTGCCCTCGGCCGCCGCGGCCGGCGACGTCCCGGCCTCTCGGAGGCTGGCACTGGACTGCCGCGCGCTTCTCGACCATCGAGCCGCCAAGGGTAAGCGTGGCCTTCTGGGTCAAGACTCGGACGGCGAGCAAACACTGTCGGATTGCGGGTTTTCTTCCGACGCCGTTCATTTGGACTCATCTGTGGACTGTAAAAGCCCAGAAAGCGAACAGAAAAGGATGACTGAAAATTCTGGTGACTGTAACGCATAGAATGTCTTTCTTCACGTCAATAAATGGCCCTCGGGCTTAGAAATGGCAGCCGGTGCGTTGATAATCACTCGCGGGCGCAACTTTTGTATTCTCACTTGCGTCATCACGCTTTGCCGTAAGCATTTGAACTAGATGTCAACATTTTCACTGGACAATTAAAATCCACGCTGTCATGAAGTGGCGTCATTTCACTCATTTGCTCCAGTTTATTCCATATAGACATGTCGATGCATAGCGTTTGTGTGTGTGTGTGTGTGGGGGGGGGGGGCGGCTTGAAGACAAACAGGAAAATCCAAGGTCATCCCGGCATGCTTCTGTGACGTCGCCTCGCGCCCCCCTTTTGTGTGTGCGTGTGTGTAATTCATGGCGCGGACACAGCCTCTGCACCAATCAACGCGCGCCTCCCCCTGCCTGGCTCTTAGCTCCAAGCACACGTGCAGGCAGGCATTAATCCCCAAGAGTGTGTGTGCGCGCGTATGTGTGTGTTGGCATAGCAGTGCGCGTGTGCAAGCGCGAGCGCACGAGTGAGCGAACCCGCTGAAAGCAAACACGAGTGGCGGCTCTCTGGCATCACGTTCCATGTACGGTAAGAAGAAGGCATCTTATCGTCACTCGGGAGGAAGGCGGGCGAGCGAGCGAGCGAGCGAGATGCGGGCGAGCGAGCAAGATGCGAGCAAGATGCGAGCGCGTCGCCAGCCTGTTTGTCCGCATTCCCCGGTCGAAGCCCGCCTGGCTGCCTGGCTCCCTGCCTACCACTTTGAATGGCGTGTCTTGACGAGCGCATGATGGAGATTTCATTGGCCGAGGCGTCCGCTTCCTGTACAAAGTTCAGCGGGCTGCTCAAACATTGCGCTCCGTGACGCCATCCGAGTCGGTCGGCGCCGAGGTCCAAGCGTTACCTGCCGCATCCTTTTCAACTCGACCTAGTTTTGCGCCCCTTGCGACTCCTAATTTAGCCGCCTGTCATGTTGGTGCGTGTGGTGTCTGTCTGAACTAGGCATGAATGGAACTCGTCGGCCGAAGTGGCCAGGGCGACACGGGCGGCCGATGTCCGTCTTCATCCTCTGCTTTTTGACTTGCCGAAGCAGCCTTAGAATTGAGGATGAATTTGCACGTGAAGGTGGAGTGCCATTCCAAAAGTCACAGCTGCAGCATTGGTCATTTTGTCTGGAATCTCCAAAGGTTCCTCTTTGAAATGCGCGTCCCGTGTGCTCTTGGCCCAATTTGCCTTCCCCTTCTGCTCCATCTTTAATCCTAATGGGAGAATGTTAATCTTACTTCCCGGGGGGAAATGGATGTTGTAATCTGTTAATGTCGCTGGGCCAATATTAGGGAGATATAAATAGCCACGTGATTGGCTGCTTCAACGGAAGGGGGGGGGGGGTATCGTGTGCGGCTCTGCGTCGGATCTGGTCGGATCGGCACTAATCCACCTTGCTAAACTTTGGCTTGCGTGTGGCCGTAGCAGATGTGTTTTTCTGAGTCTCCTCAAATCTTGCATAAGTGCTATGATGGATGTCCTCCCTTCCATTCCTGTTAACTAATGGCCGCGTGTCGGCCAAAAGACTCGACGGGCGGGAAGCAGGATGTGTGCAGAAAGTGGAATTGATTGATATTGCCAGGGCTGCGGCGCTTGTATTTCAGCCGTCGTGGCCCGGCCCGGCCCGACGAGCGGCTCTCCCTCTGTTGCCTCTGAAACGTTGACCCAGAAATGACGCTTTCACCGCTCGACAGCCGAGGTGCAATAAGAAGCTTTGGAACATGACTCACTCTGTGCGTCACAAACCCACCCGCTTATTTATTCAACTTTTTTCTTTTTCTTTTTTTTTTTCCTTTGACCTCCAGCACCTCTTGGTTTTTTGATGAAATGACCGTATGGCAGCGCAGCAGCAGCAGGCTGCTCTATGAATAGATGCTCCGCCTCCTGAGCTCGACTTGAGCGCAACTTTGAGAAGAGCGTGCCTGTCCCTCAAAGCGCAGCCAGCCGCCTTCAAATTGTGTGACTCTGTCAAGGACGCGGCGGCGCTCCAAGGCGTTGGGCCCGCACCGGTCGTTGCTGTTCCAGTACCTTTTGAAGAGCACTGTCTGTTTCTGAAGCACACCAGGACTGACAATCTTCCTAATGCGTGCCGGTGTGTTAAAATTCCCTGCCCCGCTGAAAGGACGGAAAAGAGCTGCCCTTTGACCTTTGCGCGAGCGGCCCCTTCAAACCGGACGCGACGACACATTCCGTGAAGCGGCCCGTCGGTTGTCTCGGATTCTTCTGATTGCGTCTGCTCAATCTTGCTCTTGCTCTGGCTCCCCTGAAGCCCCTCATGAGTCATCACTGCAGGAATCCTTTAACCAACCAAAATCCCGCAATCCGAGACTCCCAAATTTAGTAGCAAAAAAAAGCAGAGGGAGGCGGAGGGCGAATTTTTTTTGGTGGGCCTTTCAACTCTTGATCATTTTAATAAGCAATGAATAATTTTGCCGACTAATCAATAGATTGATAGTTTGAAATTTGTCTGACGTGTTCCAGGGGTGTGCGGTTGTTGCGGGGCTCTCAGGCCTCGCTACAAAAGGCTGGTGGACAACATCTTCCCCGAAGATCCGGAGGTGAGGAGCTCGGCGGACAACCCGGTCTGTCGGTACCGACCGCCGAGCAAACGAAATGTTTTCTTCCTCTAGGATGGACTGGTGAAGGCCAACATGGAGAAGCTGACATTCTACGCCCTGTCGGCCCCAGAGAAGCTGGACCGTATCGGAGCGTACCTGTCGGAGCGCTTGTCCAGGGACGTGGCGCGCCACAGATATGGGTGAGCCCGAGCGAGCGAGCGAGCCGCCGGCTGCTTTCGGAACAGCTTTTGACGGCCATCCGTGCGACCTTCCTCAGTTACGTGTGCATCGCCATGGAAGCGCTGGACCAGCTGCTGATGGCCTGCCACTGCCAGAGCATCAACCTCTTTGTGGAGAGCTTCCTCAAGATGGTGCGCAAGCTGCTGGAGTCCGACAAGCCCAGTCTGCAAATCCTGGGAACCAACTCGGTGGGTTGTGGCTTTACCGCCGTAGCACACCTTGGAGCAAGCTCCAAAACCTCTTCCTGACTCATCGGCATGCTTCGAGTCCAGTTGGCACCGAGCGGTGGCAGCCGCTCGCTTGCAATTGGCCAATTTATTTGTGAACGTAAGATTCGGATCATTGATTTGAGGCTTTTTCAAAAAGGACGGAGCGCTTTGTTGGCCTCTCACGCTAGCTTTCCGTGACGCTGGTCGTCAATTGTGCTATTGTGTGACCAAAAGATTGATTCGTGTGCTTTTTGTGATGTTATTTGTGAGGTCGAGGTGCCCGCCGGGGGCAGCTGCTTGCCTTTTGTCAAAAGGTCGAATGTCGGTGAATATTTCATTTCGTTTGGTCGGCGTGCTGCTGGTTTGAAAACCTAAGCGAGTCGGCGATGTCAAGGGGGCTTGCGGCCGGCGAGGAACGAGGGCTCTTCTCGGCACGGGAGCTAACCTAATTTTCCATTCCGCTTCATAAACACGTGACCGACGAGGCGTCGACTTACTTTTGCGGCGTGACTCGGCTGAGAGGTTAATTCCCGCGGCATTGGAAAGCTCTGGCCTCACTCTGTTTAATTCTTCCGAGGACACGCTCGCTGAGCTCCTTCCGTTTTCCAATCACTGCAAACGTAGATGAGGGACGGGATGCTAAATGTCAGCAATGTGGAAACGGAAGGTTCACAAATGCTCTTCTAATCTCGTTCTCCTTCAGTTTGTCAAGTTTGCCAACATTGAGGAGGACACGCCTTCCTACCATCGCAGTTATGACTTCTTCGTGTCGCGCTTCAGCGAGATGTGCCACTCGGGTTACGAGGACCCCGACATCCGCACCAAGTGAGTGCGACCCGCTTCGGCGTCAGCCTTCATCCGCATTAGCGTCGGGGCTAACGTGCCGTAGCTAACCACGCCAAACGCGTGTCTCGTCAGGATCCGGATGGCGGGCATCAAGGGCCTTCAGGGCGTGGTGAGGAAGACGGTCAACGACGAGCTTCAAGCTAACATCTGGGATCCTCAGCACATGGACAAGATCGTCCCGTCGCTGCTGTTCAACTTGCAGTGTAGCGAGCGCACGGAGAGGTAAATGTGGACATTAGGCAGATAGGAGGAAGGGCCAGAAGATGAAAGCGCCCGACAAACATGACGACTTCCGTCGACCCCCCAAAAAAAAAATCAAATGCACCCACACAAAGAGCGCGACGCCGCTTTGCGTGTCAGCGGCCATGTTGAGCTTTGCAAAGTGTTGACCCTTGAACCGGCGCTCCCCACCAGTCGCTCGCCGTCTCCGTCGCAACCGTCGGACAAGGAGAAGGAGAGCCCGGCGGAGCTGACGGAGCGCTGCTTCAGGGAGCTGCTGGGCCGAGCCGCCTACGGAAACATCAAGAACGCCGTCACCCCCGTGCTCATGTGAGACGGAACGCCCGCCCTACCGACCGACTGACCGACCGACCTCATCGGCCAGCTAAGCTTCCGTTTTCTCTACTGCGGCTCCTTTCCGTCCGTGGCTGTTTTTTGTCTGCGGTCATTTTTCCCTCCCTGCGCGGAGCAGCTGCCGCGTTGCAAGTGACCTTGATGCTGTTTGCACATCTCTGTCAGAGCGCTGATGTCTTGGCGAGGCTAATATCATTGGAGTGACATCTTTCTTTTTTTGTCCCCAAAGGCATCTGGACAATCACGCTCTATGGCAGGGGAAGACCTTCGCTGTGCGCTGTTTTAAAATCATCATGTACTCCATTCAGGTGTGAACATTTTAAATGGGCTAGCTGAATTTTGAGCGTCAGGATGGCTCGTGTTTGGCTCCGCTTTCGACGGGACGTGATTTCTTCTTCTTTCCCCCCTCAGTCGCAGCACTCGCACTTGGTCATCCAGCAACTCCTGGGTCATCTGGACGCCAACAGCAAGAATTCGGCCACCGTCCGAGCCGGCATCGTGGAGGTTCTGCTGGAGGCGGCCGCCATCGCCGCCAGCGGCTCCGTAGGTCAGAAGATTGGGCGGGCCCACGTGGAGCCGTCCGTCTGCTGTGTCGCTCACGCCCTTTTTGCAGGTCCCACCGTGCTGGAGGTGTTCAACACCTTGCTGCGCCAACTGCGTCTCAGCGTGGACTACGAGCTGACCGGCTCCTACGACGGCAGCGCCAACATCGGCACCAAGATCATCAAAGCTCACGAGGAGAGGCAGCTGCAGGAAGCCGTCATCCGAACCATCGGCGAGTGGCCTTTCTTTCGTGCTCCTTTTCTTTGGATGCTTTCCCACACGATTGACTTGCAATTTCTTTGCGCCTTTCAGGTTCCTTTGCCAACACTTTGCCCACCTACCAAAGGTCGGAAGTCATGCTCTTCATCATGGGCAAGATCCCCGTTCCCGGTGTTCACCCGTTGCTACCTTCTTCGGGCTCTTGGTAGGCCGGCCGGCCGGCCCCTCCTCGCTCCACTTTTTGGAATCGGCTTTTCCTCATGCTTTTGATCCTCTGCCAGGCCCGAGGTGACCAGGATGATTCAGGTGATGTTACTCAAGTCAGTGGTCCAGGTAGGTGCGCTCGTGACACCGTTGAGTGGTGGAGAGACTTCCGACCGCTTTGTCGTGGGCGCAGGTGACGGCGGGCTTCCAGACCACCAACATGCTGACGGCTCTGCCCAGCTCCTTCCTGGAGCCTCTGCTCTCGTTCTCCCTCACCGAAGACCCCGAAGTTCGGCTGCTGGTGCTCCAAATCCTCCTCAGTCTCATCGACAGGCACGACAACCGGCCCAAATTCTCCGACATGAGGTGCGTAGGCGGGGGCGGCGGCGCGGCCCGACCTCGGCCTGACTTTGCTTTTGCAGTATTATCAGCGACATCTCTGTGCTGAAACTGAAAGTGGACAAGTGCTCCAGACAGGACAACCTGTTCATGAAAAAGGTAGCGCCAGCGGTTTGGCAAGTTTTTTGGAGCGTGCGTCTCAAAGCAAAGCATGCGCCCCTTCTGTCTGTCCGCGGCCAGCACGGCCAGCAGCTCTACCGACACATCTACTTGGGCTGCAAAGAGCAGAGCAGCGGCAGGCGCCACTACGGGAGTCTCTTTGCCTTGCTGGGTCTTCTCAGCGTGGAGCTGGCCAACGAAGAAGTGGTGGTGGACCTGGTTCGCCTGGCGCTTGCTCTGCAGGTATCCGCGGGACGGAGGGGATCCATTACGTAGGGATCCTTACTCCCACTCCTCTCCCCTCCTCCCCTACCTAGGACCTGGCTCTGTCCACGGATGAGGCGCTGCCCGTTTACAACCGCTGCGCAATGCACGCCCTGGCCGCCGCCTACCTCAACCTGATCTGCCAGCTCACCACCGTCCCCGCCTTCTGCCAGCACATACACGAGGTGGGCCCCGCCTAGCGCGGGCTACCAAAGGTTCCCCCCCCCTCCGTCGCGCTCGCTTGACTCCTCTCCCCTCCCCGTCAGGTGATCGAAGCGAGACGGAAGGAAAGTCCTTACCTGCTGCCCGAGGACGTCTTTGCGGATGTGCCCAGGTACGTCGGCCTGTTCCGCGCCTGTTCCTTTCCCCGTGACTCCTTGGCCTCTTTCCTCCCGGCCTCTCCTAGACTCCCCTCCTCGCTTGACAAAGTGGAAGGCGGCATGCTGTTCCTTCAGTCCAAGATCACGGAAGTCCTCGGAGGCAGCGGTTACAACACGGAGCGACTGGCCACCCCTTACATCCCTCAGTACACGGGTAGGGGGACTGGCTGACGCCTGCGTTTATTTGGCCGCCGCTTTTCAGCATTTTTCTTCTTTCTTGGCCGCCGTCGGTGCTGCGTGAAGATGAGGACCGCCTGTCCAAGAGAAAGAGCATCGGGGAGACCATCTCGCTCCAGGTGGAAGTGGAGTCCCGAAACAGTCCCGAGAAAGAAGAGGTAGGAGTCACGAGGGCCTGAGCGTCGCGCCGGCCGGCTCAATCGCGGCTCCCGTCACGCTGCGTCTCTTTCTGTTTTTCCAGCGGACCCCCGCCGAGGAGATCACTTTTGAAACCTTGAAGAACGCCATCGGTATTCACGCTCCACAACCCATTTTGCTCTGCGCGCATCTGTCGGGCGGAAACGTCTCAATTGCCGAGCGGTGGCTGGAAACGTTCAGGCTTTATTGTTCTTGAAGGAAAAGAAACATCTGGTATTTGTTTCAATGCTGGAAGGTCGCTTCAGCTTCCACGGCGATGGCGCCGGCCGGCGCATTCCATTTGCTGCACAGAACGGGCCCGAGAGGAAGTTTGCATAGAGTGCAAAATGTTTGACAAAGGAGGAGGCCACGTGCTCCAAAATACTAGCGACATCAGGGCCAGATGTGTCCAGCATAAAAGAGCAAATGCTGTTCATGTCTCAGACAGATGGTTTGGGTCTACAGGCAAGACAAAACAAAACAAAACAAAATGAATTGGCCGGTCCCGTTTGGGGAGTTAACCCCCCCCCCCCCCCCCTATCATTTATGGCGTAATAAAACACTGACTGTAGTGTTGAGACAGCTGACGCTCGGCCCACATGGCAGCAGGAGCCGCCGTCGCATCTTGCTGGAATCAGCTCAAAGATGGAAGCGTCTTAGGAAAACAATCTTGGAGCTACGAGCGAGTCGTTGGTGGCCACGCAGTGCTTTTGCAAGTCCCAAAGGTTGTTTTGAATGAAAATGCCAGATAGCCATCCTGTCTGGGAAGAGTCACATTGCTGCTTTCATGGCTTGAGGTGATTCTTGACTTGTTTCTGTCTCCCCCAAGTGGACAGCGTGGGTATGGAGGAACAGGAGCGGGAGCGGAGGAGGCAAGTGGTGGAGAAGTTCCAGAAAGCTCCCTTTGAGGAGATCGCTGCCCATTGCGGCGCCCGGGTACAGCAAAGACCTGTCGTTTGACTTTTTTTTTTTTTTTTTTCTCTCTCCTCTTGCTGTTTGTCTCACCTGCCACCGCCGTTTGCTGTTTTGTCTCGCTCAGGCCACGCTGCTGCAGAGCAAACTCAACCAGATCTTTGAGATCACAATCAGGTGAGCCACAAACACAAAACGCCGTACCAGTCCCGAATTTCAGTTTCCGAGATGATAGCGCCCGTGTCCTCTCTCTCAGGCCCCCGCCCAGCCCGTCCGGCACCGTATCATCCGGCTACGGCCCGAGCCAGACTCGCTCGGTGCCCATCTACGAGATGAAGTTTCCCGACCTTTGCGTGTATTGAGAAGACGAGGTTACTCCACTCCGTTTTTTGGCGAGGCGGGGTGAAAAAGAAATAGCGTGCCGCTGCTGCGAGCCATAAACGTTGATAACAAGCCACAATTTGTCAAGCTCGCCATGTAGGAATGTTTTGGACAATCTTTTCCATTTTCTGCACTGATTTGATATGGGGCTTTTTTTTTTTTTTTTCTTGTAGTGCTGACATATTGCCAATTCTCTCATCGTGCGCGGCCATGATTTGATCCTCGTTTATTATTTTTCACATTCCTTTTTAACAGTAGGATAAGAAGTCACTCAACAGCTCATTGTGAGTACAGGGTCCCCCCGCGGCATAAACCGTTCAAATCTTTCAACTCGTGTCCAGTCAACATCTCAACATCTACTCCCCGTGCGTGCGTGCGTGCGTGCACGTATCTATGTTATAGGAACTCAAATTTGACGCTCCATCTCTTCTCTGCCTCCCCGTGCCGACTTCCCTGGACTCTCGTCCTCGTTTGCGGTCGTGTCTTGTGACTCTCCGGTCGTTCCAGTTTGTCCACCAAGCGTGAACCCACCTTACTTGTGTCAGTCATTTTATGGTCTAGTTCCGGATAGCTCTGTCGACCACGTAGTGCTTGTGTAGGTCCGAGACCCCTTCTGTGAACTTTGCACTTTAAAAACTGGAGGACCTTGTGACAAAGGCAGCTTGACTTTTTTGGGGACGGAAAAATGCCTTAGCTAGCGCTCGCTGCGTCCGTCCCGTCTCGTCCTGTCCAGTCCAGTCCTTTCCTTGCATGCTCCTGTGATGTGTTAGACAATAAAAGTTGCCAGTCCACAGAAGTTGGCCTTCCCTTGTCTTTTTGCGCTCAAACTTAGCACTGCCATGCTTAAAGAAATGGATTGAATTGACAAAACCAGACTAGAAAGATCTGGCCACTTTAAACCAAGCATTTTCCCGGTGGAGTTTTTTGGTTTTGTTTACAAACGAAGCCCATGTCAAGAACTCACTGGCATTTTTTATTTTGTTCACAAACAATGCCAACGCTTACTAGCCTAGTCCACCAAGACTTGTCCCATAGCCAGTCCATTAGTCAAAGCTTTGGGCGGCCACATAAAATGAGGCGTAGGCCCAGACCTGGCCCGCGGGCCTCGAGTTTGACACCCAATTCGCTCACTCGAGACTTTTACAACAAGGAACGAGAAACACGTTGAGCAAAAGTGATTGATAGCAACACTAGCTATCGCTAGCCGACCATCCTCTGCACATCCTTGAGAAGAATGTCCCCGAAGAAGCCGGCCAGCGAACCCTGAGCATTCTTCACGTGGCCGTCTCGGGGACTCCCCCGCTTCCTCTGCCGGGGCCTCGTCCGATCGGCGCCCTTGGCGCCGCCGGGATGCCCGCGGGCCCGAGGCGGCTCGCTGGAGAAGGCAGAGACCTTGAGCGCTTTGCGGTCGGGTGGTTTGCCCCATGGCGAGTGCCTTCGCTTGGCGCTTTTGTGTCCCGGCTTGGGTCTGGGCGTCATGTTCCCGGGGGGTTTCCCCCAGCGGAAGTGCTCCATGGAATAGCTCCTCTCGGCGTGGCGAGAGCCCGCTCGGCCTTCCCGGGTCCCGTTCCCGGAAGACTGACTCCAGCGGAAATGCTCCATGGGGTACGAGCGCCGCCCTTCGGCCCTCGCCTCAGACGCGGAGAGTTCCTTTTCCTCGCTGATGGCGAGCGCCGGACGCCGCATCCGGCTGACCGACTTGCAGAGTTCCAGGCAGACCTGAACGGAGGGCGAGAGTCAAGAAGATCCATACATCCTTCACGTTTGAGGTTGGACGGAGCGAAGAGCGAGGTGCGGTTGAATACACGTCGGCGGCAGATGAGCTCACCAGCAGCCTCCCCCTGTTGATGTTTTTGCAGATGGAGCACTCTGAGCCCAAGGCCGGAATGGACAAGAAGGCCACCAGCGCCACCGACAACCAACACGGACACTCCATGTTGCTGGGCTTCAAAAGAAAAAGGTAGGTAGGTAGGTGTCTTGCCTTTTTGCAGCGCAACCACCCACAAAGGCCCACAAAAAGAGCGTTTGAAAGGGTCTCCGTCCTTTGTTGATCCCACTGAACTCTACAAACATTGACGAGCGAGCAAACGGCTTTGACTGGAATATTGCAGACGGGTTGCGCAACTGCTTCAGCTCCCCCCCACCGTGTCTGAAAATTGTTACGTGTATTAACCACGACTACATTTTGTAGAAGAAGAATATAGATACGGAAAGGCAAAGCAATCATCTGATTTGGCGCTCGTGCCTGCTAAGCAAAAAACAAAAAAAAAGGCGGAATTTTCTTACCGTTTCTGGGCGTCCTGTTTTTTTTTTTTCTTTTGCCCTCTTCAAATATATTTGTTGTTATTCAAGCTCCTATGAGTTTTTCTTCCTGGCTGGCCACGACTCGTCTCCTCTTCCTCTCCGCGCTCTGCTCCTTTTATAGAGCGCCGGGAGGCCTCGGGGTGTGCGAGCGATGGACGCGAGGGATCTCCCACTCCACGTGGGCGGGGGAACAATGCATCATTTTCTCTGTGTGTGTTTTTCACCGCCTTAGCCCACAAAGCTTTTCTTTTTTCTATCAGCGTGGTGACTTGACAGTTGACCTGCAGCCGCTTGTCACGTTGTCTGCCACAACCACATTTTTATGAGTAATGTCTCATATGAACAATCTTCCAATTTGATGACTCGAGCGAGCGAGTGAGTGCGAGCGCCTTTCCCAGAGCGCTCGCTCGCTCGGCCAGAATCCTTGTAATTTTCCTCTTCCAAAAGGATGACTTTAATTTTGCTTTGCCCGGAGCTCCTCCCTCCGGTGAAATGAAAAGCTTACTTCCGCCCGCCCGATCCGTTTGTTTGTTCTGCTCGCGTTCACGTTTGCTATTGCCAGCGTATGGGCCCCGTCCGTCCTTTGAAGCCGTGCAATTTCCACAGCTAACCGGGAAGGGCAAAGAACAACGCACCCCTTGACCACCCCGCCCACGTGGAGGCCCAAAGCTCTCTCGACTTACGTGTAGGAACGTCATTAGCGGCGGCGGAACATTGTCTCCCGGAGGAGAACGCGCAGTTCGGAAACCTGACTATTGATCTGACCCCTGAGTTTCATTCTGATGAGCGGAGAATATCAAAAGCGATGTGCGCCGCCGCGGTCCCGACCGATTTTCTCTCAGATGGTGCAATGCGGTCGGTCATTGTCACACGCGAGTTTTGAAAAGGGCTTTTGGCGCTTTCCAAATTCCTCGTCTGGCGAAAACCACCATTTGTACGAGTCGTGGTATACGATACGTCGGCGCGTATTCCTGTCCTCTCAAAAGGTTACCGGGATCGACCGCATGCCTTTTGAGATTTGTTCTTAACAAATAGAAACAGCTTGAGAAAAAGAATACACTTCATGAAAACAATGTCATTGAATAGATTTTTGCTGACCCTTGGCTGTCTGGGGACAATATCATTTGCGCAAAAGAATGCTTCAAGGAGAGCTGGAACTTAGTCTAGGATGAGTCTGTTTTCAATCGACATATTTAGTTAATTAGTTCGTTGGTTCGTTCGTTTAAAACAAAATGACCCTGTGGGAATGTGGAACTCGATGATGCAAGTTCTTTGACCAGATTTCCAAATTCATAGGAATACTCGTGAATAATGATATCATTCATTTGGGTATTTACGTATGTGGTTGATAGATTTGGTTGTCTTCATTTCTTTGATTTTTTCTTTTTATTTTCATGTTATTCCGAGAAAAATGTGATTATATGTAACATACAAAGAGATCAACATTTGAATGTAGTTCCTTTGACTGATTTAATGATGAGAACTTGGTTGTTTTTAATCCCTCTTATAAAGTTTGTGTGCACATACTTTACGTGTTTGTATCAAATGTAGCGTGAAAACAAGATATTAGTTTCTTGTAAAAGCCAAGCCGAAGCCCGCATCTCGCCACGTTTATAGGGCACGTAAAGGAGAAAGAACAGACCGTAATGGTCAGCACATGTCGATTGCGCGTGCGAGCCCACGGTTGCTATCGTGCGGCTTGTTGTAAGAGAGAAAGCAACATCGCAACATTCTCTTGTGCTGTCAATTGGCTGCCAAGAGCAGTCACGCAGGCAGACAGATCATATTTGCCGCAATCTGCTTATGTACGTTGCTTTCATCGTCTATCCATCCGAACTACAGGATAGTGCTTACAAGTACCACGTTTGCTTTTTCTAAGGCAAAAGCATAGAAAAAAGACAATTGAATAGAATGTAAGAATGGTGAATTCATTGCGATTCCAACTTGTTCAGCTGGTGGCAGTCATGGAGAGACAAACGAACATGTATTTAAAAAAAGAAGCTTTTCTGATTCTTCATCAGTAAATACTATTTATTCATGTTTTTAAAACATGAATAAATACATGAATCTTTGGCCTGAAATAATTGTTCCCATACGCAGCAGTACTCGTGTTAGCCACAAGATGTCACAATTTATTCACAAATAAGAGAATGTCCAGTTTTCTCTCTTTCTAAAAAAAAAAAAAAAAAAAAAAAAACATTTGCATTGAGACGTTGGCTATTTACCCAAATAGGAAGTCAACAAGAAGAATAACAAATAATTGTATACGAAAATATAATTCAATGAACAACAAAAGTAGCAGCTGTTTTAAGGCAGCAAAATGAATTAAAGGGAAATCAGATACCATAACTGTTACTATGGAAGATTTTTTTCGAATAACAAAATTCCTCACTGTGTTTGCACATAGTACAAACTTATTCCAATAAAGTTGTAACTCAATTAGAGGAGCGAAAAAGGCGGGAGGCTAGAAATGAGATCAATGCCTTGTAGTTGTGTGGAAAAGCCTTTTAGCAGGAGCTGCTCTTGGAGCCCCGCATTCCTCACATTTCGGACTTGTGATGTCACTGCCTGCTGCCTTCACGCTACTCGCCAAAGCTAGGGAATTTTAGGAGCAACAGCTCATTTTCATGGGGTGGCCTGAGAAGAAATCCCAAATAAAATTCCGTGACTCAAGTTGATCTGGATGTGGCGGAGAACCACTACTGCTGTTGGGCTATTTAAGGGTGGGCAGCGTCTATTACATTTCTCCAATGTTCTTTTTGCATCTTCAAACAAGTTGAATGGAGTGTGTGTGGAAGACAAAAACGTGTGCCTACTGCAAAATGGCCACTTTGGAATAATTGCCTGTGTTCCGACATTATTTGGTACTCGTGAACGCATCTAGCGACTCCGTCTCACCCCCGCCCACTCGTGTCCAGAACGCCCCCGTAGGGCAAGCAGCGTCGGCTCCTCTGCTGGACTGGACCGCTCCGCTCCGTGCCGCGCCGCACCGCACCGCATTGCCTAGCAAAGACGCCCGCCCAGCCCCAGCGAGACCACGTCGCTACTGCTCGACTCTCCGCCACGGCCAAGTTAGCCCACTCGTGAGAGAGACGGCTCGGCTCCTAAGCCTTTTTTGGTGCCTGCCGTTCAACTCCGAATTAGACCCGCCGAAAACTTTTTTTTTTTTTTTTTCCCTTCCCTGGCGCCACCAAATCGAGTTTTACGACTGAGATTTATTTCCCCTCCGCAGAGAGTACGTCGCAAAATCCTGAGTTTCACGTGGAAACCTAATCCACACTGGATGGGGATTATGTTTTCGCTGTGAAGGAGAGAAGGAGACGGAGAGAGGTCTCTTCGGGCCACATCGGCATGTAGCGGGGTGAGTTGGACTCTTTCAAAGTGTTTATTTGTGCTACTTTTTGAATGAGTGTTGGGTCTGCCCCCCCCCCCCAAATGGCCGGGCCACGTAAGGAAGCTGACGGTGCATCCCAAATATTGTCACGACTTGCTCCCCAAGGGGTTCTGTGGAGCATTGGCTTGCATTGGCTTGCATTGGCTGACATGGTTGATTGAGTCTGAAATTGCTCCGCCAAAGTTGTTTACATGGCGCTTCACGCTCGCTTCAAAATGACAGCTAAGGGAGCAACCTACATGCCTAAGCGCAAACAAAGGCCGAAAGGTCACACAGCCCATCATTTGGAGCTTTACGATCAAATAATGAGCAAATGACCAATTAAGTGGAGCAGCCTTTGCTTCAATTGCTATCCAATCGGGCCTGATTTGCTGAGGGGAACGAGACTTGTTTTCTGTTTCTGTGAAACACTTGTCCTGGAAGCGACGCCCCCCCACGTCAACCTTTCTCTGCGTTTTGGAAATGGGCTGGAAAAGGCCACGTGAGGCTCACACGGCGAGGGGAAGGGGGGGGGGGGTGTCACCCCGACACCCATCACAACTTTGTGAGTGGGGTGAAGTTTGCATTGGCACGGCCTCAGGTCTGCTGCCATCTCTTGGTGAAAAGGAACGCAGCTCTTTGAGTACATCTTCATCTGCGATGCCAGAGGCCGTGGGTCAAATTTGGCCGCGGGTGGAATTGGGCCACGGGTGGAATTTGGCCGCGGGTGGAATTGGGCCGCGGGTGGAATTGGGCCGCGGGTTTGGCCCCGGGCCTGACCTCAGACATGCTTGCTCCGAATGAAGTCCTAAATCATTCTTCGATGACATTGTCAGCGTATGACCTGGAGATTTGATTCCAAAACAGTTGAAAATGACAGCAGTCTGGTAACGATGACACGGCAAATGACACACCGATCTACCACCTGGATCTTCACCGTCAGATCAGTCCCAAATATTGCATTCATAGTAAAATGCCTTTGTCGTTTGTGTTTTGGAACGCGTCCTTGCACAACTCTTACATATTTGAATGCGTATGCGTGTGAACGATGTGCGTGTTTTGACATGCACCTGTAAAAAAAACCATGCACGCACGCACGCAAACATCTAAAGGCAAATATTGCTGCAGGGGGCGTGCCCCCCTCCCCCACGGACATCTGGCGTCTCATGTCCAACAGCACGCTGTGTAAATGACATGGTAGCAGGGCCAGTGGTTTGGGGGGAATACACGGCACTTTGGCTGGCCGGGGAATTTGAAAGCTGTGAAGAATTCCGCATCTTGCCAGCAGCGCCAACTTAGCTCAGCGAGCGGCTGGGGGCGGGGCCAATGCTTTAGTGGTCTGCGTGTTTTTGGTGAAGTTGCTTCAAAATGTCGAGCACCGAAAAAAACCAACATTGCGCATCAACATAGCCCGCTTGTGACAAAGCGTGTTTGGACCTGCCCTGTTATGTCTGATGCTTGGCTTCGCAGGTGCGAAGGGGTGGAATGTCAATCACCGCGAGCCCCGCCTCCCATCGTGTGCCAGAGACTACCAAACATACGTGCGATAGATAGATAGATAGATAGATAGATAGATAGATAGATAGATAGATAGATAGATAGATAGATAGATAGATAGATAGATAGATAGATAGATAGATAGATAGATAGATAGATAGATAGATAGATCTGAGCTGAGCTCACAATAGCTGCTGACAAGCAGGCTTGTGTGTTGTAAGGTCCTTTTTTTGCTCCCCCCCCAACGTGGGTCGCTTTGGCTTGGCAGTGGGTGGGAATGCCATGGAAAAAGTGAGCAGGGCTGCGGTTTGGGGCTCTTGATGCCGGCCGGCTGGCCGGCTGTTGATTTTTCCCTCCTTACCGTTCTTCTTGGGAACAAGTGGAAGGACATGATAAGAGACGGCGCAGCTCCTCTGTTTCCCACAACCTTTGCCCCGCCCATTGGTGCCGGTGCGCTGGCTTCTTCCTGTCTGTCCGTTGTTTTTGTGGCCGTCCTCACACCCTACACCCTAGTGTGTAAGCTGTGAATTTCAATTTTGGTCCGGCTCGGCGAGCGACGCGACCGATGACAGTTGTGTCGTGCGTTTGAGCCGGCTGGAGTGCAGCAAAATGAGCAGATGATCTTTCGAGAGACATCTGGCCTCCCGTCCGTGCATTTTCTGCCAATCTGTCCGTGACAATCGACCAATTCTGTCCTCGGATTGATTGGCCACCAAGGAACGTGATAGCAAGCGGCATGGAAATGTGTTTTTGTCTTTCTGTCTCCAGCGGCGGCGCTCCTGTCCTGTCCTGTCCTGTCCTGTCCTGTGGTGTCCTGTCGTCCTCCTTTGGGAATGGGCCAGCGTCTGGCCACGGAGCATCTCCCCACACGGCGCCGCGGCCCGAGCGCGAGGGGGGCCGCGAGCAGCTCCTAAAGTGGCTCGGTCTTCAGCGCGACCTTTGAACTTGCCATGCCCTTCCGGCTGAAGCTGCGGCGCACGCGGCGCTACAACGTCTTGAGCAAGAACTATTTTGTGACGCGCATTCGGCTGCTGGACAACAACGTGATCGAATGTACGCTGTCGGTGGAGAGCACGGGGCAGGAATGCCTGGAAGCCGTGGCGCAGCGGCTGGAACTACGCGAGGTGAGAGAGACCTCCGTTGGCGACTCCGCCGAGATCTCCTTTCTGACGCCCCCCCCCCCCGTGGGCTTTAGACGCCCTACTTTGGCCTGTGGTTCCGAGGGAAGACCCAGGCGCCGGCGCAGCGTTGGGTGGAGTTGGAGAAGCCCCTCAAGAAACAGCTGGACAAGTTTGGCAACGAGCCGCTGCTCTTCTTTGGGGTCATGTTCTACGTGCCCAGCGTGTCCCGCTTGGAGCAGGAAGCCACCAGGTAAGAGCGCAGGTTTGTTCTGCAGAGGCCACCATCTGCTCTGCTCTGCTCTGCTCTGCTAAAGGGATGGTATTCCAGGAATCCCCTGCGGCCTTCTGTGTGTGCGCATCTGTCCATGGTGGTGGGGACAGTACAATAGTCTGCTACTATTAGCGCGCTTGCACAGCGTCGGCAGCACATTTTCATTCCGCTCCCGTATTTAGTTCTCTTTCAGCCCTTCCCTCCTTTTTCTCCTTGTGTGAGTCAGGAATGTTGGCACAGCCGTCCAGCGTAGGAGGCGGACCACACATTCCTCCAAAAGGAGAGCGGGGTGGGGGGGCTGGAGAAAGGGGCCGATGTCTGCTTTACTCAACAGACACTCACTCACTCACGCACGCACGCACGGACACTCCTCCCAAGAATCCTCGGCGAAGGCAGCTGCCGTTCGGCAGAGGACCTTGTCACAATGCGTCGCTTGTGGGGCCCTATGCGCCGCCCCGGCCGGGCAGGCTTTGCAAAATCGACCCCCACACCACCACCACCACCCGCTCACTCCAAGCTTGTAAACAATCCTCTCAGTCCCGAGGTTTATGTTGACGATGACTAAAGAATGGCAAAAAGTGAGTGCAAAAAGCTGGCCGGCTGCCATGGATTGCGGGAAGCCATACTTTTTTTTAAATGCGGCTCTAATTTTCACAGGGTTCACGCAAAGGTGAATTTGTCCAGAATGTAAATGTTTTGCAGCCAGACTTGTTGTTTGCTTTACGCCGCGTTGGTTTTGCGGTGAGAAACCGCTGCCTTCCCGACTTTTCTTTTTTTGGGGTGGGCGACTTGAAGTGTAATTACGCACACCCAAAAATCGTAATGCTCTTTTGTTGTAAACATAGTGACTACGGCACGGCGGCTTGGCTTGATTTGGGGTCGGCTGCCAAAAGCAACAGTGGGCAAAGTGTGGCTCGCTCGCTCGCTCGCTGGCTGGCTGGCGATGGGGTTTGCTCCGCGGCTCCCCCTACGGCTGCCAACCGTAATTATTTCCCAAAATAAGCGCTGCCCAAAATGAGCAAAGACCGGCCCACGTCACGTGTGCGTGCGCCCGCCCTTGTGTTTGGCGTAAGGATGCGAAAATGTGAAGCCCAAAATTCACCAAAGTGGCTTTAGGAGGAGTCAAATGTTGTCATGAGTGTCCAAGGCACTTTACTCAAAGGAAGAGAGAGTGAAATGTCCTCCTTTGAACAGTCCGCCATAGTTTGACACTTTTGCTCTTCCTCGGCTCCGCCTCTCTCGACCGCGTCGAGCTCCGCCCGCCGCCTCCCTCCCTGAAGCCGCCTCGGCGGCGCGGCCTGGCTAATTAGAGGGTTGCCACGGGAACGGAATGGCATCCCAGCCAACGGGTGTAATGACAGGGCGAGGGAGGAGGCGCGCGGGGACGATTATAGGCCGCCCCGACAGCGGCTAAAAAAAGGAGACGAGGCTCCGAGGTGAAGGTGAAAAAAAAAAAAAAGCAAATCAACTGCAAGTGTGAAAATGAAAGCGCGACACGGCTCGGGATTTCTTGGCCCCCAAAACACGGCCCCCCCACGTGGCTAGAAGTTGAACGTCATCTTTTGTCACGACCGTTCCAGCCGAGACAAACGGCAAGAAAGCTGGCGTTACGCGAGCCCGCCGGCGTTACGCGAGCCCGCCGGCGTTACGCCCTGACCGACCTCTGCCGAGCTTGGCTTTCTTTCTTTGGTCTTCCTTCTTTCTTTCTTTTAGACGACGTGTCTCTGTGTTTCAGGTACCAGTATTACCTTCAGGTGAAGAAGGAGTTGTTGGACGGACGCCTCCACTGCACGGTGGAGCAGGGCATCAGACTGGCCGGCCTGGCCGTGCAAGGTAAGAGAAGAGAAGAGAAGAGAAGAGAAGAGAGCGCAACCTCGCGTGCATTTGCTCAGGTCATCTTGACTTTGCTACCTAATATGGCCGCCGAGAGAGAGCGCGCCCGCCCGCCCGCGCCCACGCACGCGTGCACGCACGCCACTTCACTTCCTATGCTATCACACACACAGAGCAGAGTGTCCCTCCCGCTTGCTGTGTGTCTCTCCGGACGGAATGTAAACGGAGCGTTTGCTTATCGCCAGCGCCAAGGTCAGTCTTGGCCCGCGGCAGGAAGAGCGTTATCGCACCGGCCGACATCATGTTGGGCCTGGGAAAGTCACGTGTTATGAGACTCATTAAGGGGAGGCAATGGGGGGGACACACGCACAGACTTTCTGCTGACGTCAGCATCAAGAAAAGGCTCGTCTTACTTTGCTTGCAGCCGACTTTGGGGACTTCACTCAGTTCATGTCTCAGGACTTCCTGCGGGAGTACGTGCTCTTCCCAGTGGTGAGTAGCCCGTCGTCGCCATCGCCGCCACGGCACATCTGCCCGGCCAACTCTCTGGCCTGCCTGTCCAACGACTAGAACTGGCCTCACGGAGACGAGGTGCTGGAGGAGTGGACGCAGAAGGTGGCCGAAGAGCACAAGAGCCACTGGTACCGACCCATAGCGACCGGCGGCTGGATTGTTTTGCCGCCAAACGCTAACGCCTTCTGCTCGCAGTCGAATGGCGCCGGCCGAAGCGGAGCTGCTCTACATCAAGGAGATCGAGAAACTGGACGGCTTCGGCCAGGAGAGTTTCGCCGCTAAGGTGCGTGGTCCTGCGCCGCTCCAAAGTCTCCCCGACAGATTTTAACGGCGCCCTCTCTCGGCGCGCAGGACAACTACACCAACGACATTTTCATCGGCATGTCTTTCGTCGGCGTCTTTGTCAAGCACAGAAACGGCCGATCCATCATGCTCCACAGGTCAGCGTTTGTCTCGTTGGCGCTCGCTCGCTCGCTGGCTCGCTCGCTGGGGGTGAAAACGCGCCTTGGCTTGCGTAACAGGTGGAAGGACATCGGCACCGTGGCGCACAACAAGTCGGCCATCACCGTGGAGATCACCAGTCGCGACGACACCATCATCTTTCACATGGTGAGCCGCGCCAAAGCGCAACTTGCCAACATACTACATTCGGCCATCAAAATGAATCTTCGCAGGAGGACATGGAGATGGCCAAGTACATCGCTCGTCTGTTCACGGCCAGACACAAGTTCTACAAACAGAACAAGATTTGCGCAGAGTGAGTCTGTACGCAAAGCGCACATTCACCTACGGCGCTCATGTTCCTCCTCACGCGTGTCTCTTCAGGCCCGCTCGCTCTCCGGCGCCAATCAGGAGGAGGCCCACCTGGACGCACCGCCTTTCTCTGGTACGAGTCAAGCGTCTGGCCTCTCATTTTTGACCTTGGCGTCGCTGCCACGCGAAGCGGTGGATTTACGCGGCTCCTTGGCCTCCGGACAATGGCAGCTAAAGGCGACGCAATGGCCGCTCCTCGGAGAAGATTCTCGAGTCGTCGCTGCTCGTTCACGGCCAAATATGCCGACGCGGGCCGGGAAGTCTCCGAAATAGACCTCTTCATTCAGTAGTCATCGCGCTAATAGTCGGTCTTATTCCAGCAGTCCGTATTTGAAAGGGATTCCCCGACAGCTCTCTTTTCTCTTCCTTTCTGGCAGCCTCGGCCGCAGTCGTGCAACTTCCAGACGGTGCATTCCCAGTACCAAGACACAAAGAGCTCTCAAGGTACGCTTGTCGCCCGGCTGCCCGCCCGCCCGAGGCGCCCGGCTTCGGCCGCTCCGGTGTGAGCCACCTGTGTTGTGCTGCGCTGCGCTGCCGCCCCGTAGACAGCATCTTCCACCACGAGGAGCCCTACTACAAGTCGGAGAGCAGCCTGGAGCGCTGCCAGGCCGCCGAGTTCCCCTTCCGCAACGGCGCCCTGCCCAACGGCGGCAGCGTCTACAGCAGCCCCAGCCTGAGCTCGCTCAACCGCTCGCAGACCTTCGTGCCGCCCTCGCCCGTCTCCTCCGACCTGAGCATCCCGGGCAGCGAGCTGATGCGCCCCGACTACATCCCCAGCCACCGGCACAGCGCCATCATCGCGCCGTCCTACCGGCCCACGCCCGAGTACGACGCCGTCATGCGGCAGAAGCGGCGCGTGCTGCACGCTCAGCACGACCTGCACAGCCAGTCGCTGCGCAGTCTCAACATCAGCAACGCCTGCGCCTATCGCCAGCCCGAGGCGCTGGTCTACAGCCAGCCCGAAATGAGGGGCCCCTACCCCGGCCCGGGACCCGGCCCCGGCGGGCCCTACGCGCAGGTCAGGATAACCGTGTCTGTCGGGATTTGCGCGCCTGGGCCTTGACCAGACCGTATGTTGGCCGCTTCCTGCCTTGTAGATCAGCTACAGCAAGCCGGTGTCCCACGGCGGCCCCCATCAGGGAGCGGCGGGGAGCGGGCCTTGTCGCTCGCCACGCATCAACGGCGGGAGCGGCGCGGCTGGCGCCGGCACCTCCATCTCTCACACGGTCAGCACGCCCGAGCTGGCTAACACCAAACAACAAGGGAGCGGCGGCTACGGCGCCTCGGCTCACGTGGCCAGGCACCCGGTATCGCGCCCCCCGCCGCCGTATCCCTCGGCGGCCTTCCGGCCGGCCACCAGCACGCCGGACCTGGCCAGCCACCGCCTGCGCTGCATCGGGGGCAGCAGCCCGGAGCTGGTGACCCGCATGGTGCAGCTGTCCGTCAAGACCTTCCAGCCGGACAGCTCGGCGGTGGTGCGCCAGTCCCTGCAGGAGGTCAGCGAGCCGCTCACCACCGCCGCCGCCGCCAAGCACCGCTCCACCCTGGGCAAGCGCCACAGCATGGAGGTGATCGGCGGCACGAGAGGCGCCGGCCTGGAGGCCGTGGCCGTCAAGGGCATCAACGCGCCTCTTCACCGAAGGAATACTCTGAGGGAGCACGTCATGCCCCCACAGCCCATGGCCCAGCAAGCCCCGCCGCCGCCGCCATCCAAAGATTTGGCCATTCCCACCCCCCCGCAGAAAGAAGCCCCGGTGGCCGCCTACCAGCATCAAAAGACTCTCTCCAACGCCACCATGCTCATCCACAGCAGCGAGAGCGAGGAGGACGAAGATGAAGAGGAGGAAGAAGAAGAGAGGCCCGAGCTGGACGTCCAAATCCCGGGTCTCAACGAGGACATCAGCATCAGCGCCCAGTTGCAGGCCGCTCTGGCCAAGCTGCCCAACAAGCCCCCTCCGGAGTACCCGGGCCCTCCCAGAGCCCCCGGCAACGTTCCCGCTCGCAACCGCCCGGTCGCCGCCGAGCCCGGCCCGTCCCGGGGGCCCGAGGACGGCCAGCCCGCCGGCAACGTCTTGGGGCCGTCCATTTCGGAACCGGACCTCACCAGCGTGAAGGAGAGGGTGAGGAAGGAGCCGCTCAAGGAGAGGCCCGTGTCGGAGATGTTCTCCTTGGAGGACAGCATCGTGGAGCGGGAGATAGCGCAGAGGGTAAGACTCAACTCCTCAAACAGGGCATTGATCTGCATCGTTGCCATTTGCTCGACTTGGTTAGGTTGTTTATTATGAGAAATAATCTGCTTTAGATAGCGCGAGGCTCTGTGGCCCGCTAAAACCTCCTCACAGGTTCCTATTCTTCACATTGTGCCAAAAGAGATGGCAACGTCACCTCGGTTGCGTGAGGGTCATTAGCTAATCCGATCCCGTTTCAAAGACCAAAGGAGGGAGGGGCGGGCCAAAGTGCTTCACAATATGTTTGCCACGGGCGCCAGCGTGACCGCGGGCTTCTCCTCTCTCCTGAAGACGTTGGAGAGGCAGAAGATGTCGGCCGACTCGGCCAAGCGACCGCTCATGATGGCCGCCCTCAACGGCCTCTACGCGGCCCGCAACCCCGAGCGTCCGGCCGACGAGGGCGCCGCCGACGAACGGGTAAGACCGCCGCCGCCGTCTGGCTCGCAGTCGCTCTTTGGGGTTTCGAGTGGTCGAGCGCTCTGGTCGCCGCTCGCCAGTGCACCACGTTGGAGCTGAAGCTGGAGGAGGAGCGCGTCTTCAGCGAGTACGAGCAGGTGCCCAAAAAGAGGGCGGACGGCGCCGTCACCACCGCCGCGCTCCCCGACAACGCCGAGCGCAACCGCTTCCGCGACGTGCTCCCGTACGAGGAGAACCGGGTGGAGCTGGTGCCCAACAAGGAGAACAACACCGGCTACATCAACGCCTCCCATATCAAGGTGGGCCACGGGGAGCCACGCCTTTCTCCGTGGGCTCTGACGCCATGATTTTGTGGGCAGGTGAGCATCCGAGGGGAGGAGTGGCACTACATCGCCACCCAGGGTCCGCTGGCCAACACCTGCGCCGATTTCTGGCAGATGGTGTGGGAGCAGGGCGTCAATGTCATCGCCATGGTTACGGCTGAGGAGGTACGCGAGGCGGGGCGGGCGGGCCGGCCGGCCGCGGGCCGGTTGTGTTTCAAGCTTTGCGCCTGGTTTCCAGGAGGGCGGGCGCTCCAAGAGTCACCGCTACTGGCCCAAGCTGGGCTCCAAGCACAACTCGGCCACGCACGGCAAGTTCAAGGTGACCACCAAGTTCCGCACCGACTCGGGCTGCTACGCCACCACGGGCCTGAAGGTCAAACACCTGCTGTCGGGCCAGGAGCGGACCGTGTGGCACCTGCAGTACACCGACTGGCCCGAGCAGGGCTGCCCCGAATACGTGCAGGGCTTCCTCTGTGGGTGATCGCCCGCCCGCCCGCCCATCGTGCGCGTTTGCTTCTGGCCGGCCGTTTCATCCCCCCACCCCCCTTCTTTTTCTTCTTCTCAGCCTACCTGGAGGAGATCCAGTCGGTGAGGAGGCACACCAACTCCATGCTGGACACCTCCAAGAGCCCCAACCCGCCCGTGGTGGTGCACTGCAGCGCAGGCGTGGGCCGCACCGGCGTGGTCATTCTCACCGAGTTGATGATCAGTTGCCTGGAGCACAACGAGGTTGGTACCTCGCCCAACCTTGTGTCCAGTGCCAAAACAAATGGCGCTGGCTCATTGTCGGTTGTCCTCCCGTTTAGCCCGTGGAGATCCCCACCATGCTTTCGGGCTTGAGGCAGCAGCGGATGCTGATGGTCCAGACCGTTTCGCAGTACAAGTTTGTCTACAGGGTCCTCATCCAGTTCCTCAAGAACTCTCGCCTCATCTAAAATCATCTTGCTTTCCAGACACTGTAGCCACTTCAGGCGCTGTCTAATTTATTTGTAGTATTGCTTTGCCTGAGGCAAGCAGCTCAACCCTGTGGCTTACCAAAACAACAAGAGAATAGGTGATGTCATCGTGCCTACATCGTGCCTGCACTTGCGGCAACTCTGTGAATCCTATTCACGTGAGCTGGCTTCCTTTCATCGACTGGGCTGAAACTTAGCAATAGCAGTGCGCCCCTCCCCCCCCCCCCTTTTTTTGTAAATAGCCTCCAATTGTGCCTCACCCAAGGAACTATCTTAGCCCAAACGTTTGCGGTCAGTATTTATCCTTCGACGTGTTTATAAAATGACATTTAGTTTTTTGTTCAGACACTCGTACTGTGTGTAAAATCATTCCTGACTTGGTACTATGAAAAATACCGCAACCTCTTCAACTATGCATGCGTGTTTTCTGAAACAAATATATATTTGAATGTATAGAAGCGTATAAATGCAGTATCTGTGTTGTGTTGCGTATAAGGCAACCCGCGTCGGTCACTCGCCATTTCACTGTTTGTTCCTATCTTTGTCCTGGCTGCGTGTGCATGCGGACGGACAGACGGACGGACGGACGGACGTTTTGCATCTGCATTCTCCTCCTCGCCCGAAAACATGTACTTGCTCTTCATGCAATAAAGCCTTATTTTCTCTACGCCGCTGTCAACTAGTTTATGGCTAGAGTGAGGTTGGCCGCGGGTAGCTAGGTTAGTGGGGACTCGCCCGACACAAGCAAGTTGGGAGGCAAGTTGACATTTGAACTTTTGCAATTTGTTGCCATCCGTAATGAAACGAATCGTCCGTCATGACGCCGGTCGGCCGGAAGCTCGTTGGCTGGACGGATTTGGAGGCGGCGGCGTGCATTCCTATGCGGCCAGTCGCTCGCGCAGTTCTCGGACGTAGAGATGATCTTTCCCGTGGGCCACTTCCATGATGCTCAGTGCCTGCAGGACAAACGATCCGCTCGTGATCGATCACACGGGTGCCTGCCTGGCTCCCTAATGGCGCCGGTAGCAAAAGCGACGGCACCTGCTGGAGCGCGTCGACCCCCGCCGAGCGTCTGTCCAAGGCCAGGTAGAGTCGGGACAGCTTCAGGTACAAAGCCGACACGTTGAGCGAGTAGGCCGGATACAGCTGGCTGCCGTGACACAAAGTTCGAACGTGCCACGTGCTCCCTCATTCATCTTGTAAGATTGCTTTCACCTGAATGGTTGAAGGAGCAGCTCTCCGTAGCGCACGGCAGCGTGGAGGTCTCCCTGGTAGATGCACACGCCCATGGCCTGGTAGTCGAAGTGCAACATGTAGACGTTGGCGTCGTCCAGCACGCCGCCCATCTTCTCCAGAGTCTGCTCGCACGTCTCCAGAAGCTCGCTAGGGGGTGCCAGAGAGTCAAGGACGCAACGGGACAGGCTTTCCAACTCAACGCTTTGAAATTCCAAAAGGAGCACGATGGACGTCACTTTCCAGGATATTTTTCACGCGTTTGAGTTCCTGGAAGTCCCGGATGCTTTTGCGAGCGTATCGCATCATGGCCTCGGCGTCCGCCGGTTGGCCACGCTTGCGCACTTTCAGCTTCAGCTTGTCCTGCGCTCAGGCACGCAAGCAAAGAAAGCGCCATTTGCAATTAAGGCGTGTTGTGCACGTCCGTCCGTGCATTGAAGTGTGTTCGTGAATCGTGGCCAATGTTTTGCCTGTCTTTGAGTGCATTGCATGTTCTTGTTTGTATTTTGTGTCGTCACTTTGGATCTGGTGCGACACTCTTCGCAGTTGCAGGTGAAGTAGTAGGACTCTCGGAGTCTTTGCTTGCGGTCGTCTGTCGGGTAGAGCAGGTCGATGTAACTGATCAGCACCTAGCAGCGGGAAGCGCACGCGCGCTCGCTCAGATCATTGGCTCAACAATAATATCGTTCGTTTGTGCGTGCGTGCGCCTCACTTCATCCCCAAGCTCCATGTCCCGGACGGCCCGCACCTCAGCATCGCGACCCTTGAAGGTCACAACCGCGTTGGGAACGCAACTGTGGTTGAGCAACGCTACACTGCCAAAGACAATTATTCCGGCTTGAATTTTCATGTTCAACCAAATCCCATGTGTCCTTATTACAGCCCAGAATCCCAAAAAGGCCGCAGGTCCTCCTGTCAACTTTCCTGCTGGCGAACAACGCGCAACTCTTTTGGTGAGTATTGGCTCACTATGCAGCAGCGTCCTGTGCATGAGGATTAACTTTTGTCTTACTCTGGGTAGATTGCAGTGCCCACCGGGGACAATTCCTCATCCTCGATCGTGAAGCCATTACAGGAAACCTGTGGACAAAGAAAATCAGGTCAAGATCCCCGAGTGACTGACTGAAAGTGGGTTCCAAAAAAAGAAAAGAAGCGATTTTACCTGTGAGAAAAGCGACAGAAGCTCTTTGGAGTCGGGAAAGTCCAAATGTTTGGAGTAAAAGCGATGCAGTCCGGCTGCGTCCGCCTGGCCGTTGTCTCCTTTCTCCTTGTCCGCGTCCTCCACGTCTGCGACGGGAAGACGCCCGCTTAGACTTGCCAGTTTGCGCTTCAAGCCGGGCTTCACGTAAGCAAGCGTTGGGCTTCAAGTGTGTGCGTTCAAATCCTGCTGGAAATGGACCTGACTGGTGTGGGGCGGCTTTGGACTCACGTGACTGCATGTCTCCGACCGGCAGGATCCTCTCGGACGTACTTCTTTCTTGCTGCGTTTTCTGCAGGGAGGGGAGGGGAGGGAGGGAGGGAGGAGCGCAGCGTTTCAGCCGGGACCTGAGCGAGCCGCCGCCGGGACCTGAGCGAGCCTCCGCCGCCTTCCTCGCTCGCTCGCTCGCCAGCGCTCACCTTCTTGGCCAGGATTCGAGCCACCAGGCGGCTGCTCTCCGACGGGCGCCAGTTCTCACCGTAGGCCACCATGGCCGAGCACTCCAGCTTGTGCGCCGCCCAGTCGCCCTTCTGCGCTCCACGCAGGGAAACTCCAATTGGTAATTGGCACATTTTGCTTTTCTTTCAGGGTGGGGGTTGGGGGGAGGGGGGCAGCACCTTGCATATCACTAACATGAAATGTGCATAGCGAGCGGATGACCTTTGCCCCCTACCTGACATTTGACATCGCAGTAGTGGGCTTTCTTGCACTTTCCACATCTAGCCAGGCTCTCCTTCCTGTAAAAGACATGGCACCTTTCCATCCTTTTCTACTTGCGGCGTTACTTCCACATACAGTAGTTCCATGTTTTGACCAGAGACCATTCTGATGATGGAGATAGTATTTTTTTACTAGGCTTCCACGTTCGGTAACCCGTTTGAACCTTTTGGGAGCTCCGGCCGGGGTGGACGTTCCATATCAGCCCAGTCCCCCTCCCCCATTACGTGATGACGAGAAGCAGCAGTTGCAAGCGACGCCCGGCCGGCCCATTGGGCAGTATTAATAGCGCCGACCTTACGGAGGGCCAAATGTCGTCCTGAAAGAAATGCCACCGTGCCAATGATTAAAAGCTCTGTTGAATTTCATTCCTAACAATGACATTGGCAATTGGACCAATGAAATGCATTTTAAAAATGGACTCGTATGAAGAAAGCAAACAGCACTTCAATTCAAGGCGAGATAGTTTGAGTTGTCCAGCCACCTGTTGAGGCAGAAGTCGCAGCAGGCTCCCCGCTCTTGGGCCGAGAGGACGCAAGCGTAGGGCGGGCAGGAGAAGAGCAGCTCCCCGACGTGGAAGGCTCTACTTACCCGAAGTCCTCGCCCTTTGTCCGGGCTCTCGAAGCACTCCATGCCGTCCGTGCAGCTCGTGGTGACGAGTGGCCCGACCCCTGCTCTTTCTCCCCCCCCCCCCCCCCCCCCCTTTCTCGTTGCTTCCCCCGCCTGCCAGTTAGTGAGTGGGCAGAACCACCCAGACTAGAGAAAACAATGAGGTGAATGCCAGAGAGAGAGAGAGAGAGAGAGAGAGAGAGGGGGCAAGCAAGACTCGGCCTGCAGGCAGCATGCAGCGCACATGACCTGAGCTTTGCAGAGCAGAAGAGAAGAGAAGAGAAGAGAGGAGAGAGAGAGAATGGCTGCTGACTAATTAATCCTCTTTGCAGCCACCGCCTGCCTGCCTGCCTGGCTGCCTGCCTGCCTGCCTGCCTGCCTGCCTACCTGCTGGCCGGCCACCCTGCTCCCTGACAGTTTGCCGACTTCCTTTCAAAACAGGTGCTCATCTACAATCCCGGCGGATCCACGTTTGTCCCTTGTTCTGCCTGTAGAATGACATGAAGAGCATTTTCCCCTTTCCCGAAGTTTTGTACGGAGCGGACGCGAGAGAATGTGGGGCAAAATGAACGGTGACGGACGGGCTGCCTCTGAACCCGAGCGTGAGCGCTGGCCGGATACACCATCACACTACAGGTCAGTGCTCGGCGGACGTGACTCGCGTCGACCCGTCGGACGCTCCGGTGTCTCCGACAGCTTTAGGAGAGAACATTTTTACTTGCTGTGCAAAGTGGAATCAGTAGACACGGCAAAAGAGCGGAGCGGCGTTCCGCTTGATCCCTATTTCAGTTCAGAGCCTACTATTCCGAAAACGGCGCGCTAATAGGATTGGCCGCGATGGAAGTGAGTCACGTGTGACAAGAGTGGACAGCCAGAGCCACCTGGAGGACTTTAACTCAGGGGGCATTAGCCAGCTCCTATCTAAATGTGGCCACCAGATCATTGGTTGACAAGCTTCCGGCGCACAATCCCTCTTTGCAATGCTCTTCCTTAGATCTGAGGTCAGCCACTGAAGCCCGCCATGGTGACCTTTGCAGAGACCACGCAGGTCTCCTCCACGGAACTGCGCGAGCCGCCCCGTCCCGGCGCCACCCTGTCCCCGGGGCTGAGGCGGAAAAAGATGCTGTGGCAGAACGCCGTCAAGCATATCATCATCCAGCAGGAGCTCAGCGCTCAGGTGAACGCCGCCGGCCTGCCTGGCTGGCTGCCTTGCCCGGCTGCCTGCCCGGCTGCCTGGCTGCCTGCCTACCCCGATCTCCCTCCCGGGAGAACCTGTCCCAATGGTGCTTTTGCGGCGGGCGCGACAGGTCGGCGTGGAGCCAGCTCGCAAGATCTTTGTGACGGACGCCTACATGGAAGAAATCAACCGGCAGATCCGCAGCAAGGCGTCGCGCGGAGTCAAGCGGCGCTCCTCCACCTTTCGAGTGCACCCCTCCCACATGCGCGGCTCCGTCAGCCACAGCGTGGGAGGGCCCGGCGGCGCCAACGAATACGCCAGCGACGCCGACTTCTTTGTGCACTGGGGCCGCATTATTCACGGCATTTACATCCCCACCCTGAGGCACACCTTCAAGTCCAAAGAGCTGGAAAACCTCTACCAGCAGCACTCGTCTCACCAAAGACGCAACTCCCTGGCCATCACCAATGTGATCGATGCCGTGGCCAAGCTGCACATCCTGGTTCTGTACCTGGCCTTGGCGCGCAAGGAGGAGGAAGAGGCGGCGGCTCTGGCTGCGCCGGCTGCGCCGGCTGCGCCGGCTGCGCTGGCGGCGGCCGACCCCCTGCGAGGCTGCTTGACGTGCGCCTTTATGGTGTTTGCCGTGGCGCTGTGCGTGGTGGTGCTCACCTTTAAGGACTCCATGTCGCCCAGGTGGCTTCATTACGCCGGGCTGGCCAGCTGGCTGTCGCAGACGGCTCAGGTTGTGGGAGGACTGGTCTACGGTCTGGAGAAAGACCCGTCGTGGTACCTTCTGTTCACGCTGTTTGCCACGTACACGCTGCTTCCCCTACCGCTGGCGTGGGCCATGTGCGCCGGCTCGCTGACCTCGGCGCTGCAGCTGGCGGCCGAGATGCTCCGCTTCCGCCACGACGCCGCCGCGCTCTTGACCAAGGTGAGCTCGAGATTCTCCACCTTCTGGCTGCTCCGTTCCATCCGGTGCAACTTTGGCGGTGGTAGGTGCTGGCCCGAGGGCTCCTGTACCTGGGGATGAACACGGCCGGCTTCTTCATCCACTACCTGAGCGATCATTCGCAGCGCCAGGTGTTCCTGGAAACGCGGCGCTGCATCGAAGGCCGCCTCCGGCTGGAGCAGGAGAACCAGCGCCAGGTAAGACGCGCCCTGCCGGCAAGGCGGCTAGGATTTGACCAGCTCCGTTTCTCTGGCAAAGGAGCGTCTGGTCTTGTCCATTTTGCCCCGCTTTGTCGCCTTGGAAATGATCGCCGACATGAGCTCCGTGGAAGACGAGCTCGTTCCTCAAGAGTTTCACAAGATTTATATTCACCAGTACAAAGATGTCAGGTGGGTGGGTTAGTTCTCTTGCCAGTCCTCCCTCAAATGCAGAACCGGATCTGATGCGTCTCTCTGTGTCCGTCTCCGCCGGGCAGCATCCTTTTTGCCGACATCAAGGGCTTTACTCTGCTATCCATGAACTTGTCGGCTCAGGATTTGGTTCGGACCCTCAACGAGCTCTTTGGACGCTTTGACCATTTGGCCGAGGTAGAGAGCCGAGCCGAGCCGGCGCGCTATCGCCCGCGTTTTGCTTCGAGGCCAACCTGGGCGTGTTTGTCGCAGGAGCACCAGTGCCTGCGAATCAAGATACTCGGGGACTGTTATTATTGCGTGTCCGGGGTCCCGGAACCCCAGCGCGCCCACGCCCGGCACTGCGTGGAAATGGGGCTGGCTATGATCAACACCATACGGTGATGACGCCCGCCCGCCCGGCCGCTCGCTCAGTCGCTACCGAAACGCGTCTGACGCCGTCTGGCCGCCCTCTCGCCGCCCTCAGGTCCGTCCGCAGGCAGCTCAACTTTAACATGGACATGAGGATCGGCATCCATTCGGGCTCGGTCCTGTGCGGGGTGCTGGGTCTGCAGAAATGGCAGTTTGACGTTTGGTCTTGGGACGTGGGCATCGCCAACATGCTGGAGGCGGGCGGCATACCGGGGTGAGGGGCTCCGGCATAGCGGGCGGGGTGAGAGGCTCCGGCTTTCATTTCCTTTTTGCTCCACAGGAGGATCCATATCTCCAAGGCCACCCTGGACTGCCTGGAAGGCACCTACATGACAGAAGACGGGCGCGGAGGCGACAGGAACGAGTTCCTGCGGCGACACAACATCGCCACCTTCCTCATTTGCCCTCAGGAGGACATCCCCCGAGATGAGCACGCGGAGCCTCGCAAAGTCCGCAAAACCAGTCGCATCCACCAAACTCCTTTCGGCAGCGCCGTCGACATGAACAGCGTGCGTCTCGACTGCGGGCCTCGCTGCCTCGCTGCCTCGCTCCCTCCCTCCCTCCCTCCCTCCCTCGCCGTGGTGCCGATGGGCTCAATGTGGCGTCCGTCGCCTTGCAGATCTTGGCCTCGTTCACCAACGGGTCGCTGCCCAACATATGGCCGTCCACCTCCAAGGAAATCAACCAACGCATCAAACGCGCCATCCAGGTCCGCAGCAGCGAGCGTATGCACAAAGAGCACATCAGTCCTCTGTCCCTGCTATTCAAGGACACGCACGTGGAGGACAAGGTACGCACATGGCGGGCGCGTTGGCCCGCTCGCTGTCTGACCTCTCCTCCCGTCTTCAGTTTTCCCAGATGAGAGACGAAATGTTCAACTCCAACCTGCTCTGCTCCTTCATCATGCTGCTCTTTGTCATGGCCGCCCAGGCCCTCATCCCGGCACCCAGGCAGGGGACGGCCGACAAGCCGCCTCTCGGTTCCTGTCCTCAGACACTTTTCACCACTCATCTGTTCCCTCCATCCCTCCCTTCCAGGCTGATTCCAGCCATTGTGCAGTTTTCCCTGTTCCTGCTCACCTACGCGTCGCTGCTGCTGCTGGCGCTGGCCGAGGAGTTCAAATGGAGCCCGGCCGCGCTGCAGCAGTTCTGCTGCTGGATCCACGAGAACAACGGCGCTCGCAACACGCTCACCCTCACTACCGTGCTCATCAACTTTGGTTTGGCCTCCACGGACATTGTGAGCGAGCGAGCGAGCGAGCGTTCAAAGAAAAGACTTTGCGTGTCAAACTCACACACATTTGTGTGTAGTTGTGGTGCGTTCTGACGGACGTGGGAGGAGCTCACCAGATGGAAAAGGCAAACACGGCGGCGTCGGCTCTCACCGTGTGTTCCTACCCGGAGGTAACCAAGTTGAGTGAGGTGAACTTGGCTGGCTGGCCGGCTGGCTGGAGCTCCAAGGTGGCTCCTTTCCCTTCTTCCCTCAGGTGTTTGTGCTGAGCGGCGTGATCGCCATGGTGACGTGCGCCGTGTTTCTTCGTCTCAACTCCCTGCTGAAGCTGGCCGTTCTGCTGCTGGCCGTGGCCGTCTATTCCTACTTCATCCATCTGGCCTTCCTGTCTCTGGCGCGCCAAGACACGCCGCACGGGTCCGACTCGCAAATTCAGATCTTAACGCGTCCGGGAAGTTTTTATCTTGGTCTTTTTTGTGGGTGCACAGGTCTTACTACGTGAGGAGGAAAGGCATCGCCATCCTCCTCCTGGTCATGTTCATGGTGGCCGTCTTTTACAACGGACGCCAGGTACCGACCGAGCCGTCCGTCTTTGGCGAAGATGGGTCCGACTTGTGTTTGCTGTCTGTCCAGTGGGAGGCCACCGCCAGGCAGGACTTCCTGTGGCGTCTGCAGGCTCAGCAGGAAGTGGAGGACATGCGGGAGCTGCGGGAGCACAATGAGTGTCTGCTGCACAATATTCTGCCCATGCACGTGGCCCGCCACTTCTTGGACCGCAGCAAGAACGATGAGGTGCGTGAGCGCAGAGCGGATCCGCCGCCGCCGCACATTGATCATCACCAATCGTCCCCAATTGGCTCATTGAGAGTCAGGGTTTCTCTGCAGGAGCTCTACTCGCAGTCCTACGACGAGGTGGGGGTGATGTTTGCGTCTATCGCCGGATTTAACGAGTACTTTGAGCAAAAGGAGATCAGACACCAAGGCGTGGATTGCCTCCGACTCCTCAACGAGATCATAGCCGGCTTCGACGAGGTGACCGGCGTTAGCTCGGCTTAGCTCGTCTCGAACACATTGGTCCGGAATCAAATGTTTGCCGTCTAGTTGCTGGAGGAGTCGTACTTTCATTACGTGGAGAAGATCAAGACCATCGGGAGCTGCTACATGGCCGCTTCCGGTCTGGCGCCCGACAAGCAGGTGGGAGGGAGAGAGCCCTTTTTTTTGCTTTCCACGTGAGCTCTCCTAGCCACGGGTCTGACTCCTCATCCACCTCCCTCGCAGCCGTCCATGGACGAATGGAATCACTTGAGCGAACTGGTTCTATTTGCTCTGGCCATGCAGGAGACCTTGAAGGAGATTAACAGGCACTCGGCCAAAGACTTTCAGCTCCGTGTCGGTAAGTCGCCGACGGCGGACACGCGCCGCGGCTCCTTGTCCAGCGACACTCGGCGGGAAGCGGACATGAAGCTTGTACAAGCTATATGTCCGTACCTTAGGCATCGCTCACGGGCCGGTGGTAGCGGGCGTGATCGGTGCCAGCAAACCGCAGTACGACATCTGGGGTTCCACGGTGAACTTGGCCAGCCGCATGGACAGCACGGGGGTGAGCGGACGCATCCAGGTGCCCGAGGCCACCCGCAGGATCCTGGCAGAGTGGGGCTTTGTGTTGGAGCTGCGCGGGGAGATCTTTGTCAAAGGGGTGAGTGAGTGAGTGAGTGTGGGACCACCGCAATGACTCGCAGACGTGCGTGTCCCGCTTGCGGCGAGTCCACGTGTGACGCACGCACGCACGTCTGTTCTCTTCTGTCCTTGCAGGTGAGCGAGTGTCAGGGCAAAGTGCGCACCTACTTCATCAGCACCATACGCAGCAAGAGAGCCATTGCGGCGGCGACGGACGGACGCCCGGGGGCCAAGATGGATGGACGCATGACGCTGGCGGGCATCGTGTTCAGCCTGGTCCAAGCCAGACACAAGGAGAGGCTGAGGGAGACCAACGGGGGATTCGCTCTGTCAACCTGCAACCTCAAGTGCTGATGGGAGAACCCGTTCAAAGTAACCCAGACTCCAATTCTGCCATATGCAGTAGCCTGACGCATCATTTTCAGTGCTTTGTATGGTGACAATGAGGACGTTGTCAATATGACAAGGCCAATTGTCATCGGGGTCTGAAACCTTCAAGCCAAACCATTGTATACCTCAAATCACAACGACCTCGACAACCTCTCCTCCAATGAGCAGTATCATCTTTCAATGCTTGATCTTTAACTGTAGTCTTCTGTGTGGAATAAAAATAAAACATTGGCTTTTATTTTGGATAGCATAGCTCAGTGCAAAAAAAAATCTGGAAATGTTTACTTGCATCTCAAATTTGAAAACATTGTTGACCCGTGTTTTTCAAGTAATCGTGCAGTGATTTTTTATGTTTATTTGTTTATTTTTCAACCTGACACTGTAACCTACTGTCCAAACAATGACTGTATTTCTTCGCTAGTTTTGAAAACGAGCGCCAGTAGTTTCTGATGACGACGCTTTCTAGACAAATGAAAGCGAATAGCGAGCGTAAGAAACTCTTGCAAGATTCTGGACGATTATTCTCGACTTGATTAGTGCTGTCTACACGGGGTCTGATCGTCTATTCAATACAGATGGCTCATAATGATTGACTTCATTTGGAATGTGTCGAAGTTTTCGTGTTGATTTACCAATCATGACGCTGCCAAGTGGACGGAGGAATTATTTGACAAATATGACCTTTTCAAGTGCACATACGGAGCAACTCCCCAGCGTTTCGGTTCGGTGTGCGAAAAGCGAGCGAGAAGGAGACCTCCTGTTTGCCCGCTCTCTCTCTCTGAACAGGCCAGCACGCGGGCTTTGCCGCTTCCGATTGTTGTGTCGAGTGTTCGTTCGACAACAAACTTTGGTCTTTTTCTCTTCGTCCGTTTTTCCCTCCAAAACAAGACGAAGATGGCCGACTCTCAAGAGGACAAGCTTTACAAGGCCGAGTACGCCAAGAGCAGCCGCGCGTGGTGTAAGAAGTGCAAGGAAAACATCGCCAAAGACTCGCTCCGAATGGCCATCATGGTGCAGGTTAGCGCCGTCCGTCTCCGCTTCTCAAATTTGACCCAAACCATCCGAGCTAAGGGGCTCACGTCGAGTTTTCTTCATTTAGCTACCTTTGAAACAATACGAAGCGTCATTGTTGATTGAAGTTCATATTTTCACACGTTGAATGTACGCATGGGTTGTGCAGGCGGAAGCCGTTGTTAGCTTTTTGAAAGGCTGACTGACTGACGTCGGCCACTGGCAATGACCCCTTCCTTCACGGTGGGTCTCTTGCCCCCTCCTCATTTCATTGGCGTGCGTGCCAAAGGTTGAACGTCAAGTTTCGGTTATTACTGCAAATTCGCACCCAAAATCAGTGGTCCGAAGGTATTAGCTCATTCACACTATCGTTACTGCATCAGATTGAGAGCCTCAATCAGGTCGATTTGTACTGCCTCTTTGACACATTCAACGTTTTCAAGCATTTCCGGTGATCTTTCAAGACCCCGCCCGCAATGACCCCAAAATATGGTGCTAACATTGATGGTTTTGCATTGCTTCCAGTCACCAATGTTTGATGGCAAGGTCGCACACTGGCATCACTTCTCTTGCTTCTGGCTGCGAGCGGCGGCCCAGTCCCCTTCCGACATCGACGGCTTCTCCGCCCTTCGCTGGGAAGACCAGGAGAAAGTCAAGAAGGCCATCGAAAGCGGCGGAACTGCAGGAGGAGGTCGGTCTCCGTTCCGAAGCCTGACCAATTGGTCGCTGATTGTGTTTTTGTAGGAAAAGGGGCTGAGAAGGGTGGCGGCGCGCAAGCGGAGAAGACGCTCAACGGCTTTGCCGTGGAATACGCCAAATCCAACCGCAGCACATGCAAGGGCTGCGAGATTAAAATAGCAAAGGTTTGTTCTCGTCTCTTTTGTCCACAATGAAGAATTTATTCCCTCGACGTGAATGACCCTAATCCATTTTGCTTGGAATGCAGAGCAAGCATTGTCCTTAAAAAGAACCCATTCATTCATTCATTCATTCCCCTGTGGTAACATCTGCAACAAAGCAAGCGCTGCACGATAATTCTCATGGGCATACAGAGCCTCGACATTTTTGGCTTAACCGGCAGGATCAGATCCGCGTGTCTAAGAAGACGGTGGATCCGGAGAAGCCCCAGCTGGGCCTGATCGACCGCTGGTACCACACGGCCTGCTTCGTGGCCCGCAGGGAGGAGCTGGACTTCAAGCTGGAGTGCAGCGGCGCCCAGCTCAAGGGCTTCAACGCGCTCAAGGCCGAGGACAAGGAGGAGCTCAAGAAGAGGCTTCCGGCAGTCAAAGCCGAAGGGTGAGCGCAATCGTCTTTCGTATCACATTGAATAACTTCAGAATTGGAATGTCAACGATTGGTTGAGGGGAGGAAAAAAAAAAAAAAAACCAAAAAAAGCCTTTTCTTGCTTCTCTTCCAGAAAGCGCAAAAACCAAGAGTTGGACGGAGTGTCAAAGAAGCAGAAGAAGGAGGAGGATGCGGAAAAGAAAAAGTTGGACGCTCAGTTGAAGGTAACGTTGACTCCCATTTGATTGTCACGTCCATCACCCCCACCCCTGCTTCACTCAAGCAGCGTTTGTGTGACCTGGCAGGACCAAAGCCAGCTGATCTGGAGCATTAAAGACAAACTGAGGAAGCATTGCTCCATCAACGACATGAAGGAGCTGCTCATTGCTAACGGCCAGGAGGTTCCTTCGGGAGAGTCCAACGTGAGCGCGTCGGCAAAAAAACAAAACAAATCTTTGCCCGAGCTTTTGGTCAAACCCCGACCGAACCGACAGGTTGTGGACAGCTTGGCCGACGGCATGGCCTTCGGCGCGCTGGAACCCTGCAAGGAGTGCTCGGGCCAGTTGGTCTTCAAGGGCGGCGCCTATCACTGCTCCGGGGACATCTCGGCCTGGACAAAGTGCGTGTACAGAACCGCCAAACCCCAACGCAAAGACTGGCTCACCCCCAAGGTACGGACGGCCACCGAAAAAGGTGTCATCTTAGAAGTTCACAAAAGGACAGCTTTCCTGTTAGCCGCCAATGCTATTGCCAGTGCTGTAGTACGCAAAGAGCTCCTTATCAAAAGGACAAGATCTTTCCATTTTAGGAATTCCACGAAGTTCCTTTCCTCAAGAAGTTCAAGTTTGAGCGACAGGACAGAGTTTACCCCAAGGAGGCGGCGCCCGCTCCGAGCCAAGCCGCGCTCAAAGCCGAGCCTCTGGCCGGCGTCTCCGGCGTCCCCGCTGTGCTGCCGGAGGGCGGCCCTTCCGGTAAGACGCCAGACCAAACGTCCGGTCCGGGAGCATGGGCGGGGCGGCTGGCCGGCCGGCCCCTCACGCTGCCTTGCCTCTCTGTGCCGCCGCAGACAAACCTCTCAGCGGCATGAAGCTGATGACTGTCGGCAAACTGTCCAAGAATAAAGATGACGTCAAGGCGGCCGTGGAGGAGCTGGGGGGGAAGATCGGCACGGTGGCCAACAAGGCTTCTCTCTGCATCAGCACCAAGAGTGAGAAAGCCCGCCGCAAATCTCCGTGTCGCCCGCTTCACGTGTCATGTCGTGCTCGCAGAGGAGGTGGAGAAGATGAGCAAGAAAATGGAGGAGGCCAAGGAGGCGGGCGTGCGCGTGGTCTCCGAGGAGTTCCTCACCGACGTCAAGTCGTCGGGCAAAGCTCTCCGGGAGCTGGTCTCCCTGCACGCCATCTCCCCGTGGGGGGCCGAGGTCAAGGTGGAGGCGCCCGCTGCTGCCGCCGCCGCGCCCTCCAAGTCGGGGGCCGCTGCTTCTTCCAAGAGCGCTGGCAGAGTCAAAGAGGAAGAAGGTGAAAGAAAAGTACTCAGCAGAAAAGTGCCATGGCCCACGCTCCGCTACATCTCGAGCTTGCTTGTCAGCAAACAATGTGCGGCGGACGTGCCAGCTAAGTAGTGGAAAATACGGACACCTCGCCGTTTGCTTGGATTGCGGGTTGTTGGTTTGTGACCTCAACTTCCTTTCTCGGGTGTAATTCAAATTTGAAACGTGTTCACTGTTCCAGGTAAGAGCAAAGCCAAGAAGATGAAACTGACAGTCAAAGGAGGCGCTGCCGTCGATCCGGACTCAGGTGGCCTCCCTCACTTTAAATACATTACCGCCACGTGCTTGTTGTCCTTTCTTCATGGTCTCTGAACTTGCTCCGTCGATGAACATCGACCGATGTTGCCTCCTCCTCAGGTCTGGAGAACAGTGCTCACGTTTTGGAGCAGAATGGCAAAATGTACAGCGCCACACTGGGCCTGGTGGACATCATGCGGGGAACCAACTCCTACTACAAACTGCAGCTGCTGGAGGACGACGTACAGAAAAGGTCTGTGAGAAGAAAAGAAAAGAAAAAAAATAATCATCGCACTCATAGTTCCTCGTTGTTCTACTGCCCCCCTGTGGCCACGTCGCGCACAGCAAAAGGCACCGCAGTGACTGAGTTCATGGCGACGCAGCAGCAGTTGACTTCTTAACATTTGATTTCAATACATTGTGACTGCACGTTCTTAGCCGTTTGCCTCGGCCGCAGGTACTGGGTGTTCCGCTCGTGGGGCCGGGTGGGCACCACCATCGGGGGCAACAAGCTGGACAAAATCGGCGACAAGAACTCGGCGCTCAACAACTTCCTGTCGGTGTACAAAGAAAAGACGGGCAACGAATGGGGCGCCTCCAACTTCACCAAGTACCCCAACAAGTTCTACCCGCTGGAGATCGACTACGGACAGGTCGGCCCCAACAAACGCGCACAAACGCGACACTCGCTCGGCACTAACGACGCTTGCGACGGCAGGACGAAGAAGCCGTGAAGAGGCTGACGGCCACGGCGGGAACCAAGTCCAAGCTGGCCAAACCCATCCAGGATCTGATCAAGCAGATCTTTGATGTGGAAAGCATGAAGAAGGCCATGGTGGAGTTTGAGGTGGGCTCAGCGCTTCCCGCTTTCAGTTACGCCAAAACGCCAGCCTTTTTCTTGGCCTTTTTCAGATTGACCTCCAGAAGATGCCGCTGGGAAAACTGAGCAAGAGACAAATTCAGAACGCTTACGCTCTCCTCACCGAAGTGCAGCAGGTCAGTTTACGGGAGAGAGAAAAAAAAAAACCAACAACAACTTGCTGGTTGCTGTTCATGCGCAACTGTCCTTTTCTGGCTCTAAGTCGAAATACTTTGGTGACGAGAAAAACGGTACTTCCCCGGTACAGGCGGTGTCGGACAACGCGGCCGAGTCGCACGTTTTGGATTTGTCCAATCGCTTCTACACGCTGATCCCGCACGACTTTGGCATGAAGAAACCTCCGCTGCTCAGCAACCTGGACTACATTCAGGTATGCGCTCGCCAGGCCAAAGTCAGCGCCGGGATCCAAACATGCGTGCGTCGCCGGGATCCAAACATGCGTGCGTCGCCGGGCAGGCTAAAGTTCAGATGCTGGACAACCTTTTGGACATCGAAGTGGCTTACAGTCTACTGAGAGGAGGAGCGCAGGACAACCAGAGCGACCCCATCGATATCAACTATGAGAAGCTCAAGACCGACATTGAGGTCGGGATGGATGCCTCTGGCGTTTGGATCCGTCCGTGTCTGCCTGTGTCTACAATTTATTTATTTTTTCGGGGGGTTGGGGTAGGTTGTGGACAAAGGCACGCCGGAGGCTGACATCATTCTGCAATATGTCAAGAACACGCACGCAGCCACGCACAACACGTACACGCTGGAAGTACAAGAGGTAAGGAAGGCTCCTTCGGCCCCAAATACTGCAACTTTACCATAGGAAGGAACTCCTGAAAAGCTTTGCCCACGCAGAGCGATGCAATTTGAGATGATTGAAACCAGCGTACTTTCAGATTTTCAAAATCAAGCGCGAGGGAGAGCGCCAGCGCTTCCGGCCCTTTGAGGAGCTTCACAATCGCCAGCTCCTGTGGCACGGCTCGCGCGCCACCAACTACGCCGGCATCCTGTCGCAGGGTCTTCGCATCGCCCCCCCGGAAGCCCCGGTGGTGAGTCTGGCGCCGGCCTCTATTTCAGAAGACCCCCACCCGGCACGGCCGCCTTCTCACCAACTTGTACCTTATTGTTTGGCTAGACGGGTTACATGTTTGGCAAAGGCGTCTATTTTGCCGACATGGTGTCCAAGAGCGCCAACTACTGTCACACCTCGCAGTCGGACCCCGTCGGCCTTCTGCTGCTGGCCGAGGTCGCCCTCGGCAACATGTGAGCGCCGACTATCCGGACGCGTGTCGGAAAGGGGGACCAAAGTCCCAGATGAATGGTGTTCATCTGTCTTTTCTCGATTCCAGGCATGAACTGAAAAAGGCCTCCCACATCACCAAACTACCAAAAGGCAAACACAGCGTTAAAGGTGCCACGCTCGCCCGCTTACTTTATGAGAAGAAATGGTACGGAAGGAAAGAAAATGCCAGTCAATGTTCGGTACTTGCGTGCAGGTTTGGGCCGAACCGCTCCCGAGTCGAGCGCCACCGCCACTTTAGACGGCGTGGAAGTACCTCTGGGGAAAGGAGTCAACACCAACATCGACGACACCAGTCTCCTCTACAACGAGTATCCTTGTAGCACGGGCCGGGCCGGCCTCTCGTCGTCGCTTGCGTTACCTTGATATTCCGCCTTCCCGTTTCCTTAACGGTGGCCACAGATACATTGTGTACGACGTATCCCAAATAAACCTCAAGTATCTCCTGAAGATTAAGTTCAACTACCAAACATCCTTGTGGTGAGGCGAGCAGCGGAGGGAGACCTGAGCGACCGACGCGCAATCCGGCCGGGGGCCCTCGCTTTGATTCCCGTCACTTTACGCTAGGTTTACCTGCTAACGCTCTCGCTTTGTATCCATCCATCCGGCCGGGTAGGTAGGTAGGTAGGTAGGTACTTTGAATGACACGTTTCCAGTTCAACGTGGTTTTTTGGTTTCCTGTTGAAAAGGCGTCGATTAGGAGATTAGCTTTAGGGAAGTCGTGGGAACCGGTGAGAGCGTTTGAGCCGACCAACTGACCTCCAAAAAAGACCCAATACAATATCAGTGTTACTGCAAATTAAAACCCACACAAAAGAATAACAATTTTAATGAAAACTAGTTCACCTCCTCCCCTGCTTTTTCCAGGGATTTGTGACTGCGCTCACCAGGCTTCTTCTGAGTTTGAAATACTGTAGTGAAGTCCCTTTCACACGTGTATATTGACATTGTTTTTGTCTCTTCGTGCATATTCTCTAGCGAAATAAATGAAAGTCCCTTCCTAAACGGCAATGTCGTCCTGTGTTCCATATTCATGTCCCAATATTGGGACACGGACACTGTTCTCGTGCTTTTGGCTCTAGTGCTCTCATTTTTTATGTCATTCCAAAAAAAAAAATTTTATTTTCGCGTAAACCGTTCTTGGCGTAAATGTAAGGTTTTTGGAGAGCGCACTTGTTTTCGTAGCGAAGGCCTCGCTCGGGGCATCGTCCCGACCCAGAATGCATTTTGACAAGCTCTTTGAAAAAGCGGCGCGGCTCATTCAAGATGGCGGAGTTGGACCAGCTGTTGGACGAGAGTGAGTAAAAACGACACCAAATTGCACCACCCGCTTTTGCTTGTTTCATACGCACAGCCACGGGCCCCGCTTCTCTGTCTATTTTTGAAGTCTTTTATTTTTGGTTATCATTTCGCCACCGAGTCTTCGCACCGACCCCAGTCGGCCGGGCTAATGCTGATTAGCACGAGAGGCTAGCGAAAGCTAACAGGGGAGTTTGTCAACTTTCTGGTACTTGTACCGAGTAAACAAATGTCGTTAGCCTCGCTGCTAATTAGCCGTGGCTAATAACTAAAGGAACCCCCGTTGCGTCCCGGTGGGGGAATAAACCACTCGGGCTTGTTTGCTAGATTAGCTGGCTGCGCTACGCGTTTTGTTGTAAGTTCAATGTTTTACCCGCCGCCTTTGTGTGACTTTGTGTCGATACAGAAATATGACGGCGGTTCACTTCTCAAGCAACAATTTGAGTCGGCGTGTAGTGTGCGCACCAAATGTTGCCAGCTGTCGCCGTCACGTTAACCGGGCTTGACAGCTCGATCCTCGGCTTAGGCCTCACTGAAGGCGAACCGAACCGGACCTCTTTGCATTTTGCAGCCATTGTGTTGCTGCGAGACGACGGATGTGTACATGTCATTGCTAAATGCATTACAATGAAGCCACCATGTGTCATTCTCCTGGTCTCTTCCTCTAGGCTCCTCGGCAGAGGCACTTGTCAGTCTCAAAGGTACGTGGCTTCTTTTGTTGTTCTTTCAACATTCTGCCTCGAAAGAGAAGTGCTAATTTTTCATGGGATGGCACCACATGCTTTGTCATTAGTCTCTTAGTCTGATGCCATTGATAAGTTATCACCTCAGAATGGCTCGCTCTTGCTCATCCTTCAAATGACCTCCTCGCAGAAGGAAGTTTGTCCAACACTCTGAATGAAAAGAACACCTTCCCAAGAGCTCACAACACACGGGGTCGCCAGTCCACCCTCACCATGGAAACGGCAAGCCATTTCCCTTACGCCGGTTAGCGTCGCGGCGCCAAATGTCATGAACGTCCGTCCGCCTTTGCCCTTACAGCCCACCCGCGGCTCAAAGAGGAGTCGCTACGAGGACGATCGTGCGGCGCAGCGCGTCCCGTCCAGATCACCGCGAAGGAGCCAGAGGGTCAACACCACACCGCAGAAATTTTCCAGTGTAGTGACGCCCGATAAGAAGTCGTCGCAGAGAATAGGGTTGCGATTACGAAACCTCCTCAAGCTGCCCAAAGCTCACAAGTGGTGCATCTACGAATGGTTCTATTCCAATATCGACAGGTAAGCTCCACGCTGACAAATGAATGGGAAAAACATTTGTGACTTCACACCTAATGTTTCTGTTTTGTCTCGCAGGCCTCTTTTTGAGGGCGACAATGAGTTCTGTCTGTGTCTCAAGGAGTCTTTCCCCACCTTGAAAACAAGGAAGTTGACGCGGGTGGAATGGGGGACCATCCGGAGGTTGATGGGGAAACCCAGACGGTCGGTACATACATCGCTCGCTCCTCAAACTTTGCCGTTTCATCTCAGGCTTTGAGCTGGCTTCTTTTTCGTCCAGGTGCTCATCGGCCTTCTTTGCCGAGGAGCGGACGGCGCTGCGGCAGAAGAGACAGAAGATGCGCCTGCTGCAGCACAGGAAACTGTCGGACGTGTCCGACTGCAAAGACCTCCCTGATGAAATCCCGCTTCCCCTCATCATAGGAACCAAAGTCACTGGTAACGCAGACAACCTCGTCGCTGCTCCAATTGTCGCTCCGAGGCGGCGGTGTCGAGTCAATCCGTGGCGTTTTGGTTATTTTGTCCTCGGGCAGCTCGACTGCGAGGCCTCCACGACGGCTTGTTCACCGGGCAGATCGACGCGGTGGACACCAGCGCGGCCACTTATCGCGTCACCTTTGACCGGAGCGGCCTGGGAACACACAACGTGCCCGACTACGAAGTTCTGGTGCGTCAAATCAGCCGAGGCGCGAGGGACCACGACGCTTTAGTCGTCACTTTGTGCTTCTCTTCTCTTTCGGTCGGTTTGTTTGTCGATCCGCCCGGCAGAGCAACGAGCCCAACGAGACCATGCCCATTGCGGCTTTTGCCCAGAGGCAGCGGACCGCTCGCTACGCGCACAACTTTGTGACTCCGCCTCGAGGTCCCTACCCGTCGGCAAGCGCTCCCGCTCTCATGGTACCTAGCGCTCGTTGCGGTGGTAAGATGCCTTGGGGTGCAAGTCCGCAAAAGGACTCCTAACGTGCCTCGCCTCAGGACCATGACCCTCTGATCAACCAGCCACCGTGGAGGACCAATCTGCCCGGCGCAGACGGAGACACCCTGGGCGGGTTTCCTGTCAAGTTCCTGGTCCAAGTGGTACGCGCGCCTCCACTTAGCACTTTGCCCACTCATTTGGGTGCTCGGCGGCTCTCGACACGCCACGTCGCTGGATCCTCTTCTGGCATGCTTTGCAATGAATGCGGGCCTATCCGGTCGGTCCCGCTAACATCGTTTGCCCGCTCTCTCTCACCAGACGAGGTTATCCAAGATCCTGATGATCAAGAAGGAGCACATCAAGCACTTGAAAGAAATGAACACTGAAGCGGAGAAGATGGTACAAACGTTGCAGATGTTTAAGAAACACTTGAGGTGGAGTTGCATCGGTCGTTTTTCTTCTTCTTCTTCCAGAAATCCTACGCCTTGCCCATTGAGCTGGACTTCCAGAAGCGCTACGCGTCCATCGTGCTTGAGCTGGAGCATCTCAACAAAGATCTCAACAAAGTTCTGCACGAGGTGCAGCAGTTCTGTTGCGAGGTAAACGGCGGCGGCGGCGGACGGGAGAGCGCAGAGCGAGCGTGTTGACGGCTCCGTCCTCGGTTTGGCGCGCAGCTCTCTCCGGACCAGGCGGCGCTTCCCGCCGAGCACCCGGCCGACCTGCGGCGCCACTGCGAGGACGAGGCCCGGCAGATGGTGCGGCTGAGCCACTCCTCCAAGGACGGCCGGCAGAGCGTGAGCAACGGCGGGCTCACGCATCTGGTTTCGCGGCTCACGGCGCTGCTGCTGCAGATCAAGGTGGCCAGCTGGTCTCACGCGGCCACTTTTTGAAGGCCGTCCTTGACGTCCCGCGCGGTGGCCGTTGTTGTGTTTCAGTGCCTGGCGGACGGCGGCGACCTGAATTCCTTTGAGTTCAAATCGCTCACAGACTCCCTGGATGACATCAAAGCATCCATCGATCCCTCCAACCTCAGGTAGCTTAGATCCTCCCTCGCCTTATTTCGCTCGCTCCTTCTCCCAGCCCCGACAAACCCCACGCGGTTGAACGGAACTGGGCCGAAGCCGTTCGTGACCCACCTGGTCCCTCCCGCCTTGTGCTCGCAGTTGCTTCCAGAACAACGTGGAGATCCACGTGGCGCACATCCAGAGCGGCCTGAGTCAGCTGGGCAATTTGCACGCCTTTTCGGCCAACAACACCAACGCGGTGTGAGCGGCAATAGGCCTCTGCTCTTTCGCCGCAGAAATTGGTGCCAAAGTTCGACTGATGGAATCGGTGCGTATTTATTTATTTCAGCAACAATGTTTTGCCCGCTCAGGCACTGTTGAGAGCAAAGGCAAAAGGATGTTTTATAAAAGTGTAGATAGTTGTACAATATTTGTGATATAATTCCTACTGTTGGCCTTTTGTACTTTTTCTGGGCTCTCCAAAAGTAACTTTGGTTGTTGTTTTTTTTGGTTTGAAAAGGAAAGTTAGCTCCTGGGGGTGGCCACCTCATTGTTGCATTTCTGCATGAGTCACATTCGCCGTGACTGATTGCTTGCTATTGTATATGCAAGCGCCTTGTATATATGTGTTTGTCTTTTTGATATTAAATATTGTTAAGAGGAACATTGGATTCAAGACAAAACAAAGCTTTTTATTTCAACTTCACCATCAATAGATACAAACAATTACAATGCCGGCCGGGCTCATTAAAGGACAAGCGAGCACATTTGTGGATCTAGCTCCGATTTTTTTTTCAGGCTTTATGTATACCAAGGTTATGGCAACACGTGCGGACGGCCAAGTCGTTATATAAAGTCACTAAATCCCACCAAGACCTCCTTCTCCCAGTCCGAGTCTGAATCGGAAAAGTCGGCCGCGTCTGCGCCGTGCATGGGGGAGAATCCATCAAAGGGCTCCCCCGCCCTCACGTCTTTGACCGACGACCCGACAAAGTTGCTGCGCGCGGGGATGGGCGGGATCACCACCTTCATCTCGGGCCCAATGGTCTTGTTGGGAGGGAAGTTGTCGTAGTCCACCAGAACCTTGGGACGGCCGGCGGAGGCGTCCTCGAAGGGGTACGTGGGAACGTCGCCCGCGCCGGTCTCGCCGAGATGCAACTGCTTGCTTTTCGCTCGCCGCGCGTCTTTCTCGTAGAGGCGGGATGTCGGCAAATGGCTGCCGTCTGATTTGGTCCCGCGGGGGTCCTCGACCGGGCTGCTTCCGTAGGCATGGTCCGCTCCAAAAGCAGTCCTGCGAGCCGCTGTAGTGTGGCTGTTGTCATAAACTGAGAAAATATTGAGCAAACATGAAAATGGGTTCTCTCCCAAATGTAAGGTGAGTTGCGTTTGCCTGGGTTCATCTTGTCGGGAAGCCGGCTAAAAGATGCCGGTGAATTGGCTGCCGAGGAGCCCACTTGGCGACGAGATTTGGCTCGCCTGTTCTGGAACCACACCTGAAAGTCAATAGGGGGGTGGGGACAAGGACCAATAATGGTGACCAAAGAAAGAGCTTTTGGATTGCGGGGCGGGAGCATGACTCTCAATTGGAAACACACCTGTATTCTGGACTCAGGCAGACCGGTGAGTGCCTCGAGCCACTCCCTCAGGTAAATATCTGGATACTTGGTGTTGGTATACACTTTCTCCAGTACCTCGATCTGCTGCTGGGTGAAGTTGGTCCTCTTCCTCCGGTGGGTCAGGATGGCCACGCATTTGTCGGCTCGCGGCACCGGGGCAGCCACCGTGGCCGTGTAGTTTGGTAAGTCTACGCCGCCAATATCTGAAGGGGTTGATGAGGCAAGTCGAGCAAAAAAAACAAAAAAACAATCTCGAGGCAGCGCTGTGGTCAGCATTACTCGGTAATATAAAATGTGAATTCTACAAATAATCGTGCCGCAATAAAAAAATATTTTTGCCAATACTTATACACCAATCAAAGGGATAGATTACAATTAGTACAAAATGTCTATTTTTTTCTCCGAACAATCTACTTCATATATGTATTTTCATGTTTTTTTGGGGGGGAAAAAGTCAAAATAGTGCCTCATATAAATATCTTGCACTAGCCAAGAAGTAACGTGGAGCATTGAAAGTCGAAAGGAGCGACGCCTTACCCGAGTTGCCCATCTGGAGGCTTCCTTCGTGATACATCTGCAAGTGGTTGAGGTCGCCGACAGACAGGTTTCCGTGGATGGCCGACATGGTTCACGTCTCCCAAGAAAGTGAGCTCCGAACACGTCCGCCCGTAGTTAAATGTTCCGACGGATCAAAGGTGTGACGTGCAAAGTGTGAACTAGGCGGCCGTCGACGCTCAGCGTCAACTTCAGACGCCTCCGGAGGTGTGAAGCTCCGGTGGGCCGCCGCAAGAACCCCCCCCGTGCAAAAGAGCTTTAATGGCATGATGCGCGTTCAATACACATCGGCAGAGAAAACATTGATCCATCCGCTTTTGCATGGCTTGAGCTATTAATGGAGCTGTCACCTTCAGAGACCGTCGGAAACTACCATCTTCCTCTCTGACGACGCAAGCTCCAAACTCGGATGTCGAATAGTTGTGAGAAAGAGGAGAAATCATGGCAAAGGTAAAAAAACAAAACAAAAAAAACGAGGCCCAAATATTGAAATTGAGCGGGAAAAAAATAGATATAAATCATTGGAAGTCAGCGTCAATCATGATCACCAATAAAGTTTCCTAGAAAAAAAAGCCATAGCTACCTACCCTGCAAAATGAGTTTTCCAGCAATTCCAAAAATGTCCATTGTTTCATAAGGGCACGCTTGTTTCTAGGATGTCCAACAATTCCGTTGCTCTTAAGCGATGGCGCTGCTATTGTTCCTCCAGTTAACATCAACTAAATGATGTCTGTGGCTCTGGACTTTGAACCAGGCTGCACATACCGTAAGAAGTGATTCAGTGACAACAAAGTGTGTCACAATACACAAAGCCAAGTTCAAAAGTGCTCCGAGGTGCTTGACACCTGAATGGCCGGCCTCATTAAATCATCGCAAGGCTCAGGTCCAGAGGTGAGGCCACATCCACTTCTTCCTGTCTAGTTGTGACTTCATGTAAACTTTAGACAAAAACCAATACCACATGTACTCTTCAGGGATTTCAATAAACACGCAAGGAGATTGGGGAAAAATGGATCGTCAGTAGGAATAGAATACTAGGATCGGGTACTAACTATAGTTATTGCACTGGTTGTCTCACTAGATAGATATCTGATATCTTAGATATGACCAATGGCCATCTGTGTGAGATCAGATATCACAGATATCACTTTTTTCAAATGTTGCCATTTGTTTTATTCTTGGACTCATATGCGCTACTGTGATAAGTGAATTTCCCCGCTGTGGGATGAATAAAGTTCTATCATGCCCCAAAATGCTCACAGGTTATCTCACCAGTTATCTCACTAGATACAATCTGACACATCTGTGTGTGATCCATGTGAGTTTAAAAAATGATCCATCTATCAAGAAATCATCTTGAAATAAGGCTAAATGGGGCATGATGTCGATCATCATAAAGCAACACATATTGAAATGTCCCCCTACCATACCACAAGTTTTAATTGAAGAGCGCTGGACTGTTAACATATCACTGCAGAACGGGGGGGGGTCATTAACCCACCCGTCTGTCTGTTCAATGTATAATGGTTAGTTGAAGAAAAAAAAAAAGTAAGTAGTGTGAGGTGTCAAACGGACGGACGACCCAGTACATTCAGTGGCGGGGCGGCTCGACTCTGAATTACTCCTTGAGCCAGACGATTTGCACTCCCCCCAATTGCATTTGTTGATTTCTTCGTGCAACTGCTTGAAGGGCTGCAGGGAAACGCCGTCAAGTGGCTTGCGTGCGTGCGTGCGTCCGTGCGTACGGGAACCGAGAAAGCTCAATTCAAATGGAACCAAGCGCGTTTGACAAACTGCAGAAAAGCGGACTACCTCTTCGGACAATACAGCATAAACGACGCGACGCGACTACATTGTGTATCCAACGGCAGCCCTGTTATTAAGGGCAATGTTTGTATCCAAAACTATTGGAACTAGTGCTCGGGCGGACAGCAATTCTGAAACAAATTTGAAAAACTTCATTATATCGGTCAATCGTAAATATATTAAACAATGAAAATGTTTGATGCGTCAAAATTCGATTTGAAGTGTTGGGAGAAAAAAAATGTATGAAGCGCAGCGCTATATCCCGGAAGTTCCGTCAGGACAACCGGAAGTAGGTACGTGGCCGCTTCAGCTGACAGTCTGCAATGATGGCGACCGAGGTTCACAGCGGCTACCTCGACAGCGCCGCGTCCAGCCGGCTCGAAGTATCCATCGACGGCCTCACGCTCAGCCCGGACTCTGAGATAGAGCAGGGCCAGTCGGAGGAGACGCCGCCGCTGCCGCCACAGGACGCCGCCGCGCAGCCCGACAGCCAAACACCGGCCACCCTTGAGGGAGGCGACGACGACGACGACGATGGAGAGTCTGACAAATTGTCCGTAGAGACCAAATGGGGATTCGCCCTCCAAGAGCTCTACGGACTGGCGCTCAAGTTTTTCAAAGGTAGGCTTCATTTCGAATGCCGCCGAAACGGCTAGCGAGTGAAGCTAGCCGCGGCTAGGCTAACTGTCACCTCGCAGGCGACCGAAGGGTGACGTTAGCATGTCGCTACTTGTGCTTCCGCGTCGGTCACGATCGATTGAGTGAGTGAGTGATTATTTCATGCGTACGTCTTTCCCGTTCTGGTGTCGTCGCTCGCTTGGCGTTGTTTGGGAACTGCAAGTGCGGCTCTTCAAATGAAAACCAGTTGACATGTAGCGCGCTAGCAACCGAATGGATTCGCCTTCAATTCATGTTCCGCCGCGGACATCTTCTGCACTTTGTATTCTTTGGCCGATGATCTTGACACTCTTGAGGAGGAGGTGAAGCGCAAAACCAAGCATTTGTTATTTGGGGCAAGCGAGCTATTTATTGGATCAAGTGGCCAGGAACAATGAAGTGAAGTTGCTTGGACTACAATACAGTCAGTCCCTGCCTTTTGTTTGATTGCAAACTTTGTTGTGGGGCAGACAAGGACGGCAAAGCCTTCCACCCGACCTACGAGGAGAAGCTGCGGCTGGTGGCCCTGCACAAACAGGCGCTGCTGGGCCCTTACAACCCCGACGCGTCCCCCGAGGTGGGCTTCTTTGATGTGCTGGGCAACGACCGCAGGTAACGGCGGCCCGCCGCACGCAGGCTTCCTCTCCGCTCTGCCCTTCGACAAGGCTTTTCGGCTTTTCTTTTTCCAAAGTCCTTTTGGTCGTACGCGCCTCCCTGTTAGGTCCTCATTTCTTTTCTTTCTTGTTTTGTCTGAGCGCAGAAAAGAGTGGGCCTCCCTGGGCAACATGGAGAAGGAGGAGGCCATGGTGGAGTTTGTGCGTCTGCTCAACAAGTGCTGCAACCTCTTTGCGCCTTACGTCACCTCGCACAAGATCGAGCGGGAGGAGCAAGACCGCAAAAGGTCCCCCCCCCCCCCGCCCCACCACAGCACATTTTTGAAGATGTGTGCCGCTTGCACGCCGAACCTGGGCTAAAGCCACGGCGGGATCGTCGGCCCCAAATCTCGCTCCAAAAACGCTAATGGCGGTTTGCCTCCCAGGAGGGAGGAAGAGGAGCGGCAGCGGCAGGAGGCGGAGGAACGCGAGAGGCAGCGGCAGGAGGAGGAGAGGCGGAGGCTGGAGGAGGAGGAGAGGCGGCGGCGGGAGGAAGAGGAAAGGCGACAGGCGGAGGAGGAGAGGCTACGAGTGGAGCAGCAGAAGTGCGTGCGAGGCCCGGTCGCTCGGCCGCCGTCCGTCCCCGGCGCGCATTTTTCACCCCGTGGCCTCGTTGCGCTCGGCAGGCAGCAGATCATGGCTGCCCTGAACGCCCAGACGGCGGTGCAGTTCCAGCAGTACGCCGCCCAGCAGTACCCCGACAGTCCCGAGCAGCAGACGGGCCTCATCCGCCAGCTGCAGGAGCAGCACTACCAGCAGTACATGCAGCAGCTCTACCAGGTCCAGCTGGCCCAGCAGCAGGTGGGTGCCACGCATCCCTCCCGTTTACATGGCCGGCCGGCCGGCTGGCCGGCTGGCTGGCGCGCAACTTGAACCGCTTCCGGTCCGTGGCCGCATGCCCTTATGTAAGCCCCGCCCCCTTTCTCTCATCGCAGGCGGCCTTGCAGCAGCAGCAGCAGCAACAACACGCCGAGTCTGTGGCGCACGGCCACCAGGGGGCTTGTTGCGCCGGCGAGCCACCCGCCGTGTCGCCTTTGCCGCCTTCGCTGGAGGACACGCCGTCCCTCAACGGCGGCGAGCCCTGCCTGGAGAACGCGCAGCCCGAGCCGGCCGAGGAAGCGTCCGAGAACGGACCTCTGTTTGGTGAGTCCGGAGCAAAGCATTTCCTTCTCTTTTTTCCCCCAAAAGCTGAGATTCTGTCTGTTTCCAAATGAAATAGTTTGAATATTATTTTTTCTTTCAGAAAATGTATTTCATCGTAGAGCAGGAGCCGTACGCACTGTCAGTATGTATGTGGGGACAGAATAGGAACTGACTATTTCCTCGTTCACACTAGCTTCCGTTTGGCATTGTGCGGTGATCAGGAAAGAAGGAAGGCCAGCCACGGTTTGTAAACGCGGCCGCTGCCCTTGTTTCTCCTTTGACTCTGCAGCCGACTCTCCGGCCGTCATCGCCGCCCCCTCCATGTGGACGAGGCCCCAAATCAAAGACTTCAAAGAGAAGATCCGGCAGGACGCCGACAGCGTGATCACGGTGGGCCGCGGCGAGGTGGTGACGGTGCGCGTGCCCACGCACGAAGAGGGCTCCTACCTCTTCTGGGAATTCGCCACCGACTATTACGACATCGGCTTCGGGGTCTTCTTCGAGTGGACGGACGCGGCTTCGGCCTCGGTCAGCGTACACGTGTCCGAGTCGAGCGACGAGGATGAGGACGAGGACGGTGAGGATGGGCGGGGCGGTGCGGGCGGGGCTGGGGCCACGCATCGACAGAGCGCCTCGCCGGCTATTTGTTAAAAAACGCCACTTCTTACCTAGCGGTTGGTTGCCCGCAGGCGAGCCGGCCGGCGAGGAGGAGAAGGCCAAGAAGGAGGCCGGCAAGCCTCAGGTGGACGAGATAGTGCCGGTGTACCGGCGGGACTGCCACGAGGAGGTGTACGCCGGCAGCCACCAGTACCCCGGCCGCGGCGTCTACCTGCTCAAGTTCGACAACTCCTACTCACTGTGGCGCTCCAAGAGTGTTTACTACAGAGTCTACTACACCAGATAAGCCTGAAGACAAACGCTGGGGAAGGGACGGACGGACGGGACCAAGGAGCGTGCCTGTGTGTGTGTGTGCGTGCGTGTGCGTGTGTGCGTGCTATCCATTTATACAATACATTGTACGTGCGCCAGGGTAGGGAGACGACTTATTTCTGAACTCGCCACCACAGGGAGACAAATGAACACACCTCCAGTCCTGTTGCGTTTCTCTTTGGTGAAGGGACCATTGAATGGAATGTCCCCACATGGAAGACATGTTTGCTTTCCCATCAGCCACATTTGACAAAAGATGATTGCTCTTTAACCCCCGGCCGCTTCGCCCTGTCCTGTCCAGCTCATTACAATTGACGAAGCAAGTAGACTCCACTTCAACTGGTCTCCAGAACATCACTGAAAGGATGGAACTACAAGTACATGACTTTTTTTTTTCCAATTCAAACAGGCATCATTTCCCCCTCCCCAAAGCGTCGTCTTCTGCGCAATTGTGTTTTTCACACTCACTCTCGAGCCTTTGTTGTGTAAATAATTCTATAAATAAGTTTATGTAAGGGAGGCTTTTTAGACAAGGTCTGAGGGTTCTGAAAATTCAGTGCACTGGCGGAAGTATGGTAAATAAGATATGTTATACGTTTGATCCCACTTGAATGAATGTCTAAAATAGAACAAAAAAAAGGTATACGTATTACTGCAAGACTGTTGACATGGCAGAAATGGGAGGCATATTTTGGTTTTTGTATTGTTTGGCTCTCTGAGTTGCAAGAATCGTTTTTGGGCATATATTTAATCTTAATTAAAATTCTGTTCATCTCTTGGACTGGACCCATTCACTTGGCATTTGTTTGGTGCACTTGTCGGAAGGAATATTGGGTGGCGCACTCAATCGACACGTGCCAGCTGGGAGGGAGATGAAAGTGTTTGCGGAATGCGGAGGAGGGAGGCATTTTCAAAGACGGTACCGTACGAGCGACATTTCGGTTGGGAAGCCATTGGAAGAGCTCGAGCTGGGAAGCTCGCCAACAGGTGCGAACAGTGCGCCAAAGCCGCTATGTCCAAAGGTTCAGCAAGTCGTCGATGAATGTTGAATTGACAGCAGCAACACAATGGTACTCTTGCAAATGTCCAACTGGAAGAGTGCATTTGTTTGCATGCAACGCTTCATTTCAAGTTCCGTATATTTTTCAGTGTAGCCAGCCTTCTAGTTTTTCCCCGTGCGTATTTTCACGAAGCGGCGGAAAATAATGACACCACTCGGCAACCATCAAATTGATGGCGGACAGGTGACTTGAATTGCTCTGTCGCCCCCTCGTGGTGAATGTCCGAAGCACATGCTTCAACCATTCTAATCAAGTATAAATATGAATGAATATCGGTTCAACGATAAATATAGCCGATGGAGTACCGTAAACTAGTAGGCCTATACTGCACATGCTGCGGGCGGGGCAAAAATACACCTACACGTAAGGCACTGGACTGCGTAACCATGTTTGGTCGCCTTGTCGTGCAAACCGCGTTTCTGGTCAAAGTCCACTTCTGGTCTTCTCAACATCCCGGATGTGAACTTTAGTTTTGACTCAATCCCGTTCCAGCGCCCACAGGTGGTTGTAGTATTGTCCGGGTTTTGCCTCCCCCCGTTCCTTTACTTTTTTCCCTTGTGAGCGTGTGTTTTTCTCGCCCGTTCGCCACACGGCGTGAGTTCGTGAGTGCGAGCCTGCATTTGAATTTGAATAGACGAGTCCAACTGCGCGGACATGGCGGGATTGGAGCATTGCATTCAAATGGCGAACGTCATCGCGTGGATTGCGCCTTTTTAGTCTTTGCCGATCTGCTTTGAAAAGTGACTTTTGACGATGCCTTTCCACCAGAGGAGCGTCGAGCCGCGGCGCGTGAGCAGGTTGCCGGCTGCTCCGTGCAAGACTGCCAAGAGAGCGGCGGCGGTGGCGGCGGGGGCGCCGTTCGCATCGCTGGACGAGGTGAGCTGTCACACGCTCACCAACATCATCCACCAACTGGCCGAGCTCTCGCGCCTGGCGGCCGACGTCTTCCTGGGCATCGAGCTGCCCGCGGCCTCCGTGTCCCGAAGAACGTACCGGCTGCAGGGACGCTTGCGCTCGCTGCACGCCAGAGTCGGCGTCCTGGAGGCCAAGAAAGTCCAAATCCGTAAGTTCAGCCTCGTCACCTTTGCATGCGAAACCGGAAACGTTCGGGCTTCTCCAACGTGTTGCTCCAAACGCCACTCTGACATTTGTTGCTTCCTCCAGTCACCGTACTTTGTTTTGTGAGCAATCTTCTGTGGCTCATCTGTCAAAAAGCTCCGAAACGATTTGGAGGATCGAGAAGACGAGCCCTTATGACTCAGTGTCTGTATTTTTTTTTTTTTAGCCTAACTTGACTGCTGTGACTCAACACAAACACAACCGAACAGTAGAATGTGGTGTGGAAGTGCAGGTCGAAGGCCGACAGCTGACGCTTCAGAGTTCAACCAAAGTGGTCTATCTAGCTAGCGGAGTCCGCACGGGTCACCTGTGCTCTCAAACACCCGCAAGCGCAGAGCCAGTCGGAGAGCAAAGAAAAACAACAAGAGTCCCCGGGGGCATTCGCCAGGGCGACCGGCTGGCCGGCCGGCGCCCACCCAGTCAAGTGGCAGGCTCACGTTAGGCGTCGTAGCCCGCGCCGACAACTTCACCACTCGCGTCTTGTGAATGACTTGTCAGATGGACCCGGAGGCCGAGCTCTAGTTGATTTTTGTTATCGCCGTGTCTGACTCTTTGTGGTTATCTGGCAGCAGCAAGTGTGGTTTGTTGCGCACGTGAATTGGGGAGTTCTATTTTTGGCTGCACCAAAGGTTAATTGGCAACATTTTTGCTCGCCCTGTCAAAAAGCGCTCCCCAGCCAAAATAGACCAGCAGGCTTCCCGCCATCCGTCCGTCATCACGTGAAAGGGCCAGCCGCGACGAGACGGACGGCTGGATAAACTGACGTCTCGACTCCTGTCGCGGTGGCTGTCCACAAAAATGCTGTTTGAAGATGCTTAGGCACGAGCAGATGTGAAGTGCAGATAAGCCCTCGGTGTTTTGCATCCCGTCTCTCTCGGCCGCGGCCAGAGGAAGAATGTCCTGAGTTTGCTGACGGGCCGCAGATCTCGTTTGGAATGTGCTGGAAATGCTGCCAGGATGAACAAAAGAGGTCTGAGAAGATCTCGCGTCTTTGTGGCCGCTCCAACCGATGCCACGTGATTCCCCCCCCCCCCCCTTTCCCTTTTGTTTCCTTTGTCCCATTTTTTTTCGTATGCTCCGCAGCCCCCTCGGCGGCCGCGCACCTGTTGGCCTGCCTTTTCTTTGCTTTGGTTGGCACTCGCAAGAAAAGTGCAAAGCTTGGTCCCGACTGAAGCAATCATTTGTTATCAACCGTGGCGGCAAGGGCCAAACACCTCAATAGCGTGTGGCGTGCGCCGTAATTGCCGGCGTTCCCAATAGCTTAGGCCTTTGACGCCGTGTTGGCTCGCTCCCGCTTTGACGCCGTACTGGCTTTTGACTTTTGTCTGGGACCCGAGGCGACCGTGTCACGGATGTGTTCTGACGTCTGCTTTGAAAGCTTTGCAGGCGGCGGTCACGCGTCTTGTCCATCCCAAGCCCGTGTACAGTATGCCGAGCTCATGAGCCATGGTGGAAAAGGAAACGGCGTCTGTCAACGGCGCCATATAATGTGGAAACACAAGCCGATCTTATCAGAATGTGTTGAAATGGTCATGGGGCTGTTTCCGCCCTGACGCCTTGCAAAACAGATGCTCCTTTGCCGGAATTGATCCCATACGCTGGATTTGGCGGTCAGGGTCGCCGCGGTGTGCGTTTATGTTTCCCCTGTCCTTTGTTTATGTGCAAAACATCCACTCTCTTGGCGGTGAGCCGTTTTTTTTCGAGGGGGGGGGGGTGTGCTCCGCATAGGTGTGGCCCTTTTGGCTAAGGTGCGCTCAATTGCGTGTGCAGACGGTGGAAAGGGGAAAAAAAAAATACCCTCCAAAGATTTCTGACGGCACCGGAGGCCACTTCCACGGAACGGCTTTTGTGCGATCAGGTAACCAACCGTACCGTACCGTAGGTACGACACACCCCGAAACAGAAGAAATACGATTAGTTCCGACTTGTCGGTCACCGCGGTGGAATCTGACTGGAGAGCCGCAAACAAAAGCAAAAGACCCAAAAGGTTTCCTTCCCTCCAACTTGACCAGCCCCAAATTGTCCACACGAAAAGGCAAAGGACGCGCTGAGCATTTGCGCGTGCCTTAGCCCGAGCGAGTATTGTTTTCATCCTCCTGCGAGCAATTTTTCCAGCAACTGACAAGGATTAGGCCCAATATCATTTTGTACGTCTAGAGAATGCTTCATCTCCTTAAGGTGACTTTTGAGGCCGGCCGGCCGGCTGGCAGCGAGAAGAGTCCGATTTGTATGAAGTTGACGTCTTTGATTTGGCCCCTCCCTGAGCAGCCACCTTTTCCTTCGGGCTCCTCTGGCATGCCGGGCCGGGCCGGGCCGGGCCTTTCACGTGGTCCGGTGCGCTCGGGGCGGCCATTCCGACTTTTGAAAGCGTATCTCGGAGGAGATGGCGTGGCTCTCGCGCTCTCCGGCTTGTATTTAGAAAACCAAAGGTCCGAATTGACTTTCCGGGGGTATGGAAGGTGGCCTCTTCCCCTTATTTGAGTGGTCCTACTGTATGCTGAGCAGCCGGTCCACGATAGCCTCCTTCCCTTCCCGTCCGTCTCATCTCATCAAGGCGAACATTTGGAGTTGTGCAAAATGCTATTTTAGTCACGTGGTGTTTTCAGTCAGTTTCTATTTCTTTCTTTCTTTGATTTCACGACATTGTCAGTTTCAATGGAACTTTTGCTGCCTATCTTTCATGTCTTTTATTCTTGTTGTGTCCTCTCCATCCATCCATCCATCCGTCCCTCCGTCTGTCCGTGCTTCAACCGTCGCGGGTCGGCTCCCTCCCCCGTGCAACCCGACAGGTAAGTGTCTTATTGTTGCAACGTACTCCTGTGATCGTTTGAGCCTTTCCTTTCCTTTTCTTGCTAACGTGGGAAGAGAATGTGAAACGGTGTCTGTGTGGGATGGTCCGCTTGTGTGTTTTGTTAAGTAAGCGTTGGATGCGCCATGCCACGGAGCCGCCCGCGGGCGCCCCGTTGTGTTTTGCTCTCCATTCCGTCCGCTCCGTCTTTTCTCACCGGAGTGGTCTGACCCGTTCCCACACTTTAGCGCAAGCGTATCGTTTTACTCCGTCTTGACGTCGCTCGCCCGTAGCGAGCGGGCCGACCGACCGGTCGGATGGGGTGGGGTGGGGCGGGGCGGGGCCCTCCTTCCACTTTGTGTTTATTAGCCACATCCAAGTTTCAACCTTCTTTTGAGTGGGGTGGGATCAGGACCCACGTGGTCGCACGGGAAAGTCCCCACTGGGGAGGTTTGGACGGCGAGAGTGGGGACAAAAGTTACCGTCAAGACAAGAAAGACTCATGTTGCACTTGAAGCAAAGTGAGAAAGCGCCACCAAACGTGTCGAGATACAGACAGATGAGAAAGGTGGGGGGGAGGGCAGATGGAACTCTGCTCGGAAACGTGCGGGAGGATTTCCTTTGAGGAAGAGTCAGCGGGGGGGGGGGGGGGGGGCATTTGTGTATTTCTGCAGCGCAGCCTATATGAACTTCCCCTTTGTTGACGTTTGGGGCCGTGTGCCTCATCAGCAGAAATGTGCTTCGTCGGCCACGTTGTCTGCTGGAGCGCACAGAACACATGTGGCCTCAGGTCTGCTGGACCCACGCCTTTGCTCAGGCAAGACCGATCAGGAATGTGCAGCCGAGCGAGCGACCGCACCCATTCTCCCTTTTGGACGCGTGTGCGTGCGTGTGCGCGTGCGGATTCCCCGCTCACATTGGCTCCCGCTCCGTTCTCACACAGTTGTTGTTGTTTTCCGGAGTTGCTGTTTGACTCCGTCAATGTCCACACTGGATATCCTGTGCACGCACGCAGGTCATGCGGTCGGAATGCCGCTGGACGCCATTTTTGCTGCAAAAATACGACCTGACCTCACGCGGCAGAGGTCAACACTCGGGCGGGCCCACGCCGTTCTCCGGAGCTAAGCTTTTGAAGTAACGGCACAATAGTAGCAATCTCTGGAGCACTGAAGGAAGGAGATTTGTAACTCCGCCCGCAGTCTTCACGATGGCTGTTTGTAAATCATCTCAACGTGCACGTTCTGTAGCTTCCCTTGCGTTTGCAATCCGGTTCAATGGCGCCCCTTTGTGGGGTCACTTAGTAGTCACAGGGGCCAGGGCTTATTCAAATGGAGCAGCATGCTGACCTTTGACTTTTTCATGTCCCTTCCTGAAATGGAGAAGTCAATAGATAGAAGAAGCGTGGTGTAACGTAAGCTCCCGTCCTTTGCTGCAACTGAGCCGAGCCATGAATTATTCAAGGCACAAAGGTCTCTGCTCGCCCGTGAATGAGACGGACGGAGGGAGGGAGGGAGGGAGGGAGGGAGGGAGGGAGGGAGGGAGGGACGGACGGACGGACGGACGGACGGACGGAAGGTGCAGCGCAGCAGCAGCTCCTTTGTAAAGGGACAAACCAAAAGAGGCCAAACCCTCGACACGCCACCACAGCTACAGCTGGGCTTTGCGCCACGGCTCGGCTGAAGGCAACATGTGCAAGTGCGCCGTGTTGGGCGGCATGTTGACCTAAATATGAGTAAGCCCACCTTGGCAGCAGTCACAAGCGCATGTGTAGGAATTAAGCTTGGCTCCAGTCCAGGTCATTTCAACTTTCCCCCACAATTTTTTGGGATTGCTGATTTAGCTACTGTACTGGCACTGGGTTGGCATCGTGTTCTCGAATGCCCCCCCCACTTCACTCAGGTGTCAGAAATGCGAGCCGCTCATCCTCCTTGAATGGCGCTCGTCTATCCAGATGAGCAGATGATGATTTGAGCACACGTGTGGAAACGGGCTCTTGTGGGGAGCGAGTTGGTGCTCATGTGGGTCTCATGAATAGTAAAGGTCTCTTCTGGCTGATCCCAGATCAGTCCCGGCCGGCATGGCAGGTTTAAGCCTGCCAGGCCGGCCGGCCGGCCGCCCGCCGCGTGTGAGTGAAATCGCTTTACGGTTACGCCAAATGACAAATCTGTGGTACGGCCGTTTGGATCATACGTGTACACGTCATATTAGCTTGGAATTATGGGGTCTTAGCCCCCCCAGTGGATTACATTAGTGCTTTCTTCTTGTCACCTCTGTGTGGAAAGTAACACCCCGTCCGTTTCAGGCTGCCGAGTGCATTTGATACTTGGAATGTCCTGTAGTGGAAAAAGGGAAAGCTACCTTTTGCAGACTGCGCTGAAGTTCAGTGCAACAAGTCATAGCGCGCAAATCCGTCGTGGACGGATGACGCTCGGCTTGGACGGAGGTGCAAATACGAGGGGGGGGGGGCAAAGCGCTTTCCTGCGGTGCGGAAGCTGGCTTGTTGCCGCTGCTGGAGGCGGACGAGAGGGAGGGAGGGAGGAGAGACCAGACCAGAGAAGAGAAGAGAAGAGAAGAAAGAGGGCGGGAGGGCCACGGCACGCCACGGCACGGCACAGCCAGAGCGCAACTTGTCAGTGTGTCGGAGGGTAGTAGGCCTTTGCTTTTGCTGGATTCCAGTCTGAAGGAATGTTCTGCTTGAGAGGTAAGTGTCCGCAAGCGACGCCAAGGCTTTGTTTTTTGCGTGGGTGGAAGGGACGGAGGGAGGGAGGGAGGGAGGGAGGGAGGGAGGGAGGACAAAAAAAAGTTGAAGTCCATCCCTCCTTTGTCTAAAAGTCACTTACAGTATGTTTCCCCTCTGGTATCCTCCCTCTCTGGGTCCCGTTTGAAGCTTTCCTCCCTTTGTTTTTGTATGCAAACGCGACGGCCATGCGACTTTCAGCTGCGTGGCGGCTTGCCAAAGTGCAGTCAAAGCAAAAGACGTGCATCCTCACGTTCGGCCCTCGCTGGCCGGCTGGCTGGCTGGCTGGCCGGCTGGCCGGCCGGCTGGCTGGCCGGCCGGCCGGCTGGCTGTTGCTTTCTTCTACAAGAATGTGCGCAGTGACATCATGGTTGAGATTTTTCAGATTTGCCCTACTTTCCAGCAGATTAGGCCCGAGTGTCAGACATGTCCAATTCGTGGTTATTTCTTAGTTATTTAAACGAAGCTGGCGTTACTTGAGAATAACGGCGACTCGAGAGTAAGCAAGTCCAACTCATTCAAACTGGTGGAACAAATGGTGTGGTGCCTGCTTGCAGAAATCCTTCAACTCTTTTCAATACAGACGGCACAAAACACATTTTTGCTTTCTTCATGTCGCTCCAAAAAATGGGGGCCACATGTGCTGAGTCAAGCAAAAGTAGGCGTGGAAATCCTCTCTTCATTCATGTGGCTCATGAAGACTCTCTCTCACGAGCTTCCACAGTTGAAGATACTTGATTTGCTTCTGCATGAGCACCGCCAGAGGGAGACTTTCCCCTGGCCGGCCGGGGTCGTCCCACCACTTTGGAGGCAGGCGCAATCTAATTAGCGGCGGCGGCAGGATGCTTGTCCATCTGCGTCCAGTGCCTTCTGGAGAGCAGCCTGCCTAATCTGGCTTTTGGGATTAGATGAGGAAGAGCAAGTGGGCAGAGGTGAGCCCGGTCCGGTTGGCTGACTGGCTTGGAGCCGGCCCCCGTCGGATGCATCCTGAAACTTTGCACTGTCTGGATTTTTGCACTCTGGTGAACATTTGCCGCCGACTTCCATCTCTTAAGCCTCCTTTGTCATGCAAATCAATCGGATCCCCTGAGAGGGAGGACCAAAACCGGAGGGGTGCGGGGGTGGGTTCAACTCGGGAGGCGGGGGCACCTCAAGTGGACGCTCCAGATTGAGGGAGGAGTCGGGGGGCGGGCGAGATCTTGAGCCCTCGCTGTTCAGGTCTTAGATGACGGCATATGTGCAGTGCCTGTCTTCGGCGCCGGTGGTCCGCTGCTGGCGCTGGACCTGCTATGAGGACCCTGCCGGCAAGAGGCCAGCGCCCTTCTTGGCCAAGATGGGCAACCGCCTCCAGTCGCAGGCGGGCGGCGAGGGCTGCCTCCGCAAAGGGCCGCTCTCCTCGGCCAAAGTCCACCAGAATCGGGAGTCGCTCTGGACGCCCGAAGCTCTGCTCGGCCCTCTGGCTCAAAGTCCGTCGGGGAAGACGGCGAGCTTCCACCGAGACCAAGGTAGGGCTTTTGATCACTTGATTTCCGGACACGGGCAGCCTGACCTCAAGAAGGATTGAGCCCAACGACTTGGCCGTGTCTGGAGCTCTCGCCCGGCCAGTCCCCCTCGCAGGCAAATGATGATGCAAGCCGCCCGGCGTCGGGTCAGGTCGGGTCGGGCGTTGAGCTTTGTGACCTCTGACACCGGTGGCCTTTGTTAAGAGCCAAGCGGCTCCTATTACAGATGGTGTTTGGTTGTGTTATGGATGGCGCACCGGAGCTGAGCCCCGGCCGGCCGGCCGGCCGCTCGGGAGCGTAGCGTGGTGCAGCCGCAGCGGAGGCCATGCTTCTGCTCCGAAGGCGGCGCGCCGGCCTCAGCTCACCTCAGCTCACCTCACGCCCGCTTTGGCTAACGTGTGCTGACAAGCTCAGCGGGCCGCATTGGCCCGGCCCGGCCGCCGGCTCTCCAGGTGGCAAAGTCTGCTGGTTCTGTTGCCGTGAATGCGGACCAGAAAGCAGGTTCCGTTATGGAGCTATGCTGTGGGTGCTAACGGCTCCCCGGGCAGGGCTAAGTAAGCAGATGGCAACCAATCCAATTGGGGGCCTTGCGTTTGTCACTTTGCTCAACAAGGTCTTTGGGTTTTTTCCCCCCGGGACAAAGTCAAACGATTGATTTTCTTTTTTTTTTTCCAACCAATACAGGAACTTGCCTAATCCTTCATTGGCAGTTGAAGGAGGGAGCCAACAAAAGCTCTTTGTCTTCTGACACTGAGCAAAAAGGAAAGAAGCGCTTCACTGACTTTCTTCTCCAAAAACATCCACTCAGGGCAACGTGTCATTATTTGGCCGCCTTCCTGCAGTGACACACACACACACACACAGTCGGTCGGACGAACAATGGGGAAGGAAGGGTGCAGGTCACACGGCATAATGAGGAGATTCCTTCCACACACAGTTTTTGGAATGGAGGAGGATGGTTGAAGTGTAAAATTGGGTGCGCAACGTGCTCTGCTCTGCTCTGCTCTGATCTGGTTAGAAGCTTAACGGATGCTTAGCCACTGGCCGGCCAGCCGCAACGGCTCCATCACGCTCAACTCAATCAAGGCAGGCGCCGCTCACAAATATTGCAAAACGGGACAAAGCAAGGTCTCGAAGGAAGATTTCGATTGAATGTCTTCTTCTTACCACAAGGTAGCGGCAGCCGCCCGCTTACCACGGCAAGAATTTCATTTAGGAATTTCAGCTCTTCAGTCATTGGGGCCATTTGCGGCTCCCCGTCCGGGTCCAGTCCCCTCCACGCTGGTCCAGCCCGCTCGCTTCCTCTCAATTAGCTGGCTGGCTCGTGTTATTTAGCCACTGACCCCCAGGGGCGCTGTTGCTCTTGCAAATCTGAATGAGCCTTTTGGGGGGGGGGGGGGGGCTTCTCCTCCCCAGGCGCACATCAGCTGGCGCGGCACGGTGGCCCACTTAACAATCAGCCAGTCAGTGACAGGCAGCGCTCCTCCAAGTGCTTATCGATGTGGAGACGCAAGAGGCTCTGTGAGTCAATATCAGGCCAGGCGTGCCAGGCGTGCCAGGCAGCCGGGAACGGGCGCTTAGCGACCCGTGGGCTCAAACTGCGCGAGCGAACCGGGCCGCTCGTAAAACCATTGGCCCCAGCTGGTGACACTCGCAAGGAATTGGGCGAGCGCCCGACTTTGGATGATGTACTGCCTGCGACACCGAGCGTGGGCTGCGGCCGGACCAAAGGTGGCGCAGCGGGAGAGTTTGAAGGGGCGGGGGGGGGCGGGGCCCTTCGGTTGATGGTCATTTGCCAGCGCCGGCCGCCAACCTGTTGCAATCATTAACAGCGTGGACAGGGATTGTTGACTCAGCCGTCCGTGGCTGTTTGTTCAGGACTCGCCTCCTGCTTTTTACAAATGCAGACAGGCAGCCATTTGTTAGTAACCCATTGTTCAATCAAAGAATCCAAGCTTCCATAAGTAGAATACAATTCTTGATGAAGACAATTGTTAGCATTTTAGCATAGGACAGATCGGGCAGAGCTGTGACTCAAATCCTACATTGCGCCATAGTGTGCGGACTGCATACGTGCGTGTGCGTGCGCGTGTGCGTGCGTGCGTGAGCGCGAACAATCGGCTCGCTAATGATTGACCGATCCTAATACTGTACACGTGCCACGCCGTTCGTGTCAAGCCAAGTACAAAACGTGCTCCGGGATTTGGTGCATGCGCAGACAGACCAAATACGTATCGGCTCTTTTCTTTTTTACTACTAGTAGTCATATAATACATAGATTTGTTTGGTGCAAAAGTGAAGGAACTCCATCCAGCTCATTTGGAGCTCTTTGAGTCAATGGAAGGAAATGTCGGCAAGCCATGGGCCAAAAGTGTGGAACTCCAAGGCCCCATTCAAGCTCTTGTTGCGTCGGGCCGGGCCCGGCCCAGCCCCCCACCAGACAACAGTCTCCTGCCATTTGGCTTGAAAAGAAATGGGCCGACAGAAGGAGGGGCTGCGGAGGGAGGAGGCGGCCCCTTTACAACAAGCAGGGGGCTCCCTCGCTCGCTCCCTCGCTCGCTCCCTCGCTCGGCTCATTTCGCAAACAACTGGCTGGCTTCCTTAGGTCAATCAGCAGTCGCTTAATGACCACCACTTTGGGCAAACTCGCTGGAAAGAGCAAAATGAGATTTGTGTGTCCGTGAGGACCGGACCGGACCGCCTCAGGTGGAGTGATGATGGCGAGGGGGGCGAGCCAGTAAGTGTGAGAGAGAGAGAGAGAGAGAGAGAGAGAGAGGGAGAGAGAGGCTTGCAGCGTGACTGTCAGCAGAGCTCACGCGGACGGAGGAGCGCTAATGCCAGCGCTGAGCTGGCCACTTTTCTTCTGGGCTTGGATTTGTGCGGCGTCATGGTGTTCATTGGGACCTCGCTCAAGTCGCTGGTCAAGTACTTCAAAAGGAAAGGTGACCAAAGCCAGACTTTCCCATTGTATTTCTCCTCTTTATTCTCCTCGTGGCATTTTTTTTCTGATTGCAACTTGATTCAAGTGAACGCCTGGCCCGCCGCGTTTGCAATTAATGGGCAAGGGCCAGCGCTGCGCTGTTAAGCGGCCCTTGGTGGCTCGCCTTTAATCCCAGGCCCCGAAGGGACGCAAGTCTGTTTTGCCAGCCCAAAAAATCAAGTTATCTTGTGATATTCCATCATTTCGTAACTCTTGGACAGGCTCTGTTCTGAACGCCTCTTTCCCGATGCGACGTGAAGGCAGAGTCCGGCCGAGCCCAGCCGAGCCCAGACGAGCCCAGCCTGCCTGCCCGCGAGCGAGCAAACGGGACTTTGCGATCTTGTCGTGCGTTGTCGTTTGGAATTGGGATGCGGTCGCAGTACGCATCCTCAGTTGATCTTTCATCCCAATGTTTGCATTCGCTTGTCAGACCAGTTTGAGGAGGCGCTTTGCAATCAGCTGTTGTTTCTTACGGGACCGCCTTTTGTCTCGCCAGCCGTGTCCACTCTGGACGAGGAGAGCAAGTGGACGGTCCACTACACAGCGCCGTGGCACCAGCAGGAGAACGTCTTCCTGCCGGCCAGCAGGCCGCCCTGTGTGGAGGACCTCCACCGCCAGGCCAAAGGCAACCTGAAGAGCGCCCTGCGAGGTAAGGCCACAGCTTTCCTTTTTCCAATGTCACATGACCACGTGTTGCTCACAATTTGCCCTTGGCTTTTTTGGCACGCCATTATTTTTGCAGATGCATCTTTTTTGTTTCTTAAATGCGCAGCTGTAAGCTGATACTGACACACACACACACGTATTGTATTGCCCTATGCAATATTGACGCCTTTCATGAAGGCCTCCCCCATCAGCACCACACGGTGGCAGGAAATAGGTGTCACATGACAGCAGCACCTGCCATGTGTGTTTGTGTGCAAGTCCAGGGTGGAGCGGGCAAACAAACACACGCCCTTGTTCATTGTGCAAATCCATATTCGCCGACGTTCCAATGTCCCGAGCACGACGTGAAGCCGCACCTATTGTTGCTTAATCGCTGGCGACGACTTGTCGGCCCGTGAGCGCCTGATGAGTTCCGGATTTATCTGCCTCGGCGAGCACCAATAAAGCGCGTGCCATTGACGACGCTATCGGGTAAGTGCCTCCCCGTGTCCGGCCGGCCGGCCGGCGTTGCGCAATACCGCCACAGTTGGACTTTGTCCCGTCCCATTTTAAAGCACGCGCAACAACGACATCCGTTACAAGCGGATGGAAAAGTTTGCCCTTTCGAGCAGCACGCCGCCGCCACCGGCGGCGAGTGACTTTCATCACTCGCCTAGCAGCAGCAAAAGTATCAAGGCTCCATTGTGGCTGAACAAGAAAGACTTGTTGGAAAAGCGTCACGTGAGCACCTCGCTGCTTTGTTTGTGCCTTCCCGCAGAATGCGACAAGCTGAGGAAGGACGGCTTCCGCAGCTCGCAGTACTATTCGCAGGGGCCCGTCTTCTCAGAAGCGGCGGCGCGGGACGACGACGATGACCAAAAGGTACATTGAATTATACTCCCGTGACCTCCCGCCTTCATTCCGTGCTTGCCCGCCCTCTAGCGGCCGCAACCGGAATACGTTGAAAGGTGATTGCGAGTCAAACCCAGAACTTTTGAGCTGTGAGGCAGGCCCAGGCCCGTATGGCAGCCACCAGCGGAGCAATTTCTTCGTACGTCACGTGTCGATTTTTCCGTCCGTCCGTCAGTCGGCGGCGGAGGAGGAGGACGATGGGTCGCAGGCGCCCAGCGACAGGGGGGACGTCTCGGAGGCCGACGTGAGCCGAGCCTCGGCGCTGCCCACCCCGGAGGAGAGGATGAGGCGGACGGCGCAGGCCGTGCCCACTGACATCGTGGCCATCAACGTGACGGGTACGCACACCGTGTGGAGGCGTGTGATGTTTGCGCTTGCACTCTGCTCTATGTGAAGACTTGAGCCATTTATGCTAGCGACTTGGCAAACTCATTTATACTACCAATTTAGGCTCGGGAGCGTGCGCGTGTCTTTTCCAAACTTGCCGTGCGTGTCATTTGTTGAGGCCAAAAGCCGCCGTCGCATCTGCTTTTTGTTTGTCTGCACGTCTGCTTGAAAATCAACACGCATGTGCCCACCCACCACTAACCCCGAGCGTCCCGTCCGCCTCCCAGGCGCCGTGTTTGACCGGCAGGCCAGTGTGCGGCGCTCCCTGGTTAGCACGGACACGGTGTCCCGCCGGCCCAAGAAGGTCAAACGCAGAAAGACCATATCGGGGCTGCCCGACAACGTCCAGCTGGACCTAGGTACCGCTTCCCTGCGCCGTACGCCCACGTAACCGACACGTCCCGTGCCGTGCCTCAGGTGTCGGATTGAGTCCTGGTGCTTTCTCACTGGTCGCTGTCCTCATTTTTTTTCCAAATTCATGCATGCACACATAGCAGACAAGAAAACACACACCCAATAGAAGCCCCACAAAAAGTTCTTTTCTTCTCCCAACAGTCGCAAACGGACGCGGCGGCGGAGAGCCGCGACCGCATTCCATGTTCCTTCCCGGGCAGTACTCCACGCTGGGCCGGGCGGGGAGCGTCAACTCGGCGCTCTGGCGCCGCCGCACCCGAGACTCCGGCTGCCAGACGGAGGAAGCCAAGGTGGTCCCGCCGTCCATGAGGAGAATCCGCGCTCAGAGGGGGCAGGGAATCGCCGCGCAGATGGCCGGCCTTTCCGTGTCGTCCTCCACCGGAAGTATCTGCGGCGACCCGGCGCCGTTCCACAGCCTGCCCCGCCAGGGCGCCAGGGTGTCGCTCAGCGCCGACCCCATCTGCAGCAGCACCCCCATCAAGGCCCAAGACGGCCCGCACAGGCGCCTTGGAAAGCTGCGGGCGGACGACACGGCCGTGCACCTGAGGAGCGCGCCCAAGATGGCCACCCTGCCCAGGCCCCAGGAAGTGCGGCGGACACGCTCCGGCGAGTGGGCCGGCGGTCCGGCTCGCGTGGTGTCGCCGCACGCCGCCTATTGCACGTCGCTCATCCCCAACGCCACGCTGTCCGCTTCATCGCAAGTGGTGGCTCTGGCCACATTGGCGCAGGGTTGGCGGAGCTCCGCCTCCCCGACGGCCGGGCCCCTCGGTCCGGCCGGGCCCCTCGGTCCGGCTTTCGTCGAGTCAGACGACAGCGAGCGCAGTCACAGCGGCTCGCCGCCGTGTCGGCCAGAGGACGAGTGGATCTACGAGACGGGGGAAAAGCGGTCGCTCCCGCTCCGGGCTCTCACCTCCAGCTCCTCGGCTCCCATCAAGCAGCTGTGCGGCAGCCCGGAGGCGTCGTCCCGGACGACCACCGATTCCGGCTCGCTCTACTCCCAGGACAACGACGGCTATTACACCTCCATGCATTTGGACTCGGGTCTGCCGCGCTCGGGTCGTCCCGGCAGACACAGCATGTACGAGTGTCGCCGGGGCGACGACGAGAGCTGGTACAGCGATCGCTCCCTGACCCGCAGCATTTCCCTGCGCAAATCCAAGAAGCCGCCGCCGCCCCCCACTCGCAGCGACTCCTTGAAACGGAAGCCCGCTCCCAAGCAGAAGAACGCCGCCGATACGCTCGACCAGAGTCTGCTGGCCACCCTGCGACAGCTGGGGCTGCGCCCCGGCGAAGGCAGCGACCACGAGGACCCTTGGGTGCTGCGCGGGAGGAGTCCGAGTAGCGTTAGCGCCGACAGCTCGGCCACGTCACTCGGCGCAAACGGCGTGTCGGACGCCTACGCGCTCTGCCACGTGACCCCCGCTCACAGCGACAGCAGCAGCTTACGATCCGACTACGCCGACTCTTGGGGCTACTACGTGGAGTACCCTCGCCACCGCGCCGAGCAGAGCGCGCCGACCGTACCTCGGCCGGAAGAGCGGCCGAACGGGAGCCGCGCGCACTCTGACCGGGAGAGCGCGGGAACGCTCCAGGAGGCCAAAGGCAAAAGCTCCTCCCCGGAGCGTGTGCAGCGACTGACTTCGCCCTCCAGCGGCTACTCCAGCCAGTCCAACACCCCCACCGCCGGAACCCCGGTCCCCTCCGGGGTCAGGTCGGCGTCACCCTCGGCCAGCCGCCCGCGGCCCAAGATCCCGGAGAGGAAATCCTCTCTGCTTTCCTCGCTCTCCATCTCGTCTTCCTCCACCTCCCTCTCGTCCACCACCTCGGACTCTCTCAAGAGCTTCGGGGCGCCCCTGACCTCGGCTCCGCCCACCCCCCTAAGCCCGCCCTCCCCGTTGCCCCCCCCGCTCGCGCAGGCTCCGAGCCCGCATCCGGCTAGCTCCACGTCCCCAGAGTTCCCGCCGCCGCCGTCCCCCGAAAGGCTCTGCTGTCCGGGTGCGTCTCTCAACGGGAGCTTAAGTCCTCCGTTGCCGCCCGCGTCCCTCGCGTTGCCGCCCGCGTCCCTCGCGGTGCCGCCCGCGTCCCTCGCGGTGCCGCCCGCGTCCCTCGCGGTGCCGCCGCCGCCCCCCCCTCCGCTGCCCGCTCCCACCTGCGTCTCCTCCGCCAATCCCGTAATGTCGGCGCCCAGAGCCGCGGTTGCCGACAGTCCCGCAAAGTCGCCCGTGCTCCTCATCACGCCGTTTGCCCTGCAAAGTGTTCGGCTGCGCTCGGTCGCACGGACGGAGAAGGAGACCGAGAGCGGCCGCCCGAACTCTGAGGAGTCCCTTTCCCGGGAGAGGCGCCCTTCCGATAAGACTGAAGATTCCGCTCCGCCGAAGCTGGCGTCGGACACGCCCGACAATGACGAGTCAGCGAGCGATGGCAGCTCCGTTGTCCGACACGAGCCCCCCGCCGTCATCGGCGACAACCCTCACTTCTCCTTTGTCCTGCCACTGAGCCCCGGGCCGGTCCGGGAGGCCAGCCCGCCTGCTCGGTGGGAAATCCAGGACGAGCGCCGAGCCGCCCGGAACGGGGACGAGGACGGCGCCGGCGGTGCGGCGGGCTCCGACAGCTACGAAGAGGACGACGACGCAGGTTTGTCCGTTCACCCGATTGGCGATTCAGACTCGTGAATGAGCCGAGCGAGCTGTTTGACGCCGGAAATGTTCAAATAGGTGAAAAAAGTGGCGTGAGCAAAGTAATGGCGCCGTGCTGATGAATGGCATTGTGCTCTACTTCTGCAACACTTGTAATCTCACTCACGGCCGTTGCATGTCCCGCTTAACGTCCCGGGGAGAGGCTTTTCGTGGCGGTAGCCGAGCGGGGGAGGGGCCGCACTGGTTGGGTTGGGAGGGTAGGGAGAGAGAGGCGGTGTGGCCACCGAGGGGGATGACGCGGACGCCAGCGAGCCGAGCGAGAGCGCTGGCGGCTCGGGCGCATCCGAGCGATGTGACCCGACGTGCGTGCGTGTGTGCGCCTGACAGGTGACGTGTTTGACTCCAACACGGACGAGACGTCGCCGTCGCTCAGCGGGACCCCGGAGGAAACGGGGAGCATGGTCACCCCCACTCCAACTCCCACGCGGACCACCGAGGACCTCTTTGCGGCCATACACAGGTACTTTCCGGCGCGTGGCTTTGCCACGTCGGCGAAGGAGAAATGATATCTGTGATGTCACGCTTGGGTTTGTCGACGGTGGGAAGCTCGAGGCGGCCGGCCATTTGACTGTTTGAAGTTGGGAATCTTGCTCCGTTTTGTTTCTGCACATCCTTCCGTCCCGGTCGGGAAAGCGATCGAGGCGGGCTTCATCTGGGTTAGTGGCCACGCGAGAGACAACCGGCAACTCGTGTGGATGTTTGCTTGCTCTTTCAAGGGGGAGGGGCGAGGGATGTGAGTGGGTGGGGGGGGGGGCACATAAATTTGTCATGCGGCGTGCCACTTTGCTTTTCACACGCTCGTGCTCGGCCGCATTTTGACTTCTGTAGATCATCATTATTTTTTTTTCACAACTTGGAAAGCAAAGCTGACTCAAGTGGCTTCCAAAATCAAATTGTGGGCGAGACAGATATGAATATAAAGTGAACGAGTGCTCCATTTACATTCACGTAGCAAGCGCTGGATGAAATGTGATCACCATCATAATAACAAGCAGGGAATTTATTTCAGCAAGTAGCCAAATAGTGTTGGAGACGTCGGAAAGGTTCAGCGAAGGACGTGCCGTACAAGTCGTGGTGCCGCTTTTGGGACTCGCTCAGGTGTGCGGGCGGGCGGGCGCATGCGGCGGGCTTATGTAAGGCGAGCGAGGGGCCAGCTTGAATATAGGCCACCAGCGCATATTGTTCGTTGCAAAAAGAGAGCACGCACGTGCGTGCGCGTACGAGACCGGTTCGCGCGCCCCCCCCCCCCTTCTCTGAGATCTAATCTGAGGATTAGGGATTTGGTCTCGCTGCAGCTTTCTTTGCTGCTTGACCAGCACAATCTGCGCAGCATTTGTAAATGTATCTATTTCTTTATTTATTGTTTATTAATTTGGGTTATTCGCTTATTACTTATTCATCGCTCTCGTCTATCGGTTTTTACTCTTTGTCCTATTTGCTTGCATGTGTTGTGTAATGTGTCTAGTCACCGATCATTTCGATCTCTTTGTGTGTGAAGAAATTGACAATAAGGCTGACTCTGACTTTGACAAGGCAGTTTGGCAAAGTTTTGCCCTCCGGCGCCACCGTTCATTTGTTTCGAAGCACACAGATGACTTTCAAAGGATATACATTTTGAATGGGATTAGTTGTAATAACCACGGACGCCTGGATCTTCCGCAGGTCCAAGCGGAAGGTGCTGGGCCGCAAAGAGTCCGAAGAGGACAAGCCCGGCGCCGGGTCGGGGAGCCGCTCGCGGTCGCCCCCCACCTCGCCGGCGTCGCGCCCGTCGGGCTCTATCCAGCGCCACCTGCGCAAGTCGTCCACCAGCAGCGACAGCTTCAAGGCGCTGCTCCTGAAGAAGGGCAGCCGCTCCGACGGCGCCTTCCGGATGTCGGCCGCCGAGATGCTGCGCTCCACCGACCCCCGCTGGCAGCGCTCGCTCTCCGAGTCGTCCCCGCCGCGGGACGAGCGCGGCCGCTACCAGGCGCTGGCGCCGCCCGCCTCCTCCCCCCTCAAGTACGGCCGCTCGCGTACGCCCCCTTCGGCCGCCAGCAGTAAATACAACGCCCGGTGTCGGATCCTCAGCAGCCCCATGACCGTCATCTGCGAGCGAGACGGCGAGTACGCCGACGCCAACGGCACTTTATCGGACGACAGTGGGGGGGGATTAAACGAGGCGTGATGTTTTGGGGTCAATGGCTTTCACTGTAGAATGCGTTGTCGACTTTTTCCCGTCCTGTCGGGAAAGTCACTGCATACTTTGTTTGTTGAACAGATAAGATAGTATGCCGCACATAGCACGAAGAGACCATGACATTCCGCACGATACGGTGCTATTTTTTTTGGGTTCCGAGGAGAGCCGCAGTCGTCCGTCTGCTTTTCAGCCCCGTGTTAATTGCCGGCGACAATTCTTCTCGTGCGGGAGCTGTCGTCAGCCTCGGCTCACGAGCGGACACTCACGCAGACGCTCTTGAGCCGCACGCCATCCCGCCACGCCCCGCCCCGCCCGCCCGCCGCCGCTAAAAGGCACTTGTGTACAGAGGTGACAACGGGTCGTTTCGCTGTACATTTCACGCTTGTATGTGTTTTGTTTTTGTCTTCAAACATGTTTACAGAGCAGTTAAGAAGTACGCTCGAAAAAGTTGAGTGTTTAAAGCAAGTCGGAGGGGGTAAAAACGGTATTTTTTCACACTTGCGCTACGAGAGTCGCTAATGTAGCCCACCCCCTCTTATTCTATTTCCGTTCATGAAGAAAGTTGCCAGTGACTTTCCGAGCGTCTCCCTCCGTTCCAGTAGGCTCATAAATCTTTCCAGTTGTAGATTTTGCACTGTGGTCTTTTGTTTGTTGAAAAGAATGTTTTGCTCAAAACAAGCTCATTGTTGTTTTCAGACCTGATCTTCTTCTTTTTCTAGTGGTCACCAAAGAGCCCAACAACAAACTTAACTCGGACGGAAACCGTACGAGCTGTCGTTAAAGGTTTATCCTGATACACTTTTCTATTGTTGTGTATGTAAAAAAATAGAAATTGATTGTTTAAGTCACATCTGACTGTTGCTTCATGACCTGCTTGTTTTGACTAGTGACGACGACAAAAGCCTTGTTGTCAATGTAGGTATACTGTCTCGATCTTTTCATCGTTAAAGTTAAATACAGGTTAAATAGTTCAACTGAGAAAGCAGCCTCCTGATTATTACGATTAGCATAGCGAGCATTAAAGATAAAGAAGAGGTGGGCCAAAATAACGACGGCCTACGCCGGTACCATTTACTTCCGTAAACAATGCGCCACGTGACAGTTTTGTTTTTTGGGCGACGTCACTCGACGTTGTACTCCGTGCGCATGCGTGCAACAACCGTTGTATTTGGTTCACGTTGGAAGTCGTAGTTGTTTTTGTAACCGAACGAGTTCATAAAGAACAAATTGAGCAAAAATTCCAGTTGGACATCAAGCTGCAGCGGTTTGAAGCATTGCCGAGGACTTGCTCAATATGGTGACGTGACGGTGACGTCATTTCGATGCGACGGTAAAGTTCGATGCGACGTTATCGTTACTACACCGAGGTGATTTCTTTCTAGTTGTTTTGATCGACTTTTTGGGGAGAAGATGACAAGCCCAAAAGGCGTCAACGTCAGCTCCGTACCCATCGACGCCTTTAGTCATTTAAGAATTACATCCGTTTGGACGTTCCTCATGTCTGTAGGTTGAGCTTCCGACATTAGCGCCATCGTTGCTCCAAAACCTTGTGCGTTACAGTGGCTGTCTTTTTGATCGTTGTAGGTGAAGTGGTCGGAGCCATGGCTTATTGGCGGTGTTGCGTTTCACTTAGCGTGTCTTTGCTTGACTGTGGTGACGTGCAAGTATTATCGAGCGCAGATTTGCCACTTCCTGCTCATACGTAAGTGGGGATACCATATCGGTGTATTTTCAGATCAATTGCGCTGCAAATGTCGATACTCCCTTGCTTCCCCACATACAGTTGCTTTGGTGTACAGTGCTGAATCTTTAAACGAGCTGGCAGCAATGAACTGGAGGTAAGTCAGTCAGTCAGTCAGTCAGTCAGTCGTATTTGGAATCGTCATCATTTACCAATGCCAACATACACCTGAAACCTCTTGCAGGTCGTTCTCCGAGTTTCAGTACTTTGACTCCAGAGGCATGTTCATATCGTTGGTCTTCTCCATCCCGTTGCTCTTCAACGCAGTCATCATTGTGGTGAGTGCTGACATGTTGCCGTATTGCATCCATTTTTCGTTTCAACCTTCAGCTGGGGGTGACAAATAAAGAAAGCGCTTGATGCAAGCATGCAAGCAAGCAAGCAAGCACTCTGCATATAACCACCGCAGCGTGGATGCCAGTTTTGTTTGCCGCTCGATGGCATTTCCCCTTGTGTTAGTTGAGCTAGTGGACTTGGTGTGTTTTCTGCGCAGGTGGTATGGCTGCACAGGAGCTTCTCCACCATGACCGAGCTTAAGACGCTGCAGCTCAAACGGAAGGCACGCCTAGCCAAGAAAAGGGACTGATTGATCCTCCGGAAAGGACCCAACTTCCACGTACGGCCCCGCCAGAATGCCCAAAGCCAAAAAACCAATGCAATCTCAGAGGAGGTGTTCTGAAAGAGGAATAGAGCCTACCTGCCTACCTGCCTGCTCCCTTGTAAGTATGTGGAGAGGTTGTACAAGAGGACCAAAATGCTGTGGTGTTTAAATGCGTTATTAAATGCCTTTTATTTCTCTGCCAAAGCATTGGGAATTTCTATCTGTGGCCAAACTAAATGGGAACAGTTGTCCGTCTTTTCCTACTGTATGTGCAAAACTCGCCCCCAAAACCCACCCACCCAACAAAGGCTGGTAAGGAAAGGCGGCGTCGGTGTTATTCGCGCGCTCGTCGCTAGAGAGCGCCATGGACTAAATGAAGAAGCGGGGGGAGGACGTGGTGAAACGTTGCAGCCTTGAATGAAATGAGGGAGGAGGAGCTTGTGTGATTTAAGACTGGGTGCTGGCCCGCCAGCCAGCCAGCCAGCCAGCGAGCCAGCGAGCCAGCCAGCCAGCATCAACAAACAAGCTCCAAACACAGCTGACACCTGCACAAGCCACTGATGTGTGAACAAAAAGATTCTTTTCAATTTAAGGGTCATGACCCAAATAGATGGCTTATTTATTACCCATTATCAGGGGAAACTGGGTTGCTGGTTTTTTATTTTACTCATTTCAAACAAGATGATAATTCCTTGGAATTCTAACTTGGCTACATTTCATCATAAAAGCATTTTTTGGGTGGGTGGGGGCAGTTTTCCAAGAAAACATTTGATGAATGAAGAAATTACTTTTTGGAATGTTTGACCATTTTAACCAGTTCTTTATTCATTTGTAAAACAGCAGTTCTCCGCGCGTGCGTGTGTGCGTCTCATCAAACAGCATAAGTTTGTCACAGTTAGACCCCTCCCTCCCCAACTTGTCGTTTTGTTTTTTTGTTGCTTTTTTTCCTCGTGCGGCCTTTGCAGCTGTGCCGCTCCGTCTAACTGATTTGTCTCACAAACGCAATGTTGTTTTTGGTGGGCCGGGTTGCGCGCTTTCTCACTTTTGTAACTATTTGCAGACAACAAAAGTGGACTTTCATCATGCTCCGCAAGACAATGTGGGAGGAAAGTGGAGTTGCTTACAGAGACAAGATTCCCAACCTATTTCAAAACGCCACTATTAGTTCCTCTACGCATAGGATCAAGAATATATGACTCAGCCTCAAGACACCACTCATTTTTGTTTTGTGGCAAGATTGTTGAAACGTAGCGCACCGTATGCCACTCGGCTGGATTGTTGGGGAGGGAGCACGGGCCCGTTTCCTTGCCCCGTCAAACTGGGTGGGCCGATGGAAGAGCGACTCGGAGGTAAACACAGACACGTCGAGTCAATTAAGCCCTTTTCCCCCGAGCTGCGGCTCCCGCGCCGAATTCTGCGCCCGTTGACGAACGCGTTTGGCGTTTGACGTCGTCTAAACGATCGCGCTTTCTCCGAGTCATTCGCCGCAATTACGGCCAGTCCTCCGGAAGCGCCGGGCTCAATTAAAGAGGAGGCCTCGCAAATGCAAACATCCAATTTGCACCGGCATCTTTTGCATGCTGTTGTTGCAATCATGAGCGCTCATTAGGCATGCGACCGCTAATTGCCATCGCGCTCAATTAGCCGCCTCCCATTAGTCGCTTTTACAGTTACACGGTAAACAACTTGACCGCTTGGGTGTTTTGAAAAAGTTTCTTTTGGCGCTGACAAGGACATGAAATGGTATCTTAACAAGTGGCGGGCGATGTAGAAAATGCTAGCGAAATGGCACGAAGGACAAATAAAAAGCAGAAAGAGCAACACGGGCAGCGCCGCGCGGAGGCCCGCTTCCATTGTGGAAACATGTTGCTCTCTGCAAGTGCTCCTGATCAATCTTGCATGATGACTCATCGGACTACATGAATCCCAAATGTAGAAGAAAGAATCGTGACGCACGGCCTTCCATTGGTGTCAAGACACTCAGTCAGCTTCTCCTAATTGATCCTGATAGCGAATTGTCCCCGACAGTTATGCGGACAGACAAATAAACAGGCCACATGGGAAGGAAAGAAAGCAAGTTAGCCAAAACAAAAGTACGCGGGACAAGCGGCGGTGGCGCGCGCGGCATTGACGATTCTCGCGAATGGGGGATTTTTGTCTGTCTTTGTTTTTTGTTGCGCTCGCCTCGCAATTGAATGCTCTCCTTGTTTGTGGCCCTGTCATCTCGCAGGCGATACGGTGGAACTTTTAGACACGAGTCGTTAAGTCTCGTTGTCCCGAAGCGATTATCTTCTCAAAACAGCTTCCAATTTGATGCTATCGTTTGGGCCCCCGGATATCGTCTGTCTTCGTTGTTTAACTGCCAGATGTGCCAGATTCGAGCCCGCTGAGGACTCCACACATCTGGCTTATCAAAAATGGACATTTTCCGGAGCGGAAATGCTCCGACAGGCTTTCTTTGTTGCCGAGAGATGAGGTGACAGTCTGAGTCATTGAACTCAACATAAATGTGAGAGGAAGCTAGATGATTCATGATTCATGATTATTATTGCAATGAGGTGTTGTATTTCCGAACGTATGTATGCTTGCGTTCCATCCCCGCTCCCCGATTTGTTCTTTTTATTCAGGCACAGGGCTGGCCACCATAGAACACGTGACCTGGCCCCGTGACGTCAAAGTCAAAATGGCAGCCTCGTGCAGCAAATCGGTGTTGTTTGTCTGTCTGGGTAAGCTGCGCGCGCGCTTTTCACTCCGAGGTCGAATTCATACACTTAAGGAGTGTTTGAGGAATTCATCTAGACGCCTCCGACTGTTAAGAATGTACGTGAAAGTTGCCAAGGCAACCGGTGAACTCGGTCTCAACTTGTGTTCAAACTGGGCTAAATGCAGTGAGAATTTGGCCAGACAAAAAGGTCTTCACGTTTTCGAGGGTGCTTTGGAAGTCGTCCAGCGGCCACCGGGGTCATCTGGCAATCGAGTGAAGGCAGATCAAATCGTTACTTTTGCACTTGCACTAGTCTGTTGCACTTGCACTAGTCTGCGCCCCCCATCGCCACCTATATCAGGACGACTAGAATTTCCTCTCAACCCGTGTCACCTCTTTTTCTTTTACAGGGAACATCTGCCGATCCCCCATTGCAGAGGCCGTCTTCAGGAAGATGGCAACCGACGCGGGTGTCGTTGACAAGGTATCGCCGCCGACATAATGGCACGAGCTGCACTTTACAAAAAATTGTGGAAAATAATATCTTGCATCGAGATTTCAAGTTCATCAATAAAGCTGGATTGTATTGGTTCATTCAAATTGTCTGAAAGACATGCGGTTAGACAAACAGATGAAGCCTCCGGAGCTCCATCAAAAATTGCCCACAAAATATTCCCGGTCCTCACGCTGGCTATTGGCTATCACCAATGCAAAGTCACCATCCAAGAAAAAAAAAAAGCCCGCGACGGTCCAGTTCACGTCCTCACGTTTTGCCCCGCGTGCTCTCTCCCCCCCGGCCAGTGGAGGATAGACAGCGCCGCCACGTCGACGTACGAGATAGGAAACCCGCCCGACCGTCGCGGCCTAGCCTGCATGCGACGGCACGACGTGCCCATGAGCCACGAGGCCCGGCAGGTACGACGCTCACCCGCCTTTGCTCTGTCTCGTTGCAGTGGCTCATTGACAGCGGCGCCACGTCCGACTGGAACGCGGGCTGCCCGCCCGATGCCCGCGGGCTGGCCTGCCTCGAGGCCCACGGCATTGACAGCTCTCATAGGGCTCGCCAGGTTTGCTGGCCAGATGTGCTGCTTTGACGATGTTTGAAAGATGAGGCTCCTTTTTGTTTGAACCTCTGACTGGAAATGAGCTCGGGAGCGTCACGTTGGCGCGAGGCTGCCCCAGGAGCCTTTTTCGAATCGCCAGTGCCAAATCCCCGCCCACCCTCGCCGCGATTCAACCCGGCGTGACTGCGGCAACGCGAAAACATGAGACGTCGCGGACAAAATTGTTCTCGGAGGCAAACGCGGCGTTGACGAGTGGCTGCGGGCGCCGAATCACATGGTGGCGATAGGACGCGGCCGCAAATTGAGCACGCCGTCACTCCCCAGCTTGCTTGCATTTTCCTCACTTGAGCTCCCTGGTGCCCTCAGTGCGACCCCTTCCCGCTTGTGCTCTCCCGCTTCCTTCCTTCCTTCCTTCCTTCCTTCCTTCCCTCCTCCTGGCCCGCTCTTCCTTCTGCAAAGCTTGTAATCTCCTCAAAGCGGGAGCGCCGATCCGTCCGTCCGCGCGATTGGCTTTGACACCGGCTCTCGCCTTCCAACCTTCATTAAGCGGCCTTCTCTCTGCTTCTTTTCCCACACGTCTGTTTGGTACCATATTTGATGTGCTTTAGTCGGAGGCATCCATGGTGATTTTTGGGTGGGACGGGCGCATCCCCTCTGTTGCCAGTGGGTTGTCGTCGAGCGCTCGTCAAAGAATTTGTTCCAACGTTTGTTGCAATTTTTTGACGAGGGGTCGGCGGCGACTCTTTGGCCCCCTCTATTGGTCAGGCGCTAGCGGTTGGCTGGGAAACGGCTTCTCAAAGCAGACAAATGTCTTGGTTTCCGTGCCAGTGCCTTTTGATTTTGCACTCTGAGCCAAAGTGACTTGCGTTTGTCTCCCACTCGCAGGTGACCAAGGACGACTTGATGACCTTTGATTTTATCCTCTGCATGGACGAGAGCAATTTAAGGTGCGTGAGCGTGCTGTGTGCAATAAATAAGGCAAAAGTTGCGTGCGACTGGGCGCCGTAGAGGCCAATGGCGGCTTTTAATGAGCGTGTTCCTTCCTTAATCTCTTTCCAAAGTTCAGGCCACAGGGTCATTCTTTTTTTTTTTTTCTTCTACTTTTAGGGATCATTTTTGAGATCACATGCCCTCGGCAGATCTGATCTGTAAGGAGCTTAGCGAGTTCTTTGGATGCCATGTCTATGCTCCTTGGGCAGTTTTTTTTTTTTTTTTTCTCAGGCCCTTTTTTCTTTCCCCGCATATTTTTCTCAGGAAACGTTAATCTGAACAGAATGAGAAGCGCAGAACTTTTGGGGTCGTCAAACTAGTGCAAGCACACGCAACGGGTTGAGTTGCGGAGTGCGCACGTGGACACGTGTTGTGTTTTCATATGGTTGGTGTTCTCTGGTCCGGTCCCCATAAAGAGCACGTCTTCTTTCTGGTCCTTTCAGTAACTTGAACCGTATGGCAGGCTCAGTGAAGAATCGCCGGGCCAAAATCGAGCTGCTCGGCGCGTACGACCCGCAGAAGCAGCTGATCATCGAAGATCCCTATTACGTAAGTAGAAACAAACAAACGCACGCACGCGCTCGGGAGAGGCGCGGCCGTATTTGGGCTTTGGTCGTACAAAAGAACCAGCAGTGTTCTGCGTTGATGAATAGGCCGCCAATGAAATGTGGCAAAAAGTTGGCAACGCGGTGACTCGAGACTCGGGCGTGTTATTTGACTGGCTAAGTTGCCGCTCTTTCACAACGTCTTTATTCAGCTCAGGAAAAAGTCCATTTTGGGTTTTTTTTTGCCTTGACATTCTCCGTGTTTGGAATCTTTGGCTTCCTCTGCCGACGTTGAAACTTCTCCCCAGGCCTTTTTTCCATTCCCTAAATAGGGCCACGTGAATAAAGGCCCCCGAGCCTGCTGGGCGGCGTTTCGCAGGTAGCAGAGGTGTGACCCGCTTTGGTTGTGTTGTGTTTTGCTGCAGGGAAGCGACCAAGACTTTGAAAAGGTGTACGAGCAGTGCCGCCGATGCTGCGAGGCCTTCCTCCAATCCAACTCGTAGCGTGGTGGCGGTGAAAACAAACGCTCTTCACGTTTGTGTCTGAGCGCAGAGCCATGCATGCCTGCCTGCCTGTGTGGAAATAAAACCAATTCAACCCGCTCATCTTAACGTTTTTGTGACTTCAGGAACCAAAGAGATGCTTTGTTAGTTGGTTATTTTCTTGCCATTTAAAGTTCTGAACTGTCACCATGTGCAAAAATGTGCCAGTCCGAGTTGGGAGCCATGCAGGAAGCGGGCGGCCGTGAATCATGAATCATGAACAAGAGTGGAGCCAAAGTCGAGATGAACCCGGCCAGCGCTGGAGACTCGCCAGCTGTTTCGTATCAGGGCGTCGTCGTCGTCTGCGATAGCCAAGATTGATTAGGTTCATTTTTTGACCACATACGCCTCCGCTCAAACGTGCTTTCTCATGCAAAGGTTGGACTTTTGGCAAACCGTCTGGTGCTTTTCCGTTGAATTGAACGCGTGAGTGGCGTCCAAGGCAGCTCGCTCGTAATGTCGTTTGCCCCGAGCCCGGCCGGCGGGCCGACCGACCGACTTCCTCTCTGAGGTCAGATGATCTTGAGCGACAGGAAAAGCGGCTAAAATAGTCACTAGTATCTTGCACGCTACAAAAAATAGCCCATTGCGGTTGATTTCGGAAGTTCCGCTCGGAATGAATAGCGACCGGATGCCTCGAAGGTCCCGACACGGCGTTAAACCCTGGACGATGGCTGGCGTTCAGAAGCGTGAGCAAAAATCCGCTTTTGTTCCCATCCGCAAGTGCAGCTGCGTCCGTCTGCGGTGACACGCTGCGCAATGATTTGCGCCGGCCGCATTCAAAGCGCCAAAGCAGGAGTCAAACATGACTCTTTGGTTGTTGTTTTTGTTTTTGTACCAATGATATCATTTATTTAAATATATCTGTGTAGTGTGGGTTGAAGACAACGCGCACGAAAACCTTGAAATATAAATATGTTCCGTGATTCCCCTCCACGTTGAAGCATCTCGTGCGGGCGCTTGGGCCCGTCCAGTCCGTATCCTTTACGTGAGCCGGCGAGCAGGCGGCCCATCCTCTTGTCTTTGTGAAAGACGTCCAGTCAGCTTTTTTTACTTTTGAGTAGCGTAGACTTGAGTCAAAGGACACTTGTTACGGCTGAGTTCAACAAATAGTTTTTCCGCACGGGACGTCCCGCGTCCGAGGCACTTTTCACCGGCCGGCCGGCTCCGTGTCTCCGCTGTTGGGGGCGCTCAAATGTCCCGGTGGCGAGGCGGAGCGGCCCCGGCCGGCCGGGCGTTACCCCCCCGTGCACATGGGACTGCCGGCAAGACGCGTGAGCAGCCGCGCGCATCGTTTGAAATCTGCCAAAAGGGAAAGAGGGGCGGGGCCTTAAATGACGCACACCTGGTTTCCCAGCGACGGGCTGGCTTAGCTTACATGCGGCGATGGTGCAGTCGCGGGTCTGGTGGTACACGTGGTACACGTGCTTCCTGCACTTGGGGCTGAAGTAGAGCGGACCTGCAACGGCAACGTTTGTCAGCGTCGGCTGGTGCTCCTCCGCGGCCGGCGCATGTAGTCTTACCTGTGATGTGCTTCAGGTATTTGTCCTTTCGTCCGGGGGAGGAGGCGGCGGCGGCGGCGGCGGCTGCTGCTGCTGCAGGACAGAGCAGAGCAGAGCAGAGTAGGACAGTTGACCTTTGCAATTGCAATCAGTGGTTGCAAGGCCGTTAGCCACATGCAATTAGCTAGCTAACAATCCTTCTGCTGGTCTTCTGCGACTTGCTTGACTCACCTGGCAAGGCCGCAGCATTTGAGAGCCAAGACAAGGGCTTGCTTTTACAGGGACAAAGGGAGGCTCAAGCCAACGCTTTTTGAGACACGTCCTTTGGAAACGAAACGTAAGCTCATATACGCTAGTAGGTAGATAGAATGTGATGTGGGTTGCGCCTGAGGGAAGTTCATGTTGCCTGCGCGGCCTGTGTGTGTGTGTGTATGGAAAGGGAGGGGGTCGGCAAGTGATGCCAATAAAAGTAGTTTGGCTCTCTCTATCAACGTTTGATTGACTCACCGACTGGCCGATCCCTTCTGTCGGCTTTCGATCTGCGTAAATCTCTGTGTTGGCCGCGGGGGGTCACGGTGGCGCTCCAGCGGCTCCGGGGGCTTTCGGCCGCCCGCGTCTTGCTCATCGTCGTGCTCTCGGCGCCGCGGCCGAGCTCCTCCACGCGCCTCACCAGCTCGGTGGCGCGCCTCGAACCCCGGCCCACGCTCGCTCTGGTCGTGGGTGCCGCGCCGACGAGCGTGCACGTGACAAGCAGCAGCAGCAGTCCCACAGAGGCGTGCGCACGCAGTCCCCTCATAGTTCTCGCTTTGGTTGGGGGGGGGGGGGGGGGGATAGCTGCAAGACATGAGAGGATGAAAGTCATGTCATTTGCCGTCCGTGACAAATCCTGGCAACACTTTACACAGCCAGATGAAGGCATGTGATAAAAACTTACGCAGATGTGTCACATCAAAACTACTTGGGGAAAAAAATAAATAATAATAAAACCCACAGAACCTCCCGTTGACTAAAAACTTAAATGAGCCACTTAAATGCTTTGAGAGGATTTTCCAAAACAATCATGGGTCCATTTTGGCCAAAGTTGGCGAGCTTGTATTTGGAATGCAATGAATTGCTTTTCACAAAGCAGACGTTGGGAGGCTTCCCCGCAGATCACTTTTACTCTCTTTTAAAAAGCAAGCATAAGAAATCAAGCGTGATTAAACCACGAGACATACCTGAATGTGGCTTTAAAACAAAATGTCAATCCTTTTTTAGAAAAAGTCCTTCTCGAGAAGTCCGCTAGACGTCCATTTCAATCATTCAAAAGAGTCGCGGGTCATAAGTGGACGCTGACGGAGTGGACGCGCGTGGACCCCGGCCCACGGGGCTCCCGCGTCAGGGGAGCCTGGCTTCGGCGGTTGGGAAGCTGCCAACTCATGCAGCCGCGCTCGAGCGCACACTTTCGGGGGGGGGATGAGTGCGCCTCGGCCTGGCTGCCTGGCTGGCTGCGTGGGTGACTCACTCCGCGGTGCCGGCGATGACGACGATGATGGCTGTGGGCATCCTTCCTCTTTCTCTCTCTCTCTTTCTCTCTCTCTCTCTCTCCACTGTTTCAATATATATCGCTCTCGTGTCCCGCACCTCCCGTTTGATACTTCCACTGAAATTCCCAATTAGCTCCGATGACTTTGTTGGGATCCGTGAATGGCGCGGTGAGGCATCTTGGCGCCGTGCGTAAAAGTTCTCCAAAGTCGATTACGCGCGGAGCCCAAACGCTCTTGGCTGCTCTCCTTTCTCTTGGCGCCGTGCGTAAAAGTTCTCCAAAGTCGATTACGCGCGGAGCCCAAAGGCGCTTGGCTGCTCTCCTGTCCCTTCCCTCGTTCGTTCCGCGAACTTGTCCCATCACTTGAGATGTCGATGCCCCTCCTTGTTTTATGCGGGCGTGTACATTCTCCCGACCCGGCCCATTTCTTCACCCTCCTCCCTTTCGCAAATGACTTCAAACTTTTCTGTTGTGTCAAGTTTGCGCCTCCTCTAATGGACATCCAGGGTGACGTTTATTGAGTCCTCATTGTTTTATGGCTTTGTCCATGGCGATTGGATAGGCGCTGTGACTTAGTGGATTTTGTACCACAGATGATTTGTGCAGATTTGAGATGTGAGTGAGCGCTGCATGCTGGCAGTGACTCAGCTTCAACCTGTTGATTGACTTGGCAGAGCTGACTGAGCCTTTCGGACGCTAAATATCATAGAGTCAGTATGTATTGTGGCTTTAAATCTTCAAGCAATGCTTTGAACACAGACAGCGCAGCAACACAGACAAACAATGAAATGGTATGCAACTGCGGGATGTTTTCCAAAAGAGTTTTGTCCCTGACTCTCAGCTTCTCATCGCTGGGTTGGGTCACTGCAGCAGCAGCAGCAGCAGCAGCAGCAGCAGCAGCAGCAGCAGCAGCAGCAGCAGCAGCAGCAGCAGCAGCAGCAGCAGCAGCAGCAGCAGCAGCAGCAGCAGCAGCAGCAGCAGCAGCAGCAGCAGCAGCAGCTGCAGCAGCAGCAGCAGCAGCAGCAGCAGCAGCAGCAGCAGCAGCAGCAGCAGCAGCAGCAGCAGGTGCCATTTCAACTGTTGGAGCCATGCAACCGCCTTGCCCACCCAGCGCTGTTGATTTGGACCCTGCCGTGAAACTGACCAAACACATGATGGATGCAAAGCAACGTGCCAGCCAGTGCTTCAGCAGAGAAAGAGCTCACGCTCCCTTTTCCTTGCCTCGGTCATCATGGCGACTGGAACGGCCAGCAGTTTTGAGGAAGCCTCTTGTGATTTGCTCCAAATTGCTAACGGTCGGATTGCTTTTTCTTTTTTGATGGCGGCGCTATCGAAAGAATGTCGCCTTCTCTTGTCCTCCCAATGGGGAATGTGCTCGTACGTCTCCACCGCAAGAATGGTCTGTGTTGGCCGGCCGCAGTGAGTGAAACTTGAAAGCCAAATTGAATTGAGGCCTGTAAATGGTTTCAGGGACGGACGGACGGGATTGGTTGCGTGTAATTGGCGCAGCTCTCTGGCAGGCACGCACATCCGCACCGCAATACTATTAGGCCGTTGGCTCATGCCGTGACTCAGCCTGGGGCGGTCCGGCCCGAAGGCCTGCTCCCTCCCGTCTCGCTGGTCAATCTTTTGAAAAGTGCAGCAGCGTGCGTGCGTGCGTGCGTGCGTGCGTCTTCTTTGTTTTGATGGACTTGCGAGTCAGTCGAGAGGTGAAAGCGGCAACTCCGCGAGCATCTCGAGGCACACATCTGGAAGGAGGCAAAGAGACGAGATGTCCAAACTCGGCTCTAGATGCTACGCGTGTGAATCACGCGCCCGTGACGAGGCCCAATCGGCAGCACGCGTGAATCAAACGGCGCCCGGCGATGCATATTTTCGGGGCGGCCTTCCTCCCAGTTGTCAGAGCTGAAGTTCAAGGCTGACATGGGCTATAGGAAGAAAGAAAGAAAGAAAGAAAAAAAGCACACATTTGGCCTCTGAGTCGAGGGAACTTGTCGTTATGGGCCGACTCTATTTGTCGGCGCCTCGTCGTTCGTTCGTTCGTCCGTCCGTCCGGCTGGTGAGATTCCGCGCAGGGGTCGGGCGAGCGGCGTTCCGCCGAAGCGGCTTGGGCCTTTTCCTCCTTACGGTAAAGAAGCTCTTTGGAACCTCTTATTTCATTCCCCACAGGAGACATTGATAGCGCTTTCCGCATCATAAGCCACGGTCCCGCGGGAGCTCTGCTCTGCATTTGGATGCACGGCCGGCCGCGCTCAGCGTGCAGGGAAAAGCAGTCTACCTTTTGCATCAAATGCAACTGGATTCTCGCGGGAATTCATCGACGGCCCGTCTCATATCCCTTGTCAACGTGAAATCTTTCCGCTCGTTTTTGTCCGGAATCGTCCGAAAGGCAAGCCGACGCGGCTAACGATGCACTTTAGGCGCTCGGCCGGCGATGCTTCCGAGGAAATTCTTGGCCGGGGGAGAGGCGTTCCACAGAAAAGCCCAATGGCTGCCATGAAAAGGCACTCAGCCGCCGGCTGGCTCGGGTTACACTTTGGCCATTATCCAAGGCGCCGTCCCATTTGGACACATTGCGACTCATCGCAGTGCTCGCGACCTTTCTTTTACACCAAATCCTTGTGTCATTTTGCAATGCTCATTGTCAAGTCTGATCACTTTCTCCTTGTCCTAATGGCAGCGACTTTGGCCTTCTTAATCGCAACATTCCATCCACAGTTAATGTAACACTAAATAAGCCGGCCGGCCGGCGGGCGAGCGGGCCGGCCGGATTGGCTAAGACGTGCCACAACACAAACAGCGGCAGTGTGTGGCTTTTTATTCCCCAAGGGCGGAGGAGGGGGGGGGGGGGTTAGCTTAGCGGCTGTTTTACATATTTTGCACAGATTACTTAACGGGTGACTCAAAAGTCGCGATTCCGGACAAAAGGTGGCGTGCGGTAAGCGGCGCGGTCGCCGACCTCATCCCGGCCGGGAGGGAGGGAAGGAGGATGGGGTCCGGGTCCGATTTCCCGTGCCGTCGATAACCTGAGCCGGCGCGCGTCAAACGGGAAAAGTCGTCATGGTTTCTTTGCCAAAGCATGAGAGCATCTCCTCGTGGCGGGGTGACCTGGCCCACGTCACGGGCCTCCTCTCTCTCTCTCTCTCGGTTGGTCCTTTTGTCCACAATTTGCGCCATTTTGCCTCTTTGTGGTAAAAGGCCTTTTGTCGGCGTTTGCATTTTGCTGTTCTTTTCTTTTGGGCATCTGGACGTCTTCAAATTGTTCAACAGTCTTCAATAATTTCTTCACCCTTCTCTCTCTGGCTGGGAAAAAATGTTGAAGGAAACAAGAATGGTTAAGAACAACAAGAAAGGAATGAAAAGTGAGGGGGGACCTCGTCTGTCTGCGCGCGAGCGCGCGCGCGCGTGTGTGTGCTGGCTGGGCGGCCGGTGGGGATTTACGAAACGGCTGGAGCGAGGCTTTGGCGCGTTCTTTTCCTGTTCAGATAAGAGCGGCCGTGATTTATGCGCTCGGACAGAAGCGTGATTTATTCCAATGAAATCGAGTTCAAGTCAGAGGAATGGAAGTACGTGCGCGTGTGCAAGTCAGAGGAATGGAAGTACGTGCGCGCGCGCGCGCGCGTGCGTGCAGGCGCAGCACGTCAACAAACATGCCGTCCGTCAGTCCATCTAGCAGCGGATGCATATCAAAGGATTTATCGGTCCCGGCGGCCGGCGTTGGTGGCCCGTCGACAACCGGGCCTGGAATCCACAATCAAAGCTCTTTGCGGCTCGACTCAAAATTGTAGTGACACGAAAATGAAGCATTAAAGTAGCTTCGCGAAGCCAAGAAATTCTCGGAGTGGGTCCGAGCTTTGTAATCCTTCCCGGAAGCCTTCGCTTTGCCTTTTTTTTTTTATTTTGATTTTTTTACAGGAAACAAATAGCGTTGGGCCGGGTCCGCTCCGCTCTGCTCTGCAAACGGGCCGGAGGCGAGGCAGAAGCAACGAAGCCATTAACAAGCCGAGCGTGGCGTTCGACAGCGGCCTGACGCTAGCCAGACGCGCTCTAGTGACGGATGGACGACAAGCGAGGAACACCAAGGCTAAACAAAAGTGACGGACAAAGCGCCGCTTTCCAGACTTTCTTGACAAATTGGGACAATCCGTCAGTGTGCACTCGGGCCGTTAAAGACACTCGGGGTCCATCAATCACATTTTGGCGAGGGCGAACTTGAAAGAATGTGATCATCAACAAAACCTTGGCAAAGGACTCTCTCTCTTTGATGTCGTCAGCAAGCCAGCGACCGCTGACCTCTGTGAGAGTGACCTTGATGCAAACTTTCGGCACAGCCTTGTTGGAGTGCTGCCCTCTGCCTTCAGGAAAAGGCAAGAAGAAGAAGAAGCAGCACGGCGGAAGTGGGGCTTGGATTTTGGAGGGAGGGAGCCAGACACCAGAAACTTCTTCTCCCCACGCCCACTCGGCCCTTCTTCCTATCAGGTGTACTTTGAACAAGCCCATGTTTGTCTCGGGCGGGGCAGCGAGGCAGCGCTCGGCGCGTGTCGCAAGAGACCAGCATTCGCTAACGTGCTCGGGCAAAGCATGGGATCGCGCGGAATCCCGGACAGCCCGCAAAAACATTGCTGAAGAGGAACCGAGACACCATGGACAGCGCGAGCGACACCTCCAGAATCCTGGAGAAGGGTCCGGACTACCTTCGCAAGCAAATGGACCTGGAGAGCGAGGCCAAGGGGCCCGCCGCCAGCGCCGTGGAGCGACTGGCCGCCAGCAGGCCCAAGTACGTGAAAAGCCAACAGGCGGTCAGCTCCGCCTCCGGCGAGTCGCCGCTCGCCGAGCCGCCTTCCGGCGACCGGAGCTCGACGCCCCCCCGAGGCTCCCCGACGCAGGTGCGGCGCTCCAGCTCCAAAAAGCGCCCCGACTCCATCCTGCTGTACAGGCAGAAATGCGAGCTGCTGAGGGTGGGCGGCGGCCAACGCAAACATCACATCACGCGCAAACTGCTTCGGAGCTCGGCCAGCAAACCCGTCAGCGTACCCGAGGCGGCCGAGAAGGAGCCCGACGGCGCCGAGGAGGAACCCGGCGCGCCTCGGCCTTCTGCCGGGGAACGCCGCTCGAGTACCAGGACCCCGACGCCCGAGAGAAGGCGGAGCGGAGCGCGCGCCAACGCCCCAAACGAGGCATCGGCTCATCTGCTGAGCCTTCCCGCCGCCGGCGGCAGGGCCAAAGGGGTGGCTCGATCCCGCTCGGACATCAGCTCCAGGTACTCCAAGAACTTTGCCGACTTTGACGCCTTCTTCAAGTACTGCGGCCTGGACGGGGAGGTCGTGGAGTCTCTGGGTAAGGAGAACTTCTCGGCGCGCTCGGACGAGACGGCCGTCAAGCTGCGCAGCATCAGCGTGTCGGCGTCGGACGACGGCTTCTCCCGCGACGGCAGCGACGGCCTGCAGGAGGAGGTCCTGCACGAGAAGATCCGCCAGGGAACCTCGGTCGTCGAGCGCAACGCGAGGATCATCAAGTGGCTGTACAGCTGCAAGAATGCCAAGGAGAGCGGCAAGAAGTTGAGAGACCTGGACTGAACTTCATCGGGGTCACGGCTCGACCGAGCGAGCGGGGCCTTTCCCGGCTGACTTACCGGACCGGAGCGGACAGACCGGACTGGGGATTGAGGAACAAATGAACCCAGGCAGTTCCACACATGGACCTGCCTGAAGCTTGTGAAACTGCATAACATAATAATGTTGATGTATTTGTGTGCCTTTCTCAAGACTGACTGTCATCCCAGACAAGTCATGTCATGTCATGTCCTGCCCTGGCCTGCCCTGCCCTGCCCTGATTTCAAATGTACCACCCACCCACAGGCAATTATTATTTGTTCCCTTGTAATATCCTTTTGTTTTTGTTTCAAATAGGATATTGATTGTACTTCACTTTGAACAAATACGTTTTGCAATTTGCATTCCATCTTGTGCTTCTTTTTTATTGCCCTCTTGCTAATATTAGCACTCTTGTGAAAATCATGGTGTCTTCATTGTTGTTATTAGTTTGTATTCGTACTAAATATGACCCCCCCATTTTGGACAAAACTAAACAGTAGTACATGTGCGACAACCGCTGTCACGTGTGGGGGGGAGAAAGGCGGGCAAGCAGAGATTGACAGCTCTGTCCGGCCAATCCGCAGCGGTGGTCCGAGGAGCAACCTGGCGAACCATGCGCGCTTCGGCCAATCGGAGAGGAGGTAGGCGGAGCTGCACACCAACAGCTGCGTGTTTACTTCCGTCGTCAACATTAGCAGCAGCACAAGAGCGAGACGAGACGAGACGAGACGAGAAAAAGGCCCAAGAAGCACTTGGCATCCTTTGTCAAGGTTAGTCCAAGCTTCCCTTCTGCTCGAAACGTTCATGTTGCTATCGTTAGAAAAGCTTTCTTTATTCAATGGAGGCGAATGTTTCGCTGGCAAATGAGAAAGCGCACAAGTCAGGTCTTCTTTTACCTTATGTGTCGAGTTTGCGGTTTGAGAACGTCACCCCACGTCATGTCACGTCATGTCACGGCACGGCACGCCACGGCACGCCACGGCACGTCACGCCACGCCACGCGTATTGTCTTGGTAACGTGGTGATTGCCATTTTGGCTTGGCTTGTTAACGAAGGTTTGCCATCGTTGTCCAGCGCTTGCTCACTCTCGCACTCCCGCACTCCTGCACTCCCTCCCTCCGTTCCCCAGCGAGGATGCCTTTCTTGGGCAAGGACTGGAGGTCGCCAGGATGGAGCTGGACCAAGACGGAACACGGCTGGAAAAGGATCACCTTCTACGACATCCACCGGGAGATTGAGTAAGAACGTCCATTGTTGACACTGGTCTGCAAAATCACGTTTGTTGTAGCGTTTAGCCATGTTTTAATATTGGTTCCAGAAAGCTGCGCTTGCGGGGATTTTTTTTTTTTCGTTCCTTCCTCGCCTCTCTCCTTGAAAAGCGGAATAACGTCTGAACAAAGTAGTCGCTGCAGCATTCTGTGATCCGACAGATTCCCCTGCGGTGACCACGCGCAAGACATTTGCCAGCTGGCCAACTTGAAAAGGAGAAAGGACTTGTACAACCACAAGACCAAGTCTCAATGTGAGTTTTTGCAAAGAGCACATTGCATTTGCCGTCCGTCTGCCACGTTTTGCGCCTGTGTAGTTGTTTTCAGGGACAAGTGGATCTACGTGCAGAAAGGCAGCACAAAAGAGGTGGGTGCCGCGCGCTCGCTTGAAAAATGGCGCTCCGGTAACGTCGCTGTCGTTGCACGCAGCGTCACGGCTATTGCACTCTGGGAGAGGCGCTCAACCGCCTGGACTTTTCCAGCGCCATCCACGACTTGAGGCGATTCAACTACGTGGCCAAAGTGAGCGACCCCGGCCCGGCCCGGCCCGGCACGTCCTCCATTGTGGCCCCTTCGTCCGTCTTGAGGCTGCCTCTCTCTCTCTCTCTCTCTCTCCCTTTCTGCCCCAGCTCTTCCAGCTGATAGCCAGATCCCAGCTGACGTCCTTGAGCGGAGCGGCCCAGAAGAACTACTTCAACATTCTGGAGAAGATTGTTCGAAAGGGTGAGCGAGAAGATGGCGGGCGCCGCCGTGCGGGTTCCTGCGGGCTCCGCTAAGCATTTTGTGGCGCCAGTGGTGGAGGACCACTACAATCCGCGGCTGGTCAAGGAGCTGTTGCAGGACCTGAGCGCCGCGCTGCGCACGCTGACGCTGCACGTGGGCCGATGCGTGCTGGTGGGCAACGTGGACGTCTGGCTCTGTCGACTGGACAACATTCTCAAGTGGCAGCGGCAGCTCAGTGACTTGCACATCCCCAAGGTAGGCATACAAAACGGGTCGCGGGGGGTCGCTGGGGGTCGCTGGGGGCCCGTCCGCATCTCATCGTGCGCGGTGTACCCGCGCGCAGCAAATGTGCTCGGGCGGCGTGTCGTTCAGCGACCTGCCGCTGTACACGCACAACAAGATCCTGTACAACCTCTCGGACGGCTGCGACATCATCAACCTGGGCCAGGCCGCGCCCACGCTGCACGTCCTCAGCGAGAACCGCAAGCTGTGGAAGCGGCTGTGCCATTTCCACTTCTCGGACAAGCCGGTGAGAGCCGCAAACCGCTGCTTCCTTCCTTCCTTCCTTCCTGCCTGCTGTTTTTCAACTCGGTGGGTCTCTTCCAGCACCTCTCTCGGCATTTGGTCCTCGCCAAGAGCGAGGGCGTGGACTGGAAGCGCATGTACTTCACCCTGCACAAGCGTTACCCCGTCAAGGAGCAGTACGGCGACACCTTGCACTTCTGCAGGCACTGCAGCGTCCTCTTCTGGAAGGTAACCAGGAAAGGCTCTTTCTTCTCTTGCCATTTAACGCCCTCTTGTGACCGCGTGGTGTAGCGCGCACCCCCGCCCGGTCCCAATGAGCCAGCCGACTGACCCGACCCGCCCCGCCCGCTTGTTTTGTCAGGACTGCGGCCACCCGTGCACGGCCAACGACCCCGACGGCTGCCTGCTGCCCATCTCGCCGCAACACTTCATCGACCTCTTCCGCTTCTAGACGGCCGTAGCCCCGCCTCCGTAGCGTCCCGAGCCGTGAGTGTACCAGATCCAAACCTTGTTTACCTTTTGGGCTCGGAACGAGGCGCGCTTGAATATGCGGCGACGGGAACCAATCCAAGCGCCGCCGTGTGTTAATATCCATGTACAAAGACTTGATATTGACCCATGGCGGGCGGCCATGTTTTGTGCTTCCCCGCCATAGCAGAGCACACACGCGCGCGCGTCTGTTGACGCGCGCCATTCACAGTTGTCAAAGGGAAATGTTATTTATGGCCGTTGTGGCATTTTTCTATACTTCTTGCAACTTTTTTGTAATCTTTCTTCCTCTTGTGCGTGACCAAACCATTAAATATTTACAATCACTTATGGCTGGCTGGCCATGTTTGGCGTTGGAAAGTGAAGCGCTTGCTTCAATCTGCTGCTGCTGCTGCTGCTGCTGCCGCTGCTCTTCCACTTCACTTTTCCTTTGATCAAATGAAAGCAAAGTTCAAAAAAAGAAAAGTCAGTGTCAGAAATCTGCTCTCTATTTTCTCTTTGTTGGTTTTCTAAAAAAAAAAAAAAAACAATTGTAATGCCTGTTTTCTACTAAGCGTGGCATTCCTTTTGATTATGAAAGCCCTGGAAATCCATCCTTAGGGGAAGAGTCAAAATGAATGAGGAAATCATTTCACGGCGAGAGCCGGCGCTCCCATCAGACGTGTCCGCGTAGCTATGGGTTGTAATATGTTGGCGCGCGGCAACGACGAGGCGCTCTAAAGGGGCCATTCCGCCCTCTACTATTCCGTGACTGAGAGAAGGTCTAGTCCAGTCCTTGCCAGGCGGCGTCCGACAGACTCATCCTGGGCATCCTGCCCATTCCGGCCAGCCTGATTTTGGCGCGCGACGTCCACCTGACGGCGCAGGCGGGGCTCCGAGCGGGCGAGCGTCCGTTTGGGGCGGCGGCATCGTCCCGCGCGTGGGATGTCTCCCGCCCGTCCGTCTTTTTGGCAGGAGAAATGTGTCTCATGGTCATGGTGACGCTTTCCCAAAAGCAAAGCGCTTTGTCGGGCTTCTCGCATTTCTCTTTCCTGTGACCCCTGCAAAGAAACCATAGTCATGTTTGGAAAGTGGACTTTGAAGCACCCATCAGAGCCTCAAGCTTACCCTGGGCGCTCGGCCAGCTTCTCTCCGGTCAGCAAAAAGTCTTTGTCGTCTTTGGAGGACGACGACATCTTCTTGTCCTTCCTGTCTTTTTTGGACATCATCTTCACCTTGGCCTCCTGTCACAAGAAGACATTTACAGCCGCAACATTTTGCCGTTTCGCTTCATTTCATTGTCCTTTTTCCAAGCCGCTTGAAGCGAGCACGCTTGAGCTCTTTGAGTCTTTTCGTGTCCTCCGAAAAAACGGCACACCGAGTTCTTTCTCAAGCCTCGGTGGACTCGTAAGCGGCGAGATTATGGAGCAATCTTGACGAACGCTGTTGCTTTTGCCTCCGCTTGGCTCTTCTCAAAACATTCCCACCGTTGGGATGACGCTGAGGCCGCCTCTTTTGTTTGCGTGTCGCCGCTGAGGCAAAGAAAAATAATTCAATCGTGCCTAGCAAAGGTCCGGCGAAGCCAAAGTTGCACGGCCGAGTAAAAGGCCTTTTTTGGGCCTCCCGATGTCTGTGGCCCCCTCAAAGAATGTTGCCTTTCCTTCCCTTCTCCAGCCCAACGTACAAACAAAGTCAACAGCGTCGCCTCTACCCGACCCAACATTGTGTGTGTGTGTGTGACAGCATTTGAACAAGTGTTGGAATTCCAAATTGCTTTTGTTGTGAGCCATTCCGAGTCAGCCTTTTAAGACGCCACGCGCAACGGAGCCAGATAAGCACGCGCTTGTGCTGATGTTAACTGATGGACATGTTTACTGATAAACGCTGGCGCCCGCCGCCGAGCCGCGCGGCTCTGCTTTAGCTCAGCTTCTTGGCATCTGACAAGAAGGCCACGTGCGTGCGTGCGTGCTTGCGGCCAGGTCCACCGCTCGTGCTCTGTTAGCGCCATTGCCGCACTGATTTTTCCTCCATCCTTAGCAAAGCTACCTTTTCTCTCAGTTCTCGCCAGTTGTTTACGTGACGTCTGCTTTTCAATCCAGATAGATGTCGCAAAAGCGAAACTCGATGCTAATGCTCAAGCTGCCCGAAGAAAGTCAATGGAATTTGTTGTTTACCTTGGATACGTGCGTGATGGCTTCCTCCCCCTCCTCCTCCTTTTCCTCTCCTCCCACGTCTTTGTCCTGAAACAGTTGAGACAATTGCACCCCCCCCCCATTAGAGCCCGAAGAAAGCGATCATCTTGGCAACACCGAGCGAGGGTCGCTGCTGATGACAATGGTCCGTCCTGTTTGTTTTTTCAAATCCACCGCGATGGCTTCAAAGTGCTGGAACAGGAGAGCAAATGATGGATGGACATCCCGTAGGAGCTCTGTCCGTCTGCCAATATGGTCCAGTGTCACGTGGTGGAGGAGAAGCAAGAGTCATCCTCGATCAAGTGTGACCTCCCCGGTTCGGTTCAGCCCGGCCCCACCCCGCCCTCTCCTTGGGAAACGCTCAGACTTGTCCTTGCGACTGAGCTGAGGCCCGTGGGATTTCTTCACCTCTCAGATCGGAGCCAGAGTCCAAATTCCCAAGGGAGAAAGAAACACGTCGGAGAGGTCCGGCCTGAGAAAGGCAGTCCGAGGGTTCAGAGGTTCTATTGACAACCTCGGAATGCAAAATGACCACGTGACAGCCGTAGCGGAGGAGCCGCTCGTAAATACGCCATTGGCCTGAAACCAAATCAGATTAGATAGAAGCCCAAAAGTGTTTGCGGGTTGAAGATCATGCCCCCCCCCCCCCCATTCCCGCCACACTTTGACATAAAGCAGCTGCTCGCAAACTGTGGCTGACTCGGAACCTTTCGGGGCCCTCGCTCGCTCGCTCGCTCGCTCGCCGCCGTCTTCTGATTCCCCTTTGTTCATTGACTGGCGACATATTGAATCAACTCTTGGCAAAAATATCAGCCCTGGAATGTCTTGACCACATAAGCAGAAAAAGTTGACAAGAGTTACCTTGTAGCAGTGACGGAAGTGCCAGGACATGTCGTCGTCCTCCTCCTCCGGCGCCTCTTCCACCAATGCTTTGCTCTTGCTTCTCCGGAACATGGCTCCACTTGTTGGATCACAACAATGTCACCGTGAGACCTCCCCAAACGTTCCCACTCTGCTCTCACATCCAGCTATTGTTCATTCACAAAGTCGAGTGCTGCTCGTTTGCCGTGCCTGCGTGCGTGCGCAAATGTGCGCTGGCTGGCTGGCTGGCTGGCTGGCTGGCTGGCTGGCTGGCTGGCTGGCTGGCTGGCTGGCCTGCTGGCTGGGTGGCTGGCTGGCTGGCTGGCCGGCTGACCGGCTGACTGGCCGACTGGCTGGCTGGCTCTTTACGTGAGCACCTGGGCTGGCTCCTCCTCCTCTCTCCCGCATCCCCTCGCTCCCACTGAGAGTTGCAGTCATGTGCTGGAGAGCAACAATGTAGCGCTTTCCCGTGACGTCAGGCACCTACCTACCTCTGCACGGACGGAGCTCTGTGCATTGGTGTGTTTTTTTTCACTTTTCTTCGACCGTAGTCGAGCCGCAAGCGCTCCAGCGCAAACTTTGAACCCAATCGATGCCTTAATCACTCGATCTCGGCGTCGTCCCGCCGCCCCGCCGCCCCCTGGCTCCGGTTAAAGACGGCTCACCTGACTTTCAGTGGCCGCGTGCGCTTACAGTAAGTCGCTGAGGAATGCGGATGAAATCCAAGCGGCAGCTTTTAAGGAGACCTTTTTAGTTAAGCCAGAGCGCGTGTTCCGCGGCGGCGGCCCGCATCTGGCTTTCACTTGCACCGGATGGCGTTGCGTTTGCACGGGCGGCATCTCGGCTCCTTCCTTCTCTGGTTGCCGACAGTGGCGTCTTTGTTGAGAGGAACGAGAGCCTTCTCCCCATGCGAGCAGCCTCACAATGGAGTTTGCGGGCCTCACCCGAGCGAGAAGCTGACGGTCACAATCCGCAACAATGACTTGCCCGCAACCGCCTCCATAAATTGTGCATATATCCGAAAAAAAGAAAACTATGACTTTTCCATTCACTTTTATTCCCAAAAAGACATGACTACTTTTCCCGAAACACACACGTGACACACTTTCTGTAACTTCCACTAACGACCCGGACGAAAACAGATTTCTTTCTGTTCCATTTTTCACATTCACAAGCAATCTCATGTTGTGTTTTTTCAGTGTGGCCCAAAACCTTTTGCTGGTTTTTGCATCCAGACCAAACGACGGCTAAGCACATATTTCTGCTGCTCCTTTATCGGCCTTTAAACAAACAGATAAGTAGCGTCAACTGACCTTATCGGCGTTTGCGACACAGCGCAATCGGATCGGCAGGGACCTTTCTGTGACCGTAATCACGTCACGGCGACAAAATAGGCGCAGCACAAACACAGGCCAATGTTGACGTTTGTAAAAAAAAAAAAAAAATGCATTTTGCAAGGGAATCTAGTTGAAAAACATTTTTCTTTGTTTTCTTCTCATTAGTGGCAACGTTTTGCATTAGGGCAAGAGGTAATGTCCTTCTGAGCCAGCAGATGGTGCTGTGGTCAAAAGAAATAAACATGTTTTTAACTTGTTCACAGGTTACTTTCAAGCGTTAGATCCATCCATTTTCTGAACAGTACAATATTTTCCCTTTTATTTTTTTTAAATCAAATTCCTAATATTCCCAGAATATGGCAATTTTTTTGGTCGGACTATTTCACGTCTCCATTTCAGGGTGAGTGACCTCTAACCTGCCGTACAGTATGTAAGCGGATGTTTGCTAAGAGGATCTGGCCGCCCTCCTTCCCTGCTAATCTCGTCTCAAAGCTTTCATTGACACGCCCGGTCACCGCTACGTTCCTACGCTAACAAAAAACGCAAACACTTTCTGCTCAGCTTCTTTGACGTGGGCGACTTTTCACTCAGATGTCGCCCGGTTCAGGTCATCGCGGTGGCCCGTCGTCGTCGACTAATCTCATTCAGCGTGTCAAAGTGATATGTGCAATCTCATGTGGAGGTTTCAAACAAACAACAAAATTCACGAGTGCAAAGTCGCCCCAAAAATATGACATTTTGCTTTTGTGCCCCACTGAATCTAATAGGATGATGTTTCTGCTAGCTACTTCAAATTGTTGTCATCTAAAGTTTTCCCGTAGACGATAAAGCCAGCAAATCCGGTGACGGTGGCCATCCGTGGCGCGTATCCGACCTGGTCCGTCCCTCTTGTTCATCTGAAGAGACGAGCGGCGGGCTTGCAGTGCAGCGTCAGCTGGCGAGAGCTGTAGCCGGACACGCTCACCCCCATCAATCCCAGCAGGAACGCCAGGCGGGGCATCGCCGCACCCTCGCGGCTCTGCAGGACCGCCTGGGTCTGAAAGAAGGTGAGCACGGCTGACTTTTGCTCAACCTTTGACAAATTTCACGGCAATGGATTTAACCAACAGTCTGGACTCAACATTGGGTCCCTCCCAAAAGTCTAATTTTTATTTTTTTTTTTTAAATGCCAATTTCCACTTCAAGACCGATCCACGTCCGGTAGGTCACGCACACGCACCTGGAGGTATCGAATGTATCCCGGGGTCAGTCGAGGGATGCGGAAGAAAAACATGCCTGCTGTCGGTCGTCCCCTACTGCTTGAAACGGGCCAAAGTCCACTCCAGGGCCCGTGGTGCCCGTCCCCTCAGGTCCAAAAGACACACTGGCTTCACCACTGCAGTCAGTCACCTGGACGAGTCAGGTCGTCCAGATATATACAGCGAGCGCCATTGCGTAAGTTGTTCACATGCGTGGCGCCGATGAACGAACGGTTCGTGCGTGCAACAGTGTCAGCGGAGGATTAGGCCGGCGGCCTCTGGAGATGTGCTGGATTTAACGCACATGGAGAGGTGGTCCAAAAAAGACACGAAATGACACAATCAGCACAGAGTGACGTGGAGCCCAGATGTACACTAGTAATCAAGATTAGAGAACAATAGTCACAAGCATCGAGTAGTTATCTTCTGCAAAAAAACACTGATGCCACTTCAGTTTAATGAGGAGCAAAAACCAACTCTGTTTATCCTCATTTCATTTATTTATTATACTGCCCCCATGTGGCCAAAGCGTGTACGTTGGAAAGTGCTGCTGCAGCAGCAACTGTAAAATGTTCAAGAACGCTCCCAATCATTTCCAAATTTTTCTCGGCGGAGCGAACTGTCCTGAACTGTCCTGATCTGTCCTGAGCTGTCCTGTCCCGTCGTAACAATGAAAAGAGTCGCCGTTTTGGATTGGCCGATTTGGCGATTGCCAAATAAGGATTAGTGCAATCCAGAACACATGCACTTGAAGGCTAATCCCTTAATGAAGACAACGCGGAGTTGAAAATTCAATTCGTAATTGTTATTCTTAGGGTCACGTGTCATTTTCTTCTTTTACACCGTAATGAGAATGTTCCAATTTTGTGTTTTATCATTTTCGAAATGAAACCAAATGACTCCAGGAACATATGAAGTCTTTTCCCGGGAAAACGATTTGAAATATTTACACATTGTAGAAACGTGGGAGGCATATAACACAATTCCTTCCTTCATTCAAAAGAAAAGCCCCAGTTATTGTCAATTCACATTCATTAACGGATAATTTAAAAGGTAATTTGAGGAAAAGCGGTATAGAACGTGACAATAATTGCCAAAAGACAAGAATGAACGTTGTGGCCAATTGGGGTTTTTTAAACAGGCAGCGTTGGCGGTTGCTTCTGCTACGTCATCATCTCGCGACCAGCGCCTGTGTGTGTGACTGTGTGTGTGTCTGTGTGCAGGCAGGCAGGCAGGCAGGCACCCAAAGGACCCCTTTGGAAAGCCAAAGAAACAAAAACAGTAAAGCTACCTTGGATATCCATGTGAAACGCCGAGCGATTGTTCCAGTCACTGTCCATTTGTTGAGCGGATCGTTGAAGCAAGTCCGCACGGAGTTGACGTTCTACCGCTGACAAAGTGACGCGGAATCGGTCAAAGTTAGCCAGCCGCCTGTCAATGCTATGTATGTTGCTAACAGCTCCAGTTGCGCACTTTCGTTTGACGCTCAATGGAAAATCTGTTGGATTTGATGACTTTTTAAGCCATCGATCACGTTGAGCTCAACGACCCCCTCTGGGTTGTCCTTGAGAGCGTGTCGATCTCATCAACTCTGCAGGCTCCTGTCGAAATGATTCCTTTGGCTTGGCACTGACGCTCCTCTCCTTGCTTGTTGCTCGCTGGCCGCTCCTTCCAGCCATCAGTGGGTTTTTGCAATGAAAAATGATCACAATTGTCCATTGGAGGACTGCCCTATTGTTGGACCACGGATTTTGAGCTGAATCTCAAACGAAGACTCCTTTCTCCTTGCTCTGCAGCAGCCACCATGAAGAGAAGAGCCGACGCCGCTCCCGGTCTGGCTGCCAAGATGCGCCGTGACGACAGCAGCTCCGACGAAGAGTCCAGATTGTCCAGACAAGGTAGGCTCGGCCTACTCGCCCATCCGACGGCGGCAGAGGTGATGTTATTTACGTTTCCAGACTCCAGCCAGAATGATTCTCTCAGCGACCAAGAAGAGCCCCGAGCGGGATTCTCCGTGCCGTCCGTAGCGGCGCGCGCCGGGGACGCCGACTCGCCCCCGCAGGACTCCAAGTTCTCCATGTACAACAGCGTGTCACAAAAGCTCATGGTAACATTTTAGAATGCCAGAATTGTGGACTGCAATGTGAGACCGCTTTCCCAAACGGGAGCGAGTGTTCCTCAAAGAAGACTTTGAGTCTGACCCAAGTTGGTGTTCGGCAGGCCAAGATGGGCTTCCGCCAGGGCGAGGGCCTGGGCAAATTCGGCCAGGGCCGTAAGGAGATCGTGGAGGCGTCCACCCAGCGGGGGAGGCGCGGTCTCGGCCTCACGCTGCGGGGCTTCCAGGGGGACCTCAATGTGGACTGGCGGGATGAACCGGAGGTAGCGACTTGGTGACGGACGGGGTGAGGTCGCCCACGACGGCCCACGCTTTTTGTGTTTGCATCTAGCCCGACGCCACGGAGAAGGTGGACTGGTTCCCCGAATGCACCACGGAAATTCCCGACGCCGATGAGTTGAGGGACTGGATGGCGGTGGGACCGGTAAGTACTCGGGGAAACCTTTCTGGATTGGACCCATCTTTGTTCCTCCATTTTTGTTTGTGACAGAAAAAAATGAAGATTGAAGACGAAACCCAGTTTTGCAGCGAAGACCTCCTGCACACGCTTCTCAGGTGCAAGGTGAGCCTGAAAGGGAGCGGAGCGGGGCCGGCCCTTTCCAGAATTGAAAGCAAACATTCCGACCCACGGTGGCTGCAGACGGTGTTTGACGACCTGGAGGGCGAGGAGATGAGGAGAGCGCGCACTCGCTCCAACCCCTACGAGACCATCCGGGGAGGCGTCTTCCTCAACAGGTGCGTGGCCAGCCCTTTTGCAGACTGCCGTCACGCTAAGGCTTTGTCGCATTTAGAGCGGCTATGAAGATGGGCAACATCGACTACTGCTTCGAGCACATGTTCACCGACCCGAAAGGTCCCGACGGGGTGAGTGCGCGCGCGCTCGCCGGGGGCGCCTGCGTCAGCGACACGCCTCGGCGCCGTGTCGCTGACGCCCGGCGTAGAAGTCTCTGACCCACGACAGCGGCAACGAGCTTCTGTACTTTGGCGACGTGTGCGCCGGGCCCGGCGGCTTTTCCGAGTACATCCTGTGGAGGAGACGCTGGCACGCCAAAGGCTTCGGCATGACGCTGAAGGGGCCCTGCGACTTCAAACTGGAAGACTTCTACGCCGCGCCCAGCGAGCTCTTTGAGCCCTACTACGGTAGGACGCTAGCGAGGGGGAAAAAAAAAAGACCAAAACGCTTCCTCCCAAAAGGAACCCCGGCCGTTTTGGAGATGTCTCTGCCGCCTTGATTTCTCTGCCGTCGTCGACGTGTCCCAGGTGAAGGCGGCGTGGACGGCGACGGCGACATCACCCGGCCGGAGAATGTGACGGCCTTCCGCAACTTTGTGCTGGACAGCACCGAGGGCCGGGGCCTGCATATCCTCATGGCGGACGGGGTGAGCGAGGGAGGGAGGGAGGGACTGGCATGGGCGGGCGGGCGCCAGTGTTTCCAAATCACGTTTGCTCGGTCGGCGCGCTCTCCGCTAATGCGTGGTCTCGTGTCAGGGATTCTCTGTGGAAGGCCAGGAGAACCTTCAGGAGATCCTGACCAAACAGCTGCTCCTCTGCCAGTTCCTCACCGCTCTCTCCACACTCAGGACAGGTAGGTGGGCCCGCTTTGTTGAGCCACGGCTCCACGTTGTTTCAACTCTTTTTGAAATGAAATGTTTTTCTGTTCTAGGCGGCCATTTTGTCTGTAAGACCTTTGACCTCTTCACGCCTTTCAGCGTAGGCTTGGTCTACCTTCTGTACCTCTGCTTCGACCGGGTCACGCTCTTCAAACCCGTGACCAGTCGGCCCGCTAACTCTGAGAGGTACCGTATCGGCATGTCTGGGTTTTTTTGGGGGGGGGGGTCAGACGGTGAAGGTCACTTGGGGCTGGGGGTTCTGTCGCCGCAGGTACGTGGTGTGCCGAGGTCTGAAGCCCGGCTCGGAGGCGGTCAGGGAGTACCTGTTCCGAGTCAACCTGAAACTCAAGCAGCTGCGCGACACCGAGCTGGACGTGATCGAGGTGGTTCCTCTCGCCATCGTCAAGGAGGACGCCGACTTCTACCAATTTATGGTCAACGCCAACGAGAGGTGCCCGCTCCCGTCTCATGGTTTGTTTCCTTCACATCTTTTGTCGAGTCCTACCTGACTGAAGCGGTGCGGTCTAATGTCCCGCCAGCCTGTGCGCCGTCCAGATCAAAGCTCTGGCCAAGATCCACGCCTTCGTCTTGGACCCGTGAGTAGATTTGCTGGCGCATCTGAGCATCCGGCCGGCATCTGAGCGTGTCTCCGCCCCGCCCCGCCCGCAGGACGCTGGGCGAGTCCCGGCAAGCTGACCTCCGCAAGCAGTGTCTCAAGCTGTGGGGGGTGAGTGGGCCGCCCGCTCCGATTCTCCCGCCGCCTGGGCCGCCTTGACGCCTTCCGCTCGCTCGCTCGCTCGCAGGTGCCCGACAAGGCCAGGGTGACGCCGGCCTCCTCGGACGCCAGGACCAAATTCTACCAACTGATCAAGGTCTGTGTCATCTCCAAGTTTGCGGTCTTGCCTTGCGTTAAAACCCGGCTCGTGCCCCAGAACCCCGACGCGGAGTCGTTCCAGAGCAGCCCGACGGCGCTCAACCCGGCCACGCTCAACAAGCTGCACCGGGTCCTGGATCACCGTTGCATCGTGGGAGGCGGCGAGCAGATCTTCCTTCTGGCGCTGGGCGTGAGTGACAATCCCGATCCGCACGAAGGTGGAAATACTTGAGGCAAAGGCCTGCCTACCCCCGCAGAAGTCCCAGATCTACACGTGGGACGGGAAGATGCCTCTGCGCTGGAGGAAGCTGGAGAACTTCAAGCTGGAGCTCCCCAGAGATTCTCTGCTGAGCGCCGAGATCGTGCAGGAGCTGAAGGGCGAGGTGGGCGAGCTGAAGGGCCAGGTGGGCGCGGCCTCGTAAACGCGGGTGCGTCTCCGTTCGCAGGGCAAAGCGCAGCGGCGAATCAACGCCGTGCACGTGATGGACGCGCTGGTTCTCAACGGCACCGACGTCCGAGATCAGCACTTCAACAGACGGTGGGAAGAGCGAGTCGGCGCCCGCTCACTTAAGTCCTGGCTTTTCCACGCCTTTTGATGGGAAGCCCTGTGTGCAGGATCGCCATGGCCGAAAAGTTTGTGAAGGCGGTGGCCAAGCCCAGCAGACCTGACATGAACCCCATCAGGTAGGCAGCGCCAAAGGGAGAAGCGGCCGGGCGACTTTGAACGCCCGTCCAGTCCCCACCGTCCGTGATTGTCCATCGGCTGCCTCCAAACAGGGTGAAGGAGGTCTACAGGCTGGAGGAAATGGAGAGGATTTTTGTCCGGTACGGCGGCATGACTCTTTGACCTCCAAGGGCAGCGTGTGTGTGTGTGTGTGTGTGTGTATGTGTGTGTGTGTGTGTGTGTGTGTATGTGTGTGTGTGCATGTGTGTGTATGTGTGTGTGTGTGTGTGTGTGTGTGTGTGTGTGTGTGTGTGTGCCTGCATTCATTGTACAATGCCTCAGGCTGGAAATGAAGGTGACCAAGAGTTCGGGCGGCGTCCCGCGTCTGTCTTACACCGGCCGAGACGACCGCCACTTCCTTCCCACCGGGCTCTACATCATCAAGACCACCAACGGTACACGTCTCCACTCCCTTATTTGTCCAGCTCTGATTCATCCTCCTCCGCCGCCGTCTAGAGCCGTGGATGATGGCCTCCAGCAAAATCACAAACAGGAAGTTCTTCTTTAACAAGAGCACCAAGGAGTCCAGCTACGACACGCCTTGCGACGCCGCGTCGCCCTTCCGGTACGTCGGCCGCCCGCCGTCGTGACTTTTCTGGAGCCAACCGACTTTGTCTGTTTTGCTTCAGCGTGTGCCACGCCGGGCGACTCTTCTGGGCCTGGGAGGACGGCGTCATCGTGCACGACTCTCAGACGCGCGTGGACCCCGACAAGCTGTCCAAAGACGACGTGCTGGCCTTCGTTCAACGCAATCGCCAGCAGTGACGCGCGGGAGCGCTCGCCGTATGTGCGTCTTCCTCAAGCAGCGCTTTCTTTCTTTCTTTCTTTCTTTCTTTCTTTCTTTCAGTTCACACTAAGCGCACGATGAATGAGCGGCAGATTGTTTTGCGGAGCCAGTCGGCGGCTCTTGTCTTCCAATTCTGTTGTCGTTACCTTTTCCCTCTGGCTGAGCCGAAATCGTTTGCGACCGTCAACAATTTCGAGAGCTGCTTGTTATGTCATATTTGGGCTCTTTGTATATGACGTGTGTGGAAAAAGCGTCTCGCTGACGCCAAATGTCGCGATTGTCCATTTTTGCCCCTTTTCATCGGGGTCAAAGGTGTGTATTTTAGGCTGCCAAAACTTCTGGACACTGGAACTGATTTTTCAAAGCAGCGGTTATTTGATTTTCATTTTAATATTAAAAATGCCAAAATGGATGTTCTCGGTTTCTTCTCTAGAAAGAGCAAGTCAAGGACTGCCAAATGTGGGATTTTCAATGTTGGCGGCGTCTGCCCTCAAGGTCCATTCATCCATTTTCCTTTCACCGGGACGTCGGATGTGCCTCGAGGGCCAAAAGGTGCTCGGCCGACTGCTTGTCAATCACAAAGGCATCGTGCCATCCTCCCCCGTTCAGAGGGACAGTCTCCTTGGTTTGTTGTGAAATGGCAACTCTGCCAACCTAGATGGCAACCTTTTGACTGGCGTTGTAAGCATTAGGGGCAAAAGTGGGGACAAAAAGCCTCATCCCATTCCAGATGGAATGATTGGCACCCCGAACCGACGCTGCCAACGTTGGGCTCTATTTCCGTTTGGGAGTGTTTCTTGTTCCGTCATTCAAGTTGACAAGTTGTGTTTTGTCACAACGCACAATGCTGCCGCTCGGCGAACGACGAGTACGTGGCGCGCGCAAGAAGGCGAAAGTGTGCGTGCGTGCGTACGTGCGCGCGCGCCCCCCCTCCCGATCACTTCCGGCTTTGCAGTGGCGGGGCGGATGGAGGGAGGTACTCGGCGGCGCAGCTGGCGCCCGCCCGACTTTGTGGATGGAGTTGGCGAGCTGCTCACATGGAGCCAGCCGGACGCCTCCCGAGGGCCGGTTGGTAGCGAGAGCAGCGCGGCCACGCCAGCGCCAGTGAAGGAAAAGACGCGTCTTGTTGTTTGCGCGACACTTGTGAGCGTCAACAAGTTAAGATAGCAACCCCGTCCCGTCCGTCCGTCCGTTGGTCCGTCCTTCCCCACCTCCTCCTCTCCCCTGGCCGCCCCGCCCCCTTCCAACAGCTTCGTAGTCGCACAGTAGCTTTTTAGTCCTTATTGCGTCTAATTAACTCCGTATCGGATGAATCAGCTCGTAAGGTAAGACATGTATCGAATAATCCATTTGTGTCGGACTGGCAGCAGGAGCCGCGGCGGCGTCGTCGTCGTCAGCGGCGTCGTCAGCGGCGGCGGCGGCGGCATCCCCTTCGATGCGTTAGTTAGTCTCTTGTATTTTTTTCCAGCAGTGTCGTTTCGATTGATAGTTTTGCTTCGTTCTCTGGAGCACCTCGACAACACGCTAAGTCATGTCATCGTGTTCATTCGAGCTATCTTTCACTTTTGCTCTGTGCACACTTTGAACATTCCTGACGTTTAAAGGAGTTCGGAGAAGACAAAAAAAAACGCACAACTGAACCGTACTTCCCAAAAATCTGCACTAACGGACTGCGTGTCCATCGAGAGAAAGAGAGAGGCGAAAAAGTTCCCAAATGTTTTCAATGGCCTGATTGGATCACAGGATTACAACTAGATGGCTATGGGCTGGCTGGAAAATTGCTTTCATTAATATTTCCCCCCTCCCTCGCCTCGCACGATCGTCTTTGACGATAGCGAGTGCAAATATAGACAGCTAATATTTGCTTCTGGTCTTCTTATTCAAACAAGTCGACGGAAAGCCTTCAAGGCAGACACCTGCCCAATGTTTCTTTGGGGAAAAAGCACAAGTTGGGAAAATGCCTGCTCCAAATCTCCTCAAACATTGTGGAACCTGTTTCCTTCTCGCTCTCTCTCTCTCTCGCTGGCTCTCTCTCTCTCGTCACCCCCCCCACCCCGCTCCCCTCCCCAAGTCAGAACAATGGTATCTTTTTGTTTTCGGGCTCAGGACTCGGACGGAAAGTCTCGGCGGCTCCGCTGTTTCGGGAGCGAGCGAGCGCGCGCGTCTCTTTGTTTCCTCGGCAGGCTAATTGTCCTCTTGACTTGTCGTCAGGCGGGATTGGCCCCCGGATGGACCGGCCCGTGTTTGAAGGGGGAAACGCCGTGATGTCCGGCCAGCCTTCGGGACCCTCGGCCCGGCCGCGGGGACGGCGCCATCTGCCCTAAAGCGCGACGCCCGGCAGCCATGAGCGGGTGAGCGAGACGTAACACTTCTGTGACAAAGCGAGCGCGCTCGAGAACCGTCGCCGCCTTACGTGCAGTATGAGCAAAATGAGCCAGCTTTTTTTTTTTTTTTTTTGGTATGCGTCAACAGCGGAAATCGCTTTCACGTCCAGCAAGCTTCCAGCGGCCCACGAGACAGCCGGAGCGGCCGAGCGATGGCGCGCATTCCCGACGGGGGCGCCTACTGCCGTGTGCTGCCTGGAATGCCCTACAGCCCAGCCAGCCCTCAGGTAGGCCAGCTTAGAAAGCTCTCCAGTCACCTTGTTCCTCCAACGTCCCGTCCCGTGTGTCCGTGGGTGCAGACCGGCCCCGGCGAGACGCCGACGTTTGTCTTCCCGCTCACGCCCGGCCCCAGCCCCGGCGCTCGCCCTCCGTCGCCGCGGTGCCGGGAGCTCCTCGGAGTGGACGTGGGCCGACGGGTCCGACGACTCAGCTCGCCCGAAGAGGAGGACTTGTCGGCGGGAGGAGGAGAGAAGCAAGAGGAGCGGAGACGCCAAGCGCAGCTGCTGCAGATTCACAAAGAGCTGCAGAACGTCGAGGTAGAACAGCCGCTTCCTCCGGTGATCCCCAGCGTTTGCTTTGATGTCATCGAGACGCTCTCGTGCATATGTGTGTGTGTGTGTGTGTGACCCTGCAGGTGAAAGGAAAAGTGGGCATTTTCGAGGCGCACATTTCCGGGATACGCGCCCAGGTGCTCGCCGACGAGCTCCAGCGCAGCCCTCGGTCTCCGAGGCGAGCGACGGGGCAAGTCCCGCCCCCTCCCGGCCGTGGCGGGGCAGCCCCGGAATGCTCAGTGACCCGGGGAGTTCCTCCCGTTCTCCAAAATGGGAGAAAAGGCCAAGACGAGGAGAGCGAGCGGGAAGAAAGCGGCGCCGCTGACGTGGACCACAGCGCAGAGACATTGTTTGTTGAAAGCGGCTGGCGTTCACAACCAAAATCGGACCGAACGCTCCTCGTCCCGGGTGCCCCGCAGACCTCGCGAGCCCAAGATGGAGGGATAAAAGAGGTCGGCGGGTCCAGGGAAAACAAACAAACCTTGGGCGGTGACGGAGGAGCTTCGAGGGCGGGAGAGTTGAGGGCCGGACAGCGGTCGGGTCCCGAGGCGCCGCCGCTACAGTCGACGTGCACGGAGGCCGACATGTGGGACGCTCGGCCGCCCGAGCCCCGGGGCCCCCGCCCGGCGCTTCCTTCCATCCCCGCCGTGGTCATCACCGACCACGGCCCGGAAAGCCAAGCTCCGAGCCCCGCCGGGGAGCCGGCGGGCGCCCCGAGCCCCGCCTCCAGCCCGGCCGCCGCCCTGAGGAAGCTGTCTTCCTCCTCGGCCTCCTCGGCCGGCTTCTCCTCGTCCTGGGAAGAGTCGGAAGAGGAGCTTTCCGACACGGAGAGAGGCGGGCACCTTCTCACGCCGGCGCAGCTCAGCTCTCGGCAGAAAGCGGTAAGTAGAGATTCCGAAAAGCAGATATGACAAAGAAGCAGAGTGGAAAAGAACTTTTACTGTCTAAAGATGGCGCAGCCTCGGCAAAAAGGCTCTGGTTTGTTTTCTCTGGTGGAACTGTGAAGATGTGAGGGTTTGTCTGTCGGCGCGTCTCGCGTGAGGTGCCTGCCGCCGGGGCCCTGTGCCTGACCTCGACCTCTCGTCGACGGACGGACGGACAGACGGACGGCTCTTTGTATGGGACGTTTTGTCTGGAGGTGTGGCGTCAAACAACTGTTTCCTTTCCACTCAGCATTTTGCGTTGCGGCCGGCCAACTGTATTTGCTCGTAGCTCATTTGCCAAAGCCGCGCTCAAGCCGATTGCGACGGTACAGAGTGGAATTGTAATTCTCATTCCTAGTGTCCTTTGGCTCTGGCTGGCGGAATACGTAGGGAGTTTGCCAATCTTTGTGAAGCGCGAGCGAGGCCGAGTCAATGCGTCCCCCCCCCCCCCCCCCCACAAGCGATGTCCCGACGGGCGCAGGTGTCTTGCCTTACGATTTGTTTATTTCGGCTGACGGATTTGAATGGAGGCTTCTCTTTGCATATTTCCGCTGCCAATAGCAAAACAAACAAGCACAAAACCAAAAGACGACTTGTGCCGGTCGTTGTCCTTCAAACTGGGCTTTAGCGCCCCATCCCGTCTCCTCCAACCACGCGACGCTTGCGCGCCCACCTGTTCCAGCAAAGTATTAGGCGTGCTTGATTGCGCAAGCGGCATGCGGCGGCGGGCGGGCGGGCGGCCACGCAGCCAGGCAGCCACGCAGCCAGGCAGGCAGGCTGGGGAGCGTGACCGAGAGCCCAGCGCGTGCACTTTGATTCTGCCAAACATTGAACAATCCATAAGAGTGCGAGTTGGAAAGAGTCCAGCCCGTAAAAAGCGACACGCACGCACGCAAGGCAGCAAAGACACGCCGCAGTGGAAAATGTCAGCACCCGCAGCGGCCCGTCGCTCGGCAACCAACCGCGTGACGTCAACGCGAGTTTCCCTTTTTGGGCCGCGTGTGTGTGCAAACTCCAAATGTTGAGGGAAACACCGCCTTGACGCTCTTGCTCCATTTCTAATTTGAAGTCGCTGCCCGTGAGCCGTAGCCGCCTTGTCGCCAATCAACATCTCCACTGGTGGCTGATATGGATTGATGAATGATTGGGCTGTGATCACATGATGGCCTGCAAATCCATTTTCACATGACAGAGTCTGAAGCGATGACAAATGGCACGGCGCCACGCTCCTGCCTTGGCTGGCTTTGGCGCCCGCCCGCCTGCCCGGCCGGCCTTGCGTTGTTTGCAGAGAGCCTCGCTGGCTGTTTTTGTTTGTACTCACTGGCGGATGTGGAAAATACTGTAGCGGAGGCCAAGTGGAGGCCGAGCGTCACCCCCCGCCCCGCCCCCTTCGCTTCCTGCCTGCCTGCCTGCCTGCCTGCCTGCAAGAAGTTCCCTCTGCTTACCGTTTCCTCTCTCTCTATGCAAGTTTGGGCGTCTTTGTCACGCAGTGATGCCGAGAGGAGCGAGCGCACGATCTTTCTTTTTTCCAGTATCAACAATTTGTCGGACAAGACCCGGTCCGTCCTCAGTCATCATCATGTGAAGTGCAGCGAGGAAGCCGTCATGTGACGCGTGTGTGTGTGAATGCGCTCCATAGATAGTCACGTTCTGACCAAGACATTTTTACGGGGTTCACGTTCCTTCTTTGGACCTTGGGCTCTGTCCGTCCGTGACTAAAAAAAGGGATGACCCCTTTGTGGACGGGGAGAGCCTGGACGTCACCAGTGCTGTTGCTGGTTGCCAAGGGAACCCTCAAAGTGTTCTGAAAAGACAAAAAGTGCTGGTGTAGGAGATGGAAGAAACCCGGACAGACAGACAGACAGACAGACAGACAGCCATGTGTGTAGCAAGTTGTCTTTTGCCAGTAAGATTCAAGTGTGTGTGTGTGTGTGTGTGTGTGTGTGTGTGTGTGTGTGTGTGTGTGTGTGTGTGTGTGTGTGTGTACTAAAGCCTGAGAGCTTTGTTTCCCTGGAGATCCACAAAAAGCGCACTTGTTGGGGCCGGAACAACAAGCAGAGAAAGAGACACGCTTAGGGAAGTTGATGAAATGCTAACGTTCAAACGCTTGCCGAGCCGAGGCGAGCCGCCTGGTCGTTGCGCGGCGCCCAGTTGGGCCCCGTGTGTGCCCGTCCGCGATATTTGCCTTTTCTAACGGCGCCGTCTCTTTGTAGCACAAGTCATGGAGAAAAATCAAGAACATGGTCCACTGGTCACCGTTCGTCATGTCCTTCAAGAAGAAATATCCCTGGATACAACTGGCGGGCCACGCTGGTATGTGCACGCACGCACACACGCACGCACGCACGCGGTCTCTAACATTGTCCCTTTCCCGACAGGGAGCTTCAAGGCGGGAGCCAACGGCCGCATCTTAAAAGTAAGATCCGGGTCGTCGGGGGGGGTCCGGGTCGTCTGGTGAATGCGCTGAGCGCCCCCCCCCCCCGTCTCCTTGTAGAAACACTGCGAATGCGAGCAACGCTGTCTGTCCCTGCTGATGCGGGACGTGCTGTGTCCGTACGTGCCCGGTTACCACGGCGATGTGGAAAAGGACGGACAGAAGTACAATCAGATGGAGGACTTGCTGGCCGACTTTGACTCCCCGTGCGTAATGGACTGCAAGATGGGGGTGAGGTGAGAGAGAGAGAGAGAGAGGCTTTGGGAGAGGCGACGCTCAAGGGGCCGGCCTCCTTACGCAAAACAACTCTATTTGGCTTCCCTCCATTTCCATCGGTGGGCTCTTTTCTTTTATCTGTCAGGACGTATCTGGAGGAGGAGCTGACCAAGGCCCGCAAGAAGCCCACGCCGCGACCGGACATGTACCAAAAGATGGTGGAGGTGGACCCTGAGGCGCCCACGGCCGAGGAGAACCTGCGGAAGGCGGTCACCAAGCCCCGCTACATGCAGTGGCGCGAGACCATCAGCTCCACCGCCACGCTGGGCTTCCGCATCGAAGGCGTCAAGGTAAGCGCTCGCAGCGACCGGGATGTGGAGGGAGGGGGGGGGCTTGTCCTTCCTGTTATTTTTGCACAGTGCTGGCGTCTTTCTTTGTCATTGGAGAGAGGTCTGTTGGTGGCAGCTTGGTCGGCCTTTAGCATCTGGCCCTGACACGCACGTGGCAGGCACGCTTGCGGCTGGCTATATAAGGACACGGATGGCTCTGAGGGCTATCCCCACAAACAGAGGCGTGCGTGCGTGCGTGCGTGCGTGCGTGATGTTGTCCCTCCAAACAGCACCTGGTCGCTTAGCAGCGGCTTGCGCTAATCTGCAGCGCTTGTACAGTTCGCCCGTCGACATGTACCCGGATGGTCCTAACTCTGAAAATATGTCCAATCTGAAAAATAACCTCCCCCCTGCACCAGCTTCCTCCAGCATTGTCCATCTGTTGCCTGGCCGCTGCTTCGTCTTCTCTCTCTGTCTCTCTCTGTCTCTCTCTCTCTCTCTCTCTCTCTCTCTCAATCTCTCCCCCCCCCCTCCCTTCCTTCCGCATATCCCATCAACCCGAGTCGGAAAATGGTGACTCTTCGTGTAGAGCAAACAATGGAGAGATGCTTTCATAAATGACCTCACTCCATGTACCGTGGCCCCACAGAAGGAAGACGGAACTGTCAACAGAGATTTTAAGAGGACAAAAACACGTGAGCAAGTCATGGCGGCCTTCCACGAGTTTGTCAAAGGCGACAAGGACATTCTGGTAAGCGGAAAGCGGCTCAGCCCAAACCGAAGCGCCTGAACTGGCGAGGGCGCCGGGTGACTGACTTGCTACAAATGTGCGTTTGAAGCGAGTCGCGATCTGCTCAAAGCTTCCATTCATCGCTGGCTGGCTGGCTGGCTGGCTGGCGTGTGTGTGTGCAGAACGGCTACCTAGCCAGGCTGAAGGAAATCAGAAGCACCCTGGAGATGTCGCCCTTTTTCACGAGTCACGAGGTAGGTAAGCAGCGCTCCCTCCGCAAGCACGAGCAATCTTCTTCTGGACTCTCTCCGGTGTGGTCGCGCAGGTGATCGGCAGCTCCCTGCTCTTCGTCCACGACGCCAGAGGCGGGGCCAAAGTGTGGATGATCGACTTCGGCAAGACCACGCCGCTCCCCGAGGGCGAGCGGCTCGACCACCGAGCGTCCTGGCGGGAGGGCAACCGGGAGGACGGCTACCTTTCCGGACTGGACTCTCTGGTGGACATCATTTCGGCCCTTTTGGATTCACGAGCGCTGTTGTGATTTCATCCCCAGCGGAAACCTTTTCAAGCACGCGCGCACACTTGTCTCTCTGACAAGTTTGTCCCCTTGTGGAGGAAACAAAAACACTCAGTAGCACCCTTTCATGTGCCGCTTTTCAAAACTTGCTTCAAATTGCAGCAGTCGAACGCATTCGGTCGCAGGGACACACTGAAAAGAAAACAATCACAATTCGTCACAGTCATCATTTGTTTCTTTGTATTGTTTTCATTTTTAGTGTGTCCTTCTCTGCCAATTTCTGAACTGTCACCCCTGTTCACATAGTTCACAAGTTTGGCGCCCTCCAGTGGAAGCACGATGAAGGACTATGAACTCCGGTTGACGTCAAAGAAGAATGCAAATGGTGCCTTAAAACCACAAAACGTCTTTGGATTTCAAGTTCGAGTTTTTGCTTTATAGTGTCAGCGCATTTGGGAAACGCTGGACTTTGCTATTTTGGGAGATGTGTTTGTCATGGAGCGAAAGTGAGCATTCTTGCCAAAAGCTGTGCGTCGTCCCTGTCCCGTTGACGGTAGTGCCTGCTGAACACTCGTACTGAGCAATATTTCCACGGCGGTGCAGTGCCCTGACTGTCCTCCCCATCTGACCTCATCTTATTTCTCTCTGCAGTCTTAAAGGAGTGCACGTTAACTTCTTCACCTTGTTGGTCTCTATTTATAATACAGTCTATTTTGTTTTAGCCTATAATGTGTGTCTCTTGGGATACATTTATTGATTGATTGATTTTATTTTATTTTTCATCCTGAGCTTCAGTGTTGGGCATGTGCTCGAAAAAAACCTACATTGTCATGACAAAAGTTTGGGTGCGTTTGGACGACCCTTGAGGAGGCCTTAACCACAACAGAAGCTTATTTATAAACAAACAAAATAAATGAGTCAATGTTGTATTAACGCTATCTTAAATATACACCATTATGCAATTATTGTGCTAATTAGGTCACACGAGAGTAAACAAAGCACTTCCGCGTTTGTTTCCTTGGCGCACCAATGAGAAACCTCGTTCGGCCTTCAACACCCAATGGTACACTGGCATGGGCGGGGCGACGGTGCCAAGTGCGAGAAACTAAAAACAAGTGCGAGAAACTAAAAACAAGTTGAAGCGCGCCAGTAGGGGGCGCGCGCGACGCGTATGCCTCCAACTTTGCTTGGTGTGTGGACATTGCGGCGCTTGTGCCTGCCTGCCTGCCTGCCTGCCTGCCTGCCTGCGCAGAGTTTGGTAAATCGAGACTTTTGACCTCATGGCCTAACTAGATCCGAACGACAACCCACGCACCCGCTCACAAATGTGAACCTTATCCTCCATATTCATAATATAAGGTTTATTCGTTGGGAGTCGCCTTTGACCTCGTGGGAGTCGGAAACGAACCACGTCTGTTGGTGAGTGAGTGAGTGAGATTATCGCGCATTATCGGACGTGTTTAATCTCAGGGCTGCAAATGTTCTATGCATCAATTTCGAAATGTGCATCTTTTTGCTACTCCGATCGTTGCTAGCTAGCTCACATCAACAACATCAACAAGAACAACAACGTGGCGCAGCTTGTTTACAGCGAGCGAAAGCAACCGCGTTGCAGTGGCGTAATTGTCGACTATTTCGAAAGAAGATCAATGTTCAAGTCAACGCATGCATTTTGTAGTCGTGACGTCATGTTTGTTTGTTAACTCGTCTTGTTTTTGAATTTGCGGTCAATAAAGTTGCAAGGTTGTGTTGTTGTTGGCTTAACGGCAACACATGAACTAGAAGCCGTTAACACTTCTTACGTCGTCGTCAACGTGATTGAGTGCCAGGCAGAATGTTAGTTGGAAAGGGCAATTTGCTTGCCAATAAAGTAGTTTCATGTCAGCACGCCAAGTCATTGAACACCTTGATGTTGGTCGGAATCAATTCCCAAATTTGATTGATATGCACTTCAAGTGAAAAAGTTTGTTTCAAAGGCCAACTTAATGTCGTTGTGAAAATGTGCAACGACTGTTGTTTGACCTCTAGGTTTTGTCGATCAGGCCGTCCCTCCCTCCCTGTCTGTCCGTCCGTCCGCCCGCCAATCAGCCTCGCTCTAATGTTTGCCTTATCTCATCATTTATTGTCGTTTAAAGAGGCACGTCATGTGCATCCTGCGTCAACAACACAACTCCAATCACTCCACAGTCGAGCATTTGAGTTGATTTAAATCAAGAGTTATTCATTCGGGTTTTTAGTTCGATTGAAATCATAGTTTCTTTTTCAGATTTCGTGCGAATGTTTTGTTGCTTTTGGTGGTTTTAGATATCATTATGAACAGAGCCTTCAACTTGAGGGTGGCATTGACCTATTATGATTCAAACAACAATTTGCTCATTGTTTCCGCTTCTCTCTGCCCTTTATTTGAAATCAGACTGAAACACGTGTAGTAGACTGTGCTCTATTTTTATTTCCGTGACCCAAGCGTGCGTGTGCGTGTGTTGCACGTGTATGCTTGGGCCTGCAGTGCAACAAACAACAGCTGAGGCTTACTTGTGTCTTTTGCTTTGACGCGCGCATACAAGAGTATCATCAATCAATCAATCGGTCAATTAATTCCTTCAGTGCATGTCTTAGGTCCTCATTTGTCTATCTCTGCAATCATCGTTCTCGTTTCATGCTCGACACGGGAAGTTGATTCACATTTTTGCAACAGTAGTTCCTCATTGGCAGTGGTGTTTTTTTGGAGGGGGGGGGGGGGGGGGGGGGAGTCAAATCGTTTTTCCGTGGCAAACTTTGGCAACGTGAATTACATTACCCGTCCGTCTCCAGGCAGAGCTCCAAGCATGAAAGTAAACCCCAGTGCTATTTCTTACAGTGACTTGGAGGTATTTTTTAATTTCCTAAAGTGTATTACTTTCAGCCCGAATTTGAGTCCAAATGCAAAGAAAACAATTGCTTTCTCCAATAATATGTCTTGATGTAGAAGATGGAACTACTTCCTGGTAAGCCTCCTTAACGGACCAATGAGAAGCCACTTTTCTAACCTGAACACTGCCAATGGGAGATGAGGGAGGCTGGTCTTCATGAGCCTTGACCCAAAAGAGCATCGCGGGCCTCCACGCTTGTTGTGGCGATGAGGTGCCGGCGCCTGGCTACACTTGACGCGCTTGTCCTCTTCACCTTTGACATGATTCTGATTTGGTATGTAGCTCCAAATTAGGCCGGCAGGTCAACGCAAGGCCGCAGCAACGGATTTTTGTTTGTGGCTTTAGCAATTGTTTGCTTTGTGCCGTTTCGCAATCTTTTGCTGTTGCACGATAACAAGTTGGTACAGAGCCATTCAGTCGCTGTGTGTGTGTGTGTGTGTGTGTGTGTATGATTCCGAATCCCCGCTGAGCTGAGCTGAGCTGAGCCAAGTTTCAACATGTTGTCATACCTGAAAGACAAATACACAATAGCGCATAGTGTAGCTGGGGAACGTAGGCGTCGGCAGGCGTGTCCATGACAGACCAAAACATCTCCGTCCGTCTGGCAAATATTTAGGTGGGAATAAAAAGTTGCCGTAGCCCGGCGCCAACGGTGCTTTGCGGGCCCTGACCGAGCGACTGCTAAGCACAGCTATTTTGAGGAGGGGGGCGGCTATGTTTAGCGGTCAAGGCCGGAGGGGGGAAAACAATGCGGCCGGCCCTCCCTCCGACTTTCAACGGCATTCCTGCCGCCTCTTGTCAAATGTGTGGCTGAGGTGACAGCGGGGAGTATTTGAAGCAGTCAAGCGAGCAGGGTGCTTTCCTCCGCTCCACGTCTCTTTTCAACAGTGGCTTGTTTTGCAGCCGTCATGGCAGGCGACATGATGCCGCTGATGCGAGGCCTGGCTAAGCTGAGTCGCGCCGTGGTGGAGACGCAGAAGGAGACGGGTGAGTGGACGCCGCTCCCGCCGGCTTCTCTCTCACCTTGCTTCCAGCGCCTCCACCGTTCAACAATCAATACCAACCTTGGTGTTGGACAGGAGGCCTTCCCGCCAGCGTGGCCGCGGCGCTGACCAAAGCGCAGGTACCGCTTTGCGCTCAACTCTCCAATCTGGCCGCGGTTCCGAACGTGTCCAAATGTTTCCCCATCAGGAGCTGAGTCGGCGGCAAGACGCGTCGCCATCCCAGTTCCCTCGGGACGACTTCTCCGAGTTGGAAGAGCGCGAGGATTTGGCGGCGGGCGCCGCCGCCGCCGAGGGAACCTCCGAGCCGAGCCCGCCGGGCGGGACCGGGACCTCGCCGTTCGCCGGCTACAAAGATCCTTGGCCGGAGTTCAGCAAGAGGCGCTATTGCACGGTCGTCGGGCGCCCGCTGATGACCGGCGCGTGGCTCCGCGGGCGGCGGGCCTACCACCAGGAGCCCTCGTCCTCGGTGAGCGGGCTGACGGCCCGAGACCTGGAGAAGAGCGAGCAGTCCGACGCCAAGCCGCACAAGCAGACGGTGGGTGGGACTCCTAAGCCTTTCCTTTTGACGTGATTGCGACTTCTCACGGGGATCTTTGTTGTTCTATTCAGTTGAGCGAGAGAGCCCGCGAGAGGAAGGTGCCGGTGACCCGCCTGAGCAGACTGGTCAACTTTGGAGGTGACGCATTTTTAGGCCCCCAAAATGAAACGCACGACGGCGCTTTCAAAGGGCTTTTCTGCCTGCGAGAACAGCAAACGCTAGCTTAGCTCCAGCCGGTAGCTAGCCGGCCGCGTTTGCTTCCCGCTCGGAGCCAGATGACCTGAGCTAAAAAGGTGAAACGCGTGCCTCGTGTTTTGCGCCGGCTTTTCTTCTTCCCGCTCGTCGTGCCCTTTGTTTCCTTGCCTCGGATGAGTCGGAAGAAAAACCAAAGAATCTCAGGCAGCGGGATGTCATTGATTGAAGCGCGGCGCCCACGCCGGCACGCCTGCCGACGCACGCGGCGTCCTCCTAACTGGCCCGCCGTCCCCCTAACTGGCCCATGTGCGCAGGTCTGGCCGTGGGTCTGGGTATCGGCGCCTTGGCGGAGGTGGCCAAGAAGTCCATGCGTCATAACCACGCGGCAGGTAACCAACGCTTCCCGACGGACGGCTGGCTGGCTGGCAGGCAGGCAGGCAGGCAGGCAGGCGGGCACGCTGGAGTTGATGGATGGCTTTGATTTTGTGTGCGCAGGAGAGGATAAAAAGGCGGTGCTGGCTTCCAGTCCCTTCTTGTCCGAGGCCAACGCCGAGCGCATCGTCAGGACGCTGTGCAAAGTGCGAGGGGCCGCGCTCAAGCTGGGCCAGATGCTCAGTATTCAAGGTCCGTGGCAAAGCGTTTGCTCACCTGCGGCCACTGAATGGAATAGGGAGGGGGCGTGTTTCTCAATCAATGGCAATGATGATCTTTTTCATCGCCGCTGTATGAAATGGCCCACCGAGTTCGAGCTTCATTGGCTGCTGCCGAGCGTGCACGTTGTGTGCGAGGGCAACGGCGTGCGGCGTCTCGGGTTACGCGACAGGTGGAGGTAGGACACGCCGGCCGTAAACAAGCAGCCGGCGCGATCCGGTTGCACTTGTCGGGCCCTCTCCGGAGGGAGCTCTCTTTATTTATGTCGCTCACAGAGCCAGCGTAGCGTTCTAAGTCAAAGTCCATTGGCCACGTTTGGACTCCCGTCGCAAGGTACAAAGACAACGGCAGTCACTTGAATGGCGGGCGGGCGGGCGGGCGGGCGCAAATCTATTTTCAAAGTGGCAAAATGCGCCACACGTTGCCTCTTCAAGGCCACACCTGCCGTTTCCATCTCGGCATCCTTCTGCTCGGAGATGCCCAAGTGTTTTCTGCTGACTTTGGCTGCTTTCAGACGACGCCTTCATCAACCCGCAGCTGGCCAAGATATTCGAGCGCGTGCGGCAGAGCGCCGACTTCATGCCCATCAAGCAGATGACGGTAAGTCGCTGGCTGGCTGGCTGGCTGGCTGGCTGGCCGGCTGGCTGGCCGGCTGGCCGGCCGGCTGCTCGCGCTGGAGCTCTTTGCCTCTGCTGCAGAAAGCGCTCAACAGCGACCTGGGCCCCAACTGGAGAGACAAGCTGGAGTCGTTCGAGGAGCGGCCGTTCGCCGCCGCCTCCATCGGCCAAGTCCACCTGGCCAGACTCAAGGACGGCAGGGAGGTGGCCATGAAAATCCAGGTGCCTGTCCGGCCGTGCGCAGGTGTCTGCTCTTTGCCACAAAGAAATGCAAAGTCCTTTTTGCTTCCCGTCCTGCTCAGTATCCCGGCGTGGCCCAGAGTATCAACAGCGACGTCAACAATCTGATGACGGTGCTGAGTATAAGCAACGCGCTGCCCGATGGTACGCACGCTCGCTCGCAAAGCGGCTGTAAGCAAACGTCTGACGTCTGCCTTTTGTTGCAGGTCTCTTTCCGGAGCACATGATCGACGTGATGAGGAGAGAGTTGGCGCTGGAGTGCGACTACCTGCGCGAGGCTCGCTGCGCCAAGAAGTTTAGGTCAGCCTTTTTGCTTTTCTTTGAGAAAATAAACGGACGGACGGACAACGTTGGAAATGTGAACTTGCTTGCACACGCTTGATTTGTTGTCTGCACGAGAAAGGGAGCTGCTGAAGGGCCACCCGTTCTTCTACGTCCCGGAGGTGATCGAGGAACTCAGCAGCAGCCACGTGCTCACCACCGAGCTGGTGGCGGGCTTCCCGCTGGACCAGGCCGAAGGCCTCCCGCAGGAGCTCAAGAACACGGTAGGGAGGAGGCCCTCTGGTGGAGAGGCCAGGAACCGCGCCCCCTGGCGAAGCCGGCTCACGTATTCTTGCCGCGTTCAGATCTGCGAGAACATCCTGAAGCTGTGCCTCAGAGAGTTGTTTGAGTTCCGCTTCATGCAGACCGACCCCAACTGGTCCAACTTCCTGTACGATCCGCAGACACACAAGGTGAGTCCGTCCGTGTCCAAAGAGGAAAAAGGAGCACTGCCGCCGCCGCCGCCGCGTTCCTGACTGCCCTGCCCGCAGGTAGCGCTGCTGGACTTTGGCGCCACCAGAGGCTTCGATCAACATTTCACCGACGTCTACATCCAAGTAAGTCTCCTGGGGTCGCCAGCGCGTTTCAAAGCCGGCGTCGCGGCTGACCCGCTCGCTCATTGGCGGCGCCAGGTGATCCGCTCGGCCGCCGAGGGCGACCGGCAAGGCGTTCTGAAGAAGTCCATCCAGATGAAATTCCTCACCGGTTACGAGTCAAAGGTCAGCGTGCACGCATAGGCGCTGGCGCGTAGGTGGTGCGCTGATCCGGTTGGTGCGCGCAGGCGATGGAGAACGCCCACGTGGACGCGGTGATGATCCTGGGCGAGGCCTTTGCCTCACCCGACACGTTTGACTTTGGCGCGCAGTCCACCACGGAGCGCATCCACAACCTGATCCCGGTCATGCTGCGCCACCGCCTGACGCCGCCGCCCGAGGAGACGTACTCGCTGCACCGCAAGATGGGCGGCTCCTTCCTCATCTGCTCGCGGCTCAACGCCAAGCTACGATGCAAGGATATGTTCCAGGAGATCTACCGGCTCTACTGGGAAGGCCGCAGGCCGCCCCCGCTTTGACGCCCGAGTCCCGAGCGTGCCGGCGTCCGGTCCCAGGCCCAACCCAAGTGTGGACAAAAAAAAGCAGCGCCATAAGTGAATGGCGTTTTTGAATTGGTTTTGTTCTTTTTTTTTTTTTTTTTCCTGTTTTGTTGGACTTTGACGAGATGATCAGGGTTTGGAGGTGGGGGGAGTCTTTGAGGTCAGTCGGTCGGTGTGGACCAGGACGGGAAGTGTCGTCTTCTCGGCCCTCCGTGTTTCCGCTTCAGATTGAGACCAGCTTGCAACCCCTCAAAAAAGGCTTTCAAGTGATTGAATACTGGAATCATTTTCATTCACCTGGCTTATGTATGTCCTTGCTGCTGCTGCTGCTGCTGCTTTGCTTTTGGAGGTGACTTTTAAAGAAGCTCAGGATGATCTTTTAGCACGTCACACCAAATGTAGAAAAATCTCCCTCCCTTTTGTGTCCTGCGCCCATGTACTATGTGGATTCCAATGGATTAAAACGGAAGCGTGTGTGCCGTGAGGCTGTTTGTTTCTTGTGCCTTTCAAACAAGCTTGTCAGTGGGCGGCTTGTGAGGTAGTGCCCATCTATTTGTGAGCTTCTCTCTTCTTTCCCAAGGAGATCAAGATGGTGGGAAAGTCGTCATAAATGTTTTGACAGCGTTCTCGGGGCCGGGCCGGGCCGGGCTCTCCCGTGTTTACTTTGGTGCTCGCAGAAGAAGCTCCTTATTTGGTCAGTCGGCGGCAACTTCCAAGGCCGGGCCGGGCGGGCGGGCCGGGCGGGCGCGTGGTGGACCACCGTGTTGCTTCCTGCTTGCTATGCAACCAAAGTGCAGTCAGCACAAACAAGCAGGTTTTTCTTTTTCATCCTCACCGCAATGTTTGTGACCTGTATGTCGATGACTGACTGGCTAGGGAGATAGAAGAGGAAAAAGTGGACTCCCTTTTTCAGGCATCTTTTATTCCATTTGGATGTCAGAGATGGCAAGTTCAGGCCCAGAAAGCAAAAGCCCTGCCCGCCACGCTTAGCCAAAGTGTGCTTCCTAAATCAAATGATGAGAGCAGCAATCATTCCAATCAATTGTTTTAATAGCAAGATGTTGTGTCACACAATTGAGCTACATTGCGATCATAACTTTGTTTACAGTTGAAAAAAGACAGAAGTAACCCGCATTACTACATTCATTTTCAAGCAGCAAAACAACAACAACAACAACAACGGCGGCATCATTCAAAGATTGGGAGATTTTCTTTTCGTTTTGGAAAACTTGCTCAAGCTTTGTGTCGTGCTGTGCGCTACCCACACGCAACGGCAGTCAACTTGGTGTCTCCCATCTGTCGAGTATTTTGCAGCCAATGGAACACATTTATAGCTTGTTTCTTTTTTTGGGAAGGGCCTTTGGAAACAATATATATGGCCAAAGAGAAATAGTTTTTCTGTAGGCTACTCGATTGATTCTTGAGATGAGTGTTCTTGCCATTTTTTCGGGGGTCTGCGTACTCACGACGGACATTGATCCCAAATACTAGAGAAGGGGTAGGCAATTGCGGTCGGGCCGCCGGTGTCCTTCCTGCGTGTTTTCTATGTCAAATGGTCAGCGAATCGATCATTAGCAAGGTCTGCTGGATAACAATGCTGATCATTTGAATCGGGTGTCTCGCAGAAAACATGCAGGGCACCGGCGGCCGGGTGGGCGGAGCGCAATTGCCTACCCCTGTGCTCGTCGCCCGCCGCTTCTTTCGGTGTACACGACCTGGCCACCAGAGGGCAGTATAACAGGGTCACGCGGACACAAAGGAGGAATGGTTTGTTTTACGACTGTGGTCGTTGACGCAAGGCAAGGCAAGGCACGACTGTATTCGTGTGTCTTGCTTGGAAAACGTTGATGTTTCGAAAATAACACTGCGAGTTATGATCACCACGAGTTCCCGCTCAGCCTGAAGGCCGCAAAGATTTCGCCAGATGCTGCTAGCACACCAAGGTGTTTGGTTTTGTGTTGTGTTGCGTTGCAAGGAAAAACCGTTCCAGGTGCCTCGCTCCCTCCCGAGCCCTCTCAGACGTCCGGCGGAACGCCCTGATCTCGGTAGCCTGCTTGACCAAAACAACAAGGTACGAAACAACCTGATCAATTCGGGGCTACGCTACGCTAGCTGGGATTTGGGAAGCGTCCTTTGGAAGCAAATTGCACATCGAGGGAAAAGAAAGAAAGAAAAAAAAAAAAGAACCTACCGTCAGAAACTTCGGGGAGAGCATGTGGGAAGGAGACAAAGAAAGAAAAAAAGAAAGAAAAGCCAGTTAGTGCTTCAGCATCACCAACGTGTCACGCTGAGACAAAAAGCGCCCATGAAAAAGCAAGCCATGAAAAGACGGCAGGCAGGCGACTGTGTGGGAGGAGGATGCAACTCATGAGGCGGGCGGGCGGGCGGGCGCATGCACGCCCGGATGCACGGTGAGCCGCCATTGGATTCCTTCTTTTGAATTGTTGCAAAGCGCAATCTTAGCATGTTGAAAAGTGTGACATGCGACTGACTTGCCAGGATGACCATGTCCATGCCCCAGAAGATGCTCATGATCCAGCCCACCATGATGACGGCCGTGGCCATCTGGATGAGGGCCGCCGCCACGTTGAGCCAAAAGATGCAGCAGACGCCGCGCTGGGCCGCCAGCTCGCTCCGAGCGCCGCACAGCGCCGCAAAGGCCGACACCAAGGTACCTGCAGCACACGCCGCCTCATAGATTGAGCCCAAATGGCCTTGTGAGGAAACTTGGCTTTAGAGCCACAGCGGGAGAGCGAGCCAAAAGCCAAGCGTTCGCCAATTATACAGCCAGAGAGACAGCAATCCAAAAAAGAAAATGATCTTCACTGAGCGCCGGACTAATGACTATCATTACACCGAGAAGTCTCGGAAGCGCTCGCTCGCTCGCTCGTGTGGGAGCTTAATGAGCGAGTGTGAAAAAGACAGCAGGAGAGGAAAGCTGAAAAAGGAGCGAGCGAGCGAGCGAGCGGCCGGCTTTTCTTTTTTCCTTCTCGCGCTCGTGCAGGAACGACGGACAATAGTGCAGGACTCCAGTCTTGGTGAGGAACGGCCGAGATGGCTGCGGCCTCCTCACCAGCAACTTGCCAGATTGAATTTCAGATAGGACAGGAGATGACGCTGGGCCGGGCCGGGCCGGGCTCCAAATGTGCGCAATCAAATGGGATGATTTGAATTGGGCCTCCGGGGTGGCTCCAACAAAAGCGCGTCCGGCAGCCAGCCAGCCAGTCAATTGTGTTGGTTTTCAAACGGGGTTGTCACGGCAACTGGCGGTCAGCGCTCAATGAACGCTCGAGACATTCCAGCAACCGCACAGGTGCTGGGGACGATTTAGTCAAGATGACATGTCGAGTCGACACGGCAGCCAAAAGGAGGGCAGGGCGTCTGTTTGTGACATTTTCAAGCGGATGCTCGGGAACGCACACGGGTGACATAGCAGCAAAAGCCTCTCCCATTCTCTAGATTACATGGAACAAATCAATCAGTCAATGAAGTTGCAGCCGTCCGTCGCTCTCTGTTTTTTTGACAAAACCCCAAAAAGTGTTCAAATACTTGGGGATTGAGCAAAAGGACGTCACCAAACTTGACATCCTGCCTGCCTGCCTGCCTGCGTGCGTGCTGTGTCTCTGAAACGACTTTAGAAATGGGCCGCGTGTCAAGCACATCAGCTAAGCATACGGGCTAGCTCCAACTAACTCACCTAGTCCAGGTACGAAGGTGTTGAGGAAGAGGCAGATGACGGCCAGAGGGAAAGGCATTGTGGGTATGGCGGCCCTCAGGGGTCCCTTCTTCTCGCGGACCTCCACCACCACGCCGCTCCCTGCCACCGGCTGGGTCGGGACGGCCTTGACCCCCGGCGCGCTCCCGTCCTTCTGTGCCATCTTAACAGGTCAACGCAGGCCAAAGTGCTCCTCCGAGCGAGTTAGCCAAATGAAGATGAATCATAGTCAGAATAGGACGGCTGGACTTTCTTTGTGACTTGTCTGCAGCCTTCCCAGACTGAGAAAGCGCTGGCGACAAATGCTTTCCTTTTTCAACTGCCCACCCCCTGGCCATTTAAAGCCACAGCGCACCCCTGAAAGCTGGTTGGTGGAGATCGGCCATCGGAGCCCTCAAATTGCATTGAGAGGGACGTGAGGCCGCCAGACCGGCTCTCGCTACTGTGCCCGGCCCAGCCGAGCCGGCCGGGTCAGCTGGCAAACTTTGTTTTGGGCCGCGCTGAGATCCAGTCAGCCTTCACGCTCTTGCCGTTGTTGACTCGGGCTGGTGGTTTGGACACGGCTCCTAAATGGTGGCCTGGCTTCCCCCTGCCCGCTCCCGTCCTCGTCTGGGCCCTCATCCTCTCGTCTCCTAGCAACCCCAGAAGCTACGGCTAATGACTCGGGCCCGCCTCTTTGGCTCCGTCTGCCACTTTTAATGTCCTCTTGCGTGTGAGGGACCGACCGCTAGGTGGCAGCAGAGCCTCAGCACAAAGACTCAAGCGCAACATAATAGTGAGTAGCAATAAAAATGGACACCCCCCCATTCAAGCGCAACGTAATAATAGTGAGTAGCAATAAAAAGTGAACATAATACCACCGTTTGCTCCTAATAATGCAGTATAAAGAAAAAAGACAAACATTAGCTTCTTTGTGTTTTCTTCCTCTCGCTCATGCTTGGCAAGTTTCCATAGCTTTGGTCTCTTGCAGTCTCTCCGTGACGTTGCAGCTGCCGTTAATCAACACGCCGCCGCTCCCTTTTGGCGACGCGACGTGACTCGCCCTCCCTCGGCTTAAGCCGAGGAATGACAACAATGGAATTGATCCTTGTTGGAGTTTGGGCAAAACAAAGCACCCTTGAAATCTTGATCACATCCACCAAATTGCCTCCCGTCTACTTCAGTGACCTTTTGACCCCCCCCAGTTGAAGCAAGCAGCGTAAGATTTGGCAGGCACGCTTCGAGCGGAGGCCATTTTGAGGCAGGCTTTCTATTTTAGCGTGATGTACGGCTTCCTCGTCCACGCCAACACGCACATTTGTCACACCTTTGTGACACGCTGTCATTTGACGTCAGGGACAAGGCGCCAATTTGTCGTGCGGCGTATTTTTTCCCTGGCGCAACAGATAAGATACGGCTTCGTCCCACTGGGTGTCGGCATCTCCCTTTTCCTGCGTGTCAGGGTCAAGCTGAGACGGGAAGCGCGTGCAAGAGCCCCCTCCTCCAAATATCTTATCATTCCGTCGTCAGAAAAAGGCCCATCCGTAAATAGAAAGTCAGAAAAAGGCCAACGTGATATTCTGTGTGTGTTTTTAATCCAAATCAAACGAGACGGGTAAGGTGCTCATCGACGCGCTCGACAGTACACCACGGTCGCGCTTTTATTTCACCGTGTTGCTATAGCTTTCCATGAAATGAGAGAGAGGACAATTTCAATGCAGCGAGCTTAGCCTAGCCTAGCCTAGCCTATCTTAGCTTTAGCACTCTGCAACGGTTTTCCTCTTGGAAGGAGGCAGGAGATGCGCCGGCAGGTCGGCGGGCAGCTCGTGTCCCTCCAGCTTGACTTTGATGAGGTGGTTGGCCAGCGCAAACTCGTCGTCGTCCAGCATGCCGTCCTTGTCGATGTCGGCCAGCTTCCAGATCTTGCCCAGCACCGAGTTGGGCAGCTTGGACTTGAGCATCTCCCGCTTGGCGTTGGCGCCCGTCACCTTGCCGTCGACGGGCGACAGCGTGTAGAAAATCTCGTCGTAGGCCGGCTTGTCGCGCGCCACCACCCAGTCGGCCTCGTCGATGCCCTCGCCGGCGCCCTCCCCGTAGCCGTGGTTGAAGGGCCCGTGGAGGGTGCCGTCGAATGCGCCGCCCTTTACGGCCGCCGCCGGCCGCCGCGTTTCCTCCTGGCGCACCAGCACCATCAGCCCGGCGATGTCGTGGGCCAGCATGTCGTCCGCCGCCTCCAGCAGCTTGGACTTGAGGGGCTGGAACTTGGTCAGGTCCTGGGCTTGCAGCTGGTCCTGGACGGACGCCACACACAAATGCGGGAGGGAAGACTCCACTCTATCAATCTATCTGGCAAAAAATGTCCAAATACCTGCATCCGCTTCAGATTTGGAAAATCTCCGGGCGATATCTGATGTTCCCGCTCGATGCGCTTGTAGATGTCGCCCAGGCTGGCGATAAGCTCCTTCTTCTTGTTGTCCCTGCCAAACACCGCCGGCATCTCCTTCTTCAGGGAGCTGATGATGTAGGCGTGAACCTGCGTCACCCCACCCCCCAAAAAAAAAAGATGATCATTTTTTCGAAACATAAGAACAATGTGGAGAAAGTTGACCTTTGCCAGCCGGGCCCGCTTGATGAGATCGTTGAGCTTCCGGAGCGCGGCGTTTCGCGGCAGCGACTGGATGTCCTTGAACAAGTCCTGCTCCTCGGCCTCAAACAGCTTCCTGTTGTCGGCTATCAGCAGCGGGTGCGACCAAAAGGAGCCGATGTACACGCGGATCACCTGCCGCAAACGAGTCGTTTTTCTCGGCGAGCTCCGACAGCTCCCGTTGACGACGGACGGACGGACGGCCCTCTACCTCCGGCGTGTTGACGATTTTCCCCAGTGACCACATGAGCGCGCCGTATACTCGCATCAGCTGCTGAGTCTCGATCTGGTCGGCCTTGTTCAGCACCACCCTGGCGGAAAAACATTGGGCTGGCATTCTGGCATCGGGCGGGCGGGCGCCGCCGCCTGCAACTACCTGATCTTGTCCTCGTGGTTCTTCAGCGCCTTTATCACCTCGGAAAACTCGTCGGAAATGTCCAGTTTGTGAGCGTCGAAGAGCAGGATGATCCGGTCCACGCGTTCGGCAAACCACTCCAAGACGGCCGCAAAGTCGTAGCCTGAGAGGAAAAAGGTCCCGAGTGGCGGCCGCGTGCTTTTGCCGCAAACGTGTCAAAAGCCACACCGTGCAAAGTCCAACTCGCCAGCGTCTTTAATAGCCAACGGCTAGCTAGCTAGCGTGAATGTTGTTAGTGTGCGGCTTCTTGCGCAAAGGCCCCAAGCAAAGGCTCCACGGTCTTGGTGGCGGGAATCTATCTGCACATGCTTATTTCTTTCCTCACGCTATTCTAGTCTCGCAAGCCATGTGCTCGGATTCCCAAAAGCGGGAGCAAGAAGCCGCTCGGCAAATTCCTAGACACGCCAATACCTCCGTAAGGGCATCGACGCAGGGCGCTATAGCCTGAGGCCGCCGCCGCCGCCTCCTCTGGACACACCAAAGACAAGGCAGGCACGAGCGACGCGTCAAACGTGGACACCAATTGTTCGGCGCCAGACAAAAAGGGCCCGCCAGAGGAACTCTTTTGTGCGTGGCAACGGCGCCGTCCCGTGCAGACTGAAAAATGCTAGCTCCCTACCTACCGCCCTCCCTCCCTCCCGTTCATGCTCAAATGGGGAAGACGTACGGCACGTGGCCGATCAAGGCGCATTTGTCAAAGCGGAATGGATGGACCGGCAATACCTCGACTGATTCTCTGTTTCTCCCCTGACAGGATCCCCGGCGTGTCGATCACACTGATGCTCTCCAACACCGGGTTAGTCAGCTGGGCGCACACAAACCTGATTGATGATGGAGTATTTTGCCGCTCAGAGCAGGCGGCGGCAAAGGAAAGCGGCGTCACGACGCAAACCTGTTGAGGAAGGCGTTCCCAAAGGCGTTGAGCTTCCGGAAGGGTTTCTTGGGGTCCACCACCAGGGCGTTGCCGGGGATCACGCCCTCCGTGTCGCCGTGCATCACCGCGATGAAGGAATCGGTGGTGGGCTCGGGACCGATGCGCATCCCGGGAAAATCCTGCTCCAATAGGTAGCTGCGAGACAAGTCGGTCGCAAATGTCTCAGATGGCAGATGGCGGCGGCTTTAGCGCCCGCATGGGCTTAAGCCGAGGAAACGGAACGTTCTGGCGTGGCACCCGCGACCCGACAAACCAGTCTGCTTAATTATCCGAGCGTCGGCGCACGGTTGCTTTGATGCAAGGCCCGAGTCGGGGAAGTCCAAAGAATTTGCTGCGTCATGCGCGCTTTGGCCTGTCAACTTTGTCACCTGCGCGTCAAAAGCCAGAACGGCCTCCAGATTGTCGAGGGTGAGCGCGAGCGGCCCGTTTTCCCAATCTTGCCGTGGGGCATGTGACTCGGGGGCCGCTGGAAATTTGGATTGAAAAATGTTTCTTTCAAGTGTTAACAGATGTCAGGACGCCCCCCCCGCCCCCATCTTTCCAATAAGCGCCCGCACCTTGCTGAGGAGCGAGCGGTGCCTGGCGGTGCCGCCGCTGACAGCTCGCTTATGGAATGCGTGGCGGAGCAAAAGACGGAAGCAACCTCCTTTGGTTTTGAGACGGTCCCAGATAAGAACAACGCGATATATCTCGTCACGGTTCTCGGCGGTCGGGATTTGCAGCGTATAAAGTCGAAAGAGAACAAATGTGTGGCCGAAGCCCCTTGAGACGGCGAGCCAAATGCTGGATTCAAAGGTGCTTTTGAATGTGGGTGGCTTCATGGAATCCGCTTGAATTTGTGTGTGTGTGTGTGTGTGTGTGTGTGTGTGTGTGTGTGTGTGTGTGTGTGTGTGTGTGTCGTCCTCACCGTATGAAGCTGGTCTTGCCCGTGGAGTACTGGCCCACCAACAGCACCATGGGCTTGTTGTCAAAGTCGGCGTCCTCCAGCGCCGGCGAGTGGAACTCGTGGAACTTGTAGCTCTCCTCCAGCGGCAGCAGCTTGGTCTTGTAGAGCTTCTTCAGGCCGTCGCTGACCGTCTGGAAGACCTCGGGCTCCTTCTTCCTGCGGTCGTCGCCTCCCAGCCAGCTGAACATGATGATTCTTGCTGGCGACCTGCTGGCGGTGAGTCCCAGAGAATGCGTTTGGCGTGTCCGTCCGAACGGGGTCGCTAACAACAGATGATCTCAATGTGTTGGGCTTTCTGAATCCAAATATTTGTTGGGTGGGTGTGGTTCGAGGCAGATAATTCGACGCTATCATCAGTAGACAAGAAAAAGTCAACACGCAAGCTGTCGAGATGTTGTGTCAATCACAGTCGGCAATTTCTCTCCATCCGAGTCGGGTCTTTCGAAAAGGACAAACACGCACCTTTGTCTGAGCGAGCGAGCGAGCGAGCGATTGATTGATTGATTGATTCCACTATGGCTTGCGATCGTCCGACAATGGGGCCGTGGGCGAGCACAGGAATCCCATCAATGATGCACCGAGCTGCTGCCGCCGCTTCTTGCCGGCCGGCCGGCCGTCTGCCGCCGCTCTCCTTCCTTCCTTCCTTCCTTCCCTCTGCCCAGTCTTCCTTTGCACCACCACTAAAAGTCAGTCGATTTGCGTCCTTTGAAATTCAAGTCGCCAGCGAGCGAGCGAGCGAGCGAGCACGAGTGTTTGGAAGCAGGCGCTATGGTTAGGCAGGCAGGCGGTTTGTCTGCCTCGATCGCTTGCGCTCTGTCTCTCTCTGTCTCTGTCCCCTCCTCCGGAGCTCGCATTTAAATGTCAGCTCGCTGGGAAATCCGAGCCCACCGGAAGTGGACACAGGCGCTCCCGTGGCCCGCCCGGTGATGCTGTCTGATAACAATAAAGCGCGATATATGTGCGAAAATCTCGGAAATGGCAAACATTCATCCGTTATTGCTTTATTCTTTCTAAAATAACTTTATTTATTAGACAATGAATGGGGAAAAATAACGGTTTTCCCAACTCCAGCAGAAAAAAACAACAACCACCAGTAAGGCTTCTGTTACAAGCCTTACAAGTGGTCCAGTTGCGTGAAAAGAAAACATCCAGGCAGCAGCTCGGGCAGGCCTACTTGTCGGAGATGACCAAGTCCCATTTTCTCACCATGTCCTCCACTTCCCAGCACGGCGGCTCCGCCTCCTCCCACCACGCACACCTGCCAAACAGCTCCTCCGACCTCAGATCGGCCTCGGCGACCTCCCCTCGGCCCGACGGCATCTCCGGCCCCCTCTTTTCAGGGTCCCGTTGGACGCAAAGCGGTCCCCCTCCCTCGCCTGGCTCCGCCCCCGTCGGCGCCAGGACGTCAGCCTCGTCCGCGGCTAGGTTCCAGGGGTCGCCGCGGGAGGTGAAGGCGAGCGGCGGGATCTCCGTATCTTCTTTGGGCCTCCGGTACGAGTCCCCGGCGGGCTCCGGCGCGGGCGTTCTCCGGTCGTCGGGAACTGTATTTGCCAGATAGGTCATTGCAAAGTCTGCCTGAGTTTGGCCGGCCTGTCTGCTTTGCGCCTGCGACACGTAGCACTGACGAGTGGCATTTCTAAGGCCCAACTCTTCGGGGCGGGCCAACTCTTCAGGGCGGGCGCTCCTCGCTTTCCCGCCATCCGTCGCAGCCGGCCCGACCACCCCGTAGCTCAAAGAGTCACCGCAGCGCTCTTGGGGCGGCGGACGCTGAACGCCGGGTACGCAGTCCGGCGCCTTGTCGCTCTCGGCGTCTTCCTCGGAGCTACGCTGGCTCGTCAAGGGGCCGACGGGGTCCGGCAGCAAAGTCGCAAGGTTGGGTTGAAGGTGCGAAGAAGCCGCGTCCTGAGAGGCAAAGGGACGGACGGAGACGTGAGAAGCTAGATAGCCAGCGCATCGCCGCCGACACCTAGCCCGGCCTGGTTATTACCATTAGCAGGCTCCGGGGCCGTTTCTGTCCGTCGCCCGTCAGGTAGTGATAGAGAAGGTAGGCCAGCACCAGAAAGGTGCAGATGCACAGCGATGGGACCACGATGCCCACGGCCGCCAGCCGCGCCTGCCCGATGACCGGATCTGGGCAAAGAAGCGCCGCGTGGCACGGCGTGGCGTCACATCACCGTGGGACTCGGGCGACAGCAAAAGAAGCTAACCTTGGCCCGTGGTGATGCAGCGCCTCTCGGAGCGGTGGCAGCGGAAACGCCCCGCCAGGAATCGGGCCTTGGCCGAGAAGCAGTATTCCGTCTCAAAATCCATCCGTCTGTATTCGTACGGGCTGGATGTGACTGCAAAATGGTGCTGTCAAATAGCAACGGTGCCGTTCGTCAATGGTCAATGGACCGTTTTGGACAGCGCCGCTCGCTGGCTCGCTGGCTGGCTCGCTCACCACTCGCTCTCGACGGCGATTGTGAACCGACAGGTTGTAAGTCATCTGCGGATAAAGTTGCGCCATGGAAACGGGCAGCCCGCGCTCATCCGGCTGATACCTCATTGGACCCGACAGGTTCACGATGGCCACGTCCTCCTTCACTTCCACCGAGATCTGAGGTTGGCCAAAGCTCGCTATTGGGGGAAAGACACCCAAGTATTAGGCAATTGAAAATCCAATTCCTTTCTTTCTTCTTCTTTATCGCGGCAGGCAGGGAGCGTTTGCATGTCAAGTCGCAGCGCGTGTCGCCGGACTCACTGTCAGCCTTGGGCTTGAAGCGCCTGGGGGTCACGACCCACTCGGAAAAGGCGGCGCCGCCGGCGCGCACCCGCCCGTAGTACAACTGCTCGGGGTCCCGCGTCTCGTTACTTAGATCGCACCAGGTCCTCTCCGTTTCCTTGCACTGTGGCACGGGCCTCCAGTTCAGCGGCTCGCTCGCTCCTACGCTGTCTCCGTAGCTGAGGGAGGGAGAGCAGAGCAGAGCAGAGCAGAGCAGAGCAGAGCAGAGGAGAGGTCATGCTGACGGCAAAACACAAATGCAGAATCCAGAAAGGCCGCTTACAAGGCCAACTGCGCGGTGTAGCGGGTGCCTTCCGGCGTTTGCTTTCCGGGGAGCCATTCGAGCACGTTCCTCAGGTTCAGCGAGGAGAAGGTGACGTTGACGGGGCTCGGCGGACAGGAGGAGCCTGCGGTGGTGACGGGGGAATACCATTCCACACTCATAGTTTTCAACTTATTTCCCAAAGGCCTCGTCGTAAAATGCTCCGTTATGTTTTGGAGTTTAGCCCCACCCACCCGCTGATTTATTCGTCCCCGGCCCCCAAAGCGGCCGGGACGGACACACGAAGCCAGTCGCACACCTACCTACCTACCTACCTACCTACCTACCTGTGGAGGAGTCCAGACCCCCGAAAATCACAAGGAATAAAACAGCCCTCATGGGTCAAAGGGGTGGGCCCTCACGTTTCGATCCAGATAGACGCTGATCCTGCCGCCGCCGCCGCCAAATTCGGACAGATTGGGAAGGAAACATGTAGTCAAGTCACGACGACAGCCAAAACGCAACTGACAAGCGAGGACTAGGATGGTTTTCAGAGAGAGAGAAGCATGTAACCTGAGGAATGTGATCTCACCTGTTGAGCTCGCCTGTGTGTGGATATGCAAATGAGCCCAATTAGGAAATAAATAAATAAATAAATACACCCCACACCCTTGAAGCCTATTTGATAGGAATGTGTATTGATTTCAATCGAATTGTGAGGGTCTTGATGACGTTGGGCAATGCGCAAAGCAAAAAGAATCAAACGCGACGCATTTGCAATTAGACACACAGGCGGTCGCCAAATGGAAATAAGCACTCCTCTCAAACGCAATACAAGTATTGATTTCAAGCCTTGACAATATATTGGAAAGGCCGGAACCGTCTCCGTCCACGCACGTAGTTTGACTCCGGAGCATTTTGACTGTTGCACTCGCTCGCACCGAGCGACAAAAAGAGGCGGAAAACATGGCGCTGCTAACGATGGAGACGCAGCTCCAGAGCATCTTTGAGGACGTTGTGGTAATATTGCTCTTTCCGTGTGTTTGCCAGGCAGGACGAGAGGGAGGGCTCGCTGGTTCTCGCTGGTTCTCGCTGGTTCTCGCTTAACGATGCTAAACAACAACACTTTTCTTTCACCCAAATATGGGTCCAGTAACACGTACACTTTTGTTGGTTTTCCCACTCGATATCATCTCATTTAGTTGTACCTTACTATTGTTGTTGTGTCCAATCATTTCCATGGTGTTTTAGCTCAAAAACAGGAGGAACGTTTTGGCTTGGCTCATACTTGTCTGACTTGTGGCATTTTCTGGCTCTTTTTTTTTCTCTGCAGAAAACGGAGATGGTGGAGGAGGCCTTTGCTGGGTAATGTTGAGCTCGCTCGCTCGCTCGCTCTTCTGGGGTTCGGGTTATGGAGGTGGTCGGGCCACCATGTTTCATCAGTGCTGGGGGCGATGCCGTTTTAAATGTTTCTAGACAGAATTGTTTTCCCTAATGGACATCGTCGCCCAATGTACGCATGCTCAAAACACGACTGTGTTGTCAGGATGTGCATGGACAGTCCAGAGGACGAGAGGACAAAGTTGGACAGCTGTCTCAGGGCCTTTGGCCAATACTGGGGAACGCTGCCTCAGGTTTGCACAGCCGCGCCGATACGACCCGGGAGCGGTCGCAATCACTCGGCTTCTCGTCTTCCCGCAGGAGTCTCACGAGCAGTGCGTGCAGTGGATCGTGCGATTCACGCACGGCCAGCACAGTCCCAAAAGAATATCCTTCCTCTACGACTGTCTGGCCATGGCCGTGGAGACTAATCTCTTGCCGCCGAGGTAGTAGGAGCAAAGCCACAATTTGGATGGCCCCAGTTTGTTTTCATTCTTTTTTTTAACACTCTGTATTCGTGCGTCAGGATGGTGTGCACCGCTCTGATCAGCTCAGACACCTTGGAGTGGGAAAGGACTCAACTGTGGGCGCTGACTTTCGGACTCATCCGAAAAATCATCGGCGGGGTAGACTACAAGGTTTCTCGTTGTTCTTTCTTCATTGAGTCTTTTTGTTTGTTTGTTTGTTTTTCAAGATGCCTGTGAAAACTTGCGCGAACGTTCCAGGGCGTTCGAGACCTGCTGAAAGCCGTGCTGGATAAAATCCAGACCGTTCCCATCACCGTCAGCTCGGCCATCGTGCGCCAGTTGCTGACGGCCAGAGAGGTGCGTGCGTGCGTGCGTGCCTGCCTGCCTGGCTGCCTGCGTGCCTGCCTGCCTGCCTGCCTGGCTGCCTGCCTGGCTGCCTGCCTGCCTGCCTGGCTGCGTGGCTGCCTGCCTGCCTGCCTGCCTGCCTGCCTGCCTGCCTGCCTGCCTTTGGGGCTTGAAGTAAGCGTGCGCTTTGTGCTGCGTTCCAGGTGGTGGAGTACATCTTGGACAGGAACGCCTGCCTCCTGCCCGCCTACTTTGCCATCACGGAGATCCGCAAACTGTATCCGGAGGGACAGCTGTCGCACTGGGTGAGGACGGCCGTAGCTTTTGCCGCTTCTTCCCCGTCCGTCCCTCTGAACGCACGGCACACGCCTGCCTCCCTGCCCGCCCGCAGCTTCTCGGCAGCTGCGTATCCGATTTTGTGGACAGTTTCCGGCCCACCGCCAGAATCAACTCCATCTGCGGTAAGGAAAGGAAGGGCAGCGGAAAGGCGTACGGCTCGCCGCGGCGCTCGCTCGCTCAGCCTGGCCGATGTCGCCCGGCAGGTCGTTGTAGCCTGTTGCCGGTGGTGAACAACAGTGGCGCCATCTGCAATTCCTGGAAGCTGGACCCCAGCACGCTGCGCTTCCCGCTCAAAGGCATGCTGCCCTTCGATAAGGTAGGAGCGCGAAAGCGATGGCAAGGCGGCCTGGCCGGCTGACCTTTGCGGCGTGCTCGCAGGACCTGTTTGAGCCGCAGACGGGCCTGCTGCGCTACGTGCTGGAGCAGCCCTATTCCAGAGAAATGGTGTGCAACATGTTGGGACTCAGCAAACAGGTAGTCAGTCCTGTCAGCCCTCCTTTGTGCTGGTGTGTCTTGCTTTCCCACAAATGCTAGTTAAAATGTTGCAATAGTCATTTTGCCTGGGAAACGCCGCTCTGCCGACAAACGTGCCACTCGCATTGCCACGCGTTTGAGCCCGCATGCTTTTCTTTTTTTATTGGGGGGGGGGGGGCACCAAGCAATCTCTTTGCTCGTGAGTCACCACTCTTCTCTTTCTCTTGTGTGTCTCCCTCTTTTCTTTGATTTCCTCCCTCTTTCTGTTTCTCTCCTGCGCTCGCTCGTCTCGCTAAGACTCTGAACATTGCCCAGGTATGTCCTCCTTGCTCCTTCTCCTTCTAATTGTTGGTGAATGCGGCCCATCTGGATGTGTTTTTTTTGTTTTTTTTTTTAAGCGGCTCACTACGCCACGTCGTGGTCTCGGTCCGTCCGTCCTTCCTTCCTTCCGGTGGATGACTTGTCTGTCCGTCTGTCTGTCTGTCTGTCCGGCTGAGAAGCAAAAGCAGCGCTGTCCCGTGCTGGAGGAGCAGCTGGTGGACCTGGTGGTGTACGCCATGGAGCGCTCGGAGACGGAGGAGCACTTTGACGCCGACGCGGGCGGCACCAGCCAGCTGCTGTGGCAGCACCTGTCGTCGCAGCTCATCTTCTTCGTCCTCTTCCAGTTCGCCAGTTTCCCGCACATGGTGCTCTCGCTGCACCAGAAGGTCAGGGTCTCGGGCTTGTTCTTTGTGCTCCTGCAAAGTTCACGCTTGCTGTCTCCGGCTGCAGCTTGCAGGAAGGGGTCTTATCAAAGGGAGGGACCACCTGATGTGGGTCCTGCTGCAGTTCATATCAGGAAGCATCCAGAAGAACGCCTTGGGCGACTTCCTTCCCGTCATGAAGCTCTTTGACCTGCTGTATCCCGAGAAGGAGGTCCGTCGGCCCGTCGGTCCGCGAGCGGATCCCAGCGGTGCCGGCTCATTTCCCTTCCGCCTCGGTTTCCCCAGTGCATTCCCGTTCCGGACATTAACAAGCCCCAGTCCACCCACGCCTTTGCCATGACCTGCATCTGGATCCACCTCAACCGCAAGGCGCAAGGCGACTCCAACCTGCAGATCCCCATCCCGCACTCGCTCAAACTGCACCACGAGTAAGCACAATCCAATGCGGCGTGTCCATTTGGAGTAAGCGGACCGGCCTCTTCTTCCGGCAGGTTCCTGCAGCAGTCGTTGCGCAACAAGTCTCTGGGCATGTCCGACTACAAGATCGCCCTACTGTGCAACGCCTACAGCACCAACTCGGATTGCTTCAGCGTGCCCATGGGCGCCCTGGTGGAGACCATCTACGGCACTCAGTCAATGAGAATCAACCTGCCGGGGACCAACTGCATGGCGCTGGGCTCCTTCACGCCGCTGCCCATGAACCTGCTGGACTCGGTCACCGTGCACGCCAAGATGAGGTGAGTGGGGTCAAAAGCCGCCGCCGCGGTGTGGCAAGCGCCGCGCTTCACCCTGGCGCCGTGTGCAGTCTGATCCACAGCATCGCCACGCGGGTCATCAAGCTGGCGCACGCCATGTCCAGCCTCGCCCTGGCGCCCGCCTTGGTGGAGACGTACAGCCGACTGCTGGTCTACATGGAGATCGAGTCGTTGGGCATCAAGGGCTTCATCAGTGAGCGGCGGCGGCACAAAGCGCCGGCCGGCTGCACCGACATGTCCGACTTGCGTGTGTGTGCTGTTCAGACCAGCTGCTGCCCAGCGTCTTCAAGTCTCACGCGTGGGGAATCCTTCACACTCTGCTGGAGATGTTCAGCTACCGCATGCACCACATCCAGCCGCACTACCGCGTCCAGTTGCTCAGTCACCTGCACAGTCTGGCCGCTGTGCCGCAGACCAACCAGAACCAGCTGCATCTCTGGTAAGGAGCCAGGACGGTACGCTGGCTCGCTGGCTGGCTGGCTCGCTGGCTGGCTGGCTGCTGACCGCCGCCGCCGCCGCTGTCTCTTGCAGCGTGGAGAGCACGGCCTTGCGCTTGATCACGGCGCTGGGCAGCTCGGAGGTGCAGCCGCAGTTCACCCGCTTCCTCAGCGACCCCAAGACGGTTCTGTCGGTGGAATCGGAGGAGCTGAATCGAGCGCTCATCCTCACCCTGGCCAGAGCCACGCACGTCACCGGTATGGCTCCGCATCCCGGCCGCCGCGCCTTCCCTCCCTCCCTCCCCGCCTGTCCTTTGACGCCAGCCGAGCGCCCGCCGCGCCCGCGCAGATTTCTTCACAGGCTCCGACTCCATCCACGGCACGTGGTGTAAGGACATCCTCCAGACCATCATGAACTTCACCCCTCATAACTGGGCCGCGCACACCCTGTCCTGCTTCCCGGCGCCGCTGCAGGTGGGTGCTTCTTCCGGTGCTTCTTCCCCGCCCGCTTTGACCCTCCCTCGCTTGTTTGCCGCCAGGCCTTCTTCAAGCAGAACAACGTTCCTCAGGAGCCGCGCTTCAACCTGAAGAAGAACGTGGAGGAGGAGTACCGCAAGTGGAAGTCCATGACCAACGAGGAGGACATCATCACGCACTTCTCCATGCAGGGCTCGCCGCCTTTCTTCCTCTGCCTGCTGTGGAAAATGCTGCTGGAGACTGACCACATCAACCAGATTGGCTACAAGTCAGTGCTGTGAATAGAAAAGAATCTGAGCAAAAAAAATCCATCCATCCAGCCAAAGCATGAACATTTCTTTTTTCCCTTTGCTCAGCGTCCTGGAGCGAATCGGGGCCCGCGCTCTGGTGGCCCACATGCGCACTTTCGCCGACTTCCTCGTGTACGAGTTCTCCACGTCGCCCGGCGGCCCGCAGCTCAACAAGTGCATCGAGATCCTCAACGACATGGTGTGGAAGTACAACATTGTCACGCTGGACAGAGTCATCCTGTGTCTGGTGAGCCCCGGCCCCTGCCCCTGCCCGCCGCTCACGCCCGCCGCTCACGCCCGCCGCTCTGGGCCCGCCAGGCGATGCGCAGCCACGAGCGCAACGAGGCCCAGGTGTGCTACTTCATCATCCAGCTGCTGCTGCTCAAGTCGGACGACTTCCGCAACAGGGTCAACGACTTTGTCAAGGAGAACGCGCCCGAGCACTGGCTGCAGAGCGACTGGCACAACAAGCACATGAGCTACCACAAGGTAACGGAGCACGCAGTGAAGTCAAGTGAAGTGAAGGAGCCGACGGAGGCTTTGATACTTGCCTGCCTTGGCCCCAGAAATACCCGGAGAAGCTGTACTTTGAGGGCGTGGCGGAGCAGCTCAACCCGCCCATGCCGGTGCAGCACCAGTACATGCCCATCTACTTCGGCAACGTGTGCCTGCGCTTCCTGCCCGTCTTTGACATTGTCATCCACCGCTTCCTGGAGCTCATTCCCGTCTCCAAGTCGCTGGAGACCCTGCTGGACCACCTGGGCGGCCTCTACAAGTTCCACGGTCCCTCCCTTTCTCGCCTTGTTTTTTTTTTTTTTTTTTTTTTTGAACTCTCCTGACCCCGTCTGTCGTTTGTGGGCGTGCCGTGCGCAGACCGGCCGGTGACTTACCTGTACAACACCTTGCACTACTACGAGCGCCACCTGAGGGACAGAACCAGCCTCAAGAGGAAGCTAGTGCACGCCATCATGTTGTCACTCAAGGTGGGTCCTTTTCAGAAGGTTAGTTCTTTGGCGCCCTCTTGCGTCTTGTGGGACAGCCTCAGCAAGCTGGCCTTTGTCCACGGCCCAGGACAACCGCACCCCCGGCTGGTGCCTGAGCGAGACCTACCTGAAGTTCGGCATGAACCAAAGAGACGACAACGTTTGGACGCCCGACGACACCTACTACTGCAAGCTGATTGGACGCCTGGTGGACAATATCCTTGTTTTGAAAAGCGGAGCCGTACGGGCGGGGCCGTGCCGGCGTTGCGCTTCCTTAGCCGTAGCCCACCCATGGCGGGCAAGTCGCCGGGCCCCTTCCCCAACTGCGACTGGCGCTTCAACGAATTCCCCAATCCGGCGGCTCACGCCCTGCACGTCACCTGCGTGGAGCTGATGGCGCTGGCCGTACCCGGCAAGGAGGTGGGCAACGCGCTCCTCAACGTGGTCCTCAAGAGGTGAGAAAAGGATCCCGTGACCTCCTCTATAACGTAAGAGAAAGTCTCAGCCAGCGCATTCTTGTGTTTCAGTCAACCTCTGGTCCCCCGCGAAAACATCACAGCCTGGATGAACGCCATCGGCCTGGTCATCACCGCCTTGCCCGTAGGTCCTTCGCCACCTTAGGCCCTGCCCGCCCGGTTCGAGCGGAGCTCTCCCCCTCCCCCCCCCCCTTGCCAGGAACCGTACTGGATCGTGCTGCACGACCGCATCGTGACGGTGATGAGCTCGCCGGCGCTGGCGTCGGAGACGGCCTGGTCGCGGGACCCTTTCGCCCTGCTGGACTTCACCGCCTGCCACCAGAGCTACAGTGAGATCGGCTGCAGCTACGTGCTGGCGCTGGCGCACGCCGTCTGGCACCACTCGTCCATCGGACAGCTCTCGCTCATTCCTAAGTGAGCCTTGGCGACCCACCGACCAGAAAGCGCCTGGGCCGCCAGGATCTCATCTCATCGCCGCGTGCTTGCGTGCGTGCCTGCGTGCAGGTTCCTCTCGGAGACACTGAAGCCGGTGGTCCAGACAGAGTTCCAGCTGCTGTATGTGTATCACTTGGTGGGACCTTTCCTGCAGCGCTTCCAGCAGGAGAGGACGCGATGCATGCTGGAGGTTTGTTTACCTTTGACACTTTGGGCACTTGCGCTTTCGTTTGCAAAGCACAAACGCAAGAGCGGCCGGCGAGCGTGTCTTGCAGATCGGCGTGGCCTTCTACGAGATGCTGCAGGTGGTGGACCAACACTGCCAGCATCTCCACTACATGGACCCCATCTGCGACTTCCTCTACCACATCAAGTACATGTACACGGGCGACAGCGTCAAGGAGCAGGTCTCTCAAAAGCCTTCCATCCAAAGGTCAAACACGCTCGCTGACGGCCAGCTCGCTCGGTGTCGATGCGCAGGTGGAGAAAATCATCGTCACCCTCAGGCCGGCCATGAAGCTTCGTCTTCGCTTCGTCACGCACAGCAGCAAGACGGACCCGTCGTCTTCTGCGCCGCCCACCTCGTCGGCGCCGCCGGCCGCCGCCGTCTCGGCGGTCGCCGTCAACTCTGCGCCTCAGCCTTTGTCCTCCTCGATGGCCGGCAACAGCGCGTCGCCGTCTGCGCAACACGCGCACCCCTCCATGTAGCACCGTGGCCACACAAGTCACCCAATTGGAGTCACCCAATTGTGCAAACAAAGCCAGAGAAGAAGCGCTCTTTATTTTTATAGTATGCTGATTTGATTTGCTTTTGTAGTACGTCTTTGATATGTACATGTAGACAATAAAGTGGATCCCAAGTTGAAGGATGTGAGGGAGGGAGGCTCTTTTCTTGGCACCCGCCTCCCTCTATAAATGAATGGTCGTTAAATGATTGGTTGAGTGACTTGCCTGAAGACACCTGTCTTCAATCACCTTTCCTGACGTCACGTCCACCGTGCAACCCAGGCCACCCTTCTCCTGCACGTTGAATGTCCCTTAGCGCGCGAGCGCCACGATGCCTGCCTGCATGCCCGCATGGCTGCCCGCCTGGCTGCCCGCCTGCCTGCCCGCCTGCCTGCCCGCCTGCCTGCCCGCCTGCCTGCCCGCCTGCCTGCCCGCCTGCCTGCCCGCCTGCCTGCCCGCCCGCCTGCTCCTGTGCAAAGTCCTTGTTGCTTCAATTTCACGCTGCATGCCCATGACGACATGGCCTTTGGGGTGGCACGCTTTTGGCCGGCGCTCAGGAAGTGAAATACTGACTGTCGGCGACAACTTCCGTCAATCCCAAACAAATGGCTGCCGGACTAGGAGATGCAGTGGATGAGGAGGAACGGCGAGGCCGCCCCGGCCCGGAGGTCGCCTTGCGTGTGGAAATGTAAAAGTGCATGGGACTTGGAAACATTCGGAGCACCGACCGGACTTCAGGGAAATGTAAGTCAAATGAATGTTGCTTGCATTTTTCATTTGAATGATTTCTTCAATTCTGCGATGGATAGTCGAATGTGTGCATTTATTTTTGATAAAACATCACGCGAGTTACACACGCGTGCGTCTCTGATGTTTACGCGCTGACAGCTAGCCAGGCAATACTTCTTTCATCCGCGGGGGCGCGGTGTTGCTATTCAATTTAACCAGAGCGAACCATTTTGGCAGCTTTAATAAAAAAAAAACAACAACTATTGGTTGGGCCCAAATGTAAACATCATTCAAAGCAAACCGTTGTTACTTCTAGAAGTCAGCTAGTTTAATGCTAACGTTTAAGGAGAAAGGCCATAGAAACGAGCATGGATGATGATGATGACACGGTCGACGGAATCCAGAGAAGAGATGTTTAGGTTGTGTTCCTTGCTGGGCTGAAGTCTGGCACAAAGGTGGCAACCACATTGGCGGGCGTGGAGTAGCACAAAGCCAAATTGTACAGGCCCAGCATGAAGCACTTCCAGGTGGAGCGCAGCGCTTTGCCCACATTCTGCAAGACAAACGTTTGCAAATCCAGCTCGCTCGTACAACCACAACGGCCCAGCGGGGCTTGTTTCCTCAGCTTCCACTCCTAATGGAAACGCCATTGTCTGCTGACCTCCTTCGTACAGGAAATACATCAATGGCAAAGCGGGCGTCAAATGAAAGGCAATTTGGCTCGGAAAGCTGTCCAATTTCAACTGTGTGAAAAAGCCCAAAAAATAGACAGTGTACGTCGGAAAATGAGGCCTCGGATGACCAAATAAAACCAGCCGTCGTCAAGGAAGCAAGCGGAATAGCTAAGCAGTGACCCACCTTTCTCAGATGTTTGTACTGTTCCTTCTTGTTCTTTCCCTCCACTTCCTCCTCCGCTTCTCGCTGGTGGAGCGGCCGGTAGCGCTGGGCCCAGAAAGCCAAGCGGAGCTCCCGGCGCCGCTGCTCGGCCTCCTCGCACTCCACGTGTTGCTGGTACGAGGCCCGGTGCCGCCACCGCGGTATTGTTGCTTTGGGCTTCATGGTGGTTGTGGAGGATGTTGCGGGGTGACGTGGGTGTGTGTGTGTGTGTGTGTGTGTGTGGGGGGGGGTCCTCAGCTTCCTGGACACGTCCACAGCATTGCAGTGAAGCTGGCGCCAAGTCCTTCATGGTGCTCCTCCTCTTGTTTGCACTCATTGGTGCCTTTGCTTCCAATAGTGTTTTGGGTGCTTGAATGAAAGGCAAGCTTTTTTTTTTTTTTTTCCCCACTTCAGCCAAAAGTAGATGTGAGTGACTACTCTCTAGGTGCATATGTAGATTTCCTTTATTATGGTGTTCACAAGCACATTGATCACAAGGCTGGATTTGCAGACGGCGCTTGGCTCTGGGCCGCCACTCTCAAGGCCAGAAACCTTTTCAGCTTCAAGTCAAAGTCCACGGGCCGTTCGCCGGGGAGCTTGTAGTTGCCTCTCATCACCGAGCTCAGGTAGGGAATGAGCTCGCAGTTCTCCTCAAAGCAGGCCAACTTCTTTTTGTACATCTGCCGAATGTGTTCCGTGCTTCTGTGGTTGAATGCTGCAGGGGGGGGGGGGGGGGGCAAAAGCTTGGCTAGCCGTTAGTAGGCGCGAGCCGGCGTGAGGGAGGCAGGGCAGGGCCTACCTTTCATGTAGAAGGCCAGGTAGTGGAGAGCCGAGCGTTCCATACTGAAGAAGGGAAACTTGGGCTTCAGGCACCCCACCGCCGTCATGGCCTTGATGACCCCCACCGCCACACCCTTGGGGGGAGCACAGCAAATGGCCGTTTGGCCCTCCTCTGGGGAAGTGTGACAGCTTGACATATGGGCTGCTTTCTGACCTGCTCCAGGTAGCCCAGCGTGGGGAGGGAGGTGAGTGGGATGGGCTCGCAAAGAGGGGGAACCTTACTGGGCAGCTTGAGGTCCCAGTAGAGTTCCGGAGCGCTTGAGGAAGGAAGCGTCGCAGCCGACCAGCCAGCCGGTCAGCCAGCCAGCCGGTCAGCCAGCCGGTCAGCCAGCCGGCCAGCCATCCATCCATCCATCCATCCATCCATCCATCCATCCAGCCATCCAGCGGACTTTGGCTTACCTCAAAAACTTGTACTGCTTCTCCTTGGTCTCACAAGTGTAGAGCCGCTCTCGGTATTCCAGCGCAAATTCCAAGCTGCCGTGGACCAGGGCTTCGTACCTTGCGAGATAGGGAGGGAGGGAGGGAGGGAGGGAGCCAGGGGTTGTCGAAGCCATCGTTGCTGTTTTTCTTCTCATCGGGTGTACCTGAGTTTGCCGTCCAGATAGGTGACTGGGCAGAAGCCTTTCATCTCAATTTGCTGAGGGAATCTGTTCTTCACCTCCGCCTCCGTTAGCTTCCTCGGGAGCCGGTCTGCTCGCGGAAGGGGGCGTGGGCAGCGGGGGCTGACAAATTCATCCGGACTGGCCAGAAAGATCTGGCGGAAAAATCCATGGCGCTTCAGAGCGAGCGCCGGGACGGAAAAGGCTTTTCGACGGGCGGGCCAGCGAGCGAGCGAGCGAGCGAGCGACCGACCTCCAAATGCTCGGCGTCGCACATCTTGAAATATCGCCTGTTGTATTCGGCGGCGTACGTGAGCGATGGCGTTTCTGAGCAGTCCACCAGGTGGTCTCGCAGAGCCAGGCACACCGGGCAGTAGTGGGCGAACTCTCCGATCCGACGCTGAAACTCTTGCGGCGTGACGCATTGCCTGTTGATGCAGCCCGCTTGACCTGCATCAGCAAGGCGCGCACGGTTGGAGCAGCGGGCGGCCGGCCAACCGGGCGGCTTCCTTCCTTCCTTTTGCTCTCCGAGAACTTACCGCTTCTGGTTCTCCTCAGGTAGGTGTGGACCTGCTCCATGCTGACGCTGATCTCCTTAATCAGGCGCTCCCAGATGTACCACTTGCTCTTGAGTCCGTCCGCCGGGATCCAGTTGTCGTACTGCTGGCGGAAGTGGCGGCTCATCAGCTCGGCTTCCCGCCGGTAGCACGTGTTGCGAATGTGGAGGATCTCGGCGCTGTCGTGCATCAGGTGAGGCCTGTCGCCAAGCCAAAAACAAACAAACAAACGGCTCAGTGCCGGCCGGCTGGCGGTTCATCGTCCGAGGGTGACGACGAGGCTTTCGGACTTGTTCTCCTCCATCTTGCTGGCCAGGCCTCGCTTGAGCACCTCCACCGTATCCAGCTCCATCTCCACCACCATCATGGGGATGATGCTGTTGGCCTGCATCACTTCCGCTTGCTTCATGGTCATGGGAAAGCCATCCAGCACGTACCTGGAATACCACAAATCTTCTTTATCCTCTGCAAAGAGTGACACATATTGGTGACGAGCTGGGAGCATCTCATAGGTGCATTCATATGAAGTGCAGTCAAATATGGACTGACGCACCCTTGCGTACTGCAGACCAAGCTCATGAGCACCTTCTTCAGGCACTGGATGGCCAGTTCATCGGGCACCACCAGGCCTTGGTTGAGATGCAGCTTCATCTGCACCGCCAGGTCGCTGTGCTCCTGCTCCTCGAGAATGCGGCGCATGACGCCACCCATGGACAACAGGTCCAGACCGTATTTCTGCGCAAACATGCTCGCCACTGCGTAGACAAATGTGCAAATACAATGGAAAGCCCCAAAGCTGACCCCTGTGGAAAAACTGAAGGAATTGTGCCAAAGGGAAGACCCCAAAAAAAGAGCCATTTAGGCACTCGCCACTGGTTTTGCCCGATTTGGGAGGTCCGACGACGGCCATTTTCACAGGGAGCATCGGGTAGGGCTTCGGCTGCCTGAGGTACTTCAAGGGATTGAGCGTGAACGTTTGCTGGTTCTTCTTGGAGCCGAAGAAGTAGATGTATTGGTTGAAGAGCACGGGAAAGGCCGTTTCCAGAGGCCACAGCACGGGCTGGATCAGCTCCCTTTCGCCGTAGCGCTGCGGGCGGGCGGGCGGGCAGGCGGGGATGACGAGGCTCGTTGTCGGGAAGATGGCCTGTGCCTCGGCCGCAACTTTACCTTGACGGGGTCCGTGCAGCCAAAGGCGCTGTGGAACTTGTACGAGTAGAGCAGGAGCAGCTGTGCCAGCTTGTACGAGATGGGCTGGCATTTTTGGAAGAGCGACTCGCGGTTGAGCTGCAGCGGCTCCACTTTCAGGAGCAGCTGGCGCCGGACGACGGGCGTCTTGCGGGAGGCGTTGATGGATATCCGGGGAATTTTCAGTTCGCTCAGAACCTCCTGTGCGGAAAGGGAGGAGAGAAAAAAAAAAAACCTTGCAGAGAGCTCCAAAAAAGTGCCTTTGATTTGTGCTGGCTAGGTTTACCAGCACGATGGCCATGTTGTTTGAGTCGGCCACGTAACGCTCTTCAATTTCCGTGTTGAGCCTCTCGGCGGTGGCCTCCTCGGCTTCGTCGTCGTCCTTGAACTCGTCGTACTTTTCCACCGGGTACTCCTCCTCCAAAATGGCCTCGATCTCGTCCTCGATGTTGGCAGAGTCTTCGTCGTCCTCGTCTTCCGCCCGGCAACTAAACTGGTTTGGAGAGGAGAAATGGGGCGGCGGCGCTGGACGCGGCCGGCTGGCGCGTGGCTTACTTTGGCCGTGGAAGAGGCGGCTTTCTCCTCCATGAGTTCCGCCCTCCGCTTGGTAATGTTCTCCTCCTGCGTGGTGAAAGGCAAACGGCGCTCAGCGGCGCAAGTGTGCAGCGGCAAGGGCCGAGGAGGACCTACCCGAGCCTTGGTGTGTATTTCGCGGAGGAGGTCGAGCAAAGCTTCGCGTTGCTGGCAGTGAGCTCGCCACCTGCTCCAGAATTTGGGCAAGAGGCGCGCCTGAATGTCCTCCACGCCTGCCATCAAGGTGACCACGGCGTCGGGATAAAGATGATGCTGCATCATGTGCTGCACCTCCTCGGTGTTGTGAGGGAAATCCTCCAGGATGAAACCCGTGGACCTGAAAGGGCGTTTCGCACGTTGGACGCTGTCAGAAGGTAACCCTAACCCTAACCCTGCCATTACAAGTAAGGCTCCTCTTTCCAGTACGGGTTGACGATCTCCTCCAGGACCTGCGAACTCAACGGAACGTCATCGGCCAAGTAGGCCTTGATGCCCATTTCCTCATCGGTCAGCCCCGCGTCCTCCTAATGAGCAAAGGAAGAAGAGGAAGTTCCAAGCGCACCTCCGTTTGTCACCGTCCGGGTCACCTCGGGGGGCTCCTCTCCTTGAGCGTCCTCGATGGCCGCCTTCAAGGCCTTGAGATGCTCCTCGGTGGACTCGTCGGCGGGGTTGACCCGCTGCTTGACCTTTGGCGCCAGAAGCCTTTGCAGATGTTCCCTGAACTGAATGTGGAAGAGGCCCAGCTGCTGGGCCAGCCACTCGCCTTGCGTGGTCTTGCCCGAGCCGCGGCATCCCAGCACAAAGATGCGCAGGGCGGGAGGCTGAAAGAGGCGGGTGGCTGGCAATGGATCTGGCTCATAGTGCCCCCCCCCCACCGGCCGGTACCTTGAGAAGCTGGTTTCGGCCCACAAACTGCTCGGGAGAGAGCATGAAGACCTCCCTGGCGTCCACGTTAGAGAAGTAGTAGACCTTTTCACGAAACTTGGCCGATATCTCGTCGGTGCTGGGCACCAGCGCGTTCTGCTTTTTCAGCACCACCGGGCAGAAGATGAAGGTGTCACCAAAAGCCCTCTTGGAAGTGGCGTCGGACGCCGATTCTGACTTTGAGAGCGAGAAAAGCATTTTCAGTCGAGGGTTTGGAAAGATGAAGACATGGCTGCATCGTCAAAGCCTTTGGAGCCATCTGTCTAGAAGGGGCGGGCGGGCGGGCGGGGCCTCCACTGACGTCGTCCCCCTCCTCCTCTTCTTCTTCTTCCTCCTCCTCCTCGTCCGTGTCCTCGGCGGAGTCGTCGTCGTCGTCGTCCACTTCCAGATTTGCGATGGCTTCGATATCTTCCGCCTCCTCGTCCAAGTCGACGGCGGAGAACTCTCTGGGCAAGTACTTGAAGGGCTCTGTGAAAGGGCCGCATGTGGTTTTTGCCTTTTGCTGGCCACGGACTGGCGAGGACCCCAAACTCACTCTCCATCAGCTGGGCAATCTCATCCAGAAGTTCCTCGGGGCGCCTGCCGCCCGTCTGCAGCACCGAGTGGCTTATGCTGAGCGAGAGCTGCAGGGCTTCCCATTGTCTGGTGAACTGATCCTTCTCCGCTTTGGGCTCGGCCTTATCTGAAGGCCCGACGGACAAATGCGGTGAGAGAGGCGTTTTCGTGGGGGGGGGGCCAAAAGCGTCTCTTACCTTCGCCCGTCTCTGTCTGCGGAGCGCCGCCCTGATCTGCGATGCCAACGGAGTCATGAAAAGGCCATCCACGCACGCACGCACGCACGCACGCACGCACGCACGGACGGGGCCGGCGAGGAGGAGGCTTACCTGGCAAAGTGCCCTCTGTGTGCAGGAGACAGAAGAGGAAATCGGGATGGATCCCGGCGCGCTGTAAAGCCTCCAACTGCGAGGCGTTCCTGGGAAAGTTGTCCAGCACCCAGCCGTTGCCCACGTCGACGCCCTGGTGGCAAGCCTCGTTCTGGGAAAAGAAGAAAAGATGCTTTTTGAAGGCTGGCGCCGCCCCATTCAACCTTTGCAGCTGTTGGGAAAGGAAAAAGTTCCTACTTCCTTGACCACCTTCATCAGAGCCTGGGCGTAGATTTCCTTGGCGGCGTCCTGTTTTTTGGCCTCTTCCAGAGCCGTTTGCACCAGGGCCACCACTTCGGGATGGCTCTCGGTCACTGAGGAGAGCGCAAGAGCGTTTACGCCTGCCGCCGCCGCCTCCTCCTTTTCATCTCGCGAGCGGCACGGCACGGCACGGCACGGCGCTCACCTTCCACGGCCGGGGTTCCATCTGAGGAGGCAAAGGATCAAAGCTGAGGTCGCCACGACAAACGCCGGCCACGACGGGAACTTGCCGGAGCTCTGCTCGTTTTGCTGCTTGGTCCTGATTTTCTCCATGGCGGCCAGCACGCTGTCCTCTTTGACTTTAGCCAGCCACTCCGTCTCCAGCTCGGCCAGCAGCGGCTCGGCCAGTTTCTCCAGCTCCAGCACGGACACGTTGTGCCTGGCCCCCATCAGGACGGAGAGCTCGGGCCTCCCCGACGCCGCCGTTCCGATGATGGACACCCTGCAGGGCGGGCTGGGCATGGGCGGGAGGAGGTAGCGCCTGGGGTTGCTCACAAACTTGTCGTAGGCTTCTTGCGACGAAAGGATATACATTTTGTCCCGGAAGCTGCGGGACGGGAGGAGAAGGTCGCTCGAGACCACGCCGCCTTCAAAGCACACGCACACACACACACCCACCCAACGGAGAATTCGGGTTTTCCGGGGACGAGCCGTCCTTCCTTCAGGGCCACCGGACAACTTCGCCCCCAGCGGCTCCTCCTCCAGCGGAAGCCCGGCACCAGCATCCTGGAGGAGGACATGAACCTCAGGAGGTCCTCCTACAAAGCAAAGCAAAGCAGAGGGGAGGGGAGCCGGCTGCGTTGGCACACACCGGTCGGGCGCGCTCGGAACAAAACCGCCACTGACCGTTTCGATGTCTTCGGGCAGCTCTTCGTCCTGATGGAGGACAACCGGAACGGACACGCGCTGGATGGCCATGGATCCCAGACGGGACAGGACAAACTAAAAGGCCACAGGGACACGTCGGCGGCTGGCCGGGGGCACGGGCCGTGCTGTTTGTGCCGAGCCGCTTACCAAGAGCAACTCGTCCGGGGTGTCGCTCCCGTCCACCTCCAACAGGTAAATGGGGTTGTGGTCCATCATGTAGTCCTGAGTGACCACCACGTCAAGCAAAGCCAGTTTGGCTGACGATCGGTGCCGTGCCGTGCCGTACCGTACCTCCAGCGGCCTGAGGATGTTCTCTTTGTACGTGTTGATTCGAAAAGAAGTGTTTCCGGCCTGGCGTTCGGGGATCCACACCAGCTGGTCGATGGTGCACCTGGGCGCGCTTTGCTCCTCTTCGTCTTCATCCTCATCCTGCAAGACATCAAGCGTCTCTGTTTTTCTGCCCGTGTCAGCTTCACTATCTATCTATCTATCTATCTATCTATCTATCTATCTATCTATCTATCTATCTATCTATCTATCTATCTATCTATCTATCTATCTATCTATCTATCTATCTATCTACCTACCTACCTACCTACCTACCTACCTACCTACCTACCTACCTACCTACCTACCTACCTACCTACCTACCTACCTACCTCCGAGTCTTCCTTGTCCTCCTCCTCCGCCCCTTCCTCTTCTATGAATCCCGTGACGTGGAACTCATTGTCCACTTTCCATTGATCTTGATTGTAGAGAAGGCCCGTCATGGGGTGCTGCTTCTGACTGGAGAGCCTCTGGACCAGGTCATTGTCGTCACACTGAAAGGGGGAGCGCACCTTGGCGTGCTTTGTTTGCGCTGCGTGCGGCGGCAAGGGCGACATCACCTTGATGTTGATGATGAAGTCCGGCTTGAGCTTGAGCTTCCTGATGGTTTCCATCTGCTCCTCCACGCCGACGCCCTCTTCCGACATGTACGGCAGGCAGCTCAAGACGTAGCCTGCCGCGCGTGACCACCCGCGTGTTCAGCCTCGGAGCGGGAGGACGGCGGCGGTTAAGCGAGCCTCACCGTAGTGCTCCGCTTTGGTGGAGCTCAACATGTCCAGTATGAGGCCAAGGACCACGTCTTCCGGGACCCTTTTGCCCGCATTGAGAATATCCAGGAGCTGTGAAAAGATTGGCTTTAGTGCGGGGGGGTTGGAGGAGCTCTGCGCAGAAGGTGTTACCTTCACGCCATCCTCTGTTTGACTTCTGATGTGGGAGTCCAGGACCTCCGTGTCTGCCGTCAGGGACCGTGGGACGGAATGAGCGAACGGAAAAGGCCGACAGGGCGAGCGAGACGAGAGAGACGCTTACCGTCGATTAAAACGCAGCCCCAGGTGTCTGCAATGTTTTTGGCCAGGGTGGATTTGCCGACGCCCTGCAACCAACGGCGGAAGTCACAAATGTGAAGCGTGTGAGCTTGTTATTGAGCCTCCGAGCAGAATCTTCAAAGGCACTTTAGCCACAAGGTTTCTTTGTCAAGTTGACTGTGAAAGTGACCATTTACCGGCCTTCCCACCACAAGGAAGCAAGTGGGTTTGGAAAGCAGACGCTCTCTCTCGGCGTCGTCTTCCATGAGATTGTCCACCAGATCCATGAGTCCACCTTCAATGACTGCAATAAAGCAAATGAGGCAAAAAGTCATCAGAGCATCTCGATTTGACGTCAATGTGCAGTTCTTACCAGGTTTGTCGGTGGTGAGGAGCTGACCTGTTGGTAACGGCAGATTGGAAAAGCGTTTCTCAGGCAGGCGATTAAGAAAGAAAATGTTGACAGCTTCCTCCAGACGGTGGCGTCTGTTACCATAGCAACTGTCAACAAGCCTTTCCCTAGCCTGTTTTGCGGCGATTTCATAGAGATCTTAAACGTGCTACCTTGGATTAAAGAGACCATTTGAAATGTATCCAATCAGGCCGAAAAGTTCAACTTGTCATTGAAAGTAAGCCCGTGTGTACTTTTTGGTCTTCGCCGGGCGCCGTACTGACTGACTGACGGCTTGCTTCCGCCTTCATGTCACCTGACATCGACGAGTGGCTGAATTTGCTAGCGAAATCCACCGGCGCTTTCTGATGCCTACAAAACACGTTTGAAGCGTTTATCTGGGCTACCTGCGGCCAGATGTATACTGGCGCCCCGCCCCCCCGCCGCGTGTGACCAGCCTCGCCTCGCCACGCCACTCGTCGCTTGACTCATTCATTCAACGGTGAGCAGAATTCGATCAACTTTCTGACAGGCTCTTGGGCCACAGGGTGGGTAGAAAACAAACATCTCAATCAATCAATCAATCCAAATGCAGTACACTTCAAATGTGTACCTCCATCCATCCATCCATCCAGGGTGTGTCTCTTCAGCCTGCGCAACATCCATTCCTCAATACACCGAATTGCCAATCTTTTCACCACTCTTCTTCTTCCATTCAGTTCTTCTTTTGGCTTGGCTGCAGTCAAGCTGACTGAGCAAACATGCCTCAGTCCGCAGCTGTCATAAGTGGGCTCCAGAGGATGGTTCTATACGAGACCCGAGCCGTGAGTCCATCGCTACGATCGCGAAACAAAGGAGAACGGAACCTCGGGCAATCGGTCGCTTTCTCTTGCAGAGGTACTTTTTGGTGGGGAGCAATCAGGCTCAGACCAAACACAGAGTGCTGAAGATCGACCGTACCGAACCCAAGGACCTGCTCATCATTGACGACAAGGTGAGCCGGCGGCGGGGCGGCGTCGCCGCCGCTAGCGAGCTAATGTCAGACAGCTCATTGTTTGTGACCACCGCTTGCCAATGCGCCCTTTTGTCATGGCATGGCATGGCATGGCAGCACGTGTACAGCCAGCAGGAGGTGCGCGAGTTGCTGGGTCGTCTGGACTTGGGAAACCGCACAAAGATGGCCCAAAAGGGTCCGTCGGGACTCTCCAGGGCTGTGACGGCCGTCGGCGTGGTGGGTGCGTATGCCAGCCGGCCGGCCGGCGCTCTCTGGTCACGAAAGAAGCCAACGTGTTTGTTGAGTTCCGCAAGTGCCAGCGATTTCGGGTGACGGAGCCACGGCCGGCGGGCCGGGCTCTGGCGTCGCTCGCTCGCTCGGCCCTATTGTAACGTTGTGCTAACCTTTACTAGCTTGTCCTTAAGTTGCGGGTCGACAACACGTGACTCTTTGGCATTTGCTCCAATCCGTCGCCGGTGACGTTCTGGGTGGCCCACTTTTGCCCGCCCGCTCTTATTTTTGTCTTTGGCAGGCTTTGTGCGCTTCCTGGAGGGCTACTACATAGTGTTGATCACCAAACGGCGAAAAATGGCCGACATCGGGGGCCACTCTGTGTACAAAATTGAGGACACGACCATGATCTACATTCCCAACGACTCGGTGCGGGTGGCGCACCCCGACGAAGCCAGGTACGCGCCGGCCCGCCCGGTGCCCGCCCGGTGCCCGCTGGGCCTGGCCAAAGCCCAAAGGTTTCAAACGTTTCTTTCTCCGCCTCTCCTCCCCAGATATGTCCGGATCTTCCAAAACATGGACTTATCCAGTAACTTTTACTTCAGGTACAATTTGTGTTGTCATTGTTTGATGGCAGAGCGCGCGAGTGCGATTGTTGTGCTGTTTTGCCTCCCGTTGGGCCGCAGCCAGAGCTACGACCTGAGCCACTCGCTGCAGCACAACCTGACGCTGCTGCGGAGGCCTTACGAGCAGTGGGCCGGCCAGGAGCAGGCCGGCCGGGAGCAGAACGTCGCCGCCGCGCCCCAGCGACGAGACGGCTTTGACATCTTTGAAGATGAGGGCTTGCCCGCTCAAGGTGGGTAGGAAGCGCCAGCCAGCGCCCTCGCCTCGCCCGGCCCGGCCCGGCCCCGTGTTTTGTTAACCTGGGTCGGCCGCAGTGGTTTACGGGGTGCGCGCCGAGCCCTACTCCAAGTACGTGTGGAACGGGAACCTGCTGCGGCGTGTCAAGGACGTGGTGCACCCCGACTGGCTCTTGTACATCATCCACGGCTTTTGCGGCCAGTCCAGTATCCTTCTCGCCGACCTAGTTGAGCGCCCCGCCCCCAGCGTAAGCCAAACGTGGCCTCCTTCCTTCACCGACCCGTGGCAGAGCTGCTCATTTACGGCCGCCCGGTGCACGTGACCCTCATCGCCAGGCGCTCCAGCAAATTTGCCGGCACCCGCTTCCTGAAAAGAGGCGCCAACTGCCAGGTAGAAAGCGCACCTGTCTGTCTGTCTGTCTGTCTGTGGCTCCATTGATTTGATCCGCCGGCGGCCAGGGCGACGTGGCCAACGAAGTGGAGACGGAGCAGATGGTCCACGACGCCTCGGTGATGTCCTTCCGGGTGGGAAGCTACTCGTCCTACGTGCAAACGCGAGGCTCCGTCCCGCTCTACTGGTCCCAGGACATTTCCACCATGATGCCCAAGCCCCCGATCCGACGTAAGGACGGAAAGGGTCTGAGAGCCCTCGGGTCTGCTTCTGGTTCCATTTTCTTTCTTCCCGTCTTTGTGTCAGTGGACCGAGCGGACCCGTACGCACACGTGGCCGCTCTTCATTTTGACCAGATGCTGCAGCGCTTTGGATCGCCCATCATCATCCTCAACCTGGTCAAGGTAAGCGGCGCTAATACACTGAGCAAACGCCAGAAAATTGGCTGCCTTTCTTTGTCGCACGGGCCTCACGTGCCGCTCGTGCCGCTCGCTTTCTCTCTCTCATTTGCATTGGCCGGCACAATGGGTAGCGCACGCACGCACGCACGCACGCACGCGGCTTTCAGGCTCACGTTGCCTCTGGGCGGGGAAGTGTGAGCCCGCGCCACCGACCAATCGCAGGCCTCCCGCATCCGCACAAGCCGCGGCCATGTGATTTTTTTATTTAATAACTGTCCGTTAATAGCAGCGACAACCTAATGGGCTTTTAGCCGTAAAAGCGTGACGACGAGGGCGGCGTGATGCGGCCGGCCGCCGCCTCGTTTCCGAGGAAGCGCAAGTGTGCACGCGCTTTTCTTCGGAGGCTAATTCAATGAGCACTTAACCACGTCTCCCTCTCTCTCCTGCGAGGAGAGGGCTTCCCGCGCCACAAGCAAAGGCGCAGGCCAGGAAATTGAGTGGAGCCAAATTGCAGAAAAGTTTCAGCGTTGTAGTGACACGCAGGTCATTTTCTCGTTTGCTCCAAGTTGGCCCTCTCCCGAGCGAGGGTGCCATCTTGCGTGACGCTCGCTGGCGCGCCATCTCGCCTAAGCCCTCTTTGGCTTGCGCGGCAGAAACGAGAGAAAAGGAAACACGAGAAGATTTTGAGCGAGGAGCTGCATCCCGCCGTCATCAACCTGAACCAGTTCCTGCCGCAGCAGCACGCCATCGAGTACATCGCCTGGGACATGGCCCGCTACACCAAGAGGTAGCCAGACTAGCTGCCACTTGGGTTAGCACTTTTGGAGTGACCTTTCCTGCTTTTGCTCCGTTCCGCAGCAAGTTGTGCAACGTCCTGGACCGTCTGAGTATGATCGCCGAGAACGTGGTCAAGCGAACGGGCTTTTTTGTCAACCGAGCAGATTTCTACTGTCACGCGCTCCACCCCGATGAAAGGTGAGAGAGAGAGACGCTTCACAGTTTGATCCCCAGAGCGTAGAGAAAGCAGATTTGGTCTTCAAGTGCGTCTTTGCATGAATGACCTACCGCTCTGAATATTGAATGCAAATGACCTTGGTGGTAATGAGCTAGCTTGGCCTGCTTTCTCCGCAGATGGGGCGACTTGGGCGGAAGCATTTCGGCCGCTGGGCGAGCGCAGGTTGGTCCGCTTCGCCCGTCGTGGCCTTCTTCACTTGGCGCTCTTGTTTGGATTAGCTTTTTTTTTTTTTTTTTTTTCTCTTCTGCCCAGACGGGTGTGCTCAGGACCAACTGCGTGGACTGTCTGGACCGAACCAACACGGCCCAGTTCATGGTGGGCAAGTGCGCGCTCGCCTATCAACTCTACGCGCTGGGAATGATCGACAAGCCCAAGCTCCAGTTTGACACGGACTGCGTCAGGTGAGGCCCGGACGGCCGTACGGGCTCGACGGGAGCGCTGAGACCTTTGCCGGTCGCTGCGCTTGTCAGGCTGTTTGAGGAGCTGTACGAGGACCACGGCGACACGCTTTCGCTGCAGTACGGCGGCTCGCAGCTGGTGCACCGGGTCAAGACCTACCGCAAGATCGCGCCCTGGACGCAGCACTCCAAAGACATCATGCAGACGCTGTCGCGCTACTACAGCAACGCTTTCTCAGGTGGCGGCCGGCTCGGGCAGGCGGAGCTCTTCGGCCCGGGCCGGCAGGTGACCGCGGGCGGCCGGCCGTTTGCTTTGCAGATGCCGACAGACAGGATGCCATCAACTTGTTCCTTCAAGTGTACCAGCCGGCGGAGAACAGGCCGCACCTGTGGGACCTGCCCACCGACTTCTACCTGCACCAGAAAAGCACCATGGCTCTCCCAGCGGACCGCCGCAGGTACGCCGCCACGCTAGCGCTCGCTGCATGGCTCGTCTGTTTTATCTGTTTGCCGTCTTTGTGCTTGCGTAAATTTGACCCAGTTTCCCGTGAAATGTGGCCCAGAAAGCAGCACGCTGGCTGGCTGGCTGGCTGGGTGGCTGGCTGGGTGGCTGGCTGGCCGGCTGGCCTTTCGGTCGGCCGTCATAGGCGGCGCACTCGCTCCCATTGTTCACGCAGAATAGAAAGAAGGAGGCCCTGCCCCCCGTGGGCCATTTGCCACCGCCGCGTGGCCTTTGAGCATTTACACACGTGTGTCTTTGTTTGTCAGCTACACCTTGTGGTGGTCAGAGGGAGTCCTCTCCTACCTCCCCATCGCCTTGGACCAAGGTAGCGTGCGCGGCGAGCAGGATTATTTGGCGGGCGTTTTGCGGGGCCTGACGTGGCGTCACGCTCGGCAGTCCCGTGCGAGCAAACCATGAAGAAGCTGGCGGTCAAGCGAGTCAACCGTTCGGACGAGAGCGTCGACATCTACGCCGAGTTCTTCAGACCCTACGAGCTCACCTCCTTCGACGACACCTTCTGCAAGGCCATGACCAACTCGGCCAGGTGCGGCGGCGGCGCGTTGCTAGCGGCGCCGGGCTAACCACTTTCTCCTTCCAGGGAGTTCATGCCCAAAACGGTGGGGGTGGATCCCAGCCCCTTCACCGTCCGCAAACCGGAGGAGACGGCCAAATCCGTGCTGGGGTGAGTCCCTAGTTGGCCAGAAATGCCCCCCGACACTACTTTTGTGCAAATGAAGCTCACCCCAAAAGAACGTGCGTTTGGCGTGATGGATGGCCGTGCCGTCCTAATCTCTTTTGAAAGGCGGCTTGAAATATGACTACGGCAGCAAATGAGTTTTGCGTCTCGCGACCGGCCGTCGACTTTGACCGAGCGCCGCCGTGCGACTCTGTTAACGGATGAACCCGTTTTTTTCCCTCCCCCCTTCAATGTAGCAACAAGAGCACCAAGGAGGAGACGCTGGTGCAGAGGAAGACTGCGGCCAGCGCGCCGCCTCCGCCCAGCGAGGAGGCCATTTCCAGCTCCTCGGAGGACGACTCTGAGGAGGAGCGTGACGACGACGCCTCCGTCTCGCAGCGCTCCACCCCGGTCAAGCTTTGGTCGGCCGATTCCGGAGAGGGCGTTCGTGCCCACGAGGTCCGGCGTGGCCTGACTTTTCTTAATTCTTGACATTTGCAAGTCAGAGGTCCGAGGAGCCCGTTTACGTTTTTTTTCAATCAACCGAGGAATTATCTTTATACTTTTAAATGACTCTGTTTATGCCCCCCCCCCCCCCCCACACACACACACACACAGACACACACTTGTGCTGCTTTTTCATGAATATTTGGTTTTGTGCTCTCTCTCGCTCACGTGTGTGCTACGCCCCCCCCACCAAGCCCTGGCTGGGCCCAGGCCAGTCCAGTCCAGTCCAGGCCAGGCCAGGCTTCCTTCCCACCTCGGCTGGCGCTCACATTGCCCTCGTGTTGCCAAGGCCCGCCCCCGCTGCCCACGTGAAGTACATCACGCTGTGGCAATATTGAAACGTGGGATCATCACCGTGTTTGCCTTGTAACGATAGGTTTGCTATTCCGTCCCTTGCGGATCCGCAGCGCCGACCTGCTCTCCTCCCCCGGCGGCGCCGATCAATCCCAATCTAGTAGAAATTGAAAGCGTTGCGTAAAGCGTTTGCCGCTGACGATCTGCGCGGTTGCGTAAGCGGACCTCTGGCTCTGCAGGCATTTACCAAGCCAAAGGCCGTTTATTTCCAGATGCGTTTGAAGCCAATGTGCCCTCGGTGACGCTTGTCGCCCCTTTTCCAGGAGAGCCAGCAGCAGCAGCCGCAGCAGCAGCCGCAGCCGGCCTTCAAGGAGCCCTACGGCCTCAATCTGGCCAAGTTCCCCGCCGAGCAAGACCTGCTCATCTACGAGCGGTAACTCCCACTCGCAACTTGTCGCCGCTTGCTTTGCGGACCGTAGCGGCCGGCCCGTCGACTGGCCACGTTTTGTCCTTTTTGGCCTGCCCCCTTTGCGGCAAAACCTTTCCTTCAAAGCCACCACGTCACCAAAGTCGCCATTTCGGGAGCGTCCGAAAATGCGCTTGAACTCGCACCGCTCCGCACCGCACCGCTCGACTTGATTTTCGCTTTTTGCCTGCGACAAATGCGCCGCTGGAGAATAATGACAAGGAACGCGCCTTCATTAGGGAGTCAGCTAATCAATACATTCATAATCAAAGTCCTGAAGCATTTTCTCCGCTCGTGTGTGTTTTGCCAGCTTTGCGCGGCTGGGCGAGAGCCAGCAGCGGCGAGCGGCCAAGAGCGAGCACCTCCACCTGCCCAACGTCACCCGCTTGTGAGTAATGCCTGACTGACCTCTCTCTCTCTCCTTCCTTCAACAAGAAAAGCGAGGTCGCTAAGTGGCGTCCCCGACCGCGAGACGTTTTATCCCGGGCCCCTCGGCCCTCGGGTCGGCCACTTTGCTCCCCGCTGTCTGAGCTCGCCTTTCGCCCGCTGACTCAAAAGCGCTCGTATTTTTCTCTTGGCTCAAACATAAAAAAAGAAAAAAACCTCCCACACGTGGCTTGGAAATGTGCGAGCTCTGTGGTGGCCATTTTGCCCGCAAGGCGCGTCGGGGAAACAAATGATTGCTTGGAGCGTGCTGGCGAAATGAACATTTTGATTGTGAATGAGACCCATTGCTATGGAGCCACGGATTGCCACTGGCGTTCCTTGCCAGGACCCAAAGAGGATGAATGAAAGGAGACTTGGGCCGCCGCCACGTGTTTTCCTTCCTTCCTTCCTTCCTTCCTTCCTTCCTTCCTTCCTTCCTTCCTTCCTTCCTTCCGTCTTCCAACCCGTCTCTCCCCTTTGCGTGTGTATGTGTGTGTGTTACGCAACAGAGCAAAACATGTTGACACTCGTGGAGCCCCCCCCCTCCTCCCTCACTCTGTCCGTCCGTCCGTAAAGCAGGCGGACGCGTCATGGGCCAGGCCGGTGGGGGGGGGGTAGCTCGTTTGATGGATTTTGCCATCGATTGCGCCGTCGAGCTTCAGCTCGCTCTGAGGAAATCGTAAGCTCGGAACGCTTCGGAGGAATTGACGTTTGCGATCGTCAGTAAAGGTGTTACAAATATTCTTGACCGCCGTCCATCTGTGTGTGTGCGCCTCCCGCAGAGAGCCGCTGTCCCGCTTCCCGCAAGACAGCGTGTACGCGGCCTCGCCGCCGCAGGTGGACGCCGACAGCCGCCGCGTCTTCGAGAGCCACGTGATGGCGGCCCGCGGCCAAGTGGGGCCTCTTTGCCGCGAAGACGTGCTGATGTACAGGGAGTATGTCAAGAACAGATACATGTGACGGTGACGGCGGCCCACGTTGTTCTGGTCGTTCTTTGAAAAGGCCCGTCTCATTTTCAGAGCTGCCTTTTTTTGTGTGTTGAATAAATGGAAGCAACCAAATGGAGAGCCCCAAAAGTGGCACGGGAGGTTTTTCACCCCTTCTTGTGATTAATAGTAGTTTGCAGAAAGCTGTGGCGGACCGATGATTGTTCGGGGAGGGTTGGCCGACGCGGGTCTTTCCGGGCGGTGCCGCGCTACACCTCCACCGATACTGGGTGGGTTTTGCTTAGGGTGGTGACAAAAACAACTGGATTTGTCAGAGGGAGGGAGGGAGGGAGGGAGGGATGGGCGGGGAGGGACGTCCTTCCGCCGTCCTTCCGTTTCACTTTGGCTCTGAAGCGAAAGGTCAGACGAAAGGCCTTTGTCAAATTGGGCCACGCAAAAGGCATCCCCTTTTGGACCTGGGGCAATCAGCAGCACTTTGAACGCCAGCCATTTGCCGCACGGGTTTGCCGCATTCGCTCACACGAGAACTGAAAGTATAACTGGCGGCACGGCACGGCACGCGCTGGACATCCGAGAAGCATTCCAGAAGGCTCATTGTCAATGTGCAGACTGAGCAGGCGTGATTTGTCGGTCAGCTGCGAACATGTTGCGAGATGTTGAAGTCCTCAGCGGGTTTCCTGACGGCACGTGCCTCACCGTCTTTGTATATTTTCCTTAGCCTTGAGACGTAATGATCTATTTGGCTTGCGGCTTCTTAATGAGTCACTCGGCGCTTCATGTGAGCTGCTCCCTCAAAGCCCACGTGGCCCACTCCCCTAGCCAGCCTCCCTCCCTCCCTCCCTCCTCTTACTCAGGCTGGAGCAGGTGGCCAAACAGCTGTTGCCTAGGAACCAAAAAGTGCTTATGTTGAGTTCGAGCACCCTCCTTTGAACATATAGCTAGTGTGTGTAGAAAAAAAAAGACATCTGCAATACGATATATATATATATATATATATATATTTATATATGACTTAGTTACAGTAGTTGTGAAAGTCTTTTTGTAGCTTCTCGCCCCCCCCAGAATGAATTCATTGTTTCATACTTTACAAATGCTGCTTCTGGCGTAGCCATTGAAGTGTCCGGTGAGCGGATCGTCAAATGCCCTCGGAGCGTGGAAACAACCCCGCCCGCCCGCCAGCCCGCCAGCCAGCCCCCGCTCCATTCTACATCCAGACCCCCCCCCCCCCCTATTCCCGCGTGACGTCACTGCCACTTATAGCCGTTCCTTGAGCGCGTCCGCTCGTCGCTCGCTCACTCGTTGGCTCGCTGGCTCGCTGGCCCGTCCGTCCGTCCGTCCGTCGCCAATGCTTCTTCACACCGCGTCTGCCTCGGGTGTGCGAGCGTCCCACACGCGGCCGCCGCATCGGCCACCGTCGACGTCCGCCTACGGTGTCTGCGTGGAAGTGAGGATCGGCGCCAGCCTCTGCTCATCGAGAAAGGTAAAGAACAATTTGGGCTTTGTTTGGAAAGTGCAAAAGTTAACAAATCCATCATCGAAAGGAGCTCGGGGGGGAATTTTCACGTGGTGAAGTTGTCGTGCCTTCAGCACCGCGGACAGTTCCTGCTGCTGATTCTCCGAGGGCGAAGGCGCCGGCCGGCCGGCCGTTTGCGCGAGTCCAACTAACGCCACCGCGGGCGGATCCATCCAAACTCTTTGCCGCCCGCCGGCTGCTGCCGCAATTGCGCGCATGCTGAGAGAATGAACGCTGAGACTGGAGCGAGCAAAAGCAACTCGTGCCGGGCGGGATCCGTCCTCATCCTTTGCTGGTGTTTTTCTCGCAGGAGAGCGGAGAGAAGCGGTCCGGCGACGAACGACTCGTTGGCGGCGGCGGCGGTGATGAACGACTCGTTGGCCAACGGCTCGTGGGCCCGGCCCCCGGCCCGCAACGACACCCCGATGACGTGGTGGGATGCCCCGGCGGCGGCGGCGGGCTCCGCCGTCAACCCGTGGGACGTCATGCTGTGCGCCTCGGGCACGGCCATCGCCTGCGAGAACGCCATCGTGGTGGCCATCATCATGTACACGCCTGCGCTCCGGACTCCTATGTTCGCTCTGGTGGGCAGCCTGGCCACGGCCGACCTGCTGGCCGGCCTAGGGCTGGTGGTCAACTTCGTCCTTCGCTACGCCGTCCCCTCGCAGGCGCTGAGTCTGGCCACGGTGGGCTTCCTGGTGGCCTCCTTCGCGGCGTCCATCATCAGCCTGCTGGCCATCACGGTGGACCGCTACTTGTCGCTCTACGACGCCCTGGCCTACTTCTCGGAGAAGACGCTGCGGCGGACTCACGCCATGCTGCTGGCCACCTGGGGCGCCTCGCTGCTCCTGGGCCTGCTGCCCGTGTTGGGCTGGAACTGCCTGGGGCGGCCGGCGGCGTGCAGCGTGGTGCGGCCGCTGACGCGCGGCAACCTGACGCTGCTGGCCGCCGCCTTCTTCGTCATCTTTGCGCTCATGCTGACGCTCTACTTCCAAATTTGCAAGATCGTGTGGCGCCACGCCCACCAGATCGCCCTGCAGCGCCACTTCTTTGCCGCCTCGCACTACGTGGCCACCAAGAAGGGCGTGTCCACCCTGGCCATCGTCCTGGGGACCTTCGGCGCCAGCTGGCTGCCCTTCGCCGTCTACTGCCTGGTGGGCCAGCGCGAGTACCCGCCGGTGTACACCTACGCCACGCTGCTGCCCGCCACCTACAACTCCATGATCAACCCCATCATCTACGCCTACAGGAACGCCGAGATCCAGCGCTCCATCTACCTGCTCCTGTGCGGCTGCTTCCGCCCCAACGCCGCCTACCGCTCCGCCGGATCGCCCAGCGAAGTCTGAGCCGCTTCCTTCCCCGGGCAAGAAGCGAGCGAGCGCCACGGCTTGCCACGGCTTGCCGCTTTACACGCGGCTCCTGTCAGACTTTGGGGATTCGAGTCGAGTCGGAGCGGAGCGCGCCAAAGTGTTGCCACATTGACTTTTTTCTTCTTCTCTCAATTTCTCGATTGCCATCACCCCTACCTACCCTCAATAAGTATGGTGCTTAAGCATTTGTATTTTATCCAAACGATTCCAAGTTCCTAACTATTTGGCAGTTCTGGAGGGAGCTTCGAGAAACTCTGAGAAAAAACGTCAGACTTCACTCGTGGCAAAAGACAAGTGCACTTGATTCACCGTCAGTCTCTGTTTTGTTTTCGTTTGGTTTTGAAATGCCAAAGCAGTATTCTAACAACCCTTCTTGTGCCATTTTCTACCAGGAAAAAAAAAGAAAAGAAAAGAATAAAGTGCTCCAAATGCAGAAAGGTCCAACACGTGCGTTACTCTCCGCCTCATTGTTGGCCCGCCCTTCCGGCTAATGGCGGCATCGGCGAAATCGCCTGGACACCTCTTTAGGTGTGTTTGCGTGCGGGCGTGCTTGTGTGCACGTGCCTTCTTCGCCAGCCAAAGTGGCCGCCGATGAAACCTTTCGCCCGGGTGAGTCACTCGAAAGGTCTTGCAGAAATTTCCAATCAAGTCGTCGTCGCCGCGTGCGCGAAGAGCAAGGCGGAAATGGGTCAGAGGTTTAATGCATATCAACTGACAGGACCTCCATGTTTGTTCTTGCTGCTGTTTTTCCTCCCCTCGACAGATGTTGTTGCTCGCTCGCTCGCTCGCGCCTCATCAGCTGTTAAAATGTTCCTCCCTTAGTGCTTGCGCGACGCTTTTCCGAATGGACGCACGGACGGAGCATTGCACATTCAATGGAAAGATGCGGTTCCATTTTGAAAAGTATCAAAACGGTCATTCGTATGAAAACCAAATCGTGCAAACTGTGCTGTTTTGTCACTTGAATTATTCAGCAGCAGCAGCAGCCAGTGCAAGAGTTGAAATGCTGGGCTGGAATCTGGCCACCCAATTATTCCTCATCATTCTTGACACTCTCCCCTCAGGGAGCAAATTCTTCAGGTCGTTGACTTTTGCTTTGATTGGAAAAAAAAGTCTTGAGATGTTGCGTAATCAAAACGTGGCTCCAAACGTGTCCTCATCACACTTAAGGTTACCACGGAAACGCAAAACATGCCCGGCAGATTACGCGTGACGATGGGGCGGCGACGCTTCTTCGGAAGCGCAGTCTTTTGGAGCCGTGGGTGCGTGCTCCTTCCTTCCTTCCTTCCTTCCGTCCTTCCTTGGGTTCATCATAACGCCATTCAACGGCGGTGCCTCAGTAAAGACGCCGTGGCTTCGGGTTGGCTCCGCATTGCCTCGTCAGCGGCCGTCCCCGCGGCAACGTTGTATTTTGCAGCTTTTGAGCATCCGTCTGCCAACATAGCTTTCTTTCTGAGCACCGACGCTATTTCTCGTCGCCCGCCCCCTTTCTTTGCAGTGACTGCCCGCGTCTTCGCCGGTGTGTCAGACCGCGCCTCACTTGATCGCCGCTGAGGTACGACGGCCTATTAGCTGCCGTTAACGCCGGCCGCTCCACGTGATGAGTCACACGAGTCATTTTGACCCGCCGTGCCTTTTACCATTAGCATATCCACACTTAGCGTTTCCCTCTCCTTCCTTTGAAACAGGAGGCAGGCAGCCAGGCAGGCAGGTACACATTCAAACTGTTTTGGCTCGACACTTTCATTGCGCCGTCCTATTAGCATTAGCACGTCTAATGATTTTGAAGCAGTGAGTCACAGAATGAAGCAGAAAATTGCCTTTTAATGGGAAACAAAATCTAGTCATATAGCCGAGCCTCTTCAAATACGGAGAGGAATAGCCGAGCGCTTCTGCGATCGGAAAAGCCGCTTGGATTTGACAAGACGTCGAAAGGCAACAAAGGTCGCTCGGGCTCACGGGTGGCTGCAGACGTCAGACGGTCGCGGCATCGGCACGCGACGTGGAAGCCACGTGAACATTGACTCCGCACGGTGCGCTCGACTCTCCTTCTTTCCAGCAGCGACGGATGACGATAGAAACGCTCCAGCGGGCTTCCGGAACGGCTCGGCAGTAGGCATCTCCGCGATTAGGAGCGCCCGCTTTGGTCAGGGTTTGGATGGGGGAAGAAAAAAAAAAACCCCAGACCAACGAGTGTTGGACGGTTGCAATTTGTGCTCACGACTGTCGGCGGTCGTCGTAGACAAAGATGTAGTAGAAGAGAGCGCAGACGGCCAGCACGGCCACCGACAGCACGGCGTTGGTCCTGTTCTGCGCTCGTAATTGCCGCAACTCCTTGTCTGGTGCGAGGCAACATTTTGAGCAACTTTGTGTCGGACTCAAATCACGCACTTTTGGTACACACCTAAATTTTGCATCCGTTCCGTTACGGTTGCCCTTTGCTTTTCCAGTTGATGCCTGTGAGAAGAGAAGGCAAGGGCAATAAATGAGCCTACTCTGGCAAAAACTAAATCCCAAACAAATGTACTTGATGCTGCCAATTTCGACGTGTAATATTGTCTGTCACCTCTCGTCCGCGGACAACTTGTCTTTCCTGCTCCTGAAATCTGCCTTTTCCAATTTGTCATGGCAACGCGCGCGCCGCTCCTCCAAGCGGTCAATCTGCAGTCATCGCAGCAAACAAGCGTCTTGAAAGGGCAATAGCTAGCAGCGGACAAAACGAGGCTCGTCGTGTTACCTCAGTGGCCACGCTGACGTTCTGCCGACGTTTGTCCTTCACTTTCACCATTTGCGAAAAGGTAACAACGCGGGGAGTGGACTAGGGAGACGTATGCGGAAGTTTAGTTTCTTCTTCGTTGGTTCCGACGCGTTGCGGATGTACCCCCGTTGCTAGGATACGTAGCAAGTTTTTCTTCGTCGCTGGTTCCGGCGCTATCGCCGTTGCTGGGATATCTAGATCTATCTATCTCCGTTGCAGGGATACGTAGCCGCGACCGCCATTTTGAATGGGTCATTGAAGTCTCCGGAGAGAACGCCGTCTCGATTTGGAATATTCTTTCCAATTTTGACTCTGACTTGGGAAAATGTATGGCGGGAAATGTCTGCTCCCGTATATGTTTCAACAATTGTCACCACATTGAGAGAAAATAGAAAGATACAATCTTAAATATGACATGTTTTCTGTTTGGGAGGGTGGGCTCGTTTTGAATTGTTTGCATTGTGCTGCCATTCGGTGTCCAACTTTTGCGTTCGGTAAACCATCAATTACATGCATCAGCGACATCTAACGAATCTGGAAGTGAACTGCCGTTTCCGAAAGCATCCCAAAACCTGCTGGATTGTCGTTCTGAGCTAGCCAGCTAGCTAGCTCGTTCCAACGTCCCTCATTGTGTCGATCAAACAGAATGTTGTCTTTTGGAATGACTGTTAACAGCAGGCCTGTGAAATGGTCCACAAGATGCTCTAAAAGTCATCCGTGGATGAAGATGCTGAGCCGTCTGAACAGTATGAGGAGATCTCTTCGTCTTGGCTGGTGGCAGAAGTGAGGAACATTTGGAGACATAACTTGATTTTTATTCATTCGTGCAAACTCTAACAGTTTGGAACGTTCTGTCACGTTGAGCTCATCTTTCTTTTTCTTCTCCAAATCAGGCTCTCTCCGCAAACATAGAAACGACAAATCCAACCAAGCGCAGGCAGGCAAGTAAGTAGTAACGGCACGATACATTCATCGACTCAACACGTTTGGACAAGAAGGCAAGTCGAAGAACACAAAGGACGGACAGACAGACAGAAACCATGACTGACGTTTTCTTCTCTGTCTCTCTTTTTCTTGTTCCTGTGACGCAAAGTGTCGTCCGCAGGTTGCTGTTGTAGAACCAAAGGAGGTAAGGCCGCTCGTTACGCAGTCGAGGGGAATCTGTGTGTGTGTGTGTGTGTGTGTGTGTGTGTGTGTGTGTGTGTGTGTGTGTGTGTGTGCGTGTGTGTGCGTGTGTGCGTGCGTGGTGGAAAAGCTGCCTTCGTTGGCGTTGGACCCAGTGTACCTGGACTCAGAAACTCTTTATACTTCATCCGAGCCGCGACGCGTCGAGCGCAAAGGATGGGCTCGGCCGGCTTCCAAAAAAAAAACCAACCCAACAACAATGGCTCAAGAGTTCTTTCCTGATATGGACACAAAACCTGGACGGGCAGGCGGCCAGACACGCTCCAGCTAGGAGCTTCCTGGAGTCAAAGGGTGGTGGGTGGACGCGCACGACAACAACAACTCACACACAAAAAAAAAACATGGCAAAGACCAAATGCGTCTTTGAGTTAGTTCTGCCATTAAAGCAGGCCTAGGCAACATATGTCATATTTGTTGCTCTGAGGTGATATGTTGGAATCATGGCGCATGAAGGAATCACTTTTGGGGATTCCAAACCAGATCCGGTCTTCACTGCGCTCCCTCTGTTAACAAAGAAATGCATCGTAGGGGCGGGACCTCCAGCCCTAGGTTGTCCACCCACCTGGGCTTTAAACAAAACAAAAGGGATCCCATAATTGCACAAGGGAGTGCACAAAGCCAAGAGAGTGATCTTTCGCAGCACAAGGAAGACGACCGCCGAGGCCAGTGAGCGAGCGAGCGTCCGCTGGCTGGCTGGCTGGCTGGCTCCTCCCTCCCTCCCGGCCGGCGTCACTCCATCCAGTCGCCTTCGTCAAACTCGGACTCGTCCTCCGAGTCCGAGTACTCGACGGCGATGCGGCGGGACAGGATAGTGGCCACGTCGTTGCCCACCCGCTCGTGTTTAGCCTCTTGCTCTCGTTGCTCCTCCACCTTGCGCAGCTGGATGCCTGAGAAGGTGGGATTAAAAAAAAAAAAAAACTCAGGTCCTGCTTTTGGCCAATTGCTACACATGTGGAGCGTGAAGAAGGGCCAGCGTAACCATGCAGCGCGTACGTACCCTTTCGAATGGCCTCCAACAGAACGCTGCGGGCGTCGCTGATGGGCGGCAGATTGGCCAGCTGCTGCCTCTTGACTCCCAAATCGTGCACATTGGAGTGGGACGGGAAGGCCGGTACGGGCGGCGGTCCCGCCGGACAGGGCGAGGAGCCCCGCGCTCCGTCGGCCGGCAGGGGGGGCGGCACCGGCGGAGGAGGCAGGCCGGCGCCGTCCGGCTGGGCTTGGAAGCCGCGCGGGCCCTTGTCCGCAATCTGCAGGAGGCGGGCGGGTGAGGACGAGCGGAGCGGGGGCGCCACCGGCGGGGGAGCCGGGTGGAGCACCCCCGGGCCGATCTGCAGAGGCGCTGGGGGAGGGGGGATGGCCGCCGGCGGCTGCTGATGCAGGGCGGGGAGAGGCGGAGGGGGAGGCGGGGGAGGATGAGCGTTGCACTTGAGGCCGGCCGGCCGCGCCGGAGACTCGGGCCTGCTGTCCGAGAAGCCCGAAACGCAACTGCGAGCGGGCAGACGACAACGGCGGAGCGGGCGTCAGTCACATCATCGCTTCGTGAGCGCTTTGGCAAAAAGCTTGCGTGCCCACCTGATGACGGAGGCCGGCTTGATCTCGCCTGGCTGCTGCGCGGCGGGCGGCGGCGGCGGCGGAGGCGGCGGCGGGTCATTGGGCCTGGGGTACGCTCTGTCTCCGCTGCGGCTCAGCAGCTCGTTCATTTGGCTGTAGGGCAGCGCCGCCAGTGAGAAGGGCCCGTCCAAGTGCTCCAAGTACAGCTGAGCCCTGGCCGGACCCACACGCCACGCCACGTGCGCATTAGGTAAGCCGAAACTTTTCCTTCAATGTTATTGCTCAAACGGGGCTGAATACTTTTGCTCTGTGTGTGTCTTATGCAAATCAAATTGACGGTGGGTTCACGCACGCACGCACCTGTCGTCAGGGTAACCTGCGGAGCCGTTGGTCTCTCTGCGCTTGTCCACGTCCTGGGCCAACTCGGCACCCAGCGCCAGCTTCTGCCACTCCTTTTTGCGGTCGTGGGGCGCCCTCGGCACCTTGTCGGGCTCGGCCGGGCGATCCACGCCCTTCAGCTTGGCGTTACGACAAAATGCAAAGACAACGGGTAAGCCTTTGTTAGATTTCCTATTCCTTAAAAAAAAAAAGGCAACATTTTCTCTGAGTCCTAAAATTTCTTGCATTCAAAGAACGCCTTCCTTGCCATGTCTTAGTTTTGGTGTTTGGCGATTAGCAAGTCTACTGAGTAGTTTGGAAAATGCCTGCAAATACCCCTTTGAGAAAGTTTGGGCCATTTGCACCAACAAACTACGGCTAAATTGCCTTCAAGTTCTCCTGGCCACACATAGGTCAGCACAAACGGCGCAAATAAAAAACAACAAAGAAAAGTCACATACCTGCGCCGGAAGGTCTAAGTACCTATAGACCTGATCGTACATGCGGGGGTCCTGCGACTACAAGACACAAAGCAAAACCAAATGGACAGGGGGGGGGGGGAGGACAAGCATCAGGGACTGCGCCAGAGCTCAAACAAAAATCAACTTTCTGCAACAGCGGGAACACAAAAGGAAAAGTGCTGTCGGACACAAAAGGGAGACTACAATTCCCTGCTTAGGCAAATAAAGAGGCGGCGCATCCTAGAAGCAATTGCACTACGCCACGCTACTCAAGGCCAGGCCAAGCCAAGCCAAGCGCTCGGCGGAAACGCGGCCAAGTCACAAGACGCACTTTTTGTTTGCGCCTCTCCTTTCGCTTGTCTTCCGTGTCCTGCAGCATCTTCTCTCGCCACAGGTCAAAAAAGTAGGAAGGGTTGGTGTAGAACTTGAGAGCTTCCTTGCCGTCGTCCCTGCGCGCAACAAGGAAGGGCGTTACCTTCAGCCAAACAGGTCTTTCGGTGTCGGCGAGGTTCTCCGCCCGGATGGTAATCTAGAACGCGAGGCAAACAAAGCAGAAAAGCCGGACCTGTAGGCCGAGAGGATGTTGAGAGGCGGCGGGCGCTCGCAGGCCCCGTAGCTCTCCTGCATGGGCTCGGGCAGCGAGCGGCGCTCAAACAGCTGCTGGTCCTGGACGGTGGAGCTCCTGAAGGCCTTCCTCATGGTGATGTCCTGTAGCGACACTGAAGGGAGGGGGAAGGACATCGAGTCCACATGGAGGAAGGGACGACCGACCGCTCGCTCGCTCGGGCGGAGGCTCGCTCACGTTCTTCCTCTTTGGGGTCCAGCTGCGTGACGCTGATGGAGAGGCGCTCCACGCGCTCCTGCAGAGAGTTGACCCGGAAGGTGAAGGAGTGCGCCTCGTCAAACAGCTGCCCAAACAGGTCTTCTGCGTATTTGCCTGAAAAGCAGCAGGAGGACGGACGGTGACAAAGAGCCGCCGGCCGGCCGCCCGGGTCTACCACTCATCGGCGGTGTACCGACTGAGGCTGCTGAGCTGTCGGATGACGCCGGCCAACGAGATGTTGGTCACGCATTCCAGCTCGTTGGCGATGTTCCTCGGCAGCGCCGCGTGGCACAGGTGCCTGGGCTCGATGGCGCGCTGCACCAGCGGCATCCTCGCCTGAGGGGGGGGGGGGGAGAACGTCAGCGCCAGATCGATACAAACACGCGAGTAGGTATGCGTGGCTGTCTCCCCTCAACCGGGCACAGTGTGGGAAGCAAAAGACTCGAATGAATAACGAAGGCCCGGCTTTGGATAAGAAGTGGCTGTACGCTCGCGCCGGCCGGGGAAAGAATTCCGGAGGGTACGAGATGGACCGCGATTGAGGTCAGCCCGTCGGCGAGGCCCTGTTCCAGTTTCTCACGGAGCCTCATGGGTGGCGTCGTCCTTGCGCCTGCGCCATCTGTCCACTAGGTAGAGCTGAGGGGCCTCCATTCAAATGGCGGCCTCCTTTCTCATCCCGACTGCAGCTCATTTGGCTTTTTTTTCTTTTTCCCTGCCTTTCAGACATGAATGATGGAGCGAGCCATCATCCAGGCAGGCACCGAACTCCACGTTTGAGGCACAATCTGGCTTCCCTGGCTGTGACCTTCGAGGCAGGCGGTCAATGACATTCAGGCATCTTGGCTGTCTTCCACGCCAGTGCAGTGGCGCAAAGACACAAAGGAGAGCTTCACAGATGCGTCAGACGCATGCGTCTTACATAAGAGTGCGCGCACGGAGCGAGCTGCGGGCATGCAAACAAAGGCCAACTGGCGTCCTTTCCCTACTTTCTTCACCATTCCATCACCGAATGCAAGAGCGGCAGCTTCCATCAAAGGCTCCCACTTTTTTCTTACATGCGACTGGGCACTCAACGGGGAAGCAGCGGAGAAACACACCAGGGACGTCCAAATGGAGCTGGCTGTCCGACTGTCGGGCCAGCGGAGAGCAGGCACAGAAGGCGCCTTATTGTGGAGCCGTGGGCCTTTGCCAAGGGGACCGACAATAGGTCCTGTGTGAGTGCCTGGCAGCCCAACGGCTCACAGATAGGCAGGCGCTGAGATTGTCCAAATGGCACGGAACGGGGAAGGGAGGGCAGAGCCGGGTGGGTCTCTTCGCTATGCAACTTTGACATCAAATTCCTTTTCACCAACACTTATCCTGGGGCAACCTGAGAGAACGTCACCCACCCACGCACGCGACGGCCAGGGGTGGCCTCACGTTTCAAAATCAAACTGCCTCATTGGCCGTCTCGATGCGGCCTCGCCGTTGTTGTGAAACGCAACCCTATGGCTGAGTCACGTGAGCGAGCGCTTTGGGTCAACAGCTGCAATGGGGCCCGCCGTCCGTTTTGGGGCTTTCTTTAACGGGGCCACTTTCCCAGAGCGCAGAGATCGCCGGTGTGGCGTTAAAAGTACAACCCGGTCGTGACGCAACGGCACTTCACACCAGATGGAACAAAGTCGGAACCTCAGCGACTGCAAAGCGTACAATGTTTGGATTTTTCCATTTTCCGTAGCTACTCTACAGCATTCATGCGTGCGCTTTTTCCCTCGAGGGAATACCCCAAGTTTGTGATGACATTCCGCTTGCACCTTTTCTGAACCGATTGGTGCTCGGCTCGCTTGCCACACGCTTCGAATCGAGGTCATTGCATTTGCCACAAAATTCTTTCTTTTCTTCAAAAAGTCTCTTTCCAAATGTTACTTTTGTTGAAATGGTAGTTTGACCTGCTAGGCCACTATGCCCCAATGTACCTGGTGTACACCCCCCATGAACGTAATCTCATCATCTGGAGGGCAATTTCCACACTAAGCGACTGTGTGTGCGTGTGTTTACAGTGGCCGCTCCAGCGCTAGGCCAGCAGTACAAAGAAGGTTTCAAATGTCACCAAGCGTGATCTTTTCTTCTTCTTTTTCCACTGTGCTAGGAGAAGCCTCCCCCATCCCCCATCTTACGGCAACTGCAGGCTGGCTGCTCGCTCGCTCGCTCGCTCGCCCGCCCGACCCCATCCAGCGAGCAAATGAAAGCAGCCATCCGGCCGGGCGTTTGCTCAAGCGGGGAGCCCCCAAATCCTGACAGGCACATGTTATATGGGGTCAGCTCGGTCGGTGCTCTTAGCGCTAAATATTTGCTCTGCCACAGATGTGATGTTGCGCAGGGCCAACATGTCAAGAGGCTGCTGCTGCTGCTGCTGCTGCTGCCGCTTCCCAGATGTGGAGCACGCTGCAATGCAACCAGTCTACATCAGCGCAAAAATGAACTTGCGCCGGCGCCTTTGTTTGTCTTTTTACGCTTCAAATCGCACTGATGCACCTATGTGGTAAGAAGAGTCGCTCCTAAAGTTACGACGGGCTGGCTGGCTGGCTGGCTGGCTGCAAACCGGAGACGCGTCCTAAAAGGTGAGACCAGATGTAAAGACACACGAGACATGCAGGCACTATGGACAAATACCTGTTTAGTTTGAGTAAGTCCCTCTTCTTCCTTTATCTCCTCTTTTTTTTTATTTTTTCCGATCCATCCTCATTCGAGGCTCGAGCATGCCGCCGCGTGCAAGCATTCGGATCCCGGATTTGTGTCCATGACCGTCCCTCGTATCGAATGTGCTCCTTCGTCCAAGAAGAAGCGGAGGAGGGGGAGTAGGCCGGCCGGCTACTTTTCTTCCAAAGTGGAGGGAGTCCTTCGGCGTTGGACTGAGTGAATAGGGCACCGAAGAGCGTCCGCCAACCTATTATCAACACGAGTGCTATTAAAAGGTTACATCCGATTGGTAGAAATGCGCTTGCTAATAGTCCACGCCCCAAAACGGTGCATGAATCGCATTCGTTTGCAGGGGAATGTCCCCGTCCAAAGTGACGACAGTGGTACGGGCCACTCTATTGTTAGGACGCCGACGGTGGATAGACCTGCGCATGTATCGACGCATCACCTATCGTTTTCTAATGTGGGAAGTCCTATGAAACCGTGGTGCTTATTTCAACATCAGTGACTGTTTGAATTCATCGTCATTTACAATAGACAAAAATGTATCGTATTTGATGTGGTGGTGGTGGTGGTACTCCATTTAATACGATGTAATGTAGGCACTTCAAGAATAAAAATGGACTACTTTTTAGTTTGTTTTCAGCGTTCATTTGCTATAGTAAAAAAATAAAAAGTCTTGCTGGCCGTGCATTGTTATGTGTACGATAGCTATATAGTTTTCCTTTTTCCGAAGGCGCAACAAGACACGGAAGTGACGATGACCCGCGCTTCCGGTGAAAGCACAACAGCCAAGATGGCCGCCGCCGTGTCTTCCCTCGTTTCTTACGGCAACGATTCCGATTCGGAAAATGAGTCACAATCCACCAGCAGTCCCGAAAGATCGGACGCGACGGACCCGGACGCAACAGCACACCTTAAACCTTTACAGTCCGCCCCGGGGATGGCCGTAGCGGTTCTTAATTCCGCTCCCGAAGTTGCTGTCAAGGTAAGCTATGGAAGCTACTTAGCTAGTAGCGTTTGTTACCTCGAAGCAATCATTTAGCTGCCGTGGCCATTTCAGTGATTTGAGTTTGAACTCATCTCCATGGCAGACTTTTAATAAGTCAATGTAAACAATTCTGTGTCAGAGTAGGTCATTGAGGCAGGAAGTGTATGAGGGCGTGCTAATGCACATTAGCCTAATAGCTCGCGGGACACCGTCCGTCGAAATGTAGCTTTTATCTACAAGCCAGAAAACCAAGGATTTTGGCACCAAAATGCTATTGTCGATTTTTTTTTCTTCTTAGAATATTGTCTCTAATTTTGTGTTCTAGGAGTCTGTTGAGACGGGCGTCCATCTTGACCCTTCCGTGAAAGAAGTCGCCTATAACCCGAGATATGAGACGATGTTTGCGCCAGAGGTAAGTGGCTTTAGATGCACTGTAGCGCTTATGCCATGCAAGTTGTTCATTACAGCGAGTGCTGGTAAACCCAGGCGGGCGAACCGCGTTTGGTTTCTAACGCAATGAATGAGCTCAAAGGATGCACAAATGAAGCCTTCACGTGTTCTTCTTCCCTCCTAGTTTGGACCGGAAAACCCGTTCAAAACCCAGCAGATGGCCGCCCCGAGGAACATGTTATCCGGCTTCGCCGAACCCGCTCACGTCAACGATTTCATGTTCGAACAGCAGAGGAGGACCTTTTCGTCGCTCGGTAGGCTCGCCGGCCCGTTTTGCCGCCACGGAGACCCGATGGCTTGTTTCTGACATTGCTGGCGTTTCTCAAAAGGCTACGCGTTAGACCCGTCTGTGGACACGAACCAAGTCACCGGCAGCAGTTACATTGGCGCGGTGGACGAGGCTGAGAAAAATCAAGGTAGGCCCGTGACGGCCGGGGTTCCGACTTAGAGGTCCAAATTCACTTTTGCCCGCCAGGCTTGACCGTGTTTGAGAGCGCTTACAAGAGGCCAGACAAGAGGAAAAAGGTCAAAGGCGGCGACGCGGGAGATATCGACAACTACTTGGGACCGTGGGCCAAATACGTGGACGAGCAGACGGTGGCCAAACCCACCGAGGTAATGCGCTCGCTCAGCCCGCCTTCTCCGTGAGCTTTCTTTTCCTTCCCTTTCCATTGTGTCAATGCGGCGTTACAGGAGGAGAAGAAAGAGCTGGACGAGATCACCGCCAAAAGGCAGAAACGAGGGCGCAAGGAAGAAGAAGCTCCAGCAGAAGAGAAGACCGTTCTTCACGGTATCGCTGTTGCGCTTGGCTTCTATGAGGACATGCTAAGGTCTTTGATCCTGTTTGTCTCCCCCATCAGTCAAAGACATGTTTGACTACCAGGGCAGGTCCTACCTGCACATCCCCCAGGACGTGGGCGTCAACCTGCGTTCGACCGAGGCACCGAACAAGTGTTACCTGCCTAAAAAGCAAATCCACGTTTGGTCCGGCCACACCAAGGTACGTGGGCCGGCGTACGACGCGCAAAGCGAGCCTAAAGGCTTGGACCCCGAAGGCATTTGGGACGCAAGCGCCACGGCCAACGACACGCGTCTATCTCTCTCGCAGGGTGTCAGCGCCATCCGCTTGTTCCCGCTTTCGGGTCACCTCCTGCTCTCCAGCTCCATGGATTGTAAGATTAAGGTAAAGAAGGCGCACCCCGTCAAACATTGTGCTGCATCTTTTCAATTTCTGCCCTTCCGTCCGCAGTTGTGGGAGGTGTACAACGAGAGGAGGTGCATACGGACGTTCATCGGTGAGCCAAAATCCGTCTTGCCCACTTTTGGTGATTTTTGCGATCATTCCGCTTTTCCTATTTCTAGGCCACAGTAAAGCGGTGCGAGACATTTGCTTCAACAACGGCGGCAATCAGTTCCTCAGCGCCGCCTACGACCGCTACATCAAACTGTGGGACTCGGAGACCGGTACGCTTCTCCAAACTTGCATGCATGTGGATTTCCTCTCCAGCAGAGGGCAGAAAAGAGTCGAGCGCCGCCAGCCAGCCAGCCAGCTAGCGAGCTGGCTGGCTGGCTGGCTGGCTGGCTGGCTGGCTGGCTGGCTGGCTGGCTGGCTCGCTGGCTGGCTGGCTCGCTGGCTGGCTCGCTGGCTGGCTCGCTCACTCCTCTGCTTGCCGTCCTCTGCTTGCGGTGGGCAGGAAAGTGCATCTCTCGCTTCACCAACCGCAAGGTGCCTTATTGCGTCAAGTTCAACCCCGACCAAGAAAAGCAGAACCTTCTGGTGGCCGGCATGTCTGATAAGAAGATCGTCCAGGTATAGGGCCGGCCGGCCGAGCGGCGCGGTGTCGCGCTCCGACGTGTCACGCGCTCATCGCTTGTCTTTCTCGCCAGTGGGACATCAGGACGGGCGAGGTGGTTCAGGAGTACGACCGGCACCTGGGCGCCGTCAACACCATCACTTTTGTGGATGAGAATCGGCGCTTTGTAAGCACGTCGGACGACAAGAGTCTTCGAGTTTGGGAGTGGTGAGTCAAACAAAAACAAAACAAAAAAGCTTTGGCTCGAACTGGAGTTTGCTGACTTGATTCGATCGTCTGGCGGGGGGGGGCCATCTCTCACGCTGAACCTTTTCTTTTCAGGGACATCCCTGTGGACTTCAAGTACATCGCCGAGCCCAGCATGCATTCCATGCCGGCCGTGACGCTCTCTCCCAACGGTGAGTCCAAGCTGCGCGCCAGGCATTCATGGGAGGGAATTGCTGCCAAAAGCGCTCCCTCTCATCGGGACCGAGATGATGCGGTTGTCGTTCGGGTTAGGCCGGCCGGGCCTGCTTTTCTCAGCGCTTCCGTGACTTCTGTTTGTTGTGCTCAAACCCAAGGTAAATGGCTTGCGTGCCAGTCCATGGACAATCAGATTTTGATCTTTGGCGCCCAAAACCGCTTCCGCCTGAATAAGAAGAAGATCTTCAAGGGCCACATGGTCGCCGGCTACGCCTGCCAGGTGGACTTCTCCCCGGACATGAGGTAAGAAACTACGCCGAAGCAGTCAGATTAGAGGAAGAAACTTTCTGTCAAGTCGCGCGTTCATTTTCCCAGCATTCCGTGGGGCGCTAAAGTGCTCTTTGTTTTTTTTTTCTACCAGCTACGTGGTGTCGGGCGACGCCGACGGAAAGCTGAACATTTGGGACTGGAAGACGACCAAGCTGTACCACAGGATCAAAGCTCACGACAAGGTGTGCATCAGCGCCCTCTGGCATCCCCACGAAACCTCCAAGGTCATCACTTGTGGTTGGGACGGACAAATCAAACTCTGGGATTAGGAGGGAGGGGAGCGGAGGGGCTGGGCCCGGCCCGGCCCGGCTGGGGTCAAAGCCACGGGACTGGCATCCAGTCTGATTGCGGTGCTTTTGGACCCCCAGCACGTCTCCTTTTTGACACCGTTTGATCTTTTCATTCTGCATTGTCCTCTCTTGTCAATGTTTAGACTTTCCTTTTTATGGCCACGTTTTGTGGATATAATAAACTTGTAGTTTCACCATTAGAAGCAAAGTGGCGTGAACGCGCCGCTCGTCTCCTGTCCCAAAATGAGGTACAAAGGTCACTTGACTGGCCGTCCGTCGCCTCCCTCCCTCCCTCCCTCCACTTGTTTTCAAAGTTCAAGGGAGGCCCGCAGATGACCATTGACCGCTTCCGCTCCTGAGCGTCAACAACAAATGCACGGCCATAGCAACTGCTTACTGAACCAATGGAGGAGAACTTTGGATCAGATGAAAAGTTCATTGATGGCCAAGGGATGGGAAAAATGTAGCTGAGATATTGGGCAAAATCCATCAAATGGGAAAAGATGACACAATCAGACGGTGTGTCTCACAGAGGGCAAACACCCAAGTGGGCAAACACGCTGCCGATGCGGCAGAATCCGCTGGCGTGGCTTAGAGGGTGAGTCGAGTCCGCTCAAAGCGTCAATCATTAATCGGCCGTTCCGAGCGGTTACCTCGGCCGGCGACGCTGCCGAGAGAGGAGTCGTGAGCCTCAATATTCTTCAAAGTCAAAGACTGCTTTAGTGGCAAAGTGGGGCCAAAAAATACAGATGAAAAATCATCCACTCACTGGACTGTGATGCGCTTGTCAAAGAAGCATACGGTGGACTTCACTTCACTGGTTGTCTTCTCTCAAACACTGTATTTAAGGGTCGCATGACCTGACATGTTTCGGCGTGACGTGACTCACCTGTCAAATCTGACAGGTGAGCCACGCACGCCTTCATCACAAGCACACCAGTGACCCTCTGATGAAGGTGGAAGTACACGGCGAAACATGTCAGCTCACGAAATGCATTGTTTGAGATAAAACAACCACTCAAGTCATTTACACGTGAAAGAAAATGAACCATAAGGTGGACTTGATGAGTTTAGGACACTCGCTTAATCTGAAGCTTGTTTTGTTCTCAAGAGTGGCACGGAGGCCTTATAAGGCATCTTTGTGCGTGCGTGCGTGTGTGTCTGTGTGTGTGTGTGTGGGGGGGGGGGGGCACCCTCCTCCTCCTCCTCCTCCCACCTGCTCACCCTCCAAGTGGACGTGGACACGCACATGCAGAGAGGCACTTCTTCAAAATGACGGTGGAGAGGATATTTGACGAGCTGGGGCATTTTAAAAGGTAGGCCGCCGACTTTGGATGTCTCTTATTAATTGTCTGCAAAACACGCGCTCGCCATTGCCGGCCGGCCGGCCGCCCTGCTTGGAGACAGCCGCAGCGTGCGGCCGGCCGTCCCGCCGTACGGAGAGCCGCGCGACCAAGGCCCGCCCGCGAATGTGAAGGCAATGTGGCAGGCAGAGAAGGAGCAGTGGGCAGCTGGTGTCTTTTTACATTGGCTCAGCTGTTTGCCAAAATGCAGTTTGGAGCGCACACACTGACCTCAAGTCAAGCATTCACTCGCTGGCCAATGCGTCTGTCCACCTCAAACGTGCGCAGATGTTTGCTTTTGTTAATTGGCGCCTTTCAGGTTTCAGGCCTGCGTGTACTTTGCGGCCGCCTTCCAGGCCGTGGCGTGCGGGATCCACTACCTGGCTTCCGTCTTCCTGGTGGAGACGCCCAACTTTGTGTGCGGCCCTCCCGCCAACGTCACGCACGTCTTGTTCGGCAACCTGAGCGGCTCCCGTGTGGAGGACCTGCTGCCCTTCTTCAAAGGGGACGCGGCGGGGCCCTTGGTGGCCAGGACCCTGGGCGGCGAGCAGTGGGAGCTGAGCCGCTGCCGGCGGGCCCTGCGGACGGGCCCGGGGGCGGGCTTCGCGTACGCCTATGACGGCAACAGATCGCTGGAATCGTGCCACGGGGCTTTCGCGTACGATCGCAGCCAAGTGCAGGAGAGCATCGTGAGCGCCTGGGACCTGGTGTGCGAGCGGGCCTGGCTGGCCAAGCTGTGTCAGCCCACCTTCATGCTGGGGGTGCTGATCGGGGCGCTGGTGTTCGGGGACATCGCCGACAGGCAAGCGCCGGGCGGCAAGCGGCGGCCCGACGACGACGACGACTCAACCTCTCCTTTGCCCTTCAGAGTCGGCAGAGTCAAGATCCTGATGTTGACCAGCCTCTTCCAATTTGGACTCGGGGTGGCCGTGGCCTTCTCGCCTAATTACTACTACTTTGTGGTCTTCCGCTTCCTCCTGGCCATGGTGAGTGAGTGGTCAAAAGGCCCTCCCTCCTTCCCTCCCTCAGCTGTTGTTTTTCACACGGACCGAGCGGGACGCCGATAGCGGCGTGGGAAGGCACGCACACGCGTCATTTCCAGCAGTCAGACCCACGCTGCCATTTTTCTTTCCGGTTTCATATGCTCTCGTTCCCCTACCAGGCGTCCAGCGGCTACCTGGTGGTGGTATTTGTTTACGTGACGGAGTTCACCGGCATCAAGGTCCGCACGTGGACCTCCATGCACGTCCACGCCGCCTTCGCCGTGGGCATCATGGTGGTGGCTCTGACCGGCTACCTGGTGCGCGTGTGGTGGATCTACCAGATCATCCTGTCGCTCTGCACCTCCCCCTTCCTGCTCTTCTGCTGGAAACTTCCCGAGACGCCCTTCTACCTCCTGGCCAAAGGCAGGTACGACGAGGCGCAGAGCCTGCTGGACGCCATGGCCCGCGTCAACGGTTTGGAGAGCCGGCTGAAGGTGGAGGAGCTCCTGGAGGAGGAAGAGGAGCGCAACGGCGGCGGAGCGCTGCTTGAGCAGGGGGAGCGCTCTCCGGAGAAGAAACTGTCCATCCTGGATCTGTTTGGCAGCTGGAGGATGGCGGCCCGCTCGCTCACCGTGTGGGCCATCTGGTTCATCGGCAGCCTGGGCTACTACGTCTTCTCGCTGGGATCCGTCAACCTGGGGGGGAACCAGTACGTCAACCTCTTCCTGGTCGGTAAGGAGCCCCGCAAAATGGGTGGAGTCGCTCGAGCGGCTTTGGGCTGTGAGCAAGCTGCTCATCTGACTCGGACCCGCGCGTCTGCCTGCCTGCCTGCCCGCCCGCCCGCCCGCCCGCCGCTGTCACGGGGCTGCTCGCAGGTGCCGTGGAGCTTCCCTCGTACCTGGTGGGCTGCTTTTCCATGGACCGCATCGGGCGCAAGAAGACGTGCGCCCCCGCCCTGCTGCTGGCCGGGCTGGCTTGCATGCTCACCATCGTGCTTCCCTCTGTACGTAAAACGCCAAAGCCGACCACCACCGACGGCGGGCGGGCGGGCGGGCGGCGATGGCCCAACTCGGCCCGCAACCCAATACCGAGGCATCCCCTCACCCCACCCCGGAATGAAATCAAAGATGCGGCCGTAAAAAGAAATGGTCCGGCTTGAAGATTGACTTTGGCCTAGTCTATTTTGGGCCGCCGCAGCGCCTGCCCGCCCGCCCGCCCGCCCGCCCGCCCGCCGCAGCGCCCGCCCGTGTGTGGCTGTCCGTTTCCGAACGCATGAGCCAAAGTCGCCGTCCATCCGTCGAGCAAAGATGTTGAATTCTGTCACAGTTGGATTTGTCGCCTGTGAGCGCAGCAATCCAAAGGAAAGGTTGGGCGGGCCAACTTTGCGTATTTGTGCTTTTGCAGGACATCGAGGCCCTGGCCATCACCCTCAGCATGATGGGAAAGTTCGCCATCGCCATCGCCTTCGGTCTCATCTATCTGTACACTTGTGAGCTTTACCCCACCATCATCAGGTAACGGCAACGGGCGGGCTAGCCAGTGGCCCAAGCCTCCCTTTCTTTCCTGAAAGCGCGTCCATTTTTGGCGGTGGCAGGTCTCTGGCCGTGGGCAGCGGCAGCATGATGTGTCGCGTGGGGAGCGTGGTGGCGCCCTTCTGCGTGTACCTGGCCGACGTGTGGATCTACCTGCCTCAGGTTTCTCCTCACGTTATTTGCCAGACCGAGCTTCTCCAATATCATGCCTTTGGATTTTCTCTGTGTCGTCAGCTCATCGTGGGCATCCTGGCGTTTGTCGTCGGCATCCTGACCTTGATGCTGCCCGAGACGCTGGGCGAGCCCCTGACGTCCACCCTGGAGGAGGCCGAGGCGCTCGGACGAAGCCCGGGCGACAAAAGGAAAGATGGCGCCGCACGAGGGCTGGAGATGAACCAGCGCGCGTGAGCAACTACAAGAAGTATCAACAGCAAACACACCAAGAAAAGAGATAGATACAAGTTTATATATTTATAAACTTTGATATAGCTTTATATACATATATATAAGTTTATATATTTAGAAACATTTATGTAACTTTATATATATATATATATATATGTTAACATTTAGTAGGTCAAAATACACCCGTGTGCGTAAATATCACGCGTTTATACTACTAGCAAATATGAATGAATGAATTCATCATCATAGCGTTAAATGACACGAGATGTCTTTGAAATCTTCTCAGGGTAAATGTTCCACTTAATTCTGTGTTGTCATTGTGTCAAGTGAATGTTTGAGCATTGTCCAATCGTCGTCGTGGTGGTGGTGCCGCCGCCGCCGCCGCGACGAGTTAGTTGGCCCACATGCACGACATGCACGACCTGCACGACATGCGGATTTGCCAAACTTGTATTGTCGTGCCCCCAAGTGGGCAAGGTGCGCACACCGCAACGATCCGGCAACAATTGGGTCCGGTTTCATTCACGCCACCCACCAAGATGAAACACGTACAGGAATGGATCTTCGTATTTGCAATCTCGCCATGAACTGGATTCGTTTCACTTGACGAATGCGTTCTTGTACTTGTATCCAATGAATAAACTCGGAAGGTGAAGACACGTACAGCGTCACTTGGATGACTCGGTCATGTGACCGCAGAGCTCCACTGAGCTTCGCAAACTTGGGTAGGAGTTCCACTTCTTTGAAGTGAACTGACTCTTAAAAATCAGTTCACTCGAAAGATTGGTTCAAAAGAATCGTTCGCTACACTTGATTTATTTTGACCTTGTGGACCTCATGACAGGTCACTTCGCTGTTGGATCTGTGACGTCACTCGGACACCGCCATTTTCAGGTGTATCTAATAACTGCACATGCTATCTGTGATATTTTCACTGTTGCGGCGGGCGGACCTAGGAGGTGCGCACCTGTCTGCGGGTCCATGTGACCACAAGAGGTCACTGCAGGCGTACGACGTGAACAGCTGAGCGCAATTTATCCTGATCGGGAACGCGCACGCACACACCAGGGCAGGGTTCATAAGCTGCAAACAACTCAATACTCTTGTCCAGTGAGCAGCAGCAGCAGCAAACAACAACAACAACAAAATCTACACAGCAGTAGCAAACCGCACTGAGCTCCGCTCCACGGAGAAAGGAAAAACCAAAGAGACTACCGGTGAGCTAGCTCACAGTTCTCAACTGGACTCATTGAGTTAACTGCATTGCAGTCGGTCTGTTTCCGTGCGTGCGTGCGTTTGCATCCCTAGCGATCAAGCACCATTACAACAACAGAAAGAGGAAAAAAAAAAAAACAAAGCCAGTGACCGTGGCACATCCCCAGAAATCAAAAGGCTTTGGCCAAAATGCTCCTACTCCACATAACATTTGGACTTTTTGCACTTGGTAACATTCCTTTCTTTTTTCAAGTAAGCTAACAACACATTTCCCCCGATATTGCAAATTTCCTTGTCTACCTTTTGATTGCAACTTTATTTTCTCCATAGCATTCCGAGGCTGTCCCGCTACGTTACTCGCGGGCAGGTTCGAAGGCTCGTTTTGTAGTCTCTTCCTGTTTGCCGAGGATGATTATCAGCGATGGGACCAAGTCACATGTGCGAGTCTCAAGTCTTAACCTTCAAGTCTCAAGTAAGTCCCAAGTCACTTTTTTTTCTTGGGCAAGTCAAGTCACAGATTATGTCAAGTCACCCGCAGAATCTGATTTTACTAACGTGAAACGCCAAAAGTCATTTTCAATCACCATCGTTGTCCAATGTGTGTAACCTGTTTAAAAAAAAATAGGACAATCATTTGGATTTGCACTGCAAAGACTGATATTCAGTCAAATACACCATGGAATCAAAGAAAAATGACCTGGCATGATGATTTATTGACAGCTCAATCGAAGCAAATTAACATCTGCCGTAATACTGGGCCGAATGGCTCTTCAAATGACGGCCAAAGTTTTAAGACGTCGTCTGGCTGTCTGAAATGTTTCTGTTGCATATCTTGCACTTTGCCGTCATAAAGGTAATTACGATAGACCGAGGCGATGGCTCGCGGTACCGCTCCCATGTTTGTGCATGTCTGATATAAAGGGCCGTGATTTTCCAATAAACACTTGGGTATGTAGAGAGGGCACGTCTGATTGATTGATTGATTGATTGACAGGGTAGTCCAAGTCCCAGTGACTCGAGTAGCCATCTCTGATGATTACAGAGCAAGCTCTCGGTCGGTCGGTCGGTCGGGCGTGTCGCCGCCGACGTCGTGCACGGCCTCTCACCTCGCTCGCGCACCTGTATTGCTGTCGAAATACAACTGTCATTCGGTCGCAAGCTGTTCCGCCAGTAACGTGAACGGAAGGCCGTGAAATGTGGCAGGTGGGATTTTGAGCGAGGTGGGCCCAGTTTGGTTGGTTGGGCTGCGCTGGGCACGGCACGGCGCTGTGCGGTTTTGTAAAGAAGGGAACACCATTGTGGCGCTCCTTGTGACTGAAAGGTGCGCTCTGTGACGACTTATGTTGCGTCTGCGTTATCCTACTGTTTTGTGTTCAAATAGCTGTTGCTTGACAACTTAGATATTGTCTGTTAGCCTGTGGATGGGCTTTTTTGCTATGTTTGTTAGCATTAAGCTAAAGCAAAGCAATGTGCAGCATATTCACTCGAAGTGGCATTAAACAGCTTGGAAAAGCTTGAAGCTCGAGTGTCACTTTAAGACACGATGGTCGGGTCCGCCAGTAGGTCGGTCGGCACCCCGGCGATGCCCCGCCTAAGCCTCGTGTGCCAATTGGACAACGCCGGCCGCACGCGGTCCCTGAGCAGGTCTCAAGAATTTTGGCGACCCTGGGTGTCAAAGACTCCAGGAGCCCAAAGAGTGCCGCTTCTTCCTCCTTTTGCACACGTAGTAGAACGGGTAGCCCAGCACGCCTGCGGCACAAGGCAACAACTGTCCGCAATGTGGCAAAGCGGACGTGCCGAAATGACAGCGGAGCCGTCGGCTATTTTGTCCTCATAGTCACGAGAAGAATGTCGCATTTTGAGAGCGAAAGCAAGAATGTTTTGAGCGCTCAAAATGTCAATCTTGTGGCGGCGTTTGTTACCTATGACGAGCGCCACGGCCGCCACGACCAGCACCAGTAAGAGAACCACCGGGGCCAACAGCACCTTTGCGCCTGAGGAAAGCACAGCAAAGTTGTTCCCCCTTGCGTGGGGGGGGGGGGGGGAACAAAAAAACAATCCCACCTCGTTTTTTGGGACTCACCGCAGACAGAGCCTCGGATCAAGCGTCTGAGATGCGGCTTGTCTGGCAGGTAGCGATACTTGCAACCAAACACGCTGAGGTTGGACGTATGATCCCCAAAATACCTTACAGTCAATAGAGGGGACAGGTTTTTTCTTGATGTTTTTCAACTTTCCAGATTTTTTTTGATTTTTTATTTAATATTGTGCATGTTTTATTTCCCCCCCCCCCCCCACGTTACCTGAGTTGCCGGTATCGCTCGCCACAGCGGTAACAAAAGTTGGTGTTGCACTGCGTGCAGAGCATGTGGTCACATCCTTCCGTGCGCTGGATGTGGATCTGCACACGCACACAGTTGAATTGTTTTACTTTGCGTATGGTGAGGGTTTGCAAAATGGGGCTCGAGCCTTAGTCGTGCTTCTTTTTTTGCGTACCTTGCACTTGGGGCACTTTTGCGCGTTGCGTTGCCCGCCTTCAATGACGCAGGCCCAGCTCTTGAGCTGCTTGTCACCCTTGCGGTAGTCACGGCACTTGATGCCCTGGTGCCAGGGCGCGTGGCACTTGAAGCACCACACAAACTGGCAGCTGTCGCACTGGACCTGCGCCACCATTCCCAAAAACATTTCAATGTTAAAACCTCTAGTGGTGCTCCATTTTGTAAGATGGCCTTTAAGATGAAAGTGCGGTAAAGATGTTCGGCTTCTCTCGGTCGACATAACGTGGACCTTGTACTTGAGCTCGGAGCGCACGGGGCCGGCGCGGTCGAGCGACGTGAAGCGTCTGCAGCGGGGGCAGGGCTTGGTCCCGGCGTCCAGCTGACTCAGCTCCAGGAAGTAGCGGTACCTGAGCAGGTCCTCGCCGGACAGGTGCGAGAGCACCGCCGCCGTCTCCAGCATCCCGCTGCACTCCGAAATGGGACAGCGCAAATGCGCCTTGCCCAATTGGACCTGCGCGTAAAAGGCTTTGCCATTTCTCTCTCCTCGAAAACATTGTCCGTTTAGCAGTTGATGGGCTCGGCGCTCAATAATTCACGAGGTAATGCCTGCCACTAAATGGAAGGCTGGCGGAGGCGCAATCACAAGTTCACGGCGAACGCTCGTCACGATGGCATTGCTCTGCTCCAATTGCAGCCGAGCACAATACAAACCACGGGTTCTTAAAATGCTGCATTGGATTGCTTCAACAAAGCACACGTAATTGGGTTCAATTTGACAGGAGCAGGAAGTAAAGCGTAAGGCTATTAGAGCTCACGGTCAATCGTTGAGTATTTGGGGCAGGACGACACTAGATAGAAAACAAGTCGGACTGGTTTATCAGTGCTTCGTGAGCTACGAACACACGTTTTGTTGCCCTGTGGACTGGCTGCAATTTACGGCTAAAGCAATTTGCTTTGCCCTTCCATCGGATGGATGGATGGATTGTGGATAGATGGCCCTAACCCTGACAGCGCAGAGAGCTTTGACAAGCGGCCGAGTGTTGCCCCCGAGCGGCGGGCGCATTTGTATTGTTTCCTATCGCGAAGATTTGTTCGTCTCTCGAAAGTCACAATGATGGTGTAGCCCGCTTGGTACCCACCTGGAAGGTGACGTACAGTGTCAAACATTCGTCACACACCAGCTTCCGGCAACACGGCAAGGGTGCGATCGATTTTTCGTCGAGGCACACCCGGCAGGGCTGCGCTTCCGCCACGCCATCCGCATCAGCCCGCCGCGACGAACGGCGGCTTAGGAGAGACGAGTCCCGCACGGGGTTCACCAAGTCCTCGGCCGTATATAAAACGAGCGCATCACCCGACCCGGAAGTCGCCTCGGTTGTAAGAGTTTCAAGGTTGCGCTGGTTGCCGATGCAGTAGACGTCGCAATAAACGTGATCTTTGACACTCGAAGTCGGCTCCAAAGTCGCACTTGTAACAGCGCTATCACATTTTTCACAGTTAATGTCCAAAAAAGTGCTTTCAAAGTCCAAAGCTGTGGAGGGAGGCTCGTTTCGCGTTCCGGCATGTCCCGACTGGTCGCTTTTGTCGCCTCGCGTCTCTCTGGTGACGTCGCAACCTGCGGCGTTTTCACCGTGCACAGCGTCGGTGGCGCCCTGCATTCGAGCGATCTTCCTCCCGGGCTCAGACGTCGAAGCCAGCAGAGTGCCCCTCAGGAACTCGAGAGCGTCCGCCCCTCCTCCGTTGCAGTTGTTGTTGTTGTTGTGCTCCGCATCCCGCTTTTCCTCGACGAGTCCTCCTTGGAGTCCTCCTTGGAGTCCTCCTTGGAGTCCTCCTTGGAGTCCTCCTTGGAGTCCTCCTTGGAGTCCTCCTTGGAGTCCTCCTTGGAGTCCTCCTTGGAGTCCTCCTTGGAGTCCTCCTTGGAGTCCTCTTTCGACCTGCAATAACTTTCCCCTGCTGATACGTCGGTCCAAATTTCGAAGCGACGCCTCCACTTTACCACATCCCAGCGGAGTTTTCACCTTCCCTTCCGCTTCCAAAACACCGATGAACTTCGGCATTTTCCAGTTGCGAGATATATGGCCGTCATCTTCCATCACCGGGCCGTCTTGACCCATTTGCAGCGCGCGACGACAGTCGGCCGCATAGCCAAACGCCTCCAAAGTGCCAATTTAAGAATGCACCAAAACAAAACAAAGCGCTGCGCCCGGCGCTTCCGTGTTGACGTCAGCAAGGCGGACGTAACGCTTTGAATACGTACTCGCAGTACCGCAAGCGGCCTGTAGGAGAACGCAGAAATCGTCACCTTTCTTGCTTCACCTAGCATGGATAGAGAGCGAGATAGAGTTCTCCAAAATAATTGAAGTGAAACTTTTTTTCCCTTTTTTTTTTTTTTCCCCCAAATGTGGAATATAAAGCACAGGGTCACTTGTCCACGACGTAATACATTATTAGTCAACTAGAAAAAACAACACATGATTTTAAAAAAACATTTACAAGTTCAAGGTCACAATTTCAATTTTTAACTATTTACCCCTGTGGACACTTCCCACTGAAGTGGGTAAAACATTTTAAACAACAACAACAAAGTGCACATTGAGGAGATTTTCCCTCGTTGCCTAGTAGCTAGTCGTCATTAACGCGTGAGGGGCATGAGGCCAGTAAGTATGCAAACACTTTGTTGACACCTCATGCAAACACACAACGTTGTCAAGGAAAGTGTCTTTCAAGGCTCCACATGAGTCAAGTGGTAAACAAGGCAGGCCTCCAATGTTTGGTCCAGAGTCCAAAATGTCCAGCTAGCAGCTAGCATCCATCTTTTGCTTTCTTTATTTACGTGAATAAGAAACAGAATTCAATTGTGACGTCGTAATGATGATAAGAATAATATGTCATTAAATTCCCCACCCTAGAGCCATTTGTTGTTTTTAAATCGGTTAGATGGTCCGGCTAATGGTTGTAAAAGGGTACCATCCGAGAAAATCCGTAGCTCTGCTCTGCACTCGGCTGCGTGGTCATCGTGACTTTTGATACTACCCCGAAGCCGTGGAAAGTCGACAGGTCATCCGCACATTCCCAACAGTCAAACGGGCTAGTGATTGTCACCGTTCATTTGTTGGACCTTTGGAAGATCGGATGGACGATTTCGTCTCGGGTTCTTTTGGCGCGCCGCTTTTCCCATGTTCGCGGAAGACAAATGAGTATTTAGACAGCAGAGGCCCGAACACACGCACACCGAGCGGTCGCCCGACTCCGCATCGCATTGCCTGGGACTGTAAACATTAAGATTTACATTTTTGTACACATCACTGAAAAAAAGAACCCCACAAACAAACGTCTGACATTCCTTAGTTGGTGTCAGGCACTAGAAAATTTCCCTCAAATGTCAACAAGGTATTGAGGTTCCGCTAACACAAGAAAACGGTTGAAAGTGCAGCGGAAAGGAGCAGGTTGTTCCCGTGCCTTGGCGTTACCGCATCACACCACCAGAGGGCAGTGTTTCGTCGTCAGCCAGGAGAGAGCGGGGGGGGGGGGGGTTATAATGGAATGGGCGTGTCAGTCTTCCCTGTTCGCTAACGTTGAAAACAAGTGAAGTGCTAAGGCAGCACCTTGTCTTATTTTGACCTGTAAACATAGAAGAGGAGACATTTGCGTTATAATACAGACAAGCATGCTCTCGTCATTGTGTCAATCTGACCCAGGCTGTGTTGAAGTAGACAAATAGCAACAACAAAAATCACTTTGGCTCACATGGTTTCGTGTATCACTGCTCACGGTTCAATCAGGATCATTTGCAAATGAATGCTATATATGAACGATTTGTTTGTTTTTGTCAAGCATATCAAATGAGCAATTAAGGATGATTTTGCTGTGTGTGTGTGGGTGGGTGTGTTGCACGGGGGCCACGCGTGAAAAGGGTGGGATAAATTTTCTCGGGGACATAATTTATTGGTCCCTCTGGCTGAAGCCAATAAAGAGCAAAGTGAAAGGACAAACAGCTGGGGGAACAATGATAGCATATTGATGGTGCGCGTGCCTGCGTGCCTGCGTGCGTGCGCATCCCAAAGTGTGAAGCGTGGACGGCTGATTTACGAGGCCTGCCTTGGCCGCGCTACGGCGTGGCCTTTATTTCCTTTCTTCTTGGTCTCATCATTTCGATGGTAACTAAAGCCTTGGATGGCAGAGGCGGACCTAGCCGTCCTTTGTGAATTGTCGAAACTGACTTTTTGCCTGGGGCCGTAAATACCTGTTTCAACGCGCCTCCGGTAGGTCCATATTGCCAATTTCACTCGATTTGTAAGGCCCCTTTGTGTATTTGCTGAAGCGCTTTGCGATCCCGCTTACATGTACATGGGCTGGAGTTGGAGGTGGGACGTCTTCTGGGGCCCCTGGTAGCCGTACGAGTCGAATCCGCCGATAAAGTCAACTGTGGAGCAGAGCAGAGCAAAGGAGGCGTCCATGAATTAGGAACGTTTTCCCCGAGACGCCTCGCCACACACAACCCATGACAATGGGCGGCTCTGGTTCTGGCCTTGGCAGGTCAACGGCGAATTGTTCACTTGGGCTCACTGTTTTGTGCCGAAGAGCCACTCGAGTTCACCGCCAAGAACTTTTTGTCCTGCTCTAACTTTCTCCCCGAGATGCCCGCTAATCTTTTTCATGTATTCTTGAGGCAGCCCCATTATGAAAGGACAAGTGCTAATCGGCGGCGGCGTTGTTCCGACAACGGCTGCCGAAGTGGCGTTGAGTCGAGCCCTTCCTTTCCCCGCTGACTCACGCCGCCCCGACGGTAGTCCCCGACCCGACGCCCGCCTGAGCTGGGCGTGTTGCTAACGTTCACGACTTTCTTAGGAGCTTTCTCAGCAGCTCGGAACGTCGACGGGGCCCTCGGCGAGGCCCGTTTCCCCGAAATGGCCGCCATTATTGTCGGACCCGCACCGCGTCCAGCACGTAGGCCCTTCCTGAAATGATTGCGCGAGCGTGTGTTTGCGCGTGCACTCACAGCTGTCCTCCTCCTCGGAGATGAGCTTGACCACGTAGCAGGCGTAGATGAAGCCTGCCAACTGGGGGAGACACAAAGACCACAGACATTACGGCCTTGAGGGCGCAAGAAGCGTAGAACGAGAAGAACGGGCTGCGCAAGTGGATCGGAACGTGACGCCGGGTTGGTTACTGCCGATCACTCGAGGGAGGGAGGGAGGGAGGCAGAACGCTTCTGTGGCTCCATAGGCAGAAATGCCCTGGAGGGCGCCGCACATGCAAGAATCCCAGCGACTTGCACTGAGGTCCGCCCGCTCATTGGCTGCTTGTGTCCATGGCAACCCAAAGGAGGCTTCCAATTGGGGCCCATGTGCAGGAAGGGGGCGGGTTAGGGTCGGACGGCGCTCGTACTCACGGCCAGGAGCATCTGCAGTGACGAGTGAGCCACTTCTACCAAGTGAAAGTCCAGCAGGCACCCAGACACGGAGATGTAGCGGTGGTCTTCGGGGGCCCAGGAGGGAGGAGGGCCCACGGGGGTCACCCTGCACCCGGGCCCGTTCTCCATCCACCAGGAGCGGTGCATGGATAAGTTGAAGGTCAGCACCAGGTTGGAGTCCTGCCAGAGAAAGCCGCAAGCAGTGGCGCTTTTCTTCCTCGATTACGAAGCGCATATTCATGTCACCCAAATCCACGTGTGATTGCTTGATTGCGAATACGCCCCCCACCCCCCCGCCCAAGAAGTCAGTTAGACTGAAAAACCATTGCACGTTTTTCCTTCTCTCTCTCTCGCAGCAATCAAGCGCAATGGCAACTGATTTCTTCTGTTTACGGAAGAGCCGATTGGCCCTAATTAATTGCCCGAATAGATCATCTGAGATTGCAATCAACTCATTCGGGCTCAGGCTGCATTGTAAACAGGGCCAAGGCCGCCCACAAGGAAGCGCCTTCAAATTGGCATACGTCAGAGGAGGCCTGCCCGTATGGCGGACGCGTTACCTTGGACAGCTGGCCCACCTCCAGGTAGAAGCAGACGATGAAAACATTCCAAGTCATCCAGATGAGCAGCCAGGCCGCGTACTGTGGAGGCAGGATTAGGCTTTGGTGCTTTCCTAGGCCCAGTTGAACGCAAAATGTCTCCGAAGCCGCCACCTACCCCGGTGACGTAGCGCGGCCGGAACTGGACGGTGCCAAACAAGCCCAGGATGACGGCCATGATGTGCAGGAAGTTGGTCAGGATGGGAGCCCACTGGTAGCCCAGGAAGTCCACCGTCTGACGCTCAAAGACGCTGACCTGCGGGGGGGGGGGGGAGCGGTTGAGTCGCGGCCGCCGGCCGACCTTCTTTTGTACCCGTCTGCTTTCTTTCACACGCGTGGTGGGCGGGCGGCCTCAGCTGGCTTTGCCTTTTTGAGCTGCGTGTCATTATGCAAAGAAGTCGTGGCGCAATTGTTTGTTCCTTTTCTCTCAAAAGGGGCCTCCCGGCCATGACCCAAGCCCCTGGGAGACCCGCCCCATAACAAAAGGGACCAGGTGGGAGGCCATTTCACAAATACATGATGAGCCTAAGCACCACATTGCAAAATGTGTCGTGGATTGCTTTGCCAGGTTATTTTTTTGCAACAAAAAAGAACAGAATGGAAGAATGTCCACTTTGTACGGAGGAGGGAGGGCACAGGCGCAAGTATGTGAGGTGACAAAAGACGGGTTGCAGGGGAAGGTCTTTGGAGTCGTACGGGGACAAGCTGCCACGCACGCACGCACGCTCCGGCTCACGTGGCCATCAGGAAAAAAGTCCGGACTCGCGCCCTCTTCAACTCTGCTCTTTCTCTCACCACGGATCCCTTTCACACGTGGCGAGCGCCGGCCATGAATATTCCCCCGCCTAGGTTCCTTTGACGCAAACGTGACATTTAAATGTCAGAACGGGCCGCCGGGCTCGCTATTGCAACAGATTTGTGCTTTTGCTTCTTTTCCATCTCTGCCACTTTCTATCTTTGTGGGCTCTCCATCATCTGGCTTGATCTGGGTCCGAGCGTGCTCCGCTTAGGCCGTCTTAGCAATTAGCCTCACCCTAATGGGCGGGCCATCAGTTCCGTTACATAGCGTAGCTCCCGGGTGCTATTCCGCCAAGACCTTCTCAAGCTGAGGAGAGAGCGTTTTTCCCCATCCATATTTGTGCTCAATTAGTTTGAGAGGATCGCACACGGCGAGGGGGGGGGGCACCACCAGGAGCTTTTTGGACGTTAAACGCTCGCTAACGCCCACGGCGTCTTTTTCAAGCGGCAGAAACGTTAACGGAGCTCTCAGCCGGCTTAACGGAGCAAAAGGTGTGGTTGACAGCGCCACGGCATTAGTTCCGCCGCGTTAGACACAAATAAGCGTGCACCCACCCCTCTCGCTACTTCACCTACGTCGGAGCGTTGAGTAAGCGGCGGCCCGTGTTGGAAACGAGCGCGGCGCTGGCTTCGTTTCCGTGCGTTTCAACGATACGGTGTTCCGTTCCCACGTATTTGGGACGGCGACCTTTGGAGCTGCAGCTTTTCCCCCAAAGAATTGAAAGGCATCGGTGCTCCAATTGGCGAGTCTGCTGTGCTTTCTTCTTCTTCTTCCCTTTAAACGGATGAGATGATCACCCAGACCAACTGGCACCGCTTCCCAGTCTCCACACAGACAGACGGGAGACGGATGCAAAGCTGGCTGCCTTCCGTCACCGAACGTCACATCAAATCTCCGTTGTACGCCGCCGCCGCGTTCTTCTTCTTCTTCCTTCTTGGCCCCAGCCAGCCGTCACATTTGTGCAGCTTATTTCCCGCACGCAGCTATGTGAGCGGGACGTGACCTCCCGCTCACATAGCTGCATGCGGGGACGAACGACCGACCGACCGACCGGCCGCCACTCGCCTCTCGACAAGATTTCAGAAAAGCCTTTTATGTGTCCGCATTGATCCGGCCTGCCCGGGAAGGGAGGGAGGGAGGGAGGGAGTGATCGATAGTCATCACAACACTTACCAGCTGCATGCCACAGATAAAGGCCAAGGTACAGCGGCCGCCGCAGCACCCCATGGCGCAACCCGTCGCGTTTCTGATCATCTGCAATTCCTCCTTCCTCGGTGCTGTCGGGCTGGGCCTCCAAGTGGTGTGTGTGTTAGCGGTACCCTCGAGCTCAGCTCGGAAAACGCGGCAGCCGAGCCGGACGTCGAGTCTGGTCTGGCAAAGCAAGTTGAGATTTAGGGCATTCTGCTTATTTGGAAAATAAACGAGTGGGAAGCTTGCGGGAATCCCAAAAATGAAGAAAAGTTTGCTTCCAGAGGCAAGTCCCGTATCATTGTGAGGAAAAAAGATTCTTGTTCCCTGCGGTTCAATTCGCAACAATCATTTCAGACCAAGTATGTAAAGGATGTAAAAATGTCCCTGACGACAAGTGCGGATGGGGCTGGCTGGCAGGCAGGCAGGCAGGCTGGCAGGCGGGCAAGCAGGGTCGCTCCCAAAATGCAAAGCGTCAGCGGCGGCCACTTGTCGTCCGCCTCCTCCGTTTGCCGCGTGTCGTCGCCGCGGTCATGTCGCCCTTCGCTCCGCCGCTGCTGCTGCCGCCGCTGCTGCTGCCGCCGCCGCCGCCGCACTGACGCGGCTCCGTCAAAAGCGCCTAATCCGTCAACACGTTGAGTGGCGCAGGCGCTTTTCCACGAGCGGCTATTGGAACGCAAGCATCAGCCCCGGAACGACGTCTTTGTTTGCGGGCTCGCCTTCACACGATGGAGCGTGCAGACAATGGGGAGAGCAAGATGGAGCAGCCGAGCAAGAAAACATCAGCCGTGAGAAGTGGAGCATCTCGCGCTGCGCTCTCCATCTGTCAAGACAAACGCCATGCGGGGACATGCCGTTTCCCGCCCGCCTTTCAAAATAAGACACTTGCGGCCTGAGGCAATATGATGCTTTGACGCCGTGCACGGTGTTGCTCTGAGTCTTATTGTGAAAGGTATGTATCGTCGTCCAATCTTGTTGCATTGGTGACGAATATCGCTCTTTTCGTTCCCTGCGATGTGATGAGATGAGACTTTTGGCCGTGCTCGGTGCGCAGCTGCTCCTGCAACCGGCCATACGATGATGCCGCCCCCCTGCCAGGGGCCGCACCCCTGCCCGCGGCCCCGCCCTTGCCTGCGGCCACGCCCCTCCTCAGCAGGGAGCCAGCCCTCTCCATCAATTTGTCCTAATTCCTCATTGGCTTCATGAACGTGGCTTTTCTGCTAAGCAGCTCTTAATGCCGACTGCTTAATAGCTTCATGGATTTCATATCCTCTATTGAAATTGCGCCCCCGACTCCTTTCCGTGCGCCACGTGGTCCATTCAGCTGCCTCACCTTCTAATTATAGCCCGGCCTTCGGGCTGCAGGCAGGTCGGGTTACCGGACACGTACTGCGTTGCGTGTCCGCACGGACCCAAAGTTCAAAAGTAGCCTCGTCTCGTCCTCGGACCGGACGGACACTTTCTCCGGCGCGGTCGGGCCGGCCGATATTGGAATCGTAGAAGGACCGAGGTGGCGGTGTATTTTTAGAGCCCGTTGCGATCGGTCTTGAAACTTTCTTTCCTTTTTTGTAGCTGCCGGCCGGGGTAACTTTTCATTCCGGATTGGATGCCGGTTTCTGTGGCGACGGCGGCAGGCCGAGCCTTTGAGCTGACCGATGGTTATCGCAGAACGCCAACCGAGCTCCGAGTCCAAGGTACCGTTCAAGGGAAAACAAAGTTTTCCAAAAATCATCCAAACCATCTTGCTATTCTCATTTGCGGTGTCGTTGGAGTTGAGCAGATGGAACTTGGGGTTGAACATTTCTTAGGTGGCAAACTGCATCTGAATGATTGATGTTTGGGTCTCACAGGCGCCGACGAGCGGCCGTCACAAGAGCATCGTAGACGACCTGGTCCTGACCTTCAGCTCGCCGGCGGGGTGGCTGCTGGCGGCGGCGCTGCTCATCACCTGGGCGGCCGTCGCCGTGTTGGCCTTTGATCTGCTGGATGACAAGACTGTGGCGGGTAGCGAGCCCCGTCCTGCTTTTGTTTCTCGGTGCAGTGGGAATGTCATCCGTTTGTTTCCACTTTTCTGTGTGCTGCGACCGGCGGCGCCGGCGGCGGCGGTGACTCCTCCACGTATTTGGCTCTCTCTCTTAACTCCTGTCCTCCTCTTCCTCGACCCCTTCCCGCCTCCTCATGCTGTGCGTCACCTGCCATCCACCAATGCATCCATCCATCCATCCATCCATCCACCCATCCCGCAAAGAGTACACGTCATACTGTGACGACCCCGTGTGTTTGTCTCCTGGTAAAAAAACCAACAACGCCCTTGGGTGCCTCCCTCCGCTTGCTTCCTCTTGGCTCATTTGGGCCGGTTTCTTTGCCCTCAGGTGTGCCGGCTCCACCCGCCGTGGCCAGGCGGGGTTTGAAGGTCAACAGAGGCAAGTGCGCAAAGTGACCGAGCGATTGGGACGAGCACTGCTTTCTTGCCACGCACGGCGCTCCATTGGAGCAAAAAGACGCAGATCTAGCCGTTTGACGCGACTTTTGCAAACGCTTTCCTTGACTTTTCCGTTCCTCCCCGGATGCAGGAGGCGTCCGGCCGATCGGGTCGAGCGCCACGCCGCCGCCGCGGGACGAGCGCCCCGACTGGCTGGAGTTGATGTGGAGCTTTGCCGCCGGTCTGGTGGCGCCCGACGACGAAGATGAGGCGGAAGGTATTCACCGGTTAACCGAAAGCTTCACACGTAAGGGCGAGCGTCACGCTAAGACCGGGAAAGTGCTGGCTTTCCGCGTGGCTCGCAACCTCGCTATCCGTGCAATGACCTTGCTGGCTAGCTACGCGTGTCCACGCTGAAGCGCGTTCCTTTGCGCCATTGACGGGAGGTGTGAATTGAGCAGCTCTCTTATTTTGGGCCCGTCAGCTTTGCGCCCGGAAGAGTTCTGAAGGACGGAAAAGCCAAATGGCCACCTTTGAAGGACGACTCGGACAAGAGGAGGGACGATGTACAAGTCCAAATGGTGGCAATGTGGCTGTGTTTGTCAGAAAGACTTGGAGGGAATAAAAATGCTGAGTCGAAAGGCCTTTTTGTTGTGGTATTTGACCACCCAAAAGCTTTGCTGACAACAAAAGGAGAAGATGGATGACATGAATCGGCTTGATGAGGAGGAAGCTGTGTTCAAAGCAATGGATCAGAATATCCCAAATTTGTAGATTTGCTCCTGCAAAACATGAGCCAAGTCCTCTGACTAGCTCATGCGCTCTCGAGGCATGACTACCACCTGCTGGCCACATTTTGAAACTGCACTTGAAATCTGACGACCCATCCATCCATCCATCCATCCATCCATCCATCCATCCATCCATCCATCCATCCATCATACTACCTACCTACCTACCTCCCTACCTACCTACCATGTTTCCAACTGTGTTAACTGAGCCCCCACTGCGCTGGTACTTGACCACTTGAGGGATGAGAATCATTCCTCGACGTTGGCTCAAAAGGTTTTTGGAAGCTTTTTGTTCTGATTCAAAAGGGTTGAAGAAAATGTTCCAACAATGACTGGAAAGAGCAAATGACACCCAACAAGCTATTTTAAAACTCATTGGAACTATTCCCTCCATGTTTGTCATCAAGAGAAAAAGCGGGACCGACCGAAGAATCTCGCTTTTATCGTGACGTGAGCGCTCCGCGTAGGTCGTCTTTTATTCTGAAGCAACATTTCCACCGGAAGTTACGATTCTTTACAAACAAGTGTTTTCCGGGCAACGTGAAAACAACAGAAAAGTGGTCTTTTTGAGATGGTTGTTGTTTGTTTGCTTGAACTCTAATCGCTAGCGAAGAGATGCCTCTCTCGAGACCCAGCGACAAGTTGTTCCCTACGTTTGATTTCGTCAAATTCTCGGTGCAGCCGGCGAGCTCGTCATAAGCTTAGCCAACATGGCGGATTGATCCGCGTTGACAGGTGTGCCAACTCTCAAATACGTGTGAGGTCAAAGTTCTTTTTTTTTTTCCCCTCCCCCCCGTTTCAATAGTATCTTAACCCCCATGTAATTTGTCTGGCCCACAAAGCTTGAGTTCGCAATGCCCCAACGCCGATAAAAAAAAAAAAAAAAAAACACATCAGGTAAGATATTAAAAAAAGAATTTCCCAGTTGTAAAAGATGCAAAGACATATAAATAACAGATCAGGTCGGGTCATTATTTGTCTTTTCAGTGAGACCCTACGACTCTCCTTGTTGTCTCGCTATTTTGTTGGCTCCGTGTCCAGACCTCAAGTTTGTGTCGGGTCAGCATGAGCGAAATGGAGCCCGACGGCGTCTCCCGGAGCAAGGACACTTGGGCTGTGGTTTCCCACCCAAAGTCTGATAAAGAGGACGCCGCTTCCCAAAGCGAGGAGATTGGTCTCGGGAGGGATTCAAAACCAGAGGAGGAGACTCGAGGCCGGGAGCCCGTGGGGACCCAAGCCCCCAACAAGTCGGGTAAGTTGTTTCCAAACTCCAGCCCACAGCTTGGCGAAGGTGGGACATGTACGCGGTGCTTCCTACATTCGCTCCGATGCGGGACTTGCTTTTCTTTCTTTCGTTCCTCAGTCGCCAAGCAAGAGTTGAGGAAGAGGGCGCGGCGAGCAGACGGCGAGCAAGGTGCCGGGAAAAGCAAGAAGAAGAAGCAGCAGATCCAACGACCCAACTATTTTGTCTCCATCCCCATCACCGACGCGCAGGTAAACAAATGCTGGCCCCTCTGTCCAAAAGTGATTAAACGTGCCAGCAGGACGCTCTCCCCTCGCTCGCTCGCTCGCTTGCCCGCCCGCCCGCTTCTCGTTGACGATGCAGATCAGTTCGGCGGTGAGCGAGGTCCAAGAGGCGGTGGTGCGGCGCGAGCCTCGCTTGGCCAAGGCCACGATCCCCGTCCCCACGCTCCACCTCACGCTTCTCGTCACCCATCTGGCCGACCGGGAGCAAGTGGACCTGTGAGCGAGCGCATGCTTTACAATTGACTTTATTCACGTGGCAATATGATCCGTCCAAATCCAACAACGAGATGTTTGAATGATTGAAGAGGAAGTAGAATGCGAGATTGGCGTCCCGAAAAATAAATCCAACGTTTGCCCTCTCGATGGGATCGCAGCCGTCCGTCCGTCCGTGTAATCTGCACTAAGCGGGAGACGAGTAATCGCTACTTTGGGCCGTGACGTCACAGCAGAGTGAGGATTAGCGTCTTATGAATTTTGCCGTCAGGGCGGCGGCGACGCTGGCCCAGGCGGAGCCGTCGTTGGCCGAGCTTCTGGGCGGGGCCCGACTGGTGCTGCCCTTCTCGGGCGTGGCCCACTTCCGAAACGACGTGGTGTTTGTCGGCCTGGGACCGGGACCGCACACCGCCGTGCTGCGCAGCCTGGCAGGTCAGTGGCACGCTTTGCACCACCTCTCGTGCGCCATCTTTCTTCTACGCTGTGCTCGCCAGCAGCAGCAGCAGCAGCAGCAGCAAACCCTTTGTGCCCCTTTAAGCTTTTTATGAAATGAAAGATATTTGCAGCATTTGCCCCCACGTTGTGCTTTTGACTCGTCATTTCTTCTTCTCTCAGAGCTTGCGGGCTAAGCACTTAGCATTTATTTGAGGTCGGCTGTCACGTCAGTAGGGCGACGGGAAGAAAGCAGCTTTTTGAAAAGTTCTCTCCACGTGACTGGAGCGAAAGCTTTCTGCGTGTGATGTGAAATGCTTTGAGCGATGCATTTTGCTTTTGGGAAGGAATGTCGGTGAAAGAAAAGGAGTCTGTGACACGCACGTGCGCGTCCGGGATCCCAGATCACGAGTGACGCGGCTGCTTGCAGAGTTGCTGCGCGCTCGTTTGGAGGAGCGAGGCCTGGCGCAAGGCGACGTGGCTCGTGGCTTTCGACCTCACCTCACCATTTTCAAGCTGTCCAGAGCGCCCAAGCTCCGATCGCAGGTACATGACCTTTCCCCTCCCTCAGGCTTTGAACACATGACAAGGCGCAAGTGTTCCGAGTGCGCTCGCTCGCTCGCTTGGAGCCGTCGCTCCCGTCCCGTCCCGTCCCGTGGTTGGAATGAAATGAGCACGGTCGTCTTCTTCCCGAAGGGCATCAAGCGCGTGGACCCGTCCCTCTACTCGGCCTACGCCTGCAGGTAGGGGGCGGTGGGGTGGGGGGACGCTTGACTTCAAATGTACCTCATTGCCTTCTGGAACCTTCCATTGAAAGCAGGCCGTTGGTTGCGTTTGGTTGCGCAGGTTTTTTGGCGACCAGACGGTGGAGCGTCTGGATCTTTGCTCCATGCTGAAGACCAAGCAGCGGGACGGCTACTACCACACTGAGACGTCACTGCAACTCGGTCAGCCACCCACCCACGCACGCACGCACGTCACAACGGGAAGGGCGGGTGCAATGCGATTTTCGGCCACCAGGGGGAACTGTCTGAATGGCGACAAGTTGACTTTTTATTGCAATTGCGTCTAGGGGCCACCTTTCACACAAATTGGCCCCGCTGTTATGTAAGAGCGCCGGCTGAAATGGACAAATTGAAGTTTGCTGAATTGAAGTTACTTTGCCGACAAGTAACGACAGTAGTTGGTGACAAATATGTATGTATGTTTCAAGTGATGATTTGCCTTTCATTCTGCCTCGCGCGCGCGTGGGAAACCTTTAGTACGTTAATGATTGAAAGGCCGTTGGCGAAGGAACTCGTGATAGTGGCCCTTATCTGCCCTGCCCTGCCCTGCCCTGCCCTGCCCCACCCACAGTGATGTGTGCAGTACTCGGGACCATGAAATAAATCACTTTGTGTCTTCATGGAGTCCAAGGTGCGTCATGTGGCGTCTCCCATGCTCGGGTCAATATAACATTGAAGCGCCACAAATAGCATCCCCGGTGTGTCTACGCAGGAGTGTGAGCCTTGCGCACACGCACACACACACGCACGCCCGTCACCTTCCGCCTTGTTTGTAATCCTCATTTAATCCCGCCGTGTCGAGGCGAGCCGAGGATCCTCGACTCAGTGTGCCCACTACAACCGGCTTTGAGTGATTTTTTATTTATTTTTCCCCGTTTCCGTCGTAGGAAATGTCGAGCTGGTTCAAAAGTGTCCATCTAGGGCCTCCCGATTTAAGAAATGGGACAGATGGTCCACGGGCAAGGCTCTGGCCCCGAACCAGATGCTTGTGGTAGTACCGTCGCCGACCCGCGAGAGGCGTCGTAGTGCCATCTCGGCCGCCGTAAAACACAGAAAAGAGAAAAAGTGGTAGGATGGGAAGAATTAGCTGAGGAAGCTCGGCGAACAGCACCGCAAGCTTTGTCTCGCTGGGCCAAAACGGTGCCATCCTCCTCAGAAAACACATTTGCACGGTTGGGCTGCAGCTGCGGCCGCCCATTCAGCAACTATTCATCAGTGACGACAAGGGGGGCGTTGCCTGTAAGCACCCCCCCCCCCCCCCCCCCCCGCCTCCTCCTTACACACTAGCGTCCTGCTAGACATCCCGCTACCTTTCCTCGCCCTCTTCAGCAACAAACAAGGATCCTTTTGCATCATGTCACACACATAAGCGCCCCCCCCCCCCTTTTCTCACACACACGTGCATACAATCATGAAAAGATACTGTCCCCCACCCCACCCCCACCCACAGACACAAGCTATCTCCCTCCCTCTCTTGGTCCTCTCTCCTCCTCCTCCTCCTCGTGTCAATGCAAAGTGGAGCGAGAGCAGGCAAGCGAGGAGCCACTCGTTCATTTTCCGTCGGCGTCTGTCGGACTGCGCTCTCCCCCCCCTTTTTTTTTTTTTTTTAATTCCATTTTTTCCTGCTAAAGGGAGTGAGGGCTAGTGACATGCACAAGTCTGTTTGAAATCGTTTTTTTGCATTTTTGTCGGGACAGGGGGGTGGGGGCTTGGGGGCAGAAGCACCATGGGTCAGCTGTGCTGCTTCCCTTTCTCGCAAACGGAGGAGAAAATCAGTAAGTGTGCGGTTGCGTGTCGTCCTTGCGTGTCTGCGGCGCGCGGGTGGGTGGGTGGGCGAACAACACCGAGCGTTTGTGCGTGCGTGCGGAACAATTGCGAGTGTGACACTGGAGGTCATCGGGAGCGCCCGATTGTCAATGTGTTTAGCGTGTGACCTGTTAGCACGATGCCTGGCTTGTGAATGGAGTGTTAGATGTGCAAAGTGAGTCAACTAAGAAGTGCCCCAATTGTACCGTGCCCCCCATTCCACCACCCGAGACATCGCGAGGGCGTCAGCAAATCTCGTGAGACTTGAGCCCAGCTAGCATCTAATTGGTGAACTCTCCCAAAATGGTATTATAGCGTCTATAGTGACGTGTTTTAGTAGTAGCAACGTCCGTCCGTCCGTCCATCCGTCCGTCCATCCATCCATCCATCCATCGTTTTAGTAGTTGCAACGTGGTTTTGGAAAAGAGCCTAAAAACGACTCCTTCTTCATTTTAGGCAGTCGACGCCGGTCCGAGCCTGACGAGGCAGAGCTTCTGCGCATCAGCAAGCGATTGGTGGAAGATGCCGTCAGTCGCGCCGTGCAGCAGTACAAACGGGAAACCCTCCAGAACGGGGCCCAACCCAATGCAGGGCGCCCGCCCGCAAACGCGGACAGGACTGCAGAGACAAAGACGACGGACGCCAGGGAGCGATGTGATCGGACCTAGAGCCGACCGGAAGCGCTGAGAGCAGGCGGGACGCTAAGCTGCAAAATGTCCCGTGCGCTTGGCCGTGACCTTGACGGCGAGCCCGGCGTAAGTTGGCTAAAGGCCGGTTGATCGCCCTTTGCTCACTTCTCCAAGCTGGACTCTGATCGCTGGCCCAAAAGCGTGTGACAAGGCGGGGATCCCGTTGGCTAATTGCAACTATACTAATGTGCTAATGCTCTACTTTTGAGGTGGATCAGAATTGTCGTTTGCTGACTCACCAAAACGGAGCGCTCTGTGGGATTTAAAAGCACGACGCGGTTTGATTTGGACGTCTGCTAGTGCCCAGCGGAGGCAGCAGTGAGACAGTCAGGCTAATCTATCCGCACACAAACACAAAATGTCAGAAAACACTAATCGTGCTAAAGTCGGTGTGTGTGTGTGTGTGTGTGTGTGGTATATATTTTTGAATACTTTTCACCCTCCCACTTGTTTTGAGCGCATTTAATTTTTGGGGGGAGTGGGGTGTAAAAGTCCATTAAAAAAAAAGTTTTAATCCATGTTAATGATAATGATGGCACAGCGGTTGATTTATGATCTAGTCGCTAATCGTGACGTCACACCGAAAGCTGTCATTTTCGTCACCCCGCCCGCATGGGTGCCGAATGACCGGGATTGACAGACGACGGAACATTTGCCGAGCGAAAGCAGTCGCCCAATAGCGGCCTGGAGACCAAAGGCTTCGGGCGCAAGCGTGGACCTCAAACCTTGGCAAAGTGCTCCAATGAAGGACCCAAAGCTCCTGACTGGCTGAGCACAATTTTTCCCCCTTCATTTTTGATAGTGTTCACCGGCGGAAGTGGCCTTGAGTCGTTGGTCTTTTTTGTTTGCTTTCCTGCGAGTGCTCGCCACCGTGGCGCTACAGCAGAGGCAAAGCCGGACTCTTGTTGAACGTGACAACCATTTGTCTTTCGTCGGTCGCTGCTGCGACGCTGTCGTCACTCCAGTCAACTTCTTTCCAATCGCCTTTAGTGCACAGCGTGTGTGTGTGTGTGTGTGTGTGTGTGTGTGTGTGTGTCCCTTGGCCCACTTCGCTTCTTATCAGTGTGTGATCCAATCATTTGATCAAGTGCTTCTCCGGGGACCTTGTTTGCGTGTGTTTTGTTGCGTCACGTGAAGAATAAAAGAACACGAGAAGTGTGGGACTCTGAAGTGTGCTCGTGTTTTGGGAACAGGAAGCTCTGTCAAAACAAAATGAGCCAAGCCATTGAGTCCATGTCTCTGTAATGCCTTGCTTTTTGCTCTCTAGCCTTTCCTCACTGCTCGCTTTCTCTCTCTTTTTTTCTCTTTCCTTTCCTTCCTCCCCTGCTCCACTATCTTGACCATCCGTCTTTCTCTCCTCATCCGTTTATCCTGGTCTACATCTCTTCCGCCGCCCCTCCTCGACAGTCCGGCGGGCGGCCCTTTGTCTGGCAGCCTCCCTCCACCTCTCTCTCTCCATCGTTCCCATTCTTCCCCTGCTCGTCTTCGTCCCTCGCTCCAGTGCCTCCTGCACTCTTGTCATTTTCTGCTCTTTTTCACGTCAGTGTCATCCAGTTGGGCAAGGGTTAGCGCATCATGCGCCATTTCCTCATCCGTCGTTGCCATGGCGATGAGGTGCACTTAGGGTGAAGCGTGCGTGCGTGCGTGCGTGCGTGCGTGCGTGCGTGCGTGCGTGCGTGCGTGCGTGCGTGCGTGCGTGCGTGCGTGCGTGTCTGTGCGTGTCTGTGCGCGCGCCGGGATCGAGCCACTTGGACGTTTGTGGGCAAACGACCGACCGGTTGTTGTAGACTAACATGTTTGTTTGTTTTATCTTTCTCTAGTTCAACTTGCTCAGTGGCACTGTAGACCAGTGGTCTGCCTCGCAGTTCAGAAGGTTTGGGGTTTGAATCCACTTTGCACGTTGTTCCACGTCCTCACATTGATTAGTTCTCGAGTGACGACGTGGTGTTCATTCACGAATAATTTTCTGAGGTATGAGGATCCTTTGAGAGCAACATTAAGCTTGTTTATTTCCCATTCAAGTCCAATTTTAGATTGCTGCTGCTGCCCCTTGTTGTTTCTTCTTGACAATCTTGCGTTTGTTTGAGCTCTGCTCCTTGAACATGTGATCTTTATACACACCCTGTGACACTCATGCATACAAAGTCCTCGGGACTCGGTTTTATTGTCGGACTCGGAAAAAGCACGCAGTCTCGCTTTGATAGAAGTCAGTAGCGCCTCCTGGTGGAAGAACACAACCCACCCTCTGATTTTTTTTTTATTTTTTTTTACACGTTTACAGTTCAGTTCAAGCAGCTGAGAGGAATGTGGGATCCAAAGATGCGCAACTACAACAGGAAGGAAGGAGCTGGACCTTTGATTGACGCTAGAACGCTTTCGTCAACTGCACGTTAAAGGATTTAGTCCAAGGCAGTGAGCAAAACTCTGTTCTGCTCTCAAGGTTATTGCAGCAAACTGAGAGATGCAGACATGCAAAATACAAACGACTGACATTGATCAATATGAAGCACAAAATTGCTCTCGTGAAACAGGGAAAGAATCGAAGAGGATCGAAAGTCTACGCCAACGAAAATGTAAACAAGCAAAACGCCGACATTGCATGAAGAAAAAAAGCAAGGAAAAACACAAAGCACTTGGACGACAAATTGTAAAATCCTGCGGAGACTTGACAAATGCACTCAGAGCGGAGAGGGGGTGTGGAAAGAGTTGATTGACAGCGATGCCAGGTCCCTAAATCCATTTGGAATCGGGATAATCGGGACGAGATAAGCAGAATTGCTTCCTCCCTCCCGCTTCTTTTTTGGTCCTTGGATACTTGGTTTGAAAGCAGATATTAAACCCCAAATCGACTGCTTTGGCTGAACGGAACGTCGTAAATGAAGGCTCAAGCCGCTATTTGTGCTAGAATAGGGCCTTGCAGTGTTCTGACATCTCCGTTAGAGGGTGCTAGAGCGCCACACCAGCAAGCCGACATCCGTGTTGAACGCTCCCTCCGACGCCATTGGCCAATCACGTGGCCGAACGCAATATAGAAATCCCCTTCGACCAATGACAAAGCGAAACGGGTCACATTTTTAGCCTATGGGGCGGGACTCGAGGATGATTGTCACTCTTTGGCAGATTTTTCAGTCAGGAGGAAATTTTTGTTTGCAGGAGGAATTCGTTCTTGAGGGGCGGACACGCCGAGGCCAGCACCCGTTGGGAGCTCCACAGATTCTTGCAACTGGGACTTGTATCAAAAAAGGTATCGTTTGCTTTTGGTTGACCCTTTAAATCACGCACGCGGTGACATTGTCTCGGGTGTGTGTGTGTGTGTGTGTGTTGCATCTGCAGGTACGCTCGCTACAAATCATTTCCAATTCGGAGTGTTTGGGGCGGCGTGGGGGTCCTTTCTATCGCGGTCACTGCGTCCTCCCTCCCACGTTGGCGCGCGTGCGCGTACTAGCATCCACGGTAACGTCTCGTGAGCATGTGGCCTTAACTTTGGCGTTTAAAAGCCAGTCTAGTTTTCCTTGTGAGGTTCCGCTTGTACATGTCGCTTGGCTGTCGCTCGCTCGCTCGCTCTCTCGCTCGCCATTCGCCTCCGTTGCAGGCACCATCCAAGCGGGGTAAGCGGAGGTGCCTTGTTGTTCTTGATGCTTTTGCCTTTTTGAAAGTTGGCCCGATACTCTTTGAACGGACGGGTCTTGGTCGTGTTGAACTTGTTTGTTCGCAAAGGAATGTGGGAAATGTAGTCTTCACCCTGCCTGCTTGCCCACCTCGAAGCGGAAAAGACGTATGGAAACAAGAAAAGTAGCAGCCAATCAAGTATCAAACCTCTTGGTCACGACCCACATCATTTTGCATCATCAGTTTGCATCTGGCATAAGTCCTTTTTTTGCGTCTAATGCCTATTGGACAGTGTAGCCACCACGAGCAAGGGACGATGGCGAGCGACCCCGCCTCGCCTCGGTTTGCTGCCTCATTCTCGGTGATCGTGTCCACAGCAATTTGACGGAACACTAGCGGCTCTGTCCGTTCGCTAATGAGAGGCCTCAATTGGGAGCTCTGGATTCCTCCGCTCATTCCCAAAAAAAAAAGGAGCTATTTTTTGCAATATCCCTTTGCTACATTTGACCAATAGTTGCTACCCTGCTATGCATCTCTTTGGCTAGCACAAGCGGTCCACCAGGTTTAGGAGGCTCCTGGAAGATGAAAATGGCCAACAAGTGACGTCGGGGAGGCAGGGCAGGGCAGGGCAGGAAGTGAGAAGGAAGTTGAGAGCGAAAGCTATTGCTGAAAAAGCCGGCGCGTGTGTGCGCAAATACGCCCTTCTCGCTGACCGACCGGGTTCAACGTGAAGCCTTCTGCTCTCACCACCTGTAACCGCTATGCCTTCTCTGTTCTCCAGCCGAGCGCCTCGCCTCGCCTCGTCTGGCACCCGTTGCCTTCTATGGGATGTACATCTGTCTCCATAGCGACGGCGCACCCGCTCCACACTTTGCGCTTTCCTCAGCGAGCGGATGTCCCCCGCTGCTAATATTTGTCACTAATTGCTGAACCACGGGTGACAATGGCGCCAGTAGCACTTGGGTGGAGGCAGGGAGGGAGGGAGGCCCTAATGGACTGACAGACATGCCGACAGACAGCAGCATGCACGCACCCGCGCGCAGATTATCCTCGGGGTAATCGGATCGGCGTGACAGGAGCGCCGGCCGTGTTTGCGGCCCGAGCGCGACTCGATATCGACCCCGATCGACGTTGAAAAGCGCGCAAACGCTTTGGCTCGCTTTTGTTGTGTGCCCGGCCCGGCCCGGCCCGGCCCGGCGCAGGTTAACTGATCGGGCTGGTCCCGGCCGGCTGTAGCTCTGCAACGGAGGTTGAGGGGAGACTGTAATCTCTTTTGTCACTTGTACGCCTGCTCAATAATCTTTATTTTTGCTGCGGTAATCTCTTGTCTCCGCGGGGATTTATGCCTGGCGTCCACGAGTGCCGTTGCCGTGGAAACCCGTCCCGAGCCCTGACATCGGTGCCAAAGGGGCGGCGGCGGCCGGGCTTTTTCCACCCTTGCTCGGTGATGAAAGCAGTCTTGACATCTTTGTCTCTGCCGCCCCTCCCGTAAAATTGGACATGTCAGGATCGGGAAGGACGACCCCCCCCCCCCCAGACGGACGGCCGTAAAGTTGGAAGTGCTCGCTCATTGTCTGACAGCCGCTGTTGCTCAGCATAGTTTTTTTTTTTTTTTTGCAAGCGTGCTGATCCCCGTGGAACTGTACAAACGCTCACAGCCGTCCATCCGTCCACATTAGCTCGTAATCTGCCTTCGACGCGTGCGCTCGGCTCACCGCCATTGTTTGTTTGGACAGACTGTGGGAAGACGAGCAAATCCACAAAGGGGGTGGGGGGGTTCATGCCAGGAACCTTTTGAAAAGAGAGCCCGGAAGAGTGCAGTTCAGATTTAGTTTAGAAGGTTGGGGGGGTTATGCCTGGCGTCCGAGGTTGAAGGAGGAGCACATTCAACTGGCCTTGATGAGCAAAACAAAGACAACACCCGCTGCTTTTCAATTTTCCATTTCTTCTGCGCCCTCCAGCCAGTTTGCACGCACGCCTCTCTCTCTCGCCCCCCCCCCCCCTCCTGGTTAGCCGGAGGCCCGCTCTATTTTTAGTCCCGGGCCGCTTCAGGAAAAAGACGGTGCCTGCGCAGAACGTAAGAAGAAGACGTTTGAAAGGCTTCGTAGGTAATCCTCACCTCCAAGCTGTTTGTGTGCACACAAAAGCAGTCGCTTCCTCGAACTGTGGCAAAAAGCCACGCAAGATAACAGGAGTACGTTTTGCCCTCTTTGGCTTGTGCTCATGAACAAGCTTTCCTTTCATCAGGCGTCCCATAAGTGGCATCCGGCGCTCGGCGAGCACCTTCTAAATCCGTCACGTGTGCTTACGCTCCGATCCAGGCGCGGCCATGACGACAGAGGCGGGCTTCGAGACGGAAGTGAAGGACAAAGCGGAGCGGCCGGCTGGCAGCGAAGAGAAAGCCAAAGAGAAGGAGGCCAAGGGCATAGCGCGCTACCTGCCCGCCTGGCTGAAGAAGCGCACGTCCCCAAGCCGCCAGGTACGTGGTCTGGGGTTAGGGTGGCCGGCGCCGCCCGCCTGTAGAGCTCACCGACAAAGCCGGTGGCGCCCGCAGAGCTCGGAGAACGGCGGCCGAGAGGCGCTCCCGCAAGTGAACGGACACGCCGAGGAAGCGGAAGGCAAGGAGCCGCAACTCAAAGAAAAAAAGCTCCAGTCCCAGGTAGGTGACCTCGCTCGCCCGCACGCCCGCCACAGCCCCAAAGCGCTGGGCTGCAAATGCGCTCGCTCGCTCGCTCGCTCGGCCACCTTCCGCGGGCCAAGCCGGGCCGGGAGAGAACGGCCTAATCGGCTTTCCCCCCAAGTCTGGGAAGATCAAACGCTGATGGGCAGGGCGCTTGATTGGCGCCTCTCTCCATCCACTTTGCCTTGAAAATCTGCTTAACAGCTCAGCAACGGATGCACATGCTCGCCGTTACAAAAAAAAAGCCCAAATTGTAAACCCGGAGCGAGGTGAGGAGGGGTCCCGACGTTAGCCCGGAAGCTTTTTTTTTTGGGCAAAGAAAGGAGCACGTCTCCTCTGTTTTCCAGCCCGCCGAGGAGAGCGAGACTGGTGAGGGAGCAACCGAGGAGCCGGAGGGCCGGAGCTCCACCTTGCGCTCGCCGCTGCGCTTGGTGAGGAAGAGCAAGATGAAGCTGGCGGTGTGTCACGTGACCCTCCCGGACGGCTCCGACTTTGCCTGCGAGGTGGAGGTGAGACAGACGGCTTAGCGTTCTCGCGCTTTGAAAAGTCAACCAAACGTTGAGCCTTGTTCTGCGTCTACTCATGAGGAGCTAGCTTTGCGCTTGTGGTGCAGGGCAGGCTGCTCAATGCATTCCGATGATGCCACGGCATATTTTGGACAGCGGCGGGCGGGCGGGTGGGTGGGTGGGCGCGATGGGCGAGCGGGTGGGTGGGTGGGCGCGATGGGCGAGCGGGCGGGCGGGCGCTCGCCACGTACCCCGCTTTGCAGGTATGCCGCCGCGCACAGCCACCCTGTCTGTCGTTCATGAGCTGAAAGCAGCGTGTGGGCTCCACTGAAGAGATGTTTTGTGCCGGCTGGAAGAAGAAGAAGAAGAAGCGGCCTTTTATTCCAGATGGGCTGGCTGCACACACACACACACACACTGCGCTGCGCTGCGCTGCCCGTCTTGAAAGTGTCTTTTGTAGAACGCAGGGCTCCAGTTTGGGACAGCGATTTTTTTTCTTTCCATTCTTTGCGCTTTTTTCCCACCCGCTGGCTCTCTCTCTCTCTCTGTCTGACCTTCTGCCCGTGCAAAGGTCACCCACCGCGTGTGCGTGTTGTGCGGCTGAATGTCATTGTCATCGCTCAGTGTGGAGGATTTTCCCGGAATGCGAGCCGGGGCGCTTTGACACAGGAAGTAGCAAATTTGGACGCGCGCTTGTTCCTCCGTACGCTTGGGGAGCGGATTCCATGCTTTTCTTTTGTCCGCAAAGCCTTTTCATCCAAGCCTCCTTTCTCTCCTTTGCTCGAGCAGAAAGGCGCCAAGGGTCTCTTCCTGTTCTTCAAGGTGTGCGAGCACCTCAACCTGCTGGAGAAGGACTACTTTGGCCTGACGTACGCCGACCGCCACGAGCAGAAGGTAGGTGCTTTGCTGCCCCCGAAGCGGCGGGCCCCGAAGCGGCGGGCCCCGAAGCGGCTGACTCGTCTTTGTCTTTACCCATCAGTGCTGGTTGGAGCCCACCGAGGAGATCAAGAGACAAATCCGCAGTGAGTTGTTCCCTTTTCAGTAGACGGGGGCGCTCGCGTTTGCTCAAGGGCCTTTGTCGAGCGTGGCCGCCGTGCGTCCTCAGGCAACAACTGGCAGTTTGCCTTCAACGTCAAGTTCTACCCACCCGACCCCTCGCTGCTGACCGAAGACATCACCAGGTGAGCGAGCGAGCGAGTTCGGAGGCCACGAGTGCCGGTCAACCGACGACGTCTTTGTTTCTCCGGTGGAGGTACCTGTTGTGTCTGCAGCTCCGCCAAGACGTGGCGGCGTCCGGTCGCCTGCCTTGCTCCTTTGTCACTCGCGCGCTGCTGGCCTCGTACACGCTGCAGGTAAAGCGCGGCCGCTGCGAAGGCGGCGCTCCCGAGCCGCCGGCCACTCTCTTGCGTTTGCCTCGGCAGGCCGAGTACGGCGACTGGGACCCCGAGCGGCCTCGGCCCCTGGACTGCGTCGGCCGCCTGACCTTTGCCCCCAATCAGAGCAAAGAGATGGAAGAGAAGATTTTGGAGCTCTACAAGGCCCACAAGTGAGAAAGCCCAAAAGGTTTGCCGCTCGGGCGCGCTCACCGACCGGAGCCTTTCTCCTACGCACGCGCAGGGGACTGACGCCGGCGCAGGCCGACGTGCACTTTCTAGAAAACGCCAAGAAGTTGTCCATGTACGGGGTGGACCTGCACCACGCAAAGGTACAACTCCCGACACACACACACACTTGGATCAGTCAGTTATGTGCCTGCGTGCGTGCGTGCGTGCGTGCCTGCGTGCGTGTCTCAGCTGTACAAACAGACAAAGCCGTGGGAACGGCCCGCCTCCCTCGGGGGCTGCAGTCATCCTTCCCGTGCATGTTTGTCTTTGCGCCGGAAAAACCGGCCGGTTCGGGCGCCTATTCCTGCCAGATTTTAGCGGTCAATTTGGCCAGAAAAAGAAGAAATGGCCGTAACCCTGACAATGGCCAGATGGCCGCGGACTTAAAAGCTTTGCGGCACCGACTTAGCCTGCCAGCTAACGCCAAGCGGCAAGCCGCCGGGACACTCGGCCGCAACCGGAGCGCACCGTTCGGCCCGCCCAGCCGGCACCCCCGAAAACGCATTCCCCCCCGTGCCGTCGCAGGATTCCGAGGGCGTGGACATCACGCTGGGAGTGTGCGCCAACGGGCTGCTGGTCTACAAGGACCGGCTTCGGATCAATCGCTTCGCTTGGCCCAAGATCCTCAAGATTTCCTACAAGAGAAACAACTTCTACATCAAGATCAGGCCCGGAGAGGTACGAGCCGCGTCGCTCGCCGTGTCGCCGGACCGTCGCCCGGTTTTCACGCGCTTTGCCGCAGACGGAGCAGTTTGAGAGCAGCGTGGGCTTCAAGCTGCAGAGCCATCGCTCGGCCAAACGGCTGTGGAAGGTGTGCGTGGAGAACCACGGCTTCTTCAGGTAGGCAGGCGCACCCGCCGCGTGGCCGCTCGGCTGACGGTCGCTCGGCTGACGGTCAGCCGTGACGGTCGCTCGGCTGACGGTCGCTCGGCTGACGGTCGCTCGGCTGACCGTTCCTCGGCTCCGCCTTCCTTTCCGGCAGGCTCAACGCGCCGGAGGCGGTTGGCGCCACAGCCGCGCGCTTCCTGACACTGGGTTCCAAGTTCCGCTACAGCGGCCGCACGCAGACGCAGACCCGCCTGGCCAGCGCCCTGATCGACCGCCCGGCGCCGGCTTTTCAGCGCACCTTGTCCCAACGCATCGGCCTCAGTCTGGATGGAGGTAGGCTTTTTTTCTCACTTTTTTTGCCAGGGCTACTCGCTGCTTGTGCGCGCGCGCGTGTGAAAACGCCGCCCCCAGCCGATGACTCGCTCGTGAGGCTCTAGAGCGCCACCTTCAGGTCAACGTACGGGGGGGGGGGGGGGGGACGTCGCGTCGTGAGCAAAACGGCAGCCCGACTCACGTGGCGGCGTACGCGCTGCAAAACTTTCTGCTTTGTCTCCTCAGCCCCGAGCATCAGCGTCACAGAGGCGGACCGCGTTGCCGCCGACAATGGCCAGCGACCCCTCTCGGACCTCTGCTCAGATTCCAAGGTGCGTTGGAAAGCCACGAGGTGCGCCGAGGCCTTAGCTTTGGCGTACGGGTCGGGAGTTGAGCGGATGCCGTGGTGTGGCTTGTGCATGCCCCTTATAGACCCCCCCCTTTCACTTTTGGCCTTTTTCCTCCCTCCCTTCACGTCTGCTTTGGTTCTATCAAATGTCGGATGCCAGCCAGCTATCAGCCAGCTAGCCAGCCAGCTATCAGCCAGCTAGCCAGCTATCAGTCAGCTAGCCAGCTATCAGTCAGCTAGCCAGCTATCAGCCAGCGTGGTGTCTCCATTTGTTTTTGTGGTCAAATTTAGCCGTAAACATCCAAAGGTTTTCATCACCCGCCACTGGTGCCGCCACCGCATTCCTTCTGTTGAACCTTTTTCTCTTGACGTTGACTAATGTTGTCTCTCCTGGTTTCTCCCCCCCCCCCCCCCCTTCTCCACTCACTCTTGCATGCTAATTTTGGACACTGGCCTGTTTGACGCGTGCTCCTCCCCATTAGTCCATCTTCATGTTCCCCCTTTCTTTCTCCTCGTTATCGTCCCTCTCCTCCATCCCGCCGTCGCTCGACTCCATCTCGGAGCCGGAGCTGGAGCCGGAGGCGGAGCGCGGGCTCCCCGACGTCGCCGAGGCCCGAGAGCCGACGCCTCCCGTGTGTGACGCTCCGGTCCCGGAGGGAGAGGGCGGCTCCCGAGGGAGCGGCGTGGAAGGCGGCGGCGGCGGCGGGCGGCGCTCGCTGAGGGCAGTGCTTCCGTCGGCGCTTCCGTCAGCCCTCCTCCTGCTGAGCGCCCCCAAGAAGCCCTTTTGCCATTGGCTGGCGGCCACCTTGAAGCGCGGCCTGGCCTCGGAGCCCTTTTCAAGGGCGCGCCCGCCTCCGCTGGCCTCCCTCCTGTCGGCGGCCTTCCTGCTGGCCGTGGCGCTGGCCGTGGCGCTGGCGGCCGGCCGCTCGCTGGCGCCGGCCTTGCTTTTGGCCGTGCCTGTGCTGGGCCTGGCGCTGTGCCGCCCGCGGAGTCCGCGGGGGAGCCGCCTGGCTTTGGTCTCGCGGGAAATGTGCCACCCTGCCGCTTAGACGCTCGCTTGATTTTTATTTTTTTTTTATTTTTACCAGATTTTTTTGTTTCGTTTTTTACCCCTTCCCCCATCACGCCTGCATCGCAAATGCGGGATATTTCAAAAGAGCATTTTAGATGACGCTTCCGTTCCAAAATGGATGGAGCAGTCACACGTAACACGAGGGCAGCATATGGATTTGGCGAAAAGTCATCAATTACTATTTTGTCCATCATCCATTTGGTTTTCTTTTGAACCCGCCCCTCCCATTTCCACAACCTTCTCTACGGCACCGAGGTTAAGAAGGCGGACTCCGTCCCCGACCGTGCGGAAGCCCCGCCCACCCAGGTCTGTAGGGGGAGGGGCCGTCTGAACCCGGCATGCCTTCTTTCCCGCTCTGCGTCCGACCGAGGTTGTGTTGCCCGCGGGTTTGTTGTTGCGTTCGTTCCTGAGCTAGCGAGAGTCCGCTTTGACCGTGGCCCGTGTGCGTCTTTGGATGAAATCTTTGTTTTTGCTGTTGTGTTGATTTGAGTTGGATCTATAATCCTGCCCGCTTTCTATTTGTCCACCTTCCAGAGTCCGCCGAGAGCGCGTGTGGAAAATATTTATGTCAGGCACAGTAATTTGATGTTAGAGGTTGGTACTTGAGCGCCGTGCCGTTGACGGGCGCCAATCAGCCTGCCTGCCTGCCTGCCTGCCTGCTTGCCACCTTTTCTCGCCCCGCCCACCACAGCCATTCTGTCGGGCTGCGGTTTGCATGCTCGCAGTGGTCTGAAATTGACGCGGTGGCCATTTTGGACAGCTCGGCTCGAAGGTGTCTAAAGTCGCCCGGCGCTCATGCGCTGCAATGAAGTATTTGCACAATGGCCGCTTTGTGAGGCGTGCATGCGGAATGCCGTTCCCGGGTTTTGCGCTTTCCGCGACTGTCCCGACTAACCCTGCCTCAGTAACCCCTCCAGGGTTAGGGCCAAGCCTGCCTCCGCCCCTTCGTTCCGTGTCTGATGATTTGCTGTTTGCTAACCAACTAAAACCGGCAACAACCGGAGGTGATCGCCAAGGCGGGCAGGGGCAAATAAGTACGACGAAACCCACTTTTGGAGTTGGCGCCATCCATCCAGCCAGCCAGCCATCCATCCATCCATCCATCCATCCATCCATCCCGTTTGGCTGAGGTGCCCCGTTTTTCAAATGATTGCATTTAATGAAAATGTCAACCTTGCAAAAATTCCAATTGGCAATCACAAGTGTCATGAGAAACGCAAGCTCCACACACCCATCCACGCACCTGCCGGCCGCAGTGATCACCTCCAATGCAAAAGTCACAAGTGAAATGCTCCTCGACAGCCTAATGTTCCTGTGACCCAATGCCCCCTCCCTCCCTCCCTCTTTCTTCCCTCCCTCCCTCGTTCTGTCCAACGTCCAAACGGAACCTCCATCGGCCCCGATCAGGAGCACAATAAGAGCCAAGAGGAAGTCCTCAAACACCAGGCTAGCGTTAGCCAGCTCAAGCGCTCTTTTATGGAGGCGCCGCCCCCCTCCCCTCCGCCGCCACCGCACAACCTCTGGGACAAGCGCGTGGCCTCCTCCCCCCAGCAGCCCACCGCGGTACGTCCCGACCCGGCCCACCTGACGCCGTCCGTCCCAAGTGCATGCCATGCGGGTCTGCCTAGACTTTAAGCAGCTTCTGCGACACGGGATTGACGCGTGCACTGGCTACCCGTGTGTGTGTGTGTGTGTGTGTGTGTGTGTGTGTGACACGCAGGCGCCCGTAACAGAAGCAGCGGCGAGCGCAGCAGATAACAGCCCCGCCGGCCCAGAAGCCTCCAAGGTGCTCTAACCTTCACGCTTTCCTCTCCACGCGGCATCACGCCCGCCTGTCCAGATGTTGGCTTTTGCTTTTAACCTCAGTGGTCCCATAACATCATTTTTGTCCATACTAATATTTTGCTTTTGTGTGCTTCGTTTTGTGTCGGTTCGCACGTGCGTGCGCGCGCTCAGACGACGGAAGTTGAAATTGAAGAAACCGTAGCGGTGCGAGAGATTTCCGCCAATGCGGTGAAGCGCGCGCCGGAAGCAACGGGGCAAAAGACGAAGCAGCGGCACGAGGAGGGCGACGGCGCTTCGTCCCAGAGCGACGAGGAGGCGGAATATTGCCCGGAGAGGGAGAAGTTGGCGGAGCTTAGCCGGCCCGCCGAAGACGAGAACCCGGCGGGAGAAGCCGAGGCGACGCCCGGCCGAGCTCCAAACGGTCCCGCCAACGGCGAGGTGGCGGAGGATGAGCGACCGCAGGTTATTTGTTGCTCTCAGGTAAAGTCGGGGTGGGCTGCTCTCTTGCTGCTGCGTTTGGTGGCGTCTCCCGGGGCTCCCTCCGCTCGTGTCGTGTCGTATGGTGTCGGCGGCTGAGCGCGTGTGGAATTTGTCCCTCCCCGCTCGCTCGCTCCCTTCCTCGTTCGCTCGCTCGCTCGGTCTCGAGCTCGGTCTGCATCTCGCGTGGCTCACCGGGCCGGCCGCCGTCAGAGGAATGAATTGTCTGTCGCAGCCGCCCGTGGTCAAGACGGAAACGCTGACCATATCGGACACGTTTGCGGAGCACAAAAGCCAGATCGCCACCAAGGAGGTGCCCATCGTGCACACGGAAACCAAGACCATCACGTACGAGGCGGCGCAGGTGCGTGATCAGAGAGCAACCCCTTCTCCCGATCAGCCGGCTCGGGACCACGTCACTTTGCTTTGTTGCCGGCAGCCGGACGGAAGCGGCGACGGAGAGCCCGGGGTCCTGACGACGGCTCAGAGCGTCACCTCGGAGTCGCTGTGCACCACCACCACCACGCACATCACCAAGGTATCGATCGGCTCGCTGGACTGGACCGGACCGGACCGACCGGGCGCGCGCTTTTCAAAGCATTCTGCCGCCCGCTCTCGTGCAGACGCGGAAGGGCGGCCTGTCGGAGACGAGGATCGAGAAACGCATCGTCATTACGGGCGATCGCGACATCGACCACGACGAGGTTGGCCGCAAGTGAAGCACCCGGCCGGCCGGGGCAGGCCTTGTGATTGCGTCTTTCTTTCTTTCTTTCTTTCTTTGTCTCTGGCAGGCTCTGGCCCAGGCCATCAAGGAGGCCAAAGAGCAGCATCCCGACATGTCCGTCACCAGGGTGGTGGTTCACAAAGAGACGGAACTGGCCGACGAGGACGACTGACCTTGAGAGAGTGGAGAGGTGCCCTCCCCCAGAAAGTAACAATCCTAAAAAGTATCATAACAGACACCGAGGGAGCGAAGGAACCACGTTGCTTAGCTTAACGTTCGTAGCATCTTTTAACTTGTTGTTTTTTATGCATTCGGGGATGGCCGGGCTCACGGAGAAAGCTCGCCGCCGCGCCGACCGCAGAAGAAAAAAAATCAGACTAAACCAAACATTCCAGCATTTTTTTTTTTTTTTTTATTCGATTTGTTCAAATTGACACACGTCAACTCTTCTCAAAGGTGAAATATTTTAATCTGGTGTTTTTCGCCCCCAAAATATTTGAGGGACTTTCACCTTTTGGATGCATATGATGTCACAACTATGTCTGTAGTTTTGCTTTGGCTGCATTTGATTTCCTCTGTGAAGCCATTTTCTTTCTCTCTATTTCCCAGTTTCCCTATTTTTGGGATGGGGTCATTAAAACCACTAAAAATGACACAATATGTTCTTTGACTCAAAGGAGCAGTGGGGCTGGCTGCAAAGTCCATTCTTGGGAGTGGTTCAAATTGAGTCTTTTCCACGCAGCCCCATTGCTCCCAAGATTGTTCCTTTCTCGCCACTGTACGACCCTTCAAGTCAATTCCCGCGTCCCACTTGAAATAAAGCATCGTAATCCTCTGAAGTTGATTCTTTTTCTTTCCGTAGTTGTGCTCCACAGGTGCACGCATGCGCACCGACGCTCCTACTCCTCTCGCGTGCTGTGGGGCGGAGCGACCTGTAGATGGCGCTGCCGTCCGTGGTGTGAAAGCCCAGCCAGCTCAAGCTCCGCTGCAAAGGGTGACGCTATTCGCTCAGAATACAGCCAAAAAGTGCAGTAGCGCTTTGCACAAGTATGTGAATTGGGTGGTCTGAAAAATAAGCGGCGCCATTCAAATGCCCCCAAGAGATTCAAAGCGAGTCTGCACGAGCGAGCTGGTGGCGCTTGACTTGCTCGTGTTTTGCAAGCAAGCAAGCAAGCAAGCAAGCAAGCAAGCAAGCAAGCAAGCAAGCAAGCAAGCAAGCAAGCAAGCATGGCTGGCGTCCTTTCCGCTCACAAACGTCCTCGCCTTGAGACGGTAAGTACATTTGCAACAAACGCACTGCTGTCATCACAATCCTTTTCTGACCACTTTCAGACACTTGACTGAATTGTGTCGGAATTGGGCAAGATGGGATGGATCGATAACTGACGTTGTTGACGACTTCGAACCAAACACTCAAGATGTGGTTGAAGGTCGAATTCGAACCTGGTGCATTTCCAGAACCCAAAACTTTGAACTTGGAAGCCAATTGATCGAAGTTTGAACTTGATCGTCAGTATTTCCAGAAGCCAATTGCTTGAAGTTTGGACTCGATCAGTATTTCCGGAAGCCAGCGTCCGATATGCCTGCTCATTGGTCATTTCGACATTGGCTTGCTTCCATATTGTGGACAAAAAGACGGCGGCGACGACGCCTACCTTGGCTGAGCTTCTGATGGAAATAGAGCAGCAGTTCCAACAAGAGCGCGCAGACGCAGAAGAACAGGCCCAAGAGGCACAGCCGTGGGAAGCTGTCGCTCGTCTCGCTGTCCTCTCCGTCTGTCTGTGGGAACGTCTTCCTCAGAAACAGAGCCAGGCCGGCCCAGGGCCCGCTCAGGACCTCCATCCTGCTCCGGGGGGGAGACGTCGTAAGCCAAAGCCTTTTTCCTGGCCGTTACCATTCAAAGGTGGCAGAAGGTAACTCCCTCCCCGTGCTTTGATTCGAACCCAGAAGGGTCAGGACTGACTAGATTCAAACCATTTTTTTTTAAATCAACAACAAAGCAATCGAGACTAACATTGACTCGGCGTTGCGGAGAGCCGTGACCATCATCGTGGGTTTAAAGTCAGCTTTAAAGTGGGTTGGACCCGGACCCAAAACGCCAGCGCTCCTCCCTTTGAATTCCGAGTCAGCCGTTCATCAGGTACGGCAAACAACTTGTTACTTTGAAGCCTTAACTACTCACACAAAGTCACAATATGGCGCTGAAGATCTTGGAAAGAGCGCAAGCTGTCATTTGAGCGGCTTCACGGTGCTCCCGCTCGCTCTGCCGTCGTGGATGACGTGAACTTTGCTCTTTTGCGCTCTGCCCATTCGCTAAGGGGATAAGCCGCGCGGGCCCGGCCGTTACAAAGGTCGCAATGTGAAAACAAAGCCTGGCTTTTTTTTTTTTTTTTTCCCTTTTTGGTTGCATCGTGCTTTTGATCAGCAACCCCGCCGGACAAACAAACAAACAAATGCACTTTGGCCGTACGGAGCGTTGACTTTGAAGGCACTCATTTCCCCGTCAACTTTTGCTTGGTTGTGGCTCGATGTTTTCTTGATCAGCCGGCAGGACGCCCGCCGTTCACACCTGCTCAGCGCTACGTTTTGGGGTTTTTTTCCTCCGCAAAACGCTCCCAACGTAGAAATGTAGTCTTGTCTGGAGAACTTTCGCATGGCCCTTCAATTCGTCTTCCTCCAGTTGTCATGGCAATCCCCCCCCCCCCCCCTCTTGGCCGTTTTAGCATAAGTGACGGCGGTGATGCTCGTTGCCATGCCGACAGTGGCTTTTTTTTTTTTTCTTTCCTTTCCCGCATGACGTAACGGTCGTGACATTTACCCGACGGCGGCGACCGGCCGGAAGGAAACGCGACACTTTGCCAGCTTTGGAAAGATCCTCGATGAACTTTGTAGGCAAATGGATTGCTACTTTTTCAACTGATTTAACATCTTTAATTGTTGACCTTTTTCATTTTGGACATCAGTACGCTGGCCCGTTGCCGCGGTTACGGCGGCGACGTCAGCGTTTTGTGCGCGTGTTGAGTTTTCGGAAGCCCCTTTGCCTCAGCGGAGCCGTCCGTCCCTCCGTCCGTGCGCAATGACGGTGACTCATTGAGTCTTAGAAGCGGGTTTCTGAGCCGCCCCGCTTCACGGTCCTGCCGCTCGCGTCGTGGCGCTCCAACATCAGATTGTTGTGCGAGCGGGATATCATGAGCAGCTTCTCTCGTTTGCTGTAGTCCCCCCCGACGGCGGGCGGCGGCCTCGTCCCTACGCCGGCGCCGCCCCCCTCCAGCCGGGCGTAGCCCTTGAAGCCACAGCTGCTGCCGCCGTCCAAGCGAGGCCAGCTGGGGTGCTTGCGCTGATGGCCGTGCACGCCGAGCGTGCCGGGCCGGCGCTCCAGGTCCAAAGATTTGGAGTGGTTGCCGAGCATGTGCAGAGAGGAGTTGGAACCAAAGTCGGACTGCGCCGCGCCGGGGGAAAGCCAGCTGCCCGAAGTCGAGGACACGGAGGAAGACACGAAGGAGGACACTGAGTAGGCAGAGTGACTCCGGTGCAAGCGCGACGCTTTGAAGGCCAGGGCCAGGCACGACGCCGGGACCGCCGGGGACAGCGTGGCGGCACCCGGCGATTGCGACTCGTCCTCGTCCCTCCCGCTTCGCCCCGGCTCCTCCGCGACGGCCTCCGCGTCCGGCTCGTCGATGACGCAGTTGTTGACTTTGATGACGGGCAGCGTGAACGCCGTGACGGAAGACGAGACGATGGAGCGTGCGCGGTGGCCTCCTCTTTGGGGCGGCGAGCTACACCGCATCCTGGCCCGCCACCTGCCGGCCTCCTCCTCTTTGGCCAGCGGCGCCTCTTCCTCCTCCGACCAGGAGGAGAAGGCCACCGGGTCGTGGTACCCGGGGTCACGGTCCCCGGGGTCGTGGCGGTGCTGCTTGTGCGCCTTCTGGCGGAGGCCGTGGATGTCGATGACGGTGGAGTACATGTCTCGCATGTGGATGATCTGCAAGCCGCCACAGACAAATGTTTAGTTAATGGAGCGAGCGAGCGGCACGGCCGCAACGCCGCACCTGCCTTTGTCTCCCGATCTCTGTTCTCGTGAAGAATGGCATTGGCGCAGATGAAGATGAAAATCCCGATGCCCATGGTGAAGGGCCCGAACATCTTCATCCTCTCCGAGTGCCGGTGCCGCTCCAGGAAGCGAGCCAGAGCGCCCCCTCGCCGCTGCCCGCCGTCCCGACCTGCGTGCGGGTGCGCGCGCGCGCACGCACGCACGCACGCACACACACACACACACACACACACACACACGCGCCTCTGTTTTGAGCTAATCTGAGCGCAAATCTGCAAGCTGAAATGGTGTGACCTTTCGTCTTTTGACTCAGGCCGGAGCTCTCGAGGGCGCTGTCCACCACCGCCGCCGGGGACGGTCCTCCGCCACTTAGGCCCGAGGCTTGCGGCCAGTAGCCCAGCGTGACCATGGCGACGCCGACGGCCAGGACGAGCAGGCCCAGCAGGAGGAAGAACCCCGAAGCGGAGAAGAGGCGCAAGCGGCCGCGCACCACCACCACGTCAGTGCGCCGCTTTCCTTTTCTGTCACAATGCAAATGTTAAAAGCAAGCAGGTTGACAGCTAATGAGCCGCCCAATGCTAACGTGGAAAATGGCCGCAATATTGGGAACCTGGGCGCTCGCTCCTCCTCGGCGGGCCGCTGCTGAGAGCGGACCGAATCCTGCCGCTTCAGCTTGGCCAAGCCCGTCAGCACGCCGGCTGCGGCCGTCATACTTTGCCACAAAAGACAAAACGGTAGAGATTAGCGCACGGCGACGCCTTTCGTGAGCTAGCTGAATAGACGTGGCGCTGCTTTTTGCACGTTTGCCAGCGTTGTAACAAGCAAAGCGGCCAATCCAAATCGGGCGTTTTCAAAAGAAGCTGGCCAACCACATTTGGTGAAATGCATTTTTCGGATCTCTCAAAGCTCAGTCGTCGTGCGTGGCGGCGGCTATAGGCGGCTGGCCGCCTATAGCCGCAACCATTTTTAGAAGCCTTAAATGCGGCTTGAATTAGACCTTTGAAGCGCCATACATGAAAAACATGATCTTTCAGATGGCGTTTGTCTACTTTTGGCCTTCTTTGGACGTGTTAGCTGCTGTGAGGTGACTCGTTTCCGTGGCAACAGCCGGCTGTGAGGACAGGTACGGCGGCGTTCAGAGGGGAGGCGGCATCTTGTGAGTCCAAAAAGGAAAGGTGACATCCAAAGAGGAGAGGGGCTTTTAATATTCACGACTAGCTAACATTTTACCAGCTGCCCAATGTGCCGAGCGCGAGCTGACCACTTGCATGTTGACGTTGCAGCGGAGTTGCAAAGTGGCCAGGCAGCGTTGTTGGCATGGTCTTCCTGCCCATCTTGCACCTCAGGTGAGTCTGGCGTCACCTCCTTCTTGCGCTCCTTTTTCCCCAACAACAAAATCTCTCAAAGTCTGACAAGTTGATTCCATTGGATCAGTCAGGCCGGCTGGCTGGCTGGCTGGCCGGCTGGCTGGCTGGCTGGCCGGCTGGCTGGCTGGCTGGCCGGCCTGCTGGCTGGCTGAATGGCAGGCAGGCAGGCAGGCAGGCTGTTGATTCCAGCAGGGATTACTCACTCTGCATGTCTTCAGGCACCCACACACATCTTAAACAGACAGCATTTGTTGTGTGACGCCATTTTCAAGCCTATTTGGATCTGGAGGCAACTTTGACTGGAATGTATTGGTCAAAGGACAAAATGAACAAATGGCAATTCAAGCATTGCCTGTCCGTCCACCTTTCACTCGCAGTTTATGAGGGCTTGACCCCGCTTCACGTCACTCCTTAACCTCAGAGCATTTACCAATTTGTCAACAAAACGGACACTGGCATGGCGTCCGTGGCCAAGCCGAGTCTCTCCTTTTGAGAAATAATTGAAAGGCTTGTAGTCCTTCATCCAACATTGAAGAACGGCGTATGAAATATGCATGCTGACGAGGAGACCGCTAAGCTCACATTGCGTGCTTGTCCTTTGCGTGCGTGCGTGCGTGAGTGCGTGCAAGCGAGCGTAGGCGGGCGAAAGCGGGCCGTGCGTGGCGCTCGAGGCCCAGAAAACAACGATGAGACACTTTGGCCAGCCGACCGGCCGGCCACATTTTCGCTCCTCCTGCCTGGCCACGCGGGGGCAGTATAATAGCGGCATTCAGATTAGATACACGGTGAAGGGGTGCCCGAGCAAAATGTGGGCCCCCAGAAAATGTCCCCTTCGACGTCCGTCAGTCCGTTCGTCTTTCCTTCCTTCCTTCCTTCCTTCCTTCCTTCCTTAGCAATCGTACGAGTTGTTAAAAGTGCTAAGGCACGATGCCGCGATCCCACCTATGGCGTTGTTAACAAGTATTGTGCGCCAGAGGAAGGCAACGGTTGCGTTCGTTTTCAACAGATAACCGGCAAGAATTGAATCAGATGAAACCATTTCATGAACTCCAGAAAAAACCGCTTCATGAATGCAATTCCTGCATTTCCTTACCTTTCAGTAAGAGCGTCAGTGTTCCGTCAATAAATCCATCTCGCTGCATCACACTTGAGTCAGCATACGTGCAAAGTCGACTTTTATTCTGATCCCAGTCCTGCACTGTTTTTTGGACCACTTTATCTTCCGCGCGCTCCGCTTCTTTGCCTCTTTTCCTTCTTTTGTTTGGACTCTCCAAAGTCACGCTGCCGGCCAGTGCGTCTCCTCACGGTACGGAGATGCTTGAAAAGCCGCAAACGTGACGTCGTCCTCGGCCTGCGCGTCGCTCGCTCGCTCGCGTCAAAACTCCCCGACCGACGTCCACCGCTCCTCCAAACTGTTGCGTTCAAAGATCGACGCGCGCAAAAAGCCTCTTTTGTGGCTAGTACAGTAGGAAACGTCTTCTTGTTCCACGTACGGTGCTTCCGAAGCATTCCGCTGCGCGTGAACATGTGTGCGAGCGAGAGCGCGCGGCTTGTGCGTCAAACGGAGGGGGAGGGAGGGAGGGAGCGAGGGCGGGCGGGAGGGATGGTGCGTGCCAGGTCGTACGGAGGTCCATTGGGCCATTTTTATTTTCAAAGGCTGTTGCCGTGGGGACGCGCTGAACACTCAAGAATTGAAGGCAAAAATGGCTTCTCATCATAATTCCCAATCATTTTCAATAGCTTGGCAGATTCCTGCCTTTCTTGTACTTCGATGAGCATTCCAATGACTTGAGGTAAATACTCTGTTTGGGGAAAAAAAAAAAAAAAAAAAAAAGGCTATCCTAATCGGCACACTGCATACATCATTGTCTGGTGTAGTTCTATGAGTGACCTGTGAGAGGCAGCACAGTAAACTGAAAAGTACCATCGCGCTCCGACTTCTTAGTCCTAATCCTGTTTTGAATAATCCTTCCGATCTCTCTCTTGGATTGCAAACATGACACTTGTAGGTAGGTGGAAGGCACTCTCGCTGGCTTTCTCTCTGACGGCCATTCATGTTTTTGGACTACTGCTGTCGATGTTGTGGATTCACGCTCATCAAGCGCCATGGAGCAGTCTCCCTCAAGACCACGCCCAGTGACACCTGGGTAAGCACCACCTTTTCTTCTTGTGATTTTCTCTGCCGCATGCAAAGTACGTCCGCCAAGTCAGGAAGGAGCAGGAAAAGAAGGCGGGCAGGAAAAGAAGGCGGGCGGGCGGTGGGCCACCGTTCACAAGCCGCTAAGTAAATTAGCGCCGGCTCGGCTGAGGCGTGCGTGCGTGCGTGCGCACACCGCTGGGCCGGCCGCACCATAATACGCCACCTACGCTTTGACAAACGGAAGGGAATCTGGTCAATGCCGGCTAGTGACGGGCCCAACGGTGACGAGCTCTTTTGCGGAAGGTTTTTGAGCGTTCTGGGGAGAAAGGGCATCCCAACGTTGACTTTTTGTCCTCCCTCAGGTGGTCCTGCAGAACTTGCTGATGTGCACGCTCTGCTTCTATTCGCTCTACTACGTGGCAGTCAGCCTCTGCGTGGGATTGCTCAGGTACACAAGGGAGGGATTTTTTTCTTTCTTTCTTTTTTCTCCATCCTAGCCATTTTGCGTGCTTGCAGGGTTCATGAAATCAACAGCCTGTTGGCACCGTTTGACTACACCACCCAACCGTCATGGCAGAACCCAAAATACCTGGGTGAGCGAGTAGCGGAATGCTCAAAGCGCCGACGACTCACGGATGCACCATCTTGATGCCATGGAGTTGACATTGAGTTTTCAGAACCAACCAACCAACCAACCAACCAACCAACAAATGAATGAATGTCTGTGCGGCACCCGGACCCTAACCCACCCCCTCCCTCCCTCCCTCCCTCCCTCCCTCCGTAGTGGGCGTCATTTCCACAGAAGTCACCTATGTTCTGGGAGGGCTGGTGTTTGCCTGGATCGTGGAGGAATGGGTGTGGGACTACGCCATCACGGTCACGCTGCTGCATGTGGCCATGACTGTTGCAGGTGCAGGAGGATTAGTCAGGTTATGTAACGCTTGGTTGTCATGAGCTCCAAGAATGGCTCCATGTCACCCAGACAAGGATCACTGGATGTCATTTGAATGAAATGGATGGATTGATTGTAATGTCACTTTTTTTTTTTGAAAGTGTGCTCTGTGCGTTCCCAAAAGCACCATTCTGCTAAGCGTGCACGGGAACCCACAGAGGGACGCACGTTCATTGTGGACTTTTTGAGTGAGCTACGTTACGTCCATTTTCAACTGGTGTATTTTTCTTTTTCTCTCTTTGGGCAGTGATGTCGGACTTCCCCTCGACCGAGCACTGGTGGATGGCACTGGGTGAGATGTGGAGTGTTTTTCAATCGCTCGACGGCTTTTCCGTATTCATCCACCTTTACTTACTCGGCAGGCTCGGGGCTGGTGATGATGATATTCGGAGGGCAGGCGCTGGCCTATAAACTCTTCAGGAGCAACTTTGTCTACCCGGCCGAGCTGCAGAACTTCTGATGAGCGAAGCATCCGACGACGTTTGCGCTTGTGTTTTTGTAACGTTGCGTGGAAAATGGCACTCCTCTCGTGTACAAATGACACCTGGAGAGCCATATTATTTTTCTATTCTTTATTCATTTCGAAAATGTATGGAACTAGATTGTGATTTCCATGTTGCAGGACGATAGTACATGTGCTTTTATTTCACTGTACCCGTTTTATCCGTCAGAACGTCATCAGTCTCGATCTATTTACGGTACATTGAAGAAATTGCGCAGTGACACCTGTGTGACTTTTTTTTTTTTTTTTTTTTTTTTGTAAATTGAAATTATAATAAAGTTTTGAAGCGCACTTCGGGCGACACACCCGTCGTTACTGGGCAGGTCACGTGGCTTGTGGGCCTACACGTGTCCCGTCCCGAAAGCGTGTCAAAAGTGGCAAGAAGAAATACGAAACCAATTCGTTATCGGCGTGAAGATGTCTACAAACGGACGACGGAATCTTTGGCAACGCGTTGCTCTAGTTAACGAGCCAAGTCCGGTGAGTTGTCCGTTAGCCCACGAAATGCTAGCCAAGCTAAGCCGTGAGCAACCAACTACTTTTCAAATGCGCTATGTACATTAAGTTGGATTAGATGACGCCGTCGCCAACCTTGAAACGTCATTTATATGTAGGAAGGAATTCAATTGACCGTCTTGTTGATGAGTTATGACGTTGAGCGAATCTGTCATTTGTGAAACATTTCCACCATTCTGGATTGTTTCGAGTACAAAGGCAACTCGTGGTGGTGGTGGTGGTCATTCCAAAGCGATTGAATAAGTAGAGAAAAGGAAAAACACAGCTTAATGAAAGCTGAGTCAAATATTCGACAAGGTCCTACAGCATGAAGTGTTCCAACAAATAGGAGCGCTGACTACATTGTCTGCTGTGGTTTATTTGCTTCTTTTTGGTTGGTTTAAGTAGTTGTCATTGCTTTTACTTGCAAGGAAATGACTGGTGTTTTTCCTGTCCCCGATGACCTAAGTGTGTGTGTTTGCGCGTGTGTGCGTGCGCGCGCTCGCCTTCTTAAGAGTCCATTTGAGCGTCTCCAGCAACAGATGGAGGACATCCTGGGGAACGGAGGGGTCCTGAAAGAGGTGATCTACCCCGGAGACGGCCCCCCTGTGCCCCAAAGCGCTTCAGTCTCGAGTGATTATCCAAAAGCCTTCCTGGAGTCAAAGTGTCTGTCGACGGTTTAATTTGTGCGCGTTTCAAACCATTCCTCCCCGCGTTTGGGACAGTGCATTACTCGGGCTTCCTGGAATACTCGGAGCGGCCGTTTGAGACGACGTCTCACCTCAAGCATCCCCGCCTCGTGAAGCTGGGCAGAGGTGAGCGAGCGAGCGCGAGAGACCGCGAGTGAGCGCGGCGTCAAGCACGGTGCGATGGGTGCAGACGTGACGCTGTCGGGGATGGAGGTGGCCCTGCTGAGCATGCGCAAAGGCGAGTTCTCCCGCTTCCTGCTGCAGCCGCGCTACGCCTACGGAGATATGGGCTGCCCGCCGCTCATCCCCGCCGCTGCCCGCGTCTTGTTCGAGATCCAGATCCTGGACTTCTACGACTTGGGAGGAGTGGATGAATTGGTCCAAATGACTGCGGTGACATCAATTGGAGATATCTGTTGAATTGTGTGAATGTGCTTGACCTGATACCGGGACATGTGCGTCTTCAGGAGGAGCAGAACCAGGTTCCCTTTTCCAAAGTGATGGAAGCGGCCGACACGCTTCGTAGCTGCGGCAACAGATGCTTCAAGCAGAGTCGCTTTGAAAAAGCCAAAGAGCACTACAAGCAGGTGAAGCGGCCGGCCATTTCGACTTGTTTTTCAAATCAGCTTTTCACTTTTGGCCTGATCTATGTCACTGCGGGAGAAAAGGGAGACTTTTCTATTTGACTGCATTTTGGCGCCATCTTGCGGAAGCCATAAAACAGCAGTCCATTTTTTTCCCCCCCCCGGTTAGCAGGTGGTCGGTCAGCCGTTACTCTTTTGGACCTTTCTTGATATCGTCCTGCTTATTCTACTCGAACGGACGGTCGGTCAAACTTGCCACGTGTTCTCAATGATTCCCTACGCTCGGACAACAGGCGTCGGCGCTGCTGGGCAACAGGGCGAACGCGAGCGACGGCGAGCGGGCGGAGATCCGAGCGGCGCTGCTGCCGCTTTATCTGAATCTGTCGTTGGCGGCGCTGCGCCTGGACGCCCCGCAGAAAGCTCTCAAGTTGGCCAACAGGGCCTTGGCCGTGGACGGCGGCGACGCCAAGGCGCTGTACCGCTGTGCGCAGGTCAGACGCCATTGGCAAGTTGGGTGCCCGATACGTGAAGCCTATTTGACACTCGCTACGTATGGCAGGCACACGCGGAGCTGCGCCAGTACGGGAGCGCCCACGCCTGCCTCGTCAAGGCCCGGGCCAGGAGGCCTTTGGACGGCGACGTCAACAGCCTCCTCAAGGCGGTCACCGTGTAAGTGCAAAATGCCCGGCGACATTTTGACACTTTTGCCTTTCATTTGTCCCCCTTTGACTCAATTGCAGGCGCTACAAACAGAGCTTGGACAAAGAAAAACAATTGTACACCAAGATGTTCCCGGGCTTTGAGAGCCAGCAGGAGATGTAAGATGTCCTCCTTTTTTTTTGGGGGTAGCGGTAATATTTTGATCCCATTACCGTCGTCCGTCTTTCACGTCACATTGGTGAAAATGGGCAAGTGAGGAGCCGGCGCGGGACCCGACTCATAGGGGCCTCCTCTAAACTTTGATGTTCTCCTCCACGAGACGTTCCCCCGCACAAGTGCATTGTTAATTTGCCGCCTCACGTTGAAAGTTGATTGTGCACAATACAAAGTTTCTTTTTTTTTTTTTCCCTATGTTAAATACACAGAGTTGAATTGGGGGCTCACTGTTGCAGATACACAAATAAAAATGTGAAATGGTTGTGAAGTTCTGCTCTTGTGAAAAGTTGGAGCCGCTAAAGCGGGGTAAAACCAAGACGCAAGTGAGTCCGGCTCGCAAGGGAACGATGACCTCTTACGCGTTTGTGGAGGTGTGCCGGTCCTTTCTTGTCATGCATGCATTTCTCCCTGGGTGCGTGGCTGAGAGTGGAGGGATGACCTGCATGGGATAGGAAAAGGGGGCGGGACGAGAAGCGGGACAATCTCATTGACCTCTCTGGCTAATCCACTTTGTGTGTGTTTAGACATCATTCCCGTCCGGGCACGCGCACGCGCACATGGTGTCAAGTCGTCCTCGGTGAAAGGGCCAGCACGTGCTCGCGCGCGCACGCACGCACGCTAAATAGGACGCAGGCAGACAGGACATCAGGGTGCCCAGACTGGCTTTTTACCTTCACGTCAAGTAAGTTGCACTTTGTTCAAGCCAACCGATGCGTCATTTTGGAACCGTCCGTCTTTTTGGAGGGAAGGCTGTCCAAAATGTCCTTTCTAAGTGGAGCTATTGCTGCGCTCCTTACTTAATCTTGAATGCACAGTACGAAAGTTTTTTTGTTGTTGTTTTTTTTACCTTTTCACTCAATTGACGTAAGACAAACTACCTCCGGCTCCACCCCAACCCCCTTCACTCAATTGACGTAAAACAAACTACTTCCGATATGTACTCAACCGCGGCCCGCAGGAGGCGCCATTTCTTTTCAAACTCGTCCGTTGAGCTCGCAGCCAATCGAACCGCGCGCGCGGCCGCCCGCCCGCCCGCCCGCCACGCTGTTTCGCCACGCCACGCACGATCCAGCCCCTTCTCTCGCTGTCCTAACGTCCAGCCCCCACACAAACAAGGAAGTAGAACTTGAGAAGGGGAATGTTTGAGCATGCAGGCGATGCTTCGGTAGCCTTCCTTCAGCGGGCGCCGGCTCGCGCGCTCGCGATGGAGGGCCGAGCGGACGTCACATTGTCTGTCAAATAGATCGCAGCAGCAGCAGCAGCAGGACGGAAACATGAGTCGGCAGCAGGACTCCCAAGGAGTGGTCTTGACTGGTTACCACAGCAACGCCGAACTCCTGGCCCAGCCGAGCGCCGGCCCTCCGAGGCAGGGTCTCGACCCACAGGCCACCAGGTGGGACATTTCTCGCCGTGTTGCCGCGTGTCGCGCCGTGCGTGCGTGTTTACCGCTCGTTGGCGAGCAGCACCACTGAGTCAGTTAGTTAGTCAGTGAGTCATTCATCCGGCAAAAAGTTGACCGCAGCACATCTCCTTCTTTCAGCAAGAGTTTGGCCCTTTGGGCTCCTTGTCGTCATGCACGCACGGCATCTGTGTCAACCTTGCATGTTTTGCCCTCTTCCCCCGCCTTCCCAAACGTTGGCGTGCACGAGAGGGGCTCTTTTGCGCTGGACAGGCGTAGCACGCCTCTCGTCCAAGATCAATTATTTGAGAATAATTGTCAATTGTTTTGTTTGTCTATGTGCTGCTTGTGATTTAGGGCTATACAAATCAACTTGACTCGACTTGTCCAAAATCCACTCGGAGCCTCTCCCGGCTTACCCCCTGCGATATCGACGACGTCAAAATGTACGTGACGAGGCGGTGGCTAATACGAGCTTGTCCCAATTATCTTAAGCGGGTAGGGTCCAAGGTCAGCCGTTCAATGAGTAACGAGCAGTCCCCAGATGCACGCCGCTTAAGCCGAGTCTGGGGTGGCAAACGACGATATCGCCAGCGAGTGTACTTCCATCGCTTCGCCGAAGAGCTTCTGCAGCTCGTCTCCGAGCTTTCCTATTTCAACCCTCAAACGCGGAGAGGGCCATAAAGAATCCGTTCACCAATGGGCGTGTGTGTGTGTGTGTGTGTGTGTGTGTGTGTGTGTGTGTGTGTGTGTGTGTGTGTGTGTGTGTGTGTGTGTGTGTGTGTGTGTGTGTGTGTGTGTGTGTGTGTGTGTGTGTGTGTGTGTGTGTGTGTGTGTGTGTGTGTGTGTGTGTGTGTGTGTGTGTGTGTGTGTGTGTGTGTGTGTGTGTGTGTGTGTGTGTGTGTGTGTGTGTGTGTGTGTGTGTGTGTGTGTGTGTGTGTGTGTGTGGTGGTGGGGGGGGGGGCGAGGCAGTCGTGCACTGGCTCAACTCAGAGCAAAAGTCCAAATGGTGACAACTGGCCACACCTGTTTTTAGTACACTGCGTCCACGTTTTAGATTGCCTTTGGTTTTCACAGCAGCGCAGTATGACGACATTTGATTCGATTCCAACTTGATGTTAACAACCTGTTGTGGGAAATGGCTGCTAGCTGTGGAAAAACAAAGGAACCAACCATGTTAGCTCCATGCGAGCTATGCCTTCCAGATGGCTTGCCCTACTGAGCAGCCAAAAAAATAGAAGCGCAGCCGGCGTCACGTTACAGCCAGCCTTTGTTTCGCCTCCCAAACAGCGGCGCACGTGCCCCACTTTTGCGGCCATTGAAATGACAGACCAGGAAGTGGAGCTGTAGCCTTTGCTAAGAATGACCTTTGCCCTAGTGGAAGTGAATTTGACAGCAAGGCCAAAACGGAAGTGGACATGTGGCCAAAAAGGTCAATAATGGTGCCTCACTTAGTCTATCCTGTTTGCACTTGACAGTGGCGGGAGGGACACTTTGCCCCCCCCGCCCCCCTTTCCCAATGACCAGGACGCCTTTTTGTGTGTTTGTGTCACGCTCGCCGCCAAAGGACGGGCCACTCCGGCGTCCGGCAGAATCCGGCCGCGCTTCCCGGGGACCGGCCCAGCGCCGAGAGCCGGCTGCCCGCCGTCTGCTCCCATCCCAAGAGCGGGCCGCCGTGCCAGCGCTGCGACTCCCAGGTAGACTCGCTAGGAGCAAACGGCACGGATGTCCCCGTCTTCTGCTTTGGGCAGGACTCCCTGGACGAGCTGGAGATGGATGACTACTGGAAGGAGGTGGAGAACATCAGCGGCTCCCTGGAGAAGGAGGCGGCCGAAGAGGAGCTGCAGAAACCCCCCGACGGTCAGACGCACATTGGCACGCCTGCGTTTTTTCCCCATGAGGCCCGACTTCCTCTTCGTCTTGTTGACTTTGTCCCCGCTTTGTCTTTTCCAGAGGGCGAGCGGGACGAAGCGTGGCTCGCGGAGGCGGGACTCGAGCGACTTTTTGACGGCGAGCAGGTGTCACCTCCGTGGCCTCTCCGGCCCTCGTGGTTTGGGTACCCGAGTGACGCAGCGCCACTTTGCCGTGTCGCTCGACAGGAAGAGGACAGCGCGGCTTTTCTGTCCACGCTGACCCGAGCTCAAGCGGCGGCGGTGGAGCGGCGCCTGACCTCGCTACATCAGACGCTGCGGCGGCGCAACCGGCAGCACCTGCCCGACGTGCGGGACATATTTCCGCTGTTCGTAGAGGTCGGGACGCACGCACGCACGCACGCACGCACGCACGCACGCACGCGGTCATAGTTGTCATCCCTCAAGCAAGCAGCAGCAGCAGCAGCAGCAGCTTTTCCAGTTGCTTGGACTTGATCCAGTTCCTTTTCCAGAACTTAGCCTACCTTTCCAAAGGCAAGCAAGCAGCGTTTTGAGCGCCATCCTTTCCGTCTGTTGTCATCCAGCAGGACAAAGCGCCACGTCAGGTCCAAGTGGGAAGCCAGAGCGCAGCGAGCGAGGAGGCCAGTTTGGCCGGTAAAGCGCCCGCCCGCCCGCCTCATTTCCGCCGTAACTCGGCCGCCGCCGCCACCTCGTGACTGCCGGCTCGGGAAATGGTTCTGAGCGGAACCTCAAATGTCCATCCTCCTTGTGCCTGCCTGACAGAAGCGGAGACGGTCATGAACGTGGACGTGGCCTTCTCGGAGCAGGCGCTGACTTACAGGGAGAAGTGCGCGGGGTCGGCGGCTGGGCCGCCGGCTGGGCCGGGGGGGCCCGGCTCTCCGGACGATAAGTTGCCGGTGCGAGCAGGCGAGAAAGAGAAGCGGGCCGCGGCCGGCCACTATCGCAGATAAGATTGGCAATGAGCGCGCTACGTATATAAAAGAGCCATCTGTCTGTCTGCCTGCTCCTTCACAGAACTTCAGGCTGCTCAAAGATAAAACCGGTCAAACCAGAGTTGGACATCTGTCCCCGCCGGACATGAAGAAGGCAAGTAAAAAAAGCCAGGCGCGCTGCGCTCATCACAGAGTCCGTCCGTGTTGATCTCAGGTACGAAGGCTGGCGCTGGTGGAGATGACGGCTCTTTTCGACACGGCCGGCATCGATCTGAAAGCGCGCAAGGCTGTCAAAGTCAAGGCCAAAGGCAAGGTTTGCCGCTCCCGTCCGGACGTGCGGCTAGAGTGGAACGCGCTCACAAACGCTGTGTGTGTGTGTGTGTTGCCTAGAAAGCGGTTTGTTTGGGGTCCCCCTCGTCACTTTACTGGAACAGGACCGGCGGAGAGCGGCCGGGACCAAAGTGCCTTTCATCCTGCAGAGGGTGAGCGCCTTCGGGATGCCCGGTGGCATCCACACTCACGTGGGAGCGTGTCCCCTCTCTTCTGCAGCTCATCAGCCATGTCCAGGAGGAAGGCTTGGACACGGAGGGCCTGCTCAGGATCCCTGGCGCCGCCGCAAGAGTCAAGGTAGACGAACGGACGGACGTTCCGTGGCGCCCGTTTCTGCTTGCTTTGCGCTTGCTTTGCGCTTGCTTTGCGCTTGCTTTGCGCGGGCTCATCGTACCGCCCCGACTCAGTCCCTGCGGCGGGAGCTGGAGTGCCGCTTCTACGACGGCACCTTCCCGTGGCAACAGCTGAAGCAGCACGACGCCGCCAGCCTCCTGAAGTTGTTCATCAGGGAGCTGCCGCACCCCCTGCTCACCGTCCAGTACCTCCAAGCCTTCATCGCCGCCAACGGTAGGCGCTCAACAAACGGGCCCGGATGAGCCCGCAAACTAGCGCACGTCTGCGCTTTCAAACTCCTTTTTCAGAGCTGCCCACAAAGAAGCAGCAACTGCAAGCCTTGAACCTGCTGGTCCTCTTGCTCCCTGAAGCCAATCGAGACAGTTTGAAGGTAAAGTCTGCACATTTTTGACGTTTTGAGAGCAAAATCACAGCCGCTCGCTCGCTCGCTCGCTCGCTCGCTCGTCTTTTGCTCTCGCCCCGCCCCGCCAGGCCCTGGTGGAGTTTTTCCAGCGCGTGGTCGAACACCAGACTGAGAACAAAATGAGCCTGAACAACGTATCGGTCGTCATGGCGCCCAACATCTTCATGTTCAAGGGCTGTTCCTCAAAGGTCACGGAGCAGCAGCACCAGTTCTCCGTGGCGACCGGCACCGCCAACATTGTGCGCCTGCTCATTAGATACCAGAACCTCCTGTGGACTGTAAGATGACCTTTGGTCTGTCCACCGCTTGAACCATTGGCAAATGTCCTGTGTGTGTGTGTGTGTGTGTGTGTGTGTGTGTTAGATCCCCAAGTTCATCCTGACGCAGGTCCGACAGCAAAACACGGAGAGCCAGCGCAAGCAGAACAAAGAGCGAGCCGTGCGAAAGCTGCTGAAGAAGATCACCACGGACAAAGCGCCCGACAGGGCCGCTCCGGAGGTACCGATGTGACCTTTTCTCTTTCTTCTCTTGGTGAATGTATTTGCAAATTGAAGTCAAGAAGCCGTCGCTGCTCGTTGTGTTTGCCGAGCAGGAGAGCTCGCGGGGGTTCATCCGCGTTCAGGCGCCGCAGTTCAGCAAAGTCTCCATGGCCCTGCAGCTGACCGAAGACCTGCAGGCGGCCCACGTGCTGGCGCGCTTTCTCAGCCAGGACAGGTCTCGGGCCGACCGGCGCCGGCGCGCCGTCGCTGACCCTCATTCTGGCTTTGTTTATGTAACGCAGTGACGTGGCGTTGGAGGGAGAGGACTTGTGTCTCTATGAGATGGGCGGAAACATCGGTAAGCGCCGCCTCGCCACTTGGCAACCGGCCGTCCCTTCCATTCCGTCATTTCTCATCTCCCTCCAGAGGAGAGGTGCCTGGACGGAGAAGCCTTCATGATGGACCTGTACCAGCTCAACCCTACGGCCGAGTGGGTCATCAAAACGGCCCGGTGAGCGCAAGCGATCGCTAAAGGCCTGCCTTTGAAGCACTCCGAGCGCTCGTCCTGAATAAGGTGACAATTTGAAAGATGAAACCGACCGGCCGGCCGGGATGGATGGATGGATGGAGGGAGGGAGGGAGGGAGGCTATGACCTGCACGAGCACCTCGGCAGTGAGCTTTAGAAAGACAAAGTTTTTACCGATGATTGATTTCACAAATATGTCATCCCGTGCCCTGTTTGCCTTCCTTATCACGCCGCCGCCATCAGACTGGCCGTGTCGCTGGACTATTTAAGTTTGTTTGGATTGTGTGCAGTTTTCACAGCATTCCCCTTTTCAGATCTGTGGTTTGTCCTCAGCTTTGTATTTTTTTTTTTTACTGTGATTTATTGATCTTGCTTTCTTTTTTTTTTTTTATGTACTTTCTTTTCAAATGACCACTACTGCATGTAAATCAAGTGATAGTTGTTAAAGGCTATTGTCTCTATTAATTTCTGTCTTGGTCGTAATTTTATTTGACGCAGTTAAGCCCACAATTCCCATTCCATTGTGTGACTACGTGGATCTTAGTGCCGCCACAGAGCAGGGGTGTCAAACTCCAGTCCTCAGGGCCACATTCCGACATGTTTTCTTTGTGAAACACACCTGATTCAATTGATCAGGATCATTATGTAGCATAAATCTGTTTTTCTGACTGCCTTACCTCTGTTCTTGCACCATCGACCAGTTTTTTTTTTTTTTTTCCTGGCTGATGTTTCTTCCCGTATCTGGCCCCCGGGCCTTGGGTTTGACACCTATGCTATAGTCAGTGTCAGGGCACAAAAACAAACAAGCGTTACCCATCACGACTTAATTGTCTTTCCTTTTCAGCGCGCACGCACACACGCGCACACGCACACACGCACTGGCATCCGCTTTGAGAGACGTCAAGTTACATGAAGCGTTTGGGGGTCCAAACAGGAAGTGGGTGTTCCGGTTCAAACACGTGTCAAATCGCACAGCCCTACTTTATTGAGTCTCAAATCATAATATAAAGCCACAATGTATTATACAAACTGCCTACATCACTGCCAGGGGCGTAAAAAGTCATCGAAGCTAAAGCAAACCCAAAACACAAATAGCATTTATTGTGAAGTCAAGGTTTTTTGTTTCCGGTTTCCGGCGCTAAGTGCATTGACTTGTTTAGCGCATCCTAGCTTGAAACCGTGAGGAGGAAACACAATTGAAGACATGAATAACAAGAACGCGGACTAAACATGGCCCATAACACGGGTCAGTTCCTACACGGTAAGTCCTCACCGGCCCGCCCGCAATCAGTCGTCACCTTGTCGTCCGACATGAGACATAATTCGTCTGCCGGCGTCACCTCGTCACTCGAAGCAAGATATGAGCGGCGGCGGCGGCAGCAGCTGCGGTAGCTAAGTGAGCATCCACATTAGCCTGGGCGCTCGCTTTACACATAATGAAACTCAAAAGCTCAGCGAGGCTCGGCGACTGCTTGCTTCGTGGGATGGATGGATAGATGGGATGGATGTTTGGGGGGCCACGAAATATGCTCCGCTTCTGTTCAGCGGGCTTAAATAGCAGTGCGAGCTAGCAAATGTAAACTAGCAGCGCTGTTGCAGATTGGACTTGACCGGGCCTCCACTCGGCCGTCAACGTTTAAGATGGAAACGCACTTAGTTGCTTTAAGTAGGGGCATGAAAGTTGACCCAAAAATGTGCTAGCTTCAACATCTCGCCCAAAAGCTTCCAACGAACGCTAAAGTGCTCATTTTAATGCGCGCACACACGTACGAGTGTCTTTTTGAAGTCATCTGCAGCGACCAAACTTGTGTGTGTGTGTGTGTGTGTGTGTGTGTGTGTGTGTGTGTGTGTGTGTGTGTGTGTGTGTGTGTGTGTGTGTGTGTGTAAGAATAAAAAAAGATGAAATGATTTACTCGAAACCTGCATTACTAGATGGAACACTTAAAGACGATTCCACTGACATTTGTCCGTGCCAGATGAGAGTTATGACTCTCCATATCGATGAGAACTCATCAATCATCGGTAAGCTTGCAATGGACCAAAACAGCCGGCATCCAACAATAAGCAAGTTTACGTCACCATCGTCGTTACGGAACATAACCAAAACGTGAAAAACACTCGTCGAGTCGATCGAATGGATTGGACGGCGTAAATGTCGCCCACTTTGAGAGGCATCTGTCATGGACGGAGGCCGGACAAAGGGGCCGAGGAAACGCGAGTCGAGCGTGTGATGTGGGTCCGCCGTCGCGGAGCCTGTTGCGCTTTCATATCTTTTTGCTTGTCTCTGTTTTCTCTGGACGGACGTCACGTGAAGCCCCGAAAAGATCGGAGGCTCGTCCAGACGGCGGCGGCGGCAGCAAGCCCGAGTGGAGCTTCCCGGCGCGCGCCGGCCGAACGGATGAGGACAAGTGCGGCCAGTAAGCGTGGGCGTGCGCGGCTCGCTTTTTGCCCGACAGTCTATCGCTGATCCCGTTGCCTTTCGGAACGCTGACACGCCGGCTTGCCTCCTAAGCTCCGGCGTGACGACCGCACGGGACACGGACAAGCGAGCGTTCATGTCCTCGGACGGGAGCAAGGTAACGCAGTGTCCGGTGTCTCTCTGTTGGCGTTCCCGTTTACCACAACCACATGGGCCTAACCCGTGCGTGCCTGCGTGCGTGCGTGCCTGCGTGCGTGCGTGCGTGCGTGCGTGCGTGCAGTCTCCCACTCTGAGGAGCCTTTCCTCCGCTGACCCCCTGAGGACGTATGAAAAGTGCTCCAGCGGTGTTGTGAGGCACAAGAGGTTCAGGTACGCCCGCCCGCCTCGCCTCACCTCACCTCGCCCGGCCCTGTCCCGGCCCGGCCCGCCAGCTCGGCCTACGCATGCTGAGAATCCTCAAAGAAAGCACAACTGAGCGTCGTGGTTGTCCTCCGGCAGCTTTGTGGCGTCCTCGCTGCGCGCCAGCAACTACTTCATCATAAACCCCGCCCCCTCGCAAGGACTGCTGCTGCAGGGCCGCCGTTTTCAGCACGCGCAGATGACCTCCTGCCTCAGGTGAGCCAGCTCGGACAGACGGCGTCACAACAATGAGCTTGATGCCCCGCCTTGTCCTTGCTCCTCTGCAGAAAGGAGGCGAGCGGCGGCGCGCCGCAGGCGGACGACGTGGTGCTGACGTGCGCCGACGAGTCAGGTGGGTTTGATGGTCGTCGGGTGAAAAGCTCGGCCGCCTCCGCGCGCAGTATCTGTCGCAAATGGACTGGCTGGCTGGCTGGCTGGCTGGCTGGGCAGGCTTTTGGGATTTTGCTCTGCTAAAACGTGGTGAAATGTCGTCGCAGCCGCCGTCTTAATGTCGCCGTGTTTGCCTTCAGACAACGAGCGCTCCGACATCAAACGTCTGGTCCAGCACAAGAGGAGAGGATCGGCGGTAAGTGGCCGCAATCTCTTCCTGCTTCGAGCTTCTTCTCGTCCTCTTTTCCCTTCCTCTTTTGCTCCTGTCACCTTGCTTTCCAAGGTTTTCCAAGGTCTTTTTTGAATTGGGAAGCACTAATTGCATCCATTGAAGAGAGAGAAAGAGAGAAAATCAATCCATTGTGACGCTCTGGCTTTGTGCTCACGATCAGACGGCAGCCATCTACCAGACGGCAGCCATCTATCAGACGCCGTGCGAGGATGGCGACCCCTGCGGGAATAGTCCGGTGTGCGGCAACGGTCCGGCGTGCGCAGACGGTCCGGCGTGCGCAAACGGTCCGGCGTGCGCAAACGGTCCGGCGTGCGCAAACGGACCGGCGTGCGCAAACGGACCGGTGTGCGCAAACAGTCTGGCGTGCGTGTCGCCCCCGCCCCTCCGTTGTCAGCCTTGCAAGGGGTCCCCCCGCGCCGACGCTCTGCCCGCCGACGGCCGATCTCCTCTGCCGGCCGGCCCGTCTTACTGCCACGCCGCCGCCGCTCGCAAGTCGGCTAGAGGGAGGCGCGGGAAGCCGGCGGACCGCCAGCTCGCCCACCCCAGTGAGTCTTTGGCCATCTTTCCGAGCGCCGAGCCATCCGTCCCGGCAAATGACGAGTGCTCTGGCTCAGCGGCCGGGCGGGGCTCCAATTCAGGCCGGGAAGGAAGAGAACATGAAGCAAAGCAAGGTCACCGGGATGCCTTGTCTGTCGTGACTTCCGCAGTCGTCCTGTCCAGCGACGACGAGGCAGATGACAGCGGCGGCGCAGGGGGCGCTGGAAACGGTGGCTCGCCGCGGCCCGCCGACTCGGCGCACTCGTCACCGGCGCCGTGCGGCGGCCGAGTGGAGGCGGCGGTGAAAAACGGCGGCCAGCAGGAGCAGCTGAGCGCCGCCGACTTGTTTGAGGACACCAGGATTGTGATACCGCGCCGCAGCAGAATGAAGGACCAGGTAGATTTCACTTCCGCTTGGTTCTTGTGGCCACAAACGGCTTTGGACCATAAAGCCAGTGGATCTTTTCCGTTGTCAGTTTGGAAAGCGGCCCGGTTCTCCCAGGAGCAAGCGATCCAAAGTGGAGTCGCTCAAGTGCGCCAGCATCATCCTGCCGTGCCGGAGCGTCCGCGTGGGAACGCTGCGAAGGATGGTGACCGAGCCTGTGGTGGTGAGTAGGCCTCTGGTGGCGTGGGCCTCTGGTGGCGTGGGCCTCTGGCGGCGCCGTGGCCTTCATCCGCCGTCTCTGTTGCAGTTTTCCGTGGAGCACGTCCAGCTGGAGATGGAAGGTATGCGTCTCGCCCGCCGGCCGCACTTGCAAAGCGCCCGCTGACCAGCGTTGGCGCGCCAGGGCCGGAACCCCACACGGTGGAGAAGGTGTCCCTGCGGGCCTCGGAGCTCATCAGCTGCGAGTGGTGCAGCGCCCGCAAGCTGCCGGTCTTGTTCTTCCAGACCAGTCCGGACGAGTGCCTTCGCCTGCGCGCGCAGCTGGGCATGACGCGCGAGTGCGGCGGCCAGTGGTACGACTGCGCCGGACAACGTGAGTAGCGGTGCCACGGAACGCTCGCCAAACCTTTGAATTTCTCTTTGATATTTCCCGACGAGCTCCGTCAACAAAGCCTGGCTCGGGCTCCTCCCAATGGAAAATGCTAAACGCTGTTTGGAGCCTGGCGTGCGGCCTCGCTCCGCCCCGCCCCGCCTCTCCTGGCTCGAGGGTGACCTGCCTGCCTGCCTGCCTGCCGCATCAGTTGTCGCCCTGTGCTCAGAGTCGGACGAGAAGTACGTGGTGCTCATCTTTGTGGACGGCCTGGATATGAAGGAGCAGATGATCCTGGAGGATATTTTGGGCGCCATTGGCGGAAACAACAACATTGACAACTTTCCCGCCAAGCTGTCCTTTGACGAGGCCAACGTGCGCCTGGTCAACTTCAACAAGGCCACCAAGCTGAAGCAAGATAAGGTGCTTCCCTCCCTCCGTCTAGCCGTAAACACGGCGCCCCTGGCACCAAATTGCGCTTCCCTCAAAGATGCGTATCCCGTGTGCAGTTGAAGGGCGTTGCGGCGCGGCGCTCGCCTCTCAGGAGGACCTTCAACGCGGCGAGCTTTCTCGAGAACGAGGAGCGGGACGCGGCCGACCAGCAGCCCACCTTCTCCGGGCCCGTGATCAGGTGAGTGCGGGCGCAGGCTCCCGTCCGTCGCAGGCTCCCGCCCGTCGCGGGCTCCCGTCCGTCGCGGGCTCCCATCCGTCGCAGGCTCCCGTCCGTCGCTCACTTGTCGCGGTCTTCCAGGCTGATGGTGTACCCGCCTCCTCCGGCCAAAGGGGGCATCTCGGTCACCAGCGAGGACCTCCACTGCCTTAACGACGGAGAGTTCCTCAATGATGTCATCATCGATTTTTATTTAAAGTAAGCGCGCTGCTCGCATTCCAGAAGACTGGAGACATTCGAAGCGCGCTACAAGGGAGGGGTGGGGGGGGGGGCAAATTCCCCTATTCCAGCCCAAAGCTGACCTTTTTGCCGCCTCCTTTGTGTAGATATTTAGTGTTGGAGAAACTGAAGAAAGAAGATGCCCAAAGAATCCATGTGTTCAGCTCCTTCTTCTACAAGCGTCTCACCCAAAGGGAGAAGGGGGCCGTTCCCGACAAGAGCAACAACCTTCCGTCAGTATCCGCGGCCGAGCCGGCCCGAGCAAAGACTTTTCCCCGATTGACGTCCGCTTGCTTCCGCAGTATCCACAAACGCAAGCACAACAGGGTGAAGACGTGGACACGCCACGTGGATTTGTTCGACAAGGACTTTATCTTTGTTCCCATCAACGAGTCGTAAGTCGCGGGGAGGTGGTCTCCGACCGCTCGTCTCCGACCTGACCGCTCGTCTCCGACCTGGCCTCCCTCAGGGCTCACTGGTACTTGGCGGTCATCTGCTTCCCGGGCACGGACCCGCCGTCGGAAGAGCTGCCGGAGCACTGCCGCCCGCTGTCCCCGGACACGGACTTGCTGGACGGACCCCCGCGGGGCGCCGGCTCCCCTCCGTCCCCCGACCGCCCTGCCGCCGAGGGCCGCGCAAGTCAGTCCACTGCAAGAGAGGCGGCGACCGTCGCCCATCTCGTTTGTCACCTTTTTGGTGCATTTGTGTTATAGACGAGCTGCAGCAAATCGGCGTGCGGTACGCCGACGAAGACGCGTTGGCGTCCGACGAGCAAAGCTCCAGTCAGGTACTGGCTCTTGCGCTCCGCTCGAGCGGCGTGGGACGCCACGCCACCTTAACCTGGCGACTGTGCACGCGCAGGACGACTGCAGCGACGACGGCGGGGGCGGCCCGGCTTCCGACGCCTCCGAGGACTCGGCTCCGGCGTCCGACGCGTCCTCCTGGGCCCGGCGAGTCCACCGCGCCAAACAGTGAGCCGTCGGTCCGCCTCGGTCGGCGCGCCTCGCTCGGCCCGTCGTTAATGCTTGTTGCGTGCAGGCCCTGCATCCTCATCATGGACTCCCTGCGTGGTCCTGCCAGGTCCACGGTGGTCAAAACTCTGAGAGAGTAAGTCAGACGGCGCACGTCGGCCGCACGCACGTCGGCCGCACGCACGTCGGCCGCACGCACGTCGGCCGCACGCACGTCGGCCGCACGCACGTCGGCCGCACGCACGTCGGCCGCACGCACGTCGGCCGCACGCACGTGCGCGAGACAGACGACCGCCGTTTTGACTGTTGCAGGTACCTGGAGGTGGAGTGGGAAGTGCGCAAGGGCAGCCAGCGCAGCTTTGGAAAAGACCTGATGAAAGGTTCCAGTCCTCGGGTGCCTCAGCAGGACAACTTCAGCGACTGCGGCATTTACATCCTGCAGTACGTCGAGAGCTTCTTTGAGGTGACCGTCGACCGGGGCCCGTTTGTAATGGAGGCGTCGCCGAGGCAGTTTTGGCTGACTTAAGAGTCACGAACCAAGCGCTTATTTACAAAAGTGGTCCGTCATGGACATTGTAGGGAACTTGGCAGAGAGACACCCCCCTCCGTGAACTGAGCTGGGGGTGCTTTTTTCTCACAGAATCCAATCGGCAACTTCCAGCCGCCCATCAATCTGTCCGAGTGGTTCCCTCAGCAGAGGATGAAGAGCAAACGTCAGGAGATCACCAGCCTGATCCTACACATCCAAGCGCGACAAGAAGCCGACAAACTCTGGGCCGAGCGGCCGGAGGCCTGGTCCGCTTCCTCGGAAGAGGCGGAGATTGAAGAGACTTCCGGGGGCGTCCTCGCCAACCCTCCTCCGCTCACCTGACCTCGCTCGCGGTGGGCGCTTTGATTGTACGCTGCTGACATGCTTCTCCGCTCATCTTCCCAATTTCCCTCCATCGACACCTTTTACTTTGTCTGAATAAAAGTCCAGCGTTAGTGTTTCCATGCCAATGTCTCTTGGCACGCTTTCCTTTGACCGGGGGAGCCAAATTTATTCTGTTAAATCTCATCCGAGTTCCCTGTATTAAAGTTAAGACTAAACTTGTCGCACTCTCATAATGTTGGCATTTTTCTCCCTCATGGGACAAGACGACCCCCCGCCCCCCTCCCTGTTTTCTTCAGCGTTGGTTAATTACAGAGCGATGCGACACTGCCATCTGCTGGCATATTTCTGTCATTACAGTTGTGTTTGAGTTTGGGTTTGAATTTCACAGCCAGTCCGGTGCTGAAAGGGAAGTGCGCAAAATGTGTACAAAATTCACATGGCTGGGTTCTCTGGGCGGAGCGCCTCGTGTGGGGAACCTGTCCGTCCCGCAACAAGGGATCCATCTGGTGGTGACGCCCCTGGTCCAGGCCTCCTCTGCGCCCCCTAGAGGCCGAGATGCACGCTACAGGCTGTTCCCGTTCCGTGACGTCACGCGGCCACTTTCCCAGGCTGGCTGCGGGACTGGGAGGTGACGAGGGCGGCTGCTATCACCCTAAGGCTAATCAGCGGCTGGCTCGCTTCACTCACCTGCACTTCCGGCCTCGCACTCTGAGGAGTTGGTCGGGAAGGAAATTGACTCGGCCCGACGGACGCCAGGTGAGACACAAATGAGCCGTCCGGCAAGCGAGCGACATTGCTAGCTAACGCTGACGGCCGCGGACGCTGCCGGCCGGCCGGTCGGCCGGCCGGCCAAGCCGCCGACGTCCTCACGCGCTATCGCAGCGTTGTTGTCTTTTTACGACGTCGCATCGTAACACTGCTGCCATTATCGGCTCACGTCGCATTGTCTACTTTGTGACAAAGGTAACATTGTTCGCTTCATACCAGACCGCCTTCGAAAGCACGCGTATTTTCGCTCGACGCTTTGTGCAAAGCGTCTTCTTCAAGCTGCCTTTCATGTTTGAACATATATGTGGCCCGTGTGACATTCGGCCGGCCACCCCGGCATGAATGAAATGAGGGGCTCGGGCGTCAACTCGCGCACTCCCAGGCGCTGCCGTTGACGCCGCCGTCCGAGTGAAGCTCGGCGCTCCGACGACACGGAGCCAGTCAGTCAGCCAGCCAGCCAGCCAGCCAGCCAGCAGTCTTCGGAACCGACTGCTTAGGCAGGGTTCGGAATCCGGACATGTCTTGTGACTTTGTACGAGGTTCTTTTTGATTTCGTGCAAACTAAGCGAAGTTCAAACTTGGTGGGTTTCTCTCGGCGAGCGCCGGCGCTCCCCAAAGTTGGGACGCGCGTGCGCGAGACAGCCTGCTTGCTGCGCGTGCACGTGTTGCACACGACACAAATGGCTTGACTGGCACAGGAGACACGGATGACTATAAATGACAGCAAGTGGAATAAAAAAAAAAATCTCGAGTATAGATATGAGAGAAGTACAGCAAGAAAGTAATGGTGGTCTGTGACTCGGCACCTGTGGCAAAGAAGGCAGTTACGTGAGCGGTCGAATAAGTCTCGTGACTGGCGAGGGCCAAGGTGAGGCGGGAAGCTGATTGCTGTTTGACCCACGCCATTGAGCGTCCGTTAATGTTTAACGCGCTTTACGGGTAGACAATCTATTTTAGCTCGACGAGGAAATGACCGTCGCGGGCGGGGTCGCGACGTGCCCAAAGACCAGATACACCAGCGCAGGCCAAAGGTCGCGGGTGGCTCGACAAGATGGCCGACGTTACGTTTGGCAGCAACCCATTCAACTTGCGCTTTAACAAGTAGAGAAGGTGGCGCCAAAGACAACGATGTCATACACGACGGCACGTGACCCACGTCGGGACTCGTATTAGAGAATGAACACGGGGCGGCTGTGAACGAATATCATCGATCATTGCGCAAACGACATCGGCCGTCGGTGATGTCGCAGAGCGGGTCGGCGTCGTGTCTGGCGAGTTGCGGGCGAGCTCAACTCTGATTGGTTTGCCCTGAAGCTCGGGTGAGGTATTGCACGCAGGAACAGACCGTGTCGTTATCCAGAATCGAGATGGAGGACGGCAAACCTGTGTGGGCGCCGCACCCGGCCGACGGCTTCCAGCTGGCGACCATCGTGGACATCGGCGCCGACAGCCTCACCCTGCAGCCCCTCAAGCGCGATGCCAAGGTCAGGCTCGAGCGAGCGAGCGGGATCCGGCAGCACGGCGTCTCACGTGCTGTGACCTTTGCGCAGACGTTGGTGGCTGCCGTCAGTCAAGTGTTCCCTGCCGAGGACGACGTGGACAAGCACGTGGAGGACAACTGTGAGTTGTCGTCTCTGACGACCGGCGCCTCTTTGAAGGTTGCGCTGAAGACGCCCGCCGCCGCCGCCTCCTCTTTCTGGCAGGTTCCTTGATGTACCTCAACGAAGCCACGCTGCTCAACAACGTGCGCGTCAGATACAGCAAAGACAAAATCTACGTGAGTTTGCCTTTGCGGCGCTGCTCTCGACTTCCCCGAGTGGCTCAAAAGCTTTGCCTGGCTTGTGGTTGCGCTCAGACCTTCGTAGCCAACATCTTGATCGCCGTCAACCCGTACTACGACATCCCCAAGCTCTACTCGCCGGAGACCATCCAGCAGTACCGCGGACGCTCGCTGGGGACGCTGCCGCCGCACGTCTACGCCATCGGTGAGAGACGCCCCGCCCCGCCCCGGTCGGGCTCGGGCGCTCCCCCCCCGCTCACGCGCCTCCTCCGCTCCGTACGCAGCCGACAAGGCCTACAGGGACATGAGGGTTCTGAAGATGAGTCAGTCCATCATCGTCTCGGGGGAGTCCGGCGCCGGCAAGACGGAGAACACCAAGTTTGTGCTGAGGTGAGGTCCGAGGCGTGGCGGCCGCAAGCCTGGCCCCGCTGACGTGGCCTTGCCCCACAGGTACCTGACCTCGTCGTACGGGACGGGCCAGGACATCGACGAGAGGATCGTGGAGGGTACGACGCAGCCGTTAGCCGCCTCCCTCCCTGCCTCCCTCCCTCCCTCCCTCCCTCTCTGCGACCGTGTGACTTTGCCTGTCCCGAGCAGCAAACCCCCTGTTGGAGGCCTTCGGCAACGCCAAGACCGTGCGCAACAACAACAGCAGCCGCTTTGGCAAGTTTGTGGAGATACACTTCAATGAAAAGGTACTTGTCACACTCGGACACCACACAGGTTTCCCCTCCTAAAAAACAAATCTACCTGACCACCACGTTTAGAACGCGGTGGTGGGCGGCTTCGTGTCGCACTACCTTCTGGAGAAGTCTCGCATCTGCCGCCAGAGCGCCGAGGAGAGGAACTACCACATCTTCTACCGCCTGTGCGCCGGAGCGCCCGACGACATCCGGCTCAAGTTTCACCTCAGCTCGCCAGATACGTTCAGGGTAATAGGGAATCATAGCAAATTGTTAACACGCAAGCGCGCACCCCTCCCCTCCCCTCCCCTCCGTGCGCTTCCTGAAAGAAATGCATCCTTAGCGTGGCCGTCCGTTTCTTTCAGTACCTGAACAGAGGGTGCACTCGCTTCTTTGCATCCAAGGAGACGGACAAGCAGATCCCGGACAACCGCAAAAGTTCAGAGGTAGCGTCCGCCGGGTCGACCGGACCGGACGGGAAGGTTTGGAGCGATGCGCCGCTCCCTCGGCTTAACACGTGACCCTACGTCAGCACGTGAAGGCGGGCCCGCTGAAGGATCCCCTGCTGGACGACCGCGGCGACTTCCAGCGCATGCTGGTGGCCATGAAGAAGATCGGCCTGGATGACGTGGAGAAGCTGGACTTGTTCCGCGTGGTGGCCGGCGTGCTGCACCTAGGCAACGTTGACTTTGAGGAGGCGGGAAACACCTCGGGTGAGTGGGCGGGCGGGCCAGCGAGCCAGCCAGCGAGCCAGCCAGCGAGCGAGCCAGCGAGCGAGCCAGCGAGCCAGCGGGTAGGCGGGCCAGCGAGCGGATAGGCGGTCGAGCGTCGAGGGCTACGCTGCAGGGCTACCCCGAGGGGCTACGCCGCACCCACACCACTGGCTCTCCTTTGTGTCTGCGTGTCTCTCTCAGGCGGCTGCAGCATCAAGAAGCAGTCGGACCCGCCGCTGCAACATTGCGCCGAGCTGCTGGGTCTGGACCAGTCGGAGCTGCGAGGAAGCCTCACCTCCAGGGTCATGCTCACCACAGCAGGGGGCGCCAAAGGAACCGTCATCAAGTAGGCCGCCTCCCAAGCGCCGGCGCCCGGCCAGCGAGGGGCCACGCTTTGATGCGCTTGGCAAACGTGTCGCTCGCTCAGGGTTCCTCTGAAAGTGGAGCAGGCCAACAACGCTCGTGACGCCTTGGCCAAGGCCGTGTACAGCCGGCTCTTTGACCACGTGGTCACCAGGGTCAACCGCTGCTTCCCCTTCCAGTCCTCGGCCAACTTCATCGGCGTTTTGGACATCGCCGGCTTCGGTGCGTGAAGGGAAGGCGCCCGGCGCCGCCTCGCCTGGCTGGCCTCTGACCGCTTTGGCCTCTTTGTTTGCACGCAGAGTATTTTGAGCACAACAGCTTCGAGCAGTTCTGCATCAACTACTGCAATGAGAAGCTGCAGCAGTTCTTCAACGAGCGCATCCTCAAAGAGGTCCTACCGTCGTCCTACCGTCGTCCTACCGTCGTCCTACCGTCGTCCTACCGTCGTCCTACCGTCGTCAGACCGTCGTCAGACCGTCCACGTGCTTCTCCGTCGTCGATGTCGCGCTCTAGCCAAACGTTTGAGCGCGCTTTTGTCAAGGCAACTAACTCCGGCGTCGACCCGCAGGAACAAGAGCTGTACCAGAGGGAGGGGCTGGGAGTCAACGAGGTTCACTACGTGGATAACCAGGACTGCATCGGTACGGGGGAAAAGGAAGAAAGGAAAAAGCAAAGCGAGGCCGGCTCCTTGATGTGCGCCTGTGCTTTGCAGACCTGGTGGAGGCCAAGGTGCTGGGAATCCTGGACATCCTGGATGAGGAAAACCGACTCCCGCAGCCCAGCGACCAGCACTTTGCCGACACGGTGCACAACAAGCACAAGAACCACTTCCGCTTGACTGTACGCCCAAAGACATTTGACTGGCCGGCCGCCACGCCCTTTGATTTGCGCCCCTCGTTTGCGTCAGGTACCGCGAAAGTCGAAGCTGGCCGTCCACAGGAACGTGAGGGACGACGAAGGCTTCATCGTCAGACACTTTGCGGGAGCCGTCTGCTACGAGACGGTGCGTCGCGCGCTCGCCTGTCGGCGTTTCCGGCCAGCTCACTTTGAATGTCACTCCTCAGAACAAGTTTGTGGAGAAGAACAACGATGCTCTGCACACGTCTCTGGAATGTCTGCTGAGCGAGTCCAGCGACCGATTCATCCGAGAACTCTTTGACAATGCCAACGACGCCAAGCAGAGGGCCGGGAAACTGGGATTCATCAGCGTGGGCAACAAGTTCAAGGTGAAGAATGGAGCCGGCGGCCGCGTGGCGGCGGCGGCGGCCTCCTCGGTCGCCGCTCAACTTGTGCCTTTGTTCCTATGCAGACTCAGCTGAACATTCTTCTGGACAAGCTGCGCAGTACGGTAAGTAGCGTTGAGCAAGCCAGTGGGTGTCTTTGCTGTGACCTGCCTTTTGTGTGCCTCAGGGCTCCAGTTTCATCCGCTGCATCAAACCCAACTTGAAGATGATCAGTCACCAGTTTGAAGGCGCGCAGATCCTCTCCCAGCTGCAGTGCTCGGGTCAGTGGTCTGCTCATTCCAAAGGCTCGCCTCGCCGGTGCTATTTTCTCCACGTGCTCCTCCCCAGGTATGGTGTCCGTGCTGGACCTGATGCAGGGCGGCTTCCCCTCCAGGGCTCCTTTCCACGAACTCTACAACATGTACAAGAAGTACATGCCCCCCAAGCTGACCCGCCTGGACCCGCGCCTCTTCTGCAAGGTCCGTATGAGGAACATCTTGCTGCCATCTCAGCATTTGCTGCAGCCGCTCAGGATTTTCTTCACGCAGCGTGTGTGTGTGTGTGTGTTTGTCTGTCGCAGGCCTTGTTCAAAGCTTTGGGACTGAACGAGAAGGACTACAAGTTCGGCCTGACTCGAGTGTTCTTCCGACCCGGGAAGGTCGGCGGCGCCGGCCGTTCGTGCCGTCGAGCTTCGTCTGGCTTTTGACCTTTTTTTTTTCTGGGCTTGTTTTAGTTTGCTGAGTTTGACCAGATCATGAAGTCGGACCCGGATCACCTGGCGGAGTTGGTGCGGCGTGTCAACACCTGGATCATTCACAGTCGCTGGAAGAAGGTGCAGTGGTGCGCGCTGTCCGTCATCAAGCGTAAGTAGCGTGCGCAAGTAACGCCTGGAAGTAGCGTGCGCAAATAGTGCCTGAAAATAGCGTGCGCAAGTGGCGTGCGCAAGTCGCTCACCGTTTGTTTCCCGTTGCCATAGTAGTAACAGTGGGTCACTCACACCCAGCGCTTTCGACCTTCCCCTCATCCTCCTTGACCCCATCCCCCCCCCCCTTTTGGTCAGCGTTGTCTTTGTCCTCACCTTCGGCCTTCTTAACATGACTCGGCCCGCTTGTCCTCGGGCCCCTCCTTTGTCCAAAAGTGCGGAGATAAGATAACGTGAGGCGGACTCTGGCTTTGTCTTCCTGGTCGGCGTGTCGTTTGACGTGTGCTGCTGCTGCTGTTGTGTGTTTGTGCGCAGTGAAGAATAAGCTGTTGTACCGGCGCCGCGCGTGCATCGTCATGCAAAAGACGGCGCGCATGTGGCTCTGCAAGAAGAAGCACAAACCTCGGTGGGTGGTTGCACGCGCTCGGAGCGGCCGCCTTCTTCGTCCTCGTCCGTCTGTCCGTTCGTTCGGCCTCGCGCTCTGTCGGAGACGATCCGTCTTCATCTTCCTCCTTTGCGTTATTCATCGACGGCCTCGACCCTTCTTCTTCTTCTAACGCGCCTCTTTGCTTCAGGATCGACGGCCTGGTCAAGGTGCGCCATCTGAGGAAGAGGATGGAGCGCTTCAACGAAGTGGTGGCCGGACTCAAGGAGGGCAAGGAGGAAATGAGCGCTCAGGTCGAGCGGCTGGACGCCGACATCTGCGCCCTCATGCTCAAGATCAAGGTGCGTCCCCGAAACGGCCGGCCCGACGGGGCTCCGCGCGTCACCGTTGCGCTCGCCGTCGCCAGGCCACAGAGATGCGGCGCGTGGACATCGAGCACGACTACCGGGCCCTGGTGGTGCGCTCGGAGCAGCTGCTCAGCGCCTTGCAGAACAAGAAGAAGGAGGAGGAGGAGCGGGAGCGTTTGCGCCGCATCCAGGAGGAGATGGAAAGGGAGAGGAAGAGGAGAGAGGAGGAAGAGCGCCGCCGCCAGGAGGAGGAAGACGAGAGACGCGCGTAAGTTACCGGAGGTTGACCGGAAGGGCCCAGAAGAAAAGCGCACCTTCCTTTTGCTGACAGCAAAGCCGAGATGGAGGTGAAGAGGAAGCAGGAAGAGGAGGAGAGGAAGAGGAGAGAGGAGGAGCACAAGAGCCTGCAGGTGGGTATTCCCTCCCTCCCTCCCTCCCTCCTTCCCTCACGCATCAGCCCGCCCGCCCCAGGTTGCCCACAAGTTTGTTTGGCCTCTACTCAGTTGCAAATGGAGCAGCAGCTGGAGGCGGATCGCGAGGAGGAAATCTCGCGGCAGGCCGTTCTGGAGCAGGAGAGGCGAGACCGAGAGTTGGCGCTGAGGATCGCGCAGAGCGAAGCCGAGCTCATTCCGGACGACTCGCAAAACGACGCCGCCCTCCGCAGGTGAAGGCGCCCCGCCGCCACCTACCGGCTCGGACCTTTTTTAACCACCGCTTGTTCTCCTCCCGGCAGCACCGAGTCGTCTCATTCGTCGTCTCCCGAACGAGCAGCGTAAGAACTTTGCACACGGCCTTACGGCCGGCCCCCCTTAACCTGTGACCTTTGCATGCCGCCGAGCGGGACGGCGAGCGTCTTCCGATGGGACCGGAGGGTCACGTCACGTCACTTGCGCGTGTGTGACGCTGCTCCCGTTTTGTCTTTTCAGCCCTTCTACTGGGCCCAAAGTGGCGAATTTGAGCATGTAGGTAACGCGCCCAAAACAACCGGAAGGCAAAACCACAAACACCTCGCCTCGCGCTAGTTTTCTTGAATGATGATGATGATGATGATGAAATGTTGTAGGGAGGAGATGGCCAAGGAAATGAGCGAGCTTCTGGCGAGGTGCGTGCAAACGTCTTTCGGCTGCTCTGGCGCCGTGGCTCCGGCCATTTCCGCTCCAACCTTTCTGTTGATTGACTAGCTTTGTCATCAATCAGCTTCTTTGATTTTGAACGGTGATGGTGGAGGTTGCCCAAAACAGAAGTGACTTGTGTTGACTCTCTCCCATGTGAAGTTGCTCCCGCCGCCGCCATTGTCTTTCTCTCCCTCTCTCACAGTTTTGACTCGCTAACCAATAGTTTAGTGTGTCGAGGTGTCCCTTTTCCGCTGACGTCCTGCGCCCCCCCCCCCCTCTCTCTCTCGTCATCAGAGGTCCTCAGGTTCAGGCCAGCAAAGCGGCCGGCGCCGCCAACGGCAAATATCAACTCAGCAAGTGGAAGTACGCTGAGCTCAGGGACGCCATCAACACATCCTGCGGTGAGGCTGGGGGGGGGGGCGTATATGTATACATGTATATGTGCGGCGTGCCTGCAAGCTGCTGAAACATACGCGTGTTCCGTAGACATCGAGCTGCTGGCGGCATGCCGTGAGGAATTCCACCGCCGGCTGAAAGTCTACCACGCCTGGAAGTCCAAGAACAAAAAGAGGAACGCCGACACGGAGCAGCGGGCGCCCAAATCCGTCACCGACTACGGTACTCTCAGTTTACGCGGCTTCCGTGTCCGCCTCACGTTTTCTGGCCTTAAAATCCGGCACGTCCATTCGGAGTTCGGCGAGCTCGAGTGCCAGTGGACTGGTGTCGGCGTGAGCAGGCCAATGCACAGTGAAAAGCTGCGGGCGCTCGCTGATGCTGCGGGCGCTCGCTGATGCTGCGGGCGCTCGCTGATGCTGCGGGCGCTCGCTGATGCTGCGGGCGCTCGCTGATGCTGCGGGCGCTCGCTGATGCTGCGGGCGCTCGCTGATGCTGCGGGCGCTCGCTGATGCGTGTACCTCCCCCACCTTTGCAGCCCAGCAGAATCCGGCCCCCTCTGTGCCGGCCCGCCAGTATGAGGTGTCGCCGGAGCGGCAGCAGCGTTTCTTCCGCATTCCGTTCATCCGGCCGGGCGACCAGTACAAAGACCCGCAGGGCAAGAAGAAGGGCTGGTGGTACGCCCACTTTGACGGGCCCTGGATCGCCCGACAGATGGAGCTGCACCCCGACAAGCACCCCATCGTGCTGGTGGCCGGTGAGCGAGCGAGCGAGCGAGGGCCCTGGTGGCTTCCCAGAGGATGCCACGCGAGGGCCCTGGTGGCTTCCCAGAGGATGCCACACTCGGGCCCTGGTGGCTTCCCAGAGGATGCCACACTCGGGCCCTGGTGGCTTCCCAGAGGATGCCACACTCGGGCCCTGGTGGCTTCCCAGAGGATGCCACGCGAGGGCCCTGGTGGCTTCCCAGAGGATGCCACACTCGGGCCCTGGTGGCTTCCCAGAGGATGCCACACTCGGGCCCTGGTGGATTCCCAGAGGATGCCAGACTTGGGCCCTTCTAAGCGCACTCACTTTTGGCTCTCAGGCAAAGACGACATGGAGATGTGCGAGCTGAGTCTGGACGAGACGGGGCTGTCCCGCAAAAGAGGTGCCGAGATCCTTCCCCGCCAGTTTGAGGAGATCTGGGAGCGCTGCGGCGGCGTCCAGTACCTGCGCAGCGCCATCCAGAATCGGCAGGCGCGGCCCACCTACGCCACGGCCATGCTGCAGGCCACCTTCAAGTGAAGCCAGGCCAGTTCTTGTGCTTTTTGTTTGCTTTTGTTTTTTGCCTTCCCCCGCAAGACCTCACCTCACCTCACCTCACCTCACTCGTCAACACAAACCCTAACCCGGCGGGCCAGCGTTTGGAACAGCCCGCTGCTCTTTCCGCCTGCTCCTTCTTGTTTTCTTGCTGTGCGATTAACGAAGCCAAACTCCGACGCTGATGGATTAATTGCGCTTAATGACCACGCCTGCAAATGTGAACTAATGACCAATAATGACCAATCATCTTTGACATTGGTACGGTGAAGCTATCCGCTAACAGCTAGCTGTTGGGCGAGCTTTTGCCAATGCCGTTGAAAGACCAATCGAGCTTTGATTTTGTCAGCTGTCTTTGAACTGGAATCTAACTACCGCACTGGGTCTTTTTCTATAACTTTTATTTTTTTTAGGGGGGGGGGGGGGCAACGTTAGCAATAAAAGCGCCCAAGAAGCCCCGCGTGTTGTTCAATTTCAAGGGGGTGCTACGCTTGATCCCAACACCTCGCTCAAAAATTGCCACTGGGTTGTTGGTTTTTTTTTGTTTTTTTTTTTTCTGTCACACGTCTGTCCTCAACAACAGTCAATAAAGGCACTGGGGCGTCACCCTATTCAAGCCGTCTCCCGTGAGTCCTTAAACTTGCTGTCTCCTGAACCCGTCCGTCCGTGCGTCTGTGAACGAGTCCTTTGTCTGTGCACTCTGCCAACGTGGTTCTCAAAGCTATTTTGGAATGAATCTGAATGTGTGCTTGCAATTTGAGGGAAGCAAGCAGCGAGACAAAAAGACGGAGCATTTTTCTTGTCAAAGTTGAACAAGAAGCAACAGAAGAAGGACAAAGCGTAGCTTCTTCTCTTTCCTGCTCCGAGGTGGTGAGTTTTCCGAGGCGATCACCTTGGCCGGCAGCCAGAGCGCCATTTTTCTTTTTGCAATATTTGCAGGCGGCCGGCCTCGTCTCGCCGGGGAAGGAAGGAAGGAAACCTTGATTGAAAGTACCTGCGGGAGACGACAAGTTTCTGGTTGAAATCTCAAGACCAAGCGCCTTCTAAATGAAAAGCAAAGTCTGAGCTCACCGGCCGTCACAGGATCAGAACTTCCTGGAAGATTTGGACCTGAGCAAAGACAGGAAGAACACAAACTCCGTCAGGCGCATCCAACGGCACGCCGTGACCCGGAAGCGCTTTCTCGCCGCTTCATTCGGGACAACATCACCTGCACACGGCTCCGTGTCCGGGTTCCACGTGACACTCTGCGTCGTCTCCGCATCGTCCGGGCCGAAGCTCGCAGACGCTCCGACACGGAAGGCCGTCCTCGGACCGGAAGCCCGGCCGGCACTGGCAGCGGGCCTCTCGGGACCTGGCCCCGGTCGACGGCTCCAGCACGCAGCGAGAATGGCCCCCGCAGCTCAGGAACTTGCAAGGGTCGGCCCGGTCCGCTACGGGGACGGGTCACGTGGCCGCCGAGTTAGCGTCCCTCCTTTGGACTTGGGTTCAGATTGACAATGTCCCGAACGGCAGCGCTCACCTGGCTCGACGTCCACTGAGCCGCTGTCGATGTGGATGTGCAGGTGCGCCGCAGCCGTGGAGCAGAACTGGCGCAGAACGCACTGGACCGCCTCGGTGATGTTGTACGGCACCGACTTGGCCAACTTCATTCTGCTGTTGACGACCACGCTGCCTTTGCGGAAGTTGAGGATCTCCAAGTTGCGAAAGCCTGTCAGGTTGGCCTGCAAGTAGGGCAGCAGCTTTTTTTTTTTTTTTTTTGCAGGGGCCAAGGGGGCAGCAGAACAGAGGGAATACACACAAAAGCCATCAGTTAAGTCGTGTCCTTTTACATGCACGCACGCACGCAGACTCATTGTCCTTTTCCTCACCACATTCAGGAAGGTGTTCTCCAAGGACCTGTACTCGGGCGACGTCTTGTTGAAGAGGTCCTCGGAGAAGTCAAAGTTGGTGACCCGCAGGCTGAAGAAGACCACCAGCTCGCGGCCGTGAGGAGCCGTCGTCGCGGTGGCCGTGGTCAGATATCCGACGGCGGGCACCGCCGTGGCGTTGTCAAAGAAGCCGCTCCCTTCTTCCGCCGGGTCCTCGGTGGTGAGCGCTCTGCTCGTCTGCCCCGCAGATCCTTTCGTGTCCTCCTCCATGACGACGGCGGCGGCGCTTTGCTGGTGAGCTTCCGCCACCTCAAAGAGTCCAAAGTCCACAGTTGGGCCGCGAGGAGAGGAGGAGGTGCTAGCGTAGGTCTCGAGCCATTCCCCAGAGTTGGGGTCCGATGGCTCCTCAGAGAGTAAGTTTTCAGCGGTCGGACGCTTGCTTTCGTGCTCTTCTTCCCCGTCAGATGGGAGCGATATTTGAAGCCATTTGCTGGTAGCGGGCTCCGCTTCTAAAAGTGACGGAGGAGCGCTGGTTTCCCCGTCTCCATCCATTGTTTCTGCCGGTGTTTCCGTCGCCCCTGCTCGGAGTGCTTTTGTTGCATTTTCACTTTGTTCCGAGTGCGAAATAGCTCCCGTCTCGGCTTCCGAGGGATGGAGCCCCCCTGCGGTGGGTTCCCAAGCTCCTGCTGTTGTTTGCCAGTGTGCCCTTTCATGCCCACCTGACTCTAGTTGCGACGGAGAGGCCGGAGGAAGGTCGGCCGCCGCCGGGCCCTCGGTAAGCGCCTCTCCTTCAATTGCTATTTGCTCCTCAAGCGTTGTGAAACCCGTCAGAGGCGCTTCCTCTAAAGCGGCGGCGGCGGCGGTGCTTTCCGCCGATGGGTCGGGCAATGGGCCAGCCCAGCTCTCCTTGGCCATGCTTTGTGCTTCTTCTGGAACAGTGGTGGCAACAAGACCCGAGTCCAAAACCCCCTCACCGGCTGAAGACGGGATGAGTGAAACGCCGGCGGTCGGGTCCGTGTCAGCCGTCGTCGGAGGGCTCGCCGTGTAGTGCCGGACAAGTTCTCCAGTTTCAATGTTCCGGAAAGTCTCCGTTTGATGAGAAATGATCAACTCTTCTTCTTCGCCGGACGGCTCTAGTGCGTCTGGCTCAAACCTCAGGTCCTCCCCCCCCTCATCATCATCATCATCCTTCTCCTCCCCGGTGGGGTCCGGGGGCGTGACTAGAGCGTTGTCCTTCTCCACAGCAGGAAGGGGCAAGACCAGACCGAGTTGTTCCACCTCCGGGTCAGCCAGGAAGACTTCAAAGTGGTTGCGGGAGTCAGGTTCCCTGACCTGAGAAGACGTGACGATCGTCAGTCGTCGATCGTCTCTCCTACCTTCCTTCTCCGCTTGATGTGTGCGAATACCTCCGTGTCGGCTTCCTGGGTCGGCCACGGAAGGACGCCCTCTGCCGCCATCAAACGAGCAAGCAATCACTCACAGTTGAAGCAATGGACACGGAGTGCGAGCCCACCGTACCTGGGTCAAAGATCAAGGATTCCAGATCGACCGGAAGGGACGCCTCCTCGCGCAAAGCTCTTCTCACCGCTTCCCTCAATTTGGAGTTTGCCGCATCGGACGACACCTCGCCTGGCAAAGCCGTTTCAAAGAGCAGGGAATAGAGGACCGTGATTCCGCCAACACTGAAGAAGAAGAAGCTCAAGAAGCACTTTGGCAGGCAGACAACAAACTGTGTGTTTGTGGGTGGGGGGGGGGGGCACCAGGAAAGTCCTTACCTATCAGCTCGCTGTGTCTCACTTGCGTTGGGAGCAAACAATGGCAAAGGTATGAAAGATATGTTTTAGCACCTGAGCCAGTGGGCAGGGCAGGGCCGGGCCTACCTGATTCGCAGCACAAAGATGCTTTTAAAGCCCGGAAGCTTGTCAAAAACATGCTGCATCTGTGGAAGAAACACAGCGATGTTGAGCAGTGGCTCGGCTCGGCTCGTGACATGTGGCAGAGCATGAATGACTGCCCTCCCTCCCTCATTCCCTGCCTCCGTCAATCCCTGGCTGTGACATAATCGCCTTTGGAACGTAGTTGCGTAATTTCCCGCTGCGAACGGACCCTATCGGCTCCGCTCCGAGCGCAGCTTTCCCAACAAAGTGGCTGGCTGCGCCATTTGATGAGATTGTGTGGCGCCAACAGAGACGCTTCAAACATGGGCCCAATTGCAACATCTTGCACACATCTTCAAGTTCTGGAGAAGCCACCTGGTCCTGCAGGTGGTGAGCCAGGTCAATATACTGGGGAGAGTCCGGGTCATCCAGCAGTTCCCGGTACCCTGGATCCACCAGGTCGATGGCGAAATCCAGCCTCTGCTCTGCCGGACTCTCGGGGACGGCATTAGGAAGGTCCGAGTCCTTTAATGAGAGGGATCGAGACAATTGGATCTGGCCTATGGAGAACTTATTTGTTTTGTGGCTGCTGCTCAAATAAATGCAGGCCAAATAGTATTATTTATTATGATGACCTCCTCTCCATCCACTGTGGTGGTCTTCTGAGAGTGCGGAGAGGACGTTGCCCCCTTGAGGAGGGCGCTGACGGTGGTCGCCACTTGAAGAGGAAAGAACACGGGTGGGTCAGCACGACGTCAGCTGTTGGTAGTCAATGCCCCGCCCCCCCTTCTTCCTACCCGGCGAGTCGGAAGCCGTGGGAGTCGGCAAACTTGTGGGAATAGAAATGGCAAGTGGATGACGGCGTGCGTGTCAGTCGGGCGGGAAAAGAAAGGGCGGGCGCCTACCGTGCTTGTGGAAGCTCGTTTCGGAGGCGCCGCATCCTCTGCACACAAAGGCAACAAATAGGCTGGCTGAGTCTCCCAAAAGTGTGGAAAGTTTGCCGCTTTGCTCCCTCAATCAGTATTATTAGCGCAATCAACTTTGAATCGGCTTTTTTTTGTTCACCCTGTGGATCAGATCCAAGTGCTCCTCGGAGTTGCCAAAGCTTCTGGCCATGTCGGCGATGCCGAGCGGCTCCCGCTGACAGGCGTGAAGCCATCGCTGGTACTCGGAGGTAGCGGGAATCCTGTCCAAGAAGATCCTGTACGCCTCCCACACGGCCTCCTGGCACACTAGCGCGCAAAAGAAAGAAGCCGCCATCGACCGGGAGCGAGCGAGCGAGCGAGGGTGCCGACGGGCTCACCTCGCAGCTGGTAGTACGCCTGATGAGTGGCCAGAACCTCGTCCACGCTCTCTTGAGGACAGATCCTCACGCCCGAGTGCAGGAAAAGCGACCTCTTGGATCGTCCTCCGGCGAGCTTCAGGATTGTCGGCGGCCACGGCGAGACCGCCTCCTCCTTAGGGCTCAAGTCCGGCGGGGCGCTCCCGCCTGCATCGGAGAACAAGACGGAGGGAAGCCTACGATGGCGGGAGTCCCGCTCGGCAGCAGCGTGGCGCATATCGCGTGGCCGCTGGCGATCCTAATGAGCTTCCCGAGTCGTCGCGTTCTCCGCAAATACAAAAGCAGCCGACTCACCTTGGACCCGCCAGGCGACAAACAGCAGGAGAGCCAAGGCCCCCAGCATTGTGGAAAAAAAGGGAAATAATCAATCGACGCGAGGTGGACAGCCAGATGCCGGAAGCTTCCTGAGGAGTTGTGGCATCGGCCGGCGGCGGGGGCAAAAGTGGTGTCGGCTCCGCCCAAAGGAATTGAGGGACAGCCGTGAGGTTAAAAGAGTAGACTCTGTTTTGGGAATAATCTGTTTATCTGCTGCTCAGACGTAATCCCGCTTCACCATCCTGTTAGTGGATTTCAGCCGCCTTGCGAGGCTCTCGCTGGACACGCTGCAAAATGATCCCCGCCATCCCCGCCCGCCGCTACGACACTACTGCTCTTCTCCTTCCCCACAATGGGCAGCAACTTGCCTTAAGGTGGGCAGAAAAGAGCGGGACTTTCACAGCAATCTGCGTATGCAACATGTGCACCACTCAGAAGTCCCAAGTACAAGCCGTGGTTCTACTTGACCTTTTAGTCACAATTAGTAGTCCAAGTAGTAACCCGTGCAAAGGTCGTACTTTGTTTAGACGGCTATTTTGCTACTCTGTGTGCGAATGTGTACGTTTGCGCTGCGATAAAAATACAGAAGCCAATAATCCCCTTCATTTTGTCTTTATAAGGAAGAGCAACGGGCGGGCCTGCGCCGTCTGGGCCGCACAAACGTTCATTCCTGTTTGGACGACGACAACACAAAGTAGGCGACAGCACAGGTACTTGCTTACACACACACACACACACACACACACACACACGTACAGGCACACGCAATGAGAGTCTGTTGGAAGGCAAATTTCTGTCTGTTTTTGTTTGATTTTGTTCTTTTTATGGGGCATTGGCCCTGATTTCAGCCCGCTAATTTGAAATGTTCAGAGCCATCCAGCCGGGACCCAAATGCAAACTAATGGGCGCTGACTGCGTGAACGTGTGTGTGTGTAGATGTATAATATATTCATGTATAATTCATATCCAATCTTTAAATGTGTTTCATATCAAACTGTCAACCTATTCACGGTATGAAATATTAATGCCTATCAATTTTCTCCCTTCAAAGCGACTGGTTGTCGGTAACTATTTGTCTCCGAGTTGTGTGTTCAATCAAGTATCAGGCAAAAGAAATGGTTGTCAGCGACGTGACGTCACTCACCTGCTTAATGGCGCCACCTGTTCAGTTGACTTGAAACCTTCAATTTTATTTTCACGACACGACACGTTGTTTCTAGATGCAGTCCGGCACTTGAGTTAAGAGCACAACAAACACGACTATTTGTGTGTAATGTGAAGAAGAAGAAAGAAAGAAAGAAAGAAAGAAAGAAAGAAAGAAAGAAAGAAAGAAAGAAAGAAAGAAAGAAAGAAAGAAAGAAAGAAAGAAAGAAAGAAAGAAAAAAAAACAGCGTACGGATGTGAGCGAAAGTTAGCGTCCATTAGCATCTTTAGCTGGTCGAATGGAGGGACACAGAAGACGCCTGGAAGGTAATTTCAAACATCCATTCATCTCCATTTCTTGTGACAGAATCACAGGGACTTCGCAAGCAAGCAACGTGACGCTATTTGGCCATCTCAAACTTATTACGTGTATGTGTGTGGAACTTACATTGACATGGACAACATGAGTGATGTTAAGATACCATTTGTCTTTGATGGAGTAGAATGCAAGTTTCACGTTTTCGTGCTTTTCTTGATCTCATTTTCAAAGCTGGCCAATTGCAGGAACAGACGAAATAGAGTAATGATGTGAATTATTCATCATTCATTTGGTCATTCCAGTCGACATTGAAGAGTTTGAACACTACGATATTACGATTGCATTTTCAACTGAAAGTATTCCTAAGCCTCCTTTTGTACAAACGTAAAGTAAGATTCTAATCCAAACTGTAAGTCCTCCAAGTAGGTCTTTAAATAGACCCATTTCTTTCAAATTGGACAGAAACTGAGAAAAAGATGTCATAAATATGGATAATAATATTTGGTGTTTGGTGGTGGTTTAACTGCCAATGTTTTTTTTCTTGGTGCCTTGCAAATTTTGACTGGCAACAGCACATGATGTTGACTAGTGATATTTATTGCTTGTAAATGTGCGGGATAACTTAATAACGAATATGTCTGAAAATAATAAATACTTTTGTTTTTGGATGCCATTGATGGTCTGAATGCTGTGCTGCGTGTGCATGTCAGAGTGCTTTTTGGCCAAGGTGGGCGTGGCAGTGGCAGTGGCAGTGGCGGTGATCAGGGGCAGGTCGCAGGGCATCGACGTCCGCCGGCACATCCAGTCTTTGTCGGCGAGGCTGAGGGAGAGCGAGCGGACGCGGAGGAGCGAAGCGGAGGAGACGGGGCGGGAGGCCCCGCTGGTTGCCACGACGATAGCAAGCGCAGGTACTCGCTAGCGGGTACACGGCGTGCTTGTCGCCAGCCTCATGGACCACGTCTCTCTGTCTGTCTGTCTGTCTGTCTGTCTGTCTGTCTGTCAGGTCATGCTGTCAGCACGCAGAGCGAGGGTACCGCAGGCCACCACACAGGCACGCCAAAACTCCCTCCGCTTCTTTGGCTCCGCCGCTCGCTACCTGAGGTAGAGGATCAAGCGGCCGCGCCACCGACCCCTCCGCCTCAGCACTTGATGAGCGTGAACGTGTCGTGCCTTCTTCCAGCCGCTTGACCTGTTGACGGAGTGCGTGGGGGCGGCGACGGCGGGGGGGAGTCACACGGCAAAGTCCTTTCTGGTGGCTCGCATCCTGTCGGAGGTCAGCGCGCTGGCTGACGGACTGTGCCTCGCGATCCACGTAAGTACACAATAGAGGGAGGAAGTCGGTCTACGCACCGGCTCTTTCCAAATGCTAGCTTTTCTCGCCACACCAAAATGAAATTTCTCGCTAACTGGAATGTCATCTTTTTGTCCGGCATGTCAAAAATGTCCTCATCAGCTCAAGCTTTCAGAGATCTGGCGCCTTTTTTTTTTTTCCGGACTAAAATAGAAAGACAAGGCTGGAAAGAAGCACTTTGCCACGGCAGTTTGCATTTTGCGAACCGCCGAGGGTCCCGCAAATGCTTGGCGGGTCACCCACGTCAGAACCCGTCCGAGTCTGAGGCGAGCTCCGTGCCACGATGGCTGGTGAGCAGAGCAAGCGGCTTGGGCTGGCTACCGGCGGCGCGGCTTACTTAACACGCTGCGGGTGGCTCCTAAGTCTGTGGAGGCAAATAAGCTGCTGACAAGTGTGTTTGTGGGGGCGGGGGGAGCCTCACTAAAGGGAGTTAAGCTAAAGGCGACACGTGGGAACCGGTGTCAATCAGGGGTCAGCAACCAGCTAAGAGCTGCTTGGTCTTTGGGAGCAGCCAGGCCCAACTATACGTATGACGTAGTCCATTAGTAGTTGTCTCTGGACATAGCAATGGAATGAGCAGATGACAATTTGATTGACTTGACGAAGCAAACCCGAGTCCCTCCAATTTTCCATCGGCACTCCAATGCGTGTCGTGTTTCCAGGAGAACGCCGGCGTGGACAAGATTCCCGTGGACGACTACGTCCACGCTCTGCGCCTGCTGCGGATGGCGGAGGCGCTGCTGGGCGACCGGCGACCGGCGTCTTGGCCGCAGGTGAATGCCGAGCAGACGGCCAGCGTACGCCACTTAGAAGGGCAAACGCTTGCGCTTTGCCAGGAATTTCCGCTCTTTGCCGTCACCGTGTGGAGGGTGGCCGCGTTGTTCCTCGGCGCAAACCTTTCGTCTTCCGCTCCCGAGCGTTTGCCCAATCACCTTGGTGGATGTCAGTTGGCATGAATCATTTATTTTTATTATTATTTTTCTGTCTAGTCAAAATCTGGCCACAAAGACAAACTCCAAGTACAGCAGAGAAATAAAAAGCATTTGCCAACTCATTCATCACATCAGTTTGGTCCGGCGAGGAAGTTTTTGCGTCCGTCCCTTGAGCTGGCCTGGCGCCCCCAACCCTTGCTCCTTCCTTCCTTCCATCCGCCCGTTGAGCTGACCTGGCGTCCCCAACCCTTGCTCCTTCCATCCGTCCGTTGAGCTGACCTGGCGCCCCCAACCCTTGCTCCTTCCTTCCTTCCATCCGTCCGTTGAGCTGACCTGGCGCCCCCAACCCTTGCTACTTCCTTCCTTCCATCCGTCCGTTGAGCTGACCTGGCGCCCCCAACCCTTGCTACTTCCTTCCTTCCTTCCTTCCTTCCATCCATCCGTCCCTTGAGCTAGGCTGGCGCCCCCAACCCTTGCTCCTTCCTTCCAGCGGCCCGCCCGCCCCTCCTTGCTTGCTCAGCGGCGCAGTTCAGGGAAGAGCTCCAGCACAGCCACGTCCAGCAGCACATAGGACATCTGAGCACAGCCAAAGAAGAAAACGTTGCCAGAGGACACGGCTCGGCCCTTGACTCGACTCGACTCGATTCCGACCTGCTTGTTGAGGAGCGGCTGCTGGAGGCCCTCAAAGAGGAGGCGGATCCCCTCACGTTTGGCCTCCTCGCCGAGGCACCTCCCGAGGGCGTCTGATGCGACGCGGTACAAATGACAAAAGGGTTCCCTGTGGGTAGGCTGACTCGACTCACCGGGCAGATAGGCCGTCATCTCCTCAAAGGTCCTCTTGGCTCGCGCCGCCTTGGCCGGGCCGTCGCGCTCCTCCGCGCTTTCAGAGAAGATGGCGTCTACGGCAGGGGAAGACGTGAAGCTTTGGTGTGACCACATCACTGCGGGTTTCTACGACCGCTCGGCTCTTGAGCGTCGCATGCGGAGCTGGAGCTTCTCAACGCGTCAGCTGCATGTGGAGCCGTAGCTTCCCAACGCGGCTGTCGCCTCACCTCGCAGTTGGGTGATGAGCGAGACCAGGCGGTGCTCTTGCAGAATGGCGTCCATCTTGCCACGCATCCGCTGCTCCGCGTAGGCCTCCAAGGTGTTCTTGAGGATCATCCTGCTCGCCGACAGCAAATGATCCAGCCAGCGCGGCATCCGGAACACCAATCGACCTGTAGTCAGAAAGCTCTGCTCGGCTCGGCCGTTTGCCGGCTCTGGACCGGAGCGCGGCGGCGGCGGCGGCGGGCAACTTACCCACGTGCAGTAGGTAGTCGTACATGCCGTCCACGCCGAGCTCCACCGAACGGCGGCGGTTGCGCTGGCCCGCCTTCCCCACCCAGGCTGCGGCGGGCTCCTTGCTGAAGATCTGGTTGTTGAGCTGCGCGCAAAGACGGAGATGATGATGACACGGCCTCGCCTGCCCCCCTACCCGCACCGCGGGTGACATGGCGCTGGCGATCCGACCCGCTTGTTGGCGTCAGCGCTCGGGCTGAGGACGATCAGTTCCGGCCGGCCGGGTTTGGCTTTGGGAGACTCGCAGGAGTTGAAGAAGGACTGGATGAACGGCTCCAGGTTCTGACCTTTCTGCAAAGACATGGCTGTCGTGGGTGAGGGCGGTGGGGGCTGCCCGTCTTCCCCAATGACGCTCGCTCACCTCCTTCATCAACTTCCCCGGGACGGACTTGAAAATCTTGCCTGTTGGGGATTTTTGGGCAAATGTTGCAGTCAGTTCAGTGGCGGCTGTTCCCGACGCAGACAAAGGTTAGCTGCGGAAGTACCCAAGTTGACGTCGGGAATCATCCTGTCCGTAAACTGAGAGCCCGTGCCGTGAGAAGACAGGAAGTCGGCCAGCAGCTGGCTGTTGCTGAGCTCCGGGCAGCGCAGCAGTTTCTGCACGCACGCACACAAATGTGCTTATGCTGCCGGGACGTGCACAACTACTACTACTACTACTACTACTACTACCACCACCTGGAGGTAGTCCTCAAAGTCTTCCCTCTTGGAGGTGAGGAATTCGTGGTTCTTTGGTCCCAGGATGCGTTTGGGGGGCAGCTGAGCGTCAGCAAAGGCGCCTGCACGCACGACACCGTCTGCGCTTGAAACTAAGGCCCACACTAAGCTGGCGGGCACGCATTACCGTGGAACTCTGTCAGCTTGGACTCCAACACGTAAAACTCCAAGTATCTTCTGTAGATGGACCAACTCTCGGGATTGTGTCCGACTGCGAGAGGAGCCGCCGTGGAGAAATGGGATGTCCAAGTATTACGGGGGACACGATGGAAACGGCTCGTGACTTTCTAAGCCTGCAGTGCTCACCTTCCTTTCTGTCGTTGCGCTCCACGTCGATACAGAAGACGGGAATCTTCTCCCTCTTGGCTTCATCCTCGTCAAAGTCCACGTAGGGAATGGTGACGGTCCAGGCCGACAGCTTCCTCAGGCTGCCGGCTGCCGCGCTGGCGGGGACGGCTGCGTCGTCCTCCTCCTCCTCCACCACCGCCGTGGCCTCCTCCACCTGCGTCGCACACGGTCACCCAAGGGAGGCCACACACCCCCAGCGCCAAGCTTGGGACAAATGCTCATTACCGCGTTGACGTCAGCCTCAGCAGTGGCGCTGGGCGGCAAGACGGCGCCCTCCGTGGCGGTGCTTCTGAACACGCCTTTGATTTTACTGCCGATCCTGGCGATCCCAAAGGACTCGCCGCGCTTTGAGGCGTTCCTGGCCGCCGTGTAACCGTCGACTGATTAGTGATGAAAGAACCTGCGAGTTGGGGATTGTGAGACCAACCTGCTGACACGCAAGCTCCTGGCTGGCGACTCGGCTCCTTTCAGCAGGTGTCTGAAATACTGAGCGTGCACAATCAAATTCCCGTCAGGATGCACGGGACCGCCGCCTTACCTCGTCGCTGTGGCAGAACATAGGCGTGAAGACGTTCTCCAGGAGCGATAAGACGTGCTCATATGCTTCAAAGAGGCAGCGCGTGGTCTGCAGCTTGACCACGGCGCCGTACGGACCGACGGCCACTGATGGCAGAGGACAAGACGGGAGGTCTCGGGCTGTGACCAATGACCACGGGGAGCTGTGCGCCTTATTTGGCAGCTGCTTCACCGTTCCTGATGTCGTCCACCGTGGCTCGGTCCAAGTTGATTTTGTCTACGCTCTCGTCCACGCAATACGTCTGGTACATGTGCACAACCTCGGCGTGCAGACGGCGCAGCTCCGAGTCGCACAGCTCCGGATTTAAGACCTTGGCGTTGAGCTCCTCTGGAGGAACACCACGTTGGTGCCGTCCCGGGCGAGATGAAGTTAGGTGAGCGAGCGAGCGAGCGAGCGAGCGAGCGAAACCCGCCCTTACCCACGGCCAGGCAGAACTGAAGGACGTGCACGGCGCCCTCCCGCTTCAGGAAGTTGATGAAGCGGAAGAGAAGGTCCTGCTGCTCTCGGATCTGTTTGAGCTCCAACTTGAGAACCTGCTTGAGAACACGGGCACTCACTCAGTGTGGCATTTTGGCCCACAGTAGGAGCTTGTGTCAAGTGCTGACCGAGGGCTTGTCGCCGCCGCGGTCGGCGTATTTGCGCAGGAAAGGAACACGGGCGGACAGCGCTTCGCTGGCGGCTTCAGGCTGGGGACAAACAAACAGGCTTACAGCCCAGACCATCGACGGCTAAGACGCTAGCCGGACAACAGACTGATCAAGTCTCCGTTCCGGGCCTTCCTTCCTTTGGCGACTGTCGACTCACCGGTGAGTCGTCGACCAACTTGAGCACCATTAAGTTGACCGTGTCCTAGGAAAGGAATCAAAGAGGAGGTTGGCGTCGAGAGACAGAGGCAGAGAGCGCACTCACCGGGTCGGCCATGAAGTCCATGGTGGGCAGCAGGACGGAACCCGACAAGACCTCCCGCAGCAGCAGTGCCAGCGACCTGCGCTCGGGAAGGGACAAAGGTCTTCAGGAGACGCTCCACCCAGTCGGATCTTTCGGGGGCTAAAGCGCCGGCCGGCCGGGCGGCCGCTCGCTCGCTCGCTACCTGCACTCGCCGGCTTTTGGCGGCATCAAGTACGGGAAGAGCATCTCGCTGAGCTTCCTGAGGTAGAGCAGCTCATCCTGGCGGCTGCGCACAGCCACATGGAGGTCAGCGCCGTACTCCTCCAGAGCTGCCTGCTGCAGCGTCAGACCTTGATGGACTGACAAGAGACACCCTGATTCGGCCGCCGCCGCCAGTTGACTTTCTTATCAAAGCTAGGTTTTCGAGCCAAATGCCACAAATGTGTTCCAGAGCACAAAAACATTTTTTTTTTTTTCCCCCCTCCCCAGCCTTTTTCTTCTAACACCGCCACTCCTAAGTCAGCAAGGCGAGAGACGGCGTCTCACCTCGAGTGTGGGCTTTAGCCAGAACCTCCACGTGCTTGACGGTGGCTTTCATCACGTGGTCGCCGAAGACAGCTGGGAGGTCTACCTGCGGACAGCGCGCACGTTCAACACCGAGCCGGCCGCTCCTTGGCGGCCGACGGAAGCCGACGAATTTACCTTCCGAGCTCTGCGGACCAACACGGACGCTAGGAAGCGGAAGCTCAAACGGAGCTCGTCCACGCACGCCTCGTCATCCGTGATGTCCCTGCGGCGCATGACGGAGCATGACCGGTGCGCAGTTGGCGAAAGAAAAAGTAGGCACGCCAAGAGACTTACCGGTACCAAGGATACACAAAGTTCTCCAGAACCAGCTCAAACACCTTCCCGCCACAAAAGGAACAAAGTGTGATGATGAACGTGGAATTTGACGGCGGGCGGGCGAGCGAGAGAGCAAGCAAGCGAGCGCCCACCTCTGTGATGGCCGTGTCCACCTTGGAATGAATCTCAAGGCCCACCCACGGCTGGTAGTTCTCCAGTAGCAACGTTGGGCTGGACGCCGCAACGATAGTAGAAAAAATCAGCAGGTCGTGCGCGCAACTCTAAATTGGGATCTCAAAGTGGCAGAAAAGACTGAAAAAGCACAGCTCCCGGCGGTCAGAAGGGACGTTGACAGAAGCGCGCTTACGTGCGGAACTGTGCTTCTGACCGTCGGGATGTCACATCCCCCCGCGTCATCCTCGCACCAGTGTGATTGTCAACTCTTGTGCTATATATGCTTGCCAGGTGCCGCTGGTGTCGGGAACACAAACCTACCGATGCCGCTTGCATTTCACTTTCCCGCACACGGCACAGCTGCGACCCGAAGGAAACAGCTCCGGTTCCTGACACTGAGCCAGCGAGCGAGCGTCATCCTCAACATCATCACCCTCAGTCCAAATGCACCTCACCTTGCGTGGCGCTTTGCTCGTGAACAAGACGTTTGGGAGCAGTGACTCGGGTTCCAGAGCCCAATAGAAGGTAACCACACCCGCTAAGAAAGACCACAATCCAATTAGGATGTGGAGGTACCTGCAAAATAGCATAGCGACAACTTCATTCAAAACAGTCAACCCTGGCTATTTTCGTGATTCACAGTGGAGATAGATTGCATGTTCGTGTTAGCTAACTGAATTTGGCCTCAAACCAACTGTAACCCTTGAACTCTAGACTTAGAGAAAGGGAGGTTGGAAAGAAAAACAAGATGCGTGTACAAGACTGGTACTTGAACAAATAAATAAGCAAGCGTTAAACAGGGATTATAATTTGAAAAATGTCTATTGATATTTCATATTCATTTATTCATTCACAAATGTGATTTGAGGGTTAAAAACAGAACCTAATGTAAACACGGTTTTGACAGGCTGTCCAGACACCCATTCGAGATTCATGCATTCGAGGAAGACGGGAACGTGAGGTGAGGTCCCTCGAGAATGGCGACCGAACGGCATAGATCAGCTTTGTCCATTTATTCCAACATGAATTTCGCTATGGCATAAAAATCTGTAACAATGTGATTTTTTACCGATGACGGTGAAGCAATGCCATTGTGTCTCTGTATTAAGTTATTTGGTGTCATGAAATGTTTTGAAGATAAGTTATTTAGTTGATATGAATGAAGAGCGATTGCTGGAGGTCACGAAGTGTTGAACAACAAATGCTTGACCGGAATCGGCCATCTTTGTTGTTTCCATTCGCTCGGAAGGAAACTAACAACCTTTTCCGACTTCCCAGCTTCCTCGAATGCAGCATTGACCCCGAAGCACAACAGGTGACGTCCGATGACGTAGGACGCTGACCTGTGGAACAGGATTGTGGCGGCCAACAAGGCGGAGAGCAGGCAGCAGGCGAGCGGAAATTGACGAGTCCAAGTGAGGAACGCGTCCAGTCGTAGAGCTCGCCACAAAGCCGACAAAACAGCCATCTTGTCGCCCCTTAACAAACAACGAACCTCAAGTACAAAGTTCCAATCCAAATAAAAGTGAGCACGAGCAGCAAATGTCGGTTGAAAACGACACAAACGGAAGCGTCCAGCCGGCTACGACTAAGGACTCTTAAAAGCGATTAAAGGAGCGGCTTGTTTTGTCACCCAAAAACCAAAACGAAGCATTCTTATCGTTAGCGCATCCTCGAGCTGGGGAAAATGTTCCAAGTTTAGCGGCGACTTGGACGGACGGACGGACGGAATAGTTTCTGCTTCCACTTGGGTTGCCAAGTCGAATCCAATCATGCAAACGAAACATGTTGCTTAAGGTCAGCACTCACCCCAGAATCAGCTCAAGTTGTTTTGTCAAACGGCAATATTAATGACTCTTTTCCTATGTTTAACTTTTGCTTTCCATTTCCATGCAGGATATCGAGAGAACGGGCTGATCATACAAGTGCGGACATGGCAACCCGCATTCCACGTCGTCACTTCCCGTCGCTGTGACAAGTTCAACGACAAGGTAGGCTGGGACAGTTTTTCACTTTTAATTATTATCATAAACATTTGACAATCTTGTTCTTTTCTGATACTTGTTAAAAAGAAACCAAGAGTGAGTTTGTTTGTTTTTTATTGGAAAAATTGACAGGCCTTTGCTTGTACAGTAAAAACTCCATTTGCAAAGACAGTTATTTAGCAAAAAACTAAAAAGAGTGATTTTATTTTTTTTTACTTTAGATGTCACCTGCACTTTTTGGCACTTTTCAAATAAAATTCCCCGGTATGCCACTCAAATGCAGATAAAGGCTGGTGATTGACATCCGATTGATGGCTTGAAAAAATGGACAGGCAAATAGTCAAATAAAACAAATCCGGAGGCGATGGCTCATCATACGCAAAAGCAACGTGAGGCGGTCCTGAGAGCGAGCGAGCGCAAACGAAACCACAAGCTCCACTTGTCCATCATATTCAGCGGCTTCTTCAGCCCGCAAGGCCGTGACAGAGCACTCGAGTGGTCGGGAAGAACAAATGAGTTGGAAGAGCACGTGAGGTAGCGTTCTACTCTGAGGACGTCAGTCACATGTCACGGAATGGACCAATCCAGTAGTCTCAGCACTGGAGCAGTGAGTCAGTCACGTGACCTTACCACGGCGGGCGAGCTGGCTGGCGGGCGGGCAGCCATTGGCGGCGCTGTCGTCACGGCGACGCATCAGGATCGGCCCAGACGCCTCGCCCCTGCTAGTTGTGACAAGAAGATGCAATTAGACAAGGAAAGGGCGCACGGCACGCAGCTCGAGCGGACAACAGGTCAGGCAGGCAGGCATGCAAACAAACGTGCAAGATTGAGGCGGCGGCCGCGTGGGATCGGATGGGACCAGACGTGATGATGACCACCTGGGGGTGATTTGGTTGGGCTGCATGCGAGGTGACACCATTGGTACCATGGCTGGCGGGCGGGCGGGCAATTTGAACAGAGAATTTGGTTCAATTGGAGGAATTGGCAACACAACGGTTGGTTTTGCGCACGTGTGTGTGCACGTTTATTAAAGCAGACAACAGCAAAGAATACAAGCCAAAAGTGACGGCGGATTCTTCCTCTCCAATAACAAGCATTACTTTGTGACAGTACAAATTGTGTTTTCAGTAAAACATGGCAAGCAGAGGCTGTAAAAACAGACAAAGGCTAGAAGCTAAAAGGAAGCATTTAAAAAGGAAGGGGAAAATAAAACACCAAACCGAGTGTGACTACTGTGGAATATTAAAATATGTACAAAAAGATCTCTCGCCAGACGTCACCAATTTGGAGCCAATGGGATCGATCGAGTCTCTAGGGAGGAGAAGAAAGCCAAAGAAAAGCCTAACTTAGCCGGCCGGCCGGCCGGCCGGCCGCCTACTTCCACTGCTGCCCGAAAGAATCTTGATAAAATTCCTGGTTGTCAGATTGGTAGGCGGAATAGCTCGAGTGGTCGTCGCCTTGGAGCGGTTGCTGAGCGATGGGCTGGGAGCCCCAGTTGTGACTATTGGTCTGGCGCCGCTTGGAATCGGGTTGGTTGTACCCGTCGGCTTTGCGCTTCGCTCCTCCTACATTTGCACCGCGGACGCCCCGCGTACCACGTACCCCTCCTCGCCCTCGCGGCTGCGCGGAACCTCTGGCGCCGCGCCCTCCGTGCGCCGGTCCGGGTCCCGGCCCACCGCCGCCACGCTGAGAGAAGCTGCCTCGGGAAGGGCCGGCTTCGCCGCCGCCGCGCCCTCGACCTGGAGAGGCTCCGCCCCTGGCACCCCTGCTACCGCCGCGGCCCCGGGCCGGTGCCTGGAACTCATCGTAGCCGTAGTAGGGGTCGTCGTAGCCGCCGCCGCGGTACTTGCGGTAGTCGTAGTCGTAGCCATAGTAGTCGTAGTAATCCTCGTAGCCGTAGTAGTCGGGCGTGTACGAGTAGCTGGCAACCCCCCGTCTGCCGCCGCCTCTGCCCCTCCCTCTACCGGGAGGCGGCAAGTGATGCGGGGGGGAGTAATAGTAATAGTCGTCATACCTGAGGACAGACACGGTGGCTCCATCAAAAGAAAATCAACAATCACAATAGTACCGATTTGTCCCTCCCGCAGCTCAATGAACAGCATTGTCTCCTTCCTGATTTATCCACTCGACAGCGCTACAGAGATGGGATCCAGTTATGACGGAGCTCCCAGTTCCGTTTTTCCACGTGACTCCGCATTAGCAATCGTGAACTCTGAATCGGAGGTGGCTAGTTCACCATGGCCGAGGGAAGGAGGGACAGCTCGGGTGCTTTTAGTGGCGAGAGCGTGCGCTTACATTTGCGTCTTGGCCGCCTGTCGCTGAGCTTTGCGTTCTTTCCTTTTCTGATCCGGCGGCTTGGCAAAGACTATTTCCACAGGCTCTCCTTCCAGCTCCTTGCCATTCATTTCAGCCAGCGCCTGAACACAGCACCGATACGTACAAAGCGTGCGTGGCGTTTGCAGTTAGGGTCAACGGCGGCGGCGGCGCACGTACCTTGACGGCGCCGTCGCGCTCTTCAAAGTGAACAAAAGCGTAATCTTTGAGCTTCTTCACTCGATCCACTTTCCCAAACTGACTGAAGCTGCTCTCCAGGATCTCTTCGGTGACGCTGTTGGCCAGATTGCGCACAAACAACACTTTGACCTGCAACAAGACGACGGGCGTCAGAGGGCAACGACGTTCCGTCAAAGAGCGGACGCAACCTCGGCTCCGCTACCTTGGCCATGACCTCGGGGTCCGGGTCCTCGATGGGGTCGGCCCACTCCACCGTCACCACGTTGTTCCAAACCTTTACCTTGCCGCTCATCAGGCGCCGTCGCGCCTGAGCAGCTGTTTTGTGGTCTTCGTACTCCAGGAAGCAGAAGCCTCTGTTCTTCTTCTTGTCGTCAGGCTGATGGTAGAGGATGACGTCACTCAGGCCCTCTGGAGGAACAGCCACGACACGGCCGCGTGATTGGCCGGACGACGAGACGCGGATCGGCGCGCGCCGAGGACGACCGACCTGTGACCTTGGAGAACTCCTCCTCGATTTGCTCCTTGGTTTTGCTTTTAGGGATGGAGCCCACGAACAGACGGTTGTTGGCCACCGATATGCACACGCCGATGTGCTTGCCCGGTCGGATCTCGCAATTGTTGCACTGCAGAAGATAGAAGGAGGGAGCCATTCAGCCACGAAAGGGAAGACGCGCATCCCATTCACGGTTCAAACTTTCCCGCCATCTCGTAGGAGGTTCGAAAGCCTCCCGGGCGGTGTTGGGCGCCACCGTTATCCCATTGGAATGAATTCCAGCTTGAGTGCAGTCCGCTCACCAGCCTGACGGCCTCCTGCGCAGCTTCCTTGGTGCAGAAGGTGACAAAGGCGTATCCTCTGTTCAAGCCGCTCAGAGGGTCCATCATGAGGCGGAGGTCCCAAATAGGCCCCGCCTCCTCAAAGTGAGGAACCAGCTCATCTTCAAACAGGTCGCGGGGGATCTTGCCCACAAATATCTGCAACGGCAAGACACGGCGCATCCGTCTCTCAAGTCGGCACACTTCCGAGCGAGCGAGCCACAAATGGAGCGCTTGGGACGGGCGCACCTCCGTTCCCACGGTGGGTTGAAGCCCCGTGTACACCGACTCGGGCGGCGGTCCGCCATACTTCCGCTGGCCCGTTGTTACATCCAGAGTGTAGTGGGTTCTGGCCAAGAGCTCTTTGATTTTGGCCTCGTCGGGTCCTTTGGTGGCATCGGTGACCTTGGCCCCTTGCTTCTCACGCTGCCTGTACGTCTTCATCACTCCGCACAGATAGGCACTTTTGTTCTGGACAGGAGAAAAGCATTGCAGGCTGCTGGCGCCGTCCGTCCCCATTGTCTCGCTTCAAAGGCATACCTGAACGTGAGACAGGTCGCTCTCTTTAAACTGGAGCAGGACCTGCAGGGCTCCATCCTCGTTGAACTCCTTCAGAGCTTCGATGGCTCTTTCGTCCAGGTCGCTGTGTGCCACCAGACCTGAAGGAGGACAATAAGGACGACCCGGCGTGACCGGGCGAGCACGTAGCGCACCCGGAGGGCCGCCCTGAAGCTTCTCTCACTGGACCAACGTGGCCAGCGGCTGCTGTCTTTTGCACGTGCGCCTCGGAGTTCGGTCACCTGCGATGTAGAGCTCGTCCAACTTCTCAGCCACTTTCTGAGGCAAGTCGGCATCCAGTAAGGCCTGGAAGTGGTCCGAGCGGGAGGAGGCTGCCGCCGCCGCCGTCGTCGTGTCCATCGGTTCCTCCGTCCCGTTCCCGTTGATGTGATCGGTGGCCATTCCCGGATACCTGCGCCGTTACAAAAGTCAACTATGCTGTCAATGATGACTTGTATCCGTTTTGCCAGTCAGAAAGTCGCATCCAAATAAGTATTCAGGCGTGCTCCCAAATGGATCAAGATGTTATTGGAAACGAGAGCAAAATTGCGCATCAAATTTTGACTATCTGGACACTGGAGTTCCCTTCAAGACGGTGGCCAGAAACCGCTACACGGCTGATGTCAAGTCTAACGTTCAAATTTGTTGCAGAAAAACGGAGCGGCCCAAGAGGCAGCGCAACCGGAGGTCGGCGCCTTCCATTACCGGGCGAGACACTCGAGCTACCTTGCCCTCGGTGTCGCTCGCTCGCTCGCTCGCTCTGGGTGCCGTGTTCGCCTGCGGTCGGACGGCGGGCACGGCGACCTCCCCGAGCTTGGCCTAAAGGTACGTGACCTTGATGCATGATTCACATTGGCTCTCATCTGCCGCACAGGGGCAACGAGTCAAGCTCATGAAATGCCTCAAAAGTATTCTGAAAGAAGGGCCCGATATGGCAAAATTCATTCATCGAGGCTTCTCGGCCAATCGGTGGTTTGAAGCAATCTCGCTTCCTTTTCTCTATCCAGCCATAAGCATGCACAGAATGGAATCACAATTGGAGGCTCAACAACCCTAAGTAGCATACTGCAGTTTAGCACTTGGCCTATAGTACAAATATGGATGGTGGCCGCAAGAGTGTTTATGACAAACCCAAAATATACATGAGGTGAAAAAAGTTGGGATGGAAGGAGAAGCGATCCCGGGACCTCTCGCAACTGACCCAAACAAGCACCTGCCTGACAGGAGCTGCTGATAAACACATCGCCGGCCACCTCGGCCGACATCGCTAACGCCGAGACCTGCAAAGCGGCGGCGGGTTGACGCTTCGGCGTTCTGATGCGGCGACTGCACCGATGGCATTTTCCGCACAAACTGAGGCTTCGTTATGTGTTGCGATACGTTGAATGAACCGGTGACGTCCTCCACAAAAACAGAGCGCCCCCGTCAGTCATTGGTCACGGCATTGTTTTCGGACCCATGTGCCAGTCGAATTGGGGCTTCGTTTGACCCCCCCCCTTTTCATTTTTTTTTTTTTACTCTGGGCAAGCTGGTCCAGGATCGGTGGCCAGGCCAAGTGGAATTGTGGGTTTCCTTACTATTTATAGCACAAAGGTCGTAGCTCACTAAATTGCAGTGGAATCCTCGAACGAAGGCCAGGGCCGACACCGTCCACGGTTGCATTTTATTTCTGTATTGTCTTTATTGTTAAAAGCCAAAGTGTGATGGATAATGTTGTAAATCAACTCGCTTTTCCACACAGTTTCATCTGCTAGCCAACGTGCCTCTTCTTAAAGGCTTAGGAACGCTCGCTCGACGTTCATTCCAACTCGTTCCTCACAGTCGCCCGCCGATACCAAAGTGTTGATGGCCCACGTGATGTGAGCGCGTTTAGGAATCAGACCGGGAAAGCGAGAGGGAGGGCAGCCGGCATAGGGCAACCGGGTGGGCCGAGCTCGTCCTCAAAATGCCGGCTAGCAACGCACGACATACGCTAACGCGTACGTATCCGATGGAGGTGTGCATCAAGACTGCTTCCCGCGCGCCTCAGTGGCCGAGTTGAATAGAAAAGAAGACGAACCAGAGTCGTATGACACGATGCGGATCCACCGGAAGGAGCGCGCTTGACGAAAAGTCGGCCGAAATTGTCAAGAAGTTTGTTTGATGCCGACGCTCAGCTTCTTTCTCCTTCGGACCCCCCCTCCCCGAATAAAAAAAAAATGGCGCCGCCGCAGGCCTCAACGCACGGGGTCCTCGCGAGTGTTTTCCACGGGCTGCTCGCTCACTAGTCCTACTCTTTCCGGTTCTCCTGTTCATCTATCACGAGCTTATTACACCTTCTCCACAGTTCCTCCGCCATTTCACGTATATTTGCTTTACAGCTTTAGCGGTTGTCAGTGTTTCGGGTTGGTTTGTTTATCTGTTGTTGTTTTTTCTGAATTTTGCACTCTGACGCTAATATGAAACGCCAAGCGCTTTGAACGCGCTTTGCTTTAAAAGTCTGGGAAAAGCTAGCACCCTGCTGATCAAATATGCATCCAAACAGAGGGGGAATGAGTTGTTTTAGTCCATGAAGAAAAGACGTACGTCAAAAATCAAATATTTCCAGAAGGTGGCGGTAATGCGCCAGTGAGCTTTTTTCTTGGACGAGAAGAAATAGTTGCTCGCCTTGTGCGCGAAATTCAAACACAAAGAGGAAGTCGTCAGCGAGTGTTCATTCGACGAACAGCTGGGAAGAACTCAAGTCAATAGACGAATCTAGCTTTAATTGACGTTTTATTTGTTGATTATAGCTCGCCTAAACAAAATGGATGTGGCCTCTTGTTTAAAGTAAGTCGAGTGATGTGCGAGCTTTCCAGAATGTCGCACCACCGCCCGCCTTTCAGTCGACGTGGACTCGTTTGTGCTTGGTTACAGCTGTTTAGTGTCGTTTTTCTTCTCTTGGCGTTTGCCTTGTTATGACTGTAAAAAGCGACGTTACGCTTTTCGTCTAGTGGTTGAGAAGGGCGTTCGTTTTTTGGCCCAAATTCTTATTGCCTTTTGCTTCATCCTGGTCGACTCATCTCGACCCGATGGGAGTGCAAATACGGGTTAGACAGAAGCAAGTGCCGAAGCTGTTTTTTAGGGCCTATTCAGGAAGATGTACAAAGGTGCAACGCCGCTTTTACGTGGGCCATCTGTCCGCATCTGTCCGTACGTCTTTGTTCCTGCATTATGACTAACCGACGCGTCTTTTGACCAGAGCGTTTGAGAGCAGTTTCGGCTCGTACGTGGGAGATGACCCCCTGGACGCGTGGCTGAAGTGAGTCTCCTCGGCGCCTTAGTGCAGCGTCACAGCAGCCATCGGTGCCTTTTTTCTCGTCTGTGCACTTGGCAGGTTTGTCGAGTACTTGGACCAAAGTGGCAGCGGTGAAACGGCGATGGTGCTCAAAAGGCTGGTGCAGAACTTTCTCGGAGTGGAGCGATATGCCGACGACGCCCGCTTTGTCAACGTGTGCATCAGATGTGTAAGGGGGTATTTGGTGTGCGTGCGTGCGTGCGTGCGTGCGTGCGTGCGTGCGTGCGTGCGTGCGTGCGTGCGTGCGTCCGTCCGTGAGAGACAGGACAGGGTTCAATCAAGTCAAGGCATCCTATCGTCATTTGTTTGACTCTTAAAGACTGCGGACGATCTGAGGCCCCAGATCTGGCTCACTTCGCTCCATCTCCACTCTGTAAGGTATCCCGACTAGAAAATGCTCTGAGTGAAGTTTGTCATTTGCAGGCCACCTACTTCTCGGAGCCCATCGCCCTGTTCCAGCACATCTTCAACAAGGGCGTGGGCACGCAGACGGCGGCGCTTTACGTGGCCTGGGCTCAGCAATTTGAGCGCCAAGCAATGATGGAGAAAGCGGACGTCGTTTACCTCAAAGCTCTGGAGAACCGAGCCCAGCCCGTCGAAAGCCTCATGCGAGAGTACAGGTGAGAGCCGGGCCAGGCCGGGCGCCGGCGATGGTGCCCATCCAGAGACCGACGACTGCGCCTGTGATCCTCAGGCAGTTTCAGGCTCGAATCAGAAGCCGGGCAGAGGTGTCGGGAGGTGAGTGCTCCGAGGTGCTTTTGTCCCGCCGGGGCGACACTCGCTCACGTGTTGCCGCCCGGATGTGATGCAGGAGATCCCGAGCAGTCGCCGGACGGCGTCCCCGCTGCTCCGACCCAGGTGCTTGGCCATCTCACAACTGCCGGCGTATTTCACAAATATTCGCAGTCTTTCGATGAGGTGCGGCCCCAACTCAACCTCCTTCTGCTCCTTCTCAGGCCGCCGCCGAGCTCCCATCCAGTGGCGTCTGCACGTAAGTAATTGCCCAACCGTCGCAGTGGGGTGAGATTCCACTCAGCAGGGGATCACCCCAAAAGTTCGTGGGGAGAGACCGCTTTGATGCAGCATCCCTGGAAATTGGTTGGGCTATTTGAGCCTTGACATTTGATTGGATTATGTTTGCCCCTGGAATCCAAGCGCTAGCTCAAGGCAGCCTAAAAAAGGACCAACGCCGCTACGTGCTCGACTCTGCCCCGCAGAGTTTGGAGCGGTCCCGGCCGTGAGCCCGAATACGCCGACGGGGAGTTTGTGTCCATGTACTCCAAGGATGCGCTGGCGGCGCACGGATCTCAGCTTTGCTTCGAGGAAGCGCGAGCGCGGGCGTACTGGCGGAAGCGGGAGGCCGAGGAGGACCTGAGACCAAAGCGCAGAGCGGAAGGGTCACCGAGGCCGGCCCCGTGTCCCGTTGCGCCATGTGAAGCGGAACGCTCGCTGGCGGCGGCCTCCTCGTACCCCGCCGATGGGACGCCAAAGGTGAGACGTAGCGACGGCGAGCGAGGAGGAAGCCGGCTGACTTGCGGCCGGCTGACTTGCTTCTGCATCCCCCCTCCCTGTTGCCCTATTTGAGACAGCCCTGCGTCTCAACTCTGATTTTGCCTCCCCAGACGTCTGCCACGGGAGATCCCTCCGCCCGCCAGCCCCTCGACAGCGACTTTGCAGAGTCACCCGCGGCCCGCCGAGACCCAAGTCGGAGCCCCGTCTGGCGTGCGCCCGGCTCGGCGTTCCAGGGGAGCGCTTGCCACGACGCGCCCAACTTGCCGCCTTCGCCCACCGTCAACACCCGCGAGGCCTTGGGTGAGCCAACGTTTGGAGCCGCCGACGAGTTTGGGAAAGAAGCGTAGAGCCTTTTAACGACGCCTTTTCCACTTTTTAAAAATGACGCCTTCCGAGGTCGGATGTGACTATTTCGTCGGGGAACGCCGACTCGAGATAGGAGCATGAGTATCTCGGGGCGCCGAAGTAACGATGGCCCCGACTAGCTTTGGTCCAAAGAAGGTCGCCTGGCGTCAACAATGGCACTTTTTCGTTGCAGACGTGATCATGGGAATGTTCCGGGACCCCACGCTGACCGAGGAGCTCTCGGGCGACACGTCGGACGATGCCGTCGGTAAGGAAGACTTCCAGCAGCGGTTGAAATTGAAAGGCAGCCAAACGGTCGTTGCTGTCGTTCCAACCCACACGAGTGCCGTGTTTGCTTTTTTGGTGGGACACTCGCTAAACGGATGAGTTCTTTTTGTGCTGCCACAACACTGCCACTCTTTTCCAAAATGGCAAAACACGGACGGCATGTTGTGGGCAAACTTAAAATGCCTCACTTGAAAAAGGTGTTAGATGACGCTGAATTGTCTGGTTGTGCTGCCTCTTTCTGCTCGGCAGGCTCCGCCCCACCGGGCAATTGGGCGGCCGCCGAGCCGTTGTTCATCTACCAGGATGACGTCAGGTCAGTCGGCAGTCGACAGAATGTTGCGCCGCGCTCTCGTGCCGCCAAGTGCCAGCTTTCTCGCTCTTGTCTTGAAATGTTTGGCCAAGTCCGCTTTTTGTTTCTGGCTGGTTGCGATCTCGAGATGTGCGGCCCTCGCGGCCGAGTCCGCTTTTTTGCTTCCGTCTCGCTGCGACGGTTGGCCACCGGGCTGCTGAAAATGGCGTTTTTCTTTTGTCGCTGCGCAGTGCCGCCGCGTCCCACGCGGCGCCGGGCGAGACCAAAGCCACGCGAGGCCGAGGCTTGTCGGAGAAGGCGCCGGCCGTTGTAAGTTGGAAAGCGTGGCCTTACGCGCGTATGCGTCTAGCTGTCGGGCCCACACCTTTGCCGCTCTCCAGGAAGCCCACGCGGAGGCTGCGGGGCGGGACCGGACTGCCGGGGGGATGAGCTGTTGGGACGAGGACCGGCTGGCGGCGTGTCCCAACAACACGGCCGACTTTGCCCTGGCGGCGCGGTGCGTGTCCACGCCCTTTGCACGCAGAGGAGCCGGCGACGCAGGTGAGGCTGACGTTGTCATTTCCGCTGAGGGGTGAACAATGGCGAGTGCTAGCAAAGCGTTGCCTTCTCGCCAGGGTTGGTTCAAGTGGCAGACGTTGAAAATTCCCTGGCAGTGCGAAAAAACTGCCAGCTCCAAAGTCAAGAAGGTGCGTTTGCCAGCGTCCCCACTGGCTGAGGTGGAGCCTCTTCCATCCAATGAGTACATTTTCCCTGCCGTGTTAGCAGCGGACGTGACGTGCACCGACAGCACCGACAGCGACCAAAATCCTTTCCTCAGACGGTGTCACAAGCTCAGGTGAGAGAGCAAGCACTTGCTTCCGTGACACTTGCTGAATGTTTATTCAGCAAGTGTCATGGAAGCGAGCAAAATGGCCCCTTTTCACATTTTGTCCCACGCAGTCCCATCATAGAGCAGAGTCCACCTGACGTCACGAGCGAGGGGCCGGCCGCCCAACGGCCGAGCACCTCGTCTGTCACCTTGCCGGCCGAGCAAATGTCGCAGGACTCGGTAGCCGCCGTCGAGCTGTTTACCATCCCGGAGGATTTGCCGCCCGTCGCCCCACAGGAACTCTGCAAAAGCACCTCTGTGGTGATTGCGAGTCCCGAAAAAGGGTCTTGTCAGCCCTCGCCGCCGGGCCGCCGGCGGAAGACGCAAGCGCTCCTCTCGACGCCACCTGCCCGACAAGGCGATCCCCGCGACGGCGCTCGCCCGCCGTCCGATCCCTGGAGCGCCGAGCTGATCTCAGATTTGCTGTCGAGGATGAGCCCGCCTCTCACCTCGCACCCGCAGTTGGTCAACTGGCAGCGCGGGCTCCCCGACATCGGCGTCAAGAAGACCATCAGCATGGGTAACGACGACGACGACAACTTTGACAGCCTCGCTTAGCGTAGCCGCGCTAACGCGAAGATGCTCGCTGCTACAGGAACGGCATCTCTGCGAGTGGACCGCGTCCTCGGCCAAGGAGCCTTCGCTACCGTTTATCTGGCCACTGACCCCGCCACCTCAGACAAGATGGTGCTGAAGGTAAGAGACGGCGCGGCGCGCCCTAGAGCAGGAAGACCGGCGCGTCGTGCAACACGCACGACCCGAGCGTCCGTCCCAGCGTTCCGGTTTGCTGTGGCCATTTCTTGCCTCTTTGCCAAGCTGGCCCAGGGGGCAAAGAGCGGGCGACGCAGGCGGAGGCCTCTGGATTGAAGCACAGTTCTTGATTGAAGCACATGCATGTTGCACAGGTGCAGAAACCCTCCAATCCGTGGGAGTTTTACATCCACACGCAGCTGGACCGGCGTCTGCCGCCTTCCGTGCGTCATTTGTTCAGCCGCGTGCGCTCGGCTCACATCTTCACCGACGGCAGCGTGCTGCTGGGCGAGCTGCACGCCTACGGCACCCTGCTGGTAGGTCCGCTGCGACCCGCTCTGGCTCACGGGAGCACGCGTGACGGACCGACGTTCCGCTCCCTTGACCCGGGAATGGTTTCGGTCGCGAGTCGGCCGTGCAAATCTTGGGGGCTTCTCGGCCGTTTGAGAAAGGAGCGATTCGAGTTCAACTCCTAAGTCAAGGGAGCGCTGCCGCGTGCGTCCATTCCGTGATCCTCAACCAGCATTCCGCCGCATTTGAACGCCTTCCTGTCAGAACGCGGCCAACCTTTACAAAAGCCTGGGCGACAGAGTGATGCCCCAGCCGCTCGTCATCCACTTTGCCATTTGCATCCTGCGGATGCTGGAAGAACTGCACGCCGCCCGCATCATCCACGCCGACGTCAAGCCCGACAACTTCATGCTGGGGCAAAGGTACGTACGAGCGGGCGGGCGCGCACCAGCGGGCGGGAGCGCACCAGCGGGCGGGCGCCGCTTTACCACGCTGCATCGCGCAGGTTCGCCGACGACGACTTTGAGCCGGACCGCCTCGAGCCGGGCCTGGTTCTCATTGACCTGGGCCAAAGCATCGACATGGACCTCTTCCCGCCGGGCGCTGCCTTCACCGCCAGCTGCTTGACGTCGGGCTTCCGGTGCACCGAGATGCTCAGCGGCGAGCCTTGGAACTACCAGGTGAGACCAGACCGGACGTGCCGCTCAAACCCGTCCCGAGCCCGTCATCAGCGGACACCGACGAGTCTTCATAGTTGTTGACAATTCGCGCCGCCTTGACCTCGGTTCCAGCTGAAGAAACAAAACGTATTTAGGGGTGGGTTAGTTTCCACTTTTATCTTAGTAGTAGTAATAAATGATCGTTCACCGTTGTTAGCGATGTCCCACAATAATTAGGAAATGGTCTATATGCAACATTGCCATATCAAAATCTCTGCCAGCGGTGGCACGCGGAAAGCGCAAGAGCCCAGCCACTCGAAGCCACGCTGCTCTGATGGTGTCCGGTTGACCGACTGTGCCTGTTGCAGACGGACCTGTTTGGCGCGGCGGGAACCATTCACGTGCTGCTGTTCGGAACGTACATGCAAGTGGTGCAAAACGACGGCGAGTGGCAGACCCGCGCCGCCTTCCGAAGGTATGTTTTCTGGCGACGGGAAGCGTGTGCAAGTTGTCACGCTTTGGGCGTACGCTCGCCACGGAGCGCAGGGTAGACAGACAGACAGATTGATCTTTCCACTCACTGAACACATCCAGAAAGTCATGAACCCAACTACATTGAAAAGGCAGAAATAAGAATGCATGTTGAATGGGAGTAGGATTTTGCAGAATGGCGCATTGTTGTTGTCGTCGCTGTCCTCAGGATGCCTCACAGCGACATGTGGCTGCACTTGTTCCGCACGCTCCTCAACGTTCCCGCCTGCCGTCCGGCCCTCGACACGCTCGCCGACCTTCGACGCCGTCTCGGCGCCGTCCTGCAGCGCGACTACTGCCACAAGATGGCGTCGCTCAAGCGCCGCCTGCTCGTCCTCCTGCTGCAGAGCTGCCAGGCCGCATCGCGCTCGTGACGCCGCTGGCGGTGAGGCACCAACTTCTGCGATGTGTTTATAAAGATAGAAAAGACAAAATGCGCAGCCTCGTTCATTTCTTTCACCACTAAAAACCCTCAAGTGAGTTTGACCGCTGCTTGGTGTCGTCGAGCAACCTAACAGCATGAGACGCAGGGACTGTCTGAAACTCGGATGGAGATTGGATCCAGAGTTCAAAACGTTTGCACGTGTGGCTTCCAAATAATTGGGCTGATTGGAAAAATAGACACAGGCAGAACAAGAAAAGGCTCCTCCACTGGATCAACTTGATATTTGGACAAAAGTTCATTCTTCAAAAGTTTATTCGCGAGTAACGTGGGACGAGGTCGTTATTGCGTAGTCGTTTCGTTCTTGTGAGTCACGGGTCGAGAGTGTCATGACAAATGTCAAAGTTTAATGATGCAACTCAACTAATAAACAGCGATTTAATTGGCAGAAGCTGTACAATTCACACCTTTTCTACCCCTTTTTTTTTATTGTCTACAGAAGGCCTTTATACTCAGCTTTCATAAGAGTAAGAAATACAAGTCTTGTTTGTTTCAGCTGAGTCTTGCAACATCTTGATGAAAACGCGTCCGTCAACCTATGCGGCGCGAAACGACGGAGCGTACCGGAGGTCGCCAGCAGAGGGCGACGACGAACGAACTGCCCAAACTAAAACTCCATGACGAAGAAGAAAGCCCTGAAAGAGAACAAGAGCGACAAGTTTGGAAGTAACTCTTTGAATGTCCTCATTTTTGCTGCTGTGATTTCGTAAAAAGTTCAAGTGACCATGTGATATGTCGCAAACTCGAACGTTCCAAATGGTAACCATCGCTAGATACCAAATACGTACTTTTGAAATGCCATTTTAACACCAAGAATTGGAACAAATGTGCGATTCGTTCACACCGAAGCAAATCAAGCCGATTCCCTTGAAAGCTCTTGTGAAATCGGAGTGGTAAGCGCCAGGGCGGGCCCCTTTGGACAAAAGGTTGGCGCTCAGGTGCCTTGGTTGACCGCTACTGTTGTTGTGTGTCGCGCACAGCCGAGGACGATGGCCGCCGCGATGGCGACGAAGGTGTTCCGCAGCCCGGCTCGACACGGCTACGCGGTGGAGTCGTCGCCCTTCTTCCCTGGCAGGCTGGCGTGCGCCACCTCGCAGCACTACGGCATAGCAGGCACGTAGCGGCGGGCGGGCGGTCGCAAGGCTGACCTCTGACCCGCCCGCATTACCCGCGCAGGTGGCGGCTCGCTTTTGGTTCTGGACGAAACGTCGGCCGGACTGCGCCTTGTTCGAAGGTAACACCCTTACCCGACGAAGCCCAAGTGAAGTTCAGCTGTTCCACTCCCTGTTTGTTTGTTTGACTGACCTTTTGCGTGCGCGTCAGCTGGGAGTGGAGCGACGGCTTGTTTGACGTGTCGTGGAGCGAGCTTAACGAGCACGTATTGGTGGCGGCCGGTGGCGACGGCAGCCTGCAGCTGTGGGACGTTCAGCACGGTGCCCCAATCGGGCTGGCCAAGGGGCACGCGCAAGAGGTCATGAGCAAATATTTGTGCAATTGCCAGCCATTTGCACATTACACAACGTCCCGACGGCGACGTCTGTGTGCACAGGTCTACGCGGTGGACTGGAGTCAGACCAGAGGCAACGACGCCATCGTGTCGGGATCGTGGGACCGCACCGCCAAAGTGGTGTGTGTGCGCGCGCGTGCGTGCGTGCGTGCGTGCGCTTTTTCTGGGTCCTGTCTTTGTGTGTTTGGCCAATTTCCCGCTGTCACTTGTGACCTTTAACCCCCTTCTCCAGTGGGACCCCATCCTTGGCCAATCGCTGAGCACTTTCACAGGTCACCAGGGCGTCATCTACAGCACCATTTGGTCCCCTCACATCTCGGCGTGCTTTGCTTCATGCTCAGGTGATGCGCACACACGGGCATGTCATGGAAAGATTCCAGCACAAGGGGGCACTGTTGACAAGCTAAAGTGCGTTGCTGAGCGTTATCAGCACTGGGCGGCTGGCTGGCGTTATCTGTCGGCAAAGTCGATTGAGTGAATGTTCCAGATGAGATTTGGTGCAGTTTGTTAATCCGCGTGCACGCTTTGATTGCACGCAGTCGTCAACACTCGCATGAACCCGACCCGGCTGAGTGAGTGAGTGAGTGAGTGAGTGAGTGAGTGAGTGAGTGAGTGAGTGAGTGAGTGAGTGAGCGAGCGAGCGAGCGAGCGAGCGAGAGAGAGAGAGAGAGGGTGGATGATAGTGCGTGTCTGCGATGGATGAATTTGACGCACGTATGATGTCGTTTGCATTGTGCACGTGCTCAACTGTATGTGTGTTCCTCGACGAGCCACCGCCCACGGGCGGGCAGGGAAAACGTCCGCCTCTGCGGTTCGCCTTGAAGCGGCGCACGTGCTTAAAATGTCAGCTATCGCAACCCAGCAGCTCGCTAAGCCGCTTGCGTTAAGGTAACGTCGCGAGCGCACGCTTTGCTTTCAAATAAAAGGTCAGAAGCCCCCAATGTGCGTGTGGTTGTGTATGGATGTGAGGGGGGGGGGGGCTAGTGTGCTATGTGTGCTCAGAAACATTTAATGACAAGGTAGCAGCTTCAGCCCCAACTTGATTTGGCAGCTAAACTGTCTTAGGCGTGTCTACTAAGGCCGCCTTTTTTTCTTCTTCTTCTTCTTAGCGGCTCAGTCGGCAATCGGGCCTGGCTTTTTGTGCGCCAATCAGAGAAGCAGCACACGTTTGCACAGAGGCAGCCGTGTGCTGACGGCAAGCTCACGTGGAATCCAATCGTCCCGAGCTACGCTCTCTTCGACTTCCCGCGGCTAATCCCATCTCCGCTCGGAGAAGGACATCCGACCGCGGCGTTGCGTCGCGTGGGCGGTCGTGGAAAAACGGCTTTAGAGAGGTCGGGGACGTCGCAACCCATCGCTGCGTCAAAGAGGGAGGGGGCGCAAGGGACTACGGCCGTTTCGGCCATCTCCGTCGAATAGAAAGAGCCCAAAAGAAAGCGGAAGGCGGCCGGGCACGAGACCGTGTGGGCCGAGTCCAAGCTTTGGCTTCGACCCTCGTTGAGGTTCTTGACGACATCTCCGTCGTGCTGTCCCGGCAAGATGGGCGCCGCCCTCAGCGGCTGCCGTTAGATTTGAGCTTTAGATTTTTGATCTTCCTTCAGTCGCGCCGTGCCTTTCTTTGGGTTTTGTCGACATCCCCCGCGGCGGTGGTAGCCGGCCGCATCTCGGGAAAAGTGCCGAGCGAAATACGGGGGAGAGATTTGCGAATGAGCCGAGGGTTGCCGGCGCACGCCAGCAAAAGCGCCAGTCGAGGACGCTGCGACGGCGATGAAGGTGGCGTTCAGCCCGGAAGCGCCTCTTTGAGCTCCGCCCTCCTTGTCAAATGTGCGCCCTGTGGGCGATGAACGTCATCTGCCGCTCACAAGAAAGGCTGCGCACGCGCTTAAAGGCACATCCGGACCTTCATTCCTCCCTCCCTCCCTCCCTCCCTCCCTCCTTGTTTGTGTGTGTGCGCTCAGGTGACGGGACGCTGCGAGTGTGGGACGTCAAGGCCGGTGCGTGCCGAGTGGCAGTCCCGGCGCACGACGGCGAGGTCCTGAGCTGTGACTGGTGCAAATACGATCAGGTGACCGGCTCGTCAGTGCGATTGCCAGAGGCCTAAACGGGCCTTGATTGGCAGCCCGGTTTCACCAAAATGTGGGGCCTGGCCTCGGGGGCCGTTGCGCCACTTGTTCCATGAGCAAATGACTTTTGCCGTGGGCAAGTTTGGCACCTCTTGTCAGCGAGCGATAACGAGCTGTGTGCGCAGAATATCGTGGCGAGCGGCTCGGTGGATGGCAGCGTGCGCGTTTGGGACCTGAGGAACCCCAGACGGCCCGTCAATCAAATGAGAGGCCACACCTCCGCCGTCCGTCGAGTCAAGGTGGGTGGCCGTATGATGGCGTCCGCAAGACATCATCGTGTGACTCGTCTTTCTTTTCTGACACGTGCTCTGTGCGCGTGTTCAGTTTTCTCCTTTTAGCGGCAACACGTTGGCGTCCTGCTCGTACGACTTCAGCGTCAGGTGAGAAGCTACGCCTTCGCTGCCCCGGCCAAGCGCACTCGCTCCTCTCGCAAACACTCGACGCATTTACGCCAATGGCTGGCAGGTGACAATGGGAGGCAAATGGTGGATTAGGAACCGGGCACCTTTAAAGATCTCTTTGTCATCACGTTTGGCAACCTGCTAGAACTTTGTTTTGGTGATCACAGCTCAAACGTATGGCCAAAGAGAGCCGTCGCCTACTCCAGAAGCGTCATCTCGTGTGCTGCTCCTGATGAGCAGCTTGCGCGCTGAGCCTGGCTCGCAAACGAGCGTGTCGCTGCCGAAGAACGGGAGGAGTTTTGGATCGAGGAGAGCGAGCGAGCGAGCGAGCGGCAAGACAAAAAGGCTTGCCTGCAGACACCAGCCAACAGCAATCACACTAATTGAACCACTTTCTTAACTTTACGTGCGAGAGTGCGTGCGTGTGCGCGGGCGCGCGCGCCCTTACGCAGCAACCCTTCCCTCCAGATTCATCCACTTTGCAAATGTGATTAAGTCAGAGTGAGCGACTGGACTGACTGCCTTGGGCCTGCCAACTCTGGGCAAAAGGCACCGCTGTGTGTCATGTAGTGGCAGAAGACAAGCGTGTCCGATCCTTGCTCCGAGTGAGCCGGCGCGAGACGGCCGCAAAGCAGTCGGAAAGCACGGATGGCTTGCGGCGGCGCAAACGGGCGACGTACCAAAAACATTCAAACGCTTTCAAAAGTCTCCCAAAAAGCTTCACCCTCCAATTTTGCAGAACGAGCGGCGCTCACAAACAAGCCGGCGAGTGTTTGTCGTGGCCACCTTAGGCCCCAAAGGCTTAAAGTGGAAAAAAAGCACCGCAGCTGACCCGTGCCGCTTTTGTCCTCTTTGAGGTTCTGGGACCGAACGAGGGACGGCGCCCCGGTGGACACCGTGGAACATCACTCGGAGTTTGTGTGCGGATTGGACTTCAGCCTGCACGTACCCGGCCAGGTATCTGCGCCCCAGCTAGCTCGGAGACAAACAAACGCCCTAGACGGCACGCTTTTCCTAAACGCCACCCTGGCTCGACAGCACGCTTTGCCTAAACATCACGCGACCGCGCCGCAAATCGCAGCCTTCGCTCACTGTGGGAAAAAGCAAAGGGCTTACACGTCGACTTCATCGGCGCACGCGCGGCTCCTATGCTGACGACACCGTTGGGGTGACGCCACGCGGGCGTAACCTTTTGGACTGCCGCCTTCAGGTGCTGGACTGCGCCTGGGACGAGACGGTCAAGATCTACACGCCGCCGAGTTTGTCTGCTGGCGCGGCGCGCCCGTGAAAAGGTCACGCCCCAATGACGAGGACACCCCGACGCTGCCGTGTCATTGAATCTCTTGCGACGCAATGGAAGCTCCGCCCGCCCGAGGCGGCACCGGTGGGTGAGAAAGGCAAACTGATGGTGCACGGCGGGCGCTGCACGTCCAGCCCCCTGACTGTTAGCGGACTCGAGTGAAGGAAGCTTCCGTTTGGGACGGCTCGGTGCTGGCCAAACGCAGCTTTGGAATGTTCATTTGCACATTTGGGATGTCCAAACGAGAGCTTCTTCTTCAACTCTTGCGCACAGCGTCGGCGGGCTTGGTGTGTGTGTGTGTGTGTGTGTGTGCGTGTGTGCGCGTGTGTGTGCGCGCGCGCGTGTGTGCCTCGGCCTCCTAATAGAAGTGTTTGATGTTTCTGTTCAAATGAGCCTCTGCTAATCTTGGAGCAACAATAAGCCCCCCCTGTGGGCCTGCTGCTAATCTTCTGACTGGGTTAATTGGAAGCCTGCCCCCCACTGTCCCCACCCCATGACCTCAGTGATTTCCTGATGAACATTTTCAATAAAACTATCAAAGGTAACTCATTTTCATTGCCGTTTCTAATCGGCCGGGGCTGGGGGCGCCCCTTCCTTCCTTCCTTCCTTCCTTCCTCCCTCCCTCCCTCCCTCCTCTTCCTCTGCAGCATGTTGCCTCGACTTCCAGGGTATGCCTCATATTCCACCCCCCCTAGACCTGGGCGTCAGAGGAAGACTGCACGTGTGTGAAAGTGAACGTTGCTTTGCTCGTGCATATGGATGTTAGCGTGCGTGTGCGGGCGCCTCTGCCTATGCGAATTGGAGCTCATGGGACTGTAAAATGTGAGTTAGTGTGCCAATGGTGATGATGCGCTATAGTCTGTTTTAGCTCGGCTCTTTAAAGCTGTCTTTCCAAGGAGCCTCTCCGACACTCAAACGAAAAAAGGAGATTGCGCGTGCGCCTGTCGGGGTAGGAAAGGTCCCTCCCCCGAGCACTGGAGTCTCCCCCCCCCCCCCCCCCACCCCCACCCCCCTCCCCCTTACTCATCCCGCTGCGGTCCCGCTCCGCTCTGAAGTTTGCTCGGCGGACGATGGAGGCGGTGCGCGGGCGATTGCCGGGTATCCTGGTGGCGGTGGCGCACGGCGTGTTTTCGGGGAGCCTCAATATCCTGCTCAAGTTCCTCATCAGCAGCCTGCACTTCCGCTTCCTCACGCTGCTCCAGCTGTGCACGTGCAGCGCTGCCGCGATCGGCTTGGAGATCCTCCGGAGGCTCGGGAGGGTCTCCGTGCCCCCCTTCAGCCTCAGCCTCTCCAAGGTAAGGCCGACTCAACTTGCACACGAGCACTCGCACTTGTCGCACTTGCTCGAGTTGTAACGCGGCGGCGTGACAACTTCAGGCTCGTCGAGCCAAGTGATGACGATGATGATTGATGATTTGAAGCTCGACAGTTTCGTTTGTACTTGATGCTCCCTGTCTATGTGGCCGAGAAAGTGTCCTTCGCCAACTTGGACTTGCCGCAACATAGCTCGCGTTCAGCTCTGCGGGCGCAAAATCGCGGCCGCCGGCTCATTTGTGGATTTATTGATCGCGCATAAATCCACGAATCGTAGCCGTTAGCACATCTTCGTCGTCACCACTTCTGCACCCGCGCGTGTGCGCGCGTGCGCTCGCTCGCTTCTGTGAAATGCGCGTGCTTTTTTGTGCGCGTGTCAATTGGACAAGATTTGAATGGGAAGACGCAGAGGCTCGCTCCACTTGCAGGCCGTGGGCGTGTTGGACTGGCCAAAAAAGTTTGCCCGAAGGCTGGCGTTTGCAATTGACCCGGTGAACCCAAATTGGACATCGAAAGAAGCGACCCCCCCTTTGCATGTCGTCACGCTCTCTCATGACTAGGTGAACCTTGTCGAACAGTTCGATATTGACTTTGGTTTTGTCTCAAGGGAGAGGGAGACTATTGAAAGCAAGCTGGCCCGGCAAGTGGCTGCATGTGGCATAGCTGGAATCACCGCTCGCTCATCACCCAACATTTTGCCCCCCCCCGCAGGAGTTTGCACCGGTGTGCATCCTGTCGACGCTGCAGTCGACGCTGACGCTGTGGTCACTACGCGGCCTGAGCCTGCCCATGTACGTGGTCTTCAAGCGCTGCCTGCCGCTCTTCACGCTCGCCATCGGCGTCTGCGTCCTCAGGAACGGCGTCCCCTCGCCCGGTGTACTCACTGCCGTCGCCATCACCACCGGGGGCGCCGCGCTCGCCGGTAAGCCGCCTTATGGTCACTGCGCTTGACCGTGCAGTAGTAGTAGTAGCAGCAGCAGCATCTTTGCGACAGGGGCAGGAGACCTGAGCGGCGACCCGTTTGGATACGTGACGGGCGTCCTGGCGGTCATCATCCACGCGTCATACTTGGTCGTCATCCAGAAGACCAGTCTGGACAGCCAGCACGGACCCCTCACCGCGCAGTACGCCATCGCCGTGATGGCCACCCCGGTAGGGCAGCCGGCGAGCGCCGACGTCTGAAAGCTTCCTATCCGGCCGCTTGTTCCCGTCAGGTCCTGCTCGTGTGCGCCGTGGTCTCATCAGACGCCGTGGCCATGTGGTCATACCCCGGCTGGAACGACGCTCGCGTCGTGACCCTGTTCCTGTCCAGCGTGGCCATCGGCTGCGCCATGAACTTCACCACCTACCACTGTACCTACCTCAACTCGGCTGTCACCACCAGCTTCGTGGGTGTGGTCAAGAGCATCGTCACCATCACCGTGGGCATGGTGGCCTTCGATGACGTGGCGCCCACCGCGCTCTTCGTGGGCGGCGTGGTGGTCAACACCGTGGGCTCCGTCACCTACTGCGTGGTCAAGTTCTTTGAGATCAGGAAGAAAGGTTCCTACGAGCACCTGGAGGGCGGCACTAAGGACGCGGCGGTCCCACCCATTGAACCCGAGTTCCACAAAGCCTCGCTCGGGGGCGATGCCCACCCGGTGGAAGCAGGTGTCGACCGTGGGGCGGTGGCAGCGGGTGTCGACCGTGGGGCGGTGGAAGCGGGTGTCGTCGACCCTGGGGCGGGCGACGCGGGTGTCGTCGACCCTGGGGCGGGGGAAGCAGGTGTTGACCGTGGGGCGGGGGCTGTGAAGAACGCGGTGCAGATGCGAGGGGATCGCCTTCACAAGGAGGTCGTCGGCGCCGCCTCGGGGCAGGCGGCGGGGAACTACGTCGGGGTGTGGCGCTCCATCAGGCAGATGCACGTCACCAAGGACGACGGGCTGATTGAGAACATGGAGCAACAGAGCCCCTGAAGGCCGGCGAGCCGGCTAAACGCGCCGCGCTTCCCGTTAGCGTCAAAATCAAAGCCCGAGACTAGACGGAGAGAGACGCCACGAGTGTTTTGGGTGAAAAGCCAAACGGCAAACGAAAAGCGTCCAGTTGCTTGCCGAGTCCGACGGGGCCGTGCCCTTTTGGTTGTTTGTTTTCCTGGCTGATGCCTGGACTCGGTCGGGTGCTCCTCTCCCGTCTGGAGAGCTTTTATGTTGACGCTGACAGGAAGCGAGGTGACGACGTCGTTATTAGCGCCGCTAACGCTGACGGAGCGCAACGAAAGCGAAGGTGTGCGTGAGACTGCCCGCGCTCCAGGCCTTACTTTCGAAAAGGAAATAAGAAGCTATGATTGCTATTGATTTTTCTCAGACATCTTTTAACGCTACAAGATGAGCGAGCGTAGGTGACGATGAGCAACACCAAAACGCCCGCGGCCACAGCGTGTGCGCGTCCCCGCGCATTTGTGTGTTTGAGCACCTGCGTGTACAATTGTGTGCTCGCTTTTGTCAACCTTTGTATGTGCGTGCGCATGTTTTTAATTATATTTGCCTCTGTATGTGCACGTGTTTCTTTGCGCGCGCGCGCACACGCCTTCGGCGAGAGTGCCAAAAGTAACCCTATTGTGACACACGTGAGAGCTATCGAGAGCAGGTTGCCTAGGATTGAAGTTTGTCCTTTGTGTTTTGGTGAAGAGGGAATGTTGTCCGCATGATGACGAGCAGTTATTCCTGAATCCTTCATTAAAAATAATGACGTGTGAGGTACAGCTGCCACGGAACAAGATGTCGTTTGTGTGCGGAAGAGGGGGAGCAGAGAGGAGGGAGTTGCTGAAGAAAGAAAGCAAGCACGCCATGTTCCCGCCTGGCAAAATGGCCACGTCGGCGTAAGCGTCGGCGCCGCAATTTTCCTGTCGAGGCTCGACGACGACACTGACGAGCCAGCGATCCCCTTTGAGTAAATCTTTCGACGTTCCTTAGCCAGCAATTTTTCAAATTGGCTACTGTTTTTTGTACTCTGAATGGTGCCTTGGAGCAAAAGTTATTTGCAGCACGCACGCACGCATGCACGAACGCCCTGTCTGACACGTCGCAGGGTGGCGGTTTAAACCCCGGTTTAGCTTCTTGAAGAGGGAGCAATTGTCGAGAAGGCCAACGCTTTCTCGACTACGGGACCAAGCTGGCGCCCAGTCCGCCGTTTGTCGAATAGCAAGCTGACGTTGGCTGGCGACCAATTTGCTGCTAGTCTCCACGTGACACTGATCGACTGGCGACCAGGCCAGGCCAGCGTGTCCCGTGCCTCATGCCCAAAGTTAAACAATCTCTCTGCGCCGAGGGAAAAGTCAAAGAAAGAAAAGATTTTATTGAGATGACGTTTTGTTGCGTCTCACCATGAGCTTACGTTTGAAAGTTACACTGAGAAAGAACGGCCTTGGCTTTTCCCGGCGGTGGTGTCCCCTTTGGTGCAACAGCGCCCTCTAACGAACAATTGGACACGTTGCAGCCTCTCGTTCTCGCACGCTCTCGCTTTCTCTCGCTCGCTCGCTCGCTCGCTCTCAGTCAGACTCAAAGCTTCTCAAAGGTTCCTGTTTCTCTTTTTCTTGTTCTTCTTTGTCTCCTTCTTTGGGGGTGCCAGTGCGTGCGGCGCGTTCTCCTGAGTGGGCGGGGCCTCTGCGCCTACATGCTGGAGGTCGCATGTCAAGGGCAACATTTTGACCTCAGTCATGACCTCTGAAGAGAGACCAGTGTCAGGTCCTGGCTTCATTTTTGCTTTTGATTCAGCGTCTGAGGTTGACTGCTGCTCCGGTTTCACTTGTGGCTCTGTATCTCGATTTACTTCCAGTTGAACGTCTGGTTCCGGTTTCACCTCTGGTTTGATTTCTCGATACACTTCCGTCTCATCTTGTAGTTCTGCTTTTACGTCTCGTTCTGGTTTTACTATTGCTTCTGGTTTCACTTCTGGCTCTGTTTCTTGATTTACCTTCAGTGGAACGTCCGCTTGCGGTTTCATTTCTACTTGTGCCTGCTCTTTTGGTTGAACTCCTGCTTCTGGTTGCCATTGGCAGTTTTGCTCCGGTGGAGGCTGGCTTTTGTCGAAATGTCCAAACGCGACCAGCTCGACATCCGGGTCGTCCAGGTGGTCCACTTCCTGTTCCTGTTCGGTGCCGTCAGACACCTTCAAGGACTCCGCAAACTCTAGCAGTTTGACTTGCTCGGCTCTCAGCCGCCGCATCTCCTCTGTCACCACGCCGTGGCACTCGCGGTCGTCATTGTCGCGGTTTTCCCGCGTGGACGCCGTCTCGCCGTCGGCCCGGCAGACATTGTCGTGGTTTTCCGGCGCGGACGCCGTCTCTGCATCGGCGCGGCGGACATCTTTGATTTTAGCGTACAGAAGTATCCTCTCGTCCTGAAGAGCTCGACACAACTTCTCCAGCTTGTGGATGGTCGCCAGGAAAACCTCATAGTCTTTGCCTTTCTCGCTCCTCTGCGGGACCGGAGGACGGCGGAGGCAAAGTGAGAGGGCGACAAGCTCACGCGTCCATGCGCTCGCGTGACTCACCTCCTCCAACAAGTCCGTCAAAGCTTTGTTGCAATTCTCAAACCTCGACTTCCAAACGTTTGACTCCTCCTCCAACTTCTTCATCTTCTCGGACATCTTATGGACAGACAGAAGCGCGCGAGGTCAACGCGTGGGCCGGCCACGCTTTGGCTTTGGACAAAAGCCCAGGGCAAACGCGCAACATCGGCACCTTTTCCATCTCGTGCTTGAAGCGAGCGTAGACTTCATTGCTCTTGGCTAATGTGCTCTGGAACTCGTCAAACCTTTGGGAGTAGAGCGCCAACTACAGGGCGACAAGATTGCGGAGAGGTCATCGAGGTCTCGCGTGCGCACACACACATTTGACTGCACTCAATATTTGGGGAGTTAATAGAAAATACACAAATGGAGCACTTTGACGCTAATTAGTACGTCTGCTTTGTCTGCAGTGGTTGCGAATTAAAAACTAATTCCGAATGTTTCTAGTTCGATGCTAAATAGTCAAAGAAAGTTTTTGTATGGCAGTGGCAGGAGACGGTGCGGAGTGTCCGCCCATTTTCGGCGATTTGGGGCTCGTTTGGGGGGGTGTATTGACGTTTGTTGTGCTCACGCCGAACCCGTTTTAACATCAACCTTTGAGTCAGCGCCTGAGTTCTTGTGTCACGTGCCGCTCTCTTGTTGCTCCCGCTTTTATTTTGAAGAGCCACGTCACGTGAGCCACCTCGTTAGCAGCCTCCTTGTTTCCACCTGCTGGAAGCGGCGGCGGCGGCGGCGGCGCTCGACAGACGACAGCTGTTCCCGCCTTGTGCTTCCGAAGCTATCCGAGCCGTCTGTAAGTCTTGCGCTCGCTTCTACATGATTGGGATGGGGGAAGTCCACTCGGCCATTTGATGTACTGGATGTCTCGGGTTAGAATTGAATTGAGATTCTCGGCCCGGTGCGTCCCGATAGCTGTGGTGGGCGTGTCCTCCGTTTGCGTCATTCACCTGCGCGTGCATGCCGGCGGCGTGTTGGCGTAGCGTGTGCGTCTGCAGCTTCCACTCAGCCGCCTCGCGCAGCAGCTGGCGAAAGAGAGCAGACGCGTGACCGTCTTATTTACCTTCTTCTTCATGCTCAGTTCCTCCTCTTTCATGGCGAAGCACTTCCGGGTTTTGTCCACCGCTTCGGCCAGCAGCTGCGGCGTAGCGACACGGCACAAACTCGCAGACACACACACACACGGAAGGAAGAAACAAAGCGGCGCGGCACGGCACGGCATCGAGCCTAAAAAACGCCCAGACCACTCACGTATTCTTTCTCGCGTTGGTGTTTCTGTTGCGCGTCAGCCAGCAGCGCGTTGGCCTGATCCAGCTTGGCCGAAGTCAGCTGCTGTTGGAGGTCGCGGTGGTGGTTGATCTTCTCTAAACTCTGAGCACACACACGTGGAATTATGAGCTCCGGGGCATTGTTGACGCTTTTCTCGATGTGTTTGACCTCCTCTCTGCGCTGACACTGTTCCAGCAGCGAGTTCATTTTTTGGCTCAGTTTGGCGTTGTCCTCGCACAGTTTTTCATTTCTGGCGCTGTGCTGCTGGATCTGCGCTTGGATTTCTGTAAGTGACGTCTGGAAGTGAGCAGCCATCTCCGATCGCTTCTCCTCGTCTTCACGGCAGCGGCGCAGGGCTTCGTCCTTTGGGTGAGCATGAGCACGCTGATGTTACATGCCACGTGTGTGTCTGTGTATAAGTGTACCCGCAGTGAGTAGTAGTGGTCTTGGACATCTCTGCACAAAGTTTCCAATTGGCTTCGCTCTGCCTGCAGGATGCAATTGTTGTCACGTAGACCTTGAACCACCCTCTGCTCGCCACGCTCCCGCAGCAGCTGCACGCACGCACGCACGCGTTAGTTGACAGTGCACGTTTTTCAGCAGCCGAAGAGGACGTCTCACCAGCTCGGCGTGTTTCCTCATCAAATGGTCAAGTTTTTCCTCAGAAGATGACAAAGCGCTCAGACTGTCTGCAACACAAGCTACCTCTACAAGCACAACCGTCGGGACAACGGCGACGTTGAGAAAGGACAAGCGCCTTTGGAGCAGCATAGCGGTGACTCTCATTTCTCCCGACATGCGAGTTGCCCGGGAAGCCCATCGAGTAGAGTAACCGAGCTCATTCTATCTGGCTCGACACAGCACGTGGACCTGCGTATGTTATCGGGATGAGCGATCCACCAGACGCCCGCCGCTCCACATCGAGGAGTCTCCCGCGCGCGGCGACAGGAGGTCGCGAATAATGCGCAAGCCCGCGCCAGTCGAGGACAACCGAGACGCCGGTCGTCTGCGACGATGACGTGCGAGGAAATGAGAGCCAAGTCAAACGGCAAGACACGCCGACGACGTCCACGCGGTGGGTGGCACCTGACTGGACGCCGGTCGTGATGTCACGGTGCGCGTCCGCCTCCATCTGAAACTGTCACATGACACGCCACTTTGAACACTGGGAGGCCATCACGCCTGACGCTAACGCCACAAGGGCTAACCTGAGCCTTGGCGCTGACAATCTCTTTCAGTCTCCTGCCGAACTCCTCCATGGGGTCGTCAGCCGCTACCCCGTCTCGCGGGCGAGGCGCTAACACCTCGGTGGCTTTCACTGACATCACGGGAGCGCTGAGGAGGGGGAAATAGCAATGGAGTCACGCGCGCGCACGCGGCCCGAGCGCCAGCGAGATGGCGACAGTGGCCGACAAGAGCCAAGCTAAATTAGGAAATCTGTCGGTGCTGGGCACAATGAAACACGACAGCTGCAGCTGTTTGGGCACCGCAGTATGTACGACACGCGCCGGCCGACTCTCTTGACCAGGAGCTTCAAAGTCAACTTTTGCAGGGCCGCTTGACAGCAAATCTGAGCTAGGCGTACAGTATTTCCCCCAAAGTCTTTCACAGTTATCCAATGCAAATTGGGAGCAGTTCAGAACACAAACGGCTCAAAAGAACTGGCCAGCCGGTCGTCTCTCTGCGGGATGTGTTTTTTTGCCACCTCAGAATTACATCTCGCCGAAGGTTGTCACAAGCCCGAGCTGTCATTGTAATAGTAATCGATAATCGAAATGTTTGTGTATAAAGCCATTTTCTGCGCTGTCCGTCAAAAGTAAACTCACCAGTACAAATTGAAGCTGTTTTCTGGACGTGATTTGTTGAAGAAGTGTGTGTGTGAGATGAGTTTCAGATAAAAAACAACAACACGAAAGCTTACCAGGCGAGAGAAGCAAAGGACGCCTAGCGATGTAGACGAAGAGGAAAATGAAGGCGACAGCTGAACCGCTGAAAATAATCTGATCGGCCCCTCCCACTTTCTGACCTCGCAAGCGTTAGCCTGAGGTGAAAGGGTTAAAAAAAAAAAAAAAGTTGTCTATTTTCGTTCACTATGTTGACGATTTCATGACGTCACGTCATAGCACCGACGTCAAGTGCGGAATTGTTGCAATTCTCGTGGTGGCCACTCGGTGGAAGCATTCAGTTACGAAGCTCACTTGGGGAAAGGAGGACACTGTGATGGGGAAGGCTCAGGTAAGTGTTGTTAGACGAGAACATGTGTTTTTTCCCCAGTGAAACGCATTCACTCCAAGAAAGTTTTTTTTTGTGTTTGTGAGTATGCAAGTGTCTGCTGTGTTTTCTGGCTTGCCACAGAAAACAAGGTCAGCCTCACCCGCAGCAAATCAAAGTTGTGTTCCCTCCCTCCCTCCCTCCCGTGCACAAGGGGCGTGTGCGCAGACGGACGGAGGTTGCATTTAATATGGCGTAGCTTATCACATGCTCACATATACATACATACTAACTTTGTGCTCTTTTATTAGGACTGAGACGACAGTGATAGCAGCAGCCAAAGACGGCGGAGTGCGGTCACCGCCATCAAGCGGAGCCATTTGAGAGCTTCTCCGTCGATGCTCTGGTCGGTCCGAGCGTCACGTGACCTCACCCCGCTCGCCGGTCACGCTTCCTGCCTGCTGCCGATGACGACGGTGGGCGCGGCCTTTTTGACGGAGGTCAGACGGACGTGGGACGTGCTGCACAGGTAGCTGGCCTGACGGTCGGGACGCACGGCGGCAGCGCCCCCTGCCCCGTCGCCGCAGCGCAGCTGACTGACACACAAAATCGCACATGGCGTCAGAGGGCGGCAAATTCTTCTTTGAGCTTTCGATAGTTTGATTTCGAGCTGTTTTTTCGTCAAGCGCTCCAAACCTGTTGAAGTGTCGTCGGAAGCTGTCGCTCAGCAGGTAGAGTGCAAAGGGGTTGACGCAGGATGATGAGAAGCTGAGGATGCGAGCTAGCAGCGTTAGCACCAGGTGCGCTAGGGACAGGTCCATCTGCTGGTAGCGGAAGGAGCGGTACAGGTAGAGCACGTGGTTGGGGAGCCAGCACAGCCCAAACAAGCCCACGAAGACCAGCACGATCTTTGCCAGCCGCTTCCTCGTCTCCATCTGCCGGGGGTGGAACGAACGAACGAACGAACGAGCGAGGCGTTAGTTGCCGGTTTCAGCTCGTCGTTAGCGTGGGTAGAGACGGCGAGCAGGCGTCAAGTCGCTGCCATTTAGCCACTAATTGACCTATTTGAATTGTTTTTTTAACTTCCGCTCCTCCTCGTTGGTCCCCCGCTCTAACAAGATTTCAACTCCTTTCCCTTGATCTTTTATTTGACCTTCTTTATGGCGCCACTCCATGGCAGAAAGGTCGCGTTATGTCAGAACAGGGGCCGCTCACTTTGTTGGGCGCACCTGAAGCCGCACGGAAGGGGCTCAAAGTTGGGCCTGGGCCCGGGCCTGGGCCCGGGGCTGGGCCGGGCCACCGTTTCAGGCTTGGCTTGTTTTGCCTCATGTACGTTTGACACGTCTGTGCAGGTGTCCTACTGGGATTGGAGTGAACAAGGTGCTCTCCACTTGCCACCTCCTAAGATGACATTTGAGTTGAAGGAATAAAAAGATGAGACGCCCGCCTGCAAAAGGTCGCCCCATCATCAATATTCCTCAAGTGGCTGGCGCTACATACGCCGCTCCTCGTCATTGTCGCCAACACGGGACCGACCGCGTCGACTTGCACGTGTGCCTTTGCTTTTAGGTGCGAGTCCGAGGGGCCAGAGGCGAGCTGCGGGTGTCGTTACTGAGAGGGCGGTGGCGGCGGAGGCGGCGGCGGAGGCGAGGACGTCTCCCTTCTGTGCGGGGGATGAGGAAGCAGCATCTCACGCGCATGCTCGCACGCACACAGGGGAGTGGGCGGAGTCTGACCTGTCTCTTGGTGTGCTCGCTGACCTCGCCCGGCATGTCCCGCGCGCTGCGCACCAGCGTGCGCGCAATATGGTAGTAGTACACAGAAATGACGCTCAGCGGGAACAGGAAGTAGACCAGGAAGAGCATGACGGCGTGGACCTTGGGATGCGTCTGCTCAGACAGAGGGTACGGCACGCAGTTGAGGAAGCTGGCGTTCTCTGGGCCCCTCTGACCCTGAGAGAGCGCACAAAGAACAACTGCAAAGTGTCTGACATGACTTGGGTGTTGCGTTTTGGTCACAGCTTTTGCTCCTGCTTGGCTTGGCTTTTCCTGTCGCTGGCCGCCTTCTCTGCTCATCACTTCATTGGAAATCTCAAACTGATTGGAGTTCCTCCGATGATTGAGGAAGACAACGGGAGGGACGAAGGTAAGAGACCGTCCGTCACTGAGCGGGTCGCTGCTCGAGTGGGGGAAAAAAAAGAGCAACTCCTTTCAAGTCTTTCCCCGTTCTGCTCCGGCATGACCGCTTTTTTTTTCGTCAGCGTCCAGCATCTCCAAAATTTGAACGAGCACAAAAGGAAGCGAGCGACAGCAAATGGAACAAAGAGTAAATTCCCATTGCAGAACCCAAATGGGAAATGACATCAAATCCACCTCTGCGACAAAAGCTCCCGTCACGGCGGCATTAGCGCGGGCGCCACACCACGCCTTACCTGCATGGATACCACCTGGGAAAAGATGGCCTCGGGTACGGCGAGCAGGACGGACAGCAGCCAGATGGCGGCGGCTTTGGCACAGGTCCGCAAAACGGCGCCGGACGCCTGGATGTCCATGGGCTTCACGATGGCCTTGTACCTGCCACGCACACGTGTGCCGGGGTCGGTCGCCGATGCGCCCAAACCGAAGCCGGTGCGCCGATACACTAGCTTGCCTTGCGTGTCTCGTATTTTTCACAGCCTCTTTAAGAAAATAATAAGAAGAAGAATGCTGCCACTGCACTCAAGCGTGCGTGTAAGCATGTCGTTGGCGTTTCAAGTTCATGTGACTTTCACTCCGACGTTTCGCGTAGGTGCACGCTGACGACGCATTTGTCACGCGCCTCTCCGCCTGAGGAGATGGTGCTCCCTCCCGCCGTGTCATCTGTCACTCGTGCTTTTCGCCACGCCTTTTTCTGCTCGCTCTCTGGTTGTTCCCCCTCCCGCTCACTCGCAGGGCGTCTGGCGTCGACGTTTGCCCCATTAGGAGCTTAATTACGGGCGTGTGTGTCGGCCGCACGCGTCGTCGGCCTTTCCGCCGGAGGGATGGGATCACGTGGTCGTCAGGAAATAACACCTCATCTTGCGCCGAAGGTCGCCCTTTCTTCGGGGAGAGCGCGCCATTGACACTCGACGCAGCGCAATTACCGGCGCGTCAACTGCAACAAGATGATTAAGACGGCCCGATGTAGACATGGAGAAGACGATCGCCGTTTCCTTCCTTGAACGCATTGTCAGTGCAGAGGAGACTTATCTGCCACTGCAGCGCTTTGAGGAAACTCGAGTAGTTTTGCCAAACTTTGCCAAGACGTCTTCAAAAGAGCGACAGTGCTCACACGTTTGAATTGGCTCAAATTGCATAACAATGACTGAAGCGGCCTTTAGTAGACCCCTTTAGTTGCTTTCATTTGTGTGTGTCGGGGGGCATGGCTGTTTGTTTTAGCTCATGTTTGTCCGAATAAATACGTGTCGATACTCTCTTCCATTTCCATGAAATGACGGAGCAGATAATGAAAGAAGTCAAGAAGATGATGAGGATCCTGAGCTGATGAGGACGAGATCGACGAAACCGCCCGCCCGACCGCACTTACCTGTCGGCGCTTAGCGCAGTGAGCGTGAAGACGGACACGCCGACCGAGGTGAGCTGCACGGCGGGCAGGAGCTTGCAGGCGACCTCGCCGAGGATCCATTCCTCGGAGAAGAAGCGCAGGGCGTCGACTGGCACGCAGGTGACGAGCAGCAGCAGGTCTCCCGCCGCCAGGCTGCTGATGAAGATGTTGGGCACGCTTCTCATGGCGCTGGTGCTCACGAAGATCTTCACCAGCGTCACGTTGCCCAGCACGCCCACCAGCACGATCAGCGTGTACGCGGAGGTCACGACGCCGCGTACGGCCGCATATGCGCCGTCCGGGGACGCCCAGCCCTGGCCCCCGGCGCCGTCGGCGCTACCGTCGGCAGGATCCTCGCTCGAGTTCCCGGCTTCCAACTGGGACAGAAACTCGTCGGCCATCGCGACTGGATCAAGTGCAGGTGCGTAAAGATGCGCGCGTAAAAGTGCGCAGCCACTTGGTTCAGGCTGGTGCCGAATGAGAAGAACGCGCAACTGGTGGGCGCGTCGCGACGAAGGTTCCTTTTATGTTTGTGGCGCGCGCGCGCGCGCACACCAGAGCGAGAGAAAAGCATGCTTAATTCGCAGATTTTCCGTTCTCGGCTCAACGTCGTCTTTTTGCGCGCCTTCTTCAGCTATAACCCCTGCTCAGTCTTCTCATCCCACTTAGTCGATTCATTGCGAACCTCGTCACAGTCCTCAAATTAAAATGGAAAGACAATTACACACATTTTAGTCAGGATTGGCGGATGTACATGTTCAGATTAAGCCAATCCGGTGGAACCAAATTGGATTTTTAATTTTGCTCATGCAGTGCAAGAGTGAATAGAAGCCTATTCCCTCTCTGGCCCATCCCGAACGTCTAATTTGATTTGTAAGACACAGCAGAGCGGCCCCGGTTCATATTCCCATCCCCGAGTTCCAAACGCGTTTCACCGTTCCGCTGCACCCCCCCCCCTCCAGTTTACGCTTCCTGAGTGTTTGTCCATCACCGACCGGGGTCACATGACCGCACCAAAAGGCTTTGTCAATTGTCGGAACTGGGGCAACACGCGCAGGAAGCCGCGGCTTCGGAGCGCCACAATAAGAGCTTCGAACGGGAGACCGGGCCCGCTCCGCCAAGGTTGGCGTGACTTGTAGCGGTCGCTCGTTTGCGCAGAGACGCGCCCGTCCTTTGGCGGGGGGGGGAGGGGCTCGGGGCTCGGTCGGGGCCGCCGGCAGCGAGCACCTCTCCGCGCGATTGTGAAAGGGCCGGCGGGAAGTGGGCCGGACGCGGCGCCTCAACTTGACCCCGGACTCCACGGCGCCCCGGACCGGCATGCGTTTGGGACCTGCGAGTGGAAAAAAGAGGGGGGGATGAACAACACGCCGCCAGGATTACGGTTGGTGTGTGGACTTGACTTTTCTTTGCTGCTAAGCGTAGTGTTGCTTTGCGTCGGCGGGACCTCGTTGTTTGGCGGCTTCGTCAATGCTCTTCCAGAAGTATTTGCAGTGCAGGGTGTGTTGTCGTCGCTTTCTGACTTTTGTGTTTTCCTCTCACCGTTCCGCCGGCCGGTCGCATCGTCTCGTCAGGGGCGCCAGCCTCGAGCTCGACTGGATGGCGCCAATTTGAGCGTTGACGCGTGTTGCGTGCGAGCGCAGGACGGACGGACCGACGGACGGACGGGAGGCCGGCTGGTCAGGGGAGCCCCGGGAAGACGTTGCCCAGGCCCAAAGAGGCCCGCGTTGTGTCTTTGTCGTATGTTTGTGGTGAGCGTTTGAGGTTGACTTTTTCGCTGACAGAGTCCTGTGGGGATTAGAATGCAGGGAGCAGCCAGCCCGTGGGGCCATTGTTGACCCTACTGTGTCCACTGAGCGAGTCAATTGATGCAGATAAAAGGCCCCCAAATATGCATTGACACGGGCTTTGCATGGGGACGGGCAGGCAGAGGGCGGTTGTGCGCCCGCTGCCACGTGGGCCCACAAGTGCCCCGGACGCCGACCGATGGCCCAAACATGTCCTTAAACTACATCAAGAACTTCTACGAGGGCTGCGTAAGTCACACCGACGACATCTGTAAGGGGGAGGCCGGCCGTGGAGTGAGACTTAGGAGGGAGGCGGGGGGGGACATCAAGCAGAACAGTCAAACCGGGCTCAGGAGGAGGTTGTTTGATGGAGGGAGGAGGCTCTGTGTGGCATGCTGAAAAGCTTTCAGCTGAGGGCCAACCAAAGAAACATTCACGCGTCCGGCCGGGCACCCCCGTCTGTCCGCTCTTCTCGTCCGTCCGTCTGTCGACGCCTGCGCTTGTACCTTCCAGCTCAGGCCTCCGACGGTGATCGGCCAGTTCCACACCTTGTTCTTCGGCTCGGTGCGGATGTTCTTCCTGGGAGTTCTGGGCTTCGCCGTGTACGGAAATGAAGCACTGCACTTCAGCTGTGACCCGGATCGCAGGGAACTCAACCTCTACTGCTACAACCAGTTCAGACCCATAACGCCGCAGGTACCAAAGACGGGCTGACATGGACGCAAATCTGCCGGCTAGAAATGACAATGCGACCGCCTGGCAGGTGTTCTGGGCCTTGCAGCTGGTCACGGTGTTGGTTCCTGGGGCCGTGTTCCACCTCTACGCCGCCTGCAAGAACATCGACCAGGAGGAGATCCTGGAAAGACCCGTCTACACCGTCTTCTACATCATCTCCGTTCTCTTGCGCATCATTTTGGAGGTCATCGCCTTCTGGCTTCAGAGTCATCTCTTTGGCTTCCAGGTGTGAAAAAGTGCCACAGTGAGTTTCTGCTCCATTTTCAGTCACCCAGGTCGTGAACCTCAGTGGATCGCCGTGACCCGGATGGCCGACGATGGACGTGGAATGGCCGCCGAGTTCCTTTGTGCAAAGTGGCGGCGCTTTTGTCTCAAATTGCCAGGCCTTGAGCATCGGAGGGTGGCGAGGCTTGCGGCAAAATCCAACCTGAGCCGCATCCTTTGTGTGTGTGCCTCAGGTCCACCCGCTCTACATGTGCGACGCCAGTGCGTTAGAGAAGACCTTCAACGTGACCAAGTGCATGGTGCCTGAACACTTTGAGAAAACCATCTTCCTGAGCGCCATGTACACCTTCACCGTCATCACCATCCTCCTGTGCGTGGCCGAGATCTTTGAGATCCTCTGCAGACGACTGGGCTATCTCAACAACCACTGACACCAACCGCCGTCGTTTCTCTCGGGTCGGGCAAGTGAGAAATAGTCCGTCTTTGCCCGAGGGAGCTCATCCCACGGGACGAGCGGGAGGACAAAAGGAACACGTGGCGGCGTACTTTGACGACGGGACGCCCGCTCATCCCTCGAGAAGCTTCTTGGCTCCGGACCACAGGTACCTGTGTGCGTGCGTGCGTGCGAGTGGGTGGCCGTCTCCAGCCCATCGCGACCTTTCCTACATCGACAGAAAGACACTTGTAGATAGGAAGTCCCCCCCCCCCCCCCCCCCTTCTGCCCCTCTCAAAAGGACTGTGATGACATTCAAGTATTTCAAGTTTGACAGAAAGGCTTTGTGTACTTTCAGATAGTTTTTGTCCCGAATCGTTGTTTACGTTCAAATCACAATTGACTGGTCGTTTCTGTGGGAAAACATTCAGTCGAAGTGGAATGGCGGACTCGTCTGAGCTTATGTATTCCATTGAACAACATTGTTTGCGACCCTTTGGCGCACATTTACTACTCGTCAATGTCAACGCTTGACTTTTATTTCCTTCATCAGACATCCATCCAACTTTTGGTTGTGAAGGTTTCATCTGTCTTTCATCTCAGGTACAAACTCGCATCAGCAGACAAAAGCGGATCCATCACTTTGTTTGCTCTTAAAGGCGCCGCTGTTGTTTCCTTGCGCATGTAAGCGGATGCTGGTAGGATTTGCTTGCTGCTCAGCCAAACCGCCACATTGTGACATTGTTCACCCTGCGGCGCTCCAAACAAACTCGCATTTAAAGCGGCACGCTTTAGGTTGAAACGATCCCAATCCGTGACGATGAGTCGCCGGTTCCCAAACACCCTGACTCCAACCCCTCTGGCGCGAAGCTGGTAGCAATTCTTTGCGGTCGTTTTGCGAGCGCCCACGTTTGTGTGGCTGGCGGTTGCTACGCGTACATCTTCATTCTGGCTTCACCCACGTCATCCCCTACTCGGGGCTTCGCTAGCCGCTCGTCAGCCGACACTCTACCGAGGAGATGGCCTCGCGTCGCATGATCCAGTCACCCAAACGCGGCGACTACTACCTCAGCGACTGAGTCGATACCATCGCGGTGCTAACGCAACTGATACCTTTGACGTGCTCAACGGCGAATAGCTTCATCTTGCTCATGTAGCTGGCCGTTAGCTCAGCAGCTTCAATATGTTCCTAATTTATTTCAGTTCATTGTGAATCATTTATAGACGTGTGGAATGAGTGACTGATTCATACATTTCAAATAAATCCGAATTTTTCATATTGGACTTCTTTTGGTCTTTGTCACTTGCTTGAGTGTAAGAACTGCTTGACTTCATTATTGATGCCTATTCAAGTCCCGAAGGACCGTGTGCACCATAGATAGGGCTGGTAGGGACATATTAGGGGAATACAAAATAGTCCCTACCAATATTTACCGTAGCAAAAATCTATATTCATGGAGTATTTTAGTATTCAACGCAGTGGTAGCATTCGTTCAAAATAACTTGAAATAGGTTGTTTTTAGGAGCGGTTCCGAGATTTATTCGGAGCTATGACGACAGGTGGCGCTATTTCATTGACTGCAACAGGGTCGGTACATTAGTTCCATTTAATAATGCCGGTCTGGTACCCTCAAGCGGAGGCAGAGGTCCATGTTGGTGCTGACGGTGGCAACGCATTCACTGAGCTCATCTGTGACCAAACGGAAACGCTCTTTCAAAGTTGCTCCAACACGTGTATGGCAGTGAGAGGGACGACCTGGCATTAACTTCCGCTCTGTCCTACTCTGTCCTGCTCTGCCCTCCCTGGTGCGGATGAAAGCAACGGACCGAGACCCACTTTTTCAAGTGATCTCGGTTCGCTTCAGGTCTGAATACAAACAGCGTAGATCCGTACCAACAGCACAAATATCAAGAGCAGGAAGGCCGCTAGCGCGTAGCACTCGCATGCTTTTCTTCCTTTCCGGGTCTGTGCTCTGTGTGCCGCTCTGCCCTGGTCATTGCTGTCCAATGGGAGCACAAGCGTGGATGTGTATACTTGACTTGCAAAATGTACAAAATGTCTTAATAGGAACCGCACCAAACGAAAAGAACAATCTTTTTAGATGTCCAATTGGGAGCGGTTTGGTGGGAAGAATACAAACAGGTCAAGTTCTTATGAAAAAACGATGCTCCTGTGGTTCGCACTCCAATACAGTAGATGGCGGTAACGCGCTCTAAAGCTGGTGCCTCCCGCCGGAAAACGAAACAAGAACAAGTGCAGCGAGGTGTCGCCGCCACCGCGGTCCAACCACCTACAGCAGCTGGAACAGCAACAACAAGACGAACGAGACGACCCACTCGACCGTCTAGTTTTCGTTTGCGAATGCCATGGCGGCACCGGCCCAGCTCAAAGCAGTCCAGCATCACCTGCGGACCGCCCAAGAACACGAGAAGCGCGACCCTGTGGTGGCTTACTACTGTGAGTGTGCGGTGGCTAGGCTAACACTAGCTCAGCCTAAGCGCTAACTTTTCTTTGCCCGACTCCTTCACAGCACCGACTCACCCTAACCCCACAGCGAGACTGAAATTGATATGCTTTATCATCGTCGTCTCTGGCATTATCGTCTCTTTCCTTGTAGCCAACCCTCATTTTGGGTTGCCGGTGTGCCTAAGCCGAACCCAGCTCAGCCGGGTTGACTGTACCCTGAAGTGGTCGCGGGGCAACCGATTCAATCCGGCTGTGGTGGTTTGGGGCAACGTCAGTCCAGTAACTTTGTGTTTCCTCATCTTAACCTGACTTTAGCTTTGTTTCACATTTTCCCCTTACCCTTCACTTTGTATCCTAACCATTTAAACGCGTTAAACTCCTAAGCCCTTCTTAACTCGAACCGAACCTATTTTTTTTAGATGAGTCATTTGACCTCCTTACCTTAACCACAACCTTTTAGATTTGTGGCTCTCTAATCATTGAGTGGATTCATTTTGTTGGTCAAAATTGTTCAGCTGCACAATTGCTCAATTCTTAAACACACGAAATAAATGGGCTCATTTACGACACACGACTGACCGCCAGAAAGTTTAAAAAGTATGTCGTGAGGACAAGCGTACTAGGTAACTGATGCAGAAATACATTTTGAAACTGTGACGAGAAGGAACAGAGTAGCGCCTTCTGGGCCAACACTTTGAACGGCGTCCTTGAGTGCCTTGAAAAGGCGCCTTACAAATAAAATGTTTTATTATTATTAACACCGTCACGTCAAGAGTTGGCTGACTTTCACCTTCGCTCGCGGTACAATACGCGGCAGGATAACTAATGCGAGGTGGCGAGTCGCCGGTCACGGCCTAATAAATATTTCAATATGGTAAACGTACGTAACTTACTAACGTGCTCTTCAAATGGAGCTGCCTCGCCATGCCAAAAGAAACCAGATAGACGGCTTCGTCACGGCGGTGAGGTCAGCCGTGAGGAATGCGCTCCAGCTTGCTGGGAAAAAGCGTCGGCTCAGTTTCCGAGATGCGAGCTGTCAATTTCTTGCTCTGACTTGCAAGCAAAATTGAGAGACCTATCAAGTATTTACCAATAGAATGACAGCGTGACGCAGTGCAGTGCGTGTCTGTCTGTCCGTCCAAAGTACGCTCGCTTGTTTCTTCAACTTTTGCTTTCACCGTCTTGAGTCTTGTCGAGTGTTGAACTCTTTTATCTTTGGGCCGCGGACAGGCCGCCTGTACGCCATGCAGACGGGGATGAAGCTGGACAGCAAAACTCCCGAGTGCCGCAAGTTCCTCGTCAAGCTCATGGACCAGCTGGAGTCGGTGAGTCTCGTCCGTCCCCCTCGGTCCTTACGTAAAAGTCCGCCTATGTCATTTTGTATTTTCCAAAGTCAACGTTAAAAAATGCATTTCGAAGTTTCTTTCATCTTCACTTTTTTCCAAAATAGAAGCCGTGAGGATAGGAGTAGCAACACACACAATTGCGCACACTCTGAGTCAATTCCACGTCGGCGCTTGTGGCCCGATGGACGCGCTCGAGCCTATGCGAGGAAGCGCCAGAAAGCGAGATTGATTTGGGGGGGGGCGTTAGGACAGGAAGGGGGTGAAGCCCGGCGGCAACACGCAGTCTGATGTCATCAGCGGTGGCAAAAGCGCCTGCCTAACTTTTACGTGAAAGTTTATACCGCAAAGAAAACATTGCTCAAACTACTAATTCCGGTTCTTTACTAAAGTCAAACTAAAAGCGGCGACAAAAAAAAAAAAGCGTGACAACCGGAGGCGTCTTGATGACGCAGAGACGACTTGACGCCGTGGAGCTCGGCGGCGCTTTCCTCGCTCCGGGACACGAAAGCATGAAAGCAGCGGATGTAGGCGTCCTGCTGGCAAGTGTAATGATTCCCGAATGTGTTTGGCAGTAATGATCATCAGCTGTGTCTTCAGGTTCACTTGTCACACGTGGGCGGACGCTCAATGTGCTGACATCACAGACAGTTGATGCCAATGTCCAAAGTGTGAAAGGATGCTTAATTAGTGCCAGGCTGCGTGCAGCAGAAGACCCCATCCTCCCTCCCCCCTTCTCCCCTGAGGGAAAAGGCGCCACAGTGTCCAGAGGTGTGAAACGTGAGGGTCCGTCTGGTGCGCTACAGCCTGGTCAATCAACGCGCTCTTCTTTGAGCGAAACCCGAGACACAGTCTTTCCTTTATACTGCGCCTTCAGCAGGTACCTGCGTGCGCAGGTGAGAGGACAGTGGTTGTATTCAGGGCCCTCTGACCTGCTTCACAAAGTTTGCTTGAGGGCAAACTTGAGGCTTGTACTGCTAACCGCACTGGCCGCAAACAGGAAGTCAGCGTAAAAGGGCACTCGTGCCTTCATCGCCGCTGTGACCTTTTGTGGCAGATGAAGATGGAGTTGAGCGACAACGACTCCATCACTCAGGAGGTGGTGGGCAACGCCCACATTGAGAACTATGCCCTCAAGATGTTCCTGTACGCCGACAACGAGGACAGAGCGGGACGATTCCACAAGTAAGTTTGAGTAACTTTGAATTCACAACGTTGAGCATGTTGTGACGTCATTAAATGTTGCTCTGCGCAGGAACATGATCAAGTCTTTCTACACGGCCAGTCTGCTGCTGGACGTCCTCTCCGTCTTCGGAGAGTTGTCAGACGAGGTGAGCACTACTCAGGCGGCACTTGTCTTTGTTACTCACTCGTGTGCGTGCGACCGACATATAAGTCGGTCGGTCACCTTTGCTCTTTTGTGCTCGCGCTGCACAGGAAAAAGCGCGCGTTGTTTCAGTGATTATTAGTTCAACACAACTAAAGTTCAGAACACGCCTCGGCGGCACCAGCGAGCCGCTATTGTTCCTCAGTTGGACCCTGAGAAAACATTTGAGTGCGGCTTATCTCCTCAGAGCAGCACCGGGCCGTTCCGTGGACTCGCCACACGCCCGCGCGGCGACCTTGCTCGTAGCTGACATTCTGGCACCGTTGCAAACGTTACACCCGGGGGTATTAGAACCTTGTTAAAAGTTGACCAAGCACACTGTAAAACAACCCCCCCCCCCCCCAAAAAAAAAACAAAAAACAAAACTTCCCATCCACCACAGTGTTTATGACTCCCATTTTTTTTCTTCTCCATGACGTAGGGCGGGAAGCCGTCTCGATCGGGCAACGATGGAGCTTTTGTCTGTTTTCTTGACATCAAACTCTTGGTTTGCAAAACAGGAGTCAGCTTTTAGCGTGGAATTAGCAAATACGTGAAATCTAGCCACATTGCTAACATGGACAGTGACGTATGATTCTTTTTTCCCACCGACTGACTACCCAGAACATCCAGCACAGGAAGTACGCCCGCTGGAAGGCTGCATACATCCACAACTGCCTGAAGAACGGCGAGACGCCCGAGGCCGGCCCCACCGGCATGGATCTGGACCAGGAAGCGGGTGCGCCATCGCCGATAGCACGCGCGCCGGCTCGCTCTCTTGCTATCACTCGTGCGGGCGGCAGTCTTCGCCGAGGGGCAACGCATGTACGCCATTATCTTCTCTTTTATCCCCGTTTTTGATGTGCGGCGCGCTCCAGATGGCGATGAAGGTTTCTCGGGTCACGCCTTCTCGCAGGGTGGCTCCTTCCGAGCCTCCTCTGAGGACGCGGGCGGGGCCGCGGCGCCGGGCATCGGCTTCACGGCGGGCTCCGAATCGGGACCGTCGGGACCCCCCTCCAACTTCGGCAATGTCCACGTCCCCCCCGGCGCGCACGCTCCCGCCAACACGCCGGCAGGTAGCCAGGCCCACCTCAGCGAAGGGTCGGATGGTTGCTCACGCGTGTCGTGCCACTCGACAGATGCCGTCAAGCCGGTGCCGACGCCCAGGACCACCGCGCACGCCGCCGACCTCCCGACGGGCCAGCAGCAAGGTCAGCAAACGCCTGTCAAAATGCCCGCAGCGTAGCGACATACTTGAAACGGAGAGGACACGTGACACGCGCGTATGAGCCAGGTCGATGCTGCTCATCAACAAATCGGCGGTGCACGCAAAGCTCTCGCTGAAGGCCGAGCCATCGTGTTGACACGGGCGACCGGCGCCGCCCGCCTGATGCCTCCCCTTTCATTCAGCCCGTGCCCGAGTGGCAACCTCTTCCCCTCCCCCTAGGTGACGTCCGCCTCTCAGCCGAGGACTTCACCAAGGCCCAGAAGTACTGCAAGTACGCCGGCAGTGCCCTCCAGTACGAGGACGTGCCCACGGCTGTCCACAACCTCCAGAAGGCCCTCAAACTGCTCACCACTGGAAAAGAATGACTCCTTTGTCCGTCCGTCTGGCTGCGTCTATCTGCACCATCTCATCAGCTCTGCACGCACACACACACACATCCACGCACGCACACACACACACACGCACGCCGGCTGGCCGCCAGCAGCTTGGATGGAGACGGCAGCTCAACAACGGCTGCCTGTGTGCGCCCGCTCTAGGTCTCCATCTCTATTACGGAACGTGCTGAGGAGGTGACCGCTGGGCGGCACGTGGAGCTTCTTGCCCATAGGGGGCGCCGCGCGCGCCGCTCTTGTTTGTCAACACCCGAGTGTGACGTTAGCAACCGCACTGGCCACACTTCTCCCTCTTACAAGCTAACGACTTGCCGGCGTGATTTCTTTCCTTTCCTCTGCAGATGTTCCAAATAAATCCACTTGAGCGGTTTGTGTTTTGTCGTCGACCATTTGTTTGTTTGTACCTGGAAAATGGCGCGATGGCCACCACCGTGCTTGGCTTTCAGTGGCCACTGCAAATGACCTTTTGCAATTCTGTTCCAAAGGTTCCACCTTGCCCTAAATTGTTAGCAGGTTTTGAGTGTTTTTCAGTTCTCCGCAGGACGGGTTTGCCACCCCGCCCGGCCCAGATTGTTGCGACATGTTCCACACAGCCAGTAGTAGCTAGAAAATCTCCTCTCTGCGCTCGCCTGCTTTTTTTTTTTTCCACTCGCATCTAGACGTCAATGCTTTGCTCGACGATGGCGGTGTGTCTTCTCCGCGTTCTGTTCGATTCTCAGCGCCTCGGAACGTTTATTTGTGGCCGCCTTCTGACTTTTACCTTGGAACTACGAGAGGCCTCTAATAAGACCGAATATCTGTTTGGATAACAGCTCAAGCTATCGAGAAAGGCCGTCTAGAACCGATTTGAGCCACTTTGTGTGCAGACTGTGATCGAATGGAACTCATTTGTTGTCCTAAGTACTAATGTGTGCTCTGCTCACTCGCAGTCGGGTGGTCGAGACCAGCGAATCAAACGCACCCTCCAGCCAGAGGCGCCTTGGTATCCCTCCCCTTGCTCGGCCCCCTCCCCACTTTTCCCCCCATCTTCACAGCTTGGCTCTGTGTGTGTCTGTGTGTGTGTCTGTGTGCGTGCGCGCGCACGCACGCATGCATGCATGTGCATTTGGACTGAAGAGTCCGACAGAAAGTTTTAGAAGAAAAGTGAGGAGGAGGAGGACCACGCTGTGTTTTGGAGGTGAAATGTGGCAGGACAGGAAGCGGCACTAGACATGTAAGTTTCTCTTGGTTACTCAACGCTTGATTTGAACAAAGATGTGTGTTGACTTTTTTTTACTAAACTTCATTTCATTGGCTAGCATTCTTTATTGTTTTGGCGGGAGTAACTCCTAATACTGTCGCACAACTTTTGGGACTCTTGAGACTCACACGCAAATGATTTCGTGACACTTCTACTTGATATTTGAAAAGATGAAAGAACAAGAGTGTCTGATCACAACTTCTCACCGTTCAATAAAAGTTGCCTGACTTTTTTTTAGTGTGTGTATGAAGGGGGGGGGGGGCTCCATGTTATAATTAAACATTTAACGGGTTACATTTGATTGCCGTTGTTTTTTTTGTTAAAGATTTGAGCCGAGCGTGAGCGGCGTGGTATCATCGAATGAGCTTGCAATTAAAAATGCTTTTTTGGGGTGGGGGGGGGGGTTGGCTGATTTCCAGCACAGGCACAGTGTGTACATGCCGATGTCGGAGTCGAATAGGCGACTGCGAGCGGCGGCTGTCAATCGCGTCCTTTTGGGGCGGGTCGTGGGCGGACAAAGATTTCTCTTGTTTGAAGGTCACCACCGCTTGACATATTCCACTCGGGAATATTCATCAAGTACGGGCGGCTTGATGTTATTCTAATGAGCCTCATGAATATTCAAGAAGCACGCACAATAACGTCCCTGCGTTTCTCCTCAGGGTGGCGAGCTGCCGAGTGGACGGGGCTGGGAGGCCCGCGGTCATCCTGATGTGGGCGGGGCTTCATGCGTACGGTAAGACGCTCGTATGGACAAGGGCCCGAGAATGTGTAGGGGCACACAGGGACCAAATAACCTCTCGACAAGCGTGCATTCGCACCTGTCGACACAAGCCCTGGGCACAAAATGGTTCCGAATGAGCTCCGAACCCAAAACCGTTACGCCGACCTAACAGCTTGGTTCCCTCGATCGTCGGTCCCAAAGCTTTTCTAGGCCCATTGCCAGATTTCCTTTGACACCGCGACTTGTCACGCACGTAATCCCCAAGTGATAGGTCATCAACATATGGATCACGCTTGCGTGTACAAATTCTGTTGAACTTTAAATGATAGCCAGTGCATAAAGGTTTTTGGGGCATCGTACATCGTCGCTAATCCGCCCAGACGAGCTCGAAGAATAAACTTGAACACAAATCTACTCCCTGCGTGAGCGCGCGCGTGCGTGCGTGTCTGTAATATATTTTCCATACCCCTTCAGCAGCCTCTGGCCAAGTACACTCGTAAAGTTCCCAGAAGTGCGTGCGCGCGCACGCGCACGCACGCACGCACGCACGCACGCACACACACACACACACACACACACACACACACACACACACACACACACACACACACACACACACACACACACGCTGCGCATTTTGTATGTGTGTGTGTGTGTGTGTGTGTGTGTGTGTGTGTTGGGTGGAAAGAACATTGGCCACATTCACGCACGCACAATTGCTCTCCTCACACTCCTAGGGGAGTGTTAAGACCCGCCCACTGCGTTAGAGTTGCAAGTTTCATTTTTGAGACAGTGCCTCTGACAACACGAGGTGACATTACCCAAAACGCAAACGCACGCACGCAATAACACACGTTGTTATGTGGGAGCATTTATCCCAGCTTCTGCTGCAAATTTCTATTTTGTATTTTTGTGACCATGCACAATATGGTGATGTCACTCTGCTCGCAAGCAAGCCTACCTCCTTGCAGCTGTTTGCTGACGTTCACGAATCCCTCGGTCGCGGCGCTCCCCCCTCGCCTCTCTGAGAATCGAGTAGGATTGAGATGCTCGTTGCCACGGCGACATGACCCCTCTGAGGCCGTCCAAACGCGTGACGAGCTGAGGGCGACTGACTCACCTTATGTTGGTACGTATGTGCGTAGGTACGTATGTGCGTAGTTACGCACGCGTAAGGTGAGTCGCCTCGCCCTGGCTGCCCCTGGTAGGTTGACATCGTAGTTTCACACCACTGGAGCGCCAAGTGGTGTCAATAATCCGCCTGCTGGAAGCGCTTTGAGTGTCTGCTTGTATAGAAAGGCGCCAATGCATTATTACGATTATGATTAGCCTCTCGGACTCCTTGCGTCACCCAGAAGTGAGCGTTGCTAGCAGCAAAGTCATTCAAATGTTTGTGTAAACATGCCTTTCATAACAGGATCAATTATAAGAAGTGTCTTAACGTACACGCACGCACGCACGCACACGCGCGCGCGAGCTTAGCCTGTACCGCATTAGCATTTAGACGAGGACACTCGTGAGGCGCGCGCACACACACATGCATGCATGCACGCGCGCGTCGCTAATTGTTTGTCATTGTCATCATAAGCACGTGTACTCGAATGGCACGCACACGTGCCCACAAACAGCCCTGATTTGTTTTCTAATCACACGTTGTAAATGTAATCACACTTCCTTGCATGTCTGTGCATGTGTGCACGGCAAGAAGCATTCTTTTTTATTTTTACAGTGCATGGGAGCGTCTGCAAGTGTGCGAGGCCCAACTCCAGTTTTCTTGCAGCTTGTTTCCTACTCTACTTCTGTCACCGCTTATCGTCCTCTCTTTATGGTTTTCTTGTCTCTGGTCTTATGATGTTCTAGTTTTCTTGTGTATTTTAGTCTTAGTCTAGTTTTATAGTGCTGTCCATTTTAACTTCTGGTCTTTTTCATGTGTGTTGTTTCTGGAATGCAACTTGTCATGCCTGTGCCCCCCCCCCCCCCCCCCCCCCCCTATACAGCTATCGGATGCGAGTGGTCCAAGTGCGGATTCGTGTCGACGGAGTCCGAGGGCCGGCTGACGTCCCCGTGTTACCCGAGCAAGTACGGCAACTCCCAGAGTTGCCGGTGGAGCCTGCGAGCACCGCCGGGCTTCGTCGTGCAGATCTCATTCGAGGACTTTGAGCTGGAGGAGGCGCCAGGATGTATCTACGACCGGCTCACTGTCGCCGCTGGCAACGGCAAGGTTAAGTTCTGCGGTCTAACGGCTGCCGGCCTGGTTCTCAACTCCAGCGGGAGCATCATGGACCTGGATTTCACTTCTGACTTCAGCATTCAGAAAAGAGGCTTCAGGATCAGCTTCAGACATGGTAAGTCGCCACGGCAGCTCGGGAGCAGCCTCTTTCTGCATCCTCGCTTGTTTTCTCTGCCCATGGGTAGTCGCCGTGGCATTGAGAAATCAGAAGGTCAGTGTCGCTGGCGGCAACGTGCCGGGGGCCCGAGTGTCAACTTCCGTTGCCGTGCCGATGCTGCGTCACCTAACTCTGTGCTTGGAGATGGAGCGAAGTGGGCCTCCGCAGCAGGTACGTACCACGGCGAATCCCACCTTTACGGATCGGCAACAAAGGCGCAGACGTGGCACTCGGACTGTCCCGACGGCGTGACGCGCAGGTGGAGTGGATCTTCACGTACAGTGACGCCGACGGCGAGACGGCGCTGGCGCTGGGAGCGCACCAAGGCCGCGTGGAAATGGTGCTGGAGGGTGTGACGTGCTCGCTGGACTCCATTGCGACGGCGGCCGACTGGACCTCCTCTATGGCAGGCTTGTGTGTGCTGTGGGCCTCGTCCAGCGGTCGCGTAGGCGTCTACTTTGACGGCAACCACTGGGCCAAGACCTGCTCGGACTCCGCCGGGCGCTCCGTTTCGGGCGGCGGCACCTTTCGCCTGGGAGGTGAGACGGTTTTCTCTCGCACAGGTGTTCACTGAATCTGAACCCTTTGACGCAAATGTTAAAGAGGCCGAAACCAGACTAACCGTACGGGAGGGGGAGATCGGTCAAAAGGGCAGAGGCGAGTCTGGAGCTGGCCGGCCAGCTGGCCGGCCTTTAAGCAACTCTACAATCTGGGATTCCAGGCTTGACCCTGTTCTGTGTACCCCCCCCAACAAGAGCACTAACGTGAGCTGTCGTGTGTGTGACCCAGGGCCGAGCAGCTTTCGGGGCAGCGTGTACAACGTTCGCCTTTGGGACTACGCCATGACGGTGCAGCAGCTCAACGCGCTCACTTGCCACGCGGCCGGAAACGTCATCGACTGGGACAACAGCTTCTGGGACGTGCCCCCTGGCCTGGCCCGGACGGACGGCACCCTAAGCTGCAGTGAGTCCTATTTATCTTTTGTCTCGCACGTTTGTCCCCGCAGTGGTTTCTCTCTTTTGACTTCCTCATTTTTCTTTCGTGTCTCTCCATTCTTGCATTTGTTTCGCTCTCGCCAGAGTTTCTCTTCGATTCGGCGGGTGACTCGCTCGCTTGTCGTTCTTTTTTTGTTTTTGCTTCCCACGAGTGTCTCTGGCGTCTCTCCCCGACAGTTTCTCTCTTGTCCGTCCTGCTCTGGCGACACGGCGCAGCAATGAAGTCACTTTGCCGTCCGAGTAAAAGCAGCATGGAAAATCAGGAGCGCATTCCTCTCGGATCCGCTCGCTTCTTTGTTCCGTCCTTTGGTTCCTCGTCTTCTTTGTTCGCTTCCGTGTGCGCTTTCTCGTTGTTGTCTTCTCGGTATATTTGTTTGCCAGTTGCTTTCCAGGAACGCCTCCTTGCTAATTCCTCCCTTTCCTCTGGTTTGTTTCTTTGAGCGCCTGTTTGTTTGCTCCTCTGCTTGCTTGCTTGTTTATTTCCCCCCGGTTGAGTGTTTTTTTCACGAGTTGCTTTGTTTGTTTCCTCATGGCGGCTTCCGCCTCCAAATGGAAGCAGCGAGGAAAATGACTTGAACATTCCGCTGGGCAGCTAAGCTAATGGAGTCCAGCTGCTCCCTTGAATTCTCACCAGACGATGTGCCGCTTGTGTGCGGACGTGCAGACGCGCACGCCAACATGTAACGCGCGCGTGCGCGTGTGTGTGTGCGCGCGCGCGTGTGGCCTTAAAAAGATGAAGAAAGAAATCATGTCTTTGTCATTTTATGCCAAAAGGGGTGTTCATTTCACGTTTGTCAAATGATCAAAAATGAAAAAAAAAAAACTCCAATTACATTTCAATTGCTTTGGCCCCTTTCACTTATCAAAAGACAATGCCTTAGTCACAACAAGTTGAGCCGGCTCAAGCAAGCAAAGGGCAAAGCTGACAACAGCGAGCGCACCTATGTAAACTTGCCGACTGCCGCGTTCCGTCGGCGAGGATGCCCTTTGAGCACGCGACGAGTACCGTGTCCTTCTTTTCCCGCTTAGGCATCTCCCTGCCCAGCGACGGCTCCGTCCACGGCAAATGCGACTCCTCGCGCCCGGGATGTCCAGGTAAGAAAAAGGAAGCGGACGCCAGCAGCGTGAGCGCCGCGCAGCCACGCTGGGGAGGGCGCTCGCTTTCACCCTTGTCCTGCGGTACACTGGATGCCGGGCGAGCGTGCGAGGGTGTCTGCGTGATGAAAAACAGCCCACGTTGGTCATCCCACTTGTCTTGTCTCTCCCCTTGCGACATTCCCGCAGCCGCTTCTTCTCCCGCTGGCTCCACTAACACCACCCATGCTACTAATGCAACACACACACACGGTAGGTAACGCATGCACGCGCCTAGCGCCACGCCACCCCCCTGTCTTCACCTTTTACCTCCTTTGTACCACTTTTCCAGCAGATGTTGAGGATCTTTTTGTTTTGCTCTTACCTCACGACCTTTCTCTCTCTTCTCAAGTGTAAATGGAATTTTGATTCTGGGCTCATGTGAGTAAGATTGGCAAGTCACTCGCCTACGTGCGGGCTCCAAAAGAACGATCGTGGGAATGGCTTGCTGACCTCCATCCACTTGGCTTCAATGACACAATGTTGACGCAGCAGAGTCTTTGTGGTGACCAAATGATAGTCTGTTTTTGATGGCTTTTGTTGACTTCTTCCTCCTGTGACCAGTGTACGTGCAGCGGGACAGGTATGGAAAACATGAGGTTGCGTCAGTATCGCCTGGCCCCTGGACGCGCAGCGCCCGGCCCCGCTTTGTCTCCACACCGGCCGCAAAGACGAGTTCCGGTGGTCCGGGACGCCGAGGGAGGAGGCACGCTGGTGTTTTTGGATTCCCCAAAGTACCCCCTCAGGAATCACCCCACTCACGGCACGTGTCTGCTCGCCCCAAAAAAGAAGCCACAACCTCCTCCACACCAGCCCCCCCTGGGCTGCCTGCCTTCCCACGACGATTGTCGGGTGGGCGGCGGCGGCGGCCCTTCCTGGCATTGGTCTCCACGCCGCTCAGGAAGCGTCCGGGCGGCGGTCGCTCACCTGCCGCCGCTACGGGAGCCCAGCCTGAGCAGCAAGCCACGGCCATCGTCGCTAAGCCTCTCGTGTCCCGAGCTAACTCCGTCGCTGGAACAGAAAGCGGAGCTCTCAGCCGGTGGGACGGAGCTTCAACCGTCCGGAGGTTTTCAAGCAGGACCGATCGCACGAGCGCCATTGACGCTTTTGTCCTGCCGCATTCGCTGCCTTTTTTTCTCCACGACTGGCCGCCCAGAAGCTCCTTGGCTGCTTTGACTGCTCCGTACATCTTAACTCCGCCCTCCCGTCGTCCGGACCGCCTCGGCCAAATACACGCCGGCATCCACGGTTCTTTCCCGGCTACGCCGAGCGGGAGCTTCGGAACTTCTCCGGCCATTGAATCGGAAAGAGCGACGAGAGCGCCAATCGATCAACTGACGGCAGCATCGGGCCGAGAGCCTTCGCTTCCTCTTCCCGCGACCGGCAGGGAGGCTGCGCTTGTGCCGCGGCGAGCCACCGCTTCCTCAGATGCTGGCCGGTCACTTTCCCATTTGTCAAAGGCACTTCCGGAGATGCAGGAGGCAGGGCCGGGACGGACGACAGCCTTTCGCATTGACTCCGCCTCCTACCGGCGTGGTTTGGCCATCCTCCCCAAACCTTCTCCACTTCCTCCTCTTTGGCATCAAAGCCCTCCTCTTCCTTATTTGACTCCTCTTTATCATGTAACCAGACCCCTTACCGCCAGGAATTCTCCCCTCCCTCTCTTGACTCCTGGGTCTTTGTCACCGCCTCTTCCACCTTTAACTCCACCTCTCCATCCTCCTGCGATCATCCCGCCCCCCGCACTACGCCCGCCCTCGGCGAGCGTTCCCGCCCTCGCATCGGTCACGCCTCCGAGCGCCGTCTCGTCCGCCCCCCCGCCGCCGAGCCCTATCCACGCGCGGCGTCCCCATAACAACACGGCTGCGAGCCTGTGGGGGGCGTTTCCATGCAACCACGGCCGTGACTGGACGAGGGACAGTAGGTCCTCATGACCCATTATCATTGTAATCCTTCCAATCAAGCTTTGAATTGATTTGGCCTTTTTAGTTGGCGCTTTGTGGGTGGTGTGACAGCTGTCTGTCAATCAACAGAATGGGCTGAATCTTTTCGCTACCGTCGACGTCGTACCACTCCTTCTCGTCTCCTTCTCGACTGCTTGTGTAGCTGCTGTAGAATGATGCTGGTGTGACATGCGGTGGCCCAAAGCAAACTTAGCAGCAGCTGTTTTGCAATAACCCAACAATCTTGGTGGAGTTGTGAAATGTCAGTCAAGTCCAACCAAGTCTTTTGTGTGCGCAGAGGCCTCATTCTACAGGCTGGCTTTGGCGGTGCACGATGGGAGCTCAACGCTGACTGGCGCAGACGTGGAGGAAGCTGTGGCCTCTTGGGTAAAGTTGCCGTTGAGCCACCCACCTGCGGTGGAGGCTAATGTTAGGCATACGCTAATGCCGGCTAATGCTAAGGGGATGCTTTGTTGGAGTGGGGCGCCCACTACTGTTAATGCTAATATTAGATGCGGGCCGATGCGTACGTCAGGTGGATGCGAACGTAGGCTAACGCTAGCGTGTGTTTTTGTCACGTCAGCTCAATGAAACGTTCCGCAACTGGACTCGCGCCCCCTCCGTGGACTCGCTCAGGTGAGTAGTGGAAGCTTAGCGGAGGACGAGATGTCAATGGCGTGTGCGTGGCGCACTAACCCGGACTTTTCATCTCCCCACACGCAGCGTCCGGCCCGAAGGTCACTCCAGGTCAAAGCCCTTTCCCGTCAGGTTAAGAGTCACGGTCACGACGTTGTTGTGCGCCGTTCACGTTGAGCCGGCGCTGTCCCGTAGCTTCCTGTGTCGCGCGCTGCTGCGCCACCACGACATCGCCGACGACCTCTCCCGTGTCCCGGCGGAGGTCCGGGACAGAATCTCCGGTGGCGAGCCTCGCATCGGCGCCGGTCTGGAGCTTGACGTGCACTCCGTTCTCGTCAGCCCCATGGGTAAGAGCGTTAAACACGCTGCCGTTGACGGCTTTGACTTCTTTCCTTCTTTGTTCTTGTTGGTGGTGTTTTGTTCCTTCCATCGTCCTGACTGACGGGAACATAACGTTGCTGTCGTTCCTTTTCCCGTCTTGCCAGAGAACTGCCCCGAAGACGAGGCGCTTCACTACCGGTGGCCCGAGAGCCGTCCCAGCGCAGCTCACTTTTTGCCTTGCTTCCCCAACAAGGAACAGAGCGCCACCCGCAGCTGGTAACAACAAATGCACGCATGCAGGCAGGCTAGCAGGCAGGCAGGCAGGCAAGCAAAAGCCAAAAAACACTCTGACATAAAAAGGACACATGCCTCTCTTCAAAAGCAACAAGTGTTTACTGTCAGTTCCATACAATATTTGTTTTGACCTCTCTGCGCCAATCCAAATTTAAGCCCAGCAAGAAACAAATGATGGCCCCAATGTCATCTTTCCAACACAATGTCACGGCCAACTTTATTCGGACGCAAGTCTGCCCGACGACAGGTCGGTCTGCATGCCGACCCGTAGAAAGACGAGGCAGGATGTGGCGTGGAGGTTCTGGCTAGCCCGTCTGTCTTTCTCTCCTCAGCTTGATCGACTTTGACAACTTTTTGTCTGTCTGGTCACCCGCCGACTTCAGCAATTGCACAGACATCGACGGCATCCGCGTTTCGGCAGGTAGTCCCCCCCCTACCCCCCGTTTCCCCACCCCCATCGGCGTTCCTAATCAACGGCCTGGTCTCGATTCCAGACAACGCGGCCGATGTGGCCGTGCAGCTCGCTGCCATCACCGACAACCGTCTGTCCCGGGAAGAGGTGAGCTCGCCTTCACGCCGCCGCCGGCCGGCCGGGCCTGACTTTGTGTGCGCAGGTGTCCAAAGTGGTGAGCAAAGTGCAGGAGCTGGTGGATGTGGCCAACATCAACACCAGCTTGGCCTCCACCGTAGTCACCATCATCTCCAATGTGATGAACAGCCCCCACAGCGCACTGGCACCCGCCTCGGACAGGTACCTCCCAACCCCGGCAGGCTGGCCCGGGTCCAGACACACAGTATTCTGGACGACATTCGCCTCGTACCTCGGAACCCCGCTGTACTCGGCCGTGCTGCGGACCCGAGTGGACCCGCGACGGTGCCGAGCAGGCGTGTTGACGCTGACTCGTTGTCAGGGCCTTGAAGGCGGTGGACCGTCTTTTGGACAAGTTGCAGTTCAAAGGCTCCAGCGTGAGCATCGGCTCTAGACGCCTGGCTTTGGGGGTGTCTACTTTCAACGCGTCCGCCTTCAACGGGACGTCCTTCAGCGCCTTCATCCCTGCAAACTCCACCGACCCTCAGGTGAGAGCGACCCCCCCCCCCTCACCCAACACCACCACCACACACACGCACACCATTGTGGCGGCATTGACAGCCTGACTGGCTTTGTGTTTGGCCCCGCCGCCTTCAGATTGACTTTGAGTCGAAGCAAATGGACTCCTTGGCTCAAGTGGCGCTCCCGGCCTTGCTGCTGTCAGGGGTGGAGTCTTCGGTGCCGACTCGCATCAACTTCCTGTTCTTCGGCGCCACCGGCCTCTTCCAGGTCACATTTCCACCCTCACGAGTGGGCGCAAAAGGCAAGCGAGCACTGTGGAGCTCTTGATTGTCACGCCCACCATGTCTTGTCTCAGCCGGAGCAGGATGGCCGCGCTCTGATCAGCTACGTGGTGGCGAGCAGCATTGTGAACCGCAGCGTCAGCAAGCTGAAGGAGCCCGTGGAGATCCGCATCTCTCATCTGGCGCCTCAAGTCAGTAGCCCTCTTTCTCTTCTTTCCCCCGAACGAGCGACTGACCGACCGACTGAGCGTTCATCTCATCTCCTCTCCTCCTTCCAGACCGTCCTCAGCCCTGTCTGCGTTTTCTGGGACTTCAGCATGAACGGTCAGTAATGAGGAGGCGGCGGAAAACTGGGTGGAGAGCCGAACTGATAGTGCGATCACGGTGTGCTTTTGCTAGCTGGCGCCGGAGGCTGGAATGGCGACGGCTGCCGCGTGTCTGCAGAATCGGGTGTCAACAAAACCGTTTGCCTGTGTGACCACCTGACCCACTTTGGCATCCTTATGGTGAGTTCTGCGCCCTGCTCACGCTTTGCCCGGTTCGAATGAAGTCGAAGTGGGTGTACCGCGCTTGTCTAGGGCCGCCGTGGCAAACGTCTCCTCTTTGGGAAGTGTGATGTGACGGCAAGCGTTTTTGTGAAGGAACCCGATTGTGATGTTCAAAATCGGAGCCCCTTTCCTCAGCTCAGCGCTTCCGAGAGAGTCAGTCCGTCTTTGACAGCCCCTTTCCTAAACTTTGCGCTTCCGATAACAGCTGGCTCAGCCATCTGTTGTCTGGTTTGAGTGGAAATCCACTCCTGAAGTGGTTTGCGCTGATGTGTTTTTTTGTTTGTCTTAGGACATTTCCGGAGTGTCTCCGCACATCGACCGGCGTAACAACCGCATCTTGACCTTCATCACCTTCATGGGCTGCGCTGTGTCAGCCGTCTTTTCGGCCGCCACGCTGCTCACCTACGCCGCCTTCCAGTGAGTTGCCGAGCTCCGCCTGCCCGTAGCACACAAAGTCGGCATTCACGCGCATTCAAACTACCGCTGCTGCTTCTTGCCCTTATTTCGGACGCGAACGCCGCTCGGCATATGGTGGTGCGTCTAAATTGGGTCTCGGGCCGAGTATCGCGAGTTGGCGGGAGGTTAGGCATCTCAAACAAGCACCTGATGCCTGCACTTTAGAGGGAAAGGTTGACGCGACTTCCCGGGACTTTGCAAGCGCAACCTCGTAAGCTCGCACTCGGCGGGTCTTCCGTCGAATGCCGCCGCGCCACGTTTGACTCGAGGCTGTTGCATTGTCCCGGACTCGAGCGTGCCCGCCCGTCTTGTGCAGGAAGTTGCGTCGAGATTACCCGTCCAAGATCCTGATGAATCTCAGCGCGTCGCTACTGCTCCTCAACATGAGCTTCCTGCTCAACGGCTGGCTGTCGTGGCAACGGAGCGAGGCGCTGTGCCTGGCGGCCGCGGCGCTGCTTCACTACTTCCTGCTGACATCCTTCACGTGGATGGGCCTGGAGTCGGTGCACATGTACATTGCGCTGGTCAAAGTGTTCAACACCTACGTGCATCGATACATCCTCAAGTTCTGCCTGCTGGGCTGGGGTGAGTCTCTTCTGGCCTGTGCCATTTAGTTTGTCGCCCTGATAAGCAGCCGCAGGCAGACAGGCACGCGCTTGAATTTTGAGCTTCATTTCACATTGTGGCCTATTTTTGAAATGAGTCAGAGGAGAACGCCACAACCCGGCACACTCGAGTAAGAAATTGACTTGTGGGCTGGCGTGCACTAGTCAACTTTTTCCGCGCACTCCTTCTCAGGGCTCGAAACTAAATGGTCCAATATGGCCTCGCCTTGCTTTGCCTGTCAGCCTACCCCCTCCAGCGGGGGCCACAACACCGGCGTGCGCCGTCATTCTCTTGCGCTTACAGGCCTTCCCGCCGTGCTCGTGGCATTGGTCCTGGCCGTGGACAAGCGCTCGTACGGACCTCAGGAGTACGGCGGACACTTTGGCGGCGACGGATCGTCACAGTTGTAAGTTTGGATGGACGCGAGTCCGGTCCTCCAGAAGCCCTATCCTGCCCGTTTTATAGATGTTTCCCGTATTCCAGTGGTCGGGATGGTTATCACACTCGTCTGACGCGGGAAAACAGGCAGGAGAGTGGCTCTCGAGGACCGCAAAGGAATTTGGATGTCATCGAGACATTGAGATAAGGCTAAGATATTGTTCGCTGGTAGGCCATGAAAATCAATTGCTGCAGTCTTGATTCATTTGTACAATTAGTTTGCCACTGATGTCGCTGAGTTAGAATACAGCCCAAGATTATCAAATTTGTGAAAGCATGGGGAGGGCGCACGAGGCGCCACCGGCTCTCCCTTGACACACGTGTTCTCTCCTCAGCTGCTGGATCCGTAGTGCTCTGGTGTTCTACACGGCGTGCGTGGCCTACTTCTGCCTGGTCTTTCTGCTCAACGTGGCCATGTTTATTGTGGTCATGCTGCAAATCTGTGGGCGCAACGGCAAGCGCGGAAACCGCACGCTGCGACAGGAGGTGCTGGAGCTGACGCGCCGCCGCTGACGCGCCGCCGCTGACGCGGTGCCGCGTCTGAAGCAGGCACCGCTGAAGCAGGCACTGCGCTCGCCTCCTTGTCAGATGCCTCGTTCCCGTGGTAACGGAGATTGTGCGGCTCTCAGGTGGTCCGCAACCTTCGCAGCGTGGTCAGCCTGACCTTCCTGCTGGGGATGACCTGGGCCTTCGCCTTCTTTGCTTGGGGCCCGGTCAGCCTAATCTTCGTCTACCTCTTTGCCATCTTCAACTCGTTGCAAGGTGACACCACTCCACTCGGGCTGTCCCGTAGAGACAAAATCAAATCATGAATGCAGCATGACAAGCGGGACTCACGGCTGCTTCTTCTTCTTCTCCTTGTGCTGAATGCACACGCAGGACTCTTCATCTTCTTTTTTCACTGCGCCCTCAAAGAGAATGTGCAGAAGCAGTGGAGACGCTCGCTTTGCTGCGCTCGCTTCAGACTCTCGGACAACTCCGGTAACCTCCGAAGCCTCCGTCGTCATCATACACACCTTCACCGTCGTCAAGTCCTGCGAGGAACTTCTTCCGGGACCTTTGTAAAGATGGAAAATGATGGAAATGTTACAATATGCCGCGACTTTCACGTGGGTCTTTTCCTCCCCGCGTTCCAAGCAGCGTCTCGGATAGGCGTGCATTGCATTTATGGGAAAACGTGTCACCGACGGACGGACGGACGGACGGGGGGGGTGTCGGGGCTCACTTGACTTCACTGTTTTGTCAGACTGGAGCAAAACGGCAACCAACAACACTAAGAAGGCAACGTCAGAGCAGGCCGCCCAGTCCTTGTCGTCGGGCTCCTTTGGCTCCAGCGCTCCCCACTGGACCTCCAAAGCCAAAATCTCACTGACACCTTTCAGCAATTCAGGTACGTCTCTCTCTCTCTCGTTGTCTCACGCTCTGTCACTCTCGCGCAGACACGCATTTACAATGAATATGGCCGTCTTGGACTGTTGAGATAAGATTCCAGTGAATTGACATCCAACTAATGGAATGAATGATCAGCTGTTTGGTGAATCAGAAACAACAACCTTCTGTATATGTGTGACCATTTGCGAACAAATTGTACAAATGGACGGACAGCGAATACAGTATGTAGTATGTGTTGTGAAGTTGTTTCTGATCCTCGTTGGGTCCTACCTCTCTTTGTGAAGGCAAGCCGCAAAAGTTGTTTAAGTTCATCGACACTTATCGTAGACGACAGTTTCTCGCCCCAAATCTGCAAAGACGTTTTTTGGAGTCTTTGCTAGTGCCACGGCTGGTTGCCCGATCGCTATGCTGCTTCTACAGCACGACTACCTGCCTGCCGGAGTGAGATTTCCAACACCTCCCCAACCGATATGGAGTCGTGCTCACCCGTTTGCATCGTCTTTGTGTCTGCAGAGAAGCAAAATCAGACCGGGCCCCTTTCCTCTAAGGCGCAGCCCATCATGTCGTCTTCATCAGTCCTTCCCGTCGGCCAGATGATTGACAAGGTCAAAGGTTACTGCTCAGCGCACACCGACGGCTTCTAAAAGCACACGCAAGCCCCGCCCCCCGTCCAGACAACCACGCCCTACCGGACTATCATGATGTTACAGCCAACTGGAAGCGGCGACGTGGCGTGAGCGAGCGCCAAACAAATTCTTCAGCAGCGTCCAGATACTGCCTCGCTAAAACATTATGCTAAAGCAGTATGCTAAAGCATTATGTTTGATACTGCCGCATAGAAATAAAGAAGACAATTTTCATTTACTCAACTGTTGTCTCCATTTGGACCGTGTCCAAAGCCACACCTGGCCACCACCGAGCGCCGCCCCTGACAGGGATAACAATTAGGGGAGAGAAATGAACAACTGCAAGTTGGTCTATATTCTCCTTTTTCTATGATTTTCAAAGTCAAAGTCTGCTTTATTGTCAATTCCTTCACTTGTCACAGCAGCGTACAAGAGTGCAAGAATACAAGAGACAAATGCCAAATGTAAAAATGGATAAATAACAGACAAAAGTAAAATCTGAAAAGGAACCACACAAAACTAAAATAATCAACTCCGCTTTTGGTCCGGACCAAACAAGCGGACTAAAATACTCTTGTCTGGTCTGAATAAACCCCGAGATAAGATATCCTTAATAAGATAACAATAAAAATATTCTTAAGGTATATACATACAGACAAGAAAGACAAAATTATTACACGTACTAAGAACGGTGTCGAACCAGCTCCTCTTGAATATGAGGCGAGGGCTCTTGTAACTCTGCCGTTATGTCGACGGATATAGACAGTTTTTTTTTTTTTAAGCTTTTTTAGCGTTATTGACTTGTCACAGTCGTGACGCGGAGATGCCGTCAATGGGCGGAACTTCCGCCGAGATTCAAATCCGTAGGCGCAGCTCGCAACACGGAAGTAGGAAGTGGGAGAAAAGAAAATGCGCAAAAACGGGGGGGGGGGGGCAACGAACGACGACGTCGAATTCGGCGTCTGCTGCCAGCCACAAATGCCCGAATTTCGACAATTTTCCCTGGTCAACGGCTGTAAATGATTGCGTTGATTGTCACGTGCCGCGGAAATGACGTCAGTAGGCGGAAGTCCCGCCAAGATTCAAATCCGTGGGCGCGGCTTTCAACAGGAAGTAGGAAAGAGCGAGACTGCAATGGGCAAGCAACACAGAGCGGTTATTAACACGACGATTAATGAGGGAGGGGGGGGTATACGTCGAATTCGGCGTCTGCTGCCTGCCACTAATGCCCGAAATATCTTTATTTTCTGCTTATAACTGGAACGTCTAGAGCGTACACGGTAAATACGACTCATTGTGTTTAAAGAGATTTACTTTTTGTGTAGTTTGACTAAAGTCGTCGATGTAGCTAGCGTTCACATAGCAATAGCAATGTGTAGCTGTGTAGCTAACCCTAGCTGAAACGTAGTTGTATCTGTGAATGTCGGTTGAGGCTAAATGCTAATCTTCTATTTTATTCCTTTACATTCCACGGTGTTTGTTGGCTGTGTTTTCCACTGTAAGAAGAATAAAAATACAAATCAGTTGGCGGCTCGCATCATTCACCAGGAGCCACAATGGTTGGACGTTGGCGAAGACTTCTCAAGTGAGTAACCCTTTCTTCCTCTATTTATGTTAAACACCTCCTATTAAAACTTCCACTGGCTGCAGACAGCCGTGTTTGATCCACCAACAGTATTGCAACTTGCAATTAACTCCTAGTGTCCTTCTCATTAATATGGAATGGGAGCAAATCCAAATTTGCCTGAGAACAAAAATAGATGAAATAAATTAAATAAGTCTTACTTGTTCCCATTAAGTAAATTAAGTAGGTTGTCTTCCCATTCCTTTTCAAACAAGTAAAGCCTGCCCATTTTGTGTAGTAGTTTTTGCGTCTATACCTAGTATTTATACAAAATCAAAATTTAAATGACTTTATTCATTCATTTATTAATTCAAAAAATCCAAAGTTGTGTTGTGTAATTCACAACAAGTCTCATGTCAAAATAAATTAAATAAGTCTTTTTCCCACTCCTTTTCAAACAAGTAAACTCTGCCTATTTCGTGTGGTAGATTTTCTGTTTATACCTAGTATTTATACGTCATAATTTAAATTATCATTATCAAATATTCATCCATTCAAAAGATCCAAAGTTGTGTGTACCTATGTGTAATTCAGAACATATCTCGTGTTACTCTACTCGCTCTTATCAACTTCTATCAATTTAACTAAGCGTTTAATACGTCCTCAGGTCTCATTCAAAAGATCCAAAGTTGTGTGCGCTATCTGTAATTCAGAATAGATCTCGAAAACTTGACTTGACTTGACTTGTTACTCCACTCGCTCATATGACCAACTTCTATCAATTTAACTAAGCGTTTAGTACGTCCTATCAGATCTATAGTCAAGATTTGGCACCATCATGTGGTGAAATTTTGAATTGCAGCACATCCAATTTTGCCTCGGAATAAAAATAGATTAAATAAGCTAAATAAGTCTTACTTTTTCCCATTAAATAAATTAAATAGGTCTTCTTCCCACTCCTTTTCAAACAAGGTCTCATGTTACTCCACTCGCTCTTATTAACAACTTCTATCAATTTAACTAAGTGTTTAATACGTTCTATTAAGACGTATGTGAAAATTTGGCACCATCCTTTGGTTAAATCAGGATTTAGAGCAAATCCAAATTTTCCTGGGAATTAAAATAGATTAAATAAATCCTCTTCCCACTCCTTTTCAAATAAGTAAACTCTGCCCATTTTGTGCTGTAGGATTTGTGTATATACCTAGTATTTAACCAAAATCATTATTTAAACGACTTCATTCATTTATTCATTCAATAGATCTAAAGTTGTGTTAGGTGTAATTCAGAATAGGTCTCATGTCAAAATAGATTAAATCAAGTAAATAAGTCTTCTTCCCACTCCCTTTCAAACAAGTGTATATATTATAGGGTTATATATATAATATAATTTAACCCTAATAAGTCTTCCCATTACTTTTCAAACAAGTAAAGTCCGCCCATTTTGTGTCGTAGATTTTGTGTTTATACCTAGTATTTATCCAAAATCGTAATTTAAATGACTTCATTCATTCATTCATTCATTCATTCATTCATTCATTCATTCAAAAGATCCAAAGTTGTGTTAGGTGCAATTCAGAACAGGTCTCATGTCAAAATAGATTAAATAAAGTCAAAAAGTCTTCTTCCCACTCCCTTTCAAACAAGTAAACTGCCCATTTTGTGTCGTAGATTTTCTGTTGATACCTACTATTAATACAAAATCATAATTAAATGATTTAATTAACTAATTAATTAATTTATTTAAAATAAAGTTTAATATGTCCTATTAAATATCATGTGGTTGTACACTGTTTGTACTCTGTGTCTTCTCTGCATCCATAGCAGCGTGGTGATCCTGGAAGAGGGACCCTCCCATCTGTGGTCTCTTCTCAAGGTTTCTCATTTCCCCTCGTCGGAGTTTTGAGTTTTTCCTTGCCCTCATGGGAGTTTAAGATCAGGGGATGGCTGAGAATATTTGTCATTTTCACATGTCCTGAGTGTTGTTAGTCACCTAAATGTTGAACAGAGACTGTGATGTACCGAAGTCAAATTCCTTGTTTGGCACGCTCAAACATGGCGAATAAAAATTCTTGAATCTTGAATGTTAAGATTTGTCACCGTCCTTTGGGGGTGGTTGGAGTTGTTGTTGTTGGTGGTGGGGGGGTGGTTGGAGTTGTTGTTGTTGTTGTTGGCGGTGGGGGGTGGTTGGAGTTGTTGTTGTGGTTGGAGTTGGAATTGTTGTTGTTGGCGGGGGGTGGTTGGAGTTGTTGTTGTTGTTGTTGGTGGGGGGGGTGGTTGGAGTTGTTGTTGGGGGGTGTTGTTCAAGATTCAAGAATTTTTATTCGCCATGTTTGAGCGTGCCAAACAAGGAATTTGACTTCGGTACATCACAGTCTCTGTTCAACATTTAGGTGACTAACAACACTCAGGACATGTGAAAATGACAAATATTCTCAGCCATCCCCTGATCTTAAACTCCCATGAGGGCAAGGAAAAACTCAAAACTCGGACGAGGGGAAATGAGAAACCTTGAGAAGAGACCACAGATGGGAGGGTCCCTCTTCCAGGATGACCAGGCTGCAATGGATGCAGAGAAGACACATAGTACAAACAGTGTAGACAATCCAAAAAAGTGTGGAGAACAGGATGTTTTTGCACAGCAATGACTGAGACTCTAAGAGTGGTGTGAGTTCATTAGAGCAACAGCCTGGGGGAAGAAGCTGTCTCTGCGTCTACTGGTTTTGGCGTACAGAGCTCCATAACGCCGTCCGGAGGGGAGTAGTTCAAACAGACTGTAACCTGGGTGAGAAGGGTCTGTTGAGATGTTGCTTGCACGTTTCCTGGTCCTGGACAGGTACAAGTCTTTGATAGATGGGAGGTTGATTCCAATGATCTTTTCTGCAGTCCTGATTGTCCGTTGCAGTCTGTGCTTGTCTTGTTTGGAAGGCGATCCAAACCAGACAGTGATGGAGGTGCAGAGGACTGACTGGATGATGGCAGTGTAGAAGGTCTTCAGCAGCTCCCGCGGCAGGTTGAACTTCTTGAGCAGTCTCATTAGACCAAGATGGCGCCTCGGACGGCAGCCTCCGTGGGTCGCTCTCTGCTTCTTTGTCTTATTTTGTGTGTTTTCTGTGTCCTAAGGCCTACAGGAGCGGCGACCGGGACCTGTTCAAGCAGACCAGAAACACACTGAACCGAGAGGTCAGGAAAGCCAGGAGGTGTTACGGGGAGTGCCTGGAGAGACACCTCTCTGCCAATCCTGATCCCTCAACAGTGTGGAAAGGTTTCCAGAGCATCACGTGCTTCAAGAAATGAACCCCCCATCCTGTGGAGAACCCAAGGCTTTCTAACCAGCTGAAGAAGTTCTACTGCAGGTTTGATCGGTCCTCCCACACAACTGGACCTCCTGCAGCACAATCTACATACTGCCCTCCCAACCGCTCATTCCACACCTCTGTCACCTACTCTCTCTTGCAGAGGCCGTGCCCGCACTCCAGATCCGTGAGGAGGAAGTGCGCCAGGTGTTCCGGAGACATAAGATCAGGAAGGCACCCGGCTCAGACGGCGTGTCACCCTCCTGCTTGAAAGCCTGTGCTGGGCACCCACCTTTGCATGGATCTTAAATCGCTCCCTGGAGCTGCGTGGGCTGTTGTTGGCGTGGGCTGTTGTTGGCGTGGGCTGTTGTGGTGGTGGTGGTGGTGGTGGTTGTTGGGGGGGTGGTGGTTGTTGTTGTTTGGGTTGGGGTTAGGGTTGTTTTTTGGGTTGTGTTTGGGGGGGTTGATGTTATTGTGGTTGGTGTTGGGGAGGGTTGATGTTTTTGGGGCTGTTGGGGGGTTGTTGGTTGTTGGGGGGGGTTGGTGTTGTTGGGGTTCTTGGGGGGGTGGGGTTGGGGTTCTGGGAGTTGTTGTTGGGGGGGTTGCTGTTGGGGTTATTGGAGAGGTGGATGTTGGGGTTGTTATTGTTGTTAGGGTTGTTGTTGGGGTTGTTGTAGTTGTTTGGGGGGTTGGCATTGTTGGGGTTGTTGGGTTTGGGGTTGTTGTTGGGGGATTTATGTTATTGGGGTTGTTGTCAGGGGGTTGATGTTGGAGTTGTTGTTGGGTTTGGGGTTGTTGGGACTTGATGTTTGGGTTGTTGGGGGGTTGATGTTATTGGGGTTGTGGTTATTGTTGTCGGGGAGGTTGATGTTGTTGGGGTCGTTGTTGGGCAAGAATGATGTTGGAGTTGTTGGGGTCGTTGTTGTGGGGGGGGGTTGATGATGATGTTGTTGGGGTTGTCTGTGGCTTGTGCAGCTTTAGGCCTCTCGGACCACTGTCTAGTTCATCTGGTCCCGGCCTACAGGTAGAGACTAAAAACTTCTAAGCCTGTAGCGAGGACTGTGAGGAAGTGGACAGTGGAGTCAAGGCAGGACCTTCAAGCCTGCTTTGACTGCACCGATTGGGGAGTTTTCAAAGCTGCAACTTCAGACCTGCATGAACTCACTGTCACGTCATAAATCTGTTTTTGCGAGGATTTGTGTGTGCAGACTAAGACCTTCCGCACGTACAATAACGACAAACCTTGGTTTACTCCGAACCTCTGGAGGGTGCGCAAAGCCAAGTAGGAGGCCTACAAGGGCGGCGACCGGGACTTGTTGAAGCAGACCAGAGACACTGAACTGAAAGGTGAGGAAAACCAGGAGATGTTACGGGGAGAGCCTGGAGAGACACCTCTCTGCCAATCCTGATCCCTCAACAGTGTGGAAAGGTTTCCAGAGCATCACGTGCTTCAAGGAACAAACCCCCCCCGTCCTGTGGAGAGCCCAAGGCTTGCTAACCAGCTGAACAGGTTCTACTGCAGGTTTGATCGGTCCTCCCACACAACATGACCTCCTGCAGCACAATCTACATACTCCCTTCCCCTCACAACATGACCTCCTGCAGCACAATCTACATACTCCCTTCCCCTCACAACCGCTCTTTCCACACCTCCGTCACCTACTCTCTCTTTCTTCCAGAGACCGTGCCCACACTCCAGATCCGTGAGGAGGAAGTGCGCCAGGTGTTCCTGAGACAAAAGATCAAGAAGGCATCGGGTCCAGACGGCGTGTCACCCTCCTGCTTGAAAGCCTGTGCTGAGCAGCTGGCACCCACCTTTGCACGGATCTTCAACCGCTCCCTGGAGCTACGTGAGGTGCCCTCGTGCTTCAAGAGCTCCATCATCGTACCGGTGGCCAAGAAGCCCGCCATCACAGGTTTGAATGACTACAGACCTGTCGCTCTGACATCTGTGTTCATGAAATCTTTTGGGGGATTGTTGTTGTTGGGGTTGTTGTTTTTGGGGTTGTTGTAGTTGGGGGGGTTGTTGTTGTAGTTGGGGGGGGGGGGGGGGGGGTTGTAGTTGGGGGGGGGGGGTTGTTGGGGTGGTGGTGGTGGTTGTTGTTGCGGGGGTTGTTGTTGTTGCGGCGGCGGTGGTGGTTGGGGTGGTGGTTGTTGCTGCATTTGTTGGGGGGGTTGATGTTATTGGGGGGGTTGGGGTTGTTGTTGGGGGGGTTGGGATGTTGTTGTTGTTGGGGGGGTTGGGGATGTTGTTGTTGTTGGGGGGGTTGGGGATGTTGTTGTTGTTGGGGGGGTTGGGGATGTTGTTGTTGTTGGGGGGGTTGGGGATGTTGTTGTTGTTGTTGGGGGGGTTGTTGATGTTGGGGGGAATGATGTTGGGGGGGTTGTTGATGTTGGGGGGAATGATGTTGGGGGGGTTGTTTTTGGGGGGAATGTTGTTGGGGGGGGTTGTTGTTGGGGGAATGATGTTGGGGTTGTTGTGGTGGTTGTTGGGGGGGGTTGATGTTGGGGTTGTTGTCTGTTGCTCGTGCAGCTTTAGGCCTGTCGGACCACTGTCCAGTTCATCTGTTTCTGGCCTACAGGCAGAAATTAAAAACGTCTGAGCCTGTAGTGAGGACTGTGAGGAAGTGGACAGTGGAGTCAAGGCAGGACCTTCAAGCCTGCTTTGACTGCACCGATTGGGGAGTTTTCAAAGCTGCAACTTCAGACCTGCATGAACTCACTGTCACATCATACATCTGTTTTTGCGAGGATCTGTGTGTGCAGACTAACCCTTCCGCACGTACAATAATGACAAACCTTGGTTTACTCTGAACCTCTGGAGGGTGTGCAAAGCCAAGTAGGAGGCCTACAAGGGCGGCGACCGAGACCTGTTCAAGCAGACCAGAGACACTGAACTGAAAGGTGAGGAAAACCAGGAGGTGTTACGGGGAGAGCCTGGAGAGACACCTCTCTGCCAATCCTGATCCCTCAACAGTGTGGAAAGGTTTCAAGAGCATCACGTGCTTCAAGAAACAAACCCCCGTTCTGTGCAGAGCCCAAGGCTTGCTAACCAGTAGAACAGGTTCTACTGCAGGTTTGATCGGTCCTCCCACACAACATGACCTCCCACACAACATGACCTCCCACACAACATGACCTCCCACACAACATGACCTCCCACACAACATGACCTCCCACACAACATGACCTCCCACACAACATGACCTCCCACACAACATGACCTCCTGCAGCACAATCTGCATACTCCCTTCCCCTCACAACATGACCTCCTGCAGCACAATCTACATACTCCCTTCCCCTCACAACCGCTCTTTCCACACCGCTGTGACCTACTCTCTCTTTGGTGGTTGTTGTTGGTGAGGTTGTTGTGGGGGTTGTTGTTGGGGTGGTGGTGGTGGTTGTTGCGGGGGTTGTTGTTGTGGTGGTGGTGGTGGTTGTGGTGGTGGGTGGGGTGGTGGTTGTTGGGGTTAGGGTTGTTGCTGCAGTTGTTGGGGGGGTCGAGGTTGTTGGGGGGGTTGGGGTTGTTGTTGTTGTTGTTGGGGGGGTTGTTGTTGTTGTTGTTGTTGGGGGGGTTGTTGTTGTTTGGGGGGTTGGGATGTTGTTGTTGTTGGGGGGGTTGGGGTTGTTGTTGGGGGGATTCTTGGGGGGGTTGATGTTGGGGTTGTTTGGGTGGTTGGGGTTGTTGGGTTTGGGGTTGTTGGTTTTGTTGATGTTGGGGGGGGGTAGATGTTGGGGGGAATGATGTTGGGGTTGTTTTTGGGGGGAATGTTGTTGGGGGGGTTGTTTTTGGGGGGAATGTTGTTGGGGGGGGGTTGTTGTTGGGGGAATGATGTTGGGGTTGTTGTTGTTGTTGTGGTGGTTGTTGGGGGGGTGGGTTGTCTGTTGCTCGTGCAGCTTTAGGCCTGTCGGACCACTGTCCAGTTCATCTGTTCCTGGCCTACAGGTAGAAATTAAAAACGTCTGAGCCTGTAGTGAGGACTGTGAGGAAGTGGACAGTGGAGTCAAGGCAGGACCTTCAAGCCTGCTTTGACTGCACCGATTGGGGAGTTTTCAAAGCTGCAACTTCAGACCTGCATGGACTCACTGTCACATCATACATCTGTTTTTGCGAGGATCTGTGTGTGCAGTCTAACCCTTCCGCACGTACAATAATGACAAACCTTGGTTTACTCTGAACCTCTGGAGGGTGCGCGAAGCCAAGTAGGAGGCCTACAAGGGCGACGACCGAGACCTGTTCAAGCAGACCAGAGACACTGAACTGAAAGGTGAGGAAAACCAGGAGGTGTTACGGGGAGAGCCTGGAGAGACACCTCTCTGCCAATCCTGATCCCTCAACAGTGTGGAAAGGTTTCCAGAGCATCACGTGCTTCAAGAAACAAACCCCCCGTCCCGTGGAGAGCCCAAGGCTTGCTAACCAGCTGAACAGGTTCTACTGCAGGTTTGATCGGTCCTCCCACACATGACCTCCTGCAGCACAATCTACATACTCCCTTCCCCTCACAACATGACCTCCTGCAGCACAATCTACATACTCCCTTCCCCTCACAACATGACCTCCTGCAGCACAATCTACATACTCCCTTCCCCTCACAACATGACCTCCTGCAGCACAATCTACATACTCCCTTACCCTCACAACATGACCTCCTGCAGCACAATCTACATACTCCCTTACCCTCACAACCGCTCTTTCCACACCTCCGTCACCGCTGTCACCTACTCTCTCTCTTGCAGAGGCCGTGCCTGCACTCCAGATCCGTGAGGAGGAAGTGCGCCAGGTGTTCCGGAGACATAAGATTAAGAAGGCATCGGGTCCAGACGGCGTGTCACCCTCCTACTCGAAAGCCTGTGCTTAGCAGCTGGCACCCACCTTTGCACGGATCTTCAACCGCTCCCTGGAGCTACGTGAGGTGCCCTCGTGCTTCAAGAGCTCCACCATCGTTCCAGTGGCCAAGAAGCCCACCTTTACAGGATTGAATGACTACAGACCTGTCGCTCTGACATCTGTGGTCATGAAATCTTTCGAGAGGTTGTTGTTGGGGGGGGTTATTGGGGTTCTTGTCATTGGGGTTCTTGTCATTGGGCTTCTTGTCGTTGGGGTTCTTGTCGTTGGGGTTCTTGTCGTTGGGGTTCTTGTCGTTGGGGAGGTTGTCGTTGCGGGGGTTGTTGTTGCGGGGGTTGTTGGTTGGGGGGGTTGTTGTGGTTGTTGTTGTTTGGGGGGGGGGTTGTGGTTGTTGTTGTTTGGGGGGTTGGTGTTTTTGGGGTTGGTGTGGTTGGGGTTGTTGTTGTCGGGGGGGGTTGTTGTTGTCGGGGGGGGTTGTTGTTGTCGGGGGGGGGTTGTTAGGGTTGTTGGGTTTGGGGTTGTTGTTGGGGGGGTTGATGATGTTGTTGGGGTTGTATTTGGGGGGGTTGATGTTGGGGTTGTGTTTGGGGGGGGTTGATGTTGGGGTTGTATTTGGGGGGGGTTGATGTTGGGGTTGTATTTGGGGGGGGTTGATGTTGGGGTTGTATTTGGGGGGGGGTTGATGTTGGGGTTGTTATTGAGGGGGGGGTTGATGTTGGGGGGTGGATGTTGTTGGGGGGTTGATGTTGGGGGGTGGATGTTGTTGGGGGGTTGATGTTGGGGGGTGGATGTTGTTGGGGGGTTGATGTTGGGGGGTGGATGTTGTTGGGGGGTTGATGTTGGGGTTGTTGTCTGGCTCGTGCAGCTTTAGGCCTCTCGGACCATTGTCTAGTTCATCTGGTCCCGGCCTACAGGTAGAGACTAAAAACGTCTGAGCCTGTAGTGAGGACTGTGAGGAAGTGGACAATGGAGTCAAGGCAGGACCTTCAAGCCCGTTTGACTGCACCGATTGGGGAGTTTTCAAAGTTGCAAATTCAGACCTGCATGAACTCACTGACGCTGCCACATCATACATCTGTTTTTGTGAGGATCTGTGTGTGCAGACTAAGACCTTCTGCACGTACAACAACGACAAACCTTGGTTTACACCGAACCTCTGGAGGCTGCGGAAAGCCAAGGAGGAGGCCTACAAGAGCGGCGACCGGGACCTGTTCAAGCAGACCAGAAACACACTGAACCGAGAGGTCAGGAAAGCCAGGAGGTGTTACGGGGAGAGCCTGGAGAGACACCTCTCTGCCAATCCTGATCCCTCAACAGTGTGGAAAGGTTTGCAGAGCATCACACGCTTCAAGAAATGAACCCCCCGTCCTGTGGAGAGCCCAAGGCTTACTAACCAGCTGAACAGGTTCTACTGATACTGCAGGTTTGATCGGTCATCCCACACAACTTGACCTCCTGCAGCACAATCTACATATTCCCTTCCCCTCACAACTGCTCTGTCCACACCTCCGTCACCTACTCTCTCTTGCAGAGGCCGTGCCCGCACTCCAGATCCGTGAGGAGGAAGTGAGCCAGGTGTTCCGGAGACGAAAGATCAGGAAGGCACCGGGCCCAGACGGCGCGTCACCCTCCTGCTTGAAAGCCTGTGCTGAGCAGCTGGCACCCACCTTTGCAGCTCTCTGGAGCTGTGTGAGGTGGCCTCGTGCTTCAAGAGCTCCACCATCGTTCCAGTGGCCAAGAAGGCCATTACAGGATTGAATGACCTGTCGCTCTGACATCTGTGGTCATAATATCTTTCGAGGGGTTTTTGTGGTTATTGGGGTTGTTGTTGGGGGGGGTTGTGGTTGTCGTGGTTGGGGTTGTCGTTGGGGGGTTGTTGGGCGGGATTGTTGTTGGGGTGGTGGTTGTTGTTGGGGTTGGATTGTTGTTTTTGGGGTTGTTGTTGGTTATTGGGGGGTTGTTTGGGTTGGGGTTGTTTGGGTGGTTGGGATTGTTGTTGTTCTTGGGGGGATGTAGTTGGGGTTGTTGGGGGGTTGGGGTTGTTGGGGGGGTTTGATTGAATTGGGGTTGTCTTGAGGGGGTTGTTGTTGTTGGGGTGGTGGTTGTTGTTGAGCATTGTTGTTTTTGGGGTTGTTGTTGGTTATTGGGGGGTTGTTTGGGTTGGGGTTGTTTGGGTGGTTGGGATTGTTGTTGTTGGGGGGGTTGATTGAATTGAGGTTGTCTTTGGGGGGGTTGTTGTTGTTGGGGGGGTTGTTTGGGTTGGGGTTGTTGTTCGGGGGGGTTGTTTGGGTTGGGGTTGACGTTATTGGGGTTGTTGGTTTTTGTGGGGGTTTATGTTGTTGTTGTGGGGGGGCTGTTGTGGTTGTTGGGGTTGATGTTATTGAGGTTGTTGTTGGGGGGGGTTGTTGTTGTTGGGGGTGGTCGATGTTGCGGGGTTGTTGTTTGGGTTATTGGGGTTGTTTTTTGTTTTTGTTGTTGTGGTTGGGGTTGTTGATATTATTGTTGTTGGGGGGGGTGGTTGTTATTGGGGTTGTTGGGTGGGTTGATGTGATTGCGGTTGTTGTTGGGTGGATCGATGTTATTGGGGTTGTAGTTGGAGGGGTTATGTTGTAGTTGAGGCTATTTGGTTTGGGGTTGTTGGGGGTGTTTTTGTTGGGGTTGTAGTTAAGGGGGTGGTGGTTGGGGTTGTTGTTTGGGGGGGTATATTTTATTGGGTTTGTTGTTGTTTGTTGGAGGTTGTTGTTTTTGGGGTTGTTGTAGTTGGGGTTGTTGTAGTTGTTGGAGGGGTGGTTGTTGGGGTGGTTGATGTTATTGAGCTTGTTGTTGGGGGGGTTGATGTTATTGCGATTGTTGTTGGGGGGGGTTGATGTATTTGCGGTTGTTGGGGGGGTTGTTGTCTTTGGGCGGATTTTTGTTTGGGTTGGTGGTGGGGTGGTGGTTGGGTTTGATATTGGGGTTGTCGTTTTGGGCAATGATATTGGGATTGTTATTGGGGGGGTTGATGTTGTTGGGGGGATGTTGTTGTTGTTGAGGTTACTGTTTTTTTTGTGGTTGTTGGGGGGGGTTGATGTTGTAGTTGTTGTTGGGGGGGTTGATGTTGTAGTTGGGGTCGTTGTTGGGGGGGTTGATGTTATTGGGGTTGTTGTTGGAGGGTACATGTTGGAAGGTTGTTGTTGTCGGGGTTGTCGTTGGGGTTATAGTTGTTGGGGGTAGGGGTTGTTGGGGTTGTTGTTGGGGGGGTTGATTTTATTGGGCATGTTCGGGGGGTTGATTTTATGGGGGTTGTTGGTTGTTGGTGGGGGTCTGTGGTTGTTGGTGGGGGGTTGTGGTTGATATTGGGGTTGTTGGGGGATTAATGTTATTGGGGGGGTTGATGTTATTGTTGTTGGGGTTGTAGTTGGGGTTGTTTTTGGGGGGGTTGTTGTGGTGGTTGGTGTTATTGGGGTTGTTGTTTTTGGGGGGGGTTGATGTTGTGGTTGTCGCCGGGGGGTTTGATGTTATTGGGGTCATTGTTGGGGGGGTTGGTCTTTAGGAGTGTGTTTGGGTTGTTGTTGTTGTTGTTGGGGGGTGTTTGTTATTGGGGTTGATCTTATTGGGGTTCTTGTTATTGTGGGGGTTGATGTTGGGATTGTTGTTGGCGGGGGTGATGTTGGGGGGCTTGTTAATGTTGGGGTTATTGGGGTTGTTTTTTTGGGTGGTTGTTGGGGGGGTGGTTGTTGGGGCAGTTGTTATTGGGGTGGTTGTTGGGGGGGGTTGATGTTATTGTGGTTGTTGTTGGGGGGGTGATATCAAGGTTATTGTTGTGGTTGTTGTAGTTGGGCTTGTAGTTGTTGGGGGGTGGTTGTTGGGGGATTGATTCTATTGGGGTTGTTGGAGGGGTTGATTTAATTGGGGTTGTTGTGGGGGTAGATGTGGTTGTTGGGGTTGGTGTTATTTGGGTTGTTGTCGTTGGGGGGGTTGATGTGGTTGTCGGGGGGGGGTTATTGTCTCTGGGGGGTTGTTTGGGGTCTTTGTTAGAGAGGGGGGTTGTTGGGGTTGATATTTGGGTTGTTGTTGGTGGGGGTTGATGTTGGGATTGTTGTTTGGGGGGTTTGATGTTATGGGGGGTTGTTGGGGTTATTAAGGTTATTATTTGTTCTTTTTTGTTGTGGTTGTTTGGGTGGTTGGGGTTGTTGTGGTGGTTGTTATTGCGGTAGTTGATGTAGTTGGGGTTGTTGGGTGGGTTGATATTATTGGTCTTATTGATGTTGGGGGGGTGATGTTGGAGTTGTTGTTGTTGGGGGGGGGTTGATTTTTATTGGGGTTGTTGTTGGGGTTGATGTTGTTGGCGGGGTTGATGTTATTGTGGTTGTTGGGGTTGGTTTTTTTTTTGGGGTGGGGTTTATGTTATTGGGGTTGTTGGGTGGGTTGATATTGTGGTTGGTGTTGTTGGGGGGGGGGGGGGGGGTTGATGTTATTGTGGTGTTTGTTGTTGGGGGGTTGATGTTGTGGCTGTTGTAGTTGGGTTGGGGGGTTTGATTTTTTTTTATTGGGGTTGTTGGGGTTGATGTTATTGGTGTGATTTTTGTTCTTGGGGTTGATGTTTTTGGGGTGGTTATTGTTGTGGGGTTTGCTGTTCGGATTGTTGGGGGGGTTTTTGGGGGCGTTCTTTGGGTGGTTGATGTTATTGGGTTAGGGTTAGGGTTTGTTGTTGGGGGGGTTGATGATGATGATGATGATGATGATGATGTTGTTGTTGTTGTTGTTGTTGTTGTTGTTGGAGTAGGATTAGGAATGGAGTCCCTCCCTCGAAGGAGAGGAGCAAATCCTACCATCCAGGCTCACACCAAACAACCAGTCCCAAAGCACCCTGCCCGTCGTGGCTGCGACAGCCATGCTGAATTGTGCTTAATAAAGATTTCTTTTTAACCTTGATCACGTGTTTTTGCTTATTGTTGTTTGTGTTTGTACTTTGCCTATCCAGTTGCTTTTGTTATATAATAAGTGAGTCGCGATTTGGCATGAATGATTGTAAGCCTGTGTGCGTTCTTCCAAAGCAGTCGTACCTCGCACCTAATTCATTGACTCCCCAATATAGGTGGAGCGAGACTATATAGGGTTAGTGGGTTAGGGTTAGAATATGGAGTCCCCCTACCTGGATTGGAGAACTGACGTCCCCCCCGGGCAGAGAAGGATGACGCACGGTCCATCCCCCTGCGGTCCGTCCTTCGCCCACGGCTCCTGATCACGGCTCGCTGGCTGCCGCTGTCTCCCACGGCGGACCAGCGTCTGTCCGTCGTATTCATACAGCATGGTTTGTGAGCGTTTTGATCCATATATCAATCAATTTTGTTTCAAACAATAAAGATGTTTTGAAAAAAAGCCTTTTTTTTTTTTAAATAAAGTTTTTTTGAAAAAAGTTTTGAATGAATGCCCTGCGATTGGCTGGCAACCGGTTCAGGGTGTCCCCTGCGTACTGCCCGATGACGGCTGGGATAGGCTCCAACGCCCGCGACTTCCGTGGGGACAAAGAGGTTCAGAAAATGAATGAAAGAAAAGTTTTGAATGAAGTCGTTTTTCAATAATAGTTTTGAATAGAATTCTTTTCAATATAAAATATTTTTGATTTGTTTACTATGTTTTATTTTGAGAGTATGCTCTGATGTTTCAGCAAAATGCGTTAGGGTTTTTGTTAGGGTTAGGGTTAGGGTTTTTGTTAGGGTTAGGGTTAGGGTTTTTGTTAGGGTTAGGGTTTTTGTTAGGGTTAGGGTTTTTGTTAGGGTTTTTGTTAGGGTTAGGGTTAGGGTTAGGGTTAGGGTTAGGGTTTTTGTTAGGGTTTTTGTTAGGGTTTTTGTTAGGGTTAGGGTTTTTGTTAGGGTTAGGGTTAGGGTTTTTGTTAGGGTTAGGGTTAGGGTTTTTGTTAGGGTTAGGGTTAGGGTTAGGGTTTTTGTTAGGGTTAGGGTTAGGGTTAGGGTTAGGGTTTTTGTTAGGGTTTTTGTTAGGGTTTTTGTTAGGGTTTTTGTTAGGGTTAGGGTTAGGGTTAGGGTTTTTGTTAGGGTTAGGGTTTTTGTTAGGGTTAGGGTTAGGGTTAGGGTTTTTGTTAGGGTTTTTGTTAGGGTTAGGGTTAGGGTTAGGGTTTTTGTTAGGGTTAGGGTTAGGGTTTTTGTTAGGGTTAGGGTTTTTGTTAGGGTTTTTGTTAGGGTTTTTGTTAGGGTTTTTGTTAGGGTTAGGGTTTTTGTTAGGGTTAGGGTTTTTGTTAGGGTTAGGGTTTTTGTTAGGGTTAGGGTTTTTGTTAGGGTTTTTGTTAGGGTTTTTGTTAGGGTTAGGGTTTTTGTTAGGGTTAGGGTTTTTGTTAGGGTTTTTGTTAGGGTTAGGGTTTTTGTTAGGGTTAGGGTTTTTGTTAGGGTTAGGGTTAGGGTTAGGGTTTTTGTTAGGGTTAGGGTTAGGGTTAGGGTTTTTGTTAGGGTTAGGGTTAGGGTTAGGGTTTTTGTTAGGGTTAGGGTTAGGGTTAGGGTTTTTGTTAGGGTTTTTGTTAGGGTTAGGGTTAGGGTTAGGGTTAGGGTTAGGGTTAGGGTTTTTGTTAGGGTTAGGGTTAGGGTTAGGGTTAGGGTTTTTGTTAGGGTTAGGGTTAGGGTTAGGGTTTTTGTTAGGGTTAGGGTTAGGGTTTTTGTTAGGGTTTTTGTTAGGGTTAGGGTTAGGGTTAGGGTTAGGGTTAGGGTTAGGGTTTTTGTTAGGGTTTTTGTTAGGGTTTTTGTTAGGGTTAGGGTTAGGGTTTTTGTTAGGGTTTAGGGTTAGGGTTAGGGTTAGGGTTAGGGTTAGGGTTAGGGTTAGGGTTAGGGTTAGGGTTAGGGTTAGGGTTAGGGTTAGGGTTAGGGTTAGGGTTAGGGTTAGGGTTAGGGTTGGAGTATGGAGTCCTCCTCTCACCCGGATTGGGGAACCCACGCTCCCCCCGGGGAGAGAAGGACAATGCACGGTCCATCACCCCGTAGCCCACTCCCGCCCCTTGCCCACGATAACCGTTCGCCGGCTGGCGTCGTCCACCACGACGGACAAGTGTCCATTCCTCATCGCACAGGTAGGGCATGTTGTGGTGAGAAAAAATGACAATAACAATAAAATGATTTTTAAATACTTTCCTTCATTGAATTGTCCAAATGAAAGTTGCAAAACAAAGGTGATCCGAACAAAGTTGAAAATGTGTTTTTTTTGAAAAAAATAATCCGTTAAATGATTTTATTTGGCCAAGAAAGGACGAATAAAAGTGTGCACTGACAACGTTTCGGCCCAATCGGCCTTCTTCAGGTCTAGCACACTTTTAAATTTGCGAGCGATGTTGCTCCTCCGCTGTCCCGGTGCGTACTGAGCGACTCCTCTCTCTTCTCACTCTCACGTCACTCCTCCCGGGCGGGGCTCGTGTTGAACCAATCAGACGGCATGTTTATTTTCAAGTACGCATTCGCTATTTTTAGAAATTTTTGTTGTTTTCATTTAGAAAAAATGAGGGTATCAAAGCTCAATGTCTATTTTCGTTAGTCACAAATCGAGTCATATTATTTTCGTTTGTTTGTATTCAATTTCTGTCGTAATTACTGGTTCGTTCAGGACTACAGGTGAGTTTCGATCGTGAACAAGGTAAGTTCGTTTTCTAAAATCTTTTAGTTTGCAGGGAAGCGCTGAAGGTCACAAATAGTGTAACGGTCACAGATAGTGTCAGGATTTATCGTGTTTACATTCAAATTTGTACTTCTGTTGGTTGCTAATAGTGTCAAAATTATTTTCTTTTACCTTCAAATTAGTGTTTAAAATGTAGGGAAGTGCCGAGGTTTGTTTTGACAAATTTCCTTGTGTCTCCGTAGATCTACGTCTCAGTTGCAGGCGAGCGATCCATTTCGCGGGTAAGTAGTCAATCCAGGTAAGTGGTTAAAATTAGAGATTATTGTTAGGGTTACGTTTAGGGTTCTGTTATGTTTATGGTTATGTTTAGGGTTAAGTTTAGGGTTCCGGTTAGAGTTATTAGTGTTAGGGTTATGTTTAGGATTATGGTTTAGGGTTAAGTTTAGCCAGGGTCGATTAGGGGTTAGCGTTAGGGTTACGTTTAGGGTTATGTTACGTTTAGGGTTAGGGTGAATTTTAGCCAGGGTCAATTAGAGGTTAGTGTTAGGGCTACGTTCAGGGTTATGTTACGTTTAGGGTTATGATTAGGGTGAAGTTTAGCCAGGGTCGATTAGAGGTTAGTGTTAGGGTTAGGGTTATGTTACGTTCAGGGCTATGGTTAGGGCTAGGTTTAAGGTCCTGGTTAGAGTTACCAGGCTCGATTCTACTCTTGGGTTGCTGCACTAATCGCCTGGGTCTCATGCTCCCCCGATGTTGCGGCTTCAAGGGCCCGGGAGTTTAAAAACGCAATCCAGTGGCTGAGCATGGCCCTCCCGGTCTGCTGTGTCCAATGTACCACATCATGCTCGACCACTTGGAACCAGCCCTTTGGGAGTGGTGGAATGTGCGCCAAATTTCTTTCAATATGGTCGTTAATGACCCGCAGGTTGTCTTTTTCAAAATCAGGCAGTAAAACAGAATAATCAATAATAGGGACCCAAACCTTTGCCCTGTGAAATCTGTCCTTTGCAGCCTTGACTGCCATCTGTAGACCCTTAATGGCCGTCTCCTTAGGCTTGTTCTGTCTTTCGCAGATGCCGAACGCTATCACCACCTGCTCCACTCTCGTGTCACAGGCAATCTCGGCTTCCTGGAAGAGTCTGACCGCATTCCTAAAGAGTCCTCCTGGAAAACTGTCCACCTGCAGGTGGTCATCCAACTCATCCGGCATTCGGCTCAAGTTGGAGTCCCCAATGATCACAACTTCTTTCTCAACTCGCAGACGCCATCTGCTTTTCTTTCCTCCCCCAGGGTGTCGAGTGACCGCGTCGTATGTGGGAACCTCTTCCCTCTCCACCATCAATTCATCAAGGGTCTCATTTGTGTCCACTTCATCCTCAACTGGCTCAATCCCGTCGTCATCCGCCGAGGCAGAAGTCTCCTCCTGGCCGTCCTCCAGGGTAAGTGATTGTACATCCCCAACCGGAGAGTCCACGTGGGGTCGTCCTCGGGTGATCCCTGGCGTCCCAGAGACCTCCGGCGTCGACACCTCCACTGGCTGTGTTAGGTGAGTATCGAGCGGGGGGTCTGCACACGGTCGCGGCTGGGTGATTCCCGAGGTTCCAGGAATCCCCGGTGGAATCCATTGGATAGGTTTTAACACACCAGGATCTTCCCGTGGTTGGTCCACCCTGGCTCTCGGGGCCTTCCCCCTCACGGCTCTCTGTTGCAGGCGGAGGTCTCGTTGAGGCAGAGGGAAGTCCTCGAGGTCTCCAGTCCTTCCATCTCCTGAGGACCCCTCGGGGAGGATCCCTGGAGCGGATTCTGATTGGGCTTGAGGAACGGGTGGTGGTCCAGTTCTCGGTCTTGCCACAACGGGAGCAGAAACCTGGGACGTCTGCACTGTAGGTTGACTTGGGACCGGTCTTGTCATCCTCAAGTTGTCCGCGACCCTCGCCGCCGCTTGATCCACAACCTTTTGTGCGACACGGGGCAGATTGCGTCTCGCCCACCTGACTGCTACTTCAAATGCTGCCTCCCATTCTGAAGCGTCGAGGTCTCTCAATTTCGTGAGGTTCTCCTTCAGGCGGTCCTGGTAGTGCTGCTTCAACGCGATGATGGTAGTGTGGCCCCAGTTCCTTGCATTGCCATCTATCAGCCAGGTCGTAGCTTCTGAAGGGCACGCCGGTTTGATCATCGACGACAGGATGGACACCATTCGGGCTATCATGCGAGGTTGTTGGTTCCCCTCTAGGTTGTGTAGGTGGTGGATTAACTTTATAATCTTATGCAAATGGCGTATCAGGTAACCAAAATTGGTACTCGACGACCGTCGTCCGGTACTAGGAGGATCGGCCCGGCGAGGCTCCACCGTCCCAGCCGGTCTCTTCCGGTTACAGCGTACCACCTCAGCAAATGTGTGGCTCTCGGGGCCCGGGCGGTAAGCAGGTCTTGGAGGAGGCACAGGCGGGTTAGGATTGGAGTATGGAGTCCTCCTCTCACCCGGATTGGGGAACCCACGCTCCCCCCGGGGAGAGAAGGACAATGCACGGTCCATCACCCCGTAGCCCACTCCCGCCCCTTGCCCACGATAACCGTTCGCCGGCTGGCGTCGTCCACCACGACGGACAAGTGTCCATTCCTCATCGCACAGGTAGGGCATGTTGTGGTGAGAAAAAATGACAATAACAATAAAATGATTTTTAAATACTTTCCTTCATTGAATTGTCCAAATGAAAGTTGCAAAACAAAGGTGATCCGAACAAAGTTGAAAATGTGTTTTTTTTGAAAAAAATAATCCGTTAAATGATTTTATTTGGCCAAGAAAGGACGAATAAAAGTGTGCACTGACAACGTTTCGGCCCAATCGGCCTTCTTCAGGTCTAGCACACTTTTAAATTTGCGAGCGATGTTGCTCCTCCGCTGTCCCGGTGCGTACTGAGCGACTCCTCTCTCTTCTCACTCTCACGTCACTCCTCCCGGGCGGGGCTCGTGTTGAACCAATCAGACGGCATGTTTATTTTCAAGTACGCATTCGCTATTTTTAGAAATTTTTGTTGTTTTCATTTAGAAAAAATGAGGGTATCAAAGCTCAATGTCTATTTTCGTTAGTCACAAATCGAGTCATATTATTTTCGTTTGTTTGTATTCAATTTCTGTCGTAATTACTGGTTCGTTCAGGACTACAGGTGAGTTTCGATCGTGAACAAGGTAAGTTCGTTTTCTAAAATCTTTTAGTTTGCAGGGAAGCGCTGAAGGTCACAAATAGTGTAACGGTCACAGATAGTGTCAGGATTTATCGTGTTTACATTCAAATTTGTACTTCTGTTGGTTGCTAATAGTGTCAAAATTATTTTCTTTTACCTTCAAATTAGTGTTTAAAATGTAGGGAAGTGCCGAGGTTTGTTTTGACAAATTTCCTTGTGTCTCCGTAGATCTACGTCTCAGTTGCAGGCGAGCGATCCATTTCGCGGGTAAGTAGTCAATCCAGGTAAGTGGTTAAAATTAGAGATTATTGTTAGGGTTACGTTTAGGGTTCTGTTATGTTTATGGTTATGTTTAGGGTTAAGTTTAGGGTTCCGGTTAGAGTTATTAGTGTTAGGGTTATGTTTAGGATTATGGTTTAGGGTTAAGTTTAGCCAGGGTCGATTAGGGGTTAGCGTTAGGGTTACGTTTAGGGTTATGTTACGTTTAGGGTTAGGGTGAATTTTAGCCAGGGTCAATTAGAGGTTAGTGTTAGGGCTACGTTCAGGGTTATGTTACGTTTAGGGTTATGATTAGGGTGAAGTTTAGCCAGGGTCGATTAGAGGTTAGTGTTAGGGTTAGGGTTATGTTACGTTCAGGGCTATGGTTAGGGCTAGGTTTAAGGTCCTGGTTAGAGTTACCAGGCTCGATTCTACTCTTGGGTTGCTGCACTAATCGCCTGGGTCTCATGCTCCCCCGATGTTGCGGCTTCAAGGGCCCGGGAGTTTAAAAACGCAATCCAGTGGCTGAGCATGGCCCTCCCGGTCTGCTGTGTCCAATGTACCACATCATGCTCGACCACTTGGAACCAGCCCTTTGGGAGTGGTGGAATGTGCGCCAAATTTCTTTCAATATGGTCGTTAATGACCCGCAGGTTGTCTTTTTCAAAATCAGGCAGTAAAACAGAATAATCAATAATAGGGACCCAAACCTTTGCCCTGTGAAATCTGTCCTTTGCAGCCTTGACTGCCATCTGTAGACCCTTAATGGCCGTCTCCTTAGGCTTGTTCTGTCTTTCGCAGATGCCGAACGCTATCACCACCTGCTCCACTCTCGTGTCACAGGCAATCTCGGCTTCCTGGAAGAGTCTGACCGCATTCCTAAAGAGTCCTCCTGGAAAACTGTCCACCTGCAGGTGGTCATCCAACTCATCCGGCATTCGGCTCAAGTTGGAGTCCCCAATGATCACAACTTCTTTCTCAACTCGCAGACGCCATCTGCTTTTCTTTCCTCCCCCAGGGTGTCGAGTGACCGCGTCGTATGTGGGAACCTCTTCCCTCTCCACCATCAATTCATCAAGGGTCTCATTTGTGTCCACTTCATCCTCAACTGGCTCAATCCCGTCGTCATCCGCCGAGGCAGAAGTCTCCTCCTGGCCGTCCTCCAGGGTAAGTGATTGTACATCCCCAACCGGAGAGTCCACGTGGGGTCGTCCTCGGGTGATCCCTGGCGTCCCAGAGACCTCCGGCGTCGACACCTCCACTGGCTGTGTTAGGTGAGTATCGAGCGGGGGGTCTGCACACGGTCGCGGCTGGGTGATTCCCGAGGTTCCAGGAATCCCCGGTGGAATCCATTGGATAGGTTTTAACACACCAGGATCTTCCCGTGGTTGGTCCACCCTGGCTCTCGGGGCCTTCCCCCTCACGGCTCTCTGTTGCAGGCGGAGGTCTCGTTGAGGCAGAGGGAAGTCCTCGAGGTCTCCAGTCCTTCCATCTCCTGAGGACCCCTCGGGGAGGATCCCTGGAGCGGATTCTGATTGGGCTTGAGGAACGGGTGGTGGTCCAGTTCTCGGTCTTGCCACAACGGGAGCAGAAACCTGGGACGTCTGCACTGTAGGTTGACTTGGGACCGGTCTTGTCATCCTCAAGTTGTCCGCGACCCTCGCCGCCGCTTGATCCACAACCTTTTGTGCGACACGGGGCAGATTGCGTCTCGCCCACCTGACTGCTACTTCAAATGCTGCCTCCCATTCTGAAGCGTCGAGGTCTCTCAATTTCGTGAGGTTCTCCTTCAGGCGGTCCTGGTAGTGCTGCTTCAACGCGATGATGGTAGTGTGGCCCCAGTTCCTTGCATTGCCATCTATCAGCCAGGTCGTAGCTTCTGAAGGGCACGCCGGTTTGATCATCGACGACAGGATGGACACCATTCGGGCTATCATGCGAGGTTGTTGGTTCCCCTCTAGGTTGTGTAGGTGGTGGATTAACTTTATAATCTTATGCAAATGGCGTATCAGGTAACCAAAATTGGTACTCGACGACCGTCGTCCGGTACTAGGAGGATCGGCCCGGCGAGGCTCCACCGTCCCAGCCGGTCTCTTCCGGTTACAGCGTACCACCTCAGCAAATGTGTGGCTCTCGGGGCCCGGGCGGTAAGCAGGTCTTGGAGGAGGCACAGGCGGGTTAGGATTGGAGTATGGAGTCCTCCTCTCACCCGGATTGGGGAACCCACGCTCCCCCCGGGGAGAGAAGGACAATGCACGGTCCATCACCCCGTAGCCCACTCCCGCCCCTTGCCCACGATAACCGTTCGCCGGCTGGCGTCGTCCACCACGACGGACAAGTGTCCATTCCTCATCGCACAGGTAGGGCATGTTGTGGTGAGAAAAAAATGACAATAACAATAAAATGATTTTTAAATACTTTCCTTCATTGAATTGTCCAAATGAAAGTTGCAAAACAAAGGTGATCCGAACAAAGTTGAAAATGTGTTTTTTTTGAAAAAAATAATCCGTTAAATGATTTTATTTGGCCAAGAAAGGACGAATAAAAGTGTGCACTGACAACGTTTCGGCCCAATCGGCCTTCTTCAGGTCTAGCACACTTTTAAATTTGCGAGCGATGTTGCTCCTCCGCTGTCCCGGTGCGTACTGAGCGACTCCTCTCTCTTCTCACTCTCACGTCACTCCTCCCGGGCGGGGCTCGTGTTGAACCAATCAGACGGCATGTTTATTTTCAAGTACGCATTCGCTATTTTTAGAAATTTTTGTTGTTTTCATTTAGAAAAAATGAGGGTATCAAAGCTCAATGTCTATTTTCGTTAGTCACAAATCGAGTCATATTATTTTCGTTTGTTTGTATTCAATTTCTGTCGTAATTACTGGTTCGTTCAGGACTACAGGTGAGTTTCGATCGTGAACAAGGTAAGTTCGTTTTCTAAAATCTTTTAGTTTGCAGGGAAGCGCTGAAGGTCACAAATAGTGTAACGGTCACAGATAGTGTCAGGATTTATCGTGTTTACATTCAAATTTGTACTTCTGTTGGTTGCTAATAGTGTCAAAATTATTTTCTTTTACCTTCAAATTAGTGTTTAAAATGTAGGGAAGTGCCGAGGTTTGTTTTGACAAATTTCCTTGTGTCTCCGTAGATCTACGTCTCAGTTGCAGGCGAGCGATCCATTTCGCGGGTAAGTAGTCAATCCAGGTAAGTGGTTAAAATTAGAGATTATTGTTAGGGTTACGTTTAGGGTTCTGTTATGTTTATGGTTATGTTTAGGGTTAAGTTTAGGGTTCCGGTTAGAGTTATTAGTGTTAGGGTTATGTTTAGGATTATGGTTTAGGGTTAAGTTTAGCCAGGGTCGATTAGGGGTTAGCGTTAGGGTTACGTTTAGGGTTATGTTACGTTTAGGGTTAGGGTGAATTTTAGCCAGGGTCAATTAGAGGTTAGTGTTAGGGCTACGTTCAGGGTTATGTTACGTTTAGGGTTATGATTAGGGTGAAGTTTAGCCAGGGTCGATTAGAGGTTAGTGTTAGGGTTAGGGTTATGTTACGTTCAGGGCTATGGTTAGGGCTAGGTTTAAGGTCCTGGTTAGAGTTACCAGGCTCGATTCTACTCTTGGGTTGCTGCACTAATCGCCTGGGTCTCATGCTCCCCCGATGTTGCGGCTTCAAGGGCCCGGGAGTTTAAAAACGCAATCCAGTGGCTGAGCATGGCCCTCCCGGTCTGCTGTGTCCAATGTACCACATCATGCTCGACCACTTGGAACCAGCCCTTTGGGAGTGGTGGAATGTGCGCCAAATTTCTTTCAATATGGTCGTTAATGACCCGCAGGTTGTCTTTTTCAAAATCAGGCAGTAAAACAGAATAATCAATAATAGGGACCCAAACCTTTGCCCTGTGAAATCTGTCCTTTGCAGCCTTGACTGCCATCTGTAGACCCTTAATGGCCGTCTCCTTAGGCTTGTTCTGTCTTTCGCAGATGCCGAACGCTATCACCACCTGCTCCACTCTCGTGTCACAGGCAATCTCGGCTTCCTGGAAGAGTCTGACCGCATTCCTAAAGAGTCCTCCTGGAAAACTGTCCACCTGCAGGTGGTCATCCAACTCATCCGGCATTCGGCTCAAGTTGGAGTCCCCAATGATCACAACTTCTTTCTCAACTCGCAGACGCCATCTGCTTTTCTTTCCTCCCCCAGGGTGTCGAGTGACCGCGTCGTATGTGGGAACCTCTTCCCTCTCCACCATCAATTCATCAAGGGTCTCATTTGTGTCCACTTCATCCTCAACTGGCTCAATCCCGTCGTCATCCGCCGAGGCAGAAGTCTCCTCCTGGCCGTCCTCCAGGGTAAGTGATTGTACATCCCCAACCGGAGAGTCCACGTGGGGTCGTCCTCGGGTGATCCCTGGCGTCCCAGAGACCTCCGGCGTCGACACCTCCACTGGCTGTGTTAGGTGAGTATCGAGCGGGGGGTCTGCACACGGTCGCGGCTGGGTGATTCCCGAGGTTCCAGGAATCCCCGGTGGAATCCATTGGATAGGTTTTAACACACCAGGATCTTCCCGTGGTTGGTCCACCCTGGCTCTCGGGGCCTTCCCCCTCACGGCTCTCTGTTGCAGGCGGAGGTCTCGTTGAGGCAGAGGGAAGTCCTCGAGGTCTCCAGTCCTTCCATCTCCTGAGGACCCCTCGGGGAGGATCCCTGGAGCGGATTCTGATTGGGCTTGAGGAACGGGTGGTGGTCCAGTTCTCGGTCTTGCCACAACGGGAGCAGAAACCTGGGACGTCTGCACTGTAGGTTGACTTGGGACCGGTCTTGTCATCCTCAAGTTGTCCGCGACCCTCGCCGCCGCTTGATCCACAACCTTTTGTGCGACACGGGGCAGATTGCGTCTCGCCCACCTGACTGCTACTTCAAATGCTGCCTCCCATTCTGAAGCGTCGAGGTCTCTCAATTTCGTGAGGTTCTCCTTCAGGCGGTCCTGGTAGTGCTGCTTCAACGCGATGATGGTAGTGTGGCCCCAGTTCCTTGCATTGCCATCTATCAGCCAGGTCGTAGCTTCTGAAGGGCACGCCGGTTTGATCATCGACGACAGGATGGACACCATTCGGGCTATCATGCGAGGTTGTTGGTTCCCCTCTAGGTTGTGTAGGTGGTGGATTAACTTTATAATCTTATGCAAATGGCGTATCAGGTAACCAAAATTGGTACTCGACGACCGTCGTCCGGTACTAGGAGGATCGGCCCGGCGAGGCTCCACCGTCCCAGCCGGTCTCTTCCGGTTACAGCGTACCACCTCAGCAAATGTGTGGCTCTCGGGGCCCGGGCGGTAAGCAGGTCTTGGAGGAGGCACAGGCGGGTTAGGATTGGAGTATGGAGTCCTCCTCTCACCCGGATTGGGGAACCCACGCTCCCCCCGGGGAGAGAAGGACAATGCACGGTCCATCACCCCGTAGCCCACTCCCGCCCCTTGCCCACGATAACCGTTCGCCGGCTGGCGTCGTCCACCACGACGGACAAGTGTCCATTCCTCATCGCACAGGTAGGGCATGTTGTGGTGAGAAAAAATGACAATAACAATAAAATGATTTTTAAATACTTTCCTTCATTGAATTGTCCAAATGAAAGTTGCAAAACAAAGGTGATCCGAACAAAGTTGAAAATGTGTTTTTTTTGAAAAAAATAATCCGTTAAATGATTTTATTTGGCCAAGAAAGGACGAATAAAAGTGTGCACTGACAACGTTTCGGCCCAATCGGCCTTCTTCAGGTCTAGCACACTTTTAAATTTGCGAGCGATGTTGCTCCTCCGCTGTCCCGGTGCGTACTGAGCGACTCCTCTCTCTTCTCACTCTCACGTCACTCCTCCCGGGCGGGGCTCGTGTTGAACCAATCAGACGGCATGTTTATTTTCAAGTACGCATTCGCTATTTTTAGAAATTTTTGTTGTTTTCATTTAGAAAAAATGAGGGTATCAAAGCTCAATGTCTATTTTCGTTAGTCACAAATCGAGTCATATTATTTTCGTTTGTTTGTATTCAATTTCTGTCGTAATTACTGGTTCGTTCAGGACTACAGGTGAGTTTCGATCGTGAACAAGGTAAGTTCGTTTTCTAAAATCTTTTAGTTTGCAGGGAAGCGCTGAAGGTCACAAATAGTGTAACGGTCACAGATAGTGTCAGGATTTATCGTGTTTACATTCAAATTTGTACTTCTGTTAGGGTTAGGGTTAGGGTTAGGGTTAGGGTTAGGGTTAGGGTTAGGGTTAGGGTTAGGGTTAGGGTTAGGGTTAGGGTTAGGGTTAGGGTTAGGGTTAGGGTTAGGGTTAGGGTTAGGGTTAGGGTTAGGGTTAGGGTTAGGGTTAGGGTTAGGGTTAGGGTTAGGGTTAGGGTTAGGGTTAGGGTTAGGGTTAGGGTTAGGGTTAGGGTTAGGGTTAGGGTTAGGGTTAGGGTTAGGGTTAGGGTTAGGGTTAGGGTTAGGGTTAGGGTTAGGGTTAGGGTTAGGGTTAGGGTTAGGGTTAGGGTTAGGGTTAGGGTTAGGGTTAGGGTTAGGGTTAGGGTTAGGGTTAGGGTTAGGGTTAGGGTTAGGGTTAGGGTTAGGGTTAGGGTTAGGGTTAGGGTTAGGGTTAGGGTTAGGGTTAGGGTTAGGGTTAGGGTTAGGGTTAGGGTTAGGGTTAGGGTTAGGGTTAGGGTTAGGGTTAGGGTTAGGGTTAGGGTTAGGGTTAGGGTTAGGGTTAGGGTTAGGGTTAGGGTTAGGGTTAGGGTTAGGGTTAGGGTTAGGGTTAGGGTTAGGGTTAGGGTTAGGGTTAGGGTTAGGGTTAGGGTTAGGGTTAGGGTTAGGGTTAGGGTTAGGGTTAGGGTTAGGGTTAGGGTTAGGGTTAGGGTTAGGGTTAGGGTTAGGGTTAGGGTTAGGGTTAGGGTTAGGGTTAGGGTTAGGGTTAGGGTTAGGGTTAGGGTTAGGGTTAGGGTTAGGGTTAGGGTTAGGGTTAGGGTTAGGGTTAGGGTTAGGGTTAGGGTTAGGGTTAGGGTTAGGGTTAGGGTTAGGGTTAGGGTTAGGGTTAGGGTTAGGGTTAGGGTTAGGGTTAGGGTTAGGGTTAGGGTTAGGGTTAGGGTTAGGGTTAGGGTTAGGGTTAGGGTTAGGGTTAGGGTTAGGGTTAGGGTTAGGGTTAGGGTTAGGGTTAGGGTTAGGGTTAGGGTTAGGGTTAGGGTTAGGGTTAGGGTTAGGGTTAGGGTTAGGGTTAGGGTTAGGGTTAGGGTTAGGGTTAGGGTTAGGGTTAGGGTTAGGGTTAGGGTTAGGGTTAGGGTTAGGGTTAGGGTTAGGGTTAGGGTTAGGGTTAGGGTTAGGGTTAGGGTTAGGGTTAGGGTTAGGGTTAGGGTTAGGGTTAGGGTTAGGGTTAGGGTTAGGGTTAGGGTTAGGGTTAGGGTTAGGGTTAGGGTTAGGGTTAGGGTTAGGGTTAGGGTTAGGGTTAGGGTTAGGGTTAGGGTTAGGGTTAGGGTTAGGGTTAGGGTTAGGGTTAGGGTTAGGGTTAGGGTTAGGGTTAGGGTTAGGGTTAGGGTTAGGGTTAGGGTTAGGGTTAGGGTTAGGGTTAGGGTTAGGGTTAGGGTTAGGGTTAGGGTTAGGGTTAGGGTTAGGGTTAGGGTTAGGGTTAGGGTTAGGGTTAGGGTTAGGGTTAGGGTTAGGGTTAGGGTTAGGGTTAGGGTTAGGGTTAGGGTTAGGGTTAGGGTTAGGGTTAGGGTTAGGGTTAGGGTTAGGGTTAGGGTTAGGGTTAGGGTTAGGGTTAGGGTTAGGGTTAGGGTTAGGGTTAGGGTTAGGGTTAGGGTTAGGGTTAGGGTTAGGGTTAGGGTTAGGGTTAGGGTTAGGGTTAGGGTTAGGGTTAGGGTTAGGGTTAGGGTTAGGGTTAGGGTTAGGGTTAGGGTTAGGGTTAGGGTTAGGGTTAGGGTTAGGGTTAGGGTTAGGGTTAGGGTTAGGGTTAGGGTTAGGGTTAGGGTTAGGGTTAGGGTTAGGGTTAGGGTTAGGGTTAGGGTTAGGGTTAGGGTTAGGGTTAGGGTTAGGGTTAGGGTTAGGGTTAGGGTTAGGGTTAGGGTTAGGGTTAGGGTTAGGGTTAGGGTTAGGGTTAGGGTTAGGGTTAGGGTTAGGGTTAGGGTTAGGGTTAGGGTTAGGGTTAGGGTTAGGGTTAGGGTTAGGGTTAGGGTTAGGGTTAGGGTTAGGGTTAGGGTTAGGGTTAGGGTTAGGGTTAGGGTTAGGGTTAGGGTTAGGGTTAGGGTTAGGGTTAGGGTTAGGGTTAGGGTTAGGGTTAGGGTTAGGGTTAGGGTTAGGGTTAGGGTTAGGGTTAGGGTTAGGGTTAGGGTTAGGGTTAGGGTTAGGGTTAGGGTTAGGGTTAGGGTTAGGGTTAGGGTTAGGGTTAGGGTTAGGGTTAGGGTTAGGGTTAGGGTTAGGGTTAGGGTTAGGGTTAGGGTTAGGGTTAGGGTTAGGGTTAGGGTTAGGGTTAGGGTTAGGGTTAGGGTTAGGGTTAGGGTTAGGGTTAGGGTTAGGGTTAGGGTTAGGGTTAGGGTTAGGGTTAGGGTTAGGGTTAGGGTTAGGGTTAGGGTTAGGGTTAGGGTTAGGGTTAGGGTTAGGGTTAGGGTTAGGGTTAGGGTTAGGGTTAGGGTTAGGGTTAGGGTTAGGGTTAGGGTTAGGGTTAGGGTTAGGGTTAGGGTTAGGGTTAGGGTTAGGGTTAGGGTTAGGGTTAGGGTTAGGGTTAGGGTTAGGGTTAGGGTTAGGGTTAGGGTTAGGGTTAGGGTTAGGGTTAGGGTTAGGGTTAGGGTTAGGGTTAGGGTTAGGGTTAGGGTTAGGGTTAGGGTTAGGGTTAGGGTTAGGGTTAGGGTTAGGGTTAGGGTTAGGGTTAGGGTTAGGGTTAGGGTTAGGGTTAGGGTTAGGGTTAGGGTTAGGGTTAGGGTTAGGGTTAGGGTTAGGGTTAGGGTTAGGGTTAGGGTTAGGGTTAGGGTTAGGGTTAGGGTTAGGGTTAGGGTTAGGGTTAGGGTTAGGGTTAGGGTTAGGGTTAGGGTTAGGGTTAGGGTTAGGGTTAGGGTTAGGGTTAGGGTTAGGGTTAGGGTTAGGGTTAGGGTTAGGGTTAGGGTTAGGGTTAGGGTTAGGGTTAGGGTTAGGGTTAGGGTTAGGGTTAGGGTTAGGGTTAGGGTTAGGGTTAGGGTTAGGGTTAGGGTTAGGGTTAGGGTTAGGGTTAGGGTTAGGGTTAGGGTTAGGGTTAGGGTTAGGGTTAGGGTTAGGGTTAGGGTTAGGGTTAGGGTTAGGGTTAGGGTTAGGGTTAGGGTTAGGGTTAGGGTTAGGGTTAGGGTTAGGGTTAGGGTTAGGGTTAGGGTTAGGGTTAGGGTTAGGGTTAGGGTTAGGGTTAGGGTTAGGGTTAGGGTTAGGGTTAGGGTTAGGGTTAGGGTTAGGGTTAGGGTTAGGGTTAGGGTTAGGGTTAGGGTTAGGGTTAGGGTTAGGGTTAGGGTTAGGGTTAGGGTTAGGGTTAGGGTTAGGGTTAGGGTTAGGGTTAGGGTTAGGGTTAGGGTTAGGGTTAGGGTTAGGGTTAGGGTTAGGGTTAGGGTTAGGGTTAGGGTTAGGGTTAGGGTTAGGGTTAGGGTTAGGGTTAGGGTTAGGGTTAGGGTTAGGGTTAGGGTTAGGGTTAGGGTTAGGGTTAGGGTTAGGGTTAGGGTTAGGGTTAGGGTTAGGGTTAGGGTTAGGGTTAGGGTTAGGGTTAGGGTTAGGGTTAGGGTTAGGGTTAGGGTTAGGGTTAGGGTTAGGGTTAGGGTTAGGGTTAGGGTTAGGGTTAGGGTTAGGGTTAGGGTTAGGGTTAGGGTTAGGGTTAGGGTTAGGGTTAGGGTTAGGGTTAGGGTTAGGGTTAGGGTTAGGGTTAGGGTTAGGGTTAGGGTTAGGGTTAGGGTTAGGGTTAGGGTTAGGGTTAGGGTTAGGGTTAGGGTTAGGGTTAGGGTTAGGGTTAGGGTTAGGGTTAGGGTTAGGGTTAGGGTTAGGGTTAGGGTTAGGGTTAGGGTTAGGGTTAGGGTTAGGGTTAGGGTTAGGGTTAGGGTTAGGGTTAGGGTTAGGGTTAGGGTTAGGGTTAGGGTTAGGGTTAGGGTTAGGGTTAGGGTTAGGGTTAGGGTTAGGGTTAGGGTTAGGGTTAGGGT